>NW_026521822.1:0-2400429 GCF_021234435.1 Artibeus jamaicensis
CCATCTTCCCTCTCCTCTCTCCGAGAGATGCAAATTAAAACTACAATGAGATACCACTTTACACTATTTAGAATAACCAGTGTAAACAAAGGAACAAACAAGTGTTGGAGAGGCTGTGGAAAAAAGGGGACCCTAGTTCACTGTTGGTGAGATTGCAGACTGGTAAAATTACTATGAATAACAGTATGGAATTTTCTCAGAAAACTAAAAATGGAACTGCCTTTTGACCCAGCAATTCCATTGCTAGGATTATATCCTAAGAACCCTAAAACACTAATCCAAAAGAACCTATGCACTCCAATGTTCATAGCAATACAATTTATAATAGCCAAGTGTTGGAAGCCACCTAGGTGCCCAGCAGTAAATGAATGGATCAAAAAACTATAGTACATTTACACAGTGGAATTCTATGCAGCAGAAAGACAGAAGGAGCTCCTACCCTTTGCAACAGCATGGATGAAACTGGAAAGCATTATGCTGAGTGAAATAATCAAGGCAGTGAAAGACGAATACCATATGATCTCACCTTTAACAGGAACCTAAACAACAAAACAAGCAAGCAAAATATAACCAAATACACTGAAATAGAGAACAAGCTGACAGGGAGGAGTGAGGTGGGAATTTCAGGGGAAAAAGGGAAGTATTTACAGGAACAAGTATAAAGGACACATGGACAAAAACTTAGGGGGGGTGGAAATGGGAGGGAGGTGGGTTGGGATGGGAATAAAAAACAGAACTTGAGCAATAATTAAAAAAATAATAATAAAAGAACTTATATGTACAACCGATGGACATGAACTAAAGGGAGGGAATGTGGGTGGGAGGGGATGTGCAGTGTGGAGGGGAGTGAAGGAGGGAAACAGGACAAATGTAATAGCATAACCAATAAAATATATTTAAAAAAATGAAAACACAACTTGTCAAAACTTGTAGAATGCAGTGAAAACAATGGTTAGAGGTAAATTATAGCATTGACTGCATACATTAAAAAAGAAAGATGTATTGATAATCTAAGTTGCCATCTTAGAAAACCAGAAAAGAGGAGCAAATTAAATCCAAAGTAAGCAGAAAAAAATGAAATAATAAAAATTGAGACAAATCAAATAATTTAAAAACAGGAAATAGAGAAAATCAATGAAACAAAAGCTTCCTTTGAAAAGATCAATAAAATGGACAAGTGTCCAACCAGGCAAATTAAGGAAAAAAACAACAGTGAGTATACAAATTACTAATTTCGAAAACGAAAAAAAAAGATATCACTATAGATATCCTATGTACATTAAAAGGTAAATAAAAGAATACTATGAACCATTCTATGCCCATAAATTTGAAAACTTCAATGTAATGAACCAATTCCTTGAAATACACAATTTGTCAATATTCAGACATGAAGAGACAATCTGAATAGACCTATATCTATTAAAGAAATTCAATCAATAATTAATAACCTTCCAAAACAGAGGGTTCACTGGTGAATTATACCAAACATTTCGGGAAGCAATGGGTACCACTTCTCTACAATCTCTTTCAGAGGAGAAAAGCAGAAATAATATTTCTGAACTCATTCTATAAGGCCAGAATTTCCCTAATACAAGTATCAAACAAAGTCATTACAATAAAACTACAAATATCATTCCTAAACATAGAGGCAAAATTTCTCAATGATATATTAGCAAATCAAATCTAAGAATGCATAAAAATAATTACATACCACAATGAAGTGGGATTTATCCTAGGTACGCAAGACTGGTTCAACATTGAAAAATCAATTTATGTAACCTACCAGAACAGGCTAAAAAAGAAAAGTCACACAATCATATTAATTGATGCAGAAAAAAGCATTTGACAAAATTCAACACCAAAGAATCATAATAAAAACTCTCAGTAAAGTAAGATGAGGAACTTTCTCAGCTTAATAAAAAATATTGACAAAAAACCCCAAAACCAAAGAACCTACAACATCATACTTAATGGTGTAGCACTACAATAAAGGCTTTCCTACCACCATGAGGTACAAGGCCAGAATGTCTTCCTTTCTTATCACTCTTATTACATCATAGTGGAATTTTTTGCTACTGCAATAAGACAAGAGAAGGGATTTGGATTTGGAAGAAAGAAATAAAACTGTCTTTGTTCACAGGTGAAATGATCATCTATGCAAAAAATCCAAAAGAATAGACAACCAACTGTATGGGAAAACATATTTGCCAATGATACCTCAGACAAAGGTTTAATCTCCAAAATATACAAAGAACTTACACGACTCCACTCTAGGAAGACATCGAACCCAATTAAAAAATGGGAAAAGGACTTGAACAGACACTTCTCTAAAGAGGACATACAGAATATCCAGAGACACATGAAGAGATGCAAATTAAAACCACAATGAGATACCACTTTACACCAGTCAGGATGGCTATAATAGACAACGCAACAAACAACAAATGTTGGAGAGGGTGTGGGGAAAAGGGGTCCTTAGTTCACTGTTGGTGGGATTGCAGACTGGTACAACCATTATGGAAAACAGTATGGAATTTTCTCAGAAAAATAAAAATCGACCTGCCTTTGGACCCAGCAATTCCACTGCTAGGATTATACCCCAAGAATCCTAAAACATCAATTTCAAAGAACCTATGCACCACAATGTTCATAACAGCACAATTTACAATAGCCAAGAGTTGGAAGCAACCTAGGTGCCCATGAGTAAATGAATGGATCAAAAAATTGTGGTACATATACACAATGGAATTCTATGCAGCAGAGAGAAAGAAGGAGCTACTACCTTTTGCAACAACATGGATGGAACTGGAAAGCATTATGCTGAGTGAAATAGGCCAGGCATTGAAGGACAAATACCATATGATCTCACCTTTGACAGGAAGCTAAAGAATAAAACAAACAAGCAAACAGAATAAAAACAAAGACACTGAAATAGAGAACAAATGGGCAGCGACCAGAGGGGAGGGGGAAGGGAACTTAAGGGGAAAAAGGGGGAGGGATTTTGAGGAACAAGTATGAAAGACACAGAGATGAGGACTGGGGGGGGGGGAGAATAGGAGAGAGGGGGGAGACGGGGGTGGGTGGGATGGGAGAAATAGATAAAAAAATGTACTTGAAAAGTAACTAAATAAAATTTAGTATTAAAAAAAATCCAAAAGAATAAATCAATAAACTTCCGGGAAGTAAGAAGTGATTTTATCAAGGTTGCAGGAGACAAAAAACAATATTTAAATAAGATAAACAAATAGCAAATAAGCATATGAAAGGACTTATCACATCATACGTCATCACGGAAATGCAAATTAAAACAAGACCCACTACACGCCTATAAAAATGGCCAAAATCAAGAACACTGACAACACAAAATGCTGGAGAAGATGTGGAACAACAGAAACTCTCATTCACTGCTGGTGAAAATGGAAAACAATACAGCTTCTTGGAAGACAATTTGGCAGTTTGTTACCTACTCTTTACCATATGATCCTGCAATCATGCTCTTTGGTATTTATTTAAAGTAGATGAATACAGGTTCACACAAAAAATGCACATGTTTATATTAGTTTCCTTCATAACTGCAATAACTTGGAAGCAATCAAGATGTCTCTCAGTAGGTGAATTGATAAACTGTGAACATACAGATAATAAAATTTTTAAAAAAGAAATTAAAATTTTATTTAAAAATCCCCCCAAAAGTCTTAAAGGCAAGATAGTTATACAAATATTACTTTTTATTATTGTTCTTAAAGTATAGTTGTCTCTCTTTTCACCCCACCATGCCCTACTCATCCTGGCCTCCCACCCTCATACCACCCTTTGTCTTTGTCTATGGGTCCTTTATACATGTTCCCTGATGGCCCTTCCCCTGTTATACTTCTCCCCTCTCCTCTCCAGTTACCGTATGTTCTTTTTTTTTAAGATTTTATTTATTTATCTTTAGAGGGGAAGGGAAGGAGAGAAATATCAATGTGTGGTTGCCTCTCGTGGGTTCCCCTCTGGGAACTGGCCTGCAACCCAGGCATGTGCTCTAACTGAGAATCAAACCACGATCGTTTGGCTCCCAGGCCTACACTCAATCCACTGAGCTACACCAGCCAGGGCCAAGTATGTTCTTTATTTCAATGTCTCTGGTTGTATTTTGCTTGCTTGTGTTTTGTTGATTACGTTCCACTTATAGGTGAAATCATAGGGTATATGTCTTTCATTGCCTAGCTTATTTCACTTAAAATAATGCTCTCCAGTTCCACACATGATGTCACAAACAGTAGGCATTCTTTCTTTCTGCTGCATAGTATTCCACTGTGTAAATGAAACTCAATCACTCAATCCACTGTGTAAATGTACCATAGTTTTTTGATCCACTAATTTACTGAGGGGTACTTAGATTGCTTCCAGCACTTAGCTATTGTAAATTGTGCTATAAACATTGGCCTGCATAGGTTCTTTTGAATTAGTGTTTCAGGATTCTTAGGGTATATTCCCAGCAGTGGAAATGCTAGGACAAAAGGCAATTCCATTTTTAGTTTTCGGAGAAAATTCCATACTGTTTTCAACAGTGGCTGCCCCAGTCTGCATGCCCACCAACAGTGCACTAGGGTACCCTTTTCTCCTCAGCCTCTCTAACACTTGTTTGTTGATTTGTTTATGATGGCCGTTCTCACCAATGTGAAGTGGTATCTCATTGTGGTTTTAATTTTTCTCTCTCTGATGGCTAGTGATGCTGAGCATCTTTTCATGTCTCTGGGTCCTCTGTATGTCCTACTTGGAGAAGTGCTGTTCAAGTCTTTTGCCCATTTTTTTTAATTGACTTGTTTGTCTTCAGGGAGTGGAGTCATGTGAATTATTTATGTGTTTTGGAGATCAAACCCTTGTCTGAGATACCACTGGCAATATGTTTTCCCATATGGTTGCTTTTGGTTTTGTTTTAATGCTGTTTTCTTTTGCCATGCAGAAGCTTTTTATTTTGATTAGGTCCCATTTGTTTATTCTTTCATGTCCCTGGCTCTAGAGGACATATTGGTGAAAATACTGCTACAAGGAATATCTGAGATTTTCCTGCCTATATTATCCTCTAGGACTTTTACGGTGTTACAACTTATACTTAAGTCTTTTACCCACCTTGAATTTATTTTTGTGTATGGAGTAAGTTGGTGATTGAGTTTCATTTTTTGTTGTTGTTGTTGCATGTAGCTGTCCAGTTCTCCCAACACCATTTGTTGAAGAGGCTATTTTTACTCCATTTTATGCTTCTGCCCCCTTTGTCAAATATGAATTGATCATAGAGACCTGTGTTTATTTCTGGGCTCTCTATTTTGTCCCACTGATCTATGTGTCTGTTCTTATGCCAGTGCCAGATTGTTTTGCTTATGGTGGCCTTGTACTACAGTTCTTTTTATCCTGTACAGACAATGAAATCTTATTCAGTACTAAAAAGAAATAAGCTATGAAGCCAAGAACAGACATGGAAGAACCTTAAAAGCATATTACTAAGAAAGTAGCCAGTCTGAAAAGGTGACATACTGTATGATTCCATGTCACATTCTTGAAAAGGCAAAACTATCATTCATAAGTGGTTGCCAAGGGTTGGAGAGAGAGGAGGGATGAATAAGTGGAGCACAGAGTACTTTTACGGCAGTAAAAATACTCTGTATGATGCCATAATGATATATATATATTAAATATTTATCCAAACCCATAGTACGTACAACATCAAGATTCAACCTTAATGTAAACTATAGAGTTTGAGTAATCATGATACATCATTGTTAGTTCATCAAGTGTAAGGTACCACTCTGGAGAAGAAGTAGCTAATGGAGTAGGTTATACATGTGTGAGTACAAGGGGTATATGGGACCTCTTTTTATCTCCCCCTCAGTTTTCCTGTGAAACTAAAACTGATCTACAAAAAAATAAACCACTAAATTAAAAATTACCTTTTCCATTTAAGTTCTTAATTTTTTGTAATTGTTTTTTTATATCATGTAAAGTGTATCCAATATCATTTCTCTACACAGAAAACCAATTTTTCAGCATTATAAATTAAATATCCAATTCTCAGCCTGTAATGTGCATTGCCATCTCTGTCAGAGATGCTAAATATTCCACAACTCATGGATAAGTACCCCATAAAGACTTGTACCACTCAAAAAATGAATAGCATGCCATTAATAAACAGTGGTTTAAGTCAGCCACTGAATTTTTTTAAAAACTTTTTTTATTCCTCTAAATTCTGATTCTTTTCAAATTTGCCTGGACATTTTTCATAATTGTTTGTTCTGTGCTGCTTTTTCAATGGCATCTTTTACTTTTTTTTAAATTTTATTTAGTTATTTTTCAAGTACAGTTTTTAAAAATATGGAACGCTTCACGAATTTGTGTGTCATCCTTGCGCAGGGGCCATGCTAATCTTCTCTGTATCGTTCCAATTTTAGTATATGTGCTGCCGAAGTGAGCACGGCATCTTTTACTTTGTAAACATTTTAGAGCCTGCATTTCATAACCCCTGAACATAAAGTACTTGGGGGTCTAAATATGCTACTTGTTACTTCTGTATGCTGTTACCCATGGTGGCATGTTTGTGTTTGGTGATTTTTGAATTATGAGCTCATACTCTATATCTTGTGGGCCTAAGTTGGGATCACTTTCTTTCTGAGAGAATTTGTATTTGCTTCTGCCAGAAGGTGTATACAAGTAGGAGCATTTTAGCTTCCTTGGAGGACCCCAAGCTTCCAAGCTTAATGTGAGAGTCTCACCCTTAGTTTCTCCACTTTGCAGCAGGCCACAGACTTACCCTAAAGATCCCAACTTATATGAACATTTGTCCCCAGAATACCTGGCCTTGTGTTTACTGACTGTTGTTATTTGAATTCTAACAAACTATTCCTCTTATTTTCTCCCCAAGGGGAATAGGAGTACATGGATATTTATTTCTTCAAAGCCCTGTGATTCCTTAAAAAGAACGTTATGGGTTATCTGAATTCCAATTATACTGAGTAAAGGCCACTTCAGAGTAGTTAGTCACACTACCTGCCTCCCTTCTATTTTGTCCCCTCTGGTGGAACTGAGATGGTATAAATCATCAAGTCTCCTGAGAGCTGGATAGACTGTCACTGAGTATCCTTTTCAAGGTTTAGGCTTGTAACAGGGAATGCATACCCCTGGAATGGGAGAGTGTCTTGAAGGGCGAATAGGTGACTGAAGACTTTGCCTCCTTGCTAAACAGAGAAGCCAGGAGAAGGGAAAAGGCAAACATGGCCAACACTGGCCCTTTTCAATTGGACTGATGGACACTTCCACTGGCTTTCAGCAAGCATGGGAATCTGAAACAGAGAGCTCCAAGAAGTGAAAAATCAGTTGGTTTTCCTCCCCTCCCATGGCAGGTGCGTATCAATGGTAACCAGCAGACCTGCCAACAGTAGCCAGTGCCTGCCCGTGATTAAAAAAGCCTGGGTGCATAGACTCAGAAGGATGCCTGTGGCTGAACAGCAATGGAGACCAGCTAAGGTACCTACATTTATGATATTTTTGGGTGGGAGAAGAGCTTCCTGGTACAATCTTGAACTGAGCTGGCAGAAAGTGATAGGATGATTTTTTCTTTAGGTATCCTAGAGGGAATGGGCTTTGAGGCAGAAACTTGCTGTTATTTCCAGAGACCTTGGTGGTAACTGTCAGCACTGTGAACAGATTTTTGTTCTTGTGTTATTTTCAGTTCTTGAACCTATATAGTAGTTGCAATAATAAATATCTAAATAGCTATTTTGATGTCATATTCTGAATTTTCCTTTCCCCATACTTTTTAAATTCTTTTTTTAAAAGATATTTTATTGATTATGCAATTCCAGTTATCCCATTTTGTGCTCCCCTTTATTCCCCTCTGTCCTGTACCCCCCTCCCACCATCATTCCCCCACCTTAGTTCATGTCCATGGGTCATACATATAAGTTCCTTGGCTTCTCCACTTTTCCTATATTATTCTTAACCGCCCCCTGTCTATTTTGTACCTACCACTTATGCTTATTCCCTGTACCTTTTCCCATTTTATTCGCCCCCCCACCTCTCTACTGATAACCCTCCATGTGATCTCCATTTCTGCAAGTCTGCTCCTGTTCTAGTTGTTTGCTTAGGCTTTTTTTTTTTTTACATTCAGTTGTTGATAATTGTGAGTTTGTTGTCATTTTACTGTTCATATATTTAATCATCTTTTTTCTTAGATAAGTCCCTTTAACATTTTGTATAATACGGGTTTGGGGATGATGACCTCCTTTAACTTTACCTTACCTAGGAGAAGCACTTTATCTGCCCTTTCATTCTAAATGATAGCTATGCTGGACAGAGTACTATTGGATGTAGGTTCCTGCCTTTCATAATCTCAGATACTTCTTTTAGTGCCTTCTTTCCTGTAAGGTTTCTTTTGAGAAAAAAAGCTGATAGTCTTACAGGAACTCCCTTGTAGGTAACTGTCTCCTTTTCTGTTGCTGCTTTTATGATGCTCTCCCTATCTTTTTAAAAAAGATTTTATTTATTTTTAGAAAGAAAGGAAGGGAGAGTGAAAGAGAGGGAGAGGAACATCAGTGTATGGTTGCCTCTCATGTGCCCCCTATTGGGTCCTGGCCCTGCAACCCAGACATGTCCCCTGACTGGGAATCCAACCAGTGACCCTTTGGTTTGCAGGCCAGCACTCAATCCACTGAGCTGCACCAGTCAGGGCAACTTGTTATCTTTAGTCTCTTGGGTAATGTAATTATGATGTGCCTTAGTGTGTGCTTCCTTGGGTCCAACTTCTTTGGGACTCTATGGGCTTCCCGGAAGTCTATTTCCTTTGTCAGATTAGGGAAGTTCTTTGTTATTTGCTCAAATAATTTTCCCATTTTTTGTTTTTCCTCTTCTCCTTCTGGCACCTCTATGATTTTCATGTTGGAACATTTAAAGTTCTACTGGAAGTTCCTAAGCCTCTCCTTATTTTTTTGAACTCTTATTTCTTCATTCTGTTCTGGTTGAATGTTTATTTCTTCCTTCTGCTCCAAACCATTGATTTGAGTCCCAGTTTCCTTCCCTTCACTGTTGGTTCCCTGCATATTTTTCTTTATTTCATTTTGCATAGCCTTCACTTCTTCCTCTACTTTGGACCATACTCGACCAATTCTGTGAGCATTCTGCATCCTGTTTACCAGTGGTTTGAACTCTGCATCTGATAGGCTGGCTATCTCTTCATCAGTTAGTTCTCTTTCTGGAGTTTTGATCTGTTCTTTCATTTGGGCCATATTTCTTTGTCTCAGCACACCTGTTACATGTAAAGGGTAGAGCCTTAGGTATTCACCAGGGTGGGGTAACCTACATCTCTGCATTGTGGGTCTGTATGTGGGTGGAAGGCTCCAAGGGGGAACAATGCTGCTTGCTCAGTTCTCACCAGCTTTCAGTCGCTTCCCCCTACACACAAGCCAATTGGGCCCTTCTGGTGCTGATTCCTGAGTGGGTGGGTTTGTGTATGTTCTAGGGCCCTGTGGGTCTCTGCAACGAACTCTCCTGTGAGGCTGAAAGTTGCTCCTGCCACCTCAACCCCTACAGATTTTTTCAGTCAGAGGTTTTGAGGCTTTCTTTTCCCATGCTAGAACCCTCAGTTGCATGGTCTGCCTTGCTCCCCAGTTGTTCCTCCCAGTCTATCTGCATACAAATGTGGGACCACCCAGTCTGCCAGCTACTGCCTTACCCTGCATTTCTTCTGCCCTGGCCATCTGTCTCCACCCCTTCTACCAATCTGAATGAATGTTTCTTCTTTAGCTCCTTGATTATTAGGACTTCCATGCAGTTCGATTTTCTGGCAGTTCTGGTTATTTTTTGTTTTTAAATTTACTGTTGCCTTCTTTTGGTTGTATGAGAAGGCAAAGTATATCTACCTACACCTCCATCTTGGCTGGAAGTCCCCTTTTCTGTTACTTTTGCTACCCAAAAATTTTAGGGAGAAACTTGACATTAAATACAATGTTCTTTTCCACTGAACTCTGTCTTTGGACATTTGCCTGGTAGGTATGTGGGAGAACCCCCTCTCCTGATTGGGTTCAGTAACAGACTTGGTTGGGCAGGTTGGAAGGAGATGTAATGAAGGACAAAAACCATTAATAAAGCCTAATCTGGCAAAGGGCAAACCCAAGTCTAGTAATGAAGTTGATGTTTTAATTTTCATCTGTTTGATTCATATGTCTGTTTTTCAGCTGACTGCAGAATTAGAAAAAACTCCATTTATATGAAATGGTCAAAATATACAACTTCATAAAAACAAAGTAGATTAGTGGTTGTTTAAGGATAAGGGTAGTGGAAACAGAAGTGACTACAAATGGTTGAGAGGTTACGTTCTGAGATGATGAATTATGTTATAAAACTAGGTAATGGTGAGGTTGCATAACTCTGTGCATACACTAAAAACTAGTGAATTCTACACCTGTAAGGGGCAAATTTATGGTATGTGAATTATATCTCAATAACGTTGTTATAACATTGAGAAAGACAGGGATATTACTTCTTGATATAAAACACATCTTCAAAATGCATATAAAACATAAAATTAAAATTCAGTGAACTGTCACAAAGCAAATATACATTTAACCATCACCCAAATCAATAAATAAAACTGCTAACAGAGCAGATACACTTCACTTGTTTCCTTATAATCATGTCCCACTCCCTCCAATTGTGGGACTTCTAACCACAGCATATCTTCCTTTTCTTTAATGATCTAGGAACAATAAATCCTGAATAAAAGATGTTTTCTAATTATGAGTGGCAAATATCTTTTCATATTCCAAGGCTTTTATTTGTATTCTTTTAATGAACAGATATTCTTAATTTTAACAAAGATAAATTAATACATGTTTTTATGATTAGTGTTTTTGAGTCATTTCCCTGATAACAGGGAACTATTAAATGATGCCCTCAAATACTGTTATTGAATACATATTCTTTAATCAGATCCATATACACAGTGGTGCAAAAGTAGGTTTATGGTTGTTCATATGAAAAAATACAAAAAATAATAACTAATAATACAAAAATAAAATATTTGTGTACAATACTCACAACTGCAAACTTACTTTTGCCACACCCTGTATCATTTTTTTCCTTTCAGTTATTTTTCCTGAAAAATTTTAGAAAATTTATAAAATACAAATTTTATGTATTTTTCCCAGGTTAGTATTTGAATAAAGTGAATTCAGATAAAGCAAATTAAGATGTTTATTAGAAATTAAATTCATAAAGATACTTATATTTCCTCATTTTCAGGATAACCAAATCACTGTTATATCAAGAAAATATTACTCTATACATTAAACTTCCATTTATCTACAAACAAAACAATAAAAAACATACCTAATATTTAAAAATAATATTGTGCACCAATAACTAATGTTCAAAATTATGTGCTTAGGAAATTGCAAAGCTCCCATGGATTTTATTACATTGAAAATATGTGTCAATATTCAAATAATAAAACTTTTAAGGCTAGCAGTTTTTTAACATTATATTTTGATTATGCTAATACAGTTGTCCTGATTTGCCACCCCTCTACCCAGCACGACCCACTCCCTCAGGAAATCCCACCATGGGTCCATGGGTCATGTGTGTAAGTTCTTTGGGCACTCCATTTTATATACTGTACTTTATACCCTCATGGGTTTTCTGTAATTACCTACTTGTAATTCTTAATCCCCTCATCTCTTCACACAGTCCTCCCCACTCCCCTCCCATCTGGCAACCATCAAAATGATCTCTGTATTGATGACTCTGTCTCTGTTCTTCTTGTTTGTTTTTTACATTCAATTGTTGATAGGTTTGTATTTTTTGCCATTTTATTGTCCACAGCTATGATCTTTTTCTTTTAAAAGTCCTTTTAACACTTTATATAATAATGGTTTGGTGATGATGAACTCCTTTAGTTTTTTCTTGTCTGGGAAGTCCTTTCTCTGCCCATTCTAAATGATATTTTTGCTGGGTAGAGCATTCTTGGCTATAGGTCCCTGCCTTTCATGACTTTGAATATTTCTAGCCAATCCCTTTTGCCTGCAAAATTCCTTTCCAGTAAATCAGCTGACAGTCTTATGGGAACTATCCTGTAGGTAACTAACTTCTCCTGCTGCCTTTAAGATTCTTTCTTTACTTTATTTCTGACATTTTAATTATGATGTGTCTTAGTGTGGGCCTCTTTGCATCCATCTTGCTTCCGACTATATGTGCTTCCTGCATTTGCATGTCTATTTCCTTCACCAAATTAGAAACATTTCCTTTCATTATATTTTCAAATAGATTTCCAATTTCTTGTTCTTTGTCTTCTCCTTCTGGCACCCCTATGATGCAAATGTTGGACTTCTTGAAGTTGTCCCAGTGGCTGTTCATACTATCATCATTTTGGGGGTTTCTTTTTTCTTCTTGTTGTTCTGATTGGTTATGTTTTGCTTCCTTATATTCCATATCATTGATTTCATTATAAGCTTCATCCATGCTACTGTTGTTTTCCTGTAAATTGTTCTTTATTTCAATTAGTGTATCCTTCATTTCTGACTAGGTCTTTTTTATGCTGTTGAGGTCCTCACTAAGTTTCTTGAGCATCCTTATAACCAGTGTTTTTAATCTGCTAGATTGCTTATCCTTATTTTGTTTAGCCCTTTTTCTGAAATTTTGATCTGTTCTTTCACTTGGACTATGTTTCTTTGTCTCCTCGTAATGGCAGCCTCCCTATATTTGTTTCTACATATTAGGTACACTGCTTTGACTCCATGTCTTGGTAGTGTGGCCTAATGTAATAGGTATCCTGTAGAGTCGTGTGGCACAGCCTCTCCTATCAATCTAGGTGGGTACTTAACGTGTACCCTTTATGTAGATTGAGTATACCCTGCTCTTGTAGTTGAGACTTGATTGATATTAGAAGGGTGATGGGAGGGATTTACCCAGGCTAGTCAGCTGCAATGATTGGATGTAACTACTTACCACTAACCTCCACATCCCCATGGAGATTATCTGTGCAGGAGCAGGGTGGTAGTGCTCCAACATGGTGTAGCTGTTCACTGGGTGTGCTGACCCTGGGGTTTCCCAGAAGGTTCAAGGCAAGGTCAGCCCCCACTTGTGTTTTGCCTGGGACCACCCTACTTGAGCTTTATTTATTTATTATTTTTTAAAGACTGAATTTATTTATTTTTACAGAGAGGGCAAGGGAGGGAGAGATGGAGAGAAACATCATTGTGTGATTGCCACTTACAGCCAAGAGGAGGTGTAGGCAGGTACAGTGTGCCTCCTTGCACAACCAAAAGAATGACGACAAATTTAAAAATAAAAAACAACCAGAACTGACAGAAGATCAAACTGTACGGAAGTCTGACAAACAAGGAGTTAATGAAGAAGCATTCATCCAGACTGGTAGGCGGGTAGAGATGGGCAACCAGGCAGAGAGGACTCATGCAAGGCAACAGCTGGTAGACAGGGCAAGACGGTGGCTGGCAGACCAGGTGGTTCTACATTTGTGTGCAGATAAACTGGAAGGAACACTGGGGAGCAAGACAGATTGAGCAACCCAGGGCTCCAGTGTGGGGAAATAAAGCCTCAAAACTTCTGACTGAAAACACCTGTGGGGACTGAGGCAGTGGGAGAAACTTCCAGCCTCACAGGAGAGTTCATTGGAGAGACCCACAGGGTTCTAGAATGTTCACAAAACCATCCACCCAGGAATCAGCACCAGAAGGGCCCAATTTGCTTGTGGGTAGCAGCAAAAGTGATTGAGAGCTGATATAAAGATGAACAAGTGGCATTGTTGCCTCTCACAACCCTCCCCCGCATACAGCCCTACAAATAGGAACATGGTTGTCCTGACCTGGCAAATACCTAAGGCTCCACCCCTTACTAAATAATAGGTGTGCCAAGACAATAAAATATGGCCCAAATGAAAGAACAGATCAAAGCTCCAGAAAAAATATGACTGAGCGATGAAGAGGTAGCCAAACTAGTTCAGATGCACAGTTCAAAACACTGGTAATCAGGATGCTCACAGAATTGGTTGCATGTGGTTGCAAAACAGAGGAAAAAGTGAAAGTTATGAAAAGTAAAATAAAAGAAAATGTACAGGGAACTAACAGTCATGGGAAAGATACTGGGACTCAAATCAATGAAGTGGACCAGAAGGAAGAAAGAAACAACCAAGCAGAAAAGAAGGAAGAAACAAGAATTCAAAAAAAAAAATGAAGAGAGGCTTAGGAACCTCCAGGACATCTTTAAATGTTCCAACATCTGAATTATAGGGGTACCAGAAAGGGAAAAGGAAGAGCAACAAGTGGAAAACTTATTTGAACAAATAATAATAATTTTAAAAACTTCCCTAATCTGGCAAAGGAAATAGACTTCCAGGAAGTTCGGAAAGCTCACAGAGTCCCAGAGAAGTTGGACCCAAACAACCACACACCAAGGCACATCATAATTACATGACCCAAGATTAAAAATAAGGAGAGAGTCCTGGATGGTGTTGCTCACTGGATTGAGCATCAGCCTGTGAACCAAAGTGTTGCCAGTTCAATTCCCAGTCTGTACACACACCTGGGTTGTGTGCCAGGTTCCCAGTATAGGGTGCACAAGAGGCAACCACACATTGATGTTATTATCCTTCTCTTTCTCACTCTCTTCCCCTCTCTAAAAATAAATAAAAATTTTTTTAAAGATAAAGGAGAGAATCTTACAAGCATCAAGAGAAAAGGAGACAGTTATCTACAAAGGAGTTCCCTTAAGACTATCAGCTGATTTCTCAAAAGAAACCTTACAGGCAAGAAGGGGCTGGAAAGAATATTCAAAGTCATGAAAGGCAATGACATACATCCAAGATTACTCTATCCAGCAAGGCTATCATTTAGAATGGAAGGGCAGATAAAGTGCTTCCCAGAGAAAGTCAAGTTAAAGGAGTTCATCATCACCAAGCCCTTATCTGTGAAATGTTAAAGGGACTTATCTAAGAAAAAGAAGATCAAAAATATGAACAGTAAAATGACAATAAACTCACAACTATCAACAACTGAACCTAAAAAAAAAACTAAGCAAACAACTAGAACAGGAATAGATTCACAGAAATGGAGATCAGATGGAGGGTTATCAGCGGGGCAGGGGAGAGGCAGAATGGGGGAAAAAGTACAGGGAATAAGTAGCATAAATGGTAGGTAGAAAACAGACAAGGGGAGGTTAAGAATAGTATAGGAAATGGAGAAGCCAAAGAACTTTATGTTTGACCCATGGACGTGAACTAAGATGGAGGGAATGTGCGTGGGGGGGGGGGCAGGGGTTGTGTATGAATATGGGGAATAAAGGGAGTGGGGAATAGGGCAACTGTAATAGCATAATCAATACAATATATAAAAACAAAGTTATAAAAATGATTAAAAACAACTACAGTACATTTATACAATGGAATACTTCTCAGTCATAAAAAGAAGATAATTTTACCCTTTGTGACAGTAGGGATGAACTTGGAGAACATTATGCTAAGTGAAATAAGCCAGTCAGAGAAAGACAAATACCATATGATTTTAATCATATGTGGAATCTAATGAACAAACTGAACCAACAAGCAAAACAAAGATGGACATGTAGATGAACAGAAGATGACAGCTTGGGTGGAGGAAAGGTTAGGGGGTGGAGGGATTGATCAATAAGGGAAAAGGATTCATGGACATGGCCAACAATGTGGTGATTGCCAGGGGCAAGGGCACATAAGGGAATTAAATGGTAATTGAAAAAATACAATAAAGATAAATAAAAAGATGCAAAAGAAAAAGTGTGTGGGTGACTCTCATGCTTTCCCTACTGGGGACCTGGCCCACAACCCAGGCATGTGCCCTGACTAGTAATTGAACCAGCAACCCTTTGGTTCGCAGGCCAGCACTCAATTCACTGAGCCACACCAGGCAGGATGAGCTTTGAAACAATCTGAAATAGCTCCTAATTGTGCTGAGCTTGAAGATTCCCAGGCAAAGCCATGCTGTGAATGTAGGATGGCTGCTGCTAGTTAGGGCTTGGTACTCACTGAGGCCAGCTGTTGCTTGTTTGATAGGATTTAGGAAGTTGTGAACCATGAGGCAAAACCAACCATTCATATGGAAAAGCAGCTTGGGTCGGCTAATAATTTGGGTGGGGTGGAGTCTCTGGAGAGCTCCAGGGCAGAGCATACATTGGTAACCAGGATAACTGAGTCTCAGATATGGCACCAGCTTGCTGGCTCAGGGTAGCAGGGGATGGGGGTTTCAAAAAGGAAGAGTGGCCTCTGCTCTTCTTGATACCAAACATTTCAGTTTCTTTTTGTATACCACTAGTGCTTTCATGCTGCCACCCCACTGCTGCAGCTCAGAGGGAATGAGTGTGAATGGGTGAATCTGTGTGTGGGTTCTTTAAGAGGAATTGCTTGGGGTTCCAGCAGTTTATTCCACTGACTCCATCCCTGCTAGTTTTTGCAGCCAGAAGTTGTGGCTACTGGAACCCTGGGCTAGGTGTCCTGTGATGGGGCTGGGACTCCTCACTCCTAAGATATCACTCATGAATTTGTATCCACCATGCATGGGTGAGAGACCAGACCTTTCCACATTTGATCCCCTCCTACCAGTCGGATGAATGTGCTTTCTTTAATTCTGTTTTAATTAATTCCTATTTCTGACGTTTCTGAGTGTTTGTTGTTCTATATTTTATTTGTAATTTTGATGTAGTTGTGAAAAGAGGTGAGCCATGTCTGCCTACACCACCATCTTGACCGGAAGTCCTGAAGACTAGCAGTTCATTTAAGGTAGCTGTGATGACTGATAATTAACTAAATTATGCAAATAACTAGAACATTTCCAGTCTCTGACAAATCTGAACAAATGCGGCTTTACTCTAATAAGAATGTATATATCCTCACAATTTGGCCTTGGTTCCATCTACATATTAATTATATGTAGTTTTTCTTTCAGACTATCCAAGAAGCTTTTGTTTTGGTATATAAGAGCATTACTGTTTACTGTTTCATATAAATTTAATTTATAAAATCAATTTCTATATGAGTATTTGTATTAAATTGCAGATTCTGCAGGACTAATTCTTAGCCAGCACTTTCCATCACACCTAGCATATGGTAGACACACAGATGCTTATAAACAAACTAAGTGGCAAAAATTGAACCTGCAAAAAGTGTATGTTCCACAACAAGGGTGCCAAACTCATTTTCACCAGGGGCCACATCAGCTTCATGGTTGCCTTCAAAGGGCCGAATGTAATTTCAACTCCTTAACAATTAAGGAGTAGTTACATTTGTATAGTCATAAAATTATTTTGGCCCTGTAAAGGCAACCGGGAGGCTGGTGTGGCCCCCAGTGAAAATGAGTTTGACATCCCTGCTTTAAGACTATGTCAATTCCAAATACCTGATCATTAAAATTCACAATGTACTCTTTCTTCTCAGCAATAAAGTTAACCTCAATAAAGTATTTATAAATACTTACTCTCTTTGCTTTCAGGCTCGTTTTGTTCAAGAACACAACTTCCTGATGGATTCAGCTGCCACTGCAAAAGAGCACAAACATTTTATTTATTTATTTATGAAAGTTTTAATAAACAGTATTATTAAATACTATTATTTAAATACTGCAATGTGCTTTCAAATATTAAAACAACTTTAAAAATGTAAGAAAAAGAGTGAACATGTCTATACCGACCAAGCTCTAATGATGCCAAAAGCCCCTGAATGATATGACTTCTGGGATCAGAATCAAAATTCTTAGAGAAGAAATGAACTTTAAAGATCATTTATATTATTTTATAGGTAAGGAAGTGTAAGACTGGAAAAATGTAGCAACTTGCCCAAGGTTACACAGTAACTAAAGGCAGCAAATAGAATTAGAATCTGGGTCAGCCTGTCTGTGCCCAATACTACAGAGTCTCTACCACCTCATAATCTATTTCCAGGTCCTACACATCTTGTAATAAGTAGGTAAGTCCTGGATATTAAAGAATGAAAATAGGGCCAAGATTATCTTACCTTTTAATAGAGTTTTATCATATAATATACAATATTAATTCTATCATATCACATCACATCTCTGATTAGCTTTCCATCTTAACTATCCACAAAGAAATAGCAAAGACTGAAGATTCTCAGATATTACAGAGGAGACAGGAGCAACAGATAAGAAAACCTCAATGCAGTCAGAATCTCATTGCATATCCCTTCCTTACTTCCTTGCCTAGAAATCCCCATCATCAGAATCACTTAATGACTTAACCAAAAAGGTCCCAATAGGGCATTATCTCCAGAAAGACACAATTAAGTGTTTAGCATCTGGGAGATTTCTTCCAGAGGATCAGTTAGTTGGTTCATCAGATAAACAAGCTAATATCATCCACTTCAAAGGGGGAACAAGACACAAGACTTTACCATACGAAATACAAGTCCTTGGAAGTGGAGCACATCAAGAACTAGTTGGTCACCTACAGAAATGGGATGGTGAGGTTTAGTACCAGGAAAAAAAAGACTTATAAAGGGTAGGAAGTTAGGTATGACAAATTTTTTAAAACACATGTTTTAAAACAGGTCAAACTACTAATATCTATTAATTTTGGGGAAAAAACCCTAGTAACCCTGAATTTACTTTTAAAGATAATCATACAAAGACTATTTACAACTGTAAGAACTTAGAAGTAATATAGGTGTCCAACAACAGAAGAATGGTTAACTAAGTAATATCTATAAATTGAAATATATAATTATTAAAAATGATTTTTGGAGCCCTGGCTGGTGTGCCTCAGTTGGTTGAAGCCTTGTCTCATAGACCAAAAGGTCACAGGTTCAATTCTGGGTCAGGGCACATGCCCAAGTTTTGGGTTCAATCCCCAGTTGTGGGTTTGATCCTCAATTAGGGTGCATATGAGATGGTGGCCATTCAATGTTTCTCTCTCACACTGATATTTCTCTCTCTTTTCCTTGCTCTCCCTCTTTCCATCCCTCCCTTGCCTTCTCTCTCTAGAAGCAATGAAACAATGTCCTTGGGTGAGGATAAATATAAAAAATATTTATGCACAATTTTCAATGACACAGAAAATATAACTTTTTAACAATAGTATCTATGAGTTCTGGGATAATATCAATTATTTTTTATTTTCTTAGTCCTCTACAATGAGCATATATTACTTTTATAATGTAAAAACTGATATGACCTAATAGAGAAAAATTCACATTTATTAAATTAAAAAAAAAGGAGTTTATGAGTAAATGGATGTGGATTTACACTAGCAAAATCTATTCTTTTTTAAATATATTTTATTGCTTATATTATTGCAGTTGTCCCATTTCCTCCCTTCATTCCCCTCCACCCTGCACACCCTCTTCATCCCACATTCTCCCCCTTTAGTTCATGTCCATGTGTCTTAAGTTCTTTAGCTTTTACATTTCCCATACTATTCTTGCCCTCCCCCTGTCTATTTTCGGCCTGCCATCAATGCTACTTATTCTCTGTACCTTTCTCCCCCTCCTCCCACTCCCCTGTTGCTAACCCTGCATGTGAACTCCATTTCTGTGGTTCTGTTCCTGTTCTAGTTGTTTGCTTAGTTTGTTTTTATTTTAGGTGTGGTCGTTAGTAATTGTGAGTTTGCTGTCATTTTACTATACATGTTTTTTATCTTCTTTTTCTTAGTTAGATAAGTCCCTTTAGCATTTCATAAAATATGGGCTTGGTGATGATGAACTCCTTGAACTTGTCCTTATCTGAGAAGCACTTTATCTGTCCTTCCATGCTAAGTGAAAGCTTTGCTGGATAGAGCAATCTTGGATGTAGGTCCTTGCCTTTCATGACATTGAATACTTCTTTCCAGCCCCTTCTTGCCTGCAAGATCTCATTTGAGAAATCAGCTGACCATCTGATGGGAACTCCTTTGGAGGTGACTGTCCCCTTATCTCTTGCTGCTTCTAGGATTCTCTCCTTCATTTTAATCTTGGCTAATGTAATTATGATATGCCTTGGTGTGTTCCTCTTTGGGTCCACCTTCTTTGGGACTCTCTGAGCTTCCTGGACTTCCTGGGAGTCTATTTCCTTTGCCAGATTGGGGAAGTTCTCCTTTATTATTTGTTCAAATAAGTTTTCCACTTGTTGCGCTTCCTCTTCCCCTTCTGGTATCCCTATAGTTCAGATGTTGGAATGTTTAAGGATGTCCTGGAGGTTCCTAAGCCTCTCCTCATTTTTTCGAATTCTCGTTTCTTCATTCTGTTCTGACTGAATGTTTCTTTCTTCCTTCTGGTCCACTGCATTGATTTGAGTCCCAGTTTCCTTCCCACCACTATTGGTTTCCTGTGCATTTCCCTTCATTTTACTTAGTTTAGTCTTTATTTCTTCATCTAATTTGTGACTAAAATCAACCAGTTCAGTGAACATCCTGATCACCATGGTTTGAACTGTGCATCTGATAGGTTGGCTATCTCTTGGTCGCTTAGAAGTATTGGCTCTGGGGCTTTGAGCTGTTTTTCTGCTTAAGCCATAATGTTTTGGTCTGTTCACACCTGTTATTTATGAGAGGCAGAGACTTAAGTGTTCACTAGAGCAGGGCAACCCAAGCTGTGACGCTGTATGTGGGTGCAGGGTCCAAGAGGGAAAAAAACAGTGCTTTGCTCCACTCTCTGTTGCACCTCAGTCACTTCCACTGCTTTCCCCAAGCGAAGTGGGCCGTTCTGGTGCTGATTCCCATGTGGGTGGGCTTGTGTGTGTTGTAGGACCCTGTGGGTCTCTCCAATGACTTTCCTGTGAAGGTTGAAGTCTCTCCCTGTGCCTCGACCCCCACAAGTGTTTTCAATTAGTGTTTTGAGGCTTTATTTCCCAGCATTAGGATCCTGGGTTGTGCGATCTGTCTTGTTCCCCAGTTATCTGTGCGTGAATGTGGGACTGCTACCTGGTCAGCCAGCCACCTTGTGCACGGTGCCCCATTCCTCAATCACGGCCTTGCTGGGTCTGCCCATTGCTACCCCATGCCAAGAGTCTGCCAGCCACCGCCTGGGTGCCCAGAGTCTGCCCAGTGCCTCCTTGCATGCCAGTTGCCACTTTGCACACCCGGGGTGCCTTGTACGCCCGGTGTCACGGCTTCCTATGCCGCAACCCCTCTCCGCTCGGCTGCCCAACTCCACCCCACCTACCGGTCTGGATGAATGTGTCTATTTTAACTCCTTGGTTGTCGGACTTCCATATAGTTCAATTTTCTTTCAATTTTGGTTGTTACCTTATTTCTAAATTGTTGTTGTCCTTATTTTGGTTGTTCAAGGAGGCACAGTATGTCTACCTACGCCTCCATCTTGGCCGGAAGTCCACAAAAATCTATTCTAGAAAATACTGTTGCCCAACCCTAGCCTAGTTGGCCATAACCCTGCAGAACAAAACCACTTATCTTAAGGTATATGGTGATACCTCAAAAAAAAAAACACAAATATTTTTCATACAATTAATTTCAACATGCTTTAATTTGTAAAATTATCAAATTTATTGATACTCAAACTACTTTTGACACTATAAGAGTATAATAATTATTAAAATTCAAACTTGGAACAAATACAAGATATGTTAGTGGTATTTACAAAATTAGGTGTTTAGTTAACTAGGTAGTTTAAATCATTTACATAATATTGTAAGCCAGGAGAGATGGAGAAAAAGAAGTGAGGGTAGAAAGCTATTATTCACTGGGAGGAATAGAGAAAAACCATGTGTACCCAAGTGAGTGTGTTCCTGAGTGTTTCTGTAGTCTCTACTCAGAGAGCCTTTACTCCCTTTGTCTTTGTGGTTCCTTCCCTTCCATTGTCCTATCTTAAATTCATCTGATCTTTTATCTTTTTACAATTGAAAGACTACTAAAATCCACCCGTAAGGAAGATCTTTCAGAATTCACTTAACCCATCACACACATTCCTGAAATGCTAGGTTACTTAACCTTTATGAAGAGAATTTAAAAAATTCTTCCCAGCTTCAGAAGGAATGAAGAGATAAAAAACAAAAACACAGAAATTGAGGCTTCTCTTTAATTAGTTGGATGTAAGTTTTTGTTTAGTTTTACAGAAGAGGTATCTTTCCCATCTCTTCCTACTTTTAGAACTGCCCCCTTTTCTCCATTTTTTGAAAAAAATGGAGATGAAAAATAAAAGTGCAGAACAAAAAAAATGTTAAAAATTTATGAGACCTCATACATGGACAGAAACTAAATAATATGTTGTTATATTTTTAAAAATTTAAGTATTATGTAATATAATAAATATCTTTTTAGATGCTTTACAGAGGGGTAGAAGTAGGTTAAATTACCAGATATTATTACCTAAAGGATAAATTATAAGTAAGGATATGAAATAATAACAATAATAATAGAAATTAAAAAATAATACAAATGATGAATATAATAATTAATAAGTAAATAATAATACAAGAATAAACTGCTTTGTGTACTCAC
Source organism: Artibeus jamaicensis (assembly GCF_021234435.1). Classification (NCBI taxonomy): domain Eukaryota; kingdom Metazoa; phylum Chordata; class Mammalia; order Chiroptera; family Phyllostomidae; genus Artibeus; species Artibeus jamaicensis. Next base: position 22,453 of record NW_026521822.1, read on the forward strand.
TACTATAAACCAACTTTTGCCTACTCCCTATATATATTACAGGGACATTGGCTCAAAATAGAAATGAAAAGTTGAAATTTATAAATAGTTCTATTATATGCTTTTTGTACCCACTGCAAATTTTAATATATAAATGTTACATTAAATTCCAGAATAACTGTTAAAAAGCAACATATAATTCCAACAGGACCTTTTTGCTATATAGAACACTGGAACAACTGATGACTCTGGAATCTCTTAATGAAATGACAGTGAGGTATCAGTGATAATTTCCTGAGATATGTGGTTGTATTATGGTTATGTGGGAAAATTAACACAATAAAGTATTTAAGAGTGATTTGGGCCCTGGCTGGTATGGCTTAATGGATTGAGTGATGGCCTGCAAACCAAAGGGTTGCCAGTTTGGTTCCCAGTCAGGATACATGCCTGGGTTGTGGACAAGTCCCTCGTAGGGAGCACATGAGAGGTAACCACACATTAATGTCTCTCTCCCACTCTCTCACCCTCTTTTCCCCTCTCTCTAAAAATAAATAAATAAAATCTTTTTAAAAAACAGAGTGAATCGGTTTCATACCAACGACTTATTCTCAAATGTTTCTGGTAAAAAGTTTCTCATAGTGTTTTGAAAACTTTATGTATATCTGTGATTATTTTTTAAAAGAGTAAGTTTTAAAAACCTAATAGCTTCCAGTCAAGATGGAAGCATACGTACACACACTTCGCCCCTTGCACAACCACAAGAAGAATCACAACTAACCTCAAAACAAAAAACACCCAGAACCGCCCAAAAATTGAACTGTATAGAGAAGTCCAACAATCAAGGATTCAAAGAAGCCACACTCATTCAGACAGGTATAAGGGGTGGAAAGAGGTAGATGGGGTGGAAAGGACACAGTGCAGCTAAACAGGCAGTGCCACATTCCCATGTGGAAGATAAAAAGTGGAGAGATACCTTAGGAGCCAGCAATCTCAGCTCCAGGCCAGGCTACATAACCTAGGGTTCTAGTGCCAGGAAGATAAAGCCTCACAACTTCTAGCTGTAAAATCCAGTGGGGGTTGGACTGGTGCAAGAAACTGCTGGTTTCTCATAAAAGTCCATTTAAAGGGCCTGCAAAGTCCTAGAATGTGCACAAAACTACCCACTCTGGGAATCATCACCAGGGAAGAAGCAAGAAGGGTGCTGGTCACATATGAGAAGTTGGTGAAGTAATTGAAAAAGGGGCGAGTGCCAGACAAGCCTCCAGAAGCCAGGTAGCTGTCATTGTCTCTGACCCCTCACCCCAGCATAGCACCAAAAAGCAGTGAAGTGGGATGCCCTAACCTGACAAATACCTAAGGCTCCGCCCCTTACAACTTAACTGGTATGCAAGACAGAGAGTCAAAGCAGCTCTACCTAATACACAGAAACAAACAGAGAGTCTGTTTGTTTGTCAAGTTGGCAAGACAAAGAAATACAGCCCAAATGAAAGAACAAAACAAAACCCCAGGGGAAAAAAAAAACTAAGCAAAATAGAGATAGCTAACTTATCAGATGCAGAGTTCAGAACACTGGTGATAAGGATGCTCAGAGAAATCATTGAGTTTGGCAAAAACATATGGGAAGAAATGAAGGCTATACTAAGTGAAATAAAGAAAAATCCAGAGGGAACCAACAGTGAAGGGAAGGAAGTCGGGATTCTAACCACTGATTAGAACATAAGGAAGAAATAAACATTCAATCAGAACAAAAGAAATAAGAATTCACAAAAACGAGGAGAGTATAAGAAGACTCTGAGACTTTTCCAGAAGTGCCAACATCCAAATCATAGGGATGCCAGAAGGAGAATAGGAAGGGCAAGAAATTGAAAACTTATTTCAAAAAAATAATGAAAGAAAACTTCCCTAATTTGGTGAAGGAAATAGACATACAGGTCCAGGCAGCACAGAGAGTCCTAAACAAGATGGTTGCAAAGTGGACCACGCCGAGACATATCATAATTAAAATGCCAAAGGTTAAAGATAAAGAGAGAATCTTAAAAGCATCAAGAGTAAAGCAGAGACTAATCTACAAAGGATTTCCCATAAGACTATCAGGTGATTTCCCAAAAGAAACTTTGCAGGCAAGAAGGGACTGGCAAGAAGTATTCAAAGTGATAAAAAGCAAGGACCTAAATCCAAGATTACTCTATCCAGCAAAGCAGATAAAGTACTTCCCAGACAAGGTAAAGCTAAAGGAATTCATCATCACCAAGCCATTATTACATGAAATGTTAAAGGGACTTATTTAAGAAAAAGAAGAATAAAACTATGACCATTAAAATGACAACAAATTCACAACTATCAACAACTGAATCTAAAAACAAAAACAAACTAACCAAACAACTAGAACTGGAAGAGAATAATAGACATGGGGATCATTCAGAGGGTTATCAGCTGGGAGGGAGAAGGGCGAGAATGGGGGATAAAGTACAGAGATTAAGAGACGTAATTGGTAGCTACAAAATAGGGGGATGTTAATATAGGAAATTAGAAGCCAAAGACTTACATGCATGACCCATGGGTGTGAACTAAGAGGAGAACTGCTGGAGGGAAGGGCAACACTGGGTGGAAGAGGGCAAAGGGGGAATATTGGGACAACCAAAATAGCAAAATCAATAAAATACACTTAAAAAAACCTAAACAGTGAAAAAGCATAAAGAGTTAAACTTGAGTTTTACAAGAACTACCTCAGTACTTTTTTGATACATCAAATATTAAATCCCTTGTAACCATTTCTGATTTTTCTCATGAAAAATGTGTGCATGTGTGTATACGTGTTTATGCCCCCCCCCCATCTTTTGCATAACCTTAAACTATTTTTGCCTCTGTTCACCATTCTATCCAAGCCAGAAGGAAGGGTAAGGGAAGAGGTGGGTCAGAGATTTTCTTTTGTTAAGCCACTAGATAATACATCAAACAGCCCACTAATTCAAGATCTGTAAGGCCAATATACAACTCTCACATATAGAAATGTAAATTCATAAGAGACCCTAAACTAAACATATATGTAATTAGGCAACTGTTTGCACATAAAAATAAAGTCAATGATAATAGGTTATGGAAACTCTTTAACTAAAAGGGCAGGAATTATTAATTTAAAACACGAAGCAGGGTACCAAACAACATAATAGAAAGTACACTTGAAAAAATTGTGTATCTTACTTACTGTAAATTTGCTAATACCCTCAAGTTCTCCAAATCGCATGTAAGAGATGTCTGCCTTCTTTTTTCCAACATCTATATCCCCTGTATAGATTTGCTTTATGCCTGCACCTTTAATTAAAGGTACACACTCATCACATGGGCATTTTGTCACAAAAATCATACTTTTTTCTTCTGGTTTTATTTCTTGACACCTACAAAAATTTATAAAATATTATGAAGGCAGTTTCTGAAAGGGTAAGGTATATTTCAGAAAAATCTTTGAAAAACTAAAACTGAGCTGTTTTAAGAACAGATTTACAACATTATGAACAATAATAAGTAAAACCTATTTTTGCTGAATTAGTGACTGTTCAAAATATACAACTCATCAGTGCAAAAATATAACATGAACATGACAATTATTATAACTAAAATTTATTTATTTATTTTAACCAATTTGGCAAGATTTCAATGTTAGATTACAACGTTAATTAAAACAGAAAGAGACAGACATTCAGAGAGAGAGAGAGAACACAATGTTTTCTAAGTAAGAACTTCTTTATAATGCCAAAATTAGGGGTGAGAACACCCTCCTTAAAAGTTTATGAAGTATGTAAAATTGGAACTGCTTTTAGACCCAGCAATTCTGCTGCTGGGATTATACCCTAAGAGCCCTGAAACACCAATCAAAAAGAACCTATGCACCCCAATGTTCACAGCAGCACAATTTACAATAGCCAAGTGCTGGAAGCAACTTAAGTGCCCATCAGCAAATGAGTGGATCAAAAAACTATGGTACATTTACACAGTGGAATTCTATGCAGCAGAGAGAAAGAAGGAGCTTATACACTTTGTGACAGCATGAATGAAACTAGAAAGCATTAAGCTAAGTGAAATAAGCCAGGCAGTGAGGGACAAATACCATATGATCTCACCTTTAACTGGAACATAAGCAACAAAAGAAAAAAGTAAACAAAATATAACCAGAGTCATTGAAATTAAGAACAATCTAATAATAGCCAGAGGGGAGGGGAAGGGAACAGTGGGGAGAAGGGTTTTCAGGAACTACTATAAAGGACACACAGACAAAACCAAGGGGGAAGGTGGAAGCAAGGGAGGGAGGTGGGTTTGGAGGGGGTGGGGTAGAGGTGTGGGGGGAAAATGCAGGCAACTGTAATTATAACAATAAAATAATTTAAATTTAAAAAGCTTATGAAGTATAATTAGAGATTAATTTATCGTGGCAGCCAAAAGATCTACCCCTTTATTTAATAGATATTTAATAAATGCTAACTAAAGTAATAAATTAATATTAAAGTTTCAATTGGGTTATAATTCCCTTACACCCTCTCTAACACAGGATGATTTTATTTAACATTTAACAAATGATCCATATCTCCATACAAAATGAAGCAAGTAAATCAGTAATGAAGAGCACAAAGAAAAGAGAAAGGAGTTGTTTGATGGGGATAGTTTAGGACTAAGGGATGCTCTCTTCTGAGGCTACAGGGGCTGTATTTCCTGGATCTATAGTTTACTCTGCTCAGAGTCAGATGTTTTATATCACCACTAGCCTTCCATATCCATCTCTCTAGATCAGACTCTTATTCTGTTCACCTGGACTAGGGCAACACAATTTTATGCACCTAGTCTGTTCAAACAATATACCCACAACCTAAGCAATCGGTAGTGTGGCTCTGTTAATGCTATTCCATTTCCCTACTAACTACCAAATGAAGTCTAACCTCACAGTCTTCCCTATACAGTTCCAATCTAGTCCTAGCTGCTCCATAGTTCAGCCTAATTACAACATGCATGTTCCTACACACACATTTTTCCTGCTTCTAGACCACTGCTATGTCTGAAGCTAGAATGACTTCCCCGCAAGTATATTCAGTTGCCACCATCCTACCAATCCTTTAAAGATCAACTTAAATTCTAGTTCCTCCATAAAGCTTTTCCTTCCCATTCCCACTCCATCTATAGCAGCCCTTGAATTTTCACAGCACTTGTGTTGGCCTGTCCCACATAACCAATTACATTAGGTTGAATGCCCTGTTATATCCCCTACTGTATTATAAGCTCCAAAGGTCAGGAGCGTATTTTAATCAATTTTGAATACCCTAAGGTCACCCCCATAATGGTCAAGGCTGAGAAATGTTAGTGAAAATAATCTAAATTAACAATAGAGGAGGTAATTCGTTATAATCTCTAACAAAAACTATGTTAAATCAATTTAGTTAATAAAATCTGTATATTCATAAATATAAAATGTGTACTTTTGATTTTAAAAAACAAAGGAGAGCTTACATTCCAGAAATATACAAGACCCTAAGGACATACTTCATGCAGGTTTATACTGGAGAGCAAAGGAAAAAGGGGAAAAAAGATTGCTCAATAAATCTGAAGGCCCACAGGATCTCTGATAATGCCTGAGATTAGGCAGCAAAAATCAAGTGTGACCAAAGCTAAACTTCTGAAAAAGTAGTTCTTGAAATTTTTTAAAAAGGAAGTAAATTACAGCTAAGAGAAAATGCTAAAACACCTTGTGTGACACAGTGGTATTCTGTTTTCAAGGTTTCTCACAGAGACAATAATCTGCAGCCAAATATGTGCTATATTTCTCAGGAGCTTTGCAATAATGCTAAATTCTTTTAAAGTGTTGTTTTGCCCTCTCTTGCCTGAAGGTCCTGGCACACAGATCAGGAAGTTTTGTATTGTTTATGAGAATGTAATTTTTGTGTGTCATGTAGGCCTGGCACATTCATGAAAATGACAAAATTAACTAGATCAAAATGGAACCCAACAGTCATCATGAGATTTTTCTGAATAAAAGACATGTTCCCTGATAATTCTATGCTGGAATAAAGCTGCAAAACTAAAACCAAACAAATAAGAAAAAAAAAAAAGAAAAGAAAAAGAAAAACAAAATTTCAACTAACCCTTGCTACATTTCAAAGAAAATGCATGCAAATGAATTTCATACCTAAATGTCAAGGCATTCTGTTCCGCATGGACAATGTATCTAAATTTTCTTATTTCTCTGTCTTTCTGTTTGTCATCCATATTGGGGAAGTCAGCATACTCAGATCCAACAGGAAAAGCATTATAACCACATCCTATGAAGTACATTATGCCTGTGCCATCACAATTTTGCTGCAAGAGGGAGACAACAACAAAACTGTTTTCAACATTCTGAAAAGGCAGCTTAGTATCATACTTAATACATTCAATTTTGTACAAAATATATAATACATTCAATTTCTATGAAATTGAACCATCAAAAAATACAATATTAGGGGGAAAGGGTGGCAAGGAACATGTATAAATGACACATAGAAAAAACCAAAGGGGGGGTAGGACACAGTGTGGGAGGTGGGGATGGCTAGGGTCAGGGGAAGTGGTGAGGAGGAAGTGGAGACAACTGTACTTGAATGACAATAAAAAAAATTTTTTAATTAAAAATAATAAATTTTGACAGTGTAAAAAAATACAATATTAGACCCTCCCACGGCAGCATGATCTTGTCAAAGTTAAATTTCAGAAAGGCTCATCATCTCTCTAATATACAATCTCAAGAAAGATATTGGTTTGAGCAGTTAGTCAAATACTAGCTTGTATAATTCACATACTTTCACTTGATTCAAACATCTTTCCTGGAACAGGTAATAAGATTCCGGACAACAGAAACCATGCCTTCTTCTCCTTTTTTTCCCTTACAGTATACCTATTAGAGAGTTTCATACATAACAGATACTCAGTAAATGATTGTTAATTTCTTATATGCTCTGTGCTGTGGTACTGGTTAGCAAGCCAGAAATTTAAAATGTATTTTGAACAATTTCTGTTCCTGGGCTAAAAATGTGCCGTTGTGATATTATCTGGAAAATAAAACATTCAATTTCCTATAGTCTTTAATAATTATTGAGCCCCTATTACACGTGCATATACTATCATAGGACTTCTTATCTCAATGGCTCTCATGGTCAATGGCATTTTAGGTATTAACATGAAGGCTTTGTCAGTTATTAGAGTGAAATATTTTGTAAATCACAACTGTTTATAATAGCTTGGAATATGCTATAATAAACGACACTAAATTTCAATATATTATAATTACTCATGTGATAGTATCAACAGACTCATTACTGTAGCAACTTGACAAAAATCACCATTATAATAAGCTGACAGAAGCTTACAAATAAAATACTATCATATTAATACATAAATTAGTCTTGAGTACTTACTAAATGTCAAACAACATGCTGTGTTTTATATACATTATTTCATTTAATCAACACAGATGGAAATTTAAGCCCAGAGTGCTTGACTCTAAACCTATTATCTTTCTAATTTACCATGTTGAGTACATACACTATACATAATTTAACTGGAAACTTAAGTTCTCCGCAAAGTAGTTGAGAACAACCAGATTATAAGCCAAGGCCTTCTGAGCATTCAGATAAATACGAGTAAGAGTTCCAACCATAGGCCAGGCACTACGCTAGGTGCTAGAAATACAGCTGTAAACAAGACAGAGAATCTCTGTCGTGAACCTAATAATCAAGAGATTCTAAGAAACTGGAGACTTCCGGCTAAGATGGAGGCACAGGCACACACTGTACCTTTTCACACAACCAAAATAAGGACAACAAAAATTTGAAATGAAATAACAACCAATACTGACAGAAAATTGAACTGTATGGAAATCCGACAACCAAGAGATTAAAGCAGACACATTCATCCAGACCGGTAGGAGAGGTGGAGCCAGGCAGCCAGGCAGAGAGGGGTTAAGGCAAAAAAAAAGCAGCAGCTAGCAACCCCGGGCATGCAGGTGGCAGCAGGCTGACCCAGCTAAGTGGCAGATTGTGGAAGGGAACAGTGCACAAGGTTGCTTGCAGAACCGGGCAGTCCCACATTTGCATGCAGATAAACCAGGCAAAACTGGGGAGCGAGATAGAACACTCAACCCATGGTTCCAGTGTGGGGAAATAAAGCCTCAAAACACCAACTGAAAACACCTGTGGGGGTTGAGGTGCCAAGAGAGACTTCCAGCCTCACAGAAGAGTTTGTTGGAGAGACCCACAGGGTCCTAGAATGTACACAAACCCACCCACAAGGGAATCAGCACCAGAAGGGCCCAGTTTGCTTGAGGGAAATAGTGGAAGGGACTGAAATCTGGCAGAGAGCAGAGCAAGCGTCATTGCTCCCTCTTGGACCCCTGTCCCACACACAGTATCACAACACAGCGATGTGGGTTGCTTTGCCCTGGTGAACAACTAAGTCTCCACCCCTCACTATGTAACAGGCATGTCAAGACAAAAAAATGGTCCAAACAAAAGAACAGATCAAAGATTCAGAAAAAATACAACTAAGTAATGAAGAAATAGCCAACCTATCAGATGCACACTTCAAAGCACTGGTGATCAGGATGCTCACAGAATTGGGTGACAATTTGGTCACAAAATTCAATTTGGTCACAAATTAAATGAACAAATGAAGACTACACTAAGTGAAATAAAGGAAAATGTACAGGGAACCAATAGTGATGGGAAGGAAACCGGGACTCAGATCAACAGTGTGGAGCAAAAGGAAGAAAGAAACAACCAAACAGAAAAAAAAATGAAGAAACAAGAATTCAAAAAAATGAGGAGAGGCTTAGGAACCTCCAGGATTCCTAACTTTAGGAATGTTTAGTAACTTTAAACGTCCCAATATCCAAATCATAGAGATGCCAGAAGGACAAGAGGAAAAGCAAGAAATTGACAACTTTATTTGAGAAAATAATGAAGGAGAACTCCCCCAATCTAGCAAAAGAAAGACTTCCAGGAAGTCCAGGAAGCTCAGAGAGTCCCAGAGAAGTTGAACCCAAGGAAGCACATACCAAGGCATATCATAATTACATTACCCAAAATTAAAAATAAAGCCCTGGCTGGTGTAGCTCAGTGGATTGAGCGTGGGCCTGTGAAGCAAAGGATTGCGGTTCAATTTCCAGTCAGGGCACATGCCTGGGTTGCAGGCCAGTTCTTATTGGGGGACACATGACAGGGAACCACACATTGATATTTCTCTCCCTCTCTCCTTCCCTTCTCCTCTCTCTGAAAATAAATAAATAAAATATTTTTTAAAAAATAAAGAGAGATCCCTGGATGGTGTTGCTCAATGGATTGAACACCAGCCTGTGAACCAAAGGATTGCCAGTTCAATTCTTAGTCCATACACATGCCTGGGTTGCGGGCCAGGTCCCCGGTAGGAGGTGCACAACATACAACCACACACTGATGTTATTATCCTCTTTCTCACTTCCTTCCCCTCTCTAAAAAAAATAAAAATTTTTAAAAAGATAAGGACAGAATCTTAAAAGCAGCAAGAGAAAAGGAGACAGTTACCAACAAAGGAGTTCCCATAAGAGTATCAGCTGATTTCTCAAAAAAAAAAAAAAAAAAAAAAAACCTTACAAGAAAGTAGAGGCTTCAAAGAAGTATTCAAAGTCATGAAAGGCAACAATGTACATCCAAGATTGCTCTATCCAGCAAAGCTTTCATTTAGAATGGAAAGGCAGATAAAGTGCTTCCCAGATAAGGTCATGTTAAAGGAGTTCATCACCAAGCCCTTATTATATGAAATGTTAAAGGGAGTTATCTAAGACAAAGAAGATCAAAACTACAAACAGTGAAATGACAACAAACTCACAACTATCACCAACCAAACCTTAAAAAACAAACAAAAAACAACAAAAATGAACTAAGCAAACAACTAGAACAGGAACAGATTCACAGAAATAGAGATCGCATGGAGTGTTATCAGCAGGAAGGGGGAGGGGGAAGAATGTGGGGAAAGGTCCAGGGAATAAGAAGCATAAATTATAGGTACAAAACAGAGAGGGGGAGGTTAAGAATAGTATGGGAAATGGAGAAGACAAAGAACTTATACATATGACCCATGGACATGAACTAGGGTGGGAGAATGATAGTGGTTGGGGGCATAGAGTGGAGGAGAATCAAGGGGAGAAAAAAATGGGACAACTGCAATAGGATAGTGAGTAAAATATATTTTTAAAAAGAGAATAAACTGAAAATGAATAAGAGACTTAAATGTAAATTACAAAACTATAAAAATCCTAGAAGGAAACACAGGCAGTAAAATTTCACATATCTCACATAGCAATAGTTTTGATGTGTCTCCTAAGGCAAGATAAACAAAAAAAACATAAGCTACATCAAATTTAAAGGCTTCTGTACAGCTAAATAAACCATCAACAAAAGAAAAAAGGAACCTATTTATTATAGGGGAGAACATATTTTCCAATGATAGATCTGAAAAAGCTTTAATTTCTAAAATGTATAAAGAACTTATAGAACTCAACACCAGGAAGACAAACAGTCAAACTAAAAAGCAGGCAAAGGACCTGAATAGATACTTCTCCAAAGAGGATAAATACATGGGCAACAGACATGTGAAAAAATGCTGAAAGTCACTAATCATCACAGAGACGCCAATTAAAACCACAGTGAATTATCACCTCACATCTGTCAGAATGGCTACCGTCAATAAACCAACAGGTCCTGGAAAGAATGTGGAGAAAAGGGAACCCCAGTGCACTGTTGGTGGGAATGCAGACTGGTGCAGCCACTCTATTAAACAACATGAAGTTACCTCAAGAAATTAAAAATGGAACTGCATTTCAGCCTAAAAATCCCAATTCTGGGAACATACTCTAAGAATCCCAAAACATCAATTCAATGTGCACCTCTATGTCATAGCAGCATTATTTATAATAGCCAAGTCTGGAAACAGCCAAAGTGCCCATAAATATGAGTGGATACAAAAGCTATGGAACAGTTACATAGTGGAATACTACATGGCAGTAAAAAAGGAGGAACTCACACTGTGACAGCCTGGATAGACCTGGACATTATTGTGCTAAATGAAATAAGCCAGTTAGAGAAAGACAAATACCATATGATCTCTTCTATATGTGGAATCTAAAGAAACAAAATAAACTAATGTACAATATAGAAAGAGAGGCACAGATACATGGAACAGACTGACAGCTGTTGGAGGGGAGTAGAGGGACTAGATGAATGAAGGTGAAGGGATTAGTCAAAGACCATATGTGCATGATCCATGGACAAGGACAACAATGTGGTGATGGCCTTATTGGGGGGAATCAATCTGGGTGAATGTGGGCAAGGGGGGAAATAGTGGGGGTAACTGTAATAGTGTAAATAATAAAAAATAGGAAAAAAATATGAACCTAAATAAAATAAAACATCAAAGAAATGTTTGCTAAATGAATGAATCTATCCAGAAAATTGTTGAAAGTTTAAAGAAATGCTTATAAAATGTAATAAAATCACCAATACAAAATATTAATGCAATGGGTCAATAAAATATATTTAAGACTGAACTATATTTAAAGAAAATCAAGGTTACATGTTTAAAGAATTATTTTAATACTTACAGATTTTCTTTCTGCCCAAATTACTGCTCCAACTCCTATTTTATGGTCCTCTAAAAGAAAAATGGCATTTAACTAAGAAACAGTCAATGATTTGTTAATTTCAGAAATACATTTTTCCAAAAATAATAAAAACATTGAAGCATACTTTCTACATGTAGCTGCAATTTTTGACATTTCCCAAATTACAGAAAACCACTAAAATAAAAACTTTTAAGCATGGAATATGGGAACTAGGTAATAAATAACTAGACAGTGTCACTACCAACTCAGTCACACAGGATCTATATGCGGAGATCATTAAATTGGCAGTGTCCATGGTCAGGTCACTTCAGAGCTGTAACCAGAATTGAATGTAATTGTCAATTCTCCACCCAGAAGTCAGTTTGTAAATAATTATTTCTAACAGATGATAAAATTGATTAACAAACAAATTTCTGATTTAATATAACTATTCTCAACAATCAAGTCTGTCTTCTACCAGTTTTTACACTCTAATCATGGAAAATAGATTTCATACAGATGCTCTTGCTAAGAAAAATGTTCAGATTTATAATGCAAACATAAACAAATCTTTATGAGCTTTCATGTATTTATATTGCTGGTAAGTACATGAAAGGGATTTTGATCTAAACAATATGTTTTTCTTTCCCTGATCTTCATAATTTGCCTTTAGTGGGGAAAAAGCCAAGTTAGTGACATGTTTATTTCTAAATCAATTATAAGATTATAATTTTCCTGTAGAACTAAAATCTCTGCAACAAGATATACTTCTTAAAACCATTAATATGAAACAAAATTTAATAACCAAAACAGAAATTCTGCATATAAAGAATTTACTTTTTCCTTGTAACAATATAAGGGTGAGTTCCAAATGTCTAGGATAATTATGCATTAATTATGAAAACCAAAGTATTTATCCAAATTTTAATAAGGGACTAATGTAGTTAAGTAGGTACATTTACACAGAATACATAACAACTATCAGTGAACTTAGTCTAGAATAATTTCATATTGGTGAGGATTAAATGAAACTGTGCAATTTCCTTAAAATTAGTCCTTACAATGATAACATGTTTAAATACTTCCTTTTATAGTAAAAGTACAAAGAAACTTTATTGCGCTTATACATTAAAAACTAGGGTGCTCCATAATTTTAAGCTATGATATATAAAAAAATTCTCCAAATTCAGTTCAAGCAAACTTGGGTTTTCAAAATTATATTACAAAGTACTTGCATAACTTATTTTAAGCACTTTTTATTCATCTCCTTTTTATCCAAAGGTAAAGCAGACACAATTTCTTTTTCTAGATGAGAAAACAGGTAAAGAAATTAAGTGACTAAAATTTAGCCCTCTAGACCCAACCTATTTGCCTTTCTTGTACCACTCCCTTTGATATTATTAAGAATTTTATAACAAACATTTCCCTTTATTGAATGCCCAAGTATACAGTAGTGAGGGAAACAGAAGTCCCTATATTCATAAAACTTATAGTCTATCTGATGATAGATGAAGACAGGAACAAGAAAACACATATGTGCTGTGCAGGAAATTAACAGAATCCTGAGGAATGGAGTGTGTGAGAGGAGGGCTTACTCTAAAGACTGTAAACTGTCATGAAAGGGATTTTAGTGTAACCAAAATACTGTTTCTTGTAAGACATTTGTAATAAAACATATGGGGAAAAGAATATAATTACGGATTTACGATAATTTCTAAGGCAAGTGGCAGAAGTTATAAACATAAGTGTGTATTTGTCTGCAAAACCAAAGCCTTTACTGGAGGTAAAATTGTACTCAATACATGCATAAATCAAAAGCAAAAAATGAAAAACTGAAATAAAAATTCTTTATACTAAGAGCCTACTTTTCCTACCATCTACACTGAGTGTTTTTTTATTTTGTGTTGTTTTTTTTTTTAAGACTCAGGAGGCACTTTTTCTGTTTCAGTTCAGAGACAGACTAAACCTTGTCAAAAGGAGGAAAATGTGATTTTCAATCAGCATGCTGCTCTACAGCTATCTAAGGTAAGTCACACCAAGATAATATTCTTTCCCATGTAATTTTTACAATTAAAATAAAATGTCATCCATGTTAGATGGAGTAGATTTCACACAGCTTCAACACTGGCTGACAAATTAGGTGGTTTCTCAAAAATCTTTTCATGTATGTAATTTTTACAGAAATTGCTCTGGTCATTCTCAGGTTGTTCCTGTCCTCATTTGTGTACCTTTGAAGGGAAGATGAACTTACAATCATGAACCAAATTCCTGAGACTCATCACTAACAGAGAACTCTTTATCCTATGATTCTAGAACACAGGCATGGTTATCTTAGCTCCCAATTCTGTCATGTCAGGGTTTGTCCATGTGGCCCACAGGCCACTTATATCCACTGGCTGCTTGTTAAAAAGACAGACACCTATCTCCCATGGAAATGCTCTGAATCGACCTCTCTATGAAAGTTGGACAGACATAGAAATTTGCATTTCAGGTAGCATTCCCTCTGTACTAAAGCTGAGAACCACAAAGTTATAAGTTGAAACATTAAACTTTCTTGGCTACTCCAATCTACTTTTGTCATCAACACTGTGGTCCAGGAGAAAGGTATAATCTTCAGCTTTGTAAAATGCTAAATATAATGGGAAAACAGGACCCAAAACAGAGATTAAAGTATCGCACTTAAACCAGGTAGATTAGATATAATGCCCTCCTAACTCTTTTTCCCCCTAGAGCCTAAATAAATGTTATCACTTTTTTGCTACCTCAACATATTATAGAAACATACTTTTAATGAAACCTTTGAGGATCATATTTATTCATCATTCAAGAGGCAATTATTAAGCACTTACCATCAATTACTTTTAGAAAACTCTGAAGGTTTTATAATTCAATTAAATCATAAGTATATTTTTAAATGAAATGGTTTAATAGAATGGTTTCTTCATGTACTAAGTAGAATAAAATAATGCTGTCAAAGCAAACTGAACAGTGTGAAATGAAAAGTCTGAGTTATTAGAACACTCTACCATGGGGATATTTACCTTGCTGGATTGTCCTCCACGTTAAAGGATATCAGTATATCAATAGCCTACCTCTGTGCCTGACATATTGTAGGTACTCAATGAATTTTTATTGTTACTATTTATAATCAATGAAGAATATAGGTCTAGAATTCCTTATCTGAAATCCCTTATATCAAGATTTTTTTGGACAGCTTGATGAATTTATTTTGTGGCCACACCTGATCAATGTTTAATGCAAACATTCACATATTTTACTCCATTTGTGTAAATGTGTTTGATTACATGGTACTTTCCCAGATCCCCCAGAAGTGCTGGCTAATATGTAGTATATATACCACAGTACCTTTCTAAAATCTGAAAATCTCTGAATTCCTTTTCATCTGGCTCCAAGGGTTTTAGATAAGGGATTGTAAACCATTTATCTTTGGATATATAAAGATTTGCTTTATTTATTCAACACACTGCACTTAGTGCTAAGGAAAAAGTGGCAATGAAGATGTGATCTCTTTCCTGGAAGAACTCCAAATGGAGTGGTGTGCAGGACACAGCTGCATTCTATTTAGGATTTGGATTCCAGGCAAAAAAGTCACACATGATTAAAAAAAAATTAACCTTGAAAAATCTTTTAAATTGTCCATCAAGTACAGAAGTACAGCTTTATGTAAAAACTGCACAGAAATAGACAATAAATTTATAATTAGAGTATTTAATAAAGAATATATATACAAATTTATACCTAAACATTTCTGCATCTTTAAACACTGAAGTCATACATAGTATGAACTAATCATACTTAGTTCTATGAGAAGCAAGAAATACTGAGATCAAGTAAAAGAACAGCATATTCACATATCCCACCTTATGTTCACTTTGGAATGTTCTGAATTCTAATTAACAAAGGGGAATTTGTGAATTATATCTGTAATGGCTATTCCCATTTATGTTTGTCTTTCCTGGTTTAGAGAAGAATTATTTATAAAGTTGGTTTTGACAAAGAGACTAATGTATAGCCGACATATAATTAATTACATTAAGCCCTGGCTGATATGGCTCAGTGTATTGAGTGCCAGCCTGCAAACCAAAGGGTCACTGGTTCAGTTCCTGGGTTGTGGGCCAGATCCCCCATGGGGGGCACTTGAGAGGCAACTTATGTGAGGGGACATAAGTGAGGGGACACTTATGTTTTTCTCCCCCTCCTTCTCCCCACTTCCCCTCTCTCTAAAAATAAGTAATCTAAAAAAAAAGTAATTGCATTAAATCAGACTGTTATGCTATAGAGTTGTTTGGCAGCATATAGCTCATGCCTGTTATAATAGAATCAAATTCTTTAATCAGAACTGAGTGCCTATTAACCTTCCCAAATGTCAGAATTCCTACTATAACTTTAAAAATTCATAAGCCTAGGCCACACCCTTGGGGACTTGGTTTAGTCTGAATTGGAATTTGAGCATTTGTCATTTCCATGGTGATACTGATATGCTACCAGTTGAGAACTTCAATTCTACTGAAATTACTTTGACCTGTGGTCTTTGTTTAGAATACACTACAGGCCAGTGGCATTTATCTGAACCTTTTCTGAAGATTTTCTCTTTTTTCTTCTTTCTTGGGAAAAGTTTAAAAAATCCTACTATGGCCCACTTATCAAATCTTACTCTACTGCTCCTCCTGTCTGCATTTTTTCCTTATTTCAAACCTGCATTTTAAAAAGTGATTCTTCTTCTACTTTGGAAAATTCTGTATCTGATAAGATGTGAAAACAATGTTCTACAATTGGAAATACAGAAGGCACATTTTATCACAATAAAGAAAATTCCCAAGAAATATTTTCTTTTCACATATGTGCCCATGCATAACTTAATAAAGTAATGTTTGATTACTTTATTAAGTAATGTTTGATTTCTCTACTTGCTGATTGAACACACATAGTAGCAATTGGGGAAAAAAATCTGCCTGTATTTCTTTACTTTGATTCTGTTGGTTACTTTGAATTCATATATTGTAAATATTTTAAAAGTTTGTATTAATATTGCATACACATAAAATATTGAAGAGTTAACAAAAATGAATGATTTGCTTCTCTCTCTCTCTTTTGTCCCATCTCTAGTAGCGGGATCAATGAACAGTGAAGTTGTAAAAACAAGAAGCAGAAAAGAAGGGTCTAAACAATCAGGCCCTGATTTATAAATTCAGCACCAAATTATAAGGCCACAAAAAATCTGAAACTACTCTAAGAGAGCATTGTCTACCCAAGAGTCTCACTAAATTCTCTATATTGTACAACCAGCAAAACTTTAGGAACTGAGAGCAAATGAACTGTACCATAGATGAGATGAACTCCACTTTACTTCTGAAATAAATACAATCCATCCAATAAGCCCCAATGTATGAACTAAGCACATAACTTACCAGTTCGATATGCCAATAACCTGGCCTGAACCATGCAGTGCCTTGAAATTTCTTGTGGCAAACATTGACTGTGAATTTCATTAATCCGTTCAGGATTGTCACAATAAAATCCATAGTGTTTAAAGTTAGGCACACTGGAAGCTACTGTAGCCAAAAGCAGGATAAGGTCTTTCATGTTTTGCCTTAGATTGCTAAAGTATGGGTTTTCACATAGGTTTTCCAAACCTATAGTCATCAGTATCTGCTTATGTAGTTCTTCATTTGAAATAAAAAATAACATTTCATATTCTTTTACTCGTTCTTGTCTACATTCAGAATAAAAGTCAGTGTTAGCATCAGGGAATGCCTTTGCAATTTTTTGAATAAAGTCACATTTGTAAGAGGTTTCCTCTACAAACTGCATCATATAACACACCAAAGGCTGAAGTAAGACACACACATGGGCCCTACTGTTTGATTTCAATCTTTCCACTGCTTTGGCATCTAACTTTGCATCTTCAGAACTACAAGCCTCAGAAAGCAAACTTATTTCTGGATCAGCAGGCCAATATGAAATTCGGTTAACTCCAGCTGAAATATAAAATATGAAAGGTAGTTATCAGATACATGCTGAAATTAAGAATTTTCTTGATAAATCCACCATATCATTGCAGTAGATCCAGAAGTCCCAATATAATAAATGTCTATTACCAAGTCAGCAATAATATAGCCTATGACAAACCATAGCTCACAAGCAACATCCAACCCATTGCCTATTTTTTTAATTTATTTTTTTATTGATTATGCTGTTACAGTTGTTCTATTCCCCCCTTCATTCCCCTCCACCCTACCCCCCATCCCCACCATTACCCCCCCTTTAGTTTATGACCATGTGTCTCAAGTTCTTTAGATTCTATATTTCCCCTACTATTCTTGCCCCCCCATCTATTTTCTATCTACTGTCTATGCTACTTATTTTCTGTACCTTCTCCCCCCTTCTCCTCCTCCCACTCCCCTCTTGCTAACCCTCCTTGAGATCTTCATTTCTATGTTTCCACTCCTGATCTAGCTGTTCTTTTAGTTTGCTTTCGTTTTAGGTGTGGTTGTTAATAACTGTGAGTTTGCTGTCCTTTCACTGTTCATCTTTTTTTAACTTCTTTTTCTTAGATAAGTCCCTTTAACATTTCATATAATAAGGGCTTGGTGATGATGAACTCCTTGAATTTGATCTTATCTGAGAAGCACTTTATCTGTCCTTCCATTCTAAATGAAAGTTTTGCTGGATAGAGCAATCTTGGTTATAGGTCTTTGGATTTCATGACTTGGAATACCTCTTTCCAGCCCCTTCTTGCCTGTAAGGTCTCTTTTGAGAAATCTGCTGACAGTCTGATGGGGACTCCTTTGTAGGTGACTGTCCCCTTAGCTCTTGCTGCTTCTAGGATTCTCTCCTTCATTTTAATCTTGGCTAATGTAATTATGATGTGCCTTGGTGTGTTTCTTCTTGGGTCCAACTTCTTTGGTACTCTCTGAGCTTCCTGGATTTCCTGGAAGTCTATTTCCTTTGCCAGATTGGGGAAATTCTCCTTCATTATTTGTTCAAATAAGTTTTCCACTGGTGGCTGTGCCTTTCCCCCTTCTGGTACCCCTATAATTCGGATGTTGGAATGTTTAAAGATATCCTGGAGGTTCCTAAGACTCTCATTTTTTTGAATTGTTGCTTCTTGACTCTTTTCTGTTTGGCCATTATTTGCTTTCTTCTGGTCCACTCCATTGATTTGAGTCCCAGTTTCCTTTTCATTGCTATTGGTTCCTGTGCAATTCCATTCATTTTAATTAGTTTCACCTTCATGTTTGTCTAATTTGTGGCTATAATCAACCAGTTCTGTGAGGATCCTGATGACCAGTGTTTTAAACTGTGCATCTGAGAGTTTTGCTATTTCTTCATCGCTTAGATTTATAGGCTCTGGGGCTTTGAGGTCTCCTTGAACCATTTTTGGTCTGTTCTCGCCCGTTAACTCTGAGGAGCGGAGCCTTGGACTCCCAGGTCGCTGGGTTGTGACTCTGTATGTGGAGGCGGGGTCAGAGCAGGGAAATGGAGGCGCCCTCCACCTCTGCTTGCTGCTGGGGCTGCTGGCTCTCACCCAATCACCCATTCCCTCGCTTGTCTATCCACACACAAATGCGTGACCACAGTCAACCCGCAACCCTGCTCTCTCGCTGTTTCCCCGCGATTGCTTGCTGAGTTGCCCACCAGGTCCAACCCTGCCCCTGGATTCCGCGTGCCTGAGTCTGTCTGACCGTGTTTTCCTGTGCTACCCCGCTCTGCCAGCTGCTGGTTTCGCCCCTCTTACCGGTCAGGCTGAAGAATTTGTTGTTATCAGACTTCCGAAAAGTTCAATTTTCTGTGTTCTGACTGTGTTTTCTGTTGCTATTATTTAGTTGTCTCTAAACTTGGTTGTGTGAGGAAGCACAGCGTCTCCAGCTATGCCTCCATCTTGGCGGAAGTCCCCATTGCCTATTTTTGTATGGCTTGCAGGTTAAGAATGGATTTTATAGTTTTAAATTGTTGGGGAAAAAAAGAATATTGTGACAAAAATTATATGAAATTTAAATTTCAGTGTCTAAAAATAAATTTTTATTGGAACATAGGCCCACCATTCATTGACAGTCTCTAGCTGCTTTTGCACTGCAATGGAGTAGCTGAGTTGAGAGCTGGGTAGCCACGTGGCACGCAAAGCTTAAAATATTTATTATCTGGCCCTTTATAGGAAAAGTTGTCTAACCCCTAACAAAGCCCATGGAAGGTATTTATGGCATCATTGGCCTTGCTAAGTGTGGTCCCAAAGCCCAGTGCTGGGACTATATGCTAAAGTGCTACAAGTAAAAAATGGCTGCTTTTAGAAATATCATAGCTGACAACTGATAGTGTCTAGTCTTGTTGCTGAAATAAACTATTCAACCATGCTTTTAAAATACGAGGTTTGTCCAGAAGGTATCCGGTCTCGTAATATTGAAAAATAGAGGCATCTATTGAAGAAGATATAAGAACAAGAAACACTGTACACAAGACAATGACCCCTCAGTCACCTTCAAAGTAGGCACCTTGGGACGTCATACAGTTCTTCCAATCACCATCAGCTGCTCCATCATATTTTCCTAAATCTCATCAACAGTCTGAAATCTCTTCCCTTTCAAAGGTGATTTGAGTTTAGGAAAAAGGCAGAAGTTGCAGGGCACCAAACCTGGTCTATAGGGGGACTAAGTCATCTGGGTGATTTGATGTTTCACCAAAAAACTCTGAACAAAACATGATGCAAGAATGCGTGCATTGTCATGATGAAACTGCCAAACACCAGTTGCCCACAGCTGCGGGCTTCTTAATCATCTGAATAGTTTCTGCAGGGGAATGTTCAAGCTTAATGCAAAATTTGATGCAGATTTGTTGCTCTACTCACTCAGTCAGCCACACAGTGCACATGCTCAATCAATGGCATCTACCACTCCCACAGACTAGACAGTGAACTCATCATTGTTCACACATATGCATTCCGGTCTACTCTCCTTGGCTGCCTGGTTACATCAGTGTTGTACAAAATGCTCTCATTATATTAACAATGTCTGGACTTTTTCTAGACAGACCTAGTAAACCTGTACTCTGAATTTTTCCTCTGGGAAGCTATTCTGTGAAAATATTCTAAATAGAGACAAAAAAGAAAACATGCATGGCTATATTTAGTGCAGCACTGTTTAAAACAATAAAAACATAGAAAAATCTAAAGGGACAAAATAGGGGAATTGTTAAACAAATCAGGATCCTCCTCATAACAAAATATTATGCAGTTATCCAAAATGTCCACAAAGAACTTATAATGTGAGGACAGCAAAGGGGGAGGGGCGGGATATTAATTTTTTTTAGGTCCACGAAATTAAAGACTGAACAACAAACTAGAAGGTACGTTTTTCAATCAATGTGACAAAGGAAAGATTAGTAATATTAACATACATAGAAAGTGTTAATTCATTAAAAGCATATACAGGTATCAATGGATAAGAACAAGACCTCAAGAGAGCCCAAAAGATATGAACAATTTACAAAAGAAAAAACAAAACTGGATAACAAACACAGGGAAAAATATTTTAATTTGTATTTAAGATCAAATGATGAGAGAATCCTTTTACAGAGTTAAGCACCCAAATATTCATCAATTAAAGGTATTTTACAACAGAGATCCCTTTGCTAGTATCTCATGTAATTGCAGCTAAGAGAGATATTTTTTAATTTTATGTTTTTAACCTCATCTGAGGACAATTTTTCCACTGCTTTTGGAGAGAGGGGGAGAGAGAAAAACATCAATGTGTGACAGAAACATCAATTGATTGTTTTCTCACATGCACCCTGACTGGAGATTGAACTCACAACCGGGGTCTGTGCAGTGACCAAGAATCAAACCTGCAACCTTTTCAGTCTATGGGACAACGCTCTAACCAACTGAGCCACACTTGCCAGGGCAAGAGTCATTTTTTATGATTCTGCCTTGAAGTGACTAAACAGATGGCCCACAGGGTGTTGTATATTCAAAGTAATAGATAAACTAAAAAGTCTTAGTTCAACAAACACACATTTTAATCTATTCCCTGCTACTTCTGACTCTTACTGTGGCTAAGGCTGTGATACAATTTGAAAGCCTCAAAGCTATCAGAATGTATCCTCTGCCTGCATTTCACCTACCTTCTATTGGTGTTTTCAAAATTCATTTCCTAACCAGCAGTAATGGTCACTCTTTCATCTAAAATCCCAATTCAAGTAGAAGGCATGACCAATCTCTAAACAAATATTCACATACCAGTGACAAATGCTACCACAGTTCTCCAGTTTTTCTTCCTTTTGTCTCAGACCCAATCACTCTCTTCAAAATTAATAAGGACTCCAGTGAGGTGTGGATTATATCTACTGATATTTACTGCATTAGGAAATTAAAACAAAAATTTTAAAATATTAATTCACTAAAAAGCAATGAAGAATTTATTATACATTAATATAAATAACATAGTTCAATGAAAAATAACAATACTCTCCAAAACAACAACAAAAACTAGTATAAAGGAGTGACATTGTTTTACATTTTTCAAAATCTCTTTATTTTCTGGCTCAATAGAAGACATCTGGATTCTCAAATAGGTTGCTACTTTCAATCTGCTGCAACAAGTTATTTTTTCATTGACGTACTTGTAAAGTATCCAGCCTCACACATATAGATTATGTAATTGAAAAGGAGTATTTTAACAGCAATTTCAGATAGTTGTGAATATTTTTCTTTGACACCACATAAAAATTTGACAAAGAATAGTATCTTAAAGGTTAGTTACAATGTAGAATCTGGAATTATAACATTTTTGTAGTTATGTTAAATTCCATTATTTTTTAAGAATTGTATTCTTTAAAATTCTATTCTATTCTATTTATATTATCACCAATCTAATCCAGAAGAGTCTTTAAGTGTTGAGAAGCTGTAAGCTCATGATGGTCGAGACTAGTTTTTCAAAATTTTAATTTTTACTTGAAGACTCATATTTTATCATTGGCAACAAATACTATCAGTTGTTTTCCTGGAACTGACAGGTTCACTTAATTTATCTCTGAGACAATGTCTGCTAAACAGACAAGTGTAATTAGTTACAGTTTGTCAGATCACGGTGTTCCATGAAAAGAAGTGGATAATTCAGTTCATAACTCAAACCTCAGTAGAGATGGTTTTTCACAAGACAACCTTCACACTTAGGATTGTAGCAAAAGTACTTTATATCTACCTCTTATTTTCTCATGCAGAATATTATAAAGATATGTACTCAAGGGTTGGAATTTAATAAAATTAATATTTTTTACTGTATCATCAGACACTCTTACATGAAACCTTTTTTTTTTTGAAAAGCTAAAAATTCCTTAATTTTTTATTCCTGGTACCACTATCACAATTTACAGGGCAATATACCTGATGTAATGAAAAAGGAAAAGAAAGAGATAAAGCTACAACAGATAAAAGACCTCAGGAATGTACATCTAATTGACACTACATTGCATCAATCAATAGCTGCACTTTTTGAGAATTGTGGCTATGACGGTCCTAAACAAGAAGGGTTTCCTGTTTAAGCTGCAGTAACTTTTTTGACTATGGATCATTGCTCGTTCTGTGGCAGATTTTTACAGTTCCTCTAATGCATCTGGGATGACTGTCTCAAAGTAACCTGCAGCTTTCCTGACAACTCCTCACTCTCTCTCCTGCTAAGAACTGTAACCCTTTTCTGCTGAGTTTTTAGAACCTTCTGCTACCATATCCACCACTTCCACCACCAGATCCACAACCACTACCATAGGGGCTGCCGGAGCTTCTTCCACCAAAACTGCCCCACATCATGGGTCCATAATTTGAATGCTATTTTCCACTATAATTTCCAAAATTATAGTTCCACCACCACCATAGTTACCACCAATATTTCCCCCTTCATTGTAACCATCATATCCTCCACCACCACAACCTCCTCTACTACTATTACCAGATCCACTGCCATAGTTGCCACCATCACCTCCAAATCCATTATATGCACTATCACCTCCTCCATAACTACCTCTGCTGCCACCTCCACCATAGCCTCCTGTTCCACCAAAGTTTCCACCATGTCCAAAATTACCTCTATCACTTCCAAAGTTTCCTCGATGACCCATAAAGTTGCCAGATCCACCTCCACAGCCTCTTTGCAATCCAGAAGATTGCATTTCTTGTTTAGAAAGGGCCCTTTTCACTTTACAATTATGCCATTAACAGTGTGGTATTTCTGAACAATTTTATCAACTCTATTATGATCATCAAAAGTTACAAAAGCAAATTGTCTTATTTTCCCACTCTGCCTATCTTCTATAACTTCTATGGTTTCAATCCTGCCATACTTTTCAAAGTAGTCTCTCAAATTATACTCTTCTGTATCTTCTTTAATACCAACAAAAATTTTCTTCACTGTTAGATGGGCACCAGGCTTTACAGAATCCTCTCTAGAAACAGCTTTCTTTGGTTCCACTACACGCCCATCAACCTTGTGTGGTCGAGCACACATTGCTGCATCCACCTCCTCAACACAAGAGTAAGTGACAAAACCAAAGCCCCAGGAACATTTTGTTTGGGAGTCTCTCATCACCACACAATCTGTAAGTGTGCGCCATTTCTCAAAATGTTCTTAAACTATCATCTGTAGTTTCAAAGCTCAAACCACCAATAAACAGTTTTCTCAAATGCTCTGGTTCCTTTGGATCATGGCCCTCCTCCCCCTGACAGCAGTGGCAGAGGTGGGCTGGGGGGTAACCGGGAAGAGGTTTTACCTCCATTTTGAGACAGGACTCACCTCTTCTAACTTGAGTTCAATGAAACCCTTTTTTTTTTTTTTAATTCCAAATATGTGGTCACAAAGAGTACAGTGATCACTACTGCAGTTTGGCCATGAAGAGTACAATGATTTCTACTGCCTCGAGTCTTACTAGGCAACAGTAGTTTTACTCACCACTGTTTTGGTACTATTAGTGTAAATGTAGTAGTATTATGAAAATAGATTTGACCTTGTAGAATATCATGAGTCCATAGACCACACTTTGAGAACCACTGTGCTTTGGAAATGTTTGCTATGTAACAATAATTATAATTTAAATATTTTAGCAATGGCATGGAATTAAACTAAGCTGCTTCCCAAAATATATATAAACCTAAACTAATATAGCAATTTTACTTATAAATGGGTCTAACACTAATGTAAAAGCATTTCTGTTGTAGGTTTTTCCGGATTTCCCCACACTTCGTTATTTCTCTTGGCTGGTTTAAGTATCTTAACTCAAGACATTAAGCAGTGGTCAGTAACTTGGACTTCACTACTGTTCTAATGCTTGGAGGCTATTAAGAGTGCTTATAGCATAGTCAACTCAGCGAAAAACACAACTATCTTTTACTAATTTTTTCCCCTTGACTCTAGATCAGTTAAAGAATGTTTTGGTTCTTTCACAGTCTTCCTTTTTATCTCAATGTCAACCTCTGAATCCTATTTTATACCCTTCCTAATGCAATGGTCTACTAATTGTGTTCTCAACCTCTTATCCTTTCATGCTCCAATTCAATAATAACAAAGGAGAAGAATTTTAATCTTGTTACATCCTGCTCAAAAATCTTCAATGGCTGACTCCACATTATCTATAACAGGATTTATAGATTAACAGAAGTGATAAAGCAAATATCCAATCTGCCCAGTTAATTGGGAAAAGAAGAAAAAATGCCATCACCACCTTAAATATCTTCTGTACTTAAAACTGCAGGGAAAAGACTATAGAATCTAACAACTATCATAGATACTCTACCTGATTGAAAAACTTGTTGCAGGCCAGGAGGCTGTAACCACCTGACCATTTCTTCTGCAAGTGCTTCCACTTGTAGTTCAAGGGCACAGCCTTCACCATGGACCTGGATCATTACTCTGAAGACAATGATGTAAATAAAAATAGCTCATTCTCAAAACAAGTTTAGGAACTCTGTTCCATAAGCCCAAAGGCCATACAGTTTTCCAAAATTCTCCACTAAAATCCCAACTTATTATAATCCATCTGGCACTCTTCTCCCCAAGAATAATTATCTGTTTGAAACACTGACCCTCCCCAGAGCCTTACATGTCACATATGCTGCCCTCCTGACCAGGGATGTGTTCCTCTTCCTCTACCTCTGACCCATGAAAATGCAGCTTAAGCCCTAGCCTTTTATAACATGCCAATCTGTAAGGATCACTATTTCTCCTCTACTCTCTTATCATGAGATAGCCTGTATCACTCATTTGGTACTAGAATATATATTGTGTTATTATTTTTGGCCCTTAATAATTCTGTGAGGAAAAGGATTAGGTACTATGTTAGCCTTTTTACCCAAAAAGCTCTCTGAAGGCATGATTGATTAAATCACTGACTTTGGTAACTGAACTCAAATTCTAGTCCCCCTCTCAGAGGTCTAGAAGGTAAGGCTGAAAAGTTTCAACCCTTAATTACCTGGTTGGTTCCCCTGGCTACCCAGTCCTATCCACAAAGGCTTCCCAAAAATCACTTCATTAACAGAAAGTCAGGTGTGGTTGAAAGGGGCTTGTTACGGCCATGGCCAGGTAGCTCAGATGGTTAGAGCACTGTTCAAATACACAGAGGTTGTAGATTTGATTCCCAGTCTGGACATTTACAAGCAGCAATCAATGAATGCATAAGTAAGTGGAAAAACAAATCAATGTTTCTCTCTCTCTCCTTTCATCTCTCTCCCTTTTGCTCTAAAAAGCAATCATAAATAAATAAACACCTTTTTCACTCTTACCACTCAGGAAATTTCAAGAGATTTTACTTGTGCTGTGATAGAAATAGAATGAAGACCAAATATATAATTCATATTATAAGTCACAATATCACAGTACCTAATTATGTAAAAGGTAGAATTTTTAAATATATTTTATTGATTATGCTATTACAGTTGTCCCATTTCCCCCTTTTATTCCCCTCCACCCTGCACACCCTCTCCCACCCACATTCCCCCCCTTGAGTTCATGTCCATGTGTTTTAAGTTCTTTAGCTTTTACATTTCCTATACTATTCTTGCCCCCCCTCCGTCTATTTTCTGCCTGCCATCTATGCTACTTATTCTCTGTGTCTTTTACCCACTCTCTCCTCCTCTCACTCCCCTGTTGCTAAGTCTCCATATGATCTCCATTTCTGTGATTCTGTTCCTATTCTAGTTGTTTCCTTAGGTTTTTTTGTTTTAGGTGTGGTTGTTAATAATTGTGTGAGTTTGCTGTCATTTTACTATACATGTTTTTTATCTTCTTTTTCTTAGGTAAGTCCCTTTAACATTTCATATAATAAGGGCTTGGTGATGATGAACTCCTTGGATTTGATCTTATCTGAGAAGCACTGTATCTGCCTTTCCATTCTAAATGAAAGCTTTGCTGGATAGAGCAGTCTTGAATGTAGGTCCTTGCATTTCATGACTTGGAATACTTCTTTCCAGCCCCTTCTTGCCTGCAAGATCTCTTTTGAGAAATCAGCTGACAGTCTGATGGGAACTCCTTTGTACGTCGCTGTCTCCTTATCTCTTACTGCTTCTAGGATCCTCTCCTTCATTTTAATCTTGGCTAATGTAATTATGATGTGCCTTGGTGTGTTCCTTCTTGGGTCCAACTTCTTTGGGACTCTCTGAGCTTCCTGGACTTCCTGGAAGTCTATTGCCTTAGCCAGGTTGGGGAAGTTCTCCTTTATTATGTGTTCAAATAACTTTTCTACTTATTGATTTTCCTCTTCCTCTCCTGGTATCCCTATAATTTGGATGTAGGCATGTTTAAAGATGTCCTGGAGGTTCCTAAGCCTCTCCTCATTGTTTTGAATTTTTGTTTCTTCATTCTTTTCTGTTTGGTTGTTTCTTTCTTCCTTCTGGTCCACTCCATTGATTTGAGTCCCAGTTTTCTTTCCATCACTATTGGTTCCCTGTGCATTTTCCTTTATTTCACTTAGTACAGCTTTCATTTTTTCACATAATTTGTGACCAAACTGAACCAATTCTGTGAGCGTCCTGATCAGCAGTGCCTTGAAATGCGCATCTGATAGACTGGCTATCTCTTCATCACTCAGTTGTATTATTTCTGGAGCTTTGATCTGTTCTTCCATTTGGGCCATTTTTTTTTCCTTTTGTCATGCCTGTTTTGTCGTGAGGGGCAGAGCCTTACGTGTTCACCCGGGCAGGGCAACCCAGTCACTAGGTTGTGATACTGTATGTGGGCGTGAGATCCGAGAGGGAACAATGGTGCTTGCTCCACTCTTTGTCAGATTTCAGTCTTTCAGTCCCTTCCACGGCTTCCCCCAAGCAAACTGGGCTCTTCTAGTGCTGATTCTTTTGTAGGGGTGTGTGTACATTCTAGGACCCTGTGGGTCTCTCCAACAAACTCTCCTGTGAGGCTGGGAGTCTCTCCTGGCACCTCAACCCCCACAGGTGTTTTCAATTGGAGTTTTAAGGCTTTATTTCCCGGCACTGAGAGCCTGGGTTGCATGGTATGTCTCACTCCTCAATTTTTCCTGGTTTAACTGCGAGCAAATGTGGGACCACCTGGTCAGCCAGCCGCCTTGAGTGCAGTGCCTCACTTTACAATCGCCACCCTGGGCCTGGGGTCTGCAAGCCGCCACCTGCGTGCCCAGGGTCTGCCTGAAGCTGTTTTGCACGCCTAGGGTGCCTTGCGCGCCTGGTGCCACCACTTTTTGTGCAGAGGCCCTTCTCTGCCTGGCTGCCCGATTCTACCCTGCCTACCAGTCTGGATGAATGTGTCTATTTTATCTCCTTGGTTGTCAGACTTCCATACAGTTCAATTTTCTGTCAGTACTGGTTGTTATTTTGTTTCTAAATTGTTGCTATCCTTATTTTGTTTGTGCAAGGAGGCACAGTGTGTCTACCTATGCCTCCATCTTGGCCAGAAGTCCCCTAATTTTTTAAAAATAACAAAATGGTCTACATATTTACCTGGGGAAAAAAATCAGCACAGAGAAGTTTAGTGAGTAGCCTGGTATGACACAGATGGATAGCTATACATTAATAATTTGTGTTCCTCATTTCAAAATGTAAAATAGTCATTGGGAGGCAGCTGCCCAGCCAGGAACTACAGTTTCCTCAATGGATATGAACAGAGGTAATATATGTGACTTATGGGCTAGGATTTTTAAGAGCAGGTATGCCATCTCAATTTTTCTTTCTCAGTCTGGATGCAGAGGACTCAAGGTTCTTGGGGATGACAGCAGCAATACCACAGAAGATGCCTAGACCCATGAATCAAACACATGGAGAAAATTATCTGCTATTCAGCAACATCTGCATTGGGATATTACAGTTGTAATCCCTGATCTTCAATTTCACTTTCTGTGGTTTCAGTTACCCATAGTCAACCATGGTCCCAAAATATTAAATTAAAAACTCCAGAAATAAACAATTCATAACTTTTAAATTATACACCATTCTAAGTTGTGTAATGAAATCTTCCCCTGTCCCACTCCATCCCACCCTGGATGTAAATCATCTCTTTCTACAGCATCTCCACACTGTATACACTGCCCACTAATTAGTCGCTTAGTACCCACCTACATTATCAGATTGACTGTTACAGAATCACAGTATCTTTCAGAGTGGTTGTGTTCAGATAACTCTTATTTTAACTCAGTAATGGCCACAAAGTGCAAGAGTAGTGATGCTAGCAATTCAGATGTGCCAAAGAAAATAGGTAAAGTGCGTCCTTTAGGTGAAAAGGTATGTATCATAGGAAAAAAACAACATATGTAGAGTTCAGTACTATTTGTAGTTTGAGGCCTCTCCTAGGGGTCTTTGAATATATCCCCAATCAATAAAGGATTACTACTGTACAGGGGTTATAAATGCCTAGTATGTTAAGCCACTGAAATTTTAGTCTTTTCTTATAGCAGCTAACATTAGTCTACTAATACATAAAAAATCATCTAACTAGTTAGTGACAGAGATGAGACCAGAATCCATGCTTTCTGACTCTTCTTACAGTATATAAGACTGTCTTCAGATATATTATATATATTTCTAAATTATCTCTGTGGTATTTACTCAATTTGTTTTCACTAACTATTCTCAAGATAAATGCTAGTAATCCCTAACAAAGTTTTATCTGCACTTACCATTTACGATCATTTTCAAACAAGCAGAACATGGTTTTCTAGAAAAATAAAGATCACAGTTTTTCAGCCTTGATCCATGTTTTATAAGAGCAATTTTCCCAGCATGTAAATCTTCACTCGAACAGTGAAGATCAATAATTTTCATGTTTTTCACCACCACAAGACCAGTTTTCTTCACCTACATTAAAATACAAAATAATAATTTATTAATTATAACTTCTAATGACTGTATCATGGACTATACTTGATTAATAAAATTAAATTTTTGTTTAGTTCATAACTGAACAGTTTAAACAAAAGCATATTTTCTATTAGATCCCCATTTTTTTCTGAATATTTAATGTTGACTTTATACCAGAAATGTTCTAAACTTGGATTTCTTAATCAATTAAGTATCTATTTATCATTAATTTATCCTAGTGAAAAGTGAATATATTTTGACCTAGTAAATGAAAAGAACCAAGGCAATTTGACTTTATCTCTTATAGGATCCAGTCTAGGACTGTTTAGTATTAAGTTTCTAGGGGGTAATAAAAAAAATTTGGAAAACTCTGACTTTACACATGAATATGCAAAGCCCGGAAAATTCAGGTGACTTTCTGAAAGACCCACATACTGTAAAAGGCAAAACTAAAGCACAGGTAGTTTTAAAATATTTTAAATACTGATTGAAATGAAAATAATTTTCAACTTCATTCTTAAAAACAACTTTTAGCACATTGGAAGTCTAGATTAATGTGGTTTCACTTCCACAAGTATATATTGATTATGTGTAATAAAAGACTTTTTAGACTTCCAGTCAAGATAGTGACATAGGAAAATATGGTTCACCTTCTAGCACAACCACATCAAAATTACAACACACAGAAAAACCACCACTCAAAAAGTAAGAAATTGAGTTGAATGTAAGTATAACAACTATGGAATAAAAGAAACCACATCCATCCAGATTGGTAGGAGGGGCACAGATTTGGAACTGTCTGGTCCCATATCTACTTGTGGTGGATAAAAGTTTAGAAAGGATATCTCAAGAGTGAGGAGTCCCAGTCACACAGTAGGCCCCTCCCCCTGTCCCCCACCTCAAGCAAGGTTTCAGTGCCAGGAAGATAAATCCCTGTAACTTCTGGCTGCAAAAATAAGCAGGGATTAAGTCACTTCTGGAGCCCCAAGCAGTTCCTCTTAAAGAAACCACATATGGACTTATTCAGACTCATCCCTCTGAGCTCTACCACCACAATAGCAGCTTGAAAGGCACCAATCACATACAGGGAGAAACTGAAGTGTGTAGCATCAAGGCAAGAGCTTGGGGACAGCTTTTTCCTAGACAGAAAGGCAGGCAAAGGCAATCGTCCCTTTCCTGAACACACAGATTTCCTTTGCAGCACATACCCTGGGCTCCAGCAAAGGTGGAAGCAGAGTGGGTTGGAGACACCTGAGGAAAAACTAGAGGTAAAGGCTTCAGGAAGAGAACTGAGAGAGTAGCCCTTGGGATCCTGGTGCTGAGTCATCCCCCATATGGCAGCAGCCATTGTGTTTAGGCAGGCCACTCCCCTATGAGTGGCAGGAGCCTGAGGGGAAACAATGGGCTCCAACCCAAGAGGGCCTCTGCCCCTAGCTCTGTGGTGCTTAAGCTTCACTGCTGGGTGCAGAATGAGTAGATTAACAACTAAAGTAGTCAGCCACAGAGAGTAGATCCCTGACAAAGGTAGGGCAGAGTGGACTAGAAACACTTGAGGAGAGTCTGGGAATGGAGGTTTTGGGGAGAGAACAGAGAGAGTAACTGCAAGGATCCCAGTGCTGAGTCATCCCCCATATGGCAGCAGCCATTCTGCTTAGGCAGACCACTCCCTTCCAAGCAGCAGCAGCCTAGTGGGAAACAATAGCCCTGACCTCAGGAGGAATTCTGTCCCAACCTACAGGGCTTAAGCCTGACTGCTAAGTGTGGAGTGACTACATTAACAACTGAAGGTTACAGCCACAGACAGTACAGCCCTGGCAGTCTCAGATCAGGCTACTTAAGGTCAGACAGGGTCAACATCTGACATCACCAGAGGGGGATCAAGAAAAAAAAAAAACGTAAATACTAGAGGCTACAGAGATGAAATCCACTGTGGTCTTCTCCATGATTTGCAATATTTTCTTCCCTGCCTAGCTTTTTAACATTCATTTCTTGTCCATCAAGTTTGTACATATTAAGTGACTAGATTTTATACTATAGTTTATATTTCTCAATTCTTACAATAGTTTTATCTCTTTATACCCTTATTAATACTGGCTCATTTGCTGTTCATAGTGGGATTTCAATGGGGAGAAGTTATTTTTGTGGGCATGGGTTTGTTTCCTGGGCTTTGTGGTTTTCTTCTGGCAGCATATGGACAACAGCATACAAGACATGGTGGGCAAAGTGACCCTCACTCAACCAGCTGGAGGGAAGGACCCACCAAAGTACAACCCAACAACAATCAAAACCCAATTACATCCAGAGAGCCAACATAAATGGCATAAAGTGTCTACCAAGAGAATCAAGTTCAGGAGATAAGGACACTGAATCTCACAGGTTTTCTACCATAGAAGTTCATACCACAAATTCAGGGAGTCAAAACAGATCAATTTATGAAGGAGAAGCAAACAAAAAGAGTCTTTCAAATAATGGGAAGATAAAGAAACAACCGCCATTCTAAAGGAAAGGAAAAATCCTCAGAAAGAATCCTAAATGAAATAGAGACAAGTCAACTATGAGATACTGAGATTAAAACAATGGTCATAAGAGGCTAAGTGAGCTCACAGAGAATTACCAAAAACTACATGGAATCTATGAGGAACTTACTGCAAATTATATTAGCATGAAAAAGGACATAGAAACAATCAAGAAAGCGAGGAGGAAATGAAATATAAAATATCTTAATTAAAGAACATAGTAGAAGGAATCAAAAGCAGGGTAGATGAAGCAAAGGATTGAATTAGTGAGCTGGAGCAAAACGTAGAAAAAACCTGCCAGAAAGAGCAAGGAAAGGAAAAATAATGAAGAGGGGTTAAGGTAACTGCAGGACTACATGAATCATAATAATACCAGAATCATAATAAAGATACCAGAAGGAGAAGAAAATAAGCAAAGGATAGAAACCCTGTTTGAAAAAGGCATGATGGAAAACTTCCCTAATTTGATAAGAAAGAAAGTCACACAAATCCAGGAAGCACATAGGGTCTCAATCAAGAGGAAACCAAAGAGGCCTACTCCAAGACACATAATAATTAAAAGAGAGAAATTCAAAGACAAAGAGAGAATCTTAAAGGCAGCAAGGAAGAAACAGAAAGTAACACACAAGGCAGTCAAGACAAGGCTAGCTGCTGATCTTCCCAGAGAAACAGTACAAGTCAGAACAGAATGGCAAGACATATCCCAAGTAATGAAAAGTAAAGGCCTGCAACCAAGATTACTCTACCCAGCAAGGCTACCAATTAAAATGGGAGGCAGAATAAGGACTTTCCCAGAAAAAAGAAAGCTAAAAGACTACACCTCCACCAAACTAGCACTGCAAGACATGATAAAGGGACTACTTTACGAAGAGGAAGGAAAACAGTGTGAGAGAGAGGAACACAGAAACAAAGGGAGGAAAATTAAGAACTACCTACCAATTAGAACAGTAAATGTAAATGGATTAAATGCTACAATTGAAATACATAAGGTAGCTGAATGGATAAGAAAACATGAACCACACATGTGCTGTCTACATCAGACACACCTCAGAACAAAGGACCTACACAGACTGAAAGTTGAGGGTTGGAAAAAAAAATATTCCAAGTAAATGTACAGGAAAAAACCCAGGTGAAATCGAAGAAGTAATCAAAAAAGGCCTGGCACACAAAAGCCCTGGACCTTATGCTTTCACAGGAGAATTCTACAAAGCATTTAAGGAACAGCTAACCTCTATCCTTCTCAGACTATCCCAAAAATTCAAGAAGAGGGAAGACTCCCAAATTCCTTTTATGAAGCCAGCATCATCCTAAACCCCAAACCACACAAAGACACAACAAAGAAGGAAAACTATAGGCTAATTTTGCTGATGAACATAGACACTAACTAAAGTAGTGTCTATAATCCTCAAGAAAATATTGTGAAACCACATCCAGCAATATGTTAAAACGATCATACACTAAAATGCACTCAGATGCAGAAAATAGTGGTGAGGTAGGTGGTAGCAGAGCCCAGTTCTCCCTGTGACCCACTGGAATACCTAGCTGATCTTCTGAGGAACAGGATCAATAGCCAATGGCATCCCAGCATAGAAGAAATTGAAAAACAGACAATGAGGAGATTGCACTGGGATGGTAAGGTCCCTGGGATCTGCACAGGGACCTAGGCTGCTGTGGCCCCTGGCCCAGTGCCTGCTGCAGGATATGGGGAGGAGAGTTAGATCATCTGCTCCCTGCCATACCAAAGTAGGGAGGAGCAGCCCAGCACCAGGAGGGACCAGGATGCTGGAAGTCACTGGGAGGAATAGGGATGAACTGGAGACACATAGAGGCAGTATATATCCGCTGGGACTGTGGACAAAGACACCAGAGAAATCGGGGTGCCTGATGACAATTGGAGAAGGAAGAAATTGGGCCATGTTGAAACCTGACTCAGTCTCTGGACTGGTTGGAAAGTTGGGCTGTGTAAAGCCATGCGCTTATTAAGAATGGTGGGAAGCTGCTTTGTAAGGAACTCAAGCAGCAGCTGGCTTGCCCCAGGGTAATTTCAGCAGCATGTGCCCAAAGACTGAGTAGCTGAGAGGAAATGAACACCCAAGCTTATCTCACGCTGTGCACACAGAGGCTGAGAGGCTGAGTGGAACCACAAGTCAGAGCTTGTCTCACACTGCATGGACAGAGGCTAAGTAGCTGAGTGAAACAGCATACTCAAGACTGACTCATGCTGTGGACCCAGAGACTAAGTGGCTGACCTGAGCCTGGCAGCTCACAGACAACCTGGGCCAGAGGCTGGCCAACTGTGAATACTGTGGCCCAGACCTAGTCCCCATCCTCTCAAAACCATGGGAAGGGAGAAAAGCGAAGCCCAGCCCACCTCTTCCTGTGGCATCCAAGAAGACCAGCAGACTTGCTGAATAGATTTAAAGTCAGCAGGAGGCTTATTTTTTTCTTTCCTCTATCTTTTTTCCCCTTGTTCTCTTCCCCCAAATGAAACAATAACACATGGAGTTACAAAGGATCCAGAGACAGATCCAAAGGAGGAGCACAAGGCTAACCCACAAAAATGAGAAACTGAGACAAATGTCACCTTATCATCCCATAAGCTAGCATTTTATTGTTTATTGTGTATTGTTATTATTTTTCATTATTTTACCACTTTTATTAGTATATTTTAATTTCTCTTTTGTTTAGTTTTTCTCATTTTATTTGTCTGTTTAATTGCATTGTTTGACTGGTTTCCCTTATTATCTCTTTGTTATATCTTAATTTTCCTTCTTTCACTTCACTCATGTTCTAAACACACTACTCTTGATCATGTACTTTCTATTCTTGTTATCCAAATCATATATTTCTTATATCATTGTTGTTTCAGTACTATTGTAAATAATTGTTGTTCCATACAATTGAACATGCTATGTTGCAACCCCTCCTGATCTGAGCCCATATCACTTTATTCCTGAGCATTATTATCATTCTGATTAACTCTATTCTCTCTCATACTACACCTACTTTCCATCCTTTATTCCCACTATATCTCCTCAACTAATCTTGCACAAGCCCTCTATTTTCTGGATTCAGCTCACAATCCTCCTCCACTCTAACAAGAGTCTTATCTCTCTTTTACTTTTGATAAAAAGTGGCAAGCTGGGTGAAATATCACAGTTAACGCTATACTTATCCAAAGAATCACCTGTCTCTTCCCTACTTCCTAGTACTTTAAATCTCAAAAAATACTCTCCTACTGTCTTAATCCATTTCGCCTACCCACTGCCACTGGTCACATAAGAATAGGTGGGAGCTGCAAACATCAGTATACCTACTAGAGGAGAGAAACCACCAACAAAGAAACAACCGAAAGGTATATACCCAAGTACAACAACAGCCCACACAAACAGAAGAAAGGGCAAACCTACAGCATCCAGACAAGGAGATCAAAAAGACGACACCCCTGTACCCCATAGAATTCCCACCTAGAAGTTCCCCCATCAAAGACAGCTAGCAAAGCAAAATATCAGGAAGCACAGAAACAAACAAAAAAAGTCACCTAAAATGGGGAGAAAAAAAGAACATGCATTCAAAAAGAATGGAAGACTCTCCACTGAGAGCTACATGAAATGGAGGTAGAGCAAATTATCAGACATAGAATCGAAATAATGGTTATAAAGCTGCTCAAGGGACTCACAGACAACTACAAGAAACTGAGTGAGAACTACAACAGTATGTAAAGGAAATAGAAACTACAAACAAAAACAAGAAAGAAATGAATAAAATTTCAGAAATACAAAACACACTAGAAAAAATTACAAGCAGGCTAGATGATACAGAGGATCGAATCAGTAAGCTGGAGGACAAAGTAGAAGAAACAATATAAACAGTAGGAATAGAAAAAGAGACTTAGAAAGAATGAACAAGTGGTGAGGGAGCTGCAAAACAACATGAAATGTAATAATATATGTATAATAAGGGATACCAGAGAAGAAGATCAGCAAGGGATAGAAAACCTGTTTGAAAAAGTAATGATGGAAAACTTCTCTAATTTGATGAGAGAAAAAGTCACACAAATCTAGGAAACACAGAGAGTCCCAATCAAGAGGAACTCAAAGAAGCCCACTTCAGGAGAGATCATCATTAAAGTGGCAAAATTCCAAGACAATGAGAGAATTTTAAAGGCAGCAAGGGAGAAACAGGAAGTAACATACAATGGAGCCCCAATCAGACCAGCAGCTGAATTCTCAATAAAAATGCTCTAACCCAGATGACAATGGTAAGAAATATTCCAAATTATGAGAACCAGAGGCCTTCATCAAGACTACTCTATCTAGCAAGGCTCTCAATTAAGATGGAAGGCCAAATAATGAGTTTCCCAGACAAAGGAAGTCTAAAAGAATACATCTCCAACAAAGGAGCTCTGCAAGAGATGCTAAAGGGACTGCTTTAAGAAAAGAAATAAAAGTGAGAGAGAGTGGAACAAAGGTACAAAAAAATAGAAATGAATAAGTACCTATCAATAATACCCTTAAACATAAATGGATTAAATGCACCAATCAAAAAACATAGAATAGATGAATGGATAAGAAAGCATGACCCACATATATCCTGCCTCCAGGAGACCCACCTGAGGACAAAAGACCTACACAGACTGAAAGTGAAGGGCTGGAAACAAGTTTTCCAAGCAAATGGAAAGGAAAAAAAGCTGGGGTAGAAAAACTCATATAGAAAAAAATACTTCATAAAAAGAGACCCAAGAAGGTCACTTCATAATACTCAAGGGAAGAATCCAGCAAGACATAAACATTGTAAATATATATGCACCCAACATAGGAGCACCCAAATACATTAAAAAAAATTGGAGGACTTCAAGAAAGGTATTGACAGCAACACAATTATAGCAGGATATTTCAATACCCCACTGTCAAAAATGAATAGATCTTCCAAACAAAATATCAACAAAGATATTGCAGCGTTGAAGAATGTCCTAGATCAAAATGATTTAACTGATATATAGAGAGCCTTTCATCCCAAAGAAACAAAATATACATTCTTTTCAAATGCACATGGAACATTTTCAAAGATAGACTATATGATATGACACAAAACATGCCTCAACAAATTGAAGAAAATTGAAATCATATCAAGCATTTTCTCTGACTACAAGGGACTGAAACTAGAAACCAAAGTCAAGAACAAAATTCAAAAACACTCAACTCATAGAGATTGAATAGCATGCTATTAAACAACAAATGGGTCAAGAATGAGATTTGGGAAGAAATCAAAAAGTTTCTGGGAACAAATTAAAATGAATACACAAGAACACAAAACATATATGGGACACAGCAAAGGCAGTCCTGAGAGGGAAGTTCATAGTGATACATGCCTACCTAAAAAAGATAGAAATATTTCAAACAAACAACTAACCCTACCCTTAGAAGAACTCAAGGATTAACAACAAAGACAGCCAACAACAAGTAGAAAGCAGGAAATAAACAAAATCAGAACAGAATTAAATGACAGAGAGAGTAAAAGCACAATCATAAGGATCAATAAATCCAGGAGCTGGTTCTTTGAAAAGACAAACAAAATCAACAAGCCTTTAAGCACACTTATCAGGAGAAAAGAAAGAGGACCCAAATAAACACAATCAGAATGAAAGAGGAGAGGTTACAACTGATATCACAGAAATACATGGGATTGGAAGAAATTACTATGAAGAACTATATGCCAAACAATTTGAAAACCTAGGTAAAATGGACAAATTTCTAGAAAAGTATAATCTTCCAAACTGAATGAAGAAGCAGAAAGCCTGAACAGATCAGTAACAGAGGACAAAATTGAAGCAGTAATCAAAAAACCCCCAACACACAAAAGCCCTGGACCTGATGTTTCATGGAAGAATTCTATAAAGCATTTAAGGAAGAACTAACCCCTATCCTACTAAGATTAGTCCAAAAATCCAAGAAGATGGAAAACTCCCAAACATTTTTTATGAAGCCAGCATCATCCTGATCCCCAAAACAGATAAAGACATAACAAAGAAAGAACACATCAGGCCAATATTTCTGATGAACACTGACGCTAAAATCCTCAAAGAAATATTGGCAAACCACAAATGGCAATACTTTAAAAAGATCATACAGCATGATCAAATGGGATTTCTCCCAGGGATGCAAGGATGGTACAATATTAACAAATCAATAAACATAATACATTACATAAACAAAACAAATGACAAAAATCACATGATCATATCAATAGATAGGGGAAAGCACTTGATAAGATACAGCACCTATTTATGATAAAAACACTCAGCAAAGTGAGAGTAGAGAAAACATACCTCAACATAATAAAAGCCATATACAAGAGACCTATAGCCAACAGCATAGTCAATGAATAAAACTAAGAGCTTTCCCATTTAGTTCAGGAACAAGACAAAGTTCTCCACTTTCACCACTTCTATTCAATATAATATTGGAAGTCCTGGTCACAGTAATCAAACAAGAAAAGGAAATAAAAGGCATCCAAATTGGAAAAGAAGAATCAAAACTGTCATTGTTTGCAAATGATATGATAGTGTAAAATCCTTTAGACTCCATCAAAAAACTACTGGACCATATAAATGAATATGGCAAAACAGCAGGACACAGCCATTATTTAGAAATCAAAGGCATTTTTTGTATACTGTCAATGAAATATCAGAAACAGAAATCAGGAACAAAATCCCATTTGATATAGCAACAAGAAAAATAAAATACCTAGGAATAAACCTAACCAAGAAGGTAAAAGACCTATACTAGGAAAACTACTCAACACTGAAGAAAGAAATTAACAAAGACACAAACAAATGGAAGCATATCATGCTCATGGATTGGAAGAATTAACATCATCAAAATGTCCATACTACTCAAAGCAATTTACAGATTCAATGCATCACATATTAAAGTACCAATGGCATAATTACACAGACATAGAACAAACACTTCAAAAATTTATATGGAACCATAAACACCCTGAATAGCTGCTGCAATTTTGAGAAAGAAAAACAAAGCAGCAGGGATCACAGTACCTGATACCAAACTGTATTACAAGGCCACTGTAATCAAAACAGCTGATACTGGCATAAGAACAGATACATGGACCAATGGAACAGAATACAGAGCCCAGAAATAAATCCAAGTCTCCATGGTCAATTAATATTAGACAAAGGGGGTAGCAGCATAAAATGGAGCAAAAATAAATTCTTGAACAAATAGTGTTGGGAGATCTAGACAGCTACATGCAAAAAAGTGAAACTCAATCACCAATTTACACCATATACAAAAATAAAGTCAAGGTGGATAAAAGACTTAAATATAAGTCATGATACCATAAAAGTCCTTCAGGAGAACATAGGCAGGAAAATCTCAGATATTCCACACAGCAACATTTTCATGGACATGTCCTCTAGCACAAGGGACATAAAGGATAGAATATACAAATGAGATCTGATCAAAATAAAAAGCCTCTGGCCCTGGCTGGTGTAGCTCAATGGATTGAGTACGGGCCTGTGAACCAGACAATCTTGGTTCGATTCCCAGTCAGGGCACATACAGGGGTTGCAGGCCGGTTCCCTGCAGGCCAGTTCCCAGCAGGGGACGCATGAAAGGCAACCGTACATTGATATTTCTCTCCCTCTCTCCTTCCCTTCCCCTCTAAAGATAAATAAATAAAATCTTAAAAAAAAAAGAGAGAGAACCAACCATATGGGAAAACATATTTGCCAATGATACCTCAGACAAGGGTTTGATCTCCAAAATATATAAAGAACTCAGACAAATCCACTCTAGAAAGACAAAAAAACCCATTTAAAAAATGGGCAAAAGACTTGAACAGACACTACTCCAAGGAGGACATACAGAGGGTCCAGAGGCATATGAAAAGATGCTCAGTATTGCTAGCCAACAGAGAAATTCAAATCAAAATCACAATGAGATACCACTTCACGCCAGTGACAGTGGCCATCATAAACAAAGCAACAAACAAATGTCAGAGAGGTTGTGGAGAAAAGGGAACCCTAGTGCACTGTTGTTGGGAATGAAGGCTGGTACAGCCACTGTGGAAAACAGTATGGAATTTCCTTTTGACCCAGCAAATACACTCCTGGGATTATACCGTAAGTGTCCTGAAACACCAATTCAAAAGAACCTATGCACCCCAATGTTCACAGCAGCACAATTTACAATAGCTAAGTGTTGGAGTAACCTAAATGACCATCAGTAAATGAATGGATCAAAATAGTAGGGTACATTTACACAATGGAATACTTTGCAGCAAAAAGAAAGAAGGGACTCTGACCCTTTGGGACAGCATGGGTGGAACTGGAGAGTATTATGCTAAGTGAAATAAGTCAGGCAGTGAAAGACAAATAACATATGATCTCACCTATAGGTGGAACCTAATCAACAAAACAAACAAATAAGCAATGTATAGCTAGAGCCATTGAAATAAAGAAGAAACTGACAGTAACCAGAGGGGAGTATGGAGAGGAATAATAGGGGAATATATGGGAAGGTTTGTCAAGGAACATAAAGGACACATGGACAAAGCCACAGTGGATAAAATCATGGGTGGGAGTTGGGCATGGGTGGTATCGGGGGTAGTGGTGCAATGAAAATGGAGACAACTGTACTTGAATAACAATAAAAAAGAAGAAGAAAGAAAGAAAATTTTTAAGACTTAATAAAAAAAAGTCAGGAATACAGACACAAAAGTCCAATGTTGATATTGCATGTATATGAAATGCATTGAATAGGCAAATCCAAAGACACAGAAAGCAAATTCATGGTTGCCTGGTTCTGGGAGAGACTGCAGTGGAGAGTAACTGTTATTGGGTATGGGTTTCTTTGTGGGGGACGAAATGGTCTAAAATGTATTGTGGTGATACAATTTAGTAAGTGCTCAGGTCTGTGATCATACTAAAACACAGTGGATTACATACTTTAAAATGGTGAATTTTGTGCTATGTGAATTATATCTCAATATTTAAAAAAAGAGTCCTGGTCAAGTAGCTTATTTGGTTAGAGCACTGTCCTGATACACCGAGGCTGCAGGTTCAGTCCCCAATCAGGGCACATACAGGACTCATGGACATGAACAAGAGTGTGGTGAATGCTAGGGGAAGGAGGGGTATTAAGGGGACTAAAAAGTAATGTAAAAAATACAATAAAGATTAAAAAAAGAATAAGCACACATAAGTAGTTACAGAATAGCCATAGGAATGTAAAATACAGTATAGGAAATAGAATAGCCAAGGAATCTATACACAAGATCAATGGTGTGAAGTTTGCCTGAGGGAGAGAAAAAGAGTGAGAGAAACATCAACTGGTTGCATGTAACCACCTGCAAACAGGCATCTGGCTAGCAACCCAGGAATTGTGCCCTGACTAGGATTCAAACTGGCGACGTATTGGTTTGCAGGATGATGTCAAATCCATTGAGTCACACCAGGCAGGGATGACTTTAGTTTTAGATTTTCTATTAAGAGTACAGAAAGAAAGCCAGAAACCATGATCACTAGAGAATTTTAAAAAATGTTATTCATATATGAAAAGCATATTCATCAATTTTTTATGCTTCTCTTTTTAATTTTATTGACTATACTATTATACTTGTGATTTTCCCCTTTTGTTCCTCCTCCATCCAGCAGTCCCCACTCCCTCAGGCAATCCCCCAACCATTGTTCATGTCCATAGGTTATAAATTCTTTGGTTACTCCATTTTCTATACTGTATTTATATACCTATGGTTATTCTCAACTATGTATTTGTACTTCTTTTCCCCCCTTTTTTCTATTGTTGTTCAAGTACAGTTGTCTCCATTTTCCTCCCCACTACTGCACTCCCATCTCAGCCATCTCCACTTCCCAACCTTGACCATACCCTCCTTTGGTTTTGCCCATGTATCCTTTATACATGTTCCTGAAAACCCTTCCCCTTTCCACCCAATTATCCCCTCCCATCTCCCCTCTCATTACTGTCACTTTGGTCTTAATTTCAATGACTCTGGTTATATTTTGCTTCCTTGTTTGTTTTGTCAAATAGGTTTCACTTACAGGTGAGATTACATGGTATTTGTCCCTCACTGCCTGGCTTATTTCACTTCGCATAATGTTCTTCAGTTCCATCCATGCTGTTACAAAGGGTGAGAACTCCTTCTTTCTTTCTGCTGCATAGAGATTTACATCATGTAAATGTATCACACGTTTTTCATCCATTCATTTACTGATGGACACTTAGCTTGCTTCCAGCACTTGGCTATTGTAAATTGTGCTGCTCTGAACATTGGGGTGCATAGGATTGGTGTTTCAGGATTATTAGGGTATAATCCCAGCAGAGAAATTGCTAGGTCAAAAGGTAGTTCAATTTTTATTTTTCTGAGGAAATTCCATACTGTTTTTCACAGTGGCTGCACCAGTCTGCATTGCCACTAACACAGTTACCTAACTCTTATACTACAGTAATATTTAGGCAGTTTAAATATTCTAACTTAACTAAAATAAAAAACTATAACCCTTACAAGAGAGAATTACTTTTAAATGACAGGCATTTTCAATAGTGCTTGATTTCCAGTCCAGAACTTTTCATTATGTTTTTTCCCCCAGAAGTCTCATAAAAATACTTTCTCTCCTACTCATTTATCTAGTGTTGGACTGGATTCTTAAAAGTTATTAGTTCTTATACTTGATATCTATCTTGCTGAAAAATCCCCAAGGAGCACCCATACAGTATATATATCTGACAACATGGAAAATGACAGACCTCAGTTATATAGTTGTCCTCCTTTTATCCATGGGAGATATGTTACAAGACCCCCAGTGGATGCCTGAATCCACAGATAATACCAAATCCTATATCTACTATGCTTTTTTCCTGTATCTACATTCCTAAAATAAGTTTAATTTATAAATTTGATACAATAAGAGATTAATAATAATAATAAAATAGAACAATTATAACAATATACTTTAATAAAAATTATGTGAATATGGCATTATTAAGTAAAATAAGGGTTATTTGAATGCAAGCACTGTGATACTACAACAGTCTATCTGATAACTGACATGGCTATTAAGTGACAAACAGGAGGGTAACATATGCAGCATGGACTGATAGCTCAAATAGAGTGGCACAAAATTTTATCATGCTACTTAAAACAGCATGTAATTTTTTTCCTGAAATTTTCTATTTAATATTTTTAAACTTTGGTTGACTGTGGGTAATTGAAATTTCAGAAAGCAAAACCATGGATGAAGGGGGACTACTGTATTTAGAAGTGGTTGTTAGTTAATAATACACTAAGGCTGGTAAATATTACAATTTAAATGTCCAGGAATGAGAGAATAGCTATGGTCCATTCACACAATATATGCTTATGCAATCATTAAAACAATAAGAACACACACACACATATATATACACACACACATACATGCATATATATTATACTACTATATATTCAATATAAAAATTAAAATGAGATCAAATCTTGATATTAAAAGGTTCCTTCAAAATTAGTACTCAATCACTATGAAGGGTTCAGAACAGGCCTCCTCAAGATACATCACTTTGGCATGTAAATTATTTTGAGCTGAAGGCAATCGAGACCCTGAGGGCTCATGAGAAACTTTTACCTCACCCTTAGAGAATTTAAAATAGGGCCCTTGCCAACAATACAAGTTAGCATCAGAAATTACTTTTTATGGACCATCCACAGGGCAAACTTCTAATTGCTGAATATTTTCTCTTATAATCTTGAGAATGACCTTCCTCCCTTCTGACACGCCATGGTGTTTTACAACATTCTTAGCTAACAATATTATATATACCTAATTTGTCCTCTGTCTCTGAAATTTTCATATATGTGGAATTCCCATATGTGTATGTGTATACACATGTATAATTAAATTTGATCATCTTCTCATTAAACTGTCTCATGTATATTTCATTGTTAGACCA
The DNA here is from genome assembly GCF_021234435.1 of Artibeus jamaicensis. Taxonomy (NCBI): domain Eukaryota; kingdom Metazoa; phylum Chordata; class Mammalia; order Chiroptera; family Phyllostomidae; genus Artibeus; species Artibeus jamaicensis. The sequence continues at coordinate 66,898 of NW_026521822.1, forward strand.
GCTGAAAGAACATAGAAGGTCAAAGCTTTTACTTCCTTCATGCTAAGAAACCCAGATTTTCAAATGTATTTTTCAAACATCTTAAATTTATTAATAATTTGCTTCTAATCTGTCTCTTAAAAACAAATTTTATCTGCAAAGAAACAGAGACAAACCAAAAAACCTATGAGCCTGAAAATCTTCCACTTACACAAAATATCATGCTATCAAAAAGTAAAAAAAATAAAGAACTTTGAAACCATGAAAGAAATAAAGGATTTTCTCAAAGCTATTAATGATATGTAGAGCCAGAATAAGAGGGTCAGTAGTTGTTTACAAATAGGGAATAAAAATGCATAACATTATTAATAATTTTTTCCTATTTACAAACATTTCACATAGAAATTGGAAAAGAAAACTATTCCAAGGGATACCATTTTATCATAAAAAGTGAATTCCCTATGTACATGTAGATTTAAACCCTTCACAAAAATTAACTGAAAATGGATCACAGACCTAAATGTGAAATGCAAAACTACAAAACTTCAGAAGATAACATAGAAGAAAATCTAGATAATTTTGAGTATGACCATGACTTTTTACATATAACATCAGAGGAATGATCCATGAAAGAAATCAATAAGATGGACTTCATTAAAGTTAGAAACAGTACTGCAAAAGACAATGAAAAGAGTATGAGAAGACAATCCATAAGCTGAGAAAAAATATTAGCAAAAGACACACCTGATGAAAAAATATTATCCAAGATATACAAAGAACTCTTGAAATTTGGCAATAAAACAAACAATCTGACTAAAATATGGGTCAAAGACCTTAAAAGATAACTCACCAAAAAGATATACAGATGGCAAATGAAAGAATGCACCACATCATATGTCATCAGAGAAATGCAAATTAAAACAACAATAAGATGTCAATACATGCCTATTAGAATGGCAAAATCCAGAATTCTGACAACACCAAGTACTGGGGAGGATGAAGAGCAACAAGAATTCTCATTCTTTGCTGGTGAGAATGCAAAATGGTACAGCTACGTTAGGGACAGTATGGGAGTTTCTAACAAAACTATGCATACTTTTAACATACAATCCAGTAATCACACTCTTTCCTACTTACTCATAGGAGTTGAAAACTGATGTCCACACAAAATCTGCACACAATGTTTACAGCAGCTTCATTTATGTTTGCCATAACTTAGAAGTAACCAACATATACTTCAGTAAGTGAATGAATAAATAAACTATAGTACATCTAGACAATGGAATCTATTCAATGCTAAAAAGAAATGAGCTGATAAAATAAGGTATACCTTTAAAGATGACAGCAGAGTAGGTAGAAGCTACACTAACCTCCTCCCAGGACCAAACAAGAATTATAACTAAATTATAGAAAAATTACCCTGAATGAACTGAAGACTAGCTAAAGAAAAGCCTTATAACAAAGGACTGACAGAAGAAGCCACATCAAGACTGGTAGGAAGTATGGAGTTGCAAATGGGCTGGCCTGGTTTCTACAATCATCGGCTGAAGTTCTAGAGAGATATTATCAGAGGCAGTAGGGTTCCCCCTGAGAAGTATGGCGTCTAACCCCCAAGCCAGGCTCCTCAGCCTAGAGCACCAGAACCAGGAAAGGTGCCCACATAATATTCGGCTATGAAAAGCAGCAGGGTTTCTATCTAGTAGGAAGAGAGGTTAGAGATGCACCTACGCTCTTAAAAGGGCAACATACAAAATTTCATTTTCAGTCACTTACCCTAGGCTCTGGCAGAGGGAAGACAGAGTGGAATAGAGCCAAGTGAAGAGAATGTGGGCTTGGTGGCTCTGGGCAGAGAGTTGAGGAATCAGCCACCAGGATCCCTGTAATGAGTCATACCTCCATACTTCAAAAGCCATCTTTCTTGGGCAGAGCACTCCCCTCCACGCAACATCAGCCTGGAGGGAAGAAAAGCCCCACCTGTCGGGATCCCTCTGGCTGTATCCTGCTGAGCTTCAGCCCTGATGAGCAATACAGCTGGAGGCTCTTTTTAGGGACTAAGCTTCACAGGCAGCCTACAGGCAGAGGCAGATCGCTGGGTGAACTGAGACTTTTGCTTACACAACTACAGGCCTGGTGTTGGTCAAAGTTGGCCTTGGGGAGCAGCTTGGTCCTTTCCACAGGCAGCCAGGCCCAGCAGAGGAAGCCACACACCGTAGATCACTGAGACCTTAAAACAAGTTCAATCACAAACAGTGTCTGACACAGACCTGCAACAGAGTTCCTCTGAAGAAGCCCACACTCAACATACCCAGTGGCCAACTTCAGACAAAAGCAGCAGAATCTAATAAGCTGCACAAGCAACATATCCACAGGGTGATTTCAACAGGCACCAAACCATGCTGAGGCAAACTCCACTTTGAGTGATCAGCACCTGCACAACAGCTTGCACACTGTGTTGGGGGTTGAACCTCACATAGCCAGCCTAAAAAAATAATCTCATGCCAGAATGGGCCAACAGTAATCGAGACTCAAATTACAACAAGAGGGCCCACATAACATACATGCACAGGCACCCTTCTTAGAGCACCCAGCTCAGGTGATCAGGAACACTGCACCATTGGTACCACAGGACATCTAGAGCATAAGGCCACCCTTCCAAGAACGGTAGTCATAGCAGATCTACCTACACAAAAACAAACACAAACAGGCAGCCAAAATGGGGAAATAAAGACAGTCCCCAAATGAAAGAATAGGGGAATTATCCAGAAAAAGAGATAAATGAAATGGAGCATGCAATTTATCAGATATAGAGTTCAAAGTAATGAGTATAAGGATGTTTAACAGCATAAAAAAGTACATAGAAACCATAAAAAAAAGACCAGTGAGAAACAAAGAATGCAATATCTAAAATGAAGAATACACTGGAAGGAATAAACAGTAGGTCAGAAGAAGAAGAGGATCAAATAAACAATTTGGAAGTCAAGGCAGGAAAAAAAAGCCCAATAAAAGCAGCAAAAAGAAAAAAAGAATTTAAAAATATGAGGATAGTTTAAAAAACCTGTGGGAAAACATGAAATGAACCAACATCCAAAATATAGGGATACCGGAAGGAGAAGAGAGTGAGCAAGAAATCAAAAACCTATTTGAAGAAATAATGACTAAAAACTTCCCTAACCTAGAGAAATAAAAAGATACACAGGTCCAGGAAGCACTGACAGTCCCAAATAAGAGGGACCCAAAGAGGCTCACAATAAGCCACATCATAACCAAAATGGCAAAGGTTAAAGACAAGGAGAGAATCTTAAAAGCCACAAGAGAAAAACAGTGAGTTACCTACAAAGGAGTTGCCCGAGACTGTCAGCTGGTTTCTCAACAGAAACATTTCAGGCCAGAAGGAGTTAGCATGAAATATTTAAATTCTTGAAAGGCAAGAACCTACAACAAAGGCTACTTTACACAGTAAGCTATCATTTATAATTGAATGAACAATAGAGAACTTCCCAGACTAAAATAAAAAAACCTAAAAGAGTTTGTTACCACAAAACCAGTATTACAGCAAATGTTAAAGGGCTTTATTGTGGAAAAAGAAGGGGAAAGAGGAAGAGGAGGAGAGACAAAGGAACATAGTTAAAAAATAAAATGACAATAAAACACGTATCTATCAATACTTAATTTTAACGTAAATGGTGCGAATGTTCCAATCAAAAGATGTATCTGAATGGATAAGAAAACAAGACCCATATATTATATATACTCTTCAGGAAACCCACCTCAGAATAAAAGATACACACAGACTAAAAGTAAAGGAATGAAAAAAGGGAACTTCCGCCAAGATGGAGGCGGGAACACTTTTCATCCTCGCACAACCAAATCTAAAAACAACAAAGTTTTAACAACAATAAACACAACCAAACCACACAGAAAATCAAATATGGAGTCCGAAAATAACCGACCACTCAGCTAAACTGGTGAGAGGGGTGAAACCAGCAGCAGAGCCAGTCAGGCAAAAAGATCCAGGTGGTGCACAGGCAGCCAGGGGCACGGATCCCAGGTGCGGGCTAGCTAAGGGTGGAACCCAGGGAAGAGGCGCTGCTGGCTGTCTGCAGTCGGTCCTGTATTTGCACGCAGATAAACCAGTGAAGAGGCCAGCGTTGAGACAGATCTCCCAGGCCCCAGCGACTGGCGCAAGGAGGCAGACTTGCATATTTGTGCTGGAATAAGCAGGCAGGGGCTAGCGGTGAGGCAGACTGGGCCAGCGGAGAGGACCACCATTGCTCCCTCTCTGACCCCGCCCCCACATAGAGTCGCAAACCTGTGACCTGGGTGGCCCCGCCCCGGTAAACACCAAGGCGCCTCTCCTCCTACATAACAGGCACAAATAGATCAAAACATGGCTCAAGAACAACTCAGAGCCCCAGAGCCAATAAATCTAAGTGAACAAGAAATAGCCAAACTTTCAGATGCACAGTTCAAAACACTGGTGATCAGGATGCTCACAGAACTGGTTGATTTTAGTCACAAATTAGAGGAATATATGAAGGCTAAACTAATTGAAATGAATAGAAATGCACAGGAAACAGATAGTAATGGAAAAGAAACTGGGACTCAAATCAAAGGAGTGGACCAGAAAGAGAAAGAAAATGACCAAACATAAAAAGGATGAAGAAACAAGAATTCAAAAAAATGAGGAGAGGCTTAGGAACCTCCAGGACATCTTTACACACTCCAACATCCAAATTATAGGGGTACTAGAAGGGGAAGAGGAACACCCACAACTGGAACACTTATTTGAACAAACAATAAAGGAGAACTTCCCCAATCTGGCAAAGGAAATAGACTTCCAGGAAATCCAGGAAGCTCAGAGAGTCCCAAAGAAGTTGGACCTAAGAAGGAACACACCAAGGCACATCATCATTACATTAGCCAAGATGAAAATGAAGGAGAGAATCCTAGAAGCAGCAAGAGCTAAGGGGACAGTCACCTACAAAGGAGTGCCCATCAGACTGTCAGCAGATTTCTCAAAAGAGACCTTTCAGGCAAGAAGGGGCTGGAAAGAAGTATTCCAAGTCATGAAATCCAAAGACCTACAACCAAGATTGCTCTATCCAGCAAAACTTTCATTTAGAATAGGACAGATAAAGTGCTTCTCAGATAAGATCAAATTCAAGGAGTTCATCATCACCAAGCTCTTACTATATGAAATGTTAAAGGGACTTACCTAAGAAAAAGAAGATAAAAAAGATGAACAATGAAAGGACAGCAAACTCACAGTTATTAACAACCACACTTAAAACAAAAGCAAATTAAGAGGACAGCTAGATCAGGAGTGAACCATAGAAATGAAGATCACATGGAGGGTTAGCAACAGGGGAGTGGGAGAAGGGGGGAGAAGGTACAGAAAATAAGTAGCATAGACAGTAGATAGAAAATAGATAGGGGGGAGAGTAAGAATAGTAGGGAAAATATAGAATCTAAAGAACTTGAGACACGTGTTCATGAACTAAAGAGGGGAGAATGGTGGGGGAGGGGTGTGCAGGGTGGAGGGGAACAGAGGAGGGGAAATAGAACAAATGTAATGGCATAATCAATAAAAAAGTTAAAAAAAAGAAAAAAGATATCTCATGCAAATGAAAAGGAAAAAAAGCTGGGGTAACAATACTTATATTTGATAAAATAAACTTTAAAACAAAAGCTATAGTGAGAGACAAAGAGGGACACTACATAGTGATAAAGGGAGTAATCTAACAAGAAGATATAACTCTAGTTAACATGTATGCATCCAACATAGGAGCACCTAAATATGTAAAGCAAATCTTGATGGACATAAAGGGAGAGACTGACAAAAACACAATCATAGTAGAGGATTTTAACACTCCATGGACATCAATAGATGGATTTTACCATCCAATGATGGTAAGAAAATCAGCAAGGAGAGAGCAGTTTTAAATGACACACTAGAGCAAATGGATTTAATTGATATCTTCAGAGCATTTCTCCTCAAAGCAGCAGAATGTATTCTTTTCAAGTGTACATGGAACCTTTTCTAGTATAAACCACATTAGGATACAAAACAAGTCTCAATAAATTTAAGAATATTGAAATCATACCAAGCATCTTTCTGACCATATTGCTATGAACCTAGAAAGCAATTTAACAAAAAGAAAACTGAAAAACACATCAAGTCAAGGAAGCTAAATAACATGTTACTAACCAATGGATGAGTTAACAATGACATCAAGTAAGAAATCAAAAAATATCTTGAAATGAAAATGAGAACACAACAACTCAAAATCTGTGAGAAACGCATAGCATTACAGGCCTAACTCAAGAAACATGAAAAAGCTCAAATAAACCATCTAACTTGACCTGACTAGTGTGGCTCAGTGCATTGACTGTCACCTGCAAACCAAAAGGATGCCAGTCTGATTCTCAGTCAGGGCACATGCCTTCTTTATGGGCCAGCTCACCTGTTGTGGGCATATAAGAGGCAACCAATCAATGTTTCTCTTGTACATAATGTTTCTCTCCCTCTCTTTCTCCATCCCTTCTCCTCTCTCTAATAATAATTAAATAAAATATTTTTTAAATAAAAAATAAATAATCTAACTTTTAAAGAAACTTGGAAAAGAACAAGAAACAAACCTCAAAGTGAGTAGAAGGAAATAATAAAAATCAGAACAGAAATAAACAAAATAGCATCTAATAAAACAATGCAAAAGATAAACAAATACAACAACTGATTCTTTGAAAAGATAAACAAGATTGACAAAACTTTACACTGACTCACAAAGATAAAAGGAAAGAGAATCTAAACAAGTAAAATTAGAAATGAAAGTGGAGAAATAACAATTAATACCAAAGAAACAGAGGATTGAAAGAAAATATTATAAACAACTATATGCAAACAAGTTGGACAATCTAGACGAAATGGATAAATTCCTAGAAATATACAATCTTCCAAAACTAAATCAAGAAGAATCAGAGAATGTGAATAGACAGATTATACCTATGAAATTGAAGTAGTAATAAGAATAATAAACTCCCAACAAACAATAGCCCTGGACCAGATAGGTTCACAGGTGAAGTTTACAAAATATTACAAGAAGAACTAACCTATCCTTTTCAAACTATTCCCAAAAATTCAAGAGAAGACTCCTAAGCTCATTTTATGAGAACAGCATTATCCTAATTCCAAAACCAAGTAAAGAAACTACAATGAAAGAAAATTATAGGTCACTATCTCTGATGAATATAGATGCTGAAATCCTCAACAAAATACTAGCAAACAATCCAGCAATACATTAAAAAGATTATACACCAAGATTAAGTGGGATTTACTCCAAGGATGCAAGGTTGATACAATATCTGCAAATCAGTAAACATAGTACACCACATAAACAAAATGAAAGATAAAAACCACACAATCATATAAATAGAAGCATTTGATAAAATCCAATACCCACTTATGATAAAAATTCTCAGCAAAATGGGATTACAGGGAACAATCTTTAATGTAATAAAGGCCATATATGACAAACCTATAGCCAACATCATAATCAAGGGGCAAAAACCATGAGTTTTCCCCTTCAGATTGGGAACAATGCAGGGGCATCTACTTTCACTAATATTACTCAACATAGTACCAGAAGTCATAGCCCAACGATAAGACAAGAAGAAATAAAAGGTACCCAAACTGAATAGGAAGAAGTAAAACTGTCATTATTTGCAGACGACATGATACAGTATGTAGAGAGCCCTAAATATTCCACTAAAAAACTACTAGTACCGATAAATGAATTCAGTAAAGTAACCAGCTACTAAATACATATCCAGAATTCAGCTGCACTTTTATATGCCAATAATAAACTATCAGAAAGGGAATCTGAGGAAACAATCTCATTCACAATTACTTCAAAATAACAAAATACCCAGGAATAAATTTAACCAAGGATGTAAAAGACTTGTACTTAGAAAATTGTAAGAGACTAAAGAGAAACTGAAGAAAATACAAATAGAAGTACACACATTATTCATGGTTAGGAAGAATTAACATCATTGAAATGTCCCTGCCACCCCAAGCAATGTACAGATTTAATGTAATTCCTATCAAGATACCAATGACATATTTCACTGAACTAAAACAAATATTCCAAAAATTTATATGTAATCACAAAAAACTCTGCATACTAACTGCAATTTTGAAAAAGATGAACAGAATTAGAGGATACATGCTACCTAATATCAAACTATACTAAGGTCATAGTAATTAAAACAGCATGGTACTGGCATACAAACAGACATATAGATCAATGGAACACAATAGAGAGACCAGATATAAACCTATTCCTTAATAGCACATATCTGTCCAATTTTCTAAACACTATTTATTGGACAGATATGTGCAAAAAGTGATACTAAACCACCTTCTTTCACCACACACAATAATGAACTCAAAATGGATTAAAGACTTTAATGTTATGTTGGAAACCATGAAAATCCTAGAAGAAAACAGGTGGTAAGATCTCAGACATTTCCTGTAATGGTATGTTTTCTGCCGTATCTCCTCAGGTGAGGGAAACAAACAAAAAATAAAAGCAAATGGGACTACATCAAACTAAAAAGTTTTTGCACAGCAAAGTAAACCATCAAAACGAAATGACAATCCACTGAATGGAAGAACATATTCTTCAATACATCTGAAAAGGGTATATATCAAAACTGTATAAAAAAACTTACAGAACCCAACACAAAAATACACAATCGAATTTAAAAATGGGCAAAGGAACTGTATAGACACTTCTCCAAAGAGGACACACAAATGGCCAATAGACATGAAAAGATGAGCAATGTCACTAATCATCAAAGAAATGCAAATTAAAACCACAATGAGAAATCACCTCATACCTGTCAGAATGGCTATCATAATAAAATTAACAAACAACAAGCACTGGTGAGGACATGGAAAAAAGGGAACCTTTGTGCACTATTGGTGGGAATGCAGATTGGTGCTGCCACTGTGGAAGCCTGTATGGAGTTACCTTAAAAATTTAAAAATGGAACTGAGACAGCATAGGGATTGGGCCAGGAATGGAGAATATCCAGTGGCCAGTGAAGCCAAGTTAAAATGAGGTAGTCAGAAAAAACTTGGGATGAACTCCACTCCTCCACTCCCTCCTCAAAATGCAGTAGTAGTTGATTTTTATCTCCCTCTAAATGCCTTCTTAAACTACTGACCTGCAAGCACAGCTGATCAAGGTTTGACCAATGTACAACTTTCCTAGGGTGGTGGTAATGAGCAGTACACCATCTTGTCCTCAAATGGGCAGGCATGGACATAATTACCAGGAACTCAGTTGAAAAAGGAAGTCACCCAACCCTTGGTGACAAGCCTGCTTTGTCCCCAGCTTATAAAAGCAGCCAAGCAAAGCCCGCACCCTCCACCTTCAGTCAATTTGGAGGACCCTACTTTCCTCTGTGCTGCTTCAAACATAAGCTTAATAAAATGTCTGGAAATTTCTCCATAGTTTCCTTTAATTTCTAGTTTGTGAAACCCAAGTACCCCAATGCTGGTAACACCTCCATCCAACTTGACTTTCTGACTTTTGAACCACAAATTCTCACTCCTCCAAGATTTTCCATATGGAGTCCCTTGGCTTCACAAATGTAGAGGAAAGACTATTCCATGACATCACCGCATGTCCTACAACCAGGACCTGGATCAGATGGATGTTATTTTCTGAAACCCCCCCTTACAGGCTGCCTGATGATCACTCATTTTATTCTGACATAAATAAGCAATCCCTCCCCTAACTCTTGCTATGTGCTGGTTCTTGTTGTCTTCACCTGGTCGAACATGTAAAGGAATTCCTGTACCTGGTATCATTCATGTGCTTATACCTATGACTATCCACTCCTTTACCTTATATAATTCTCTGTCACCTGCCAAGTAGCAAGGGGCCATTTGTACTGTAGTCATCTAAGACACACCCTGTATATAAGCTTCCTTTAATAAACTCTATTAATTACCATACTAAAGTGGCCAGCCTCTTTCTACACTCTTTCCCCGGCTCTCCACTTCCAGAGGTAGATTTTCAGTCTCAGGGTTTTTCATTGAGTCTGTGTGTACAAACAGTAAATACAAACTCATTCTTCATGTGTCAGTGAAAATGCAACCTACCCTTTGAATCCTTCCCTCATTTCCACATTTAGAAACTACCCCTCAGTCTTCGATCTTGGTAGCATCTCTGCTTGTATTTTGTAATTGACTCCACCATCTAATTGTATCTTATTTGTTTAAATGCTTTGTTTTTGTCCCTATTAGAAAATAAAGACTATATCTTTTCTTTTTGTATATACAGTGCCAAGCATACAAATTCATCCACAGTAAAAAATGAAAAATGAAAAAGAAAAGAAGATGGTTACTAATGGCCTCACAATGTGAGAATTTAAAGATTTACAAAGTTTTTCTGTGAAAAATCTGAAGAAAAACCTCACCATAGACTTTTTGGCAAGTTGAAAACTTCAATAAGCATATGCAAAATACAAGTACAATTTTATAAAAGGAAAAAAACCCTTATGCTTAAAAAAGATTGAAGGGAAACACCAAAATGTTAAAAGTGATGTTGTTAGAGTGGTGAGAAGCCACAGGTAACTCTTCCCCCTTTTCCTCTGTTTTCAAAAATGTCTTAAATGCTTAATCTAATCTATACTATTTTCCATAATGACTTTGGCCCCCTAAAAATTAATGACAATTCTAAACTTCCAAATCTATCAAACCAAAATGGTGAGAACCATGATATTCCATACATGGAAAAAAATGATGAGAACATAGCACCCTGCCATACTAAGGGCAGGAGAAAGAAAAGATATAGACTGACTATACTTCTAATACATTGGCTTTTATTATTATTCTTCCAGTATATTCCTAACCTGTTTTGATCACTTCTTTTGAGATCCAAAAAAAAAAGAAGAAAAGAAAAGAGACTATTTACATGAAATGATTGCATTCTTAGATTACCTATTACAACAGTATATGCTAAGGGTTATACCAGGTAAAATAAGTCATGGTCTCTATTTTCAAGCAATTTACAGTTTGGTGAGAAAAGGGAAAAACCACCCAGATGAAATGTAAACAGTATACAACTGAGTGATAAATTATGTGGTACAGGTAATAATCTAATTGGCCTAATGAACATATAAATACCATTAATATTTGATAAACATAGCACAGTCAGAGATGGTAACTGTTCTATTTTTAGATTGAAAAAATGAGCTATTTCAGCCACAAGTTACAAATATCACACTCAACTATAAAGATATTTTGCAAATCGTAAGGTTTTTTAGTTCATTTTTGACATAAACTGGAGCAATAAAATAAAAATTTAGACCATAGCTTTTCTAAATAGTTAGAATTATCTAAGAAAAATATATACCTGAGATTTTTGTCTTTGGGCTTCTACTGCTGGGAAGAGCTCCATCCAGAGACTGAGCAGAGTGAAAAGGTTAACTTTAGAAAGCCTTGGTATTTGACCTACAAAAGAGAAGGCAGACACTTTAAAATGTTGCTAATGACTTAAATAGGAACTAAGCTCAATACCACTTGGGTGCTGCAGCTTTTAGTTCAGCTGCTTTAGCAGGAAGAAGAGAAGAAGGATAAAAGAACAAGAGAATCAAAATGCTTTTTTATTAGGAAACTGGCCACCACCTCACTTGTAGTGACCTCCTCTGGCACTTTCCAAAGTTAAGACCTCTTTCTCCAGCCCTCACACAGCTGGGGGAACAAAAAGATACCAGCTATGGGAACAATCCAAGAAAGTTATGAAAGGTCTTTGCATCTTGTCATTATTGAGCAAGTTTTTCTTTCTTTTTTAAAAATTGTTGACACTATTACAGATGTACTCCATCTCCCCTCCTCTTTTTCCCTTTCCACCCAACCCCCCTCCACCTCACCCCAACCTTCACCACATTGTTGTCTGTGACAGTGGGCTATGCATATATGTTCTTTGGCTGGCTTTTCTGTGGACTGTGGTGTTGCAGCAATGACAGTGGTTACAGTATGGTAACAGTATGCTTTACCCTTTACAGAGAATAAAGCATGTGAGATATAGGAAAGCGTGATGTATGGTTGTGGACAGCAGGACCAATAAAATGGGGTTGGTTGGGTCAAAATAGGATAAAGTATATAAAATAAGATGGCATCACTCATGTCAACCAAGATGGCTGCCAACCAACCATAACATTTAACTCAGGAAGGAAACTATCTAAGTCAGCCAGGCACACTGCCAAATGCCTGTCAGGGCAGCACATCCAAGACATGGACACACCTATTCATAGAGCGCTGGGAGCTACTTGCCGGGAGCCATGGAATCTCCCAGTTTAAGTGCCATGTTTTCAGGTATAATTGGGGTGGGCTTCAGACGACCACGGAGACAGCTGAGCTCTACACACCAAGGTGCTGTCCCACACCGTGCTGATCTCCTGACTGCTGTGCCGCCCACTTGGTTCCAGAAATTCTGCCTTGTAAGTCACAGATGGCTCCCCAGCCTATTATGGTGTCTCCCCTGTGCCCTTCAGTTTCCTTAACCCCCAATTCTCTTGTGTGATGTTATTATTGTCACTAGGTTAGTACAGGTTTGGACTGAATATACATTAATAAAAGCTGAGTGAATAGCATAGACACCTGTGTTGGTTCCCTGTTATTTCTCTATAACAGGGACTGTTATAGAGAAATATAACAGCCAGGGTCACCTGTGGGACTAGTGCTCCTACAGGCGGCTGGGCGCTTTCGGTTCTTAAGGCCTGGATCAGACCACAGGAGCGGGAATCAAAGCCTGGCTTATAGGAAAGACTATGTGGCGAAACACTTGCTCGCCACAATTATTTGTAAATCAAGTCAAAAGCACGGCTTGGGGAATTTTCAGGCTCGGGGAATTTCCAGGCTCATCACTCTCCGAGATGCCAGCTATAGGTCCAGGGAGGAAAAGTAAATTGGGGAGGGGCGGGGGGCGTTGAGCACGCTATTTCAAAAGCTGGTGCACCCAGACCAGCGAATCCCGCTGAATGAAGCACGGAGGTGCCCAGGAGGGAATGAGACATCCAGGGGTAGAACTACTAGCGAAGGGGAAGGCAGGGAACCTGGATTTGAACGGGCCGCAGAAAAACAGGATACAGCAAAACGCTGTGGTGGTGGGAGCAGTCTGAAGCACTCACCGATCATGCTGTCAGTCTGGGTGCTGACTGACCGCCCGGCCCCCGCGCTCTCCAGATCTTGCATCTGCCCTGCTTCTTTCATCCCAAACCTAGCGGTCCCTGCAGCCCAGAAAATCTCTCGCTATTAGGCATGATCTTGGTCCCACACGCTCCACCTCCCCGCTCTGCCCAGATGCTATATACAAAAGCCAACTGGTCTCAGCCAGATGACATAAGCAGCCCGACTGCCACTTCCGGGCGCTTCGTGTGACGTCATAGCAAGGCGGAACACAGGGGTGAGGGCTCCCCGTCCCGAGGGCAAGTGGTTGGGTAGGATACTCTATACGGTAAATCATCTGGGGTCGGTTTTTGGCTGTCTTGGTATTTGGCTATCTTCCTTGGTTTTGCCGAAGTAAGGTTGGGGGAAGATGTCAACTTGAAGTCCCAGGTTTCCCTAGGTTTGATGAGGCCTGCTCAGACTTGAGTTTGGGTCAGAGAAGGAATAGGAATGGAAACCTACCCTACCTGTCATGGTCAAGGCCATAGAAAATCTCTGAAGGAAAAGGGATAGGAACTGGGAGATCCAGGTAGCTGTTAACATCCTGAAAAAGAATATACCTACCAAGAAGGACTCCTGGTGGCCAACTGGGCACAAATTTAGTAGCAGTGCCCAGCAGCCATTTCTAAACGGGCCTCTCTTGCAATGGCAATGGCACTTCAAGGAGATGACTACCCTAACTAACTTCCTGCCTGCACTGTGTTCCTACCATCTGAGCCAGCCCTTATAAAGGAGTTTCTGGAATCGTATTTCATCCAATAAGACTGAGACTTTCCCCTAAAGAATAGGAGCTGGACAGCTATATCCTTATTAGTATTTGCACTGACCAATCAGGACAGTGCTTTTTTGGGACACTAAAATTTCAGGGGTTTGAAGTCCTCATTTGCAATCAAGGACACAGGCAGCTCCCCTCTGACTCAGAGTATACTTTCCTTTTCCACCAAAGATGGAAGACTGGATTTCCCCAGCTGAGTGAAACACCTAGTGGCCTTACTGCTTTATAATTGAGCTGTAACAATGTTGAGCTGTGCTGTTCCACAGCAGTGCTGTATTGCATTTGGGCTGTTTGCACCGAATAAAGTTTCCTTCTTCATCACACCTCAAAAATGGGGATTTCTGCTGACATTGAATTGGCACCAACAAACATTGGTTGACAGCTTCTTACCAAACACATAAAGACATTAAGAGGTGGAACTGTGATTATGAGAGGTGAGGGTAGGAGGAGACAGCAAGCAGCCCCTAGAATATCTGAGAAGTACCTGACATTGTAGATTTATAAGTATTGAAGTCGTGACTCAAAATGAAGATCCTGCCTCACTGTGACTCAGCCCAGTTTCTATCACCAACTCATTCTGTTATCACAATTTGAAATATTGACAAATAAGACATAAAAACTGCTTTTGGAAAGCAAAAGCTGAATGTTATTAAAGTACATTATTTTGTAAAGAAATGATGTGAAGAATCCAATGTTGAAGGGTATGGGTCTGGTTCATTAATTTTCACTACTGTGTAGTATTTCATTGTAGCTATATACCACAATTTATCCATATTTGAGCTTAAAGACTTTTTCACCATCTCCAACTTTATGTTATTGAAAACAGTGCTGCTGCCATAAAGACTTTGCTATTTCCTTATGTTCTCATAAAAGCATTTCTTTAAAGACTGTACTTAAGAGTAGAATTTTTGTGTTGTTACTATCAATTTACCAGATAATGCTGAAAAGTTATACAAAAAATTATACCAATTTATTACACAACTCTATATCCCCACTAATTCTTGTTATTGTCAAGCTTTTAATGTTTGCCAATTTGATTTGCATAAAAGGGTATCATGATTTTGATTTTCCAATTTTTTAAATTAAATTTATTGGGGTGACATTGGTTAACAAAATTATATGGGCCTCAAATATACAATTCTATAATATATCATCTGTATATTGCATTGTGTGTTTACCACCCACCTCATTTTTACTTTTGTTGAACATCTTGTCATATATTGGTTGGTCATACATGTGTCCTCTCTATGAAATACCCATTAACCACTTTTCTACATCGTTTTTTTTATTTCTTTATTCATTTTTAAGAATTCTTTATATATTATGGATATTAATTCTCAGTTGGGTGTACATATGATAAATGTCCTCTCCCTATTTGCCACTTGTTTTTTTACTTTATGTCTTTCGGTATACATTTTTTATTTTAATATGTCAAACAGCAATCATTTTCATTACCGGGTTTTATAACTCAGTATCTTTTAAAAAATGTTTCCTACCCAAAGTTACAAAGATATCCTTTCACATTTTCTCTGATAGTCATTAGGTTGTCCTTTCACATTTGCATCCTTCATGTAGAATTTATTTTTGTGTATGATGTGAAGTAGTGGTCTGATTTTTTTTTCGTTTGGATAATCAATTATCCTAGAACTATTTTGCCACTGATCTTCAATGTCACCTTTCTCATAAATCAAATTTCCATATATACATGAGTCTGTTTCTGGCTTTAAAATGTATATTACTGATTTATTACAATACTCCCTCAGAAAACACCTTTTATTTTCTTCAGAGAAATATTGGATATTTTTGGCCCTTTAATCTTCCATGTAAGTTTAAAAATCATATTGTCAAGACTTTCCGCCAAGATGGAGGCATAGGTGGAAACTCTGTACCTCCACACAGAACCAAATTTAAGGACAACAAAGATTTAGAAACAAAAATATAATCAGAACAGACAGAAAATTGAACTGTACCAAAGTCTGACAATAATGAACCATTCATCCCCACCGGCAAGAGGGGCAGAGTCAGCAGCCAGCAGTGAGGGGTCCTGGCAGGAAAAGACGGTGGTTGGCAGACCCAGGTGCGGGGAGGAAACAAGCAAACCCAATGAGGTGTGCAAGGCGGTTGGCTGACTGTGGACACACATTTGAGCACAGATGAAACAGGCAAAAAATGGACAGTGAGACAGACCATGCAACGTAGGGCCCCAGTGATGGGAAATAAAGCCTTACAGCATTGATTGAAAAAAGCTTGCCATGATTGAAGTGCCAGGAGAGGATCCTAGCCTC
The DNA here is from genome assembly GCF_021234435.1 of Artibeus jamaicensis. Classification (NCBI taxonomy): domain Eukaryota; kingdom Metazoa; phylum Chordata; class Mammalia; order Chiroptera; family Phyllostomidae; genus Artibeus; species Artibeus jamaicensis. Next base: position 83,180 of record NW_026521822.1, read on the forward strand.
ACAGGACAGTTTGTTGGAGAGACCCACTGGGTCCTAGAATGTACACAAGCCCACCCACCTGGGAACCAGTACCAGAAGGGCCCAATTTGCTTGTGGGGAGCAGCAAAGGGGACCAAAATCTGAGAGAGAGTGGAGCAAGCACCATTATTCCCTCTCTGACCCTGCCCCCACATACAGCATCACAGCCCAGTGACGTGATTGCCCCACCCTGGTGAACACCTAAGGCTCTGCCCCTCAATGTAACAGGTACGACCAGACCAAAAACTGCTTTGCCAGATTCATTTATTAAGTTGAGTAGTTTTTGGGTGGAGTCTATAGTATTTTCTTTGTACACTATCATATCATCTGCAAAGAATGGTAGTTATACTTTCTCCTTTCCAATTTGGATGCCTTTTATTTTTTCTTCATGTGTGATTGCTGTGGCTAGGACTTCTGGTACTATGTTGAAGAGAAGTGGTGAAGTGGACATTGTTGTCTTGTTCCTGATCTTAGTGGGAAAGTCTGTAGTTTTTGCCCAATGAGTATGATGTCGCCTGTAGGTTTTTCATATATGGCCTTTATTATGTTGAGGTGTGCTTCACCCTACTCCTACTTTGCTGAGTATTTTATCATAAATGGGTGCTATACCTTATCAAATGCCTTTTTGTATCTAATGATATGATCGTGTGATTTTTGTCTTTCATTTTATTTATGTGATGTATTATGTTTATTGATTTGTGCATATTGTCACATCCTTGCATCCCTTGGATGAATCCCACTTGATTATGGGGTATGATCTTTTTGGTGTATTGCTGGATGCCATTTGCCAATGTTTTGAGAAGCATTTTAGCATCTTTTTTTATTAGCCATATTAGCCTGTAGGTTTCTTGTTTGTTGTGTCTTTGTCTGGTTTTGAGATTAGGGTGATGCTGGCCTCATAAAAGGCATTTGGGAGTCTTTCCTCTTTTTTGGTATTTTTGTAGTAGTCTGAAAATGATGGGTGTTGATTCTTCCTTAAATGTTTTGTAAAATTCTTCTGTGAAATCATCTGGGCAAAAGGGCTTTTGTGTGATGGGAGTTTTTAATTACTGCTTCAATTTTACTAGGTGTTATTGGTCTGTTTAGGGTGTCTGATTCTCCTTCATTCGGTTTTGGAAGATTATAATTTTCTAGAAATGTGTGCATTTCACCCAGGTTTTCAAATAGCTTGGCATATAGTTGTTTGTAGTGATTTCTTACAGTCCTTTGTATTTTTGTGGTATCAGTTGTAATTTCTCCTCTTTCATTTCTGATTTTATTTATTTGGATTGTATCTCTTTTTTTCTTGATAAATCTGCTTAAAGGCTTGTCAATTTTGCTTATCTTTTCAAAGAACCAGTTCCTGGATTTATTGATCCCTTGAATTATTCTTTTAGTCTCTATCATTTAAGTCTGCTCTGATCTTGGTTATTTCCTCTCTTCTATTCACTCTGAGCTTTGTTTGTTGTTGTTTCTCCAGTTCTTGAAGATGTAGGGTTAGGTTGTTTTGATGCAGACTCTGGCCCTCCGGAGTCTATGTGTTGTGGATGCGGTACACAAATTCACATGTACTACTGAGTCCTGTGGAGAAAAAGGGATGACACAGTCACTCTCTCAAGGGGAGAGCACCTCTGAGTACTTAGTCCACTCTCTCAAGAGGAGAGTGCCCCAACCCTTGCCTGGACAGGCTTTTATTGGTTTCCTTTCACATTACATCAAAGAAGGTTCTCATTATATCTAGATTTAGTTAAGTGATTTCTTCTTACAGATAACAAAAAAAAGAGAAAAACTTACAAATGCAAGGGAATGATAAAAATGATTAATTTGGTTGCATTTCATCCTTGGAACATCTTAGCACAGACTTTAGGGAGTCGCTTCAGAGATATACATTAAACATCTGCAGTCTTAACTCAGGGTGAGGGAGTTTTAGCAAAAGCAAGTCTCATAGCAGCCTAGGTACAATGCAGGCCTGATTCCCCATGGGAAAGCTGGTCTGCACACCTGGCTCCTGTGTGCCACCTCACACTGATTGGTTTTCCAGATCAGTACTGGTCTACATTCACCATTGCCATGCTAATCGGTTCCCTATAATTTCCCCTTTGTTTTTAGTTAGGGCTGCTACAGAAGTGAGGCCTAGAAAACTTGCTAATTCCTGGTTTCTCATAAGACCCTGGGAAAATAATTTGTAAATGCAGCAAAGTATACAGAGCATTATTAGAATCAAAAAGCAACTGGCAACTCCAAGGGCCCACACTCTCAGGTAAAGTCCATCAAACCAATATTTTGGGTTTAGCCAAAGATTGTTACTGAGGGTTTAGAAAACCTCTTACTTAGTCAAACATCGAATGTCTTGCAGCTGCTGATGTAGCTCCAGCTGCAATTTATCAATTCATACCTTTAAATTGATAGAAAAAGCCCCCCTTATGTGATGTTGAATTTTGGTCCAGGAGTGCAAGCTGGCGTTCCACTGGAGTGGAGTGGTGCACAGCTGGGAGAATGCAGGATCACAGGTCAGCTGCTGGCAGGTCACTAATGAGTCCTAGCATTTACCAATCCAGTCGAGTGCTGATTCAATTAGAGAGAGGTGGGTTAGAATCTCTTGATTGATCTGGACCTATTGAAGCATTTCTGAAGTAGTATTGGTCAAGAGAACATCAACAGTATGAGCAGTTTGAACTGAGTCAACAAGGGCAGCAGTTGCTGTGGCAGCAGTAGCTGTGACAACTATAGCAGAGACAATGAATGCAATTAGGGTGCCAATGAACTGTTGGACTCGTAAGGAGGACAGTGCATTGTTAAGTGCTATTTTGGCATTGGGGTCCTCCCATTCTCTGGTTACATCAACTGGCACCCATATTTGAGTTTGTCTTCTAACTATGTAAACTGTAGTAAGAAGTGACATTGAAACGGGTAAGGCAACTGGCATATATAGAGCCTCAGGGCAGGCAGAGAATATGTTTTTGCAGATTCATTATAAAAGACCTGAGCTGTCCCTGTCGTTGCTAAAAACATGTAGGGATGAGAGGTACAAACCATTACCCAATCTGGTTCTGGAGGGTCAATTTGGTAAAAAACATCCTTGGACACCTTTAGGGTCACATATAATTCTTATATACAAATACATTCTAGTAATAAAAGGCAAGCCCATTTTCCAAGAATTGTAATGCCACAGGCTAGTGTGTTTAGGAGAAACAATTCTGATAATAGGTGCTCCGTTGCTGGCCCTTCCCACCACTAGTATGTATAAATAGAGGCAGAGCCAGAACTATTGTTTCATCAGACTTAGGTAATATTCTCCAGTTAGCTCCCCAATTCTCCACTACAAAAGGACTTTTGGGGAGATAAGCAATAGAGGCATTCAGTCCTTGACATAAAGACCAGAAGACCGAGTCTTCATGCCTAATGTCTAAGGTACAAGGAGGAACTGGAGGGGGATTGAGAGTATGATAAATCCCCTCCTGGGTACACAGGCCAATTGTAGTTACTGCAGAAAGCTGAAAATAAAAAAGCTGATAATAGTTACTGTGGAAAGCTGAAAATAATGTATTGCTTTTTGCTTGCAGCATAAAATTGCTCCTTTAAAGGGAAACACAAAGTGTCAATAAGAACAGAAAAATAAACTAATAAATACTTAGCAACATAAACCATATTTTTTGGCACCGGAATTCAGTGCTTGTTTTCTTCTAATGTGCTGTCTGGTCTGTTAGCTGATTGGTTTTCATTTCCAGGTAGCAGAGCTTGATGTCTGTTTTGTTCATGATAAGGTTTAACCCTTTTAGCTGGAAGCCAGACAGAACCTGTAGGGATGGAAACACATGCATACCCTCTTCCCCATGTTAAGAGGTCTACAGAGCCCTGTCAAGTACTATCTCCAAGCGGATCTCTGTATAAAACTTCAGGATAAGATGACTTTGGTTCTTTCTTACAAAAATGTTTCTCAATTGGAGTACAGGGTGATTCATCACAATTTAGGAAATTATATATGAACATAGCTAACATAATCAAATTTTGGGGGGTAGACCCTTGACTCACCCTTTTTTGTTTTTTAAGAAGATTTTTAAAGGTATGATGCACCCATTCAACAATTGCCTGACTGGTTGGATTGTAAGGTATTCCTGTTTTGTGTTGGATATTCCAATGCTGAAGGAAGGCTTGAGTAGAATGGGCAAGGTATCCTGGGCCATTATCAGTTTTAACTTGCTGAGGCCATCCTAAATGACTAAAGGCCTCAAGCCAATAAATAGGCTTGTATAAATTTAGCAGATTCTCCTGTTACAGCAGATGCATGTAGGGCACCAGACTAAGTATTAATAGAAATATGAACGTATTTGAATTTTCCAAAGGGAGAATAATGAGTGACATCTGTTTGCCAAATTATTTGACATCTGTTTGCCAAGTTCTCACTTAGTCCTTGAGAGTTAACTCCTGTCGATGGAAGTATCTTAAAGGGCTTGACAGTCAGGGCATTCTTTAATAATTTGCTTAGCTTGGGAACCAGGAATGTTAAATTGCTTTTGGAGTGCCTGGCTATTTTGATGAAAAAACTGGTGAGAAGCTGCTGCCTGCTGAAAGGCAGTAAAGACACTAACTAAGGCATCTGTCTTATTGTTACCCTCCACCAAGGGGCCAAGCAGGCCTCAGTTTTGCTTATCAAGGAGACACTGTAGTGTTAAAAATAAGTTAAGTACATTGGAGTCTGGAGAAGTTTTAATTAATGCCTGATCTAGATGCAGAATAGTATATACAGTATATCCTGAGTTAAAGACTATATTTAGAGCTTCCTGGGGCCATTGCTGCAGGGCCATGATTTCAGCGAAGAGCTCAGCCCTCTGAGTAGAGGAATGTCATGAGGATTCAAAGTTTTTCCAGCTATTACTTCTTTCCAGGCAACAGTAGCCTGTTCAGTTTTTCCAGGCTCACCAAGAAATATAGTCTTTGCTCATGCTGTTGGTATTGGGCTGATTTTTTCTGCTAGCCTTATGTGAAGAAATGGGTTGTTCTGAAGCAGTCTGTCTGAGGATAGATTAATCTCCAGTCCTACAAAGTCAGCTATGGCACACTGAAATTCTAAAGATTGAGCCATTAACTGTTATAAATAAACCTGAGTTAAGGGGATGTGAATAAAGGCAGAATCATATCCAAATAACTACTGTGTTTGCTCATGTCCTTTTATTATGAGATGGCACAACATAGTTATATAGATGGTAATAGTGCATTGTGCCTGGTGAGACAGGAAAAGCCACTCTATCAGAGCTAAGTTGGGTGAAAGTTGTCCTATAAGGCTCCCTAGAGTACCTAGGGTTGGAAAGCAGAAAAGCCGGACAGGAGACTGTGGATCAATTCTGTTAGTTGTTGCTGTTGGATATGTTGATTTATTATAGTCAATTCTTGTAAAGCCTTGGGGTATAATTCTCTGGGGGAATTAAGATCAGGGTCCCCCTTAAGGATGTTAAATAAATTAGTTAGCTGTTGAGTAGGTATTCCAGGGCTGGGTCCCACACAGTTGATTGTTCCTGGGAGTTGTTGGAGGAGATTGAGAGTTAAATCTTTAGGTGTATTAATTTGAAGGACTTGAGGCTGGATTGTCCTATTAAAAAGGACACAGCCTAAATATTTCCAAGGCTCTGGAGCAATTAGTAGTCCAGCAGAAGCCACAGAGTTTTTAAGAAAGGAGGTATTTTTTTTCGAGAATATCTTGTGAGGGAGCTGCCATCAGAATGTCATCCATATAATGATAGATAATAGAATTAGGGAACTGATCTCTTACTGGCTGAATGGCTATATGAACAAAATGCTGGCAGATAGTTGGGCTGTTAAGCATTCCCTAGGGTAAAACTTTCCACTGAAACTGCTGTAAAGGCTGAGAATTATTAATGGCTGGGAGGAGAAATGCAAAATGCTCCTGATCCTTTTCTGCTAAAGGGATTGTAAAGAAACAATCTTTTAGCTCAATAATTAAAAGCGGCCAACCTTTGGGAATACAAGCAGGATTAGGGACTTCTGGTTGTAGGGGGTCCATGGGCTGGAAGGATTCATTGATTTTTATGAGATTGTGAATAAGCCTCCATTTGCCAGATTTCTTTGGTACAACAAAAATAGGAGTATTCCAGGGACTCTTAGAGGGTTCAACATGACCTGCTTCTAATTGTTGTTTAACTAAGAAGTAGGTCTGTTCAAGTTGCTGTCCTTTAAGTGGCCATTGATCAACCCATACCAGCATATTGGAGAGCCAGGCAAGTGGCAGGGGAGTTATATGAGCAGTAGCCATTAGAGAAAAGGTGGCAGGGAGATTTGCATGCCCCACTGACTGAGGAGATCACAGACCCAAATGTTAAGGGGAATAGGCAAGATATGTGTTCCAATTCTCCCTACCTGACCTTCTGGCCCATAACATCTAAGAGACTATAGGCTGACTTGTGCTTGAGAGACTCCCCCAATGCCCATGACAAGCATTGTGCTGTCTGTTAAAGGCCATTCAAAAGGCCAAAATTGTTTCCAGATAACAGAAATGTCAGCTCCCGTATCTGTGAGGTCATGGAAGGTTTTCCCTTTTATTTTTACTCTTAAAATTGGTTTATTTAACTTGATTGACTCTGTCCAAAAAACTGTTTGACTGTGTACTGCCACAGTTTCCTTCCCCCCTCATTGTATTTTGAGTCTTTGAGACCATGTAGGGGAGTAGGAGTAGCTGGGCAATGCACGTTTGGGCAGGAATAATATGATAGCCAGACACTTGAAGCATAATTTTAATTTCCCCTTGATAGTCTGAGTTGATGACTCCTGGCTGAACAAAAATGCCTTTCATAGTAATACTAGATCTCCCTAAGAATAGACCAACTGTTCCCGGGATTAGAGGTCCCCAGAGATGAGCTCATTGGTAGTGACCAAGTCAGCCCTGTGCTTCCACGGGTGGCTGTATGAAGGCTGGAAACTGCATTTCCCGGCATTCTCTGACATTGATTGCTGTTCTGAAAGCTCCAACTGGGGTCGGGGGTGCTGGAGCAAGCACCCCCCTAGAAGTTTCCCTGAATGGGCTGGCCATTTTTGTTAAATTTAGAGTGGCCAATGTTTACCTTTGCCACAGCGTAGACAATTCTTTAGGGCAAGCTTGTAACTACCTTTTCCCCCTCCTGGTGTAGACAAACAGTCCTTGTACAGGTGACCAGGTTTTCCACAGTTGTAACATTTGGGATCCCCCTTAATTGCAGAAGCTAAAGGAGAGGCCTTATGCTGCTCTGTGCCAACATCCTGGCAAGCCTTGATAAACTCACTGATGTCTCTGGCGGTAGTTCGCAGGAGTCCTATAATGGCCCTGCAGTCCTTATTAGCATTTTCATAAGCTAGCTGGCACAAAAGAGCTTTGGCTGCTTTGTCATTATCTATTTGCCTTTCAATAGCTTCTTGGAGGTGATCAATAAAGTCGATATATGCCTCTGTAGCACCCAGTTGGATATTGGCAAAGGAAGAAGTTTCCCTGGCCTGAGCATCAGGCATGCCTTTCATGGCTCTGAGAACAATCTGAGCACTCTGACTATAAGCATGAGGGTTAAGCCTGGCTTGATTTGCAGCGGTAGGAAAATCACCAGACCCAAGCAGCATAGGGAGGGTGACAGGATTATTTATCTGTGCATTCTCAGTCACTTGGGTGCCAGAACTTTGAAAACATTCCAAATACCAGACAGTAAATTGAGCAGGAGGTAAAACAGTCCTGGCGAGGGCAATCCAGTCACAAGGGGCCATTTTATAAGTGTCAGTAATGGCTTGAAATAGCCTGTAAGTAAGAGGAGACTGAAGCCCATTTTCTTTAATGCTTTGCTTTAAATCCCTATAAAGAGAAAAGGGAAGGGACTCATGGACATGGACATGATCCCTTCATTATAATGGGGAAGGCCAAAAGGGCATCTAAACCCCCAGCCTCCACTGCCTGCCAAAGGCACTGCTGCATAGACCTGATAAGATATCTGTCTGAGTTTTCTTGCTTTGTTGGTGGTGATGCACCCTATGAGGAGAAACGCTCCCAGAGTTGGGGCAAAGAGTGATGACTATACAGCAGGTCCTCCAGTGGGATAGGAGGCAGAACTTCCATGGCCTGTTCTCCTATAACATTATATATGACTTCCTCCTTTGAACTAAACTTCTTATCCTTTTCTATGACTAACTCTGGTTGGTTTTTTTTTTTTTTTTTAGCCCATATAGGTAAGAGAGCAGTCCGGACTAGTCCCCAAGTTAATAAATTTTGAGCTCCAGTTGAAACACCACTGTCCTGTAAAGATTTTAGCTTGTCACCTGCCTTTTCCCAAACCTCAATATCTAAGGTCCCCTTATCAGAAAAAGCAGGGTAATATTTTTTTATTGTTTATAAAAGCAAAATGAGATGTCATTTTTTCATGGTACAGCCCACTCCCCGGAGGAGATGTTGTAACATATGCAGGTAAACTTCCTGCTCTTTAGATAAACCAGAACACATTCTTGTTATTAAGAGGCTTTCAATTTTGTCCTTTATTTATTTTTTGTCCTTTATTCTGTCCTTAATTTTATTAAGAGGCTTTTTACTTTCAATTTTGTCTTTCAAACTCCATCACTTGAGCTGAATTCTAGCTAGCTAGCTCTTGGAGGATATAGTGTAGTGGGTCAAAAATGTGCTGTTGGTAAAAGACCATTAAGGAGGGCTGGTGAATATTCTGGATACCCTAACCCTGCTTATGGGTCTCAGTTTCTCCCCCAAGTGTAAAACACTGCAAGGGGGGGAAGCTTGAAGCGCTAGGTGACCAACCTTTATATCAAGGTTCCCTGGATGATCCAAGAGTTAAATTAATATGATTGGGATTCCCTGTGAAGTCCCTGCACATCTTGGGGATTGACCCCAGACACCTCTACAAGGCCCCTACTCATGTAGGAATGTCTGAGATCTCAAGTCAGAGGGAGGAATGCCTCATATCTTCAGTGCTCAGCAAGAAGTTAAGACACTCATAAATAACCCTGTAACTAACACTGAGTTCTTTTTTAAAAATATACTTTATTGATTATGCCATTACAGTTGTTCTATTTCCCCCACTTTATTCCCCTCCACCCTGCACGCCCCCTCCTCCATTTCCCCCCCTTTAGTTTATGTCCGTGTGTCACAAGTTCTTTAGATTCTATATTTCCCATACTATTCTTGCCCTGCCCCCCCCGTCTATTTTTTACCTACCATCTATGCTACTTATTCTCTATACCTTCTCCCCCTTCTCCTCCTCCCACTCCCCTGTTGCTAACCCTCCATGTGATCTCCATTTCTATGGTTCTGCTCCTGATCTAGCTGTCCTCTTAGATTGCTTTTGTTTTAGGTGTGGTTGTTAATAATTGTGAGTTTGCTGTCCTTTCACTGTTCATATTTTTTATCTTCTTTTTCTTGGATAAATCCCTTTAACATTTCATATAGTAAGGGCTTGGTGATGATGAACTCCTTGAACTTGGCCTTATCTGAGAAGCACTTTATATCTGCCCTTCCACTCTAAATGAAAGCTTTGCTGGATAAAGCAACCTTGGATGTAGGTCCTTGCATTTCATGACTTGGAATACTACTTTCCAGCCCCTTCTTGCCTGAAAGGTCTCTTTTGAGAAATCTACTGGCAGTCTGATGAGAACTCCTTTGTAGGTGACTGTCCCCTTATCTCTTACTTCTTCTAGAATTCTCTCCTTCATTTTGATCTTGGGTAATGTAATTATGATGTGCCTTGGTGTGTTCCTTCTTGGGTCCAACTTCTTTGGGACTCTCTGAGCTTCCTGGATTTCTATTTCCTTTGCCAGATTGGGGAAGTTCTCCTTAATTATTTGTTCAAATAAGTTTTCCACTTGTTGCTCTTCCTCTTCCCCTTCTGGTACCCCTATAATTTGGATGTTGGAATGTTTAAAGATGTCTTGGAGGTTCCTAAGCCTCTCCTCATTTTTTTGAATTCTTGTTTCTTCATTCTTTTCTGTTTGGTTGTTTCTTCCTTCTGGTCCACTCCATTGATTTGAGTCTCAGTTTTCTTTCCATCACTATTGGATCCCTGTGCATTTTCCTTCATTTCACTTCATTTTTTCATCTAATTTGTGACCAAAATCTACCAATTCTATGAGCATCCTGATTACCAGTGTTTTGAACTATGCATCCGATAGGTTGGCTATCTCTTCATTGCTTCGTTGTATTTTTTTGAGCTTTAATCTGTTCTTTCATTTGTGCTTTTCTTTTTTCTTTTTGTCTTGATGCACCTGTTACATGGTGAGGGGAAGAGCCTTAGGTATTCACCTGGGCAGGGTAACCCATTTTGCGGTGTTGTGACACCGTATGTGAGTCAGAGATTTGAGAGTAAACAATGGCGCTTGCTCCATTCTCTGCTGGATTTCAGTCACTTTCCCTAGTTTCCTCAAGCAAATTGGGCCCTTCTGGTACTGATTCCCATCTGAGTAAGCTTGTTCTAGGACCCTGTAGGTCTCTCCACTGAATTCTTCTGTGAGGCCTGGAGCTTCTCCCACTGCTGTCTCAACCCCCACAGGTGTTTTCAATTAGTCATTTGAGGCCTTATTGCCCTGTGCTGGGGCCCTGGGTTGAGTAGTCTGTGTCGCTCCCCCATTGTTTCTCCCAGTTTATCTGACCGAGAATCTGGGACCACCCAGTCCACAATCTACACCTTGCTGGGTCCTCCCACTGCTGTCTTTCTGGCCAGCTGCAGCCTTGTGAACCCCACTCCACAATCCTCTGCCTCACTGGGTCCGCCAGCCACCACCTTGCTGCAAGTCCTCTCTGCCTGGCTGCCTGTCTGCCTGTCTCTGCCCCTCCTATCCATCTGGATGAATGTGTCTTCTTTAACTCCTTGGTTTTTGGACTTCTATGCAGTTCAATTTTCTGCCAGTTCTGGTTGTTTTTTGTTTTTAAATTGTTGTTGTCCTTCTTTTGGTTGTGTGAGGAGGCACAGTGTGTCTACCTATGCCTCCCTCTTGGCTAGAAGTCTTCTTGTGCAAAGTATCTTAAACACCATATCATCCACTTCCCAATTCCCTCAGTCATGGTTTGTGAGGAATATACTCTGTCATTTTCTGGCAACCCCTGCTCTGCATCCCTTTACAATACCACTGCATATCTATTAGAATGGCAAAAATAAAAAGTACTGGCAAGGGTTCAGAGCAACTGAGTCTCTCCTACATAGCTGGTGGGAATATAACATGGTAGAGCAACTCTGGTAACAGTTTGACAAATTCTTATAAAGTTAAATATATGCTTATCATATCATCCAGCAATCATATCCCTGAGTATTTATTTTATTGTACAGGGTGATGCCACAACCAAATGAGCCACCTGACCAAGGGCCCTGGGTGTTTATTTTCAAAGAATTAAAACTTCTGTTCACACAAAGCTTTGTTCATAAATGTTCATAGAAGTTTTATTTGTAACAGTCAAAAACTGAAAACAAGCCAAATAAATATCAATGGGTGAATATAAATTAAACTAGAGAATATCTATGCAATGAAATACTACGCAGAAATAAAAATTAAGGAATTATTGATATATGCATCAATTTGGATTAATATCCAGGGCATTGTGCTGAGTTGGAAAAGGCAGTCTTAATGGGTCAGATACTGTGTGTTTCTATTTATATTCCATTCTCAAAGTGAAAATATTATAGTGATAGATCAGTGGGTGCCAAGTGTTATGTATGGAAGAAGAGTATGACTATTAAGGTAAGTTGGGGGAATTTCTTTGTGTTGATACTCACTGTTATCTACACAGATGAAAAAAATTCATAGAACTGAGACAGGAACTTGGGCTGGATAATCAAAAAGACAGGGAGGTCAGAAAGCCAAGTTAAGACCAGGTGGTCACCATAAAAGCCAGAGTAAGACACAGAGAGTAAAATTTCAGATATCCCACACAGCAGTATTTTTGCCCATACATTGTCTAGGGCAAGGGACATAAAGGAAAGAATAAACAAATGGGGCTACATCAAATTAAAAAGCTTCTGCATGGCTAATGAAAACATCATCAAAATGAAAAGGGAATCAACTTTATGAAAAAACATATTTGCCAACAATACCTTGGACAAGGGTTTGATCTCCAAAATATGTAGACAACTCTTATGACTAAACATCAGGAAGAAAAAAATCCAATTAAAAACTGGGCAAAGGACCTGAACATACATTTCTCCAGTGAGGACATACAGAGGACCCATAGGCATATGAAAGGATGTTCAACATTGCCAGCCATCAGAGAGATGCAAATTCAAATTACAATAAGGTAACACCTCCCATCAGTCAGAATGGGACGTGTTACCTTATAAACAAATAAACAAACAATAAGTGCTGGCAAGGATGCAGAGAAAAGGGAACCCTAGTACAGTGTTAGTAGGAATAAAGTCTGGTACAGCCACTGTGGAAAAACAGTATGGAATTTCCTCAAAAAATTAAAAATGAAACTGCCTATCGACTCAGCAATTCCACTGCTGGAATATATCCTAAGAATCCTGAAACACCAATTCAAAAGAATCTATGAACCCCAATGTTCATAGCAGCACTATATTCAATACTCAAGTGCTAGAACAGCCTAAGTGCCTGTAAGTACATGAATGGAAAACTGTAGTACATGTAGCAGAAAGAACGAGGAAGGAATTCCTATCCTTTATGATAGCATGGATGGAACTATAGACTATTATGCTAAGTTAAATAAGCCAGGAAGTGAAAGCCAAACACTGTATGATCTCACCTATAAGTGGAACCTAATGAAAAAAAACAAGTGAGCAAAATAGAACCAGAGGTGTGAAAACAAGGAACAGACTGACAGGGACAAGAGAGGAGGGGAATAAGGGAGGAAAAGAAGGGATAGGGCATAAAGAACAAGTATAAATGACCTATGGATATGGACAACAGGGTGGGGATTGACTGTGGAAGTGGGGCAAGGATGAGTAGGAGACAGCAATGGGGGAAAATTTGGGAACAATAAAAAGACCAGGTGGTCAGAGAAACGGGATAAACTGACTGTAAAATGACAACACTCCTCCCTTCCCCACTCAAAAACACATATGTAGCTGATTTTTTAAATTTTCAATTTACTGACTTATTTTTTTAATTATATTTTATTATTATGCTATTACAGTTGTCCCATTTTTTCCTCCCCTTTATTCCCCTCTGCCCTGCACACCCTTCCCACCTGCATTCCCACCCCTTAGTTCATGTCGATGGTCGTACATGTAAATTCTTGGGCTTCTCCATTTCCCATATACTCTTAACATCCCCTGCCTATTTTGCACCTACAATTTATGCTTCTTATTCCTTGTACCTTTTCCCACATTCTTCCCCCTACACCTCCTAGCTGATAACCCTCCATGTAATCTCCATTTCTGTGAGTCTGTTCCTGTTCTACTTGTTTGCTTAGTTTGTTTTTATTTAGTTTGTTTTTATTTAGTTTGTTTTTTAGGTTCAGTTGTTGATCATTGTGAGTTTGTTGTCATTTTACTGTTCATATATTTGATCATCTTCTTTTTCTTAGATAAGTCCTTTTTGACATTTCATTTAACTAAACCTTGATGATGGTGAATTCTTTTAACTTGACATTATCTGGAAAGCACTTGATCTGCCCTTCCATCATAACTTTTCTGGATAGATTAATCTTGGATATAGGTTGTTGCCTTTCATGACTTTGAATACTTCTTTCTAGCCCCTTCTCGCCTGCAAAGTTTCTTTGAGAAATCAGCTGATAGTCTTATGGGAACTCCTTTGTAGATAACTGTCTCCTTTTCTCTTGCTGCTTTTAAGATTCTCTCCTTATCTTTAATCTTGGAAAATATGGTTATGATGTGCCTTGGTGTGTGCTTCCTTGGGTCCAACTGATTTGGGACTCTCTGGGCTTCCTGGACTTCCTGGAAGTCTATTCCCCTTGCCAGATTAGGAAAGTTCTCCTTTGTTATTTGTTCAAATAAGTTTTCCGTTTCTTTCTTTTCCTCTTCTCCTTCTGGCACGCCTATGATTCAGATGTTGGAATGTTTAAAGTTGTCCTGGAGGTTCCTATGCCTCTCCTCATTTTTTTTGAAGTCTTGTTTCTTCATTCTGTTCTGGTTGAATGTTTATTTCATTCAGACTGTTGATTTTGAGTCGTAGTTTGCGTCCCTTTACTGTTGGTTCCCTGTATGTTTTCTTTATTTTACTTTGCATAGTCTTCATTTTTCCTCCATTTTGCAACCATATTCAACCAGTTCTGTGAGCATCCTGATTACCAGTACTTGAATTGTGCATCTGATAGGTTGGCTATCTTTTCCTTGCTTAATTCTATTTTTGTAGCTTTGATCTGTTTTTTCATTTGGGCGATATTTTTTTGTTTTGGCATGCCTGTTACATTTTAAGGGGCAGAGCCTTATGTATTTGCTAGGGTGGGGCAACCCACTTTTCTGCATTGTGGCATGCTGCATGTGGGGAGGGGTCTGAGAGGGATCAATGCCTCTTGCTTGGCTCTTGGCCAGATTTCAGTCACTGGGCCCTTTTAGTGCTGATTCCTAGGTGGGTGGGTTTGTATACAGTCTAGGATCCTGTGGGCCTCTCCAGTGAACTATCTTTTGAGGCTGGCAGTTCGCCCCACCACCATAATTCCCACAGGTTTTTCCATTCAGAGATTTTGAGGCTTTATTTTCTTACTTTGGCACTTTGGGTTGTGCGGTCTGTCTCACTCCCCAGTTGTTCCTCCCCAGTTTATTTGCACGCAAATGTGGAACAGCCTGTTCCTCCAGCTGCTGCCTTGGCATGCATCCTCTCTGGCATAGCTGCCCATCTCTGATCCTCCTACCAGTCTGAATCAATGTTTCTTCTTTTACTTCTTGGTTGTTTGACTTCCATGCAGTTCAATTTTTTGGTAGTTCTGGTTATTTTTTGTTTTTAAATTTGTTGTTGTCCTTCTTTTCATTGTCTGAGGAGGCAAAGTGTATCTAACTACATCTCCATCTTGGCCAGAAGTCTTATTGATTGATTGATTTTAGAGAGAGAGAGAGGACAAGAGAGAAAGAGAAATATCAACTTTTTGTTCCACTTTGCTACACATTCACTGGTCAACTCTTATATGTGCCCTGACCAGAAATTGAAACTACAACCTTACCATAGCAGGAGAACACTCTGATTAACTAAGCTACCAGACCAGTGCAAGCAGATGTAACTTATTTTTATCTCCCTTCTAACTGCCTGCTTAAACTACTGACTTCCATGCACAGTAGATCAAGGTTTGACTGCTATATAACTTTCTGAGCATGGTGGTAATGAGCAATATGCCATCTTGCTCCCATTTAGCCCCCACAGCTGGGGGGACTAATGTAGTTACCAGACAACACAACTGGAGAAGTCACCCAAGCCTAAAGTGGAAAATTACTCAAGCCTATTTTTCAAAAAAGCTACCTTTTTATATAAGCCTGCTTTGTTCCCAGCTTATAAAAGCAGCCAAGCAGAGCCAACTGCTGAGCCAGTTCAGAGGACCTTTCTTTCCTCTGTGCTGACTCCCTTGTACTTCAGTATAAGCTTGATAATATCTGTCTGGAAATTTCTCTGTTGTTTCCTCTCAATTTCTACCTTGAAGAACCCAAGAACCCCATCACCAGTAAGAGAACTATATACCTAAAGCAAAAAGTAGTGCATTAAAAGCTAGTGGAAGCCAAGTAAGGTCTATATTCAAATTAATAGTATTGAACTAATGTCAGTTTTCCAGATTTTCCAATATACTATGATTATGTAGACATTGTCATTGCAGAAAGGTACATAAGAACACTGTTATTTTTGAAACTTGCTTTGAGCCTTAAACTCTTTCAAAATAAAAAAATATATAGACATCTATATACTCTCTATATCTTATATATGTATATATGTAACAGAACTACTGGGTTCTATTGCCCACTGCTGATGAGAACCATAACTCCCAATGCCAGAGTTTTATTGATAGGAAAGAAACCATTTATTCAAAATTATATAGGTTTA
Organism: Artibeus jamaicensis; assembly: GCF_021234435.1. Lineage (NCBI taxonomy): Eukaryota > Metazoa > Chordata > Mammalia > Chiroptera > Phyllostomidae > Artibeus > Artibeus jamaicensis. The sequence goes on from NW_026521822.1 coordinate 99,137, forward strand.
GGATAATGATAGAATTCTGCTGTTAAATCTCACTCCCTTTGTAAACAAAGAAATACCCATTAATGCACAGTCCTGTCCCTCTCTCTTGCCAAACAAGGTCAGTCAGAGGTACCATCCCTCTGGAAAAGAAATAGAAGTCTGGGCAGATTACTCTCTGTATTCTGGCTTCTTCCAGTTGTCCACTCTGCTACCAGGCTCCTGCTTTTAATTTAAAAGCATGTCCTCATGGTGGGCCAGTAGGGGTCCTCCTGCATCCTTTCAAACCACGTGGCCAACACCCCACACAACTGCTACATCTTCCAGAGGCTTCTCCTTCCCAAGCCACATAGTTAAGAGAGCATGGTTGCCTTAAACCTGAGTTTAAATACCATCTTGGATCTTCCTTGGACTCCTCCCACATTCTGCTACAACTGCCAGCACTCTGGTCTCTTCTGCCTTTTTCATCTGCCATTGTTAGTCCAGGCAAGCATAGCCTGCTGACATAGAGCTAACTGCCTTCCTGCTTTTGTGCAGGCACAGCAAGCCCCTCTGGCTATATCACATGCATCATATGTTAGGCCCATCTCCCTGGCTCTGAGTGGGCAGGCACAGCTTTTAACATTACTAAAACACTGGCCAAGTTCTTTAGATGTGTAAAGTAATTCTTAATGGCCTTGCCTTGCTGTCCTCATCCCCCAAGTGAAAGTTGTGGGGGCTCTCTGTGTTTCTGGGGTTGTAGCTCAGCACCCTATTACATATATGTGATTATATATATGTATAATCTTTCATCTCTAGGAGTCAAATCTACCTGTGGAACAATTGTTAGCTTTATCGCTCACTTTGGGTTCTGGTTTTCATTTTATTTTCAGTCCTTTAGTAATTCAGAGTATTTTAACTACTCAGGACTAGTTCCTTTACTTTCTTTCTAGCTCAGTCATATTTTATGTAGCATTTGTTAGATGCTTTGTAGCAGAAATAGGTTTTTTGTGGGGTACCTTATCTATAATATTTCTGGAAATAATAATTCTGCTGCAAAGAACAATAAGAGAACTAAAGAGGGTTATAAAAAATGCTACCTAAGTGCTAAGAAATGGATAAGCTCAGTTCAGCTGAGTACCACAAAGTCCAGCTTAATCAATAAAATGGTTTTTAAATCAATAAATAATTCTTTATATAAAGTGGAAAGAGCATGTTGAGGTCAGATAGACAAACCATATTCACAGTCTAACCAGACAAGTTATTTACTAGTTAACTATATGAGTCATATGAGATTGAGTTTGCTGTAGGTAGAAAATAACCACCAAGTCTCAGTGGCTTGTCACAACAAATGCTCTCTTCTGGCTTACATTACGTGCTGCACCCCTGCTCCTGTGGATTAATTTTGGAATCCAGACTAAAGAAGCAGCCTCTTTCTGAGTATTCTTTTCTTCTGACAGAGGAAAAGAGATGGCAGAATTAAATGATGACTCTTTTTATTTTAACCCTTGAATATTAATTTTATTTTAATTTTTGAATTTGGATTTATTGGAGTTACATTGGTTCACTAAACCATACAGGTTTCAAGCTGTACAACTGAATAAAACATCATCTGTGTTCTGCATCGTGTACCCACTGCCCCAAGAAAAGTTTTTCTTTCAGTCCCAATTTCCCCACCTTTGCCCATCTCCACTGACCCTCCACCCCCCTTTCCCTCTGGCTATTACCACACTGTTGTCTATGTCTATGTGTGATTATATAGATGTATAGATATAGATATAGGTATAGATATAGATGATATAGATAGATGATAGAGATAGAGATAGAGATAGAGATAGAGATATAGATAGAGATAGAGATAGATTATATAGATATAGATGATACACACACATATATGTTTTCTGGCTAAATCCTGTACCTTCTTTCACCCAGTCCCATCTACCCTCTCTCCTCTGACATCCATCAGTATGTTCCATATAAGCATGCCTCTGTTTCTATTTTGTTTGTCAGTTTATTTTCTTCATTAGATCCCACATGTAAGTGAGATCATATGGTACTTGTATTTCTCTGACTGGTTTATTTCACTTAGCATATTAATGTGCAGGTTCATCCATGCTGTCACCAAAGGTAAGATTTCCTTCTTTTTATGGCCAAGTAGTAAAGTAGTATTCCCTTGTGAAAATATACCATAGGTTTTTTTAACCACTTACTTACTGATGGGCACTTAGGCTGTTTCCAGATCTTGGTCGTTGTAAATTAAAACTGCAGTGAACACAGGGGTGCACATATTCTTTTGAATTTAGTGTTTTGGGATTCATAGCATATATTACCAGCAGTGAAATCACTGATCAAAAGGTAGTTCCATTTTTAATTTTTTTAGGAAACATCACATTATTTTCCACAGTAGCTGCACCAGTGGCTTTCCTTCCAACAGTGCACTAGGGTTCCCTTTTCTCCACATCATCACCAGCACTTGTTTGTTGATCTATTGTGAGACGATATTGTTATAGGTGGGAAGAGAGACACCGAGTAAGGAGGCCTTCCCTCTCTGCCTCAGTTCTTGTTTCACCTCGAGGTGAATTCAAATGAGAGATAACACATATAGTGGAAATGAGATGGCAAGTTTATGAAAAACATATGAGCACAAAACTGGAAGCAGGTACCTGGCTAGTCTGAATGCTCTACATATAGAGGAAAGAAAGTTGTTAGGAAGCTTGTTAGTAAGCTAGTGAGTTTATTCTGTGGTGTCTAATCTGTGATCCCTGGGCTGCATGCGGCCCAGGATGGCTATGAATGTGGCCCACACAAAATCATAAATTTACTTAAAACATTATTAGGTATTTCGTGATTACGTGTCACAATGTGACAGAAAATAAATGTACATATGCTCTTGCTATTTATACTCATGCATGGCTTCAGTTTTACATCAGTGTAAGACTTCTAGTGTGTTATCTTCCAAGTGCAGACAGTACAATTGACATCATCAGACATTATATGTGCTCATGGTGACTTAGCAAGGCAGTGATTATCAATAATATTTCAACCTACCATTGCAATGTAAGGGATTTAATGTTATTTAGAAGTCAGGTAAGCATTCTTATTTGATTATTAAAGGTCCTTCCACACGTTGGCAGAGCTTCACACATTGTCAGCCATGCTTTACAATCAGCCCACTGCCTCACCCTGCGTCAGCAGCTGAGAGGGCTGTGGAAGGGCCCAAACCTCACTTCCTATTTTCCTATAAATTAATTTTTATAATAAAAGTAAATAACATCCCTTATCTATTTTTTAAAGTCTCAGCATGGCTTCTACATCTCAAAAGAAAAAAGAACCCCCCAAAAGAAAAATTACAGATGAAAGAAGATGGTCCAATGACAAATAGATAACTACTTTTTGTTGAGGCAAATAGTAAGGCACTCTGCTTAATTTGGAATGGAATTTGTGCTAGTTTTCAAAGACTATAGTTTGAAAAGGCATTATATACAAAAACATGCTGCCAAATTCAATGAGTATGAAGGACAAATGAGCTGAAAAAAAGTGTGTCTTCTCGGCAAAAATTTTTTCAAAAAGTTGCAACTTGGGTGGATTCCACTGTAAAAGTTAGTTATGTGACAGCATATTTAATATCAAAAATTAAAACAATTTACTGATGGTGTATTTATTAAGCAATATATAAAAGTGTGGCAGAGCCCTGGCTGGTGTAGCTCAGTGGATTGAGCGCGAGCCTGCCAACCAGACAGTTGCGGTTCGATTCCCAGTCAGGGCACATGCCTGGGTTGCAGGCCAGTTCCCTGCAGGCCAGTTCCCAGCAGGGGATGCACAAAAGGCAACCATACATTGATGTTTCTCTCCGTCTCTCCTTCCCTTCCCCTCTAAAGATAAATAAATAAAATATTTTTTTAAAAAAAGTGTGGCAGATATAATTTGCCTTGAAAAAAAGGATATTCTAAAATCAGTTTGTCTTACCAGACTATAGCTAGGTGAACTGAAGAAATTGAGAAATATATGAAAAGAGGTTTGGGGAGTAAAGCTGCTAATTTTATTTTATTTTATTTTTATTTATTTTTTTTTTTTATTTAGTTACTTTTCAAGTACATTTTTTCCCCTCCCCCCCCCCGCCCGGTCTCCCCCCTCCCTCCCATTCCCCCCCCCACCCCCAGTCCTCAACTCTGTGTCTTTCATACTTGTTCCTCAAAATCCCTCCCCCTTTTTCCCCTTAAGTTCCCTTCCCTCTCCCCTCTGGTCGCTGCCCACTTGTTCTCTATTTCAGCGTCTTTGTTTTTATTCTGTTTGCTTGTTTGTTTTATTCTTTAGCTTCCTGTCAAAGGTGAGATCATATGGTATTTGTCCTTCAATGCCTGGCCTATTTCACTCAGCATAATGCTTTCCAGTTCCATCCATGTTGTTGCAAAAGGTAGTAACTCCTTCTTTCTCTCTGCTGCATAAAATTCCATGGTGTATATGTACCACAATTTTTGGATCCATTCATTTACTGATGGGCACCTAGGTTGCTTCCAACTCTTGGCTATTGTAAATTGTGCTGCTATGAACATTGTGGTGCATAGGTTCTTTGAAATTGATGTTTTAGGATTCTTGGGGTATAATCCTAGCAGTGGAATTGCTGGGTCAAAAGGCAGGTCAATTTTTATTTTTCTGAGAAAATTCCATACTGTTTTCCATAATGGTTGTACCAGTCTACAATCCCACCAACACTGAACTAAGGACCCCTTTTCCCCACAACCTCTCCAACATTTGTTGTTTGTTGCTTTGTTTATGATAGCCATCCTGACTGGTGTAAAGTGGTATCTCATTGTGGTTTTAATTTGCATCTCTCTGATAGCTAACGATATTGAGCATCTCTTCATGTGTCTCTGAATGTTCTGTATGTCCTCCTTGGAGAAGTGTTTGTTCAAGTCCTTTTCCCATTTTTTAATTGGGTTGGGTGTCTTCTTAGAGTGGAGTCGTGTAAGTTCTTTGTATATTTTGGAGGTTAAACCTTTGTCTGAGGTATCATTGGCAAATATGTTTTCCCATACAGTTGGTTGTCTTTTTAATTTAATACTGTTTTCTTTAGCCATGCAGAAGCTTTTTATTTTGATGAGATCCCATTTGTTTATTCTTTCCTTTATATTCCTTGCTCTAGGGGACATATCAGTAAAAATGTTGCTGCGTGGAATATCTGAGATTTTCTTGCCAATGTTCTCCTCTAGGACTTTAATGGTGTCATGGCTTATATTTAAGTCTTTTATCCACCTTGAATTTATTTTGGTGTATGGTGTAAGTTGGTGCTCAAGTTTCATTTTTTTGCACGTAGCTGTCCAGTTCTCCCAACACCATTTGCTGAAGAGGCTATCTTTACTCCATTTTATGTTACTGCCCCCTTTGTCGAATATTAATTGACTGTAGAGGGTTGGGTTGATTTCTGGGCTCTCTGTTCTGTTCCATTGGTCTATGTGCCTGTTTTTATGCCAGTACCAGGCTGTTTTGATTACAGTGGCCTTGTAATACAGTTTGATATCCGGTATTGTGATCCCTCCTACTTTGTTCTTCTTTCTCAAAAGAGCAGCTGCTATTCGGGCTCGTTTATGATTCCATATAAATTTTTGAACTGTTTGTTCTATGTCTGTGAAATATGCCATTGGTACTTTAATAGGTATTGCATTGAATCTGTATATTGCTTTGGGTAGTATGGACATTTTGATGATGTTAATTCTTCCAATCCATGAACAAGGTATATGTTTCCATTTGTTTGTGTCTTCCTTGATTTCTTTCTTCAGTGCTGTGTAGTTTTCTGCATACAGGTCTTTTACCTCTTTGGTTAGGTTTATTCCCAGATATTTTATTTTTCTTTTTGCTATATCGAATGGGATTTTTTCCTTGATTTCTGCTTCTGCTGATTCATTGTTTGTATACAAAAATGCCTTTGATTTCTGGATATTGACTTTGTATCCTGCTGTTTTGCCAAACTCATTAATTAGTTTGAGCAGTTTTTGGGTAGAGTCTATAGGATTTTCCATGTACACTATCATGTCATCTGCAAACAGTGACAATTTTGTTTCCTCCTTTCCTATTTGGATGCCTTTTATGTCCTTTTCCTGCCTGATCGCTATGGCCAAAACTTCTAATACTATATTGAATAGGAGTGGTGAAAGTGGACATCCTTGTCTTGTTCCTGATCTTAGTGGAAAAGCTTTTAGTTTTTGTCCATTGAGTATGATATTGGCTGTAGGTTTCTCATAAATGGCCTTTATTATATTGAGGAATGTTCCCTCTATTCCCATTTTGCTGAGTGTTTTTATCATAAATGGGTGTTGTACCTTATCGAAAGCTTTTTCTGCGTCTATTGATATGATCATGTGGTTTTTGTCTTTGCTTTTGTTTATGTGATGAATTACATTTACTGTTTTGCGAATGTTGAACCATCCTTGCATCCCTGGGATGAATCCCACTTGGTCAGGGTGTATAATCTTTTGGATATATTGTTGGATGCGATTTGCTAATATTTTGTTGAGGATTTTAGCGTCTATGTTCATCAGCGATATTGGCCTGTAGTTTTCTTTCTTTGTTGTATCTCTATCTGGTTTTGGAATTAGGATGATGCTGGCTTCATAAAAGGAGTTAGGGAGTTTTCCGTCCTTTTGTATTTTTTGGAATAGTCTGTGAAGAATGGGGGTTAGGTCTTCCTTAAATGCTTTGTAGAATTCTCCTGTGAATCCATCTGGTCCAGGGCTTTTGTGTGATGGGAGTTTTTTGATTACTGCTTCAATTTCTTTTGCTGTTATTGGTCTATTCAGGTGTTCTACTTCTTTTTCATTGAGTTTTGGGAGATTATATTTTTCTAGAAATGTGTCCATTTCCCCTAGGTTCTCAAATTTCTTGGCATACAGTTCTTCATAGTAATTTCTTACAATCCTCTCTATTTCTGTGGTATCAGTTGTAATCTCTCCTCTTTCATTTCTGATTGTGTTTATTTGTGTCCGTTCCCTTCTTTTCTTGATGAGCCTACTTAAAGGCTTGTCTATTTTGTTTATTTTTTCAAAGAACCAACTCCTGGATTCATTGATCTTTAGAATTGTACTTTTAGTCTCTATGTCATTTAGTTCTGCTCTGATCTTAGTTATTTCCTTCCTTCTACTTGCTTTGGGCTGTTTTTGTTGTTGTTCCTCGAGTTCTTGCAGGCGTAGAGTAAGTTCATTTGTTTGAAATGTTTCTGTTTTCTTAAGGTAGGCCTGTATTGCTATAAACTTCCCTCTCAGGACTGCCTTGGCTGTATCCCATAAGTTTTGGGTTGTTGTGAGATCATTTTCATTTGTTTCCAGAAACTTTTTGATTTCTTCCCTAATTTCATTCTTGACCCATTCATTGTTTAATAGCATACTGTTCAGTCTCCATGATTTTGGGTGTTTTGGGTTTTTTCCTTTGGGGTTGGTTTCCAGTTTCAGTCCCTTATGGTCAGAGAAAATGCTTGGTATGATTTCAATATTCTTGAATTTGTTGAGGCTTGTTTTGTGCCCTATCATGTGATCTATCTTTGAGAATGTTCCATGTGCATTTGAAAAGAATGTGTATTTAGCTTCTTTGGGGTGAAGAGCTCTGTATATATCAGTTAGGTCCATTTCATCAAGGGTATTGTTTAATGCCACAATGTCTTTGTTGATATTTTGTTTGGAAGATCTGTCCATTTTTGATAGTGGGGTGTTAAAATCCCCCACTATGATTGTGTTGCTGTCTATATCTTTCTTGAATTCCTCTAAGATTTTCCTTATATATTTTGGTGCTCCTATGTTGGGTGCATATATATTTATGATGTTAATGTCTTCTTGGTGGATTTTTCCCTTGAGTATTATGAAGTGACCTTCTGGGTCACTCTTAATGGCTCTTTTTTTGAAGTCTATTTTGTCTGATATGAGAATTGCTACCCCGGCTTTTTTTTCTTGTCCGTTTGCTTGGAAGATTTGTTTCCAGCCTTTGATTTTTAGTCTGTGATGGTCTTTTGTCCTGAGGTGGGTCTCTTGTAGGCAGCATATGTGTGGGTCATACTTTCTTATCCATGACGCTATTCTGTGTCTTTTGATTGGAGCATTTAATCCATTTACATTTAAGGTTATTATTGATAGGTACTTATTCATTGCCATTTTTGTACCTGTGTTCCTCTCTGTCTGCCTCTTTTCCTTCCTTTCCTTAGAGCAGACCTTTTAGTATTTCTTGTAGAGCTGGCTTGGTGGCAGCAAATTCTTTTAGACTTCTTTTGTCTTGGAAGCTCTTTATTTGGCCTTCTATCTTGATTGAGAGCCTTGCTGGGTAAAGTAGCCTTGGTTGTAGGCCTCTGGTTCTCATTACTTGGAATATTTCTTGCCAATCTCTTCTTGCTTGGAGTGTTTCCATTGAGAAGTCAGTGGCTAACCTTATTGGGATGCCCTTGTATGTTATTTCTTTTTTCTCCCTTGCTGCCTTTAAGATTCTCTCTTTGTCTTGGAAGTTTGCCATTTTAATGATGATGTGTCTTGAAGTGGGCCTCTTTGGGTTCCTCTTGAATGGGACTCTGTGAGATTCCTGGATTTGTGTGACTTTTTCTTTTGTCAAATTGGGGAAATTTTCTCTCTTTACTCTTTCAAATATGTTTTCTATCCCTTGTTCTTCTTCTTCTCCTTCTGGTATTCCTATTATTCGGATATTATTACGTTTCATATTGTCTTGCATTTCTCTTAATCTCTCTTCATTCTTTCTGAGCCTCTTTTCCCTTTCCTGTTCTTTCTGTGAGATGCTTTCTACTTTATCCTCCAATTCACTAATCCGATCTTCTGTTTCATCCACCCTATTTTTAATGCTTTCCACTGTGTTTTTTAATTCAGAAATTGTATTCTTCATTTCCTCTTGGCCCTTGCTAATAATTTCCATTTCCTTTTTCATGTTGATATAGTTCACAGTGAGATCATTGTAACTTCCCTGTAGTTTCTGGTAGCTGATTGTGAGCTCTTTGAACTTCCTGACCACCAGTGCTTTGAATTCAGTATCTGATAGTTGACTTGCCTCTGTTTCATCTAACATTCTTTCTGAGGATTCCTCCTTTCCTTTCATTTGGGGATTGTTTCTTTGTCTTCCCATTGTTTGTGAGACTCTTCTTGTTAGCCTCAGCTTCTTAGATTAATCTGTTTTGACACCCTGGGTTTATGGTATGAACTTGTGGTGGAATGCCTGTGAATTTCAATGGTGCAGCCTCTTTTGGTTATCCTGTTGTTCTCTGCTTCCACCTACTCAAATATGCAGCAACTTGTGGCTTCTCTCCTACAACAATGTGCAATTTGTCTCTCTGATTCTACTATTGGGAGGCCTCTTCTATGGGTCCAGCTCTGGTCTTTTTATATTTTCAAGTTGATTGTGACTCTTGTGGGTAAAAGAAATGATAAGGAAAGAAATAAAAGGAAGAGAGAAAAAATGGTAGGGGAATGGAATAAATAGCAGTAAGTTTAGAAAGAAAAGAAAAAGAAATAAAACAGAAAATCCGGGAAAAGAGGACAAAAGTATGGAAAGATGAAACAGTAATAAAGTTTAAAAGAAATAACAGATTACTTTAAAAAAGCAAAAAGATAAAGAAAAGGAATGGAGAGGGGAGAAGGGTAAATAAAAAAAGAAAGAGTAAAAATAAAATAAAGTAAAAAAAAAAAGCACCAAAATAATCTCTCAAACACAGCCTCAGAAAAAGGAATGTCTCTTGTTGGCTTCAAACTAGCCGAACCGGTTGTAGCAGGATCTCCCTGTGTGCTGGGATGCCGGCGCAAGTGCGCGCATCAGCCGGGCTACCAGCTTGGGGTGTGGGCGCCTGTGCACCCGCCCCGCGCACTGGCCAGGCTACCGGATTGGGGTGTGGGTGCCTGCGCACTTGCCGGGCGCACTCCCGGGCTGTCCGGGACTGTGCAACCAGCGCCTCCCGGGACCGCGCCGGCCCCGGGCACTTCCCGGGTCCGCGCTGGTCCGCGCCGGTCCGCGCCGGCCCGGGCACTTCCCGGGTCCGCGCACTTCCCGGGTCCGCGCGGGTCCGCACCGGCCGGGCACTTCCCGGGTCCGCGCACTTCCTGGGACCGCGCCGGCCCAAGCACTTCCCGACCCTAGTGGCGTCAGCCTAGAGTTCTCCGCGCCCGCGCTCGCGCGGGAAACCGTCTGGCGCTTCTAGGACCAGTAGCCCCGGCTCAAAGGAACCCTGCGCCAGTGCGCGCCAGAGTCCAGCTATGGGTGCAAGCAGGAAACCGTCAGGGAGCGTCCTTGTCCTGCGGCGCCTCTCTGAACTCTCTGTGCCCGCGAACTCGTCCTTCTGGGACTGGCGCAACCGGCAGCGGGCTTCCCGGTCCCCTGGTGTTGGCTCAGAGGCCTCCGCTTCCAACAGACCTTCTGGGACCCGGAGTAACCGGCAGGGCGCTTCCCATTCGTGTGGCTAGCCCCCAAAAGCCTCCACTTTCCCCTTGGCTCCCTGCAAGGTCGGATAGGAAACAAGCCAATCTGCCTTGGCAGGAGAACACCTCAGTCCACTTTCAATAAAACAAAACAAAACTTTCCGGACATCCTGTCTCTCATTCCTGCTCAGTCCCCAACCAAACCCGTGAGGCTAATGCGCCTCTGGATTCCTCCCAGGCTTGCAATCCCAGAGTCTGCAGCTGAACCGGGCCCTGTGTCTTTGTACCCCTCCCCAAAAATGCAAGCCGGCAAGCAAACGGGTCTCTGCCTGGTGTTATCCAGTTTTGCTTATACAGGATGAAGGGGGAGCTGCTGGCCCACGCTGGTGGCCACTGGAGCCGCTGGGTGCCCAAGCTCCTGTGGTAGACCTCTCTGGTGTTGGTCTCAGACCGATGGTTCTGGACCCCGGCTGTAGATGCAGCACCCGGGCCACCTGGCCTGGGGCGCCAGCCCCCGCCGCTTCTTTGTCTTTACTCTGGACCCCAAAGCCCCAGTGACCTGCCGCTTTCTGGTGTTTCAGCGTCCAACAGAGTCTCTGTTCTTTCAATTTCACAAATGCTGGATAACTGATGGATTGGTGCGCTGCTTTTCTATAGATCTGCCAGGATTTTCACCCACGAGTGCGGGAGCTAGAATCCGCTCCCTCTTACTCCGACGCCATCTTCCCTCTGATCTTGCTAATTTTAAATTTATGCTTTGATGATGGATGATAGCACTGATGCTACAGTTCAACTTGCGATTTTTTTAGAGGTATTGCTGACAAATATAATGTCTCTGAAGAAGTGGCTTCTTTAATGCTATTAAAAGACACAACTAAATCAAGAGATTTATATGAAGTAGTAAAAGATATGTTAAAGTGATTTTCAATGTCCATTGTCAACATATCCAGTATAGTTACTGATGGTGTCCTGGTGATGGTAGGCAAAAAAGAGAGATTTGTAAAATTAATAGAAGATGATGCAATTGCCATCCAAAACTCACATTTGATGAAGTAGCATTGCATAGTACATCAAGAAAATTTATGGACGAAAGCTTTAAAAATGGATAATGTCATAGAAATCATCATCAAGACTGAATTTTATAAAAGCCAAGGGATTGAATTATAACCAATTCCAGGAATTCCTTAAAGGACTGATGCTGATTATGACGACATCATTTACTTTTTGGAAGTAAGATGGCCAAGTTGAGGCCAAATGTTGAAAAGATTTTATAATATGAGACATATTACAAATTTGTGCCAGAACTTGACAATGAACACTGACTTACAGATTTAGCATTTTTAGTGAATTTAACTGCTCGTTTAAATGAGTTAAAGATAGAGGGGCAGCCTTGGCTGGTGTAGCTCGGTGGATTGAGTGCAGGCCTGTGAACCAAAGGATCGTGGTTCGGATTCCCAGTCAGGGTACATGCCTGGGTTACAGGCCAGTTCCCAGCAGGGGACGCACAGGAGACAACCATACATTGATATTTCTCTCCCTCTCTCCTTCATTTCTCCTCTAAAGATAAATAAATAAAATCTTAAAAAAAAAGATAGAGGGGCAGAAAATGGTGGTGAGATAGGTGGGAGCAGAGTCCACTTCCCCCTTCATACAGGTGAAACACCTAGCCCATCTTCTGAGGAACAGAGCAAACAGCCAAAGGTATCCCAGCAGCCAAAAATTGTAGAGGACATTGAAAAATCAGATGGTAAGGAGAGTGCTTCAGGACAATAAGGTCCCTGGGACCAGAGAAGGGACTAGGGCAGTAGCAGCCCCAGGCCCTGCACCCACCAGGTCTGCCACAAGATTCTTGGGAGAGAGCCAGGTCAATGGCTCCCTCCCCTGCCAAATAAGGTTTGAGCAGCACCATGAGGGACCTAGATGCTTAAAAGTAAAAGGGCAGGAATAAGGATGAAGTGGCAAACACACAGGAGTGGTGTGTACCCACAGAGACTGTGGATGCTGGCTGGGGAGAGTTGGGCAGTGACAGACCCTGACCCAGTCAGTCCCCAGTCTGGTTGGAGAGTTGGGCTGTGAGAGAGGCCAGGTGCTTGTTTGGAGTGGCAGGCTTGAATAGGAGGAATTTTTCAAAAAGAAAAAGAGAAAAAAGAGGCACTCAGCAGGCTGGGGAATTCTCCACAGCAGCTGACCCTGCCTCCTGCACCCCTAGCTGCTGCCCCCTGCTGTGACCTCATGCCTGCAGCCCCAGGGATGGCACACACCTCACTACTCAGCCCAGCGGCTGCCTGTCCTGCCCTACCAGTGACACCGAGTGCTCAGGCCCAACAGCCCCAGGACTGAGTGCACCTGACCCACAGCTCAGAGGCACCTTCCACTGGGTCCCTGTGCCTAGGGCCTTGCAGGGCCAACTGGCTCTCAAAGAGGAAGATGGAGACACCCCCACAGAGGACAGCTGTGGGGCTCAGAGAGTCAACAATCCCCAGAAAGACTTAACTCAGTAAAGGGACTGTACTATAGGACAGCAAAGAGTGAGAAAGTAGTGTGCGAGTTGCCCCTAATTGGTACACCTCGAGGACAACAGTTCAACTGGTGGACTGAAGGTATAGGCTGGGTACAGAAGGGCACTGGGGGCTTGGCAGCAATCTGAGGAACTAGGCTGGAGGCAACTGTGAAGACTGTGGCTCAGGAAGGGAGAAAAGCAAAACCAATCCCTCCTCAGTTTGCGCATCCAGGAAGACTAGCACAACTGGCTTGGCAGGTTTAAAGCCAGCAGAAGGCTTAAATTTTTTTTTTATTTCTTCTTCCTTCCTTTATCCCCCCCCCACACACACACACATACAAGTGAGACAATAAAACCTGGAGCTGTGAAAAGACTAGAGTTAGACCTGAAGAGGGGTCATCCCAACAACTGTGATGGTGAGACACATCATAATGAAAATGGCAAAATTCCAAGACAAACAGCAAATCTTAAAGGCAGCAATGGAGAAATAGGAAGTAACATACAAGGGGGCCCCAATAAGGCTAGCAGCTGACTTCTCAATGGAAACACTCCAAGCCAGAAGAGAATGGCAAGAAATATTCCAAGTAATGAGAACCAGAGGCCTACAACCAAAGCTACTTACCTGAAAGAAGCTCTGCAAGAGATGCTAAAGGAACTGCTTTAAGAAAAGGAAGGAAAAAAGCAAAAGAGAGAGAAGAACACAGGTATGAAAAACTGGCAATGAATTAAGTACCTATCAATAATAACCTTAAACATAAATGGATTAAATTCTCCAATCAAAAGACACAGAATAGATGAATGGGTAAGAAAGCATGACCCACACATATGCTGCCTATAAGAGACCAAGCTCAGGACAAAAGACCTACACAGACTGAAAGTGAAGGACTGGAAACCAATTTTCCAAGCAAATGGACAGGGGAAAAAAAAAAGCTAAGGTAATAATACTCATATCAGACAATATAGCCTTCAGAAAAAGGACCATAAAAAGAGACCGAGAAGGTTACTTCATAATATTCAAGGGAAGAATATATCAAGAAAACATAAACATTGTAAATATATATTTACCCAACATAGGAGCACTCAAATACATAAAGAAAATCTTGGAGGACTTCAAGAAAGATATTGACAGCAACAAAATTATAGTAGGGTATTTCAACACCCCACCATCAAAAATGGATAACTCTTCCAAGCAAAATATCAACAAAGATATTGCAGCATTGAACAATGTCCTAGATCAAATGAACTTAACTGATATATAGAGAGAGCCATTCATTTCAAAGAAGCAAAATACACATTCTTTTCAAATGCACATAGAACATTTTCACAAATAAACCTTATGATAGGACACAAAACAAGCCTCGACAAATTCAAGAAAATTGAAATTATATCAAATATTTTCTCTGACTACAAGAAACTGAAACTAGAAATCAACCTCAAGGGAAAAACTCAAAAACACTCAAACTCATGGAGATTGAATAGCATGCTATTAAACAACAAATGGGTCAAGAACGAGATCAAGGAATAAATCAAAAAGTTTTTGGAAACAAGTGAAAATAAACTCACAACAGCCCAAAACTTATGGGACACAACAAATGCAGTCCTGAGAGGGAAGTTTATAGAGACACAGGCCTACCTAAAAAAATATAGGAACATTTCAAATAAACAACCTAAGCCTACACCTACAATAACTAAGGAACAAGAACAAAGATAGCCCAGACTAAGTAGAAAAAAGGAAATAACAAAGATTAGAGCACAAATAAATGACATAGAAACTAAAAGCACAATTCTAAAGCTCAGTAAATCCAGGAGCTGGTTCTTTGAAAAGATAAACAAAATCAACAAGCCTTTAAGCAGAGTCATCAAGAAAAAAGAGGGAGGACCCAAATAAACACAATCAGAAATGAAAGAGAAGAGATTACAACTGATACCATGGAAATACGAAGAATTGGAAGAAATTACTATGAAGAACTGGATGCCTAAAAATGTGAACACCTAGGTGAAATGGACAAATTTCTAGAAAAATATAATCCTCCAAAACTCATTGAAGAAGAAGCACAAAGCCTGAACAGACCAATAACAGCTGACGAAATTGTAGCAGTAATCAAAAAAACTCAACACTCAAAACCCCTGGACTGGATGCTTTCACAGGAGATTTCTACAAAGCATTTAAGGAAGAACTAACCCCTATCCTTCACAGATTATTCAAAAAAATCCAAGAAAATGGAAGACTCCCAAACTCTTTTTATGAAGCCAGCATCATCCTAATCCCCAAACTAGAAAAAGACATAACAAAAAAAAAAAACAACTTCAGGCCAAAATCACTGATGAACATAGGTGCTAAAATCCTCAACAAAATACTGGCAAACTACAACCAGAAATACATTAAAAGATCATACACCATGACCAAGTGGGATTCATCCCAGGGATGCAAGGATGGTTCAATATTCGCAAACCAGTAAATGTAATTCATCACATAAACAAAAGCAAAGACAAAAATCACATGATCATACCAATAGATGGGGAAAAGCACTTGATAAGGTACAGCACCCATTTATGATAAAAACACTCAGCAAAGTGGGACTAGAGGGAGCATTCCTCCATATGAAAAAGGCCATATATGATAGACCTACGCCCAACATCATACTCAATGAACAAAAACTAAAAACTTTCCCACTAAGATCAGGAACAAGACAAGGTTGTCCACTTTCACCCCTTCTATTCAACATAGTATTGAAAGTCCCAGCCACAGCAATCAGACAAGAAAGGGAAATAAAAGGCATCCAAGTTGAAAACCAAAATAGTCATTGTTTGCCGATGACATGATAGTGTACTCCACCAAGAAACTATTCAACCTAATAAATGAATTTGGAAAAACAGCAAGATACAAAGTCAATATTCAGAAATCAAGGCATTTTTGTAT
Source organism: Artibeus jamaicensis (assembly GCF_021234435.1). Taxonomy (NCBI): domain Eukaryota; kingdom Metazoa; phylum Chordata; class Mammalia; order Chiroptera; family Phyllostomidae; genus Artibeus; species Artibeus jamaicensis. Next base: position 114,900 of record NW_026521822.1, read on the forward strand.
AACAACAATGAAACATCAGAAGCAGAAATCAGGACCAAAAAATCCCATTTGATATAGCAACAGGAAAAATAAAATACCTAGGAATAAACCTAACCAAGGAGGTAAAAGATCTGTATGCAGAAAACTACATGTCACTGAAGAAAGAAATCAAGGAAGACACAAACAAATGGAAACATACTGTGTTCATGGATGGGAAGAATTAACATCATCAAAATGTCCATACTACCCAAAACAATTTATAGATTCAACGCAATATTAAAATACCCATGGCATATTTCACAGATATAGAACAAACACTTCAAAAATTTATATGGAACCATAAATGATGCTGAATGGCTGCAGCAATTTTGAGAAAGAAGAGCCAAGTAGGAAAGATCATGATACCTGATATCAAACTGTATTACAAGGCCACTGTAATCAAAACAGCCTGGTATTAGCATAAGAACAGGCACACAGACCAATGGAACAGGGAGTCCAGAAATAAACTCAAATTTCTATGGTCAATTAATATTTCACAAAGGGCCAGCGGCATAAAATGGAGTAAAAATAGTCTCCTCAACAAATGGTGTTGGGAGTGCTGGAGAGCTACATGCAAAAAAATGAAACTCAATTACCAACTTATACCATACACAAAAATAAATTCAAGGTGGATAAAAGATTTAAATATAAGTTGTGACATCATTAAAGTCCTAGAGGACAACATAGGCAGGGAAATCTCAGATATTCCATGTAGCAGTGTTTTCACCGATATGTCCCCTAGAGGAAAGGACATAAAGGATAGAATAAACAAATGGGATCTCATCAAGATAAAAAGCTTCTGCATGGCTAAAAAAAACAACATTAAAATGAAAAGAGAAGCAACTGTATGGGAAAACATATTTGCCAATGATACCTCAGACAAGGGTTTGATCTCCAAAATATATAAAGAATGCACATGACTCCACTCTAAGAAAAGAAGTGACTCAATTAAAAAATGGGCAAAGGACTTGAACAGACACTTCTCCAAGGAGGACATACAGAGGGTCCAGAGACATATGAAAAGATGCTCAGGCCCTGACTGGTGTGGCTCAGTGGATTGAGCTTGGGACTGCAAACCACACAATCACAGTTTGATTCCCAGTCAGGGCACATGCCTGGGTTGCAGGCCAGTTCCCAGCAGGGGGCTCACGAGAAGCAAACATACATTGGTATTTCTCTTTTTCTCCTTCCTTTCCTCTATAAAGATAAATAAATAAAACCTTTTAAAAAAGATGCTCAGTATCACTAGCCATCAGAGAGATGCAAATTAAAACCACAATGAAATACCTCCTCACACCATTGGGAGTGGACATCATAAGGAAAGCAACAAACAACAGGTGTTGGAGAGATTGTGGAGAAAAGTGAACCCTAGTTCACTGTTGGTGAGATTGCAGACTGGTGCAACCACTATGGGAAATGGTATGAAATTTCCTCAAAAACCTAAAAGTGGAACTGTCTTTTGACCCAGCAATTCCATTGCTAGGATTATATCCGAATAACACTGAAACACCAATCCAAAAGAATCTATGCACCACAATGTTCATAGCAGCACAATTTACAACAGCCAAGTGCTGGAAGCAACCTAAGTGCCTATCAGTAAATGAATGGATCAAAAAACTGGTACATTTACAAAGTGGGATTCTACGCAGCAGAAAGAAAGAAGGAGCCCCTCTCCTTTGTGACAGCATGGATGAAATTGGATAGCATTATACTAAGTGAAATAAGCCAGACAGTGAAAGACAAATACCATATGATCTCACCTTTAACAGGAAACTAATCAACAAAACAAACAAGCAACAAGCAAAATATAACCAAAGACACTGAAATTGAAAAGAGGCTGACAGTGACCAGAGGGGAAAAGGGAGAGGATTATAGGGGAAAAGGGTGAAGGGTTTAGAGGCACAATTATAAAGGACACATGGACAAAAACAAGGGGATGTAGAAACAGGGAAGGGAGGTGGGAAGGGCTGGGGTGGTAGGGAGGGGTCGGGGTAAAAGCCAGAAAACTGTCCTTGAACAACAATAAAAAATGTTTAAAAAAATAAAACCACTAAAAAATTTTTAAATAAAATAAAAACTAACTAAATAAATAAGTGAGTTAAACATTCATCTTTAAGGTGAAAACCAACTTATCAACACTATTTTTCAAACCATAACAGTGTTTCAAATGAAACTGAAATGATGGCAACCTCAATTTAAGGCAAATCACTACATACAGTTCAGTGGACAGCAAAAAAATATGCAGCCTTGCTTTTCAACTTGATACAAGAATTTGAAAACAGATATCAAAATTTCTGGGAAAATAATAAGTATTTTGCTATATTTGTGACTCCATTTTCACTTGACATAAATATGTTACCTGTCCATTTTCAAGTGGAATGCAAATAGCTGCAATCTGACACTCAGAAAAGAATTTGATAGTGTCTTTTTACTGGACTTTTATAGGTCCTATCTTTCCAGAGGCAATATTCCTTGCTTCACAATCATACCTAATTCATGTCATCACTATTTTGTAGCACCTAGATTTTTGAGCAACTATTTTTATGAAAAACACATTAAGAGTAAAATTAAAACCAAAATATCTGATAAGCACCTTGAGAACTCCCCGAGAATTGCAACTACTTCTATCAAACCAGATACTGATACACCAATTTCTCAAAGACAATGTCAAACATCCCATTAGTTTTATGTTGCCCTCTCTTCTTTTACTTTCATAATAAAAATATATTTAAAAACATCATGCTGAGTGAAATAGGCCAGGTGCTGAAAGACAAATACCATATGATCTCACCTTTAACAGGAAGCTAAACAACAAAACAAACAAGCAAGCAAGCAAAAAAAAAAAAACAAACAAACAAAAAGCAAAGACACTGAAATAGAGAACAAGGGGACAGTGACCAGAGGGGAGAAGGAAGGGAAGTTAAGGGGAAAAAGGGGGAGGGATTTGGAGGAACAAATAGGAAGGACACAGGGACGAGAACTAAGGGGGGTGGAAATGGGAGGGAGGTGGGGAGCAAGGGGCAGGGGAGGCTGGGATGGGAAAAATAGACATAAAACTGTACTTGAAAAATAACTAAATAAATTTTTTAAAAAAACTAAATAAAATTAATTAAAAATAAAATAAAATAATGATAGAACAAAAAAAAAGAAAATTATGCATGGACCTTTTTTTGCTTATCAGTTTTCATTAGTATTTGTGTATTTAACGTGTGGCCCAAGATAACCCTTCTTCTTCCAATGTAGCCCAGAGATGCCAAAAGGTTGGACACCCCTGTTCTATGCACTTGAGCCAAGGCTACAAGTGGGTACTTAGCTAATCTAAGTACACTGACTATTGGGACTCAGAGGTTATGTAACTCAGCTGGCTTCTAGGTTCCCCTTCCTCCCCCCCCCCCCCCCCGCTTTGAGAATACTATATAGCTACAAAGGCTTTCTTTCTCGCTTTGTAAAGGCTCTTTGCCTGAGTGAAATTGTTGTAGGAGATTCCTTTCCCAGCATAGAATCTCAAGGACTGTCCCCACCTCTTGTATGATTCCTGCTTGTGATGTTCAGGACACCAGGGCATCTTGGTACGCTTGCTATAGAAGCTTACAGAAGCCATTTTTCTCAGCACAGTCTCAAGGACTCTCCCCTCCTCCAGTGCTATTTTGTTTGTGATACTCAAGACACCCTGCAGTCTTATCTAATGGAGCTCAGGACTGTTGGGTCAGTTATTGAGACATGTCTTTCTTTGCTTCTAGTCTCCTGTGTTAAGTTCTTTGTTAGATTGTAATGGTGAGGACCCTGCCTTTATTTCCCCTCTCACAGTTCATTCCTAGGTGCTACCTAACAATATCTCATTGTTCAGTGATGACTCAGTGCAAGTCAGATGGCAAGCCAGACATCAGTAAGATGGGATGTATAATCCTGTTTCAGGGACATGCAGGAAAGGCAGGTACAGCAAATATTCCAACAATAATGCAGTGTTCATAAAGTAGCCATACTAGTCACAGATCTTTTGCCTGTTACTTCATACCTTGTCAGTTCAAAGAAGTCCCATAATTCCTTTTTCAGGATCTGTAGAATTCAACACTTTACTGCATTTGTACCATCTCTTTTATTCTTTCTCTCTCTTACATTTGTACACCTTTCACCATTCTTTTTCTCATTTGATAGAAGGTTACAGACACTGTGGCAAATTCCCCCTAAAAACTCCAGTGTACATTTCTCAAAAAAAGGACACTCTCCAACACATGCTAATTCAACCATTCAAAATATGAAAACAATATTGACTGCAAATTACTATGCAATTCAAAGACCCCACTCAAGTTTTAAAGTGTTTCAACACATGTCACTTCTGTTCTGTTTCAGCATTCCATCCAGAATAAGTTTTGTATCTTGATAGTTTCCTTCTACATGAAACACCTCCTCAATCTTTCTCTCTGTAACACAACATTAACAGTTTTTTTAATGGACAGGCCTTTCATTATGTAAGATTTCTCACAAACAAGGTCATCTTGATGTTTCCTCACAACCAGACTCAAGCCATCCATTTCTGGTAGGAATTCTACAGTACAAAAATGTACTTTTTTCCATGCATTGCATCAGGAAGAAACTCAATCTTAACACACTCTACTACTGATGATGTCTTAATCACCTGGCCAGTCAGTGCCTGTCAGGTTTTTATACCATGAAATCATTCTTTTTGCCTTCTTGGGGAGATACTTCCCAATTTATGCCAATATCCTATGCCCATTACACTTCCACACACAAACTTCAGCATCTCTTGATAATTCACTCATGAATTAACATCAATGAAATAGTGTCCAATTGTGATTTCCTATTTCCATCATTCCTTCTACCTCTAGCAGTTGTCATTCTACTATAAGGAAGAACATTTCCCTCTTCCTCGTTCATTCATTTATTCATTAATATCAGTATGGACTTGTGAATTTCTATTTTATTCACTGAGTTGTGATCTGTTATTTATTTTAATGCTCAAATTGTCTCATATTTAGTTAATGCAATCCCTTTGATGTCACCTTCTTTATCACTTTGATATATTCCATCATTCTTTGACACTTCTTTACCTTCTGGAGCAACAAGATGCTCCAAGTTCATCTTGTACATTCCCTGCCCCAGATCTATAATCAACAATTTCCCCTAGAAGCCCTGGTTCCTCTTAATAGTTAAAAATACAAATCTATTGCAGTAAGTGTTCTCATTGCTACTGGTATATCATTATCATTAGACCCACTGAGAGGATAGATCTAGAAAATATATTTATATCTATATATACAAATATATCTATATATACACATACATACAATCATATAACTGTATCTCTTTCATTAGCTATCCATCTCTCTAAAAGAGTTCACAATGATATATTCAATCCCAGCCTAGCACATCCAGGTTACTTCTAGACTACTACTCCCTTACCATTTTGATAAATCTCTTCTCCAACAGCAAGAAACCTAACTCCTGTATTCTCAATATAGTTTTTCTTATATTCTTCTCCATTTATCTGTAACTGACTAATCTCCCTCACATGCTGGTTTCCCCCTTGGCTTCCTAGCCCCTCTTCCCAGCCTCCACAGCTCATTTTGGTGTCCAAGGAGAAGAAAGAAAAGGGTGGGGAAAGGCGGGGAGGAGAAGAAAGGGAAGGGAAAATATGTTTTCCACATATGTTTATTAAATGGTCCCAAATAGCCTGGCCAGTGTGGCCCAGTTGCTTGGAGCATTGTCCCATAACCAAAAGGTTGCAGGTTTGATTCCCAGTCAGGTTACCCACCTAGGTTGTGGGTTCAATCCTGGTCAGTGTGTGTTGGATTCCAGATCCAACTGATGCTTCTCTCTTACATCAATATTTCTCTCTCTCCCATCCTCTCCTTCTAAAAGCAATGAAAAAAATGTCCTTGGGGGCAGATAAAAATGTTTTAAATGATCCCAAATAGCACAGTATGTGTCAAAGAATAGGTACTCAGTATCATCAATTACTATCCCTTCCCACTTTGTATTTCATTTGCTTATTCTCTATAGATAACCCAATCTTCACCTTTTAGTCTTGGTTGTTGGTTAGGAATATTGGTTTTAGCAGTGTGTTTATTTGGACAGAATCTCCTTACAACAAAACAAGCTGAGGTACCATGGAGTTGATCACACAGATAAGGCATTTGTACTGGATATGTTGATACTGGCTTATAGAAGGAAACATACAACACACGTCGAGACTGCTCTCCTATGTGGAAGATATACCATGAACAGTGGCCATAACTTCTGCACCCCTGGAGATAAGATGATCACAGAACCAAAAGGGACTAGTGGTCAGTGCACCCTGTGAGCAGGATTAGCCCTAATTTGGTAATTTTGGGGAAAGCTATAACCATAACCATCATTTTAAATCCATAAATCAATGTTTCCTAAATAATTCTCAAAAGGCAGTTCTTGGCAGCACTTAAACTCCAAAGAAGCAGAGAAGCCTGAAACAAAATCCAGATGCTCTTCATGGAACATTTGCTTTATTATTCAGGGCAGTGCTAACAAAGTGAAACGACTTCTTAGACTTTCCATATAGTGTCCCAAATGCATCAACACCAGCAGCATCCTCAGAAAACTAATGGTGTTCTCAGAAAAGTAAACTTGGTGTCATATAGATTAATATGCTACAAAGTAAGAATATCCAGGAATCTTGGGAATGTCTATGTTCTATGAGGTGGAAAGGACTGACAAGCCCACTTCCTCTATGGTCCTGAGATGCTCTGCTACAAGGACACCCAAAAGGATGTGGGCAGGTGGGCCTGGGCACTGCAGTCTATGTCCAAGCCCTTTTTGGACCCCCATTTGTGTGACACCCTCTGGACTTTAAGTTTCTGAATCAGCATTCCTGAAGACAGTAATTAGACATGTTAAAAAACAACAGAAGGGTTTAGAGGGAGGAGTGGGGATGAAAGGACACAAAGAGAGAGAACAGAAAGGGAACTCATGCTGATGAAATATCTGCTATACATCAGACACCTTATGTAACAATAAAGTAATAGTATCTTACATTATTGAGCATTTACTATGTTCTAGGCTCTGTCCCAGCTACTTTACATATGTTTTCTCATTAATGCTTTTTGGCAATCTTATGAACTGGATATTATTATCATTATTCCTACTTATAGGAACCAAGACATTGAGTAATTTGCTCAAACAGATATAGCTTGAAAGGGGTGGGAGTAGGATATAAGTGTATATTACTTCATTTATTACTCACAACAACCCTGTGATATAGATTTTTATCATGTCCACTTTACGGGTCTGGAAACTAAGGCACTTGGACAATCAACATCGACATTATTCAGGAGCTTTAGAAATGTAGACTCGTGAGTCCCACATCAGTCTGACAGAGTCCAAGTCTATACAGAACCATTCAGCTAGACCAGAGGGCTCCAGTAGGTCTCAAACATGTGTATTCATGAGAGTCACACAGATACTATACACCCAGATTCCTGGATGTATCCCCTAGAGATTCAGAATCCATGGTATTTCCCAGTAGTATTCCCGTCCCTATAGAATTGCTTCTACCAAGTACTTTTTTAGATCACACGATCTATCATCATTAGCTAATATTAAAAAGCAAATTATTCATACTAGTGAAGGAGCAGATGTAAAAGTTTTGTTTGGCTAGAGGTTAACAACTTTTTCTGGAAAAGCCAGATAAGAAATATATTTAGGCTTTGTGAAACATTTGGTCTGTCATAGGTCACAAAAGCAGCCATACACAACATGAGGAAGGAGGCCACGATTGTCTTCCTAAACAACTCAACTCCTCATTTAACTCATAACTAAGGTAACCTCCAGCAATGGCAGCGAAGCCTATTTTGGACTGTATTTGAGGTTAAAGGGTCTGCTTTAAGAAGTAGAAGAAGAAGAACAAAAACAGAGAAACAGTCAAAATAATAAAGTGGCAACAACCACATACCTATCAATAATCACTTTAAATGTAAATGGCTTAACTGCTTCCTAGTGTATTTAAGGAAGAGGGACTTAAATACAGGACAGCACTAAGTAAAATAACTAGTACTGTAGTAGAGGAGAAACAATTTGCTTTTGCCCTCTACTCTGGTAGCTTCTTGGCTGTTCTGCCTGTAAAAAGAGAAACTAACAAAAGAAAAACAAACAGTTTTAATAAGGCATGTAAGGGAGCCCTACAAAGACATGAGACTCAAAGCTGCCAGGCAATTGAGGCTTACCTACCACCCTGAGCTAAGGTAATGATGTGGGTCCAGGGCTTCAAAGGGGAGGAAGGCAAGCCACAGAAAGATAAGAGCAAATGGGCATGCTCTCTCGCTGAGGAGCACACCCACATGCTGCTCCCTTTCTACTCTTCTTCCCCTACTTCTTTCCCAACAGACATGTATCTCCTAAACTCTGAGGGTCCCAAGAAAAATTTGCAACCAGGGGAGCAATGGGCAACAGCAGCTTATCCCAGGCTAACTCCCTGAACCTGTCTCCAAGGCCCTCTTTTCTCTGACTTCCCAGTGAGCTAAAGTGCAATGGGTATGTAATGAGGTTCAGGACAGGGTGGAGACTGGAAGCCCCAAAACCCCCACAGCCATCACTTGGGGGAAGGGGAAGTAGAGGAACTAGTCCAAAGGTACTTTGCATATCGATAACAGCTGGCAAGCTTCATAGATATGTTAAGTAGCTGTGGCAGACACTTGGAGCCAGGGAAATAGGGGTGACTTTGAATCATGATGGAGTGGGAGGGACTTGCTGTACCAGAGCAAGGGCAGGGAGGTGGTTCACCTACATCAATGGGTCAAGCCTTCCCTGACTAACTATGACAGCTGGAGAAAGGCAAAAAAGATCAGAGTACTGGCAGCGGTAGCTGATTGTGGAAGGAGTCAGAAATGGGTTATGGAGGAGGAGAAAGGGGAAGATTTAAACTCAAGCATGGCAGTCATGTGGGGCCTCTTAAGCATGTAGCTTGTAAAGGAGAAGCCTCTTGACCATGTGGTCCAGGAGTCGTCTTAGCCACACAATTTAGAAATGAGAAGGAGGGTTTCTGCCATGTAGGATGCTGTTTATAGTGAGGAAGGAGGCCATGTGGCCTTGTGAGAAACTCAAAGTAAGGTGACTCTCAAACCTTGAGGTCTAGTGGAAACTTCCCAGAAGATACATAAGTTCAAAACCTCAAAGGAACCAATTAGAATGAAACAAAATTGTGTCAGAATGAAGCAAAGGCAGCTGCAGCAGGGGTACCAACTACAATTAGATGAAATCACACCACATTGTAACTCCAGAGTATTAAACCAATGGAGAAATCGGGAGGGACCAATTGCGTTAAGGATAAAACTATCTGCTTTGTACTACCAGTATGTGCCTGCTAACCACTGGACACCCATTCTTGTAAGATCATAAATAAACACCTTGCTTTCACTGTACTCCTAGTGTGTCTGCAGATGAGGTAAGCACATTTCTTACAGCCTCAGAAGCTGCAAAGGAATTTCTTGCAAGATCCTGTCCTGCTACACCTTCATTTTTACCTGGACTATTAAGACTTGTACCTTTCCTGAGTTTCAGCCTGATCCAGAGAAACACACCACATGTTTTTCTGGACAATTAAAAGGCTTATAGACCATATCCCAGATCCTGAAGGAGAAAATTGCCGCATAAGGCTGGCAATTTGGTTCCTTCCAGATCGACTGGAGAACTGCTTGTGCAGGTGGCTTAAGATAAGGAGATAGGAAACTTTTGGGGCTTTTGGCTAGCAGCCTGGTGGGGAGCATGGGAAATACTGGGTCTTGTGGGAAAGGGGGGCTCTGAGTTGAGGTGCTCTAAACCCCACAAGGTTGGAACATTGTAAATAAAGACATGCTCCTTCTAGCATTAATTGTTGGGTCTTTCACCAAGGTGCTATGTGAACAGGCTGGTCTGCTTGCTTACTGTTTTGACAAGCTCGTAACAAAAGAGCCCAGCCTGGGTTTTCCTGTTGCTTTATCTATAGTAAGCCCTTCCTTGTTTCACTGTTCCCAGTTTTAACAAAAATACACTCAGTCACCTGGACTCATGTTGTGAAATCGTTCCTGAAAAAAAAAAAGAGCAAATGTTTAATAAGCAAATGTTTGCCATGCCATGCAGGTAAATCTCTCAGCTCTCTTACCACTACAGGCTCCTTTTCTAATTTCTTTTTTTTTTAATTTTTTATTGATTGTGCTGTTACAGTTGTTCTATTCCCCCCTTCATTCCCCTCCACCCTACCCCGCATCCCCACCACTACCCCCCCTTTAGTTTTTGTCCATGTGTCTCAAGTTCTTTATTTTTTTTTAAAGATTTTATTTATTTATCTTCAGAGGGGTAGGGAAGGAGAGAGGGAGAGAAACATCAATGTATGGTTGCCTTTCGTGTGTCCCCTGCTGGGAAGTGGCCTGCAGGGAACTGGTCTGCAACCCCGGTATGTGCCCTGACTGGGAATCGAACCGTGATTGTCTGGTTCGCAGGCCCGTGCTCAATCCACTGAGCTACACCAGCCAGGGCTCAAGTTCTTTAGATTCTATATTTCCCATGCTATTCTTGCCCCCCCCCCATCTATTTTCTATCTACTGTCTATGCTACTTATTTTCTGTACCTTCTCCCCCCTTCTCCTCCTCCCACTTCCCTGTTGCTAACCCTCCTTGAGATCTTCATTTCTATGTTTCCACTCCTGATCTAGCTGCCCTTTTAGTTTGCTTTCCTTTTAGGTGTGGTTGTTAATAACTGTGAGTTTGTTGTCCTTTCACTGTTCATGTTTTTTTTAACTTCTTTTTCTTCAATAAGTCCCTTTAACATTTCATATAATAAGGGCTTGGTGATGATGAACTCCTTGAATTTGATCTTATCTGAGAAGCACTTTATCTGTCCTTCCATTCTAAATGAAAGTTTTGCTGGATAGAGCAATCTTGGTTGTAGGTCTTTGGATTTCATGACTTGGAATACCTCTTTCCAGCCCCTTCTTGTCTGTAAGGTGTCTTTTGAGAAATCTGCTGACAGTCTGATGGGGACTCCTTTGTAGGTGACTGTCCCCTTAGCTCTTGCTGCTTCTAGGATTCTCTCCTTCATTTTAATCTTGGCTAATGTAATTATGATGTGCCTTGGTGTGTTCCTTCTTGGGTCCAACTTCTTTGGGACTCTCTGAGCTTCCTGGATTTCCTGGAAGTCTATTTCCTTTGCCAGGTTGGGGAAATTCTCCTTTATTATTTGTTCAAATAAGTTTTCCACTGGTGGCTGTGCCTTTCCCCCTTCTGGTACCCCTATAATTCGGATGTTGGAGCATTTAAAGATGTCCTGGAGGTTTCTAAGACTCTCCTCATTTTTTTGAATTCTTGCTTCTTGACTCTTTTCTGTTTGGCCATTATTTGCTTTCTTCTGGTCCACTCCAATGATTTGAGTCCCAGTTTCCTTTTCATTGCTATTGGTGTCCTGTGCAATTCCATTCATTTCAATTAGTTTCGCCTTCATATATTTGTCTAATTTGTGGCTATAATCAACCAGTTCTATGAGGATCCTGATGACCAGTGTTTTAAACTGTGCGTCTGAGAGTTTTGCTATTTCTTCATCGCTTAGATTTATAGGCTCTGGGGCTTTGAGATCTTCTTGAGCCATTTTTGGTCTGTTCGTGCCCTTTAAGTGTGAGGAGCGGAGTCTTGGACACCCAGGTCGCTGGGTTGTGAAGCTGTATGTGGGGGCGTGGTCAGAGCGGGGAAATGGCAGCACCCTCTGCTGTTTCATGCTGCTGGGTGAGGAGCAGAGGCTTAGGTGGTTCACTGGGCCAGGCCACTCAGAGTCCCTGGGTTATGACACTGTATTGTGGAGGTGGGGTCAGAGCAGGGAAATGGCGTTGCCCTCCTTGCAGCTTGCTGCAGGGACCGCTGGTTCCAGGTCCAATCGCCCAATCCCTCGCTTGTCTATCCGCGCACCAATGGACGACCACAGTCAACCCGCAGCCCGGCTCCCTCGCTGTTTCCCCGAGGTTGTTCGTTTGGTCACTTGCTCGGTGGCTCACTAGGTCCAACCCTGCGCCTGGATTCCGGGCGCCTAGATTCCGGGCGCCTGAGTCCGTCTGACCGAGTTTTCCTGTGCAACCCCGCTCCACCAGCTGCTGGTTTCGCCCCTTACCGGTCAGGCTGAAGAATTTGTTGTTAACGGACTTCCGAAAAGTTCAATTTTCCGTGTTCTGGCTGTGTTTTCTGTTGCTAATATTTAGTTGTCTCTAAACTTGGTTGTGTGAGAAGGCACAGCTAATCCACCTATGCCTCCATCTTGGCGGAAGTCTCTCCTTTTCTAATTTCTTTTAAGCGATTAAGAGGGAAGTAGAAAGTTTTTCCTGAATTTGCTGAGTCTTGCTTTTCTTAAGGTCAAAATAGCCTACATGCTAAAGCAGCACATTGTTATCAGACTAAAGGAGTCCATTTACTTGCATGTACAAAGCCCAATCAAAGGTGTTTGCAAACCAAAAAAAAAAAAAGTAAGGATTTATTAGTTGTGGAAGTGGAACCAAGTCCAAAGTCACAGATAAGCTGGCTCCCAGATGGCTTCCAGGGGATGGGTTATACAGGAGAAAATTATTACTTCTGGTGGCTTATTTCTTGTGTTCATCTAAAGGAGGATGGATCATGAGCTCTACTGATTGGCTGGGGCCAGGGTGGAGAGTAGCCGATCATTGTATCAGGTACTGATGTCAGCCATGGCAATGTTTTGTCTGGTGTCATGAGCTTGGGGCTGAAACACAACTGAGGTCAATATGTTATCTTGAGCTTGATTGAAACTGATTCTGTGGTCAACAGATCTGAGCTTTTGGTCTTGATAGTTTGATACTGACCAGAATCTGATGTCCTAAGGGCTTTATGATTAAGGAAGGGAGTGAATAGATGGAAAGGAGAAAGGGTCATATTAAAGAAATGGAATTTCTGCATGGTTACAACTCTAACCCCCCTCAACACCCAATTAATTTTCTTTAGGCTGATTAAACTATAATATCTTTGGGGTTAACTTTTCTACTAGGCTTAAAATCCTAACACTGTGTCAGTTTCTTCAAGGTAATCTTTCATCTTACAGGACTATAAATTGTCATTGCTTCTATCAGTTGTATGTTATTCATTTTAAAATAAGAAGTGTGACAACAAACTTTCAGAGTTGTTTGTTGTCAGAGACAACATCCTGCCAGAGTATCAAATGAAAGTCCCATTCAACATGGTCCTGCTTTTATTCAAGCAAACATTATTTTCTAATAACAGAAAACGTGTAGCAAAAATAAAATCAGGTACTCACCGTTTTATCATTTCCCAAGTGTGGGATAACTTTTCTCATTGGTATTATATGAAAAAGCCCTATGACACTCAGTGCTGTTGTAAAGATTGTTGTTGAGGACATGTGTATAGATGTAGCTATAAACAAAGCTAACCCCATATTTGTATCCCAAATTAAAGTTTCATGCTGTGACCTTTGATGAACTTCACTGATGTTAGTAAGAATTTCAAAGCTTTGTAGTTCTTGATTACCTGTGTTTCTTAAAATGTAGCCATAAATATTTTTGTTAGTAACAGCTGGCATGCCATGACAATGGAAATAAATATCAAACTGGTGATAGTATTGATTATAAACAATCATCTATCACAAGACCACCAGGAGGTATGACCCCTAGAGCAACTGCATTCTTTGTCCCTTTGTCCTGTCAGTCATTAGTGTTAGGGTGGTCAGTGACATGGGCTGTGAAAGAATTCACAAAGAGAATAAAATGTAGAGAATTAAGTTTTTATTCACTCTTCAAGAAAGGAGAGGGGCATGGTGTAGAGAGGTACACCAGCATTGAGGGGTGGGGGCTTTGAGCTTTTATTGGATTATAACTAGATTTTAAAAAGGTGGGGGCATGTTGTGTGGCCCCTGGGCTGTTCAGGCATGGTAACAGGAGGCTCAGTGTTATCTTCTACCTGTGGCTGTAGCGAGTGGTTAGTTCTGTTCTTGCTCTCTGGTATTCCAGTCCTGGGAACAACCTCAGAAGAGTAAAATGGAAGTCAAGTTTAACAAGGTCACAGGCCTGCTCAGCTAATGGTGCTACAATAGCAAATGGCTCTGACTTTACCCTTTCAATTAGTACCTGTGTTAAATTATATAAGTAAATAATGTACTATAACAGGAGTTTGTTAGTGGAGAATAATATGCAAAACTGGGCTGGCTATCTGCTCAGACCCAATTTTCCATAAGAAAGTTACCATATAATAAATTCTATTACATTCCATGGAGTTGCCTATTTCATCTTTTGGTCTAAAGACACTGTAACAGTGTGCAGCCAAGGGAGGGCCCCCAAATGGGGATTTGTAATGGGGTCCAGAACTCAGGCTGTCCAGGAAATATTAGAAAAAAAAAATATATATATATATAGGATTTCCTCACCTCCACAAGTCTGAGCTGAGGGATGGGACGATGGAGGAGGGCCATTGAGAGCTGTTTCAAATAGCAACAGTTTTACAGCTAACCACTGGCATGGTCATTTAACATATCTATAACCTTTAACTGGTTTTATAGATATGTTAAATAGCTGTGGCCCTGTTTTGAGCCAGGGGGATGGGAGTGAATTCAACTGATAATGTAACTGGGAGGCAACTCCCCCTGGTTACAGACCCTGCATGAGAGCTTGGAGATGACTGGCTCCACACCATGGGGCCACACCTGCATGGTGCATGGACTTATTATGGCAGCCCAGTAAAGCTGGAAAAATATGGGAATGCTGGCAGGTATAACCGATTGTGGGAGGAGTTGGAAATGGGGCTGCAGAGGAAGATTGGCACTAGGATTTAAACCCACGTGTGGGAGCCATGCTGGGGCTTTTTGGGAGTATGCGGCTTTGGTGAAAGTTGGGATTGTACAGCTTTAGGGTGCGCCCTTTTTGCTATGTGGCTTAGGAAGCAGGAGAGATTTTGCCTTGAAGAAATGGGGTGAAAGGCTTCTTGATGGTGGGCCATGAGAGGGTGCCACATGGTTTTGGATTAACTGTAGGATGCAGCAGTGACACAGTTGATGGTGCCAGAACTGAGGGGCTGCCTGAACCATGGACTTTTACTTCTTTTCCTGAGATACAGTACCCCAGACTGGGCAAAGGGGAGAAGGAAGGACTGTGCATTTGTGGGTATTCTAAAGGACTTCAATATTTTTAATGAAGACATTAAGTCCTTACTCTAAGTATAACTTCTTAAATAATCCCTTTCCTTTTCATCAGTCTCTGGCATTGAGAGATGTCTTTCCCTGGTGGCAGGCAAGGTGAACCTAGTATGGCAGGGGACCCCTGGAGCACAGGGGTGGTCCATTCAGTAATAGTGTATCATTTGCCCCCTGCCCCAGGTCTGTTCTGTAACAATACCTCATTATGGTGGCCTGTATACCTTTGCCCCACCATCAAAAAACTTGATTTTCTATCTCACAGGATGTCATCTTGTAATAGAGTAGGTCAGAGCATGGGTCGCTTGGAAAGCAGGGAAACCCCACTACCCCCTAAATCTGGAAAAAGGCAGGAGGGGGCGGGGGAAGAATGCCCACAGATGGGAAGGCACGTAATTTGATGAAGATTGCATAACAAAAGAAGATTAAGAGCCCATGCCTTCTTGAAGGGAGGGGCTGCGGAAGATGGCTGTTGCCCAGGGCAGAGTGACTCATGACTAAGATGGGGAGAGCTCATACAGGGCCTGCCTGAGCTTCAGGGGCCACATGACCACTATGGATGCATGTGTGTGGCTAGGATACTCTTGCCCTGACTAAAGATGGCAGCTGAAAGAGGGTCAAAGACACTGGGAAGCTGACAAAAATGGTGGATACTAATGCACCATAGGAAGAGGCAGATGTTCAGCTGCATAGGAAGTTCTGAGCCTAGCCTTTAAACTGGAGTTTGCTGAGAAACACAAGGTCTGTTTGTTGGGCTGGAGGTGTGGAGGTCCATTGGAAACATCTAATGGTTTTGGGGTAGGGCTTGAAAAATCTACATTTTAACAAGATTCCAGGTGATGCTAATACCACTGGTCTGTGGATCACATTTTCTATAGCAACAATCTACAGTAGAGGTTCTTAGAGGGTGATTCCCAAACCATCAAAATCAGTACCACTGGAAACTTAGGAAAAATGCACATTCTAGGGCCCCAACCCAGATCTTCTGGATCAGAAACTTGGGGTGGATGTTCATATACAAAAACCCAATGAAAAACCTGAGACTCAAAATCTACCTCTGAAAGTAGAGGACAGGAAAAGACTACAGAAAGGGGCTGGCCACTTCAATGTGGTGATTAATAGAGTTTATTAAAAAAAAGCTTACATACAAGGTGTGCCTTGGGCAAATACAGTACAAAGTGGCCCCTCATTTCTTGGCAGGTGCTAGAAAATTATGTAAGGTAAAGGTGTGGATAGTCATAAGTACAAATATGTTAATGCTACCAGGTATAGGAATTACTTTACATGCTTGACCAAGTTAGGAACTTGTTCCAGGAATCAACACATAGCAGGAGACAGGGGAAGGATACTTATTTGTCAGAATGAACATGAGTTACCATCAGTCTCTAAGGGGGGTTTGCAGAAAGCAACGTCCATTCTGGCCTAGGGACAGATGGTGATTGTGTCATGGAACTGACTGTCTTTTACAGTAGAGTCCAGCAGAGTGTTTTAGCCCAGGGGTCCCTAAACCCCAGGCCAAGGACTGGTACCAATATGTAGCCTGTTAGGCACTAGGCTGCACAGCAGAAGGTGAGCGGCAGGCTAAGTTTTGCTCACATGACTGCCTAAGCTCTGCCTCCTGTCTCCCCCACCCCAACCCCCAGAACCCTATCTCTCCTACCTCCACCAATCCCCTCCCCGACCCCTTCCTGTTGGAAGAAAAATTGTCTTCCATGAAACAGCCCTGGAACCATAAAGGTTAGAGACTACTGTTTTAACCCACCCTCCAGGTAATTCTCATGAATGCTCTAGAGCAACTTTTTTCATCTCGTGGCACACATAAACTAATTACTTAAATTCTGCAGCACACCAAAAACATGTATGTCGATTCATTCATTCCAGACAGTTCTTGTGTTGGCTGTTGTCCTTTTTAAAATTTGATGATCTAAGGAAAAAGAGGTCACTGCCCCCGACTAAATAGCAAGTATTGCATGCTTTAAAAATTCTAGAGGCATACTTGTTGAAAATCATTGCTCCGGAGAATCTGAGAACCATTGCCCTAGAATTCCAGAGGGAAGGAATCTGACCTATTATTGTGGGAGTAAGACAGAATCAAAGAAAGACCACATTTGGTTCTATTTATGTTCCAGGTATGAACAATAAAATTAAGACATTGTAATCTTGGAATCTGCACATACTTGCTTATATAAATGTTTTTGTCCCCATATCATCACAAGTAGTAGAACATTTTCAAATGTTTGGAACGTGCACACGCACTGCAAAGGTGAGAGAAAAGAGATGACAAGCTGTGGTCCTGGTGCAGATGCAGGAGGGCATGCCTAGGGCTGGGGATTAAAGACAGGGAAAGGCAAACTGGTTGCTCTGAGGCCACCATAACATAGCTAGAGGTCTTAGTGAGAGGATGTGTTGAATACGGTAATAATTGCTCCAGTGTCACCACACTAACCCACGACTGCCTTAATGCCTAGATTATGACAGATAACTGATCTCAACTGGTCTCTCAGGCTCAGGCTCTACCCCACCCTCCATGGTGACATGTTTTGTAGACTCCAGCTCCTACTTACATCAGGTACTCTTGCTTTCCCCTCTCCTTTTTGCTACAAGGCCCTTTTTCTACTTCCTTCAGCACTCTCTCCTGTGTGCACCTTTTTTGCTCTTGTCTTGTGCCTTCCCTTATGCTGGCTAGTCACAGAACAGACATTTTAGTCATTTGCTAGCTCAGCCTCCATCTGTTGGTCCTGGGGTATAGATTTTTGTCCCCTCCCCTGCATCCAGCTAAATTCAACATACATTGTTTACCTGGGCAAGAGATACCAAGGGTCAATAAAACACAGTCTGTTCGTAGGAAGCAAGTTACAACTCCTGGGAACTAGCCACTGCCTTGTAACTCACTAAGTTTCATGAAAGAGACTCCAGACCACACTCAGTTCTCCTTTTATGGCTGGCACATTTTAGCCTTTAAAATTACACAGGAGTCCATTAGTTTTCAAAAGGTGTGTGCTGCTTTCCTAAGCAGTTTTTGAGTAGAGTCAGCCTCTGCTACTTCCTTGCATCTTACACAGAGCCTGAGACACACTGAGTGACCACAATGCATGCCCATGGAGCTCGTGCTTGCTGTATGACAAATGTTCCGGTGCTTCTGGTAGAAGAAAAGCTGATATTGGAAGGTTGCTCAAAGATGACCAATGTCTGTGTAATATTTAGAGTTCAGAATCTTTAGAAAGTTGGCTCACAATTACAAATTGCCTTACATCTATGTTTAAGAAAAGCCTTTTTTAAAGCACCATTTAAAACACTCGACCTATTCAATTACTATCACTCATATACAAAAAGCTTCCACATTCTGGCAAATGTTACTATAACATGAATAGAAATGGCCAGGAGAGGCCGTGTTCAAACTTTAAACATTGTTAACATGCTGCTCTCATGTTCCCTTGAAGACCTGGTGCAGGGGGCTTTTGACTCCTAGGAGATACTGTACACTAGCTTTGAATATTTCCTTCAGAAGTGAAAATGTCTCATGCAGAAAAAAGGAGAAATGTCTGTGTGGAAGATACTAACCTGATATTTGGCAGGTCCATTTGATGTAAGTGCTTTTATTAACTTGTGAGCTAAGTCCACGGTTAGTCCAAAAGGCACAATCACACTCCAAACCCCAAAATGCATTAAAAAGTTGATTGATTTGTATACCATGACATGAGCTAATTTTTTCTAGTGTATTTGGTCATACACATCTAGCACTTAGCAGTTGCTTGGTAAACATCTGCTAATTAAATTTATGAAACACAAACCCTTCCCCAAGGTTGGTGCCTCACCCAACACAAGCCATGTGGCCTGTAGAAGGGAAAGGGGCCTCAAAGAGAACCTTGTAGGGATGCCAGCATAGGGCTCTATTTGTATGCAGGGAGAGATCCTGAGGCATACTCTCTGTGATACAGCCCTGGGGAGAAGGAAGGCCCAGGACTGAAACCCATAGTCTGTTGTCCCTCCCCAGTGGTGTTCCAGGACTCCCCTCCCACTTTATAGCCAGTTATAATTAATTGTAGGAGAAGAACACCATCTGCTGGGGTGCAGAATAATTTTTCAAATATTTTTGACCATGACCCACAGTAGGAAAACATTTTACTTTGTGAACCAGGAAAGACACCAACCAATATATAATTAAAACAGAGGTTTCACAATATAAGTAAGTTACTTTTACTATACAGGATATGCTAATTCTTGCCCACTGCTTCCCATTAGAGAAAAATATGACCCATTCCACTGATTTCACAATCCACTAATGGGTGAGACCAGCATTTTGAAAATAACCACACAGTGATCCACTGGAAGGATGGGCTCAGGCACTCCATCTCAGGGACCCTTCAGTAAACAAAGGGTGATTCTCCCTCAGGCCCACATGATGTAACACTTTTAAATCACAGGAGAGTGAGAATTTGAACAAGAAAGCTTCAAGGAGAGGTTTTTCTGTCTGTATCTAAAATATTATATTAAAAATAAGATATAATAACATTCTTAACAATGACCTTCCCATAGACTGTTTTCAAATAATCTTTGAAAATCCGCACAACAGAGTTTAGGGACTCTGCTGCCCCAAGTGGCTGCTCTCTGCTTCTTCCACTAATAGGGAGAAATACATCCTAGAGGAGAGACTTCCTCACTGATCCATGGGAGGGCAGGGTCAGAGATTTAGAACACTTGAAGGGGACTTAAAAACCACCCTGCTGAACTAATCTAGTGCCAAAGCAGAACTTTTCCAGCATGTTAAGTGATCCTTGTTTACTTGTACTTTGCAACTGAGCAAGTTGTGACCTCCAGGGGGCGCCATTCACACAGACCATGTCGTGAATGAGGGCCTCTGGGAACAGGTTTGAGTTTCAAACTGTAAAAAACAAAATTACAGAGTTGTTGGTCAAAATGTCCAACATTCTCTTTCACCCTTGACATACATAGTAACCAAAACAGCATGGTACTGGCTAAAAACAGACACATAGATCACAGAACAGAACAGAGTCCAGCCCTGGCTGGTATGGCTCAGAGGACTGAGTGCCCTTCCGAACCAAAGGGTCACTGGTTGGATTCCCAGTCAGGGCAGGTGTCTGGGTTGCAGGCCAGGTCCCCAGTAGGGGATGTGTGAGAGGCACTCATATATTGATGTTTCCCTCTCTTTCTCTCTCCCTTCCCCTCTCTAAAAATAAGTAAAACTTAAAAAAATAATAAATAAAGATCCCAGAAATAAACCCGTACCTTTATAGTCAATTAATATTCAACAGAGAAAGCAAGCAAGTAAGCATCTGATGGACTAAAGATAATTTATTCAATAGTGTAGGGAAAAATGGACAGATACGTGCAGAAAAATGAAACTAGACCACCTCGTTATACTACACATGAATAAATCCAAAATGGATTAAAGACTTAAATGTTAGACCTGAAACCATAAAAACCCTAGAATAAAAACATAGCAAAATCTTGGACATAGCTTGTAGCAGTATTTTATCAGATATATCTCCCCAGGCAGGAGAAGCAGAAAAAATAAACAAATGGGACTACATCAAACTATTTTGCACAGAAAAGGAAAACATCAACAACAATAAAAAAAAAACCCATAGAATGAGAGGACGTATTTATCAATACATCTGATAAGGGGTTGATATCCAAAATTTATAAAGAACTTACACTTACCAATTAAAAAATGAGCAAAAGACCTGAACAGACACTTCTCCAAAGAGGACATATGGATGGCCAATAGACATATGAAAAGATGCTCAATGTCACTAATCAACAGAGAAATGCACATTAAAACCACAATGAATTATGACCTCACACCTTTCAGAATAGCTATCATTAATAAATCAACTAACAACAAGTGCTGGCGAGGATGTGGAGAAAGGGGAACCCTTTTGCACTATTGGTGGGAATGCAGATTGGTGCAGCCACTGTGGAAAGCAGTATGGAGATACCTGAAAAAATTAAAAATGGATCCAAAAGGATCTCTAACCTTTGACCCAGAGATCCCACTTCTAAGAATATATCCAAAGAAATCCAAAACACTAATTTGAAAGAGCATAAGCACACCTATGTTCATTTGTAGCATTATTTACAATTGCCAAGATATGGAAGCAGCCCAAGTGTCCATCAGTAGATGAGTGGATAAAACAACTATGGAACATTTACACAATAGAATGCTATTCGGCTGTAAAAAAGAAGAAAGTTTTATCCTCTGGGACAGTATGGATGGACATGGAAAACATTTGCTAAGTGAAATAAATCAGTCAGAGAAAGATAAATACCATATGATTTCACTTAGATGTGCAATCTAATTAATAAACTGAACTAACAAGCAAAACAGAGAGACTCATGGACAGAGAGCAGGATGATGTTAATGGGCAGTGGAAGAATTGAGCAAAAATTAAAAAGGATCATAGATGTTGACAACAGTGTAGTGACTGTGGGCTGTAGGGGAATATAAGGTGACTAAATGGTAAGGAAAAATAAAAAGTAAAAACTATTTGAATTAAAAAAACAAACTATAAAAAACTAAGTTGCAGAATTGTTGGTCAGAATGTCCAACACATTCATTCTTTTTTACCTTTAACTGCATCCACTAACTTGTGTTTTACAGTAAGAGCAGCTTTTCATGGTAGGATCCTAAAGATTAGAGTTCTTATTTAGACCAATCACTTCCTGTGTGAGAAATCTAAAACTCAGTTTTGTCACTACTAAAGCAGGAATGATGATAACACTCAGACACCAAGCTGAGGAGAATAAGGCATATTAAAGCTCTTCATAAATGTCTGAAAGTCAGGTCCTGCTGCAGTTTTCTGACATCAGACTTCTGTGCCCAGGTTTGCTTCCTCCTAGCCGATGGCACTGGGAAGGCTCCATGGACAGTGTCAGGGAGAAGTGGGTCACAACAAAGTTGCTTATGCATAGTAGTTCTGCAGGAGAGTACTGTGCTTTGGGATTTGCTCTGAGCCAGGAAAGAGGTGGGACTTGGAACATTTCAACCCCAAATTCCTTTCACTTGTTTCTAAAAATTTTTGCTGCCATAAATAGGTATTACATAATTTCTTGGATCAGAGACTTCCAGCCAAAATAGAGGCGTAGGTAGATATACTTTGCTTCCCTCACACAACCAAAAGAAGGACAACAACAAATTTAAAAATGAAAAACAACCAGAACTGCCAGAAAATCAAACTGTATGGAAATCCATCATCCAAGGAATTAAAGAAGAAACATTCATCCAGACTGGTAGGGATGGAGATGGGCAGTCAGGAAGAGAGGACTTGAAGCAAGGCAGAGGCTGCTGTACCAGGTGGTCCCACATTTGCATGCAGATAAACCAGGAGGAAAAACTCAGAAGCAAGATAGACCGCACAAGCCAGGGTTCCAGCATGAGGAAATAAAGCCTTAAAACCTCTGACTGAAATAATTTTTGAGGGTTGAGGCAGCAGGAGAAACTGCCAGGCTAACTGAAGAGTTCTTTGGAGAGACCCAGAAGGTCCTAGAACTACATAAAACCACCCACCTGGGAATCAGCACCAGAAGGGCCCAATTTGCTTGTGGGTAGTGGGGGAAGTGACTGAAAGCCAGCAGAAACCTGAGTACACAGCACTGTTCCCTCTCATACCCCTCCCCCACATACAGCATTGCAATGAAGAAAAGTGGGTTGCCCCAGTGAATACATAAGGCTCTGCCCCTTACTACACAACAAGTATGCTGAGACAAAAAAAAATACAGCCCAAATTAAAGAACAGATCACAGCTCCAGAAAAAAATAGAACTAAGCAATGCAGAGATAGCCAACATATCAGTTGCACAGTTCAGAACATTGGTAATCAGGATGCTCACAGAAATGGTTGAATATAGTCACAAAATGGAGGAAAAAGTGAAGGCTATGCAAAGTGAAATGAAGAATAATATACAGGGCACGAACAATAAAGGGAAGGAATCTAGGACTCAAAATCAACAGTTTGGAGCAGAAGGAAAAAATAAACATTCAACCAGAGCAAAATAAGAAAACAAGACTTCAAAAAAATGAGGAGAGGCTTAGGAACTTCCAGGACAACTTTAAATGTTCCAACATCTGAGTCATAGGGGTGCCAGAAGGAGAAGAGGAAGAGAAAGAAATGGAAAACTTATTTGAACAAATAATGAAGGAGAACTTTCCCAATTTGGCAAAGAAAATAGACTTCCAGGAAGTCCAGCAAGCTCAGAGAGTTCCAAAGAAGTTGGACTCAAGGAGGAACACACCAAGGCACATGGTAATTATATTACCCAAGATGAGAGATAAGGAGAGAATCTTAAAAGCAGCAAGAAAAAAGGAGACAGTTACCTACAAAGGAGCTTCCATGAGACTATCGCCTGATTTCTCAAAAGAAACTTTGCAGGCAAGAAGGGGCTGACAGGAAGTATTCAAACTCATGAAGGGCAAGGACCTGCATCCAAGATTACTCTATCCAGCAAAGCTATCACTTAGAATGGAAGGGCAAAAAAAGTGCTTTCCAGATAAGGTCAAGTTAAGGAGTTGATCATCACCAAGCACTTATTGTATGAAATGTTAAAGGGACTTATCTAAGAAAAAGATCAAAACTGTGAATGGTAAAATGACAACAAACTCACAACTATCAACAACTGTACCTAAAAAAAAAACTGAGCAAACAACTAGAACAAGAACGGATTCACAGAAATAAAGATCACATGGAGAGTTATCAGCAGGGAGGTGGAGGGGGGAGAATGGGGGAAAAGTACAGGGAGTAAGAAGCATAAATTATGGGTACAAAATAGACCGAGGAAGGTTAAGCATGGGAAATGGAGAAGCCAAAGAAATCATATGTATGACCCATGGACATGAACTAAGGTCAGGGAAAGATGGTGGGAGGGGGATACAGGGTGAAGGGTAACAAAGGGGAGAGGAAAATGGGGCAACTGTAATAGCATAATCAATAAAATATATTAAAATTAAAAAAACAAAAATATTAAAAATTAAAAAATATTTTATCGCATCAATACTGTCATTATCCTGGGTTCCCTGTATATACACCATTACATTTATATCCAAAACATAAAAACAAAATACACCTTTGATCTTGTCTATCTGTATCTGATTAAATATAAAATGAGCAACCATATTTTCAAAGCCTAGGAGAATGAAGACTTGTAAAACCTCCCAAGAGCACATTTTGTGAGGGATTTCATGAGGCTAAAATGAACATCTCTGAAGAGGTAAACAAACAAACAAAAAAAACCTAGAAAGATTGGTACACTTTCTTTTTGTACCTAGGTTGAAACACAATCATGCTGACAAAGTTACTGGCCAATTTGCTAAATATCAACCACCTTCTAATTCCTCCCAACAGCATTAGTTCCCGGTTTCAGTCCTATGCCCTACAGACCTGTTTTCTCTGAAGTCCCAGAGCTGTGGGAGGACACAATTTGGTCGGACTTGCTTGTGGCAGGCATCGATATGCTGATGATGGTGTAGGTGTAGCCAGCTGCGTTTCCTCCCGTAGTCCCCTCTGTGTTTCTCCTTCTAATGAAACTTCTCTGTGTGGACTGTCTCCACTGCAGTAGTTTCCAAGCCGCAGCTCTATACTTCTTTGAAACGAGGTTGTAGAGGATTGGGTTAATGGATGCACTTAGATAGAAAAGTTGCAATGCAACAATGTTAAAGTACTGAGAAAAGTACATCATCTGAGAATCTTCTGTATTTATGTACATGATTCTGCCAATGTGGAAAGGCAACCAACAAATTATAAATGCCAGAACCACCACCACTGCAAAACAAGACACAGGCACCAAAATTAGCTAAAGCAATCAAAAAGAAAAAAGGTCACTGTCCCTTTGTTCTCTATTTCAGTGTCTTTATTTTTATTCTGCTTGCTTGTTTGTTTTGTTGTTTAGCTTCCTGTTAAAGGTGAGATCATATGGTATTTGTCTTTCAACCCCTGGCCTATTTCACTCAGACCAGAGGGGAGAGGGAAGGGAATTTAAGGGGGAAAAAGGGGAGGGATTTTGAGGAACAAATATGAAGGACACAGGAACGAGAACTAAGGGGGGTGGAAATGGGAGGGAGGTGGGGAGCACAGGGCCGGGGGGAGGGGCCTGGGATGGGAGAAATAAACAAAAAACTGTACTAGAAAAAATAACTAAATAAAATTATTGAAAAAATAAAAAATAGCAATGTTTTGAATAAATAAATAAGAAAAAAGGGATCCCCAAAAAGCCATCGGAAGTAATAAGTAATAAAACACATTCTGTAAAGCTTTGACCTAACCAAATCCCCAGCCCACAAAACTACCAGACTGCAGACGGCATCTATATTTGCTTTAAAGCTGAATATCTGGCTCATGTATGTGTTATCAAGGCTGGACATAAAAGCAGAAGGAGCTGTTTCTCCTAACAAGCTGGCAAGTTTCCTTCCCCACAGCCACTTCAAAAACGGGTACTCTGTTGGAAAAAAAAACCCAAAACACTGCAGCAGGTCTGCACAATCTTAATTTTGGAATAGGCATGGTTCACTTTAACCTTCAGGAAACGTTAGCATTAAGTAAAGAAATTTTAGCTTAATGTGATCTACTTTATCTTCTCAAGGATTCTGTGAGATCCACATCTGCAGTATCTAGTGGGGACAGACAGTTGCCTTAAGAGCCTCCAATTTTCTGTCCTGGATCAGCCCGGCTCGCTGATCCTAGAGGCTCTGGAAAATCGCTGCTGTTTAGGGGACCTGGGTATCCTACCGTCAGGAACACCTTAGGGACGTAGCTAGGGGAGGCGCCAAGGTCTGGGAGACTAGCGGATTGGTGTATTTGGAACAGGGTGTCTCCACTTACGCAGGACGCGGACCGTCTGCCGGTGGCCCCTCTCCCGCCCAGAGGCGGCCAGGCCACGCAGCGGCCCCCGGTTCCTCCACAGCTCCCGCCCGATGAGTCCGTAAAGGACGCTGAGGCACAGGAAGGGCAGAAAGAAGTAGGCGGTGGTGACCCACAGCATAACACGCAGCGCACCCAGCTGGGCAGGACTCGGCCGGCACTCGCGGCTGAACAGCACCGCGGCCTCGGCTGCCTGGTGCCACGACAGCGGGGATAGAGTCAGCAGCACTCGAGAGGACCTGAGGGGCGACGCAGTAGGTGGTGGTGAGGCGCGTGGTGAGGGGGTGAGCTGCGTGGTGCTGTTAAGGTCTGAGAATGCGTTTACACCTGGGTCCTGCTCAACGCCCACCAGAAAGAAGAATGGCCCAGCGGATATCAGCGCCACGGCCCAGAGGGCTGCGATGAGCCCGCGGACTCGGGGCCGGGTGATGACAACGCGGGCTCGGAGAGGGCGACAGATGGCGAGGTAGCGCTCGACGCTGAGTGCCGTGATGTGCAGCAGTGTGGCATAGGTGCATCCCTCGCCCAAGTAGAGAGAGAGGCGGCAAAGCAGCGGCCCGAAAACCCAGGGCCGCGAGCGCCAGAGGCGGTACAGGTCGAAGGGCAGCCCGAGCAGGATAAGTAGGTCAGACACCGCCATGCTGCCCAGGTACAAGTTGGTGGTGGTCCGCATCTCCCGGTAGCACCCAATCAGCAGTACCGTCACTACATTGCCGCATACACCGATGACAAACAGGCCCAGGCACACAGCGGTCACCGGCACCAGTGCCCTCAGGGGAAAGGATGAGCAGCGGTGCTCGTCGCAGGGCAGCCGCGTGGCCCATGGAGGCTCCCGCGCGCCCTCGTCACTGTCGCTGCTGTTCCAGGAGCTGCCCATCTGCACGCTGAGGTGGGCAGAGAGCCTAGCGCATGGCCCTGCTGACGAATCTCTCCTTTGGCAGCTCACGCTGGGCAGGTGAGCTCAGCCTTTGCAGGCTCTACAAGAGCCCAGGCAGCACTGCTCGAGCCCTGCCTCACTAGAACGCAGCTCTGCAAGGTCCACAGTCTCCGCTCCTGGTCACCGCCTGCCCCACTCTCCCTCTCTCCTAGGCCCTTCGTTTTCCAGGGCACTTTCTTCTCCACCAAATGGAACAGGGCGGGGGAGGGGCCTCAGTGCATCAGTCCCGCCCAGTCCCAGGGAGCGATTTCTGAACCCTAGTACCTTTGGTTACTGCGCTCAGCAGAGTGCTGGCGCTTTTCTTAGTCTAGTAGAGACGAAACCTTCTGAGGGATGTCAGCTGGTGACTGCTTCCTGACTTTTAGGGAAGACTGATGCAATGCTAAAGAGTAGGGGAGAAGTTTAGACCAGAATCTAGAGTTCCTCCCAGGTTCTAGTTATGGCTCTACAACCGAGTGATCATGGATCAGCCTCAGCCTTGCCATGCCCAGTTCTCTTTTGTAAATTCTCGAGTGATGCTGGCGGAGCTGACCAAATAATTTCAGCGATCTCTAATTCTGAGATCTATGGGCATAACCATGTCTACTCATCTTAAAGAACAAGGCTTAAGCATTTACTTGTACATTTCAGTACTTAACGGGTGCTATATTGTATCTTTGTACAAAATATCTTACAAACTTAAAACAACACTATTTGCCAACAAAGAACTAAAATTCTGGGGGAAAGACTCAAACTGAGTCAATTCATGTGCTTTTAATGTCAATAGCTGATGCTGTTTTAGTACTCAGGATGTACTTCCTTTAATCATGTCCTTAGGAGCTGGTGAGCAAAAGTGGAATTTGTTTGAGATCACACTGGCAGCAAGACACAAGACTGGGATTTCAACCCTAGTCAGCCTGATTCTAGGGCTTTCAGGTGCCCTGATGTTCCACCAAACTGCCCGGTGTGCCTCCAAAGTCATTCTAGTTTTGCAGTCCTCACCCAAAACACCACAGTTCCATTTCTTTGGAACTTTTCTGGGAGTTCTTTCATCTCTTTGTGTGCGTGGATATCGTCTGCATTTCCCCACCCAACCTACTGTGGCTTAGATCCTCAACTTCTTTTTCCCAGAGTTTCCTTCTTCTTTCTGAAACTGAAACTTGGCTTTGCCCTGGAGACATGCTTCCCTGCAGTCCTCTCTCACACACAGGAGACATGGGCTTAACGGAGGCATACCTGTCACCTTCCTCATCATTGCTATTTCCAGCAATCCTAAAATTTGGTCTTGGATCTAAGTTCCTCAGACTTTCCAGCCCTCCCTCATCACTCAGCCTGAGACATGACAATCTGAGGATTTTGTTGCCCGTCTCTCAGTCTCTCAATCACTCCTTATAAAATTTAAATCCCCAAATATGAGTCTGGCAATGCCTTGGTCTCTGCTTTCTATCCCTTCACCCCATCTCAGGCATTGGCTCCTATGGACATCCCTTACATCTTATTCAATAATCTTATGTAATCTTTATTCAAGGATCTGGGAGCCCTCTTTCATCTCCATTTCAGTCACCCAGTTCCTGACTTCTCCCAGCATTTTTCGAGCTCACTTTCTCTAATGCCTCAACTGCTGCAATCCAGTAACACTGGGACCTTCAATTGGTTGCTCCTCTCTTTCCTCATCTCTCACATGCCTCCGGTCTTTACTTTACCCAATTTAAACTCCATTAGTGACCCTGTTGTCAACCTGTCTCCTGGAGCAGAGCACAGTTACAACACTGGCTAAGCAGAATTCTCTGCCTATCCATGCACACTCCCAAATAGCTCTTGTTTCACTTGAAATTACAACCTCTAGAGTGGCGCTTAGTGGTTCTCTGCCCCCCACCACTACCATCCTCATACTTAACCCTATTTCATTCAGTCTCCTACCCTCCAGACCAGTGTTTTGAACATCCTCTTCTCTCCTCACTCCCCAAGAACTCTCAGCTGGTGATTGTATACTCTGATTCTCAGAAACAATAAAAGCAATCAGAAGAAAACTTCTACATACTCTCACCAACACACACACACATCTTCTCACATCTTCCCCCTGGACAGAAGAATGGAGTGGGTGGTAGTTAAACCTGAAGTCAGTTCTGCCCCTTCGGTACTTCATTCACTTCTTCAAGGACATTGCTCTTGCAGTTCTCTCTCCTGTATCATCATATTTTCTCCCTCTTCTGGTTTGTTTTCATGTTTTGAGCAAAACTCCTTAAAAGACTTTTTGCATTTACCATTTTCATGTTTTTCCCCTCCCTCCCTCCCTCCTCCTCTAAGCAGAGGAATTGTAATTTCTTCATCTATAATTGATCTGATCTTATCTTGCTTACCTACTGGGTAACAAGATAAAATCAATTATCTAGCCCAAGTAAAATACAGTAGACTATATTGGATTAAATTAAACAGTCCCTCTTCAGGGGTGTCAAACTCATTTTCACTGGGGGCCACAACAGCCTCACAGTTGCCTTCAAAGGGCTGAATGTAATATTAACTTCTTAACAGTTAAGGAGTAGTTACACTTACATAGTCCTAAAATAATTTCAGCCCTTTGAAGGCAACTGCAAGGCTGATGTGGCCCCCAGTGAAAATGAGTTTAACACTCCTGCTCTAGGTAATGTGCAGTTCTAGTGGGTAACATGGGTCTCCTTTCCCACACTTTCTTCTTCCTTCTTAGCCTTTATGTAAGTGGGTCCAGGTATATGGGGAACACCAGTCAGGTGGCTTAAAGGTCCTTATGAAACCAAAAGGGAGAAAAGCACCTCGTTTCACGTTGGTTCCTGGGTGTGCCTGGGCTGGCATTTGTTACATGCAGTTTAATAGCCCTTTCCTGTCTGACCACCAGGTGCTCTGCTAAAACCAGAGGCAGAGATCTTTGGCTAGTGAATTTGTGGTCCCTTTCTTTGACATAAGTGATACTTTGGGGAGCGCCTGACATCTTCCCCCTTGGCTCTCATAGGCTGCAAACCTCTGACTCTCCTCCCTTTTTTTCTATTCTACTACATAGTCTGGAGGTCTCCCCAGCCTCTGCTGAGGAGTCCCTTGCACCTTTTTCCACCTCCCATGGCAGCTCTGAGAAAGGCTAACTGAGTCTCAGATTAGTGCCTGTGCCATACAGGTTCACCATGCTAACTATAACTTGTAAACTATTTTGTGCTACTCACCCTCCATTTACGTCTCCCTTTTCTGTTTCATTCTCTCCATACAGGCTATTACCAATTGACCTGCTGTTTAATTTGCTTAGCTATTTGTTATCTGTCCCTCTCCATTTCCCAGTATCACATGCTCTGGAAGGCAGGGCTTTAATCTGTTGTGTTCCATGCTCGTTCCCTAGTGCCTGGCTCAGTACCTCGTACAAAGTGAGAATTTAATAAATATTTGTTAACTCAGGGAATGAATAAGCTTCTGTTCTTTACAATTCTTTACCATTCACAGCAATTGAGAATAGTACTCTGATTATAGTGGTGCTCAGTTAGTGTTGTTTGATAATTTAGTCAAGATTGAATACTGATATCAAGAGACGGAATCAATGCAGGCTTTTCTGCAATATGGGTACATTGCAGCTCAAGTATGACTGGGCCCATAGGGCAGATCTAAACCCTTATAATGGCTCTACATTCCATGTTTTAGGAAAAAATAGGACCGGATATCTGGAGAATGAGTATATCTGCTTTCTATTTTGCATTTCTTTGTTTTTTTTCCTTCTTATTTTTTTTTGAAAAGGGTATTTCTCAGAGGGCTCAAACAAAAAGGATAGGAAACTGTTGAGGTTCATTAGAGACCCACTATTTGAATTGTTGTCAGTACTCCAAGGCAGGGTCTTCTTTGTAGCAGTAGGGTTGAGCACCAGGAGTGTGGCTCAATAAGACCACAGATTCATTCCCAGTTGGGAGAGTGGTTTCTCCAAGCAGATCAAAAAAGGAAGAATGGTAGAAGCCCCTGTAGCTCTTCAGAGTCCCGTCATCTGGAATAGGGAGACACTGGGAGGCCTGGTTAGCTGAAAGCACCCAAAGCACACAAGTTTGTGACCTCTTTTCCAAAGTCCTGTCTCACTGCAATAACAGAAACTAAGAGGTTTTTGGTTTTTTATAGGGACTTTCATCTACTGGAGTTGAAAATTAAGAAGTTTAGAAATTTTTCTTTCAGGTGACTCATCAAGGGTGTGAGCAAGCTTATTTGTCAATGTGACCAAATCTAGAGTGAACATGCCCTCCCATTTCATCCTGGTCCTTTTAACTAAAAGAGGAAGGTCTCAATTCGGCCAGTTGATAAACAGAGTTAAAAGCTATTTAAGTGGAATCAACATCTAAAGGATATCCAGCCCTGGCCAGTATGGCCCAGTTGGCTGGAGTATCGTCCCATAATCAAAAGGTTGTGAGTTCGATTCCATGTCAGGGTACTTATATAGGTTGTGGGTTCAATCTCTAGTCCAGGTGCATAAGGGAGGCAACCAACTGATGCATACTCTTATATTGGTAATTCTTTGTCTCCCATTGTCTCTCTTTAAAAAGTGACAAAATGTCCTTGGTTGAGGATTAAGAAAAAAAAGGAAAATCAGAATTTTCTTTGAAAACAATCTGAATTACAATCGTCATGAGCAAGTTCATCAGACTTTTGTGAGCAGCTTGAATTTTGTTCCAATCAACAGGCTTTGGGAAAGCGTTGGTATTGTGTGATTATATAAAAAATCAAGACTACAACTGAGAGTAGCTACCCAACTCTAAAGATGGTTGTAATGCAGCCAACAGTTTCTATTACTTTCTACCAGAAATTATGTGTATTCATCCATTCAAAATAAGTGCACTCTGTAATTTTTAAAAATATTTTATTTATTTATTTATTTTTTGAGAGAGGGGAAGGGAAGGAGAAAGAGTGGGAGAGAAACATCAATGTATGGTTGCCTCTCATGCATCCCCTGCTGGGAAGTGGCCTGCAACCCAGGCATGTGCCCTGACTGGGAATCGAACCTCGATACTCTGGTTCACAGGCCCGCGCTCAATCCGCTGAGCTATGCCAGCCAGGGCTGCACTCTGTAAATTTTAACCAGTCATCTACAAGGGGGATCCCCAAAATGGAATTTATTTATAAAAATTATATATTTACTTTTACATGTTTAAACTTCAAGCACCTTCAAAGTACTTTTCCATTTGATATAATAAACCTATTGAGGTATTTTTTCAGCTAATAAAAAATTTTGATGTTTTATTATGCTATTACAGTTGTCCCAATTTTTCCCCTTCCACTTGTCCCCCACTTCCATTGTTAATCCCCATACCATTGTCCCAGTCCATAGGTCCTTCATATGTTCTTTGACTAAGCCCTTCACCTTCTTTCAGTCAGTCCACTCTGCCCTCCTCCCCTCTTACATCTGTCAATCCATTTCATGATTTTACATGAAATATAAAATTTTCATGCCTCTGGTTCTATTTTGCTCAGTTTTTGTTCATTTAATTTCTCTTGTGAGATCACATGATATTCATCTTTCACTGTCATATTTCACTTAGCGTAATAGTCTCCAGTTCTGTCCATGCTGTCAAAAGGTGGTAAATCTTTTTCTCTGCTTCATACTATTCCATTGTGTAAATGTACCAGTTTATTAATCCATTCATGTACTGATTGGCACTTAGGCTATTTCTAAATCTTAGCTATTGTAAATAGTGCTGCTATGAACATAGAGGTGCATAAATTCTTTTGATGTGGAGTTTTGGAATTCTAAGGGTATATTCCCAACAGTGGAATCACTGGGTCAAACACAGTTCCTTTTTAAAATTTTTGGGGAAACTCCATACTGTTTTCCACACTGGCCGCACCACTCTTAAATTCCCACCAATAGTACACTAGGGTTCCCTTTTCCCACATTCTCACCAGCACCTGCTGTGTGTTGATTTATTAATGATAGCCATTCCGACAGGTGTGAGGTGATACTTCATTGTGGTTTTAATTTGCATCTCTCTGATGGCTAGTGATATTAGATATTTTTTCATTTGTATATGGGCCTCTGTTTGTACTGCTTGGAGAAGGGTCTGTTCAGGTCCTTTGTCCATTTTTAAATTGGATTGTCTTCCTGGTGTTGAGTCATATGAGTACTTTATGTATTTTGGAGATTAAACCATTGTCCAGTGTATCATGGCAAACATGTCCTTCCATACAGTTGGTTCTCTTTTCATTTTAATGATGGTTTCATGAGCCATACAAAAGGTTTTTAATTTGATGTAGTCCCATTTTTTTGCAGGTACAAGTCCAGTTCTCCTAACACAATTTATTGGACACTCTCTTTACTCCATTGTATGCTTATGCCCCCTTTGTCAAATAGTCATTGACCATAAAGGCATGGGTTTATTTCCAGGCTCTTTATTCTGTTCCATTGACTATGTGTCTGTTCTTATGCCAGTACCAATGACTTGTAGTATACTTTAATATAAGGTATAGTAATCCTTCCAACTTTGTTCTTAAGATTGCTGAGGCTATTTGGGGTCTTTTTTGTTTACAAATAAAATTTTGGAGTATCTGTTCTAGATCTGAGAAATATGCCATTGGTATTTTGATATATGACTTCACTCATGTGAAATCTAATGAACAAATTGAACTGAAAAGCAAAATAGAGACAGACTCAGTGATTAGGATGACAGCTAAAGAGGGGTCTAAGGGGTGGAGAGATTGAATAAAAAAGGGAAAAGGACTCATGGACATGGAGAAGTGTGATTGCTGGGGGAGGGGAGAGTGGAGTATAAGGAGACTAAATGGTAATGGAATAAAGAATGTGTGTTGAATTTTTGTCAAATGAAAAAAAAGTCTATTTTGGCTTATTAAAAGACTACTATCAGGGAGAAAATGACTAAGTACTCCCAACCGCAGATATATTATCTTAAAAAGTAGGTATAGAGCACTTAAAAAGCTCTTTTAAAATTAAGCCTTATCACTTATATTGATGGTAGGTGATTACAAGATGACAGATTTTAGGCTTCAGGGAATCATTTTCTTCTCAGTCTGTTTGCCTGACTGAGACACCATATACATGGGATTCTCTTGCAGAGAATTCATTCATTACAATGAGAAGGTATTTTTGTGTTGGAAACTAACCCCTAGAATGCTCAAACATGATGTGTATATCCTGTTTTTAATTTATGGGGAAAATGAAATGGTTAAAACTGTAAATTAGTGTCATATACTTTTCAGGGTTGGACTCATACTTAGCTGCTTCTGTGGATTGATGCTCCAGCTATTGTTAACATAGAACATTTTGTGTAATATTGATGTAATCTGACAGCCAGGGAGGGTGGACTGGAACATGTGTGTGAATAATGACAACTTCACTGTTAGTCAGTGGGGGCAGCATATGCTGCTAATAAGCATGTGTACTGTATGGTCATCACATTCAAAATGACTAAGAAGAGCAATGAATCTGCATCCAATTTTGTGTTAACCTTGAACATTTCTCCACAGAAACTATCTGGACTATTCAGACTTTCGGGGATAATGCAGTGAGTGCAGAGCAACTAAAAATGTGGCACAAATACTCCAAAGATGGTCAAGAATCTGTTGAAAGTGATCCACATTCTGGAAGGCCTGCCTGCAACAAACAGAACACCGGAGAATGTTCAATGTGTACAGGCTGCAATCAACAAAGGCTGTCGACTGACAGTGTGAGAACTAGAAGCTGATTGGAGGATTCCAAAAAACTACCGAGATTTTGATGCAGAATCTTGGCATGAAGTATGTCTAGGCAAAACTCATTCTGCAGCTTCTGCTACCAGAGAAGAAACATCCTGCTGCAGCTGCTAGTGACTTGATTCAAACCACTACCAATGAACCAGATTTCCTCAGGATGATAACTTTGAAGGGAACTGAGGTATCATTGTTCTGTGTACAATGTTTTATTGTGTCTTCTTCAATAAATGTCCATTTTTCATATTACATGGCTAAATACATTCTGGACAGCCTTTGTACACCAAATCTCTCTTCCCCAGCTTAACATTTAAAATTTTATTGTTGTGCCTGCATTTGGAGCAATCAGAAAGCTACTTGGATTTTTTTTTAAAGATTTTATTTATCTTTAGAGGAAAAGAGAAGGAGAGAGGGAGAGAAATATCAATGTATGGTTGCTTTTTGTGCATCGCCTGCTGGGAACTGGCCTGCAACCCAGGCATGTGCCCTGACTGGGAATCGAATCACGATTGTCTGGTTCGCAGGCCTGTGCTCAATCCATGAGCTACACCAGCCAGGGCTGCTACTTGGATTTTTAAAAAGCAACGTCTGTGGAATGGAAATTTTAACAGGAGATGAGTGAGAGGGAATGCTGAACTTTCTTGTGGAGGGCAGACCTGGGGGCAAATGGCAGTGCCAGCACAGGTTCTGAGTCCCTGGAGGTGGGAGAAAGGAAGTACTAGGAAGTAGGTAAAAGTATAGGAAAAATGAGAAGTCAGAAATTTTCTTTCTCAAGGAAAGTTTACCTAAGATTCATCCTTATACATTCTATGTATAAAGAAAGCAAGATATTTAATGAACTACACAAAATCAAGTCACTAGAATAAAACTTCTAATTTTATTCTTTAATCTACTGGTATTTACCTTCTTGAATATGGGTCCTCAAATCTTCTGTTGGGAAAATTATTGTAAGAACATCTGCAAGAGTGGATACTTTCACATTATCCAAATGAGGCAGCAAATAATGGATGTGTATGAATATAATAAACATCATCTCAAAAAGAATGATACAACTTTTATTTTCCATGGGTTTTAAAGGTACTTTCTGCTACATAGTTTATATATTTTTATGAGATATTTTAAATATGTATGAAGTTCAACCTTATACAATTTTAAGATGATATGTTTGGTAGTGTATCTATAATCTTTAGAGTTTTTGGAATGTACAGTATATGAGGTAAAATCAAGATTACATTAAAAATGGTTTCTTCTGCACTAATTTTGCAGTGAGGCTCAAATGGCAAGTACACTATTAAGTGACATTTACTATCAAAAATAGGAGTTCATTTGCATTACTATGAAAAACATAAGCCACTGTTAACTGCCACAGTGGCACATTTTACCATTTTAGACATTCAACTATTATAGAAATCTCTGGGCTATTACACTCAAACTCATTTGTACTGCCAAATGTGGCACCTTGAAGAAGTTTCTAGAAAACAATCACAATCATTTGTTTTTGGGGAAGTTATCAGCCTATATGTAAGAGATTAAATTTAAATAAAATGTAAACATACAGTATATTATAGTGACAGATCATTTTTACCACCTAGAAAGGCCAAGTTTATCCATTTCTCTTTTGAACAAAGGTTAATGTTTTTTTCTACAGCATGGATCATCTGACATAAAACAATTACAACACATGCCCATTCTAATATAAGATAAATTCTTCAGAAATCTTCAAAGTACAAAACATATGTCCTTTATCAAAGACTGACACAATTGCTTAGTAATCACTAAAATGCTAACTTCAGCAACTAAAAATTAGTGATTCACTATCCTAAAATTTAAATAATAAATTAAAAAGGCTAGTTACAAGTGTTTTACAGGAAACAGATATGCTAAAACAAGAATTTCAGAAAGTTTCATTACAAATTGTATTATTACTGGCAGTCATTGACATCTGTACAAGATGTACAATGTGATACTTGACAAAATAGAATCTGATCATCCAAGAACTCACAAATGTAAGCTCACAAAACAATGAATTCTGCTATTGCAAAGTGCTCTAATGCAACATTAACCACATGCTATCAACAATTTGGAAGCATCCAAATAGACATTACATGAAACATTAGTTTTTTAAGAAAGAAAGCAGCTTGAAGTTTATTGGTGCAAATTAATTTTGTCTTTAAATCTGGTGTACCAAACAAAAAGGTTAGAATTTTTTATGAATTCTGATGGTGATGGCAGTAGTTATGGGGGAAGCAGCATGACTTATGAAAGTTCTTCAAAATTAGTGGATACCAGATAGATGAGTGTGTGTGTGTGTGTGTGTGTGTGTGTATTTCTACACTTGGTATGTATAGTTTATATAAGCCACATATGTACATGTATGTTCTTATACATATACATATAGTTCAAAGATTCACAAAGCTAAATTAAATAGGATTGAAATTCAGTTATGATTACTTTAAAAAACTATCTAAAAGCTCTCTGTTTTTTACCATGTCCTCAAAACCCGAAGAGGTGCCTTTTGAATAAACATTAAATTATTTTAGGCCAAATAAACTTGTCTGTGCTTTCTTTAAGTGACTTATCTGTGAATTCATGAATATACATAGTGTAATAAAGAATTCCACATTCATCAGACAAGAAGCTTTTTTTCCCCAGGCATATTCTTTCATCCAGTTTTTGTTTTCTAATCTCCTCCAGTTATTCATCATAATCCCACTTACCAAACAATTAAGACAAATGAGGAGGTAGAAATATAGCACTAGATTGCTTTCACAGCATCAGACTTTAACATTTTTATATAGCTATTAGTGTAAATTTTAATCATTTTAAATCATTTACTAGGTGATACTCTTTAAAACAGATCAGGATGTCAGTGTTACACTCATGCTGACTGGTCAAAATATCAATTATATATTCTTGCCTCTTAGAAAGTCTGTTTGACAAGAAGGCATGTCAAAAATAAAAAAAAGATAAGGGGAAAAAAGGTAAGAAAAAGCCCAAAGGAAAAAACCCAAAACCGTTATTTCTGTGGCTTGAATTCTAATAAAGTGCCTCTACCTACCAATATAAGCACTAAAAATGGCAAAATGATGTAAGTATAGTCTCAATGCCAGTGCTAAATGCCACCGTTTTTGTAAAAGCAATACAGAAATAATTTTAGTACATGACAAAATAAAATGTAATACAGTATTAAAAATAAAGTTATATTTTCACTTGATTACAAAGTACTGAATGATAAAAGCAATCAAAATGGAAAAGAAAGCAAATAGCACAAGGATGACGGCTGC
This sequence comes from Artibeus jamaicensis, assembly GCF_021234435.1. Taxonomy (NCBI): domain Eukaryota; kingdom Metazoa; phylum Chordata; class Mammalia; order Chiroptera; family Phyllostomidae; genus Artibeus; species Artibeus jamaicensis. Next base: position 152,836 of record NW_026521822.1, read on the forward strand.
ACATTGCTCATCAGTAAGTGCTCGCCGGGTCCTTGTGCTTTCCACAGTGTCTCTGTTGGTGCTGGCTGGTGGTTCAGTCCTCTGAGAGATGAAGAAAACTGTTGTGCTGTAGGGACCTACTAGGTCCTGATGCCCCACAGAGTCTTGGCACTGTCGGATGGCACATACGCGGAAACGATATTCACAGTTCAGCTGAAGGCTTGAATACCGGAATGAAGAGTCGGGACCCTTGTAAATCTGTGCATAAGATATTAGTGAACGAATTATGTGAGGAGGCTGGGCAGAAAATCTGTGTTAAAATTGGCTAGTTTTAGAATTACCTTGTGACATGGAAGCTCGTGAGTGCCTTTTATCTTTTAAGTAGTATTTAAAAATACTTATCCAGAACTTAAATCTATCTGCTGTATAAGGCAAGAGATATTGAAAAGTTACAATGTAAGTTCTACCCTCACAGAGCTGGTAGACCAGGTAAGAAGTGAGGATGTGTTCTCGAAGTAGCTAGAAAACAAGCAAAATCAGTCCACGGGCATTTCCCTGGTTTCCTCAAATGTATGAGGAAAACTTTTGTGAAATCATTCCATGAAAGGAGGAAGGGTGGCTAATCTTGCTCCCCCATTACATCTTTACATAACTGGTTTCTGGATAATTTCAAATATATCTGTTGACTGAAAAAATGAATGAATGAATAGGGAGATTTCTATAGCTGTCGATGGAAAATCATTTAATAAGCTTTAAAGAAGAGAGATCACTTAGAATCACAGAACTGAATCTTAAAACCCTAGTTTTCTGCCTATCCCTTAGAAGGAAGTAATTAAGAATGGAATTCCATGGATTTTCAGAGAATATATGTATCAGAACTTGCTGGGTCCAAGCTGTGCTGTACCACTATGCACTCCGTGTGTTCTTGAATGGTAATTATGATAATGAAATAAATTGCTACTTGTTAAAGCACTTAGTACAGTGCCCAGCATATAGTGAGTGCTCAATATATGAAGCTATAATTTTTCAGTTAATGAGTCCCTCCTGCAATTCTGTATGTGGGAAAACCAAGGCTCACAGTGATATTCCAATTGAGTTCTCCTCGCCAGTTGGCAGGCTGCAAGTCAAATTAACCAAAATCTGGGCTAGCATTCTTTCAATTTTAGCTGCCTCAATTGTATCTATGTTGTGAATCTAAATCTTTTACATACTGGTTTGCTACAGAACACTTACAAGTGTATGTAAGATAAAGTTCTGAGGAAATTAGTATTTGAAATATTCCAATGTGCTTACAATCTAAAGTACTTGAAAATGATGATATGATTTAGGTTTCCTAAATCTTTTTAGTTATCATAATTAGCATTGCTTTTTCATGTACTGATGTATTAAAATTCATATACTACTGAAATGTGGGGTCCCTATTTCCTTTAAACATGTAATAGGATTTCTTTAATATTAATTTTGCTTCCTCCTTGGAAGGAAACCTGCTTATCTGTAAATTATATTTAAATTTAATTATCATGTCAGTTTGCAATGGCTTAATAAAGAAAAACAATCACATGCCAAATTTAGTATGGGCCTGTCATAATTTCAGTTACAAAATTACACTTCCACACTTAACAAAATTCAAAATAAAAATATACCTATACTGGAAAATATTCTGTTATTAATAGTTATAATGGAAGACCCAAATAAAGATGAATGACTGGTTTTCTATTGGGAAGAAAAATGTAAGATGAGATACTATAGTCAAAAAGCCCAGCTTAAAAGTGCTCAAAATCAAGGTTGAGAACAAAAACAGAAAATAAGATGAAGTATATAAATTATTAGGCTTTTGAGTCATATAAAAAAGTTCTTTGTCTTTAAAATTTCTTGGCCAGGATGTTGATATTTCTGGCCTTCCACAGTGTCTGTTGTTGCATTCACAACACAGCATTATGACTATTACTATTAATGTAGAAGCCTCCTTAATAGTCTCTCTGCTCTGCCCTTGTCTCACTCTAGCCAAAATGACTTTGCATCTGAGCATGTGACAAGTCTGGTCAAAATCCTCTACCGGCTTCTCATTTTACATGGAGTACAAGTTGACATTATGGCCTATAATGCCTTACCATGATATCCACACCACTCAATAGAGCCCCACTCCTACCCTTCTTCCCTTTTCTCACACTGACCCAGTCATACTGGTCTCCTTGTTGTTTACTAAATTTAACAATCATACTCCTGCCTCGTGGCCTTTGCACTTGTTTTTTCCTCTTCTTGGAACATTCTTCACCTCATAGTTACTTTGTTCAGGTCTCTGTTCAAATGTCACCTGATTTCCTATATAAAATAACACTAGTAATCCCTTTCCTTAGTACTCCCTATTCCTTAGTACTCCCTATTCCTTTTACCCAGTTTTATTTTTTCTTCACTGCAATTATCACTATCTAACATTCAATATACTGATGTGTTTTGTTGCTTTTTAGAATCTCTTTTTCTACTAGAATGTAAGCTCCATGGAGGCAAAAACTTTTTATTCATGTACCTGAGTGCTTGGTACAGAGTTTAAGAAATACTTATTAAATGAAAGAACAAATTGTTCAAATATAGTTCATATCCAAAAGATTTTGAATCCTGAGGTACTGAGTAGTTACTAATCTTTGGAACACTGAACAAATCGTTTTTCAATTACAACTGACATATAATATTGTATTAGTTTCAGGCATACAACATAGTGATTAAATATTTATGTAACTTGTGAAGTGATCATCTTGATAAGTCTAGTGCCCATCTGATACCACACATAGTTAATACAATATTATTGACTATATTCCCTATGATGTTTTACCCATCCTCTATTTGTATAACTACTAATTTGTACTTTCTAATCCCTTTACCTTTTCCACTCCCAACCCACAATCTTGTGACTATCAATTTGTTCTATCCATAAGATGAACAAATGTTTTCGAATGAGGAAGATAAAAATAGTCAAATCTGGCATTTAAAAATTTATAGAAATGAGAAAGGAAAAATATACATATCTACAGAATTGTACCTTGGCACATACCTGTTTGAATTCAGAATCTTTTCCCACTATAACCTGAAGACTGTAAATGACTGGATCACCTTTCATTGGCTGTAAACACTCCCATGTAATCTCACAAACGTGATCATTTACTTTCTCTATTTTGGGGGCTATAGAGAACAAAGAAGTAAGTAAAATCTGCTCTACCTCATTTTTATAAAATTTGAAACATTACACATACACTTGTTTTAATCAGTATCACCAAAACTTTAAAACTCAATTATTAAGAAATAAATATCAGTGAATTAAAAAATCTGCAGAGAGATGGTCAATAGTTCACTCTTATTATCCCCAGGCCATACAATTTACAGATGCTACAGTGGCTAGAATGACTAAAAGATCTGTCAAGATAATAAGCACTTTTTTATTGAGCTAAGAAGCCAATAGAGAGATATATGACAGTTCAAAAAACAACTATGATGGTATTTTTAAGAACTTTAAGTAGAGCATGGAATTTATAATTTAATCTTCTAAGAGGATGAGTTGAAAAATACCCCTAGTCCTTTCACCATATATGACTATCTCCATCAACATTACTAGAAACACTATTCAAGAACAGTCCTGTTAACTATGAATTTCCTTAACAAATGGTATATTCAAACATGATCCAGAACACTGTATTAAAAGTATTTGTGATTTGTCCTCACAGTGTGAGGAATTTTAGTGTTTTTGGATAAATGCACAAAATACAATCTTGCTGCATTCACTTTAAATAAGAACCCCTCTGAAATTAATTTTAAAGATATTTGTGTATACAAATGTGTATGTGTTTGTGTGTATAAATTTACTTTAAAAATTCAAGTCAACTAAGAATTCATGTTTTGCTTAACAGACAACCTGGCTCTCTCCCAGAAATCCAAATGAATGAAGTAACAATGAAAGAAAAACAAACCAGAATTTGTGATTTTTTTCTTTAAATAACAGTAGCAGAAACAGCTAATAACCCTATGAGAAAACCAGTCTATCTATTCAATTTAGTTATTTTGTTAGATTATTAAAAAGGTCAGTGACAAAAACCAGTACTTGTCTGAGTATCAATGAGTCAGATAAAATAACTTTTATTATTGAGTGAAACTCTAAGCAGTTTGTCTATCAAATTTCCTTCTTATAATTTACTTGTTGGACATATATGCTGGATGATAAATTTTAATAACAATACATAAAGCACCATGAAAATGCATTTAAAAGTAATTTGTTATTAAAGAAAATAACTTGAGTATGTGTAACCTACCTTTCAAGGCAGCTGGGACAGATTTTGGAGTAGTGAAAATATATTCTTGGGAGAGAGGACCTTCCCCTGCTTCATTACAAGCTTGAATACAGAATTTATAGGATGTTGACTCATTAAGTCTTTGTACTTTGTATGTATGACACGGACCTCTGTACAAGGATATAAACCTAAGATGGAAATGGTTCATTAAAAATAATCCTTGACTACCTTATCTTTAAAATCTACTAAAAAGTACATTTGGGACATTATTTAGGAATAATTTACTCCTAGAATTTAATGTCAGGATTGGTTTGTCACTCCAAACAAACAAACAAACAAACAAACAAATGTGTTTTATATCACATGATGAAAATCACAGAACTGGTAAATTTCTTAATCTGACATGGTTTTCTGAAAAATTATTGCTAAATTTCATATCCAACCATGTTAACAATTTCTTTTCAGGCTTCCAATTGCTATGTTTTAATGTATACATTTTTAAATACAATGAGAACACCACAATTTTCATTATAAATTATTTCTAACTGGAGAAATAGGCATACAATTTGTCACATAAAAAAGATAACTTCGATTCCCAGGCAGAATTTTAGCTGATCTCATGATGTTTTCTAGAGATTTACATAGCAGTATGACAGAATATATTATTTCCCATATATTATTCATGTGAACTGTTTGATGGGAAATTTAATATTATATATGTTACCTATAACTTGAATGTTCAATATTTTTGATTGGCTGTCTTTAAAATTTTTGGATGTTGGGGAATGAACAATGAATGCTCATATAGTTCTAACAGTCTGAAAACTGTAGTCAGGTTAAAAGTGAAATATTTAATGATCTGAAGTAACTAATTTCCAAGAAGCAATAATTGAATAAGCCTTGCCTTTTTAATCGTATGTATGCACATGGGTGCATATTTAAAGACAGCAAGGAGAAAAAAAAAACCAGTTTTAAAACCACTGTTGAAAAAAGTGAAACAATGACACAGCCTGTGGTCAGGAAATAACTAAATACCATTCTGACATTATCCCACAGGAAGTATAAATAGGCCAGTAACTACAGATATTAAACTAATTTATTAAATTTATATAGTGTATTCATAATACCATAAAACTTTAAATTTATTTCCCATAGCCAAGGGCACTAATCATACCCTATAACAATCCTCTGGTGCTAGCTAAATATTAATTGTTAAGTTCTATAATAGAACACAGACTATTGTACAACCTATCTTTAACAGAATTTTTATTATTTTTCAAATACTTATTAGACATGTTTCCAGTAAACCTTCTTACACTGCCCCTAATGTAAATGCTAGAAAGGGGATGAAAATATTTAAAAAATTAATTCATCTAACAATAACAATATATATTGCCAAAGATAAACAGCTATACCAAAACTCTGTGGTAAAACAAAGTCCTTCTAGAGATAAGGCTACAAAGAGTACATAAAATTCTGCCAAGAATGGAAGTTACATTTACAGAGGCATAAATTTCAGGAAATGATCAATACCATTTGCTCTGTGTAATGTCTTACCTGGTGATAAAATATGTTTAATTCCATACATTTTCTAAATGTGTAAGTATTTCTCATAGAGGTTACTTATATTATGAATAAAGTTTCCAACATTGAGTATGTGACTAAGATACAAACCCAACAACAAAAACAAAGTAGCCTTGGGAAAAACTGTACAAGAGTAACAGCTGTGTAGGGTATATGGCATTAGTTGTATGGGATATACTGTCAACTAACAGCCCTAGATTGGCATTTGAATAACGCATACTACAAATATTTTGAATAACATTATAATTCAAATGCATGATTTACTGGGGTAATTTACAGCATGAATATAATGAAAATAGAAACCATGGTGGCATAGATAAGAACCTGAATAACAAAAGAACCACACAATTAATCACACAGTTTGACTGAGATCTGACAGTGAGGAACTGAACTGTATTCATTTAGTGTACAGGCTCTGTGATAGGGGTGTGGAGGAGAGTGAGACATAATCCCTGACCTCAGGAATCTCAGAGGCCTTAGTCAATCAATCATTTACTGTAAAATTGCCTTTTGCTGGAAATAAGAATTCAAGAATTAGCAGAGATTGTCTTTTACTAATATACAGAGAGTAAATGAGTTAAAGCAGCCATTTTCAATGGGTGTGCCACAAGGATTTTTAAAACACGCAATACCTGTCAAATGAAAATGTGTCGAGAGCCAACACAACAGCTCTCCAGTGTGAACAGGTCACAATTAAACCTTTTGTGTGCGCGTGTGCACACGTGCTGCAGAACTTTACTAATTAGTTTATGTGTGTCATGACATGAAAAAGGTTGAAAATCACTGGGTTACCAATGTGAGCCAAAGAACAGACCCCTTAATTTCCTCTCTCTTGGCATCCCACTCACAAGTTAAAACCAGAAAATCTTCACTATGTTGTACAGTACTTCAAATACACCACACTTAAAAATCCTCATGCAAATTCTATTTTTGAAAATGTATTTATTTCTATTTATTTAAAAATTTATATAATTAAGTCCGAAAAACTACAAAGAAGCACTTAAAAACACCTACCTTCCATTCTTATCCACCATCTGAAGGTGGTACTGAACAGAATCTGTTGACAGTATTTTGGGGGTTCCTTCTCCCCATTTCAGCTTAAGGTACTGGTGGCTGAAGGCAACACATTCCAGACGAGGTGGATCGGGAGGGAGGGGCTTAGTTTTTAATTTTATCATGTGGCTGAAAGGACCAGCTCCAAGGCTGTTCAAGGCTTGAATTCGTATTCTAAATGCCACATAAAAGAAAAAAGAGTTTAGCTTATGAATATTCTATTAAAATGTCTCTTTGGTCTAGGCAAAAATTAGCATAATTTTATAGTGTACCTGTATGTTGTATCTGGTTGCAAACTGTCTATAATATAGCTTGTAACCTTTCCTACAATCAAAGGCTGTTTATCTCCAAAGTCTATGCTGTAGGCAAGGATTTCTGAACCATGGTCACAAGGCTTTTCCCAGCTTATTGCAAGGCAGGTAGAAGGTGAATAATTGGGATTTTCTATATCATCATCACTTATTTCTTGAAGACAAGTCACAACAGCAGGAACTGATGGTGGAGTCACATAGGCTACTACATCGCTGAAAGGGCCTGCACCCACAATACTCAGAGCCTACAAATTAACAGAGCCCATAATTAACAAAGACATGATATGAAAATGCTCACAAAACCCTGGACAGAGTTAAGTGCCAAGACTCAGGTTGCCTTTACCTGGACTCTGCAATAATAGGTCATTGCTGGTGAAAGTCCTTTCAATTCATAACTCAGACCAGGCCCACAGTAACATATCTGCATACTTCCTTCAACTCCTCCCCACTCCAATCGATACTCAGTGACATCAGTTCCATTACTCGAAGGGATCTTTTAGTTAAGAAAAAGATAAAGGTATTATGTTTTGACATTGATTAAATAGCTTTTGGGCAAAAATACTCTTTAAAATGTTTAAGTAGAATTAAGACTACTCAATATTGTATTTTTACTTATTAAGACCACCTGAATTGAAGATTGGTCAAAAAATATAACTTTCTTTTCAATCAGAATTAGAAATATCACTGAATCACTTTAGAAAGAGTAAATATATTTAAGGTAAATATAAACATATATTTAAGGTAAATATATTTCTAAATAATTAGAATTTATTAGAAATAAATAATTTATTAGAAATAATTAGAAATATATTTCTAAATAATTCAGAGATAGTAAATACTATAAAATAATAAATCATACAATGATATTTTTCTTTGTTAAATTTCAAAGGAAACTGAAAATGTTACTTATCATCACTGATTATCACTATAAACAATAAAGACACTGGAGATAATAATTATGATAAATAGTGTTATACTAATTCCTATGAATGTTTGTTCTGAACATTAAGCTGGCTACTGGTTAAATATCTCAGTTTTGAGACAAAGCCTTTGAGATAAAATGCAAAGTACATCATGAACAAGAACCTAAATATTCACAATGCAAACATACCTTACTTAAATGCTTCAAAGAGAAAAAGCAGTTTACTTTCTGCTATGTAAATTTAATGAGACTTACACTTTGTATAACTTGAGAGGATGTGAACTACTAGAGCATATGAACAGTTTATTATTTTATATAAACCTTAAATTTCCTAAGAAGTAAACATAAGTCAATGGAAATGACAATACCTCCCAATTTATTTGTGCACAAGTTGCAGATCTGCATGTTACTTGAGGGGGCTTGCATTGATCTGGTGGTCCAGGGGCTGTAGTAATATCACATTTTTCTGAAAATGGTCCAAACTAGAAAAACAAATACAACTAGCGTTTTCATTTTTCACATACTGATGATTTAGCTCTCCGTAAAAATTCACGAACAGTTAAACATAATTCCTCTCCTTCAAGACTAATTGGTCATAATATAATTCTAAAAGCATTCACAGGAAGTAAAATGATTTAATGATCATGGACATGAGTATATAGGGTATTTTTAAGTTTCTTTACTGTGCTTTCTTCTCCTTTCCCTTATTCCTTCATGAACTGTTTTTTGTAATAAAGGTAGGGTATAAGGGAACTAGGTAGGTAGAATCAGTCAGAAGTAGTTATGTGAGTGAAATAGATAGTGATTAAAAGCATGAGAGATAGTAGGTATAAATTCTATCTTCAAATTTACGGTAACTTTAGAAGGGTCTAAAAGATATATTCTTGGGAAATACAGAAAGCAAGCACTTACTTGAGATGATTTAGACAAATTATTATAAACTTGAAAATATAGATTAAAGATACTAGCATTAAAGATGTTATCCCAATACACTGCCGCCTTATGGGGCTGACAAGATGATGACTTATGTAAGAGCTGCCAACAAAGTAATTTATAAACTTAACATATAAGAAATTGAAAAGTAAGATTACAGATAGAAATATTGAATTCAACTGGAGAATGTAAAATATAGTATATAGTTCATTGAAACCCTAAATAATGTTTTTAAAAAAAGCTTAATTTAATTTCGTGGAATTTTAATTATATAATAGTTCAAAGAAACAGTGATACTCAACTGAGGTAAGAAATTACTGTTTTTAAAAAAATTATTTAATTATTGTTCAAGTACAGTTTTCTGTTTTTCACTCCCATCCCAGCCCGCCCCCCCCCAGTGCTCCCCACCTCCCTCTCATTTCCACCCCCTTTAGTTGTTGTCCATGTGTCCTTTATACTAGGTTCCTGTAAATCCTTTCCCTTTCTTCTCTGAAATCCGCTCCCCTCTCCCCTCTGGTCACTGTCACCCTGTTCTCTATTTCAGTGTCTTTGTTTTTATTTTGCTTGCTTGTTTGTTTCCTTGTCTAGCTTCCTGTTAAAGGTGAGATTATATGGTATTTGTCTTTCAACACCTGGCTTACTTCACTCAGCATAATACTTTCCAGTTCGATCCATGCTGTTGCAAAGGGTAGTAGCTCCTTCTGTCTTTCTGCTGCATAGAATTCCATTGTGTATATGTACCATAATTTTTTGATCCATTCATTTACTGATGGGCACCTAGGTTGCTTCCAGCTCTTGGCTATGGTAAATTGTGCTGCTATGAACATTGGAGTGCATAGGTTCTTTTGGATTGGTGTTTTAGGGTTCTTAGGATATAATCTCAGCAGTGGAATTGCTGGATCAAAAGGCAGGTCCATTTTTAGTTTTTTTTTTTTTAGAAAATTCCATACTGTTTTCCACAATGGTGGTACCAGTCTACAATCCCACCAACAATGGATTAGGGTCCCCTCTTCTCCACAACCTCTCCACCACTTGTTTGTTTGTTGCTTTGTTTATGATGGCCATTCTGATTGGTGTAAAGTGTTATCTCATTGTGGTTTTAATTTGCATCTCTCTGATAGCTAGCGATATTGAGCATCTTTTCATGTGTCCCTGGATCTTCTGTATACTCTCCTTGGAGAAATGTCTGTTCAAGTCATTTGCCCACTTTTTAATTGGGTTGCTTGTCTTCTTAGAGTGGAGTTGTGTTAAGTTCTTTGTATATTTTGGAGATTAAACCCTTGTCTGTGGAATCATTGGCAAATGTTTTCCCATACAACTGGATCTCTTTTTATTTTAATACTGTTTTCTTTAGCGATGCAAAAGCTTTTAATTTTGATGAGATCCCATTTGTTTATTCTTTCCTTTATGTCCCTTGCTCTGGGGGACATATCAGTAAAGAAGTTGCTGCGTGAAATATCTGAGATTTTCTTGCCAATGTTCTCCTCTAGGACTTTAATGGTGTCATGGCTTATATTTAAGTCTTTTATCCACCTTGAATTTATTTTGGTATATGGTATAAGTTGGTGCTCAAGTTTCATTTTTTTGCACAGAGCTGTTCCAGTTCTCCCAACACCATTAGAGAACCTGCTTTAATGCAGGGAGACAAGAGGTTGTCATAGTTGGGTGGAAAGGACTTTAGCTCTGGAGTCTGACAAACCTAAGGCCTATCTCTATAACTTTTTAGTTTGCATGACTATGGGCAAGATATTTAGTTTCTCTGAGCCCTAACAGCTTCAGCTGTAAAATGGAGATATTATCCATTTTGTCCATTTTATGGAGTTGTACAGATATATATTTATTTATCCTCACCTGTGCACATTTTTTCATTTCTTCTAGAGAGAGAAAGGAGGAGAGAAAAACAGCGACTTGAGAAACATCAATTGGCTGCTTCATGTCTGCATCTGGATGGGGATTGAACCCATAACATAGGCAAGCATGTGCCCTCACTAGGAACTGAACCCACAACCATTCACTTACAGAACAATGCTCCAAACAACTGAGCTGCACAGACCTGGGCTAAATATTTAGAAAATATTTTTTTAAAATCCACACAAAACCAGAAAAGTTTAAAATGTAAATTCTTCCTCAGGCAAAAAAAATGAATGTCACAATTAGTTGCCAATGGAAAGTAAATGCTGCATACGCCAACATCAAAACACAAATTTATCGGACTTCCGCCAAGATGGAGGCATAGGTGGATGTGCCGTGCCTTCTCACACAACCAAGATTAGAGAAAACTAAATATTAGCAACAGAAAACACAGCCAGAACACGGAAAATTGAACTTTTCGGAAGTCCGTTAACAACAAATTCTTCAGCCTGACCGGTAAGGGGTGAAACCAGCGGCTGGAGAAGCGAGGTTGCACAGGAGGACTCGGTCAGACAGACTCAGGCCTGCGGAATCCAGGCGCAGGGTCAGACCTAGTGAGCAACCGAGCGAGCGATCAGGCGAGCGACTGAGGGGGAGACAGCGGGGCAGCGGGGCTGCGTGTTGACTGAGGTCGCGCATTTGTGCGCGGGTGGACAGGCCAGGGAGTGGGCGGTTGGACCGGGCTGGCAGGTCCCCACGGCAAGCGGCAGTGGAGGGCGCCGCCATTTCCCTGCTCTGACCCCACCTCCACATACAGCGTCATAACCCAGCGACTCTTGAGTGGCCGGGCCCAGGTGAACCACCTAAGGCACTGCTCCTCCGCACCCAGCTGTGAGAAGCGGCAGAGGGGGTCGCCATTTCCCTGCTCTGACCACGCCCCCACATAGAGCGTCACAACCCAGCGACCTGGGAATCCAAGGCGCTGCTTCTCACACTTAAAGGGCCCGAACAGACCAAGAATGGTGCAGGAGGATCTCAGAGCCCCAGAGCCAATAGATCTAAGCGATGAAGAAATAGCAAAACTCTCAGACGCACAGTTTAAAACATTGGTGATCAGGATCCTCACAGAACTGGCTGATTATACCGACAAATTAGACAAATATAGAAGGCGAAACTAATTGAAATGAATGGAATTGCACAGGACACCAATAGCAATGAAAAGGAAACTGGGACTCAAATCAATGGAGTGGACCAGAAGAAAGCAAATAATGGCCAAACAGAAAAGAGTCAAGCAAGAATTCAAAGAAATGAGGAGAGTCTTAGGAACCTCCAGGACATCTTTAAACGCTCCAACATCCGAATTACAGGGGTACCAGAAGGGGGAAAGGCACAGCCACCAGTGGAAAACTTATTTGAACAAATAATAAAGGAGAATTTCCCCAACCTGGCAAAGGAAATAGACTTCCAGGAAATCCAGGAAGCTCAGAGAGTCCCAAAGAAGTTGGACCCAAGAAGGAACACACCAAGGCACATCATCATTACATTAGCCAAAATTAAAATGAAGGAGAGAATCCTAGAAGCAGCAAGAGCTAAGGGGACAGTCACCTATAAAGGAGTCCGCATCAGACTGTCAGCGGATTTCTCAAAAGAGACCATACAGGCAAGAAGGGGCTGGAAAGAGGTATTCCAAGTCATGAAATCTAAAGACCTACAACCAAGATTGCTCTATCCAGCAAAACTTTCATTTAGAATGGAAGGACAGATAAAGTGCTTCTCAGATAAGATGAACTTCAAGGAGTTCATCATCACCAAGCCCTTATTATATGAAATGTTAAAGGGACTTATCGAAGAAAAAGAAGTTAAAGAAACATGAACAGTGAAAGGACAACAAACTCACAGTTATTAACAACCACACCTAAAACGAAAGCAAACTAAAAGGACAGCTAGATCAGGAGTGGAAACATAGAAATGAAGATCTCAAGGAGGGTTAGCAACAGGGGGAGTGGGAGGAGGAGAAGGGGGGAGAAGGTACAGAAAATAAGTAGCATAGACAGTAGATAGAAAATAGATGGGGGGGCAAGAATAGCATGGGAAATATAGAATCTAAAGAACTTAAGACACATGGACATAAACTAAAGGGGGGGTAATGGTGGGGACGGGGGGGTAGGGTGGAGGGGAATGAAGGGGGGGAAATAGAACAACTGTAACAGCATAATCAATAAAAAAATTAAAAAAAACAAAAAAACACAAATTTATCATCTTATGATCTAGTTTCATTTCTAAAGATTTTTCTAAATTTATTTATCTTTAGAGGGGAAGGGAAGGAGAGAGGGAGAGAAACATCAATGTATGGTTGCCTTTCGTGCATCCCCTGCTGGGAACTGGCCTGCAGGGAATCGGCCTGCAACCCAGGCATGTGCCCTGACTAGGAATCGAACCGCCATTATCTGGTTCGCAGGCCCGCGCTCAATCCACTGAGCTACACCAGCCAGGGCTAGTTTCATTTCTTAAATATACTGCTAAGTATATTTAAGTACTTAAATATACACTACTTAGATATACTAAGTAAAGCCTATTAGCACCATCTGAAAGGTCAATTCTAGCCCAGCTCAAGTTTAAAGTGTCACAAATTTTAAGAGGGATTTGAAAATACAGATGTTCTATAACAATTAAGTTATGATATATATTGACCTCTCTCTTATTTATCAATATAGGCTTAAAACTGCAAATTATAAAATATGAAGTCACAAATAAGACATGTAGTTACATATATTACATGAAACACCACTGTGACTATAATTCAATCATCCAGGTCTTCCTACCCCCATTTTATTAGCTGCATGCAGTCTGAAGCTGTAAGTCTTTCCAGGAAGAAGGTTGCTCACTATACATTCTACTTCAGAACCTTGGTAAACTTCTCTGGGTTCATCTTTTTCTACCGGAGACATTTCCACACCATAGCAGGAAACGGGAGCTCCACCATCAACCAGAGGGGGTCCTAAAGGTGGAAAAAGATTTATGCAACTTAACAAGAGGAATTTATTTAGTGCTAACTTAATAATAACTTATTACCAAAATGGAAATTACCCCATCGTAATTGTATTTCTTTTGCTTTGGGTCTACCCTGTAATCTGGGAGGGAGGCATGGGCCAGGAGGTACAGCTGGAGTCTGCACAAGTAAAGTTTCAGATACCTGCCAAAACAAAAGCAAAAACAAACCAAAAATGTCCCAAGCTAAATAATCAGACTAATTTTTAATAAAGAAAAATAACATGAACCAAAAAGATTGTACCAAATTTGAAACTGCACTTGACTATCAACTGAAAATAACGTTCTGAGTAAAATCAAAACCCAATTAAGTCATTAAAACTCAAATTTTATATAGACAAATAAAATAAAGACACCATAAATACTATTTACAAAGTAAGTTACCAAACGAAATCAATAAAAACTCTTCCTTTTCTTATTTCCATAAATAAAAAACAGAAAGCCCTATTCCAACACAACCTAGTGGGCATTACTTTTGACCATATCCAAATGGATCCACAAATCTCTTCTAAGTAAGGATATTTTAATATTCTGTGAATGCTATCTGCCATATTTTCAGGAGGTTTAGACTATTTTGGCAACTTTACTGTATACCGCATTTCTAACCTAAACACTGATTTACTTATTAAAAAGGTTCTTTTCTTCTTTCCATCTAAAAATGATTTAAAAATCAGGTAAGTTTGTCCAAGTATTTGTTATTATTCCAGGTGTTTAGTATTACTTTTAGCTTCTATACTAATTTTAAATCTTTAAACTAATTTAAAAGACATATCCTTAAAAATATTGACACAAACCCAGTGCCATATTCCTTGTCTGCGATGTATTAAGGTTTACATTTAACTTTCTTTCCAAACATAAATACAATATTCAGTTATCGCCTTATTCTGAAAGGTGTCCTATATAAGAATGCTATAATGCTGTATTAGAAAAATGTTTGTGGGGGCAGGACAGGTTAGCTTTTTTAAAAAATCCAGAAAGAGTTTCTGATTAGATAAAATGAAACAATTGAATCCCAAGCTTGTTGGGCAGGCCTTGCATCCAGTTTTACAGTACTTGTATTTTCAACAAAAAGCTTATAACTCATTTTTAAAAAGTACTTTTACTGTATTAAATTCCACTTGAAAAATAGTAATTATGAATGCTCTAAGAAAACATTTTAGTTAAATTCATTTAAAAAATCACTCCCATTAAAAAACATATTCCTCCAGAACATTATGTGTATTTCACATATAATCAGTGGCACATTTTAAGTTCACTTTGGTTATTTAGTCTCTAAGAATAAAAATAATTACTAACTTTTCTGAAATAATATTAGAATCTGTGTTTAAATACTAAATGATTATTTTATAGTTTCTACTGATACATATAATTTATAGAACAGTAAATCAGTTTATAGTTATTTTATTTCTATTTACTAGGTATAGTTATTGGGCAAATTCCTAAAATTTATCTTTATAAAATTGCCTGCAATGTTTTCATATATTTGTTTTTTCAAAGCTAAACAAGCAGAAAATAGATGTTCATTAATATGGACTATGGGTTAAATACTATTATTAGAATATTTGGGTCACTATGAAATAAACCACCTGGGTCACACAAATTACTTTTATACATATGTAAATACATTTTAATATTTGAAGTGGCATCTGGTCATCTCATTTGAACAAACTTAAAAAAAACCTCTCTGTAAGTATTACCGCACTCTGTCCTCCATCACTGATGCAGTAAACCCGTAAGCGATAGAAACAGCCTGGACTCAGTCGATCACAAAGATGTTCCCTAGTAGCTCCACTGTATATCATATCCCATTTGTTACCTGGTAAGGTAAAGAATTATGTTCAATCAGCTCAAAGATAATGTTTAACATTTTTGTATCAGGGACCCAGCATGTGTCCTAGTTTCACTAATTAGTGTTTATGTAATTTGTCAGAATCAATTTAAGTTTGTTCAGAGTTTCCTGGAAATGATCTAATTTTCTTTGTGTAGCTTCCTAGACAAATTTTGCATGGCTCTGTTGAAAGGAAATATCTCTGTAACTCTGTATGGACTTTGGCTTAGATTGATAATTTGCTTTTAATTAAGCATTTAAAATGTGTTTACTGGTCCAGTAATAACATTATAACACACAAAGAATAGAAAAAATCAATACCACAGGAAATTTAGTCTTAACTAAAAGACATCCTTATGTCTCGCAGGCAATAGGTCATTTCATAAAAATAAAGATTATTAAATGTGTCATTCAAGAACAAAGTTCACTAGGCATACCACTTATTATTAAAACTACTAAAATGTAAGTTAAATAAATTTTATAAGATACATCTCTGATACATCTGAGTATAAGTCTAACTGAATAAACTAACTTCAGAAGACTTGAGTGATATTGGACCTGAGCAATGTAATAAAATGTAAATGTAATAATACAGGTACACAGCAGTCTTACATTTGATTTGCTATGTTTCTGGAGATTACAACTTAAAGTGGGTCATAATAGGCAAAATCCTAATTCCTATGAACAAAAGAAAAAAATAAGCAGAAAGAAAAGAGATCATGTAAGTTGTTAAGTCATGAAGAGTAGAGGCAGACTGGTAAAAATTATTATTTTTTAATAGTTATTATTACCATTAGAACCTTCTGCCATCTCCACTACGTATTTACTGATGGCTGCCCCTCCATTGTCTTTTGGTGGGTCTATCCAAAGAAACAAAAGTGGTATTAGGCAAAGTACATGTCCTTTAAAATGACAGAAAATCCTAATAAACACAGTATCAAATCTAGGATTATTTAGAAAGAAAAAAAGAATCACCTGCAATGCTTTATCAAAGACTGATGATTTATTTGTTTATTATTTATTTATTCATTTGTTTGTTTATTGAGAGAGGGGAAAGGAGGGAGAAAGGGAGAGAAACATCAACTTGCGGTTGCCTCTCACATGTCCCCTACTTGGGGGGGGGGGGTACCTGGCCCACAACCCAGGCAAGTGCCCTGACTAGGAATTGAACTAGTGACACTTTGGTTCACAGGCCAGCACTCAATCCACTGAGCCATATCAACCAGGGCAGCTTTTTAAAAATCAGTATCATCATCTCATTACTCTATGGCTTTTGCGTTAAGTAGTATATAAGCAGGTGCTCAATAAATGTGTTTTAATGAGTAAGTGATTTTCATTTCTCATGAGGGACAGGATGACCTAGATAACATTAACTACAAGTTCAGTATCTTTTATTTCACACAGTGCTGTCCCTGCTAATAGTCCTGCTAATAGTGGATTCCAAGATCTTCTCTATCAAATCTGAGCCTAGTATGAGTATACCACTGTCTGAAAAAAAATCCACAAACAAGGAGTCTCACATTTCCTATTAAACTTGCTCAAGGTAACATTTACTTAAATATCTTAAATATTAGCTTAATAATAAAATCACTTTAAACAAATATAAAAGTAATGATGTACAAATATGCCTAACATCTTACCCCAAGTTATTTTAAAACTGTGTGAATGTATCTTTCCTTTAACTGAAGGCTTTACAGGTACTCCTGGTTTATCAGGGCATGTAGTGAATTCTACTATTTCACTTGGATTACTTTTACCTTCTGAGTTGTAAGCAATAACCTGTGATGAGAAAATAAAAACATAAAATAATTAATGTTTGATACCTAATGATATTGGCTTAATGAATAAAGGGATGACAGATAAATCAAATGATAAAGTTTTCACATTGTAGTGACACTTATTTATGTAAGAACTGTCATTGAAGGGACTCAGTACATATGAAGAGCATTCAGTCCTGAGAATACAAGCATAAATTTAACAATTGTGATACTAAGTAAGAGCCATCAGACAAACAAACTATAATCTGATAATATTTGATGGGCTTTAGGTTTATTTTACTTATTCTTTCAGTGTTCCTCAGGGGTTTAATAAGATATCCACAAATTCTTTGAGTATCTTTTTTTTCAAAAGACAAAGGCTCATTCATTCCTCTTCCATTCCAAATGTACTTAATTGCTTACTTCTAACAAACCCAATGTAGCAAATATGGTGGTGTGAGTAGCTTCCCTATGGAGAAGCTTATGCAGTGAAGAACTGGGAGGAACTGAGGGATCCTAGCAACAACTACCTGAATGAACTTCAAAGCCATTTTTTCCAACCCCACTTAGCCTTCAGATGATTGCAGCCCCAGCTGACATCTCAACAACCTCAGAGAAATCCTGCATCAGAAACCCCCAGCCAAGCCATTCCTGAATTCCCAACTCACAGAAACTGTGAGGAAAAAGATGTTCGTTGTTTTAAGCTACCATGTTGTGCAGCAACAAATAAATATAATTTATATCTAGGTATTACTGTATTTGACTTTAGCAATTTAATTATATTTATATTTTAAATTATCTCCTCTAAAGAACTTAAAGCTCCTCAAGTCCAGTGTCAAACCTGACACCATTTTCACTTCTCCAAATCAGCTCCATCTCTTTTCTTCCCTATTGGGAAAAAGCACTACCATCTATCTAACTTGCTCAAGTCAAACATCTAGGAGAATCCTCAATTTTCCAGGACTCTAAACCTACATATCAAAATCTACAGCAGTTCCCCTCTCCCCATCTGTGGTTACACTTTCTGCAGTTTCAGTGATCTGTGGTCAACCGCAGACTGAAAATATTAAATGGAAATTTCCAGAAATAAACAGTTCTTAAGTTTTAAATTGTGCTATTCTGATTAGCACGATGAAAGCTTGTGCTGTCCCACTCCAGCCTGCCGAGGACATGAATCATCCCTTTGTCCAGTGCAGTTACAATGTATATAATGCCCACCTCTTGAGTCACTTAGTAGTCCTCTTGGTTATATGAGAAATAGAGAGGGGAGAGAGAAAGAAAGAAGGAGATGGAGAGGGGGAGAGAGAGATTTCACTTAGCCATAAAGGTATAAAGCCATAAGGCTATTTCTTCCCATCCCAATTTTACAAATAAACAAAACAATCATTTAGTGCCCACTGCAGAGGAAACATGGTGCTAGAAATTTCTAGGTGCAGGTGCACTCTTTACCTTCATTAGACTCTTTATGCAGAAGACAGGCAATATGCATATCAAAAGAATTAGGTAAAAGAGGAAAAGATGACTATGACTTAAAATGATTCAGAGAAGCTTTGAAAAGGGAAATGAAGTAACATGGGGTCTTCATGGGCAACAGAAGTGAAAGGGAAGCTTGGGTAAGAAAGAGAACAGGAAGCCCCAAGTGTAAGAGCAAAAATGAACAGTGAAATAGAAAGCTCTGCTCAGGAAAGGAATAATTATCAATCTCATGAGGTGGCCTGTTCATGGAAGGAGTGAAAGGCAGTACATTAAAATAAAACTAAATTGGTAAGAATAAAAAGAATATGCCAAACTAAGGAAACTGTTTTTCAGAGGGAAAGCTGTTTCAGAAAGGTTAATCTAGGTATAAAACAGAAATTAAATTAGAAGGCAAGAGAATAGTCTGAATGAAAGCAATACAGAACAGATTTGGAGATTTAGTATTTCAGGACAGAAATGACAGTAGAGGAGAAAGGAAGGCAGACAAGATGAAAAAAAGGAAAGGAACATGACTATGTGCTGTCATAGATGCTGACGTGTCAGTGAATTTCAAGAATGGAAGATAAGAGAAGTTAATGGATCCAAAGACCATTTTGATTTCTCTCCACTGATGAAAAGGCTTCAAAAAACAGGTAATAAATTGAAGTAAACATACCTAAGGCAGGGGTGTCAAAACTCATTTTCACCAGGGGCCATATGAGCCTCACCGTTGTCTTCAAAGAGCTGAACATAATTTTAAAACTGTATAAATGTAACTTGCTCCTTAACAGTTAAGCCAGAGCTCAGTGCCACTGCCAGGTAGAAATAAGGTGCGGTCTGGATAAAACAAGGGGGAGGGCTGGATTCAGCCCCATGGGCCTGGTGTTTGCCACCTGTGACCTAAGGGCTCTCAGCCCTTATACTGTGAAGAAACTTTGTTAATTGAAAAATGATTTTTCATGAATTTCAGGTAAGAAGGCATCAGCTTTCCAGTGGCTCAGAATCAATCACAGGGACTGTCCACTAGCCTCTGAAGCCTTTCTGCCTCTCTTTCCTTTCCTTCTCCTCTTGCCACCCCCCCACCACTTTTTTTTCTTTTTTAAATTTGGACACCAGGTCTTGGCCCAGCTTCCAAGTGAACAATCTCATGTAATCAGCACTGTTAGCTTAATTTTACATGATTTCAAGAAATGACTACTTTTTTATGTTTAAAATTTTCATTTTTACTTATCCTGTAAATCCTTTAATCGTTCCAATGTTGTTTTAGTATTTTGAGTATCCCAGGATTGCCCTTCGTATTGAATCTAGAACTCTGGCATTTGGAAAACTTTGTCATATTATAATTTTATTTTATGTAATTCATATCCTTATTGTTTCTTTAAAAACAATAACATACTACTTAGTAATTACTTCCTAAATTATAGTATTTTTATTGCTTTGTTTAGTACTGTAAGATTTCTTCAGAGTGTTCAAGATTTTATTTTAATAATGTTTCCTTGAAAGGGGAGTCTGCAATATCAAGCTGGAAAAGGAAGACACACATAGCAATGATTTAATGATTTAAAACTCTCTTGGTACCCTAAACATAGTAGATTCAAAATAAATGTCTGGGTTTCCAAAAACCTTTATGTAGTTATCATTTTCTCTCTCCTAGTATATTTTTTCTACTATAGAACAGTGGTTCTCAAATTTCAGTAAGCATAAGAGTCATTTGGAGGGCTTGCTGAAATACAGATTGCTAGGCTTTACCCTTAAGAGTTTCTGATCGCAAAAATGTGTGGGTGGGGCCAGTGAATTAACATCTCTAACAATTCCCAGGTGATGTCGATAGAGTGGTCTGATGATCACACTGAACTACTATTCTAGATCTCAGAGAAACAGTTTTAAATATAAATGGGTGATTTGTTTATAGTAGATCAGTAAGGAATCTAACTCCTATTTGTGTGTATATATTTTTGTTCCTATGTGACAGTAATACCATAAGTTAAATGGTAGTAGAATTCTAAGAATTTTAATAAACTTACTAAATTATGAAAACACTAACAACTTCCTTTTAGAAGACCTGTTGATATGATAACTATTACTGAAGCAAAAACACAATCCAACATCATCATATGAGGAAAAGTGGAATAAATGTATACACTTCTCAGGTATTTTATAACTCCTATAAATGTGAAAGCTACTTAGAAATTAAAATGACACAGTGTTATCAAAACTTTTTAAAAAGAAGTTAATACATAAAGCAAAGTATAATATATATGCATTGCATAATCAAATTTCCCATTATATTAACATTTTCTTTCTAAGGTTAAAGAGTAATAAATTTATCTTAGTTCTTTAAAAATTAAAAAAAATTACGGTGGCTTCTATCATTTATTTGAAATAATCTGATTAAACAAACACTGTAGGAAAATTTACATGCTGAGTTTATCAACTGATGGGCATCTTGTTAAATTTTTGGGAAGACTTCTGCACAAAAAAGTAGGCTGGCTTATATTAACTGGTATGTTAATTAATTCAAGCACTATCTGACCAAAAATAGCAATGTATATTATGGACCAAGTCAGAGCTGAAATATATCCTAAATGGGATGCCATACTAGGAAAGAGAGAGAATTTCAGGAGTTTCCATAGCAGAAGAATTTCCAAGTGAGCAAGAATAGTATGTAGGGTTCCATGCCTCAAGCAAGAAAGAATAACATGCATTCTTCTTTATCTTTCTCCCAAAATAATTCAGTCCAAAATACAACAGATGGACTTTAAACAAGGCAAGCATTTGTGCTTGGGGGTAGGGGGGCAAGGGTGGGTTGGGTGGAGGCAGAAGAATTTGCCTAGTATGAACTTAAGCACCCTGAATAGGGAAGGGTATTTAGGGAAAGGGGAGGAGTTTGATCCAAGTAAATATACTGAACGTAACTGGGGCAATTTTTCTCACTGATAATGAAGGGAGTCAGAAATAAGGGAGAAAACTACAATTAATCTGTGACATTGGTTTAAAACTGGAGCTATTTGGTAGGAACTCATGATTAAAAAATGTGTATATATATATATATATATATATATATATATATATATATATACACACAGATGTAAATGTGTGTGTGCACATAAATTATATACACACACAAAAACACAGTTCCTAGGCTTTCTAGGAACCCAGAGAGATGGGTTCTGTTCAATCGGACAGTACCCAGAAGTAGCAAAACCCTTAGAGCAACAAGTATACTGCCAGATCTAGGCTTCTAAATACCATTGTCTATTAAAAGGACCCAGGTACCTTGAGAAATAGTCAATTCTAAAGTTAAAGAAAGGAAAGTATGAGACTGGAAGAAAGGGCTCAAAGAATAATGGCAGGGGGCGGGGGCATGTCAAAAGGACTCAAAAGCCAGACTGAAGGGGCTCCCAAAGCTAAGAAAACTTGAGCCTCACTTCATAACTGATAACACCACATAATAATATAAATAGAAGAGAGAGCTTTTTCTTACAGTGTCAACCAATAAATGTAGAAGGAATGATAAAAATTTTTAAAAATCACCAGCTGGCATTGATTAATCACAGTAATGATTCAGGCAGGAATTATCAATGGGTACTTAAGTTTGATGATTAACAAGATGTTTATATAATATTTACAAAATAGTGACTATAAAGGAAAAAAAGAACAGCTTTACATTTGGAGAAACATGGTAGATAATCACCTTCATCAAGTGACTACCAGTAGTGGGACAAACTGAAATTGTGCAGCACTGGATAAGATAACACTGAGGAAAAAAAGAGCATTACTTCTGATATCCCTGCCAAAAAACATATTCTGAGTATGTTTAACAACATGTATAGTTTAGAAGGTATTTGCTCACATTATACAAACAAGAATCCCATAAAACATTATAACTGTTGTGAATTTAAATACAGTAGTCCCCCCTTATGTGGGGCATAAGTTCCAAGACCACCAGTACATGCCTGAAACTGCAGATAGTACTGAATCCTACATTCACTACGTTCTTTCTATACATACCTACCCATGATAAAGTTTAATTGAAAAATTAGTCACACTAAGCAAGTAACAACAATAACTAATAATAAAATAAAACAAGTGTAACAATATGCTGTAGTTAAAGTATGAACGTGGTCACTCATTTCAGGGGATCCCTTGCTCAAGTCTACCTACAGGCTCAATACTTTGTGGCACATGTTGCCAATAGCCGGAACATGTTTTCTGTTTATGTCTTCCACAAATTTAATGCCTTTTCCATTGTAACTAAGCATTTATCACACACTGTGGCCATAAACTTTTTCAGTTTGAGGTGTGACGGTAAAACAAGCATGAATTTCTTTATCCTTCTTCACAATTTTATGGATAGAAGATTTGTTCTTACTGTAGAAGTTAGAAGCCAATTTTTTCCCTTAGTAAGTAGAGAACTTTCACCTTTTCACTTAAGAGAAGCACTTCATGGCTTTGTTTTGGAATATCCAAATTGCATGCCTTACCATTCTTGTGCTTTGGGACCCTAACTACATAAAATAAAGGTTGCTTGAAACATAAGCACTGTGATACTTGACAGTTAATCTGATAAGGGAAATGGCTAGTAACTGATGAAAGGGGCAGGTAATACATAGAGTGTAGGTACAATGGACAAAGGGATGATTCATGTCCAGGGCTTTAAGGAACAGGAAGGTGTGAGATTTCATCATGCTACTCAGAATAGCATGATGCTCAGAATAGTGAGCCACTTAAAGTTTATGAGTTATTTACTTCTGGAACTTTCTATTTAATATTTTCAGACCTTCACTGACCATCAATAACTGAAACTGTGAAAGTGAAACCATAGATATGGGGGACCAGGTTAGGTATATGAATTGTGAGAAGCACTGTTATGCAGTAAGAAAGTAAAACAAAACTCATTAGAAAAGGCCAAAATTATTTAAGATTGTAAATAAAGGGAGTGAAGTATATACTTAGTTTTAAAACAACAGGAATAGTAACAAACATCTTTTAAGGGTTTTCAAAGCCTACCTTAAATTTATACTTTGTACTACGTCTGAGATTTTTCACTGTGTAAGCAAGATCTTCTCCATCATATTTAGGCTTAAAACCATATCCCTGGAAAGGGAAAACAAATCTTCATTAGATGTCTAACAGTAGAAATGTGGGGAATAATGAATATGTGCAAAAACCCAGATGTTCTTCACCTTTTACTATGTGTTATGTGATTAATGCTCTGTTGAGTGTAATCCTCAATGTTGCTGCTTCTAACATGAGTGAATAGATACAGAAATGATGCTAACACATGTAGAAGGATGAAGGAAGCCATGTATTCTCAGTAAAAACAGTAACCAACAGGAGGTTTTTGTATTGAGGGAAGAGTCAGAGCCAATGATAACTTTACCATCAGTAAAGATATTCCTACGATCCCTAGAATTAACAGACAGATGTTATAAGAGCTGAACACAACTACAGCTAATATATTTAAGTTGCCCTGATCAATTAGTTAAATAAATGAATGGCTGGTTATGCTGGCAGACAGGAATATCACTTAGGTTTGAGACTGCTATTTATAGCCCAGTGACAATGCCTCATTATTTTCCATAAGCTATTTTTTAAGTTTTGAAGAATTGGCAAATGACATTCCATTGTATAGCTATATCACATTTTGTTTATCCATTCAGCAGCTGATGGACATCTGGGTTGTTTCCACTTTGACTATTATGAATGACACTGTTATGAACATCTATTTGTATAGAAAATTTTGTATGAATATGTGTATTTAATTCTCCTGGATTGAATATCTAGCAGTAAACCAATGCTATTTTTCATTTATAGTGTTTCAAAGTAGCTCTAAAAAGCTATGGAACTATACAGAACTAATATAAGACACCCTAACTCTTGTTCAGCTCAATTCTAGCTCACAGAAATGAGCCACTAGTAACCAGATGTAGGCTGTACTACAGAATACCCTGTGAGGCTCTTCAAATCTTCTGTGGCACCTGGGAAAGCAATATATGAACACAGTTGGAGAAGGCAGATACATTAATTCCTTAACTTTACAGTAGTTTAGTTTAGAAGGCTGAGGTGATATTCCCCTCTATTTTCCCCAAAACATATATATTTCACATACAGTTCATGTTGTTCCCCGGCACAAACATAAATACAAACACATAAAAAGCAAAACTCATTCCAAAACTCATTCACGAAAACCAAAGACTGAGCTCTCCTCACTCCCAACCCCTCCCAAACAATAACCAACCAAGGATTCAAAAAATTTGGGGAAGGATCTAACTATTGTGGCAATATGTACTACATTATAATTAATACTATACAAAAATATGTTTTACATACCCTATTTAAAATATATATTCATACTCACTGAGGTTTCTTCCTCCATCTCTAAAATGTAAGAAATTCCTTCATCTGATGGTGTTCCTGAGGGTTTACTCCATTGTAAAGATAACCAAGTAACCCCAGCCTTAGTCAATACAGGACTTGCTGGCATAGAAGGGGCACAGCCTGAGGTGTAATATAAAACTTCTTCACTAAAACCACTGTTGAAACAAATGTTTTTTAAGAAGAAATGAAAAAAAGTTATTGTTACAGATAAAGAATTTTATTAAATGTTTTTTTAAATGACAATTTTTGATAACTAATTTAAATAATATATCTTCAATTTGGTAATATCTTGATGGTAACCAAGTCAGATACCTAAATGTAAAGTAGCATTCTTTTAACACTTCAGTTTAAGTAACTAACATATTGTCTTACAGCTTTTAACACAACTATATCAACAAAATGAGAACTTCAAGTAGAATTTTAGTAAATAATTTGGACTGTAAATAATTAATACAAATGAAGTTGACAAATAATCTAAAACATCTATATTAGAATCTAAAACATCTATATTAGAATGTACCTTACCTTATACCATACTCATTTTTGGCTGATAGTCTAAATTTACAACCCATCGCTGGTGACAGTTTAGTAATTTTAAATTGCTTCTGTAAGCCCATGTAACACTGACAAAATTCTCCATTTCCCTTTCCCTAGAAGAAATGGCTAATTATTATATATCATATACATTATCGCAAAAATATAGATCCACATATTCCTACTTGATAGATAGTAACATATTACCGGGCAAACCTGAAAAGTTATCTTTGTTATATGCATATCATGGACCTCAAGAGAAAGTTGACATGACACACATCTTTTATATGATATTTACTGTTTGTTAAATTCAGAATTCAAAAATTGGAGAATAGGTATCTTTTACAGTTTCTTGAACTAAGTACCTTGTTTTAGCCAATGCTAAACCTCTGGCTTTAGTAAAAGAAACTCCACAATCTCTATGGGGGTACTGGCAGTCATAAAAACAGAGTGGTCTTTGAATATGCTCAATTGGTGGTGCTCCTCAGCTTATGAAAAGGTCTATGAAAACAATTTTAAGAAAATGTCCTTCTCATCCCCAAACCTCCTAGATACTTAAGCTTCTTTACAATAAAAATTTTGGAGTTACTAGTGCTTAGATTTAACACTTGAAGAGTACAAGCAGAGAGAAAAGCCAAATTATAGACAATAAAATGGGGAAGAAAAAAGTCTGCTGCTTGGGACAACTAAAGAGTTTTTGAAATTTAGGGAGCTACATAAAATGAACTAGTTTCTCATTTTCCACCATATTTGCTCATTGTGTTGGTAGAAGTAAAGGGTGGTTACGCTAACTTCTGTTTCAAGAAAACCTTTAGTCTGTTATCAGGCTGCTTTACTGAATTTTTGTTCATTTTTTAAAAAAATCCTCACTTGAAGATACATTTATTGATTTTAGAGAGAGAAAGGGAAAAGAAGTAGGGAGGGAGAAAGGAGGAGAGGGTGGGGGGGGAGATGGGGAGGAGATACTGATGAGAGACACACATTAATATGAGAGAGAAATATTGATTGGTCACTTCCCGCATGAGCCTGGACCAGGGACTGAACCCACAATCTAAGTATGTGCCCTGACTGGGAATTGAACACACAATTCTTTGGTGCTTGGGATGATGCTCTGAGCTACACTGGCCAGGGCTGAACTCTCTTGTTATTTTTAATAGTGTTTTCAGTTGATTCTACTGAGTAGTCTAAATAGAAAATAGTATCACTTATAAATAATGATACTTTTGGCCCCCAGGCTAGCTATCACGGCTAGACCTCTTGTTTTGCTTCCAAATCATACTGCATTAACTATAATTTCCTGAATAATACTAAATAAAGGTTGGGATAACTGGTAACTTTCACTTGTTTCTGCTTTGCACAGAAAGGCTTTTATTATTTAGTGATGGTACTTTGCTTAATACAAGTAACTATCAGCCCTGGCTAGTGTAGATCAGTGGAGTAGCTCAGTGGATTGAGCACCAGATTGAACCAAAGGGCTGCTGGTTTGATTCCCAGTGAGAGCACATGTTGTAGGCCAGGTCCCCAGTAGGGGGCGTTTGAGAGGCAACCATACACTGATGTTTTTGTCCCTCCCTCCTTTCCCTTATCTAAAAATAAATAAATAAAATCTTTAAAAAGGAAAAAAACACAATCAAATAAGGAATTACCTTTTGATTACTAATTTGCTTTGAATTTTAAGTGGAATGGGCGCTAAACTTTTATTAAATACCATGTCATAATTTATGAAGTTGGTACAGTTTTTCTTCTAAATTACTGTTATATAATAATAGGTTTCCTACCTCTGAATTCTCTTAGAACTTTTGGAATAAAACCCACTTGGTTGGGCCTCATTATTCTTAATATACTGCTGAATTTCCAAATTAACAATGGAATTTCTTCTATTCTCTCTGGCCCCCACTATTAGCTATGGTATAGGCATAAAAAACCCCATAAACGACAGCAAAACAGAATACTAACCAATAAAGCCCAGAATGCTTGCTGTGGTAGGCTGAATAATGGTCCCCAAAGATATCTAGGTCCTAATACCCGGAACCTGTGAATGTTACCTTATATGGTAACAGGGCCTGTTCAGATAGAGAGATTACCCAGTTTTCTGGATGGGCCCTAATTGCAAGTGTCTTTTTAGAGGGAGTCAGAGAAGGACTTGGAAAGGCAAAAGAGGAAAAGGCAATGTGATAATGGCAGTAGGGAGAAAAGGCACCTGATGTGGCCATCAACCAAGTAACAAGACAACCTCCAGAAGCTGGAAAAAGCTAAGCAATGTATTCTCCTCTAGAGTCTCTGGACAAAGCATGGCTATAGTGACATCTTGTTTTTGGTTCAGTGAATGGCACTTTTTAAATTTCTGGCTTCCAGACTATAAGAGAATAAAGTTATGTTGTTTTAAGTCACCAGGTTTGTGGTGATCTATTAGATAGGCATAGTAAAGAGTATGTTGCCTTTAAGGCTGATGTAAAAACTCATTCTTTAGTCAATGAATTAATTACCCAAGTGACAGCTTGATGGTAGTTTAGTTGGGAAGAAACAAAACACACAGGGAAGTCCAGTCAATAATATTTTTTAAGAATAAGATCAATTCACTCATATACCACACAAAGTCACTCACAGTTTTTAAAGAGAAAAAACTATTAAACAAAACCCTCATTTCTGCCTGAGGATATGCATACAATTTTAGCCTAATTTAAAGATTCAATTTACTTACCTCATCCCATTCTAAAATAAAGCTTTGGATTTTAGAACCATTGTCACTAGGTGTCTAAAACAAACAAAAGGAATACAAATTAGTATTTTTTTTGTAAAAGATTCTGGGATGATCTAACCTAAAGAACCTATACTGTTGTAAATGTAGTCTGTGACTTAGCCCTAGAAAAATCTGCACAGAAAAATACAGAAATATATGTATTATATAACACATAACCCTTTTAAATGCAAGAAAAGAACAAAGCCAAGGCATTACTCAGGTATCTATCTTTTTAATTAAGCAAAAACGATCTTAACTTTTATAATCCTTTAAAAAAATCAGTTTGCCTTTTATCAAGTTTTATCACTTTTAGGATGCTAGGATCATGTTTTCATTAAAACTCACTTTACACTTAAAAGTAATATTGTGTAATACACCAAAGAAAAAACTAGGGTGCTAGCCCTGGCTGGTGTGGCTCAGTTGATTGAGCACTGGCCTAGGAACTTATAAGGTCACTGGTTCAACTCCCAATCAGGGCACATGCCTGGGTTAAGGTCACCAGTAGGGGGCATGTGAGAGGCAACCACACATTAAGGTTTCTCTCCTTCCTCCCTTCCTTCTCTTCTCTCTAAAAATAATTTTAAAAATCTTAAAAAAAAAAAAAAGCTAGGGTGCTGCAATGAACTCCAAGAGGGCATGCTGTCTGGACTGCTGCTTTCAGACAGATTCAATGTATCTTAAACTGTTAATTCACGAATCTGTTAATCTTCAGTCTCCCTTGGCATTTTATTCAGTATTTAATGACTCAAGATTTGTAACCTAATTTTGGTCTGAATTTTCTTTCTACAATTTCAACCTATTTGATTGAGAACAAGTGATCATTACTGTCCTGCTAATAATGTCATCTATTTGAACACAACTGATTCTAAAAGTTCTTATCAAAATTAAATAATCTACAGATGATATACCCTGTAATTGTACACTTGAAACATATAATTTTATTAACCAATATCACCCCAATTAATTTAATTAAAAAATAAAGTGACAAAAATTTCCAAGGGGAAAAAACAACCTAATTTTTAAATGGCTCTCCAGAGAACTTCTATACTTTTTGGGACTCTATCCAGTTTTTATATAATATTGCTAACTACTATGTAAACAGTAATCAAGGACTGTGGATTTTCTTTTTAAAAAACTTTATTTATTTTTATAGAGAGGGCAAGAGAGGCAGAGAAACACTGATGTGAGAAACAGACATCAATTGGTTGCCTCTTGTGTACACCTCAACCTGGGACCAACCCCGTTACCCAGTCGTGTGCCTTGACCAGGCATGGAAATGGTGACCTTTCACTTTGCAGGACAATGCCCAACCAACAGAATCAGACTGGTCCAGCCAGGCAAAGATTGCCAAGTTTTAAATAAAATCTTCTATAACATGGAGTTCCAAATTATTAGTTGAACACTAACACAGATCTTACATTTAAACATAATTTTTAACTGGTTAGAATGACCAAAATTTGCTATTAAGTTACAGGAATATTTCACAGGCTGGTACAGCAGTGGCAGACAAAAGTGATTCTACAGAGAAAGGGGTAGAGGAAGAATCCTTGAGAAACTCAAACTCTTACATAGCAGGGGAAGAAAATCCAAAAGTAGAGAAGGTTCCAAGTCTTAGTAGGCAGTGAGTGCTATAAAAACATATATCTTCAGAGTAAATGACTCCAGATTGTTTCAGGCTAGTTGATAAGGTCTCATACTTACTTTTCCTATTTTTTTCCTACTTCTTTGTGAGGCTGTTAAAATGTTTATCCTCAATGATCTGTGTGTGACCTATCTCCAGCTTTTCTCTGAGTCAGGGGGGAAACTATTATGTGTAAAGAGTTTTTATCTTATTTCATTTAATACTCCCATCAATTCATGATCCAACTATATGAAAGAGAAAAGGAGGCTTTAAAGAGCCCAAGTAAGTTGACCCAGACCATAGTCATCAGGAGTGGAGAAGAACTGAATTTGGTCTATGTGACACAAAAACCAGTGTTCCTATCCAGCAGCATTCCAGCGGCTGAGCAATAAGTAGAGAGTAAATGACCAATTTCAGTCAACTTTTTATCATCACCATGCAATAGCAATTTTATACAATGTCAGTTAAGAAAGTATGTCTCTCAATTGCTACTGTATACCACTATTCTCATACCATGTTAACCCTCATAGTCATGCCTTTAGATTATATGAGGCAGCAAGGTCAAAAAAAAATCTGATATTTAAGACACTAAGCTACTTTCCTTCAATTTTAAAATTAAAAAATAGTTATTATGCTTTTTATGTTCCAGGAATTGTGCTATAGGCCATACAGATGTTATCTGATAATCTTTCTAACAACTCTGAGGTACAGTTATGCACTGCTTAAAAACAGGGATGTGTTTTGAAAAATGCATCATTAGGTGATTTTGTTATTGTGCAAACATCTTACAGTGTGCTCACACAAAACTGGATGGGATAGCCTAAGACACACTGAGGCTCAAAGTCTATAGAGGATGTTACTGTATAAAACAATAAGAGATTAAATGAAGCACAAGAAAAAATGATGTAACCAAGAGGTTGTAAACATGAGATCTATGTAGGCTGCTGCTGGAGTGATGGCACACTTTTGTGTTGCAAACTTTTCTTTTTAATAAGTAGAAAGAGTACACTCTAAAATAACAATAGTAAAAAGTATAGCATAGTAAATACCTAAATCAGTAACAGTTGTTCATTATCATTATCAAGTATTACATATGGTACATAATTGTATGTGCTACACTTTTATACGACTGGCAGTGTAGTAAATTTGTTTACACCAGCATCACTAGAAACATGTGGATAATGTACTACACTATGACCTATGACAGCTAAGGCATTATTAGGAGGTTAAGATGTTTTAGCTCCATTATAGTATTATTGGGACCACTGTTGTACATACAGTCAGTCATTGACTGACATTTCCATAGTTGGCATATAACTTTATATATACTATTCCCAGTATTAGTAACAAGAATATCTATCTCGTTTCCCAACCATGCTAATTACTGTATATGTATACAATAAAAAGTATAGCATAGAAGTGTGTAAGCCTGGGCAATCTGTGTGGGCTACTGAGAGGTAGCCCTATCTATCTTCTATAGAAGCCTCTTGAGATATTGTTAATGAAAGAAATTTCAGAAGTCAAAATTCAATTGTGATTATCATCAGCATAAAGAGGAGTACCATAAAAAATCCCAACCAGGGAGATCCAAGATGGCAGAGTTGTCAGTAAAAGCTACACTAACCTCCTCCTAGAACCGACTGGGAATTCCAACTAAATTGTAGAGAAATCATCCTGAATAACCAACTGAATACTAGCTGGAGAGAAGCCATATAACCAAGGATAAACAGAAGAAACAATATTACCACAATGAGAATGGCAGGGAGTGGGGGCAAAGTACAAGAGGGCTAGCTGGGCTCCCATGGGTGATGGCTGAAGTTCTGGAGGGATATATGAGTGGCCAGGGACTTCCCCCATGAGAAGAGTGGGGTCTAAACCCCAAGCTGGACTCCCCAGCCTACAGCGCCAGAGCTGGAAAGGAACCCAGATAACATCCAGCGGTGAAAGGAGCAGGGTTTCTGTCTACCAGGGGGAGATGCTGGATACTCAAGAGAGCCTCTTAAAGGGCCAATGCACAACATTTTTTTTGTAGCCACTTACCCTGGGCTCCAGCCAAGGGAGAGCAGAGTGGACTAGAGATGTCTGAGGTGAATCTGGGGATGGTGGCCCTGGGGAGAGAAGTGAAGGAATAGCTGCCAGGATCCCTGTGCTCAGTTATTCCCCACTCTGCAGAAGCCATTTTTCTCAGGCAGAGCACTTCTCTATTAAGTGGCATCTGCCTGACACCATGTGGAGCTTAACGAATTACAGCTTGAGTGCATTATCATTGATTAGTTTAACAAACTAAGGTGGAGCTCTAGGCTCTACGAGACTTCAGGCAACCCTCCCACAAACCCAGTGCTGATAAAAGCCAACCTTGGTGTGCAGTCTGATTTTTTCTGCACACAACAGGCATAGCAGACTGAGTCACATGCGTAAATCACTGATAGCTCCAAAAAGGTTGACCAGGGCCAGTCATAAGCAGCATCTGACAAAGGCCTACACCAGAATCTTAGCATATCTACCTAAAACACAGAAATGAATACAAAAAGGCAGTCAAAATCGGAAGACAAAGAAACAGAACTCAAATGAAAAAAATGAGAGTTCCCAAGAAGAAATAGATGAAATGTAGGCAAGGAATTTATCAGATAGAAAGTTTAGAGTAATGATTAGAAGGATACACAACAGCATGAAAAAAACACATAGGAACCATGAAAAAGGACCAGTCAGAATTACAGAATGCAAAATCTGAAATAAATAATACCCTGTAAGAAATAAACAGTAGGTTAGATGATGCAGAGTATTGAAACAGTGATTTGGAAAACAAAGTTAAAAAAAAAACACCTAGGAGAGCAGAAAAAAAGAAAAAGGAATTAAATAAAATGAGGACAGTTTAAGAAACATTTTGGACAACAGGAAGTGGAACAATATCCACATCATGGGAATAATAGAAGGAGAAGAGAGCAAGCAAGGGTTCAAGCCTATTTGAAGAAATAATTATCAAAAACACCCCTATTCTGGTGAAAGAAAAAAGTCACACAAGCCCAGGAAGCTCAGAGGATCCCAAATAAGCCTACATGGAGACAAATCATAATTAAAATGACAAGGACCAAAGACAAGGAGAGAATCCTGAAAGTCATAAGAGAAAAGCAGATAGTTACATATAAAGGAGCACCAATTAGACTGTTATATAATTTCTTAACAAAACATTTCCACTAAAGGGAGTGGCACAAAATATTCAAGATGATGAAAACCAAGGACCTACAACCAAGGCTACTTTACCCAGCAAGGTTATAATTTAAAATCAAAGGAGAAATAAGCAGCTTTCCAGACTAGAAAAAGTGAAAGGAGTTTGTTAACATCAAACCAGTACTGCAACAAATATGAAAGGGCTTGCTTTAAAAAGAACAAGATAAAAAATCCCTAATAGACTAAAGTATCACTAAATACATATCTATCAACAATCACCTTATGTATAAATGACTAAAATGCTCCAACCAAAAGTCATATAGTAGTTGAATGAATAAGAAAACAAGACCCATATATATGCTGCCTCCAAGAGATCCATCTCAGATCAAAAGATACACAGACTAAATATAAAAATATGGAAACAAATTTCATGAAAATGGAAAGGATAAAAGGTGGGGTAACATTACTTATATATGACAAAATAGATTTAAAACAAAGGCTGTAATAAGAGACAAAGAGAGACACTACATATGATAAATGGAACAATCCAACAAGAGGATATAAATAACCCTAGTAAACATTCATGAACCCAACACAGAAGCACCTGAGTATGTGAAGCAAATCTTCATGGACATAAAAAGATAGAAACACAGTCATAGTTGCAGATTTTAACACAGCACTGACTTCAATGGATTAATCTCCAACACAGAAAATAAAAAAGATGACACAGTAGACTAAACAGATTTAATTGATATCTTCAGAGGATTTCACCCCAAAGAAGCTGAATATACATACTTTTCAAGTGCACATGAAACATTTTCTAGGGCAATCTACTTGTTAGACAACAAACAAGTCAAGAAATTTAAGAAGACTGATATCATGTATCAAGCATCTGCTTTGACTACAATGCTATGAAACTAGAAATCAATCACAAGAATAGTGAAAAACATGCAAAGACATGGAAGGTAAATAACATGTTATTAAACAAGGCATGGGACAATGACAACATCAAGAAAGAAATCAAAAGATACCTTGAAACAAATGAGAATGTGAGGACACAACAATCCAAAAACCTGTGGGATACTAGGAAAGCAATCCTAAGAGGGAAATTCATAGCAGTACAGTCCTATCTCAAAACACAAGAAAACACTTGAATGAATATTTGGATTTTACACATAAAGGAACTTAAAAAAGAACAACAAACAAAACCCAAAGTAGGTAGAAGGAAGGAAATAATAAAGATCAGAGCAGAAATAAATGAAGAGTCTTAGAAAACAACACCAAAGATCAATGAATCCAAGTGGTGGATCTTTGAAAAGTAAACAAGATCGAGACCTCTTTAACCACACTCATCAAGAAAAAAAGAGAGAGGGCCCAAATAAGTAATACCAGAAATGAAAGAGAAGAACGAACAACCAACACCAGAGAAATAACAAGAATAGTAAGACAGTACCATGAATAACTATATGCCAAGACTGGACAACTTGGGGGAAATGGATACATTTCTACAAACATAAAATCTTTCAAAACTGAATCAGGAAGAAGCAGAAAAACTGAATAGACTTATAACAAGTAGCAAAATTGAAGAAGTAATTTTAAAAATCCCAAAAAAGAAAAGCCCTGGGCTGGATGCCTTCAAAGGTGAATTTTACCAAACATTCTGAGACAAGCTAACACCTCTCCTCTGAAAACTATTTCATAAAGTTCAAGAGGAGGGAAGGTGCCCAAACTCTTTTTACGAGTTATCCTCCGCCATTATCCTTATTCCAAAATCAGATGAAGACAGTACAAAGAAAGCAAATTATAGAACTATAAGCCTGATGAACTTAGATGCTAAATCCTCAACAAAATCTTAGCAAACCAAATACAGCAATGCATGAACAAGCTCATATACCACTACAATCAAGTGGGATATATTCTGGGAATGCAAGGTTAGCACAACGTTCACAAAGTGATTCATCAAATAAACAAAATGAAGGATATAAACCATATGACCATATCAACAGATGCAGAAAAAGCATTTGATAAAATCCAGCACCCATTTATGATAAAAATTCACAGCAAACTGGGATTAGAGGGAACATACCCTAAACATAATAAAGGCCACGTATAACAAATATACTGCCAGCGTCATACTCAATGGGCAAAAACTGCACGTTCCCCTTAAAATTGAGAATAAGACATGGATGTCTCTTTTCACCTCTCTTATTCAACATAGTACTGCAAGTCCTAGCCACAGTGATCAGATAAGAAGAAATACAAGGCATCCAAATTGGAAAGGAAGAAGTACAACTGTCATTGTTTGCAGATAACATGATACTCTATACACAGAGAATTCCAAAGATTCCACCAAGAAACTACCAGAACTGATAAATTAATTCAGCAACATAGCTGGACACAAAGTTAATATCCAGAAATCAGCTGTATTTTTATATGCCAATAATGAGCTAACAGAAAGGAAAATTAAGAAAACAATCTCATTCACAACTGCTACAAAGATAATAAAATATCTAGGAATAAACCTAATCCAAGGTGTAAAATATTGATACTTGGAAAATTGTAAGACGTGGAGAAACAAACTGGAGAGGGTACAAGTGGAAGCACATACCATGTTCATGTATAGGAGGAGTATTATTAAAATATTCATACTACCCAAAGCAATCTATAAATTCAATGCAATTCCTTCATGATGTAGAGTTGTGAGTTCTTTATATATTTTGGAGCTCAAACTCTTGTCTGAGGTATCACTGGCAAATGTTTTCCCATACTGCTGGTTCCCTTTACATTTTGCTGACGTTTTCTTTAGCCATGTAGAAGCTTTTTATTTTGACGAAGTCCCATCTGTTTATTCTTTCCTTTATTGTCCCTTGCTCTAGGGGACATATTGGTGAAATACTGCTGCGTGGAATATCTGAGATTTTTCCTGCTTATGTTCTCCCGAAGAACTTTTCTGGTTTCATGACTTATATTTAAGTCTTTTATCCATCTAGAGTCTATTTTTGTGTATGATGTAAGTTGGTGGTCAAGTTTCATTTTTTTGCATGTAGCTGTCCAGATGTTCCAATGCCATTTGTTGACGAGGCTATTTTTACTCCATTTTATGCTGGTGTTCCCTTAGGCAAATAGTAATTGACTGCAGAGACATAGGTTTATTTTTGAGCTCTCTATTCTGTTCGATTGATTTATGTGTCTGTTCTTATGCTAGTACCAGACTGTTTTGATTACCATGACCTTGTAATACAGTTTGATATCAGTTAGTACAATCCCTCTTACTTTGTTTTCTTAAAATTGTTCAGAGTCATTTATAGTTCCATATAAATTTTTGAAATGTTTGTTCTATATCTGTGAAATACGTCATTGGTATTTTTAGTAGGGATTGTGTTGAATCTATAAATTGCTTTGGGTAGTATGGACATTTTGATTATGTCAATTCCTCCAATCTATGAACACAGTATATGCTTCCATTTGTTTGTCTTCTTTGATTTCTTTCTTCAGTGTTATGTAGTTTTCTGAGTACAGGTCTTTTACCTCCTTGGTTAGGTTTATTCCTAGGTACTTTATCTTTCTTGCTGCTCTATCAAACGAAAATTTCCCTGACTTCTATTTCATTGTTGGTGTAAAAAATGCCTTCGATTTAAGAATACTGACTTTGTATCCCGCTGTTTTGCCACGTTCATTTACTAGGTTGAGCAGTTTTTTTGGTGAAGTCTATAGGGTTTCCTATGTATGCTATCATGCCATCTGCAAACAACGACAATTGTACTTCATCTGTTCCAATTTGGATGCCTTTTATTTCTTTTTCTTGTATGGCTGCTATGACCAGGACTTCTACTACTGTGTTAAATAGTAGTGATAGCAGATACGTTTGTCTTGTTACTGATCTTAGTGGGAAAGCTTTTAATTTTTGCTTGTTGAGTATAATGTTGGCTGTAGGTTTCTTGTATACAGCCTTTATTTTATTGAGGTATGCTCCCTCTACTTGTACTTTGCTAAGAGTTTTTATCATAAATGTGTGCTGTACCTTATCAGATGCTTTTGCTGCATCTACTGATATGATCATGTGATTTTTTCCTTTTGTTTATGTGATGTATTACATTTATTGATTTGCAAATATTGTACTGTCCTTGCATTCTTGGCAAGAATCCAATTAAAAAATGGGCAAAGGACCTGAACAGACATTTCTCCAAGGAGAACACACAAAGAAACCAGAGACATATGAAAGAATGCTGAACATCACTAGCCAATAGAGAGATGCAAATTAAAACCCCAATGAGATACCACTTCACACAGGTTGGAATGGCCATCATAAACAAATCAACAAACACTTAGTGCAGGCGAAGTTGTGAAGAAAAGGGAATCCTAGCACAGTGTTTGTGGGCATGCAAACTGGTGCAGTCACTGTGGACAATAGTATGGAACTCCCTGAAAAAATTACAAATGGAATTGCCTTTTGATCCGGCAATTCCACTGCTGGGATTATACCCTAAGAATCCTGGAACACTTATTCAAAAAAAGCTATGCTACCCAATGTTTATAGCAACACAATTTACAATAGCTGAGAGCTAGAAAGAGCCTAAGTGCCCATCAGTAAATGAGTGCATCAAATAACTGTGGTACATTTACACGATGGAATACTATGCAGCAGAGAGAAAAGGAGCTCCTACCCTTTGCAACAGAATGGATAGATGGAACTGGAGAGCATCATGCTAAGTGAAATAGGCCAAGTGGTGAAAGACAAATACCGTATGATCTCAGTGCTAAGTGGACCCTAATCAACAAAAGAAACAAGTGGGCAAAATAGAATCAGAGACATGGAAATAAGCAACAAAATTAAAGTAACCAGAGGGGAGGGGGGTTACAAAATCCAGGGGGATACAGGGGAAAGAAGGGGAAGGGTTGACATGGTACATGTATGAAGGACTCATGGACAAAAACAATGGGTGGGGGACTGAATGTGGGAGATGGCGATGGGTAGGGCAGAGGGGAGTAATGGGGGGGAAATGAGGGCAACTGTATTTGAACAACAATATAATTAAAGAAAGAAAGAAAATAAATTTAGTGCAATTCCTATAAGATTCCAATGACATACTTCACACCACTAGAACAGATATTTCAAAAATTTATAAAGAACTACAACAGGTCCTGAATAGGAGCTGTGATCCTGAGAAAAAAGAGTGCTGCAGGAATCACACCACCTAATATCAAACTATAGTATGAGGCCACAGAATTCAAAAGAGCATGGTACTGGCATAAAAACAGACACAAAGATCAATGGAACTATGTGGTACTAGTAGAAACACAGACAAGTAAATCAATGGAACAGAAATAAATCTCTACCTTTAATGTAATATTCAACAGAGGAAGCAAGCATATACAATGGGATAAAGATAGATGAATAAATAAATGGTGTTGGGAATACTGGACAGATATGTGCAGAAAAATGAAATTAGACCACCTTATTACACCACACACAAAATAAATTCAAAATGAATCAAAGACTCATGATTAATGAGTCTAACCATGATTTATGGTTAGACTCTAATGATAAATATTCTAGAATAAAACATAGGCAGTAATATCTTGGACACTGCTTGTAGCAACAGTTTATCGGATATATTTCCCCAGGCAAGGGAAACAACAGAAAAAAATGAACAAATGGGACTTATCAAACTAAATGGTTTTTGCGTACCAAAGGAAATCATTAACAAAATAAAAAAGGCAACCCACAGAATGAGAGAACATATTTTCTGATACATCTGATAAGGGGTTAGTATCCAAAATTTCAAAATACTTATGAAACTCAATACCAACCCTACCCCCCCCTGCAAAAAAAACCCCTGAACAACTCAATTAAAAAATGGGCAAAGGACCAGAATATATACTTCTCCAAAAAGGACATAGAGATGGCCAGTAGACATATGAAAAGATACTCAACATCACTAATCATCAGAGAAATGCAAATTAAAACCACAATGAGATACCATCTCATACCTGTCAGAATGGCTATCATCAACAGATCAACAAACAACAAGTGTTGGTTAGCACATGGAAAAAAGGGAACCTTCATACACTGTTGGTGGGAATACAGATTGGTGCAGCCACTGTGGAAAGGAGTATGGAGATACCTCAAAAAATTAAAAATGGATCTGCCTTTTGACCTAGCGATCCCAGTTCTGGGAATATACCCAAAGGAACCCAAAACACTCTTTTGAAAGTACATAAACACCACTATGTTCACTGCAGTATTATTTATAATTGCCAAGATATGGAAGTGCCCCAAGCGTCCATGAATAGATTAGTGGCTAAAACAACTATGGGACATTTACACAATGGAATACTACTAGGCTATGAAAAAGAAGTCAGTTTTACCTTTTGCCTCAGTATGGATGGACCTGGAGAAAATTATGGTAAATGAAGTAAGCCAGTTAGAGAAAGACAAAAACCACGTGATTTCACTCATATGTGGAACCTAAAGAACTAGCTGAACTAACAAGGACTATGGGGACAGACTCATGGATGGAGAGCAGGATAATAGCTGGCTGGTGTTGGAGGTTAGAGGGACTAAACAAAAAGGTCAAAGTAGACATAGAAAACAGTGCAATAATTGCTCAGGAAGGGTGGGTGTCATGGGACTAAATGGTGATAGGAAAAAAAACAACATAAAAATAACTTTAAAGAAAAGGAAGAGAAAAATCCCAAACCAGTTTGAAGGACACTGGGTGGCTATCCCACTGCCCTACCAAAGCAAAGGACCATAGCATATTTATACGCAAAATGCTTCTCTGATATGAAATAAAAGTAACCATTTTGCCAATGTGTACAAACTTGTTTGATTTACATGTGCTAAAAGTTGTTTTTAACTACCCACAT
This sequence comes from Artibeus jamaicensis, assembly GCF_021234435.1. Classification (NCBI taxonomy): domain Eukaryota; kingdom Metazoa; phylum Chordata; class Mammalia; order Chiroptera; family Phyllostomidae; genus Artibeus; species Artibeus jamaicensis. The sequence goes on from NW_026521822.1 coordinate 193,148, forward strand.
CATCAATATCCTCAAAAGAACTGGGAACTAATGAAATCTAAACTAGCAAGCTCCAAACATTCAAAAGCTTTTGCAAAGAAAGCGAGTCCAGAGTTTTACTCTTGAGATAAAATGAGATGATTAAATCAAGATAAGCCATTCTTTTCTCACTGCAAACCAATGGTTGCTAACAGCAGTGGTTCTCCCTTTCAAGGAATGTTTTGACATTTTGTGGGAGGTGTTTCTGATCATCACAATAATGGCAGGGGTGAAGAAGCTGATGAGTAGAAGGGAGGAATCAAGATGCTAACAGTCCTGCAGAGAGTATGGGACAATCAATACCGTAACTGTTCTCTCCCTCTAGCATGGACTTTTTGTTGTCTTAGTGTACATCTAAGTAGATGAAATACCTATTTACAAATATAGATGAACCTAATCCATTTCACAAGGTATTTTTTGTAGAGTTTTAACAGTTATTAATTTTCTCCAAATGCAATTACTATGCAATTTTGGAAGAACTGTACTTTTGCTCAGAAATTTACCAAAACCTATATATTATGTCAGAAAACCATGTCACCCATGACAATGTTTTTCTGTGGTGTTTGAATTACCAATTCTACCTACAGTGTCTATTCACTTCACTGTATCTTGTGTAGGTAGGTCCAAACATTCACATATTGACACACATATTATTCTACTGAAAATAATTTTACTCCTCCTTTAAGGTATCATATTGATATTTTACTTTTTTCATACTGATATCTTTAAAGCTATGAGTCTACTTATTATCAACCTCACTTACGATAAAATTCAGGATAAAAGGTGTCATTAAAATATTTTAAAAAGAAGTAGTGAACTTGAGAATTACTGTTGTGACACTCAAAAGTTACCACGTCCAGTATAATATGAAATCTTAATTATAAGTCAGTCTTTTCCCTTATATTTACATAAGGTAGGGAAAACCAGTAAGAGTGTTATTTTAAGATATAAGAAACAAATGCTTTCAGATATGTAAAGAGCAAGAGAAAGTTAATTTACAGCACTTTTTGTTTCCCAACTGCAATTTTTTTGTCTTCCTAACTAAAATTTAATTCTACTGGGGCGGGGGGAAGAAAATCCATGTCCAGTTGGAAATACTACAGAGACTATCCTTACCTTCCATTGCAAAGTGAGTGAATTTTTGGTCCGATTGGCTATCCTTGGTGGATTAGGTATGTCAGGTTCACAGCTCAAGGTGGTAAAGCTTTCAGTTTTTGAAGCAGTTCCCTTTACAGAATTGTATTCTGCCTGGACTCTATGATGATAAAATAAATAGTTTTATCCTACAGAATCATTGTATATGGGCCTTTAACAGTATTACCTTTAAGTACTTTCAAGTTATAATAAGTTGCTCCCTAAATGTTCTATTAAGAAAACATGCATATTAGAAGAGTGGCCCTTAAAGAGAAAAAAAGGACAGACCAGTGGCGTTCATCTTTTTTTGACTGTAACCGAAAGTAAAAAAATACATTTTAAATTGTAACATAACTGTGTCTGTGCATTATATATTTACACACAGGCACACAAACACTACTGCATGCACATACGTGTTTAACAAGTGTGCGGAAAAAAATATAATTAACTAGAGTAATATACTCCACTTCTATTTCATTTGATAGTTAATTTTTAAAAATGCTGAATATAATCTACAAAATTCATTACACAATCCAATAATGTTTGCAATCCACAGTTTGAAAAATACTATTTTGAATAATATACTAGGGTTCATCTATAGGAAGTATAATTGAAAATTTATTTAATACATTAATAGAAATAATACTAACCACAAATGTTCTTTTCAAAATGGAGGTGACTAGCTAAATGCACTATATTCAATACCAACCAGAGAAGTCCCTAGAGTCTATAAAACCTCAGTAAATTACAATGCGATTTACAATGCATTACAACATACAATAAAACAGTATCTAAGTTATTCCCAATTAGCTGTAAAATTCTATTAGCTTTAATATCTCAAAACTCTTTCCAAAACAAAATGGTATAAGCCAAATGTTATTTATGATTCTGTTTTATAAAAATTTCAAAAGCTGGGACCACTTTCTAGCACTGAATTGGATATTGTAGACATATTATACATATTAGCTATACTTCATTCCACTCTCTAGGTCTTACAAACAGGCTAATTAACCATTAAATGTAACATCTGAGTTGAAATGTTTTACTTTTTTTTGAAAAGTGTTGATAATTGTACCAAAAGAAAAACCCACCTTCATGTTTTTAATACAAAGTTAATAATTAAATTGTATTCTAGATTTAAGAAAAGATTAAAAATAAAACAACGTATGGTATATCATAGAAAAGCAACATGTAGGAGTTCCTTACTTTGCATGGTATTCTGTGGCTGGTTTGAGATCATTTAAAGTAACACCTGCTTCTTCTCCTCTGGGTGGGGAGAAAAAGATAGTATTTCACTGCCTGATAAATAAAGCATTTTTGGAGGATATGCATTACGTGCCTCATAGGTAATTTATGAAATTATATTGCTTCTTACTTTACAAACTGTGGCCATATTCAAATTCTGTTAATATGGCATTTATGTAATTAGGATATGTGGCAAACTTAAGTATTACCTGCATACCATTTTAAAACAAATAGGTATGGTAAGCAAATCAGGAACCATTTTATTTTATATTATTTAAAAATCCATTTCCCACATATTTGAAATGCAAAGTAACACATTAATACTGAAATCAAAACTACTAAAGTTTTACAATAAGTCTGCCAAAATCTTGCATTTTATTAGAATATAACACGGAACTTTATTTAAAATGTTAGTTTAATGAATAGGTAAGAAAAAAACAGTAACCATAATTTAAAGTAAAGCATTTCCCATAGACACTATTACATTTTAAAATACAACAGGGCTCCTCTTCTTAAAATAATCATTTTATATCATTGGTATGTAGCCAACAAACCAGCGTTTTTTAATTTTTTTTAATAATCACTGTTGTCTCTTCCATTTCCTTCATCCAGGTTTCTCTCCTCTCCACTTTATAGACAACTGCAATCTCTTCTCACTGCCCTCCCAGATTACCAGCTACCATTTCTCAAATCAAAGCCAGTAAATATTATGAGCAAGAAAACATGTCTTATTGGTGAAAATACACTTTAATCAATTGGGCAGTTGCAGCAGCATCCTCAGAGAGACCTTAATTAGCTGTAGAGTAAAGGAAGTGACTAGTCCATCTCATGCTCTGTGGTCAGGTTGCAAATGGAGATAAACCCTTTTAACATGCAACCATAGCTAATTAGAATCAACCATTAACACACAAAAACCCCCATTATGTTGATGTCTGTCATCCCAGACTTATCCCTTAGGTAGGTTTGTCTCTTTTAAGAAAAATGAATAGAATAAACACAAAAAAGTCTCAATACAGATAAGGCGACAGGACCTTTTTATAACCTTATGATACTAGATGACAGTCACTGGGATAGTTTTCCTTTCTTCCCTATGCTTGCAATTTTTTTTTTGAAAAAAGATAGCAAGAAGGTTGATGTACCCAGTGTTCTGTGCTAATTATGATCATTTGAATGACTAAGCACCCTCATTTACAATCTTCCTGGTGCTCACATTATAACTAATAATCAACTTTACTCTTTTTATTTTTTTATTAGAATAAGTAATGTCTATATAAGGACAGCAAAAGAATTTATTTTATGAATGCCAATCATAAATGTCACAACTTTAGCCACAGACTCTTTCTAAGGCTACTTGGCATATAATAAACACATTTTGAACCATGGAAAGAGGGCTATGATAGGTTTTGAAATATGATTATTAACAAACCAACAGACAAATGAGGAATAATGGTGCTAAATTCATTTTACAGTATGATATGAGCTTTTACATGTAAGAATTAACTCCAGTTTTTTGGAGGAGCAATACCATCCATTTTTGGTCCTGGTTTCTACATAATACAATTTATATTTATGCCTTGGGAATATGTGAATAGTAAAATATCTGTTGGTGGCCTACTAAAATATAAAAGCTGAATGTGGCAATGAAAGCAATTACTCTAAGAGTATGTAGACAGAAATGTGTTACAGCTGGCATTTGGACTATTTACATCAAAATCACTGTCACTGGTCAATTATAGGTTCAAAATAAAAGCATGAAGAGAGAAAAGAATAAAATCAGTATTAAGCTTTTTATGACAAACCATTAACTTAATAATGAGAAGGAGTAAAACATAACAAATACCTACACATACACACTTTTATATTTCCCATCTTTTCCAGTACTTGAGACGAGAATTTCATAACCATAGAGCTCTGGTACAATAGTCTCATCTTTTTCACCATTAATGAAGCTGGAGGGAGGTGACCAGGTAAGTACTACTGACCTTGCCTGGATGTCTGAGGCCTGCAAGAACATAGTATTTTAAAAGCTCTATGAAAAAACTGTAATGTGCACAATGAACAGTGAAAAATCTAATAGAGTTTCAGGAGTAAATAAAATATATTTGTATCTACTTACTTCAATGATCACAAATAGAAACCTATCCATTTGCAGATGAAATATGATTTGTTCTGAATGGGCAGATGGGTTAAAAACATTTAAAGACCTCTTGGACCATTCAAAACTATTAGTGTAAACACAAATATAGTCAAAAGAAAGAATGAAGAAAAAAAGTCACTTGTAAGATTCGAAAGGGTTCATTTCCTCAATTTATAAAGTGTCTTAAAATAAGAAAAAGATGAGAAACTCATGAGAAAAATAAGGAAAGGACATGGACTGTCTGAATATATAAATTTAAAAAAGATACCACTTTTTATCCCCCCCAAATGTGAGATATATAATACCATTATACTCTATTTTATGGAAAAAGAAACAGATTCAAAAAGGTTAAGTGGTTTGTCCCAGGTCACTCAACCCCTAAGTATAAGCTAAGGCTGAGACTAGCACAATGTTCTCCCTCACACACTACACTTGAGTCATATTACTGAGTAGCTCTTCTTTTATTTTTGGTTGGTTCCTCAATTGCCATGTTTCAGTTCTTCTTTAATGTGGGTTAATGTTTGCAACACTGTCCCCACACTTCCCCACTGTTCACAGCGCACAGTGCCCAACCACTACTTTTTCTTCACATTTCAATTCAATCATCCCTAGGGAGCTGCTTTAATATCCCGAGACAAGGTCACCTATATTATATATTCTTATAGCACTATACTTTTTTCCTGACACTTCACAGATAAATCATTACATGTACTGCTTGGCTACTCCACACTAACTTAAGTTCTAAGGGCAAAGGCCATGCCTGCTCTTTGCTTTCTATTCTATCTCCAGCTTCTACCACGGTATCTAGCATTCTGTCACATATTTATGGAATGAATTAGGTGAATTCAATACCTATTGAATTAGGTATTCTAAATGAACTACAGCATGCAAAAACCACACAAAACCAATTAAAAACCCTCACCTAGACTTCATGGATCATATAAATTTAATTAAAAAGGCATAGCTACCCAAACTGTAAAACAAACAAAAATTAAAAAACCCTAAAACCAAAGCAAAACAAAGACATAAGCATTACTTTATGTTTTAAGATACAGAGCTACTGTTTTATTAAATTACCTCTTCCTCATAATATTGAGCAAGAATTCTTTTGAAAAATTGTTTTAAGCTTTATGTGCCTGAAAAATTAGACTTTAATATTATATAGTGTAACAAATAAATGCTGCTAGAATTAGATATCATTATCATTCAAATAATTCTATTAAGGCTATGAAATTCCTTTTTAAATTAATCTAGTGATATACATTTGAATATACATAGAACTTCAAAGGATAATGCCTGAGTTTCAATCCCAACTTCAATACAACTTATTAAACCTACTCTTTCTAATCTGTAAAATAGGGAAACTAGTTCTGAGGGTTGTTGCAGAAATGAAAGAAAGTAATGCATTTATGTACTCAAAAGTGTTTTGAACAGATTCTGAAACTAGGAAAGTTGTACTAGCTATTATTATGAAATAATTCTGTATATGTTTACATTAATTTACATGTATAGAAGGAATTAGAAATAAAAAACGAAAGCATCCAAATCTATTATTTAAGATGGTCAGAAGAAATAGGACCATAGTAACCTATTAGATTAGTGAATGTCTTAGTAAAATGGGGTAAAATGAAAAAGTAACCCTTTGTGGAAGTGTTAAGAGCAGCAACTCTTCTAATCTGTTCTTGTACAAAAATTACAGCAAAGTATTTTTTAGATAACTTAGCACAAACTATTTTACCAAGGACTTTTTGGGGGGGGGGGGAAACGCAGAGCTTTTTCTTTTAGAAATCATAAGTAGTTTTATCAGTATTTAATAAATGGCCTTACTGTGGCTGAAAAAGTCCTATTGTCTACTTCTTTCCATCTTGTACTACATTTTACTATGCTCCAGTGATAATGGTTCTTTCTATCTAAGAAACTTGTCATGATTATTCCTGCTCTCCCATTCCTATTCCTTCCACCTTTTGTGCCTTTTCTAACTCTTCAGAGAAAAGTTTCCTGATTGCTGTATTTAAATAAATCTCCTTTTCTCAGTAACTCATCATATCGCCCTATTTTTGTAATAGCACTTTTTATGACCACACACAATTTGCATATTTGTTTTTTATTTATTGTGTACAGTAAGGGCCAAATGTATATTTTTATTGGTTGTCATGATTTATGTAGCTCTTCAAAGATAAATGTAATGACATAGAAAGATTGCTAAGGCATTACATAGCAAGTGAAAATAGCTTGCCATAGAGCGATATGGTACAGTATAACTCCCTTTTCCTAAGGGTTAAAGAAAAAATTTATACTTTGCTGGACACATATAATGAACTGAAACAGGACTAGAAAGAATCCTAAACTAAACTGTTGGGTGTGATTAAATTGAAGGAGTGGGTAAAAAGAGAATATATTTTTACTCTATATTTATGTATTACATATTTTACCATATTAATTATAAAATATCCAGATTCAATCAGTCACTGGCACTTCTGTTAGCTGCTTTTAAAATGGAGTGAAGTTAAAACTCTTATAAAAAGCACAGAGAAACTACTGTCTGATAACTACTGTGATATTTGATTTCTCCTTCTAGTCTTCTATTTTTTTCTAAAGCTTTCTCTTCATGACGCTGTAATCACAGTGTCTAAATCCTGGGCTGGCCAAAAAGTTCATTTGTTTTTCTCCAAAAGATGGCTCGAGTAGTGCTTGTCTTTAACTTCATTTGAAACAATTTTCTTAGATTGTATTGTGACAGCTTCATTATCAGTGTATATTAAAAAAGTCAAAATTGGTGAATTTTTGTATAGCCATTTTAATACTGAAGATGGAAGAAAATATGCAACATTTTCAGCATATTATGTATTATTCTATAAAAAAGGTAAAAATGCCAAAAAAAAAAAAAAGATTTGTGCAGTAGATGGAGAAGTGCTATGACTGACTGAATGTGTTAAAAGTTGTTTGTGAAGTTTTATGCTGGAGATTTATTGCTGGATGATGTTCCACAGTTGGGTAGACCAGTTGAACTTGACAGCAGTCAAATACAGACATTAACTGAGAAACATGGAAATAGCTGACATACTCAAAATATCCAGTTCAATAACGTTACTGGTGAAAATGAAAAAATGTGTCTTTTACCAATGAAGTTATTTATTTTATTTTACAGAGTAAATAAAGTTATTTACTTTATTTTACAGAAAGAACTAAACTTTCACCAATGAAGTTACTGGTGAAATGAAAATGTGTCTTTTATTTTACAGAAAGAACTAAACTTTTTGGCCAACCCAATAGTTTTATTCCCAGCATTTTCCCCTACAAAAGCATTGCTGCAAATCAAAACCATATTTTTAAGTGGCTGTATCATTCTGTCCAGTAAAAACCTTCCAATTTATGTACGCATTCCTTTGTTTTATTTTTGTTAATGTTAGTGCTACAAATACATCTTTGTTTGTGTAGCTATTTATTGAGAGACAGGACTGCACAATTTCAGTAAATTTCAATTTACACTTCTTTTGATAACTGTGAAGAATCCTTTAAAGTCTTAATGAATTTAAAAAATACAACTGTATGAGAACTTTACTTAAGGTTAATCTTTAGTCATATATGATGCATTTTTTCCATTAGAATGTTAGCCTTTATGAAGGATATGTAAAAAATATGCAGACAATTGTATGTATTCAGTTTTGCTGGCATACCTTTTTCTGATTTTTTTTGAATTCTTCTATTACATCTATACTTACAAAGATTAAAGAATATTAACTTTTATAATTTGATATTATTTACCTATTTTTGCACCTGGAGTCAACTGGACATATTTATATAAAACTCATATAAATGGGTTTTAAAAAATTTGATAATTAGTTGTATTCACTCTCTTTTATGAGATCTTTGTCTGATCCAGTGATTTTCAATGTCATTTAGTATGTATTAAATCCTTGTTTAACAAATGGATTCTTGGTTGAATATCCACTTTCCTGGTAACACTTCTGTTCTTATGTTAGATCCATATAGATCCATTACTGACTCCATATTCCTTATATAGAACAAGTTTTAAGACCTGAGTAGAAAAATACCAAAGTCCTATATGAGTCCTATACTAAATATAAATGTAAAGAAAATATATAAAATACTTACCACCGGTTTGACAATGTTGGAAAGAAGTGCTTCCAAGGCTTTAGTTTCTTCATCTTTTTCTAAAAAAATTTTTTTAATTAAAAAATTAGTGTAAATGCAATATACTCCCTCCACAACAATGTCTTCTGAAACTAGGTTAGTATTTGAGACTTTTATTTTCTATTTTTTACTCCTTAGTTGATATTCAGCAGCTTATGGCTCTCCATGATTCTTCTGCTTCAGTTTCTATTTCCATTTTAAGCACAATTACTAGCTGTAACACACACACACACACACACACACACACACACACACGAACTAGCTAGCAAGTTTTTCTTATAGACAGTATATTTTTATTCAGCTGTAAAAAACCCTAATTGTCTACAAAGTTCTCATTTGTCAGTCTCATACTTCTTAATGTCAACTATTTGTTTCATGAAATGCCTTAATTGTGGTGATTCCCAAAAGAGAAATATAATTGACTTGACCATAATTTACAGCCACCAAAGATATATCTGAAACTTTAGTTTAACTCTTCTGAAACATGAGTGCTGAAAAAGAATGATCAGGAGGTCTCAAAAATATGCAAGAATATTTTTGTAAACATTAATATATAAGCCTTGGGGCCCCTAAAACAATAAAACTTATTGGTGGGAAATGAAAATTTTAAAGAAAAAATAGTACTGCTTGGAGTTCTACTGAGGAAGTCACAGATAAGGGAAACACAGGGATTTTAAGAGAAAATAACCTTTGAAGAATTGAATGGAGAATATTCTACCATAACGTATATGAATAGACTGGTTAACAATGTAACTAACTAGTTACATAAAGAAGCTGGAAAAATAAAGAGTTTTGATAAAAGCCAGTATAGCCTTATCAAAGGCCCAAAAAGAGAAGAAAGAGAATCAGGATGAACTCTGGAGTTTTTCTACAAATAAAAATTTCTCATGGTTAGTACACTTTATGATATAGGTAAAATTACTCATTGAGTTCCCCCCAAATTGTAAAAAGAGGTAGTTTAGTAACAATTTAGGTTCTAAAACATTTTCTTACATTTAGGGAGTGTTAAGCTAATAATCTATAGTTTATTTTGGGCATGACAAAATGATTAAAGGTTAGCATGTACTTTTTGTAGGTTAAATATTGATGAAAATACCAAAAATAATAGCTGAGTAATTTAAATAGTTACCTTTGATTTCTGTATCAATTTGTACACCACCTTTCCCTTTTCCTGACTTGTTCTTTGCTAATCCTGTGTTTATACCACTAGCATTCTGCCCTTTTATAAGTCCATTATGTTCACTTATGGGAGAAGGGCATTTCTGGGGTGATGACGGTGGACTGCTCATTTTCTCTTTTTGTGTTCCTTGGCGATCCTTTAATTTTTTCTGTAAACGTTCATATGTTTTACTAGATCTTTCATCTCTAAAGTTGGACCTTCCATGAGTAGAGTGAGCATCTAGAAAGAAATATAAAATTAAAAACATTTAAATGGTCAATTTCTCCAAATACATTTGTGACATGAGATAGAACAGAAAATAAATCTATCATAATTATATAAAACATAACATGTTGAAGAATAATTTTGCAAAAAAAAAAAGCACTATTTCTGTGTATCTGCCATCTAATGGAACTGAACTTTGTGACTAGATTACACATGCACAGACACAACATAAATTTACGGAGACACTCCTTCACCTTTTCCCAAGTAACTATTATTCTTCATAGGAAAAGCTTGGTGGTATGCTATGATTATTACAGGTGGGGAATAAGATCTGAACTGAGCTATCTTTTACTCTTTTTAAGCCATTACTTTTAACATCTCTGTCAACTTCAAACCTATAAAATAGGTAAAAACAAAACCACCACCTGCCTAAATCCCCTTATGATTCAAAAACACAAATCATCACTAAAAAAAATTTTAAGAGTTACCAAAAAGAAATGAGTAGATTGTTTATTAGTAAGAGAATCTAGGTATAAAAAGCATTGCATCTTGAGATATTGTAAGTCACACAATATAATAAAATTAACAATAAATATTGTTAAATCAACTGTCCTCAGTTTATTTTTAAACAACAAAACTTATAAAGAACTTACAAAACTCAACAAAAAAACCCAAACAACCCAATTAAAAAATGGAAAAAGGAACTTCTGGTCAAGATGGAGGCATAGATGGACATGCTTCATTACCTTGCACAGCTATAAGTAGGATCACAACTAACCTCAAAACAAAAAACACCCAGAACTGCCAGAAAGTTGAACTATGAAGTCCAACAACCAAGGATTTAAGAAGCCATATGCATCCAGATGGGTAGGAGGGGCAGAGATGGGGAGCTGGGACAGAGAGGTTGTAGTGTGATGGAGGTGAGGTAGCAGCAGCTGGCAGAATGGGTGGTCCTACATTCATGAGTGGTAGATAAAAATCTGGAGGGAAACCTTGGGAGCGAGCGAGCAATCCCAGATCCAGGCCAGCCCACGTAGCCCAGGGTTCCTGCACCAAGAAAATAAAGTCTTATAACTTCTGGTTATAAACATTGGTGGGGGTTGGGGTGGTGGAGCAAACTGCCAGTCTCTTGGCAGAGTCCATGTAAAGGGCCTGCGGTGTCTTAGAACATATGCAAACCCACCCGCTCTGGGAACCACCACCAGGGCAGCAGCTACAGGGACACCAGTCACATATGGGAAGGTGGTGAAGTGAATGAAAATGGGGCAAGTGCTGAGAAAGACTCCAGCAGCTAGAAAGGGCACTGTCTCCTCTTCAACCCCTCCCCCACATGCAGAGCCACAGAGTGGTGAAGTGGGTTGCCCTGCACTGGTAAATACCCAAGGCTCCACCCCATAAAACTTAACAGATGCACCAAGACAGGGAATCAAAGCAGTTCTACCTACTACACAGGGGGCTGCCAAATTAAGGAGACAAAGAAATATGGCCCAAATGAAAGAAGAGAACACAGCTCCAGAAATAGAACTAAGTAAAACAGAGATGGCCAATTTACCAGATTTAGAGTTCAGAACACTAGTGATAAGGAAGCTCAGAGAACTCATTGAGCACAGCAAAAGCATAAAGAAAGAAATGAAGGCTATACTAAATGAAATAAAGAAAAATCCACAGGGAACCAACAATGAAGGGAAGGAAGCCAGGATTCAAACCACCGATTTGAAACATAAGGAAGAAATAAACAATTAACTAGAACAGAATGAAGAAACAAGAATTCAAAAAAATGAGGAGAGAAAAAGATGACTCTGAGACATCTCTAAAAGTGCGAACATCTGGATCATGGGGTTGCCAAAAGAAGAGGAAGAGCAAGAAGTTGAAAACTTACCTGCAAAAATAACAAAAACGTCCCTAATTTGTGAAGGAAATAGAAAGGAAGCAGTGAGTCCCATAGAAATTGGGCCCAAGAAGGAACACACCAAGACATATCATAATTAAAATGCCAAAAGTTAAACATAAAGAGAGGATCTTAGAGCAGCAGGAGAAAAGCAAAGAGTTACTTACAAAGGAGTTTCCATAAGACTATCAGCGGAGGACTTTTCAAAAGAAACTTTGCAAGCAAGAAGGGACTGGCAAGAAGTAGTAAAAGTGATGAAGAGCAAGGACATACATCCAAAATTAGTCTATCCAGCAAAGCTATCATTTAGAATCGAACAGCAGATAAAGTGCTTCTCAGACAATGTAAAGCTAAAGGAGTTTATCATCACCAAGCCATTATTATTAGAAATGTCAAGGGGACTTACTTAAGAAAAAGATCAAAACTATGAACATTAAAATGACAACAAACTTACAACTATCAACAAAATCTAAAACAAACAAAAAAAACCCAACAAACTAAGCAAACAATTGGAACATGAATAGAACCATAGACATAAGAGATCATTTGGAGAGTTATCAGTTGGGAGTTGGAAAGGGAAGACTGGGAGAAAAGTACAGAGATTAAGAAGCAAAATTGGTACAAAATAGGCAGGGGTATGTTAAGAACAGTATAAGAAATGGAGAAGCCAAAGAATTCATATGTACGACCCATGAACATGGACTAAGGGGTGACAGCTGAAGGGAAGGGTGGTACTGGGAGGAAGGGAGCAAAGGAGGAAAACTGGGAAGACTGTAATAGCAAAATCAATAACATACACTTAATGAAAATGGGCAAAGGTCATGACTAGATACTTTTTGAAGGAGGACATCACAGAAGGCCAATAGACATATGAAAAGATGTTCAATGTTACTAATCATCATAGAAATGCAAATTAAAACCACAATGAGGTATCATTTCACATCTGTCAGAATGGCTATCATCAACAGATCAACAAACAAGTGCTGGAGGGATGTGGAGAAAGGGGAACCCTTCTGAGGTGTTGGGGGTAATGCAGATTGGTACAGCCACTGTAGAAAGCAGTATAGAGATACCTGAAAAAATTAGAAATGGGTCTGCCTTTTGAACCAGCAATCCCCCTGTTGAGAATATATCTGAAGAAACACAAAACACTAATTCAAAAGAACATAAGCACCCCTATGTTCACTGCAGTGTTATTTATAATCGCCAGGTTATGGAAATAGCCCAAGTGTTCATCAATAGACGAGTGGCTAAAACTACTATGGGACATCTACGCAATGGAATACTACCTGGCTATAAAAAAGAAGAAATTTTTACCCTTTGCCTCCATATGCACAAAACTAGAGAAAATTATGCTAAGTGAAATAAGCCAGTCAGAGTAACACAAATACTACATGATTTCACTTATATGTGGAATTTAATGAACAAACTGAACTGAGAAGAACAAGAGACAGATTCACAGATAGGATGACAGCGGAAGGGGGAAGGTAAGGGGTGGAGGGATTAAGCAAAAAGGAGAAAGGACTCTTGGACATGGACAACAATGTTGTGATTGCGAGGGGGTGGTAAAAATTATTCAAAAATAAAAAATAAAATCTTTAAAGAAAATATTTTAAAGTCTCAAGAATCCCAGTAGGGTGTTAATTTATCAATGTTTTAAGAATATTGGTATAACATTTTTCTATATAGTGTTAAGTATATATTCTTATAGTTTAATGCATATCCCCTTTGAATAACAATGGGTTTTAACAATGCAAAATAGTAGTAATTGTAACATCCAGTATTTTCTTAAATTTTCTCAAACACATTTTTAAAAACTAAGTCATAATTAGCTGTAAGAAAATAGAAGAGATTAATTTATACTATACACTTTAAAATAAATACTGTAACATTATGTACAATAACATTAGGATAAAAACATAGGAATTTGGCTACCTACATGTAAAAAAAAATGAGTTTCCAGACAGTCACACGTCAACCTTACTTAACACTGTATAGAAAAATTAACTCAAATGTCATCAAAGACCTAAATGTAGGCATTAAAACTGTAAAACTTAAAACATGAGAAAATCTGCATGACATTTGATTAGACAATAGTTTCTTAGATATGAAAACAGAAGCACAAGCAATTAAAACAATCTGACTTCATCAAAATTAAAAACTTTTCTACAATGAAGAATACCATTAAGAAAATGAAAAGACAACATGAGAGAAAAATCTGTAAATCACGTATCTTAAAATAGTCTTGTATCCAGAATATATAAACACTCTTACAACTCAAAAATAAAGACAATAACTCAATTAAAAAACATGGTTGAAGGTCTGAACAGATATCAATAATCAATTGAAAAGATGCCCTATACCTGTAGTTAGTTGTTAGAGGCAAGCAAATCAAAATCTTAATGAGATAAAACTTCACACTCCAGCAGGGCTAGAATTAAAAAGCTGACAGCAACAAGCTTTGGTAAGGATATGCAGAAATTAGAGCCCTCATACATCACTGGTGAGAATGTAAAATAGGGCTGTCACTATGATAAACAATTTTATAGTCCCTCAAAAGGTAAATATAGAATCACCATATGAGTCAGCAATTCCACTCTTAGGTATATACCCAGAAGCAGTAAAAACATATGCCTGTCAAAACAGATTTTCATAATAGAGAAAAAGTGAAAATAACCCAAAAGTCCAACAAGTAATAAACTGAGAAGTAATATACCCACATAATGAACTGTTTTTCACAATAAAAAGAAAGCACTAATCATGCTAAAACCTTGAAATAAACCTTCAAAAAATAAGCTAAGTGAAAAAAAGCCAGACATAAAAGGCCGCACATTGTATGAACATTTACATCAAATATACGTACTGTATGTACCTTTATATGAAATGTCTAGAATAGGCAAAGCCATAGAAATATAGAAAGAAGGTTAGGAGATGGGGTAAAGGAAGTTGAGACTGACTTAACAGGCACAGAGTTCCTTTCTGGGATGAAATGTTCTGGAATTAGCATTAGTAAATATAGTATATAATGAATATACTAAAAAACCACTGAATTGTAAAATTTCAAGTGGTTAATTTTGTAATATGAATTATCTCAATAAAAAAATGAAACTTTAACTAGTATATACTTTGAAAATGTAGTTATCCAAATGTTTTTACATTTCATTTATTACTCAAGATAAATAAAATAATAAAGCAACTATGGGGGGTTATATAAAGAATATGTAGTAGAAAGAGCAGGAACTTTATTACAAAAAAGCTCCGAGAGAGTAAAATCCTCAGCAATAAACTAGCAATGGCCATGCAAAAATTAATTGATATTTTTGAGCCTCAGTTTCTTCATTTGTTATCTTGCAGAATTTTATTGAGGATTAAGTGATATAATACATGTCCAGCAAAGTTCAGATTCAGTAATGGTAGTTGTTGACAGTGAAATGTTGGATTAGGTCCCACTTTGGGAATCTATTGAAAATGTGGAAAAATATCAAGGAGATAGCTACCAGTTATAAAACTGCTGCCTGTTGTAAATTCCTTGGCTTATAACCTCAAATACAGTATGTCTCTTGTCTTCTACCACTAGGTAGCTAGTTTGTAAAGATGTACTCTTTGTAGATTTGTATGCTTCACTTTTCTTCACATCATTGTTAATTGTATTTATGAAGTCTAACACATATCCCCTTTGAATAACAATGGGTTTTAACAATGCAAAACAGTAGTAATTGTAACATCTGGTATTTTAAATTTTTCAAACACGTTTTTAAAAACCAGGTAAAAATTAGCAGTAAGAAAATAGAAGAGACTAATCTGTAGTATAAACTCTTGCTACTGAAAATTATGTTCATTGGAATACTGCATGAGCCTCACCTAGTTTGTTAAAATGCAGAAACCCAAATCCCACCCAGACCTACAGAATCAGTAAGTATTACTTGGGGGATAGAAATAAGTTTAAAATAACATAAAAAACAACATTATATATATAGTATATAATGTATAATATATTATATAGTATATAATTACATAATGTATAACACAATCTATAATATATAATGTACCTAGTAAAGACTGTGCTGCATATTTCAAACTTTGTGCTTAAGCAGTTGTATCTTCTACAAATTTACTAAGTATAAATGACAGGTTCTGCTAACTAATTGCAAGGAAAACTGATATATCAAACAGATTCAGTTCTTTGGGGATTTATAGGCAAATGAGGGAGAAAGTCATACAAAAAATAAAACTGTTTGGTTCTGTGAAAGAAACAGATTTCAGTGCTAGACTGATAATGCAGGGTCCTGGATAGTTTTTCTGAGAGCTGAAATCTAAAGGAAAAACATGAGCCTTCCAAGGAAAAGAGGGAAGAGCATTCCTGGTAGAGAGAACAACATGTACAGAGGCAATGAAGCAAGAAAAAGCTTGGAGGTTATGAAAAGCTGAAGGAGGATGGTGGAGACAAGAAGGACAAGGCAATGAAAGATCACAGAACAGAGCCTTGTCCAGGGCAGTGGTTTGCAACCAGGGATAATTTTGGCTCCCAGGCCAGGGGTCATTTGTCAATGCCTGTAAGTATTTTTAGTTGTCACAATTGGGTAAAGTTGAGCATGAGGGTGAGGGGAGGGTTGGAGTACTGTGTTACTGAAATCTAGTGGGTAGAAGGCAGAGATTCTGCTAAACATCATACAAAGCAAAATCCCGTCCTCCACAACAGACACTTATCCATCTTCAAATATCAAGAATGCTAAGGTTGAGAAACCCTGATCTGGTGAAGGGTTTAGGACTTTATACAATTGCAAAGGGAAGTCACGGAAAGAGAACAGTTTGAGTTATATTTTTAAATGATTACTCTGGCTGATCCTGGATGGTTGGGGCCAAGAATAACAGTAGAAAACTGGGAGGCTGACAATGCACTTGTCCTGACAAGAGCTGATGGTGGATTAGATCTGAGTAGCAGTAAGAAAAAGTAGATAAATTTGGGAAATTTCTAAAAATAAAACTAGTACCAAATGATGTGGAAGAATCAAATTTTACCATCTGGTTTTCACTTGAGCAAATTGAATGGACAGCGGTACCATATACTGAGATGAAGCTGACAGATAAAAGCAGGTTCCAAAATTAGATTTATGTTTTAGAAATGCTATAAGGGAGGTACATGAAAGTATATAGATGGTATTTAAAGCCACAGGAAAAAATAAGATTACTATTTTGTGTGTATTTTGTTTCTATTCTTCCTCAAAATTTAGTAACTCCCTCAGTGCAAGGTTATATCTTACTTTTTTTTTTTTTTTCAAACTTTCAATAGAACATAGCAACTTTGGTTAGTAGCAGGGCGGCCTTCAATATTTACCAATGATGTGATTATTCCTGGCTGAAAATTTTCCTCAGAGCCTAGATAGCGTAACAGAGGAGAAGATGTCTTCTTTGAATGTAACCCCACTAAATATTACTACATGATATAAATTACTTCCTTCTCTTTAATTTTTGTTTACTCATTTGCCTTGAAAGATGATCATGAGGATGAAATAGTGCTTAGATAACAAAAAATAATTGACATTGTTAACCATTTTTGGTTTTAGATAACATGATAACAGCATCTATTATATCCAAGCCAAGTATAGCCTATTCC
This sequence comes from Artibeus jamaicensis, assembly GCF_021234435.1. Taxonomy (NCBI): domain Eukaryota; kingdom Metazoa; phylum Chordata; class Mammalia; order Chiroptera; family Phyllostomidae; genus Artibeus; species Artibeus jamaicensis. The sequence goes on from NW_026521822.1 coordinate 210,723, forward strand.
ATAAAACAGACATATTATTAGATGTCTTACCTACATCTCCATACACTTGTGAAGATTGATACTGTGGCATATACTGTGTTGCCATGTCGCCAGCTCCAGTCACTGGTGAATATATATGGCGAGGTGGAGGGGGCATCATGGTTGGGACAGGAATGAAACCTGGCAAAGGAGGATGTGTAGAACGATGTATAACTGTGTGACCACCAGGATGAAACTCTGGTGCTTGAGGAACCACAACAACTCTTCGAACACCATTGTCTTCAATAACCTATAAAATGAACATTAGAAGTTTCTTTCATAGATGTAAGCAATTCTTTTGAAATATGTTAGAGTAAGAATTTTTATATTAGGAGTTGATTTGAAAAATACTATACAATCAATATGAAGATTTTATTAAATATACTAAGTATATATGAATTAGCATTGAACAACATGAAGTAGTTTTTGTTATTATAATGCAATGTGTATCTTAAAACACTGAGACTAGCAAAGTAATAATATAAACAATGAGCTATGATATTAGGCATTAATCCTCTGTGTTACATGTATTTAGTGACGTAATGAAAATGAAGGGAGATTTAAGGGAGTATTTGGTTTGGACAGGAGGGGTCAGGATGGGTGAGGGTTGAGGAAAAAGAAGTTGTAGAAACACAAGTTGTGAAATAGAAATAGGGAAAAAAACTAAATCTAGACTCCTAAGATCAACCATATATTGAATTTAGATACAAAATTTATATGACCATGACCAGGACAATTTTAACAGGTGAAGATTATTTTAAGGGAGACAAATATCTAATACATTAACTCCCATTTAAGAAAAAAAAATTGTGGTTTCAAGTCTTAGAATTACACATTTTTAAATAGGGGTCACACTTGGGAAAGGATTTTTTAAAATGACAGATTCCCCCTGTCCCCTTTGAACCTCATTGAAACAGCAAGGACACAGAGGAAAGCCTAAAAGGATACAGTATTTATCTCAAGCACTGGAATCCTTCTCTATTAAAATAGGGTCTTGACCCTTTTTAGACTTGAATGGTTACTGCTGAGGTATAAAAAATGGCCGATAATACCTTTCCTGAGGAAACATAGAAATGTTAAATAACTTGCTAAGGTTACACAGTCAATTCTATGTTCTTATACCCCTTATGGGTACAGAATCCACAAGTACTTCGTCTGTTAGTTTTATTATTTTTTAAAAAATTTCACAAGTGAGATCTCACTGGTAAAAAGGAAATGGCTAAACTGCTTATGATATTAAAACCATTTTTTTCATTGCTGAAAAACAACATTTAAAATACAAAGGTCAGCTAGGGGGAAGGGAGAATACAGTTATTGTTTAATAGGTACTGTTTCAGTTTTGCAAGATGAGCAAATGGTAGTGATGAACAAATGGTAGAACAACAGTGTGAATGTACTTAATGTCACTGAACTGTCAATCTAAAATGGTGATGGAAAATTTTGTTATATTCATTTTACCACCATTAAAAATAATAAAACACTAAGATGCTGAAGGGGGAAAAATGCCAGACGAGGACTAAGTGGGTATGGAGAACTCTATCACATCAAGTAACCCTTTGAGCATCCATAATTTGAGGATGAGGCTGGAGAACTCAAAACTATCTGCTAAGTTGCGACCTGCTAAGTCTCCATCTGCTGAGAAATTAGACACTGAGAAAAGCGAACCAATCCCCTGGGAAAGGTATGCCAGGCTTGCTGTCATCTCCTTGCCTCCTCCTTAGGATGGGGTGTAGTGCTTCACCCTGAAGGTTCACTTTCATGGCTCGGCAGTGGCAAGCCAACGTGGTGACACAGGTGTACAAGTGACTTGGGTGACAAATTTTACTTATCTGGAACTTCCGGCCAAGATGGAGGCATAGGTGGAAATACTGTGCCTCCTTGCACAACCAGGTTTAAAGACAACAAAGTTTTAGTAACAAAAATGCAACCAAAACACAGAAAATTGAACTATACAGAAGTCTGACAACAACGAACCCTTCAGCCAGCCTGGTAAGACGGGTGGAGTCAGCAGCTGGTGGAGTGGGGTACGCAGGAAAACTCGGCCAGACCCACCCAGGTGCGCGGGTGGTGGTTGGCAGATCCCAGGCGTGGGGTTGCGACAGCCAGACCCAGTGAGGGTGCAAGGCAGCAGGCTGACCGAGATCACACATTCGTGTGCAGAGAAACCAGGCGAAGGAGCAAGCAGTGAGACGGACTGCACAAGCCCCAGCAGTGGGAAGCAGCAGAGGGGACTGCCATTGCCCCTCTTTCACCCCACCCCCTCATACAGCGTCACAACCCAGCAACCTGGGCGGCCCTACCCTGGTGAACACCTAGGGCTCTGCCCCTCATATGTAACAAGTGTGACCAGACCAAAACATTATGGCTCATATATAACAGATCAAAGCCCCAGAGTCGATAACTCTAAGCAACCAAAAGATAGCTAACTTATCTGATGCACAGTTCAAAACACTGATGATCAGGATGCTCACAGAACTGGTTGATTTTAGCCACAAATTAGAGGAACATATGAAGGCTAAACTAATTGAAATGAAGGGAAATGAACAGGAAACCAATAGGGATGGAAAGGAAACTGGGACTCAAATCAATGGAGTGGACCAGAAGGAAGAAAAAAATGACTAAACAGAAAAGGATGAAGAAACAAGAATTCAAAAAAATGAGGAGAGGCTTAGGAACCTCCAGGACATTTTTAAACATTCCAACATCCGAATTATAGGGGTACCAGAAGGGGAAGAGGAAGAGCGACAAGTGGAAAACTTATTTGAACAAATAATTAAGGAGAACTCCCCCAATCTGACAAAGGAAATAGACTTTCAGGAAATCCAGGAAGCTCAGAGAGTCCCAAAGAAGTTGGACCCAAGAAGGAACACACCAACGCACATCATCATTACATTAGCCAAGATTAAAATGAAGGAGAGAATCCTAGAAGCAGCAAGAAATAAGGGGACAGTCACCTACAAAGGAGTCCCCATCAGACTGTCAGCTGATTTCTCAAAAGACACCTTACAGGCAAGAAGGGGCTGGAAAGAAGTATTCCAAGTCATGAAATCCAAAGACCTACAACCAAGGTTGATCTATCCAGCAAAGCTTTTATTTAGAATGGAAGGGCAAATAAAGTGCTTCTCAGATAAGGTCAAGTTCAAGGGGTTCATCATCACCAAGCCTTTACTATATGAAATGTTAAAGGGACTTATCTAAGAAAAAGAAGATAAAAAATATGAACAGTGAAAGGACAGCAAACTCACAGTTGTTAAGAACCACACCTAAAACAAAAGCAAACTAAGAGGACAGCTAGATCAGGAGTAGAACCATAGAAATGAAGATCACATGGAGGGTTAGCAACAGGGGAGTGGGGGGAGAAGGTGGGAGAAGATACAGAGAATAAGTAGCATAGATGGTAGGTAGAAAATAGGGAGGACGACAAGAATAGTATGGGAAATATAGAATCTAAAGAACTTGAGACACGTGGTCATAAACTAAAGGGGGGGAATGGTGGGGGAGGGGGTGTGCAAGGTGGAGGGGAATGAAGGGGGGATATAAGACAACTGTAATGGCATAATCAATAAAATATACTTTAAAAAAGGAAAAAAAAAGAAATTAGACACTGAATTTTACGCCAATAGAGTACAATGATGGTGATAATTTAAAAAAATCAAATCAAATCAACAAGTTGCAGAAAGGGGAAAAAAAGATAAAATATAATCCAAATTAGTTTATGTAAATAAATGAAAACAAAACAATGGAATGTAAACCAAATGGGGATTTCACAGCATAGTCTGATCACCTAACCACATATGCCGCCTAATTTCTAATTAGGTGAGGACCCGTTTTCTTTTCTTTGTTGAATATAGACATAATTGAAAAGGGCTGCAGAGAAAGAAGTTTGTGTTTACTGACATTTAATACTGTGTATGTGTTTTCTCCACCATAATATACAGTCCATGTTTTAGTTTATTAACATTTTCTCTCCGGTGTCAGGTGCAGTACACTCAGCATATGCCCCCAAAATTTCTGCTGAATCAATGATATGAACAGAAATAAGTATATTCTATCAGTTTTATTAGAATACTGCATTTCTTTCCCTCCTTACAAGAATACCAAGCTAACAGGGTTTTGTGACTTCTTCAAGTCTTAGAAATTTTGCTTCTTATCTATTCTGAGGCCTCACCCTAAACCCAAAAGTATTCCTACTTTAAGCTACTCAACAGTGATTTCTGACCATTTATGCAATAAACTTTAATATATCTAAACACACACACACACACACACGAGTAGGTAACCACAAACGTTCTCTCTAGTTCTAACTATAATCCTTTATCTTCATCTAAGCCTCCCCACCTTCTAGTTTCTAACGTTGCCCACCTTTTTTGGCTGTTTTCCCCAGGAAAGTCAGAGAAGACTGAACTCAGATTGGTTTGTAGAATCTTTAGAAAATTTACTAATCTAACTGCTGCATGCTGACATAAAGGTCAAGCCCAGCTCAAAATTGTAATCTGAAACTTCCTGAATTGATATAGGCCCTTTCCCTGCATTATGAGACCTGTAATCCCCCTTCCTGTTAGGTACTCTTTCATTACCTTAACAACTTACAGTCCATAGAAAACTAGGGAGCCATTACTAGAAAAGCATAGAGAGAACTTCTGATGATTCAGGAGTCCCACTGGGGCTGTCTATATTTCCTTAATATTCCATCATCTTTATTACTAAAATATCAAGTGTTGAAATAATTATTTTTGCTCTTTGTGCCTCTAAGTTAATATTATTTTCCAGTAAGTTAAGTTCCTTCGAATCCTGTCAATTTTTACTTTCTGTGTCATTAAGTGCTTTCTTTGAGTTTTACAGATTGTTTCCCCATTTGATAATTCAGTTGGCACAGATTTCTACTTTTATGCAGTATGTCAAACTCTCACAAACTTCCCTCTTTTATTTGTTAGACTGCAATAATAAAGCTCATTGAGATTATGTCTAAAATTGTTTATAATTAGAAAAAAGTTTAAAGGAAAATATATGCTAAAGTATCTCTAGATTACAATATTCAGTATAATTTTTTTCTCTTTTATGCATTTTCCAAGTTTTTCTACATAATAATGATCAGTGGATAGAAAGCAGGCTGACATCTCTGGGAGTTGGAAGTGCTGGGGACAGGAGGAAGGTGAAGGGATGGACCAAAAAAGAAAAAACTCATGGAGAAAGACAACGGTGTGGTGATTTGGGGGGTTTTGTGATGGGTGGAGGTAGAAGAGAGTATAGGGGAATAATAGTGAGGGAAAATATTAAATAAAAATGAGCAGAAAAAGTTTAAAACAAACAATATTTGTTTTTTATCACTATTTTGTCTTGCTTGCAAAATTACTTCTTTATACATACGCTTCTGCTGAACATTTTTACTTTGCTTTATGAATACATATCATTTTAATTAGCTTTAGGTCTTCCTATCATATTAAACAGTATTATATATAACATATAGTGTCACAGTAAACAACTTTAAAAAATACATTTTATTGATTATGCTATTGTAATTGCCCCATTTTTCCCACATTGCCCACCTCAATGTAGTAAGCCCTATTCCCTCTGGTTATGTGATAACCTTAGTTCATGTCCATGGGTCATGCATGTAAGTTCTTTGGCTAGTCCATTTTCTATATTGTTCTTAACATTCCCATCTATTTGGTACCTAATTTGTACTTCTAAATCACTGCACCATTTCCCTATTCTACTGCCCCTTCCTCTTCCCAACTGATAACCCTCCAAATGATCTCCATATTTATCATTGTTTCTATTCTGCTTGTTTGCTTAGTTTGTTTTTTTATGATTTAATTGTTGATAACTGTGAACTTATTGCCATTCTAATGCTCATAGTTTTGATCAACTTTTCGTTACATAAACCCCTTTAACATTTTATATAATAATGGCTTGTTGATGATGAAATCCTTTAGCTTTACCTTGCCTGGAAAGCAGTTCATTCCAGAGGGTCCTTAGCCTATCCTTGTTTTTTTGGATTCTTTTTTTTTCTTGCTGTTCTAAGTGAATTCTTTTTTATTCCTTATGTTCCAAAGCATTGACTTGATGCTCAGCTTTATCCACTCCACTACTGATTCCCTGTAAATTTTCCTTTTATTTATTTTTAAAATATTTATTTATTTTTAGAGAGAGGAGAAGGGAAGGAGAAAGAGCGGGAGAGAAACACCACTGTGTGGTTGTCTCTCAGATGTCCCCTACTGGGGACCTGGCCCGCAACCCAGGCATGTGCCCTGACTGGGAATTGAACCAACGATCCTTTGCTTCACAGGCTCTTGCTCAATCCACTGAGCTATATCAGCCAGGTCTTTTATTTATTTTGAAGGATATTTTATTGATTACGCTATTACATTTGTCCCATCTTTTTCTCCCCTCTACTTCACAACACCTCTCTCCAGCATTACCCTCCTACCTCATTTTAGTCTATTGGTTGTACATATAAGTTCTGCTTTTTCATTTCCTATACTTTTCTTAACCTCCCCCTTGACTATTTTCTGCCTACCAATTACGCCTCTTATTCTCTGTACCTTTTTTTCCCCATTCTCCCCCTGACCCACTGAAAACCCTCCATGTGATCTCCATTTCTGTTATTATGTTCCTGTTCTAGTTGTTTCTTGTGTCTTTGTTTTTCAGGTTCAGCTGTTGACAGTTGAGAGTTTGTTGTCATTTTAATGTTCATATTTTTTATCTTCTTTTCCTTAGATAAGTCCCTTTAACATTTCATTTAATAAAGGCTTGGTGATGATGAACTCCTTTAACTTGACCTTATCTGGAAGCATTTTATCTGCCCTTCCATTCTAAATGATAGCTTTGCTGAATGGAGCAATCTTAGATTGCAGGTCCTTGCCTTTCAAGACTTGGAATACTTCTTTCCAGCCCCTTCTTGCCTGTAAGGATTCTTTTGAGAAATCTGATGATAGTCTTATGGGAACTCCTTTAAAGGTCACTGTCTCCTTTTCTTTTGCTGCTTTTAAGATTCTCTCCTTATCTTTCATCTTGGATAATTTATGATGTGTCTTGGTATGTTTCCTATTGGATCCAATTTCTTTGGGACTATCAGAGTGTCCTGGACTTGTATGTCAAGTTCCTTTGCCAGACTGCAGAAGTTTTCCTTTATTATGTGTTCAAGTAAGCTTTCAATTTCTTTCTCTTCCTCTTCTCCTTCTGGAACCCCTATGATTCAGATGTTGGAATGTTTAAAGATGTCCTGGACGTTCCTCAGTCTCTCCTTTTTTTTTTGAATTCATGTTTCTTCATTCTGTTCCAGTTGGATGCTCATTTCTTCCTTCTGTTCCAAATCTTTGAGTGCCAGTTTCCTTCCCTTCATTGTTGGCTCCCTGTATATTTTCCTTTATTTCACTTTGTATAACCTTCATTTCTTCCTTTATTTTATGACCATACTCAATAATTTCTGTGAGCATCCTGATTACCAGTGTTTTGAACTCTGCATCTGATAGGTTGGCTACCTACTTGTTGCTTAGCTCTTTTTCTGGAGTTTTGATTTCTTTCATTTGGGCCATATTTCTTTGTCTCAGTGCACCTGTTAGGTTGTAAGGGGTGTAGCCTTAGGTATTTGCCAGAGTGAGTGAACCTACTTCACTGCATTGTGGTGCTGTATGTGGGGGAGGGGCCCAAAAAGGAACAATGCCATTTGCTAGCTTGTTCGGTTCTAGCCCCACTTGGAGTCACTTCCTTTGCTTCCCACAAACAGACTGTATACTTGCAGATTCTAATTCTTGTGTGGGTCGGCTTCTGTACATTCTAGGATCCCGTGGGCCTCTCAAACAGACTCTCCTGTGAGACCGCAGTTTCTCCCACTGCCACAACCCCCATGGATTTTTACAGACAGAAGTTTTGAAGCTTTATTTCCCTGTGCTAGAACCCTGGGTTATGCAGTTTGTCTTGCTCCCCAGTTGTTTCTCCTGGCTTCTCAGAAAGCAAATGTGGGACTGCTTGGTCTCCCAGCCACTGCCTTATCCCAGCTTCTCACCTCTGCCCCTCCTTACACCTTGAGTGAATGTTTCTTCTTTAACTTCTTGGTTGTTGGACTTCCATACATTTTGATTTTCTGGCAGTTCTGGTTGTTTTTTGTTTTTAAATTGGTTGTTATCCTTCTTTTGGTTGCATGAAGAAGCCAAGCATATCTACATACGCATCTAAAAGCACAGGATTCTTCCCTGTAAATTTTTCTTTATTTCACTTAGTATAAACTTCATTTCTGTATCAGTCTTTTTTGTGCTGTTGAAGTACCCAATTGAGTTGAGAATCCTCATAACCAGTGTTTTGAACTCTGAACCTTATATATTGCTTATCTCCATTTTATTTAGTTCTTTTCCTGGAATTTTGTTCTCCTCTTTCTTTTGGGCCATATTTCTTTGTCACCTCATTTTTGGTAGCCTCCTTGTTTGTTTCTATGTATTAGACAGAGATGCTTTGACTTCCTTTAGTAGAAAGTGCACCTGTAAGTTAGATGGCGTGGAGCCTTAGGTAATCACCAGGGTGGAGCACCCTGTGTGAACGAGGTTGACAAAGTCTCAGATGTGATGCTGCTGCTGCTACCTGGCCTCTGGAATTTTGTTATAGAGGAAGGTGCCCCCTGGCATTCACCCTGATGACAGACTTCCTGTATTCCACTGGTGCCCTTACAGCTTCTGCCCCAGTGATGGAATCCAGCAGGAGTCAGTCTGCATGAGTTGTAAGATTGTTGAGGACTCTTTTAGAGGAGATGCCTGAGAATCCTGCAGTTTCTTCCACTGCCCCGACCCCTACTGATTTTTATAGCCAGAAGTTATGTGGACCTATCTTCCTAGAAGTGGAACCCTGGGCTGAGAGATCTGGTGTGGGGCTGTGATCTCTCAGTTCTGAGGCACCTGTCCTGATTTTTATCCACCACATGGAAATACGGGATTGCCTCTTCTGTGTCTCCCCCACTCCTACCCAGCTAGATGAATGTTACTCCTTTAGTTCCTTGGTTGTCAGACTTCCATACAGTTCAATTTTCTGATGATTCTAGGTGACAGTTGTTTTGTAAATTTAGTTGTAATTTTTGCTGTGGTTGTGCGAGGGGGTGAACCACGTTTACCTATGCCTCCATCTTGACTGGAAGTCTAAAATTTTTTTTTTAATTGTAATATTTTAAAATCATTATCTACGCTGGCTGGGTGGGTCACTTGGTTGGAGCACCTTCCCATACACCAAAAGGTTGTGAGTTCAATCCCTAGTTGGGGCTCATAGTTTGTATCTCACATCAATGTTTCTTTCTTTAAAATTTTAATTATACATCACTTTCTTTTTTAAAATAGGTAATTATTTTTTATTGTATTTTTTCCATTACCATTCATCCCCTTTATACTCTTTTCCACCTTATTCCCCACTCCCTGCAATCACCACACTGTTGTCCCTGTCCAGGAGTTCTTTTTTCATTTTTCTTGATCCCTCCACTCTCCAACCCCCACCCAGAACTATTGGCCTGCTCTCTATCTATGAGTCCATCTCTGTTGTAATGTTAGTTCAGTTTGTTAACTAGATTCCACATATCAGTGAAACTATATGGTATTTGTCTTTCTCTGTCTGGCTCATTTGACTTAGTATAATGTTCTCCAGGTCCATTAATACTGTCACAAAGAGTAAAAACTTCTTTTTTATGGCAGAGTAGTATTCCACTGTGTAAATGTACCATAGCTATTTATATATTATTTTTTATTTTATTTTTTCCGTTACCATTTATCATTCCACACTGTCTTCCACCTCCACCCATTCCCCTGCCCTACTGATGTCTCTCTCCCCACACCTTCCTCTCTTTCTGAAAATCAATAACCATATCCTTAGGGGAGAAATTTTTTTTTTTTAAAAGATGATCCATTTTTCTGCTTCAACAATAAATTATGTGTATAATTAAAAAATTAAGTCCCACTATTCCCATTACTGTTGATAGAATGCTACAGTATTAGAGGAGTATGGAATAATGGTTATGTAATAAACAATACTGCAGAACTCTTAAATAAGAATGGAAAGAATATATAATACAAAGGATGACAATCTTAACAGCAGGTCTGGGTTGTGCAACTTGCAAATGAGAAAAATTGAACCATTTACCTCCAAAGTTACTCAACGTATGACACCCTGAAATTATTCTAAAAAATGAAGTTGAAATATATGGATGAGTTAATAACCTGAAGTAGTTCTGAACTTAGTAGGGATATATCATTAATACAAACATCACAAAATTGAAGGTTCATTATATCCTAGGTAAATTATGATTTCTCAGTAAGTTTCTTCAATAGGTACTTTTATTAAATCTTGACCTTAATCTTAAATTAAGATCTATCTGTCCTTTGGATTTTTCATTTTTCTGCCCTCATATGCGCTTAGGTGTATGTATGTAGTATTATTTCCTCAGTTATAAAGCCAGAAAGTCCTAATATTAGATTTGTAGTTTTGTAGGCCTTGTTTGCCTCACTGAACTTTTCAGAATCCATAAGTTTGCTGAGTCCCATTAGTATATATAGAATCACATGATGATACAACAAAAACATTATTTGACCCTCCTTGGGTCACTGGCCTTTAGCAACAGATACACAAAAAGCAAGGGATGAAGGTGACTAAAGATGCTGCCATGAGAAAAGATCACAGCATAAAAGAAAGGAACCTATAAATGACAGCTATTTATACATTCAGTATGTGTGCTACCTGGTTCCTGCTAAACCACATACAACCTATACTTATTATACTACCTGTGTGTCTTAATATTTGGCTCAACCTCTAGCTCCTAAATTTCTAACATAACTAATGTTTGCTTATATGTCAAGATTTTGACAATCATGAAGTGCTTAGCTGTGTTAGAACCTGGCTCTTAAGTATTTTCTAACATTACAAACTGTGTTTTCACAGTGATGTCAATGTGCTAGAATCCATTCTGACACAAAGGGCATTTAAATTATTTCAATTACTATGAGATTTGATTGTTGTCTTTGGATTACTCTATGATGAAAAATGATACATTTCCTATAGAATCCTAAATTAAGATTGATAATAGTAGTCTACTAGCCTCACATAATCCTTCCAGTAAGATTATTGTTAAGGCCCATGCACTTATTTGACAAATATTTATAAATACCTACTATATTCGAGTTAACCACACAACAGAAATAATTAAAAGCCACTCTCTATTGCCAAGAAACTTAAAATCCTACAAAATAAATACATATACATATAATCATAATACTAAGTGGAATATAACACATCAAGAAGTGGTAAAAATAACTTAACCTAAGTCTTCCAAAGATGAGTAGAATTTCAAAAGGCAAGAATGAATAACATGCCTCAGATAACAGCATTAACAAAATCATAGAGAAAGGAAAATATCAAGTGAGCACGTCAATAATCATGTTTGGCTGCAAAAAGGGATATATGGTTAAACTTATCAAGAAAAGGATAAAAAGGTCAACCAGGACAAACTGTGTAAAGGCCTTATATATCAAGGAATCTAAGAAATCTAGACTTTCTTGAATGAACAAGCCAACTAAAGGCTCTTTATGATAACAGAAGTAAAAAGACCAAAGTAATACGGAAGAATATTTTAGTAGCTATTGGCCTGAAGATAAGAAACCTCAATTTAGGTGATTATTTCATTGATTTATTAGTATTTATTGAACCCCTACTACATAACAAGCTCTGTACTCAGCACTGAGGAAATAAATATGAGTAAAAGTGCTAAATTATCTGGTCCTCTTATCTCTCTGACCTCATTACTTAATTTATTAACACTTTCTGCTCTGAGAACTCAGTCTAGCCACAGCGGCCTCCTTGCTGCTCCCAGGCATGTTTTTATTTCAGGCCATTTGAACTGCTTGTTCCTGTTCCCAGAATCTTCTCCCCTGGCCCCCCCAAATGCATAGCCAACTTTTATCTGTCCTTCAAAATTTTGCTCAAATATCACCTGTCTAAATGAGACCTACCCTGACCAATGTAACCAGCTTTATTTTCTCTTTTCCTCCCCATATCACTTACCACTTAACACATTCTGTAATTTATCCATTTATTATGCTTATTGTTTGCTTTTCCTCACAAGAATGTAAACTACAGAGAGACAGAGGTCTGTGCCTCTTTTATACATGGACATATCTCAAACACTTAGAAGAGTCCCTGGTATATATGAGCACTCAATACATTTTTGTTGAACACTGTTGAATATGGGGAACTGTGAGAATTCATTATCTTTTCAGGAAAGAGAACTTATGAACTAAAGTGTGATTCATTCAGTTAAAGAGAGATCTATACAATGTGCCAGGAGAACCCAAAAAAGAGAGACACCTTGGAAAATTCTAAGGAAAGCTACTTCTAGGAGGTCATGAACGAGAAGGTCAAGAACTTGCCAGAAAAATAAAAATGAAAGGTACTGTTAGCTGAGATAACAGCAGGATACCCTATAGTTGCACTAAAATAATTTGTCTTACTTATCTTTCTGTCACTAGCATCCAATACAGAGCTTGGCACATGGTGCCATTCAATATATGATTGTTGAAAAAAACCCAAACAAACCAGGAATGGTTCTATATAAGTGAAGAAAGGTCTGTGAATAAGTTATCACGACAGCATTATGTCAAGGAAGTCTGGGGTAACACATATTAATGGTGTTAAATGTTTAGCGGTCAAAGAGGACAAGGTTAAAATATATGCCTTTGGGGTTGTACATATCAAAGAGATTTAGTTGCATAACAGAGGCAGAATGAGCACTACAATAAATTAAGTGTTGTAGACCACTCTGCCTGGTTTTAGGAATTGTATCTCAACCCCTTGTGGCTAAGGGCAAGAGATGACCTCTGAAATGCCAGCCGCAGGAGACAGAGCCTGTCTCTGGTAGCAAACGCTGCCTCAGTTCCTCTCCCTGCTCCCAAAGCTTGGTGGGAAGTCAATGACAGGTAAGACCCCTCACAGCAGGGGGCACCCCAAGCCAGGCTTGATCACTTGGGAGGCCTTCATGGAAGGACTGGGGGGGGGAGCTGCAACAACGAGCAATGGACTCTCGTGCCACTATCCCCCCACTCCAGGCTTTGACAAAGCCTGAGTCCCCATGTTCTCTGGGAGAAGTGCTTCCTGGCTCTAATCCCCTTAAACCTGAATACCTGATGGGGAAAGGTACAGCTCCTTGCCTTGCTAGAGCATGTCCTGGGGAAAAATCTGGCATCAAAAAGACTTGCTGATAAACCTGTGAAATCTGCTTTGTAAAGAGTGCTTTCATTCATATAAGGGTCCAAGAGGAAATGAGTATGTCTCCCAAAGTTTCTACAACTCCCTTCCTAACAGACACTGACTCAGACAAGCCCTGAGATTTCTTTGAAATGTTATCTACTGTTTGATCATTGCCACCCTGTATTCTGTGTACTACAACCCAATAAAAGGCTATGGAAGAAGGTGCTCAGGGCCTTTTTCTCCTCAGAGAAACTGGCTGCTGCTGGCCTTTGTCTCCCTGGAGAAACTGGCCACTGCCCACTTCTCCTCTCCAAGCAGATCAATTCATGTCTCAGTCATATTCATCCTCGTGTCCGTGGCACACTGAAGGACTCGTGAGGAAGTCACTCTCACAATTAAGGAGTATATGTGTACATGTGTTAAAGTACAGACAGTAAGCAGAATATTTTTCTGAAAAGCTTACAAAGTACGTTCACATATGTTAGCATCTCATCTTACAGTGAAGGCACTGAGACTCAAAGACATTGATTTGTCCAAGGCCATGCAGCCATCCAGGGTTTAAAATTAGATACGAATTCAGCTTTTCTGACTCTAATTCTCACAGTACTTCCATTCTCCCCACTAGCATAGTCTTCTTTTGCTGTCATTCATATAGTGGTGGGCTTCATAGAGTAGGCAGTGAATCCACCACAATATCCCACCAATATTCTGGCATAATTAGGAAGGAAAAGAGGGCCTGAAGAAAACTTCAGTATAGATTCATTGCTGGGAATAAAAACCTGGGTACTTTGAAAAGGATTTGAGGCAATGGCAGACTACACAGAATCTCAGAAGCTAAAGGAACTGAACACCTACAGATTTTACAGTTTTCCTGTGCAAATATGTGTACTGTCCTTTATTCTTAAATCAGAGCTTCCCATATAGAAAAAGCTTACAGATGTGTGTTGATATTGATCCCCCTAGCCCTTAAGAGTTGCAGATCCACAGGTTTCAAATTCTCTTTGATTTATCACAATGTATCATACAGTTACTATGAATATCTGTGAGTCACTGTGTAAGTAAGGTTGGAAACATTACCTCGCATTACTTCTAAGCAAATAATTAATTTAAAAAATGTTAGTGTAGGCACCTTTAAATCTTAAAATAGTATTTATGTTACTAACATGTTCAGGGAATAAATCTCTAGAATTAATTCTTTATTATAACTCAACACCCCAAATAAAAACAAATAATGAATGCTGTTGATTTAATTTTCCTTTTTTTCCCAAATACACTGAATGTATTAAAATACTTGAGAAAGATTTACTGAAGATATACTGGACAGGGTAAGTTTCAGTACTTAAATTGTATTTTTAATTGAAATTAAAGTAACATTATGATCACTATTACATAGGTATGAAAAGAAAAGTAACATAAAAACATACCTGTGGGGCATATCCAGGAGGCACATAAATAGGAGGCACAGAACCATTTGGAGACATCATTGGAACCTGAGCAGGACCTGAATGGGCCATAGATATAATGTATTAAGCCAGGATAATTTAGCAAGCTAAAGGTGAAAACAATTGAGTTACCCTTGAATATTTCATCTGAACTAAACATTCAAATAAGGACTGTATAACTATGAAAAGAAACTCAGATGAATCAACTGTTATAAAATGTAAAATTTTATTAAGTGCCCTGACTGATTACCCTTTACCTGCGGTTATATTTCTCAAACTTGATTGGTGATAATAAGTTAGCTGGGAAGCTTTTGAACACACAAATTCCCAGGCTCTTCTAAACATTTTTATTTAGTATGCTTACAGTAAATGGGGGTCTTGAGTCAATATACTTTACAAATATCCCAGGTGATTCTTATTAT
The DNA here is from genome assembly GCF_021234435.1 of Artibeus jamaicensis. Lineage (NCBI taxonomy): Eukaryota > Metazoa > Chordata > Mammalia > Chiroptera > Phyllostomidae > Artibeus > Artibeus jamaicensis. The sequence continues at coordinate 225,814 of NW_026521822.1, forward strand.
GTGCAAATTTAGAAACACTGAATAGAGGAAAATGAAACCAAACTTTACATATAAAAATCAATAAAAGATACTGAAGGGAAAATTTAAAAAGCAGTAGGGAAAAAAATCAAGAAAAGGTCAAAAGGAAAAGTCAACAAAAGAAAGAATAGTTAGGAATTTAGAACTTGCATTATTAGGGTTAAACAGCCATTTGTGTAATGTGTGAGTCATATCTGTGGGGGCTTGAGAACAAACAAAAATTCCACACATGTATATTTAGCCAAGAAAATTTTTTGTTTCTTACACTAAAAAGTTCTTTAAAGAGGAAAATTCAGCTTTCTTATTCTGTATTTCCTTTCATTTTTATAGTGTTATCTTTTCCAAACAACTTTTATAAATATCTCTTGTTTACCTTTTCTCTTAACCTTTCTGGGATAAAACAGGCACTTTTGGAAAGTGTATTTGATTCTTTCTTAGGAATAAAAACCCCACTTGCTTTACCTAACTTAAAAAAAAAATCTCACCTTCAGATCCCCTTTTCCCAGTATCTAGATGCCATTGTACTTTCAGCTCCTAGTTTTAATAACTTGCAATGAAACCTTCTCTTTGAGGTTTCTCCAAGGAAATAAGAGGCGCCCAAGAGCCTGATGATGAGTGTAATGGGGAAAGAGTTCCTTTTATACATAGAATTTCAACCTGCAGTACATATATAGTGGATCTTAGTTATAAAAGAAATAAGAGAGAAAAAGCTTAATCATAGGGCAGAAAAGAAACAAATTTCTCTGGTAACAGTAAACATCAGAAAAACAAAATAAAGAGCATGGAGGTGGCCAGCAAATCAAGATATAGCCACTCTTCTCTTTTTAGGAAAGGAAAAGGGATAAAGATCAAACAACAAAGTGGTGATGGGAGCAGGGAAAGGGAGGTGAGAGGTATGGAAAGAAAAAGAGAATGTAGGAAAAAGGGGGATCCAGGAGGACAATTACTTAACAGTGAGGGAGAAAAGGAGAAAGAAGGGAGGGTGGTGGTGAGGGAATGGAGGGGAAAAAAAGGTAAGAAGGGAGAAAGGAAGGGGCAAAGAAGGAGAGGGAAGAGGAGAATGGGGATGGTAAGAGAGAAGACAGGAAGGAGTGCAGAAGGCTGGAATGGAGAGAGAGAATGGGAGGGGAAAGAAAAGGGATTAAAAGAGAGGAGGAGACAGGGTAGGGAAACCACTCAAGTGGTTAAGAGGATATAAGGAGTGTGTGTATGTGGTGGGGGCAGACTACCAAATTATACTATGTTATATGTAATTATAAAAATTACTTTTCAATAAACTACTCTTCTTCAAAACAAGCCCACCAAATATATGAAGCTGTTCAAAATGTTATCTTACAATAGCTAATTACATATAACTAATACTAATTTACTAGACCTTTTATATACTAGGGAAATTTATTATTACTCCCATTTTCCTGATGTAGAAATTTAGGCAGAGAGATTAAGCTTACCTAATGGTAGAAGTAGGACTCAAAATCAGGCAGTTTCATTTCTAAGGATATAACTCTACTATATATTCAGGAAACATTAAAATATTATGCATTATTGACAACTGATATGAGACATAAGCATGTTTATAAAATTAAGGCCTCAATCTTTATATCTTTGAAAAACAAGAAAAGAACAATAAAGTTTTCCTAAATTTAAGATACTACCTATTGATTTACTCAGTAAAACTTGTGAAGTTCTTTATACCTCTAAGTAAGAAAGGCGTCATCCAAAATTTACCTTTTAACTTCTATTTGCTGGACTCCAGAGAAAATGAGAAGAGTTTTAAACGAATGCTGGTTTACTTCTATTAGCTAATTTACATAAAACTATAGAGAATTAGCTTTTGGAATCTTTAGAATTGGCTTAGACAGATACTATTCATCAATGTGAAATTTAGCTGCGAACCGGAAAAAGAATTCCTTGAAAACTTTGTTTGTAATCTTAATAAAGGAATTCAACATTTATCTATTCCCCCGTTCCTTCAGGACTGTAGTTCCTTTCATGTGTTGTCAAATCCTTCTACTATCAGTATAGTGTTTTTTGTTTTTCTTTTTGTCATCAGAGTAAAAAAGTTAGAGTAAAAAAGTTATTGCTGATGAAATCTAAACCTCTACAACTACATAGCTGCTTTGGGCTGCCCTTCTTTTACTAAAAATATGAATAGGTAAGTACTATGTAATTGTAATTCCAACCATATTATACTTTAAAAGCTGTCAAACAGTTCATAATCTAGTCATATGAAATTCTACTTTACCCTTTAATTATATTTAAGTGTAATACTGAAAACAGAATAAAACAAACCCAACCCACAATAAACCAACAGTAAATACATTACTATTGCAGTGCAGGAATAATGATTAACTCATTTCCCTAGGAAATAACATTTCACACTAGCAAGTAAATTTTCTTATCTGGAGACAGAAATGGTACACGATCATATTTTTTAAAAAGACAAAGCAGGGATACCATACTTTTACCTAGAAATACTGGTGTAAATTAACACTGAACACAGAACTTTATGTAAAACTGATTGTATAAACACAGTACATACAAGTATTGAGGGTTGGAACTACAATGTTCACATTTTTGTTGCTGCTACTGTTTATAGCAGCAAAATCCTAAAACCCGACACTCTTGATGAAAATGTCTGATTACCTTCTTAGTACCAATAATACCTTTTAATTTAGGAAGTCCTAAAAGATTAACTACAGACCCTAATTAAAAGCACTGAGGAAGGTCTTATTCCAATGAAGAAAAGAAGATAAATCTTTTACAGACTGTACCACTTAAATGCCCATATGCACAAGAGTGGCTGTATCTGAATACCTGTAGATACATCTAGCAGCTTCTGAATAATCTACATGATTTGAGCAAAACCTGCCGCAAGTCATCATAGAGCTATTGTATTGATTATTTTTAAGGGCGTATTTCCAATTCTCAAATCTTTCAGCAGAGGAAAACTCTATTCGGCAACAATTCCTTATAAGTGACATCAATAACATATTAAAAGATATTTCAGCTAGTATAAGTTCTATTGTCTTTATTAGCAGATGTTCACATTTAATTTTTAAAAATGAACCTATATATTTATGGGTTTAAATTCTTAAAATGAAATGGGCTACTGATGCACTACTACACGTTCTCTTTATAAGCAAGATATAACAATGGCTTCCAAATAATCTGATGCCAATTTTCAGATTTTAGTTCTAAAAAACCTAGTAAAAGAAATTCACTGGAAAGGAATATTTGGTGGAATGTAAAATCAGCCCAACTCTAGAGTCTTATCCTTTATAAATAAGCGGCAACAGTTTAAAGTATTTTTATAACGAGATTTGGCAGCTTTTGAAAACACACACACACACACACACACACACACACACACACGCCATGACCTTAGCTTAATTCAATGCTGTTTTAAAATAAAAACAGAATGTTCAAACCAGCCAGCAAATCTTACCATTCATTTTCTTTTTACAGTAGCAGCAGAGAACAAGAAAATCCAACAAGGCAATAGCGTACTAGTACACGTAACAGCTTTAATTGGTGAACGGTTCCGTGTTCCCCACCCCCCAACCCCGCCTGCAAGCTGAGAGGAAGAGCTTTAACCAAGTCACGTGAGATCTAACTCACCACGTGACCTGCAGTTAACAGCGGAAAGGGCGGAGAGAAGCAAAGGTTCCTGCTGGCAGCATTTCAGATACCGTACATTTTTTCTACTGCTGCTGCCTCAAATTTGACCATCTTTCAGACTTCCTCAGGAACCAACTTAAATTTTATTAACCAGCCTGCTGCTTTTTGTTTAGAAAGTTTAGAGTTCGTACATATAACATGATTTTATAAGATTCACTCTGAGATATGTTTGTAACTTAATGTCCACAAAGAACTAAGAATATAAGCCTGATCAGTGTGTTCCTCAAACTTGGGATTTACACTTCAGGTTGGCATTTACTAAGGAGTAACCACTTTTACTGTTTTCTTTTTTAAAAGATTTAACCTGGAGAATACAGATACTTGGTGGATAGCATTTCACTTATTTTTATGAAATCTGAAAGCTCAACACTCTACCCAAGCACAGCTGGAGGAGACCAAATATGTGAGAAAGAAGCCTGTAAAAAATGTTAGAGGCCTTTTCATTACTTACGGTGCTATATAATGACAATTATGATTTGTAACAAGTTGCAGAATGTAAAGAAAATGGATTCTAGGCCCTGGATGGTTATGGCTCAGTTGGCTGGAGTGTCATCCTGCAAACTGCAAGGCTGCAGATTAGATTCTGGTCAGGGCACATGCCTAGGTTGTGGGCTTATTCCCCAGTCAGGGCATGCCAAGAGAAGCAACCAATGTTTCTGTCTGACACTGATGTTTCTCTCACTCATTCTCTCCTCTTCTCACTAAAATCACGAAGCATGTCCTCAGGTAAGGATTAAAAAAATAAAAAGGATTTTGGGATCAAAAGATAAATTTTAATAGCTTTAATGTTTATTAGCAAGGCAACTTACTGTTCTTTGATTCTGCTTCCTTTTGTAAAAAGGTTAAAATAAACTCAGCATTGTTGTGAGAATATTAGATAAATTTAAAGTACCAAGTATATTGGCTGGCACCGCTCAATAAATAAGAGTTAACATAAGTAAACGTATAACTTTTTTTCAAAAATAAAAATGATATAGTGTAGAGTGCCAGGCACCATTTGGAGTGTTTTATATATGTTAATTCTATTCATAACTGAAGTAGGCATCTTTCAGGTAAAGAAACTAAAGTAGAATGCAGTTATTTGCCAAGGGTACACAATGAGGAAAAGCCAGTATTATATAACAGAAAGACTATATTGAAAAGTAACCCATGTTCAAAGGGTGAGGATTCAAAAAAAAAAAAGTGAACAAGAACTGGAAAGGGATAACTTAATTTCAATAAATGCTAGACAATCCAGACACCGAAAGACTACTCTCATATGCTGGGAGAGGTAATTGTTGACTTATGCACACCTACTAAAAAGAAAGGCTGGCCTGAAGAGTAAGAATTAACGGTAGTCTCCTGGTAAATGTTGAACTGAGCCTCTCAGTAATTCCAACCATGTCTCAGATCTTCTGTACCTAAACATTTTTGTTTGCTTTTGCAAACCCCTGCAAGCCCACTTCCTTATTTTGGCTCATGTTCTCACAGGGCTGTGTTTCCATTTCTTGAAGCTTCCTTTAACTGGTTACCTTTTCAATTGTTTCCATTGTGCTAATTAAACCATTTCCCCTGTTACACATTCTCTTCTGTCCTCAATCTTTTCACAGAACACTTGTTTACCTGCTTCCTTTAAGTAAAACCTTCCTATCCCCTAGAATAATTTTTTCAGCAGCCCTTGAAAGCAGAGGCTTCCATTCCCTCCTGAGGCAGTCTCCATACACCCTAAGGCTGCTTCCACATTATCACTGTTGTTCTCATTTGATACTAAAGTTTCTTTTTCCTTAAGGTTACACCCTATGACTATGTTACCCTCCATCCTGTCTAACTGCTGTCATGCTTGGTTATCACTGAGAAGTTTGGCACCATTTTACAGTTCTTTTTTCTCCAACCAAATTTTTGCCCATGAATGAGCACGATGACTTTAATGTCCACAAAACCTAGTCTCAAACTTTCTTGAACTCTTCTCTTCCATTCTGCATTGAATAAACCATTTTCCAACACACATCCTGAGACTTTCACTTATTCAAATTTTATTCTCATTTTAGAAATCTCAAAAGTTTCATGTTTTAGTCTTTGGCCACCCTATCTATCTTTCATCTCTCCAGTTCTCTTCCTACATCATTTGTTTTTCTTCATAATGACCTCCCCTTTCTTCTGATCCAACACTGACTTCATAGACTGATTTCCTTTTCCATCCCCTCCCCTGAAAATCGCCAATTTTAATCAATCAGATATTTACCTTTCCTTCTCTTAGACCCAAACTGTAGAAATCAAATAGTGTTCAGACTGGCATGTTTATAAATTTAGGTATCTAGAAATTTAACTCAGCTGTCAGCATTGCTCAGGAATCCTTTTAGAAATCCATCCCTGGTTAATAATCTATCCTGTTTTCTAGAGTCATTATCAGAGAGCCTTACCACTCTTTAAGTTCATCCACACTGACCTTAACCACATCTCAGCACGAAATTGAACATTTTCAACGTTATTTTTAGAAGAATCATTGTCCCTTCATCAGGGCAGAACTCTCTCCCCACTTCTATCCTTGATATGACCTCCACTTCCTCCTTCTGGGGTCTTCGCTTTATTGGTTATATCTGTCCCATACAGTATTTTTACTTGTCTCCAGTGCCCTTCTAACAAGGGCACAGTTTAGTTCTAGACCTTATTACTGTCACAATTGCCACAAAGTACTAATGCTGAGGACTGGTGACATCATCCATACTTTTCAAGGATCTTTCAGATATAATAGGGCAAATATAGATACACTTTATAAGTGTTTCCTAAAGACCTTGTTAATTCAAGTATGTGCATCAGTCAAAAATTTTCCTATAAAAATAGAGGATACATTGATGGTATCATAATTACAGGAATATATTCCACAATGATGAGCATACTGTACCTTTTTTACATTTTCTTTTTACAAATCTTCAGTTACAGTTTACATTCAATATAAGTCAACCTCATTTTTCTCCCCTCTCCCATCTCAAACAATTCGGTTCAGGACCAAGGTGTTCATGAAAAAAATGTCTCAGTTGTTGAACAAAAACCTTGGTTCTCAACTTGACAACCCTTTCATGTTCATAACTGTATGATCAGTCATGCGTCTTTCAGGTGACAACGGAGAAGATGTATGAGTATGAGTATGATTCAGTTTTCCAACAAGTCGTTTCTTGAACAGACTTCTAGAATAAATTAAGTTCTAGAACTGAGGTTGCACTGTATTTTGTATTAATTTCAGGCATACAGCATAGTGGTTAGACAATCATATACTTTACAAAGTATCGTCTTTGATATTTTAAGTACCCACCTGACACCATATATAGTTATTACAATATTATTGACTATATTCCTTAGGCTGTACTTTATATCCCCATGACTATTTTATAAACTACCAGTTTGTGTTTCTTACTACCTTTACCTTTTAATACCCAGTCTCCCAACCCTCCTCACCTCTGGCTACCATCAGTCTGTACCTATAAGTATATTTCAATTTTGTTCATTTATTGTTTTTTTTCCAGATTCCACATGTAAGTGAAATCATATGCTATTTGTCTTTTCCTGATTTACTTCACTTAATGTAATACCCACTAAGTCCAACCATGCTGTCACAAATGTTAAGATTTCATTCTTTTTCATGGATGAGTAATATCCTGCATACCATAGCTTTTTAATCCATTCATCTATTGATAGGCACCTGCGTTGCTTCCATATTTTGGCTATTGTAAACAATGCTGCAATGAACACAGAGGTGTATACATTCTTTCAAATTAGTGTTTGGGTTTTTTCAGCTATATACTCAGAAGTGGAATCACGGGATCATAAGGCAGTTTCATTTTTAATTTTTTTGAGGAACCTCCACATTTCCACAGTGCCTGCCCCAATCTGCATTTCACCAACAGTACACAGGGGTTCTCTTTTCTCCACATCCTTGCCAACACTTGTTATTTGTTGACTTACTGATGATAGCCATTTTGGCAGGTGTGAAGTGATATTTCATTGTGGTTTTAATTTGCATTTCTCTGATAAATAGTGACTTTAAGCACCTTTTCATATTTCTGTTGGTATGCTCTTATTGGAGAAGTGTCTATTTAGGTCCTCTATCCAATTTTAAGCTGAATTGTTTGTTTTTGGTATTGTTATATAAGTTCTTTATAAATTCTGTATCTTAACCCCTTATCAAATATGTCATTGGTGAATATCTACTCCCATTCAGCAAGTTATCTCTTTATTTTGTTGATGGTTTCCTTTGATGTGTGAAAATTTTTTAGTCTGATGTAGTTCTATTTATTTTTTCTTTTGATTCCCTTGCCTGAGGAGATATATCAGGAAAAAAATTGGTAAGAGAAAATGTCAAGAGATCTTACTGCACGTTTACTTCTAGAAGTACTATGGTTTTCAGCCTAACATTAAAGTCTTTAACCTAGTTTGAGTTATTCTTGTTAACTCAAACTAAGTTGTCTGGCTTCATGCTTTTGCACGTATCTGTCCAATTTTCCAAACACCATTTATTAAGTACACTGTCTTTTCCCCATTTTATGTTTTTGTCCTTTGTCACATTTAAATTACCCATTCAGGCATGAGTTTATTTCTGGGCTCTCTACTCTGTTCCACTGATCTATATATGTTTTTATGTCATTACTGTGCTATTTTGATTAACATACCTGTGTAGTATACTTTGATAGCAGGTAATATGATACCTCCAATTTTGTTCTTCTTTCTCAAAATTGCTGTAGCTATTTGGGGTCTTTTGTGGTTCCACATAAGTTTTTGAATGATTTGTTCTGGCTCTCTGAAATATGCCATTCGCATTTTTATAGGAATTGCATTGAATCTAAAGATTTTAGGATAGTATGGACATTTTAATGATGTTAACTCTTCCCATTCATGAGCACAGTACAATACTCCCATTTATTTGTAACTACTTCTATTTCTTCAGTGTTTTATAATTTTCCATGTACAGGCCATTTATATCTTTGATTAAATTTATTACTAGGCATTTTTATTCAATTGTAAATTAGATTGCTTTTCTAGTTTCCCTTTCAAATAGTTTATTATTACTGTATAAAAATTCAACTGATATTTAATTTTTTTGTAATTTTGTAATCTTAATACAAAATTAAGATTCAATTAATTTTGTATCTTGCTTCTTTACCGAATTCACTTATCAGTTCTAGTACTTCTTTTGCAAAATCTTTAAAGTTTTCCATATACAATATCATTCCATATGCAAATAATTGGAGCTTTGTCTTCCTTTCCAATTTGAATGCCTTTCATTTCCTCTGATTACTCTGGCTAGGATTTTGGTACTATGTTGAACAAGAGTAGTGAAAGTAAACATTCCTCTTTTATTCCTGATCTTAAGGAAAACAATTTAGTTTTTCTCCCACTGAGTGTAATGTTAGCTGTAGTTTTGTCATATATAGCCTTTTATTAGGTATGTGGAAGTATGTCCCCTGTGTTCCCATTATGTTGTGAGTTTTCAACATAAATGGGCGCTGAATTCTGTAAAATGCTTCTGCATCTACTAATAGGATCATACAATTTTTATTTTTCATATTATGTAGTGTATCATGTCATTTGATTTGCAGATACTGAACCACCATGTATCCCAGGAATAAATCTCACTTGATCATGGTGTATGATCTTCCTAATGCATTCCTGAATTCACTAATTTACTTGCTAATAACAAATTTATTATTTGCTAATACTTTTGTTGAGGATTTATGCACCTATATACATCAGGGATATTAGCCTGTAATGTTCTTTCTTTGTGATGTCTTTATCTGGTTTTAAAATTACAATAATGCTGGCCTTCTAAAATAAACTTGAAAGTCTTCCCTCCTCTTGAATTTCTGGAATAGTTTGAGAAAAATAGATGCTATTCATTCTTCCAATGTTTGGTAAAATTCACCTGAGAAGCCATCCAGTCCAGATATTTTGTTTGTTGGAACTTTTTAATTACTGCTAATATTTCATTGGTTACAATGTTTGTTTAAATTTTCTTCTGGACTCAGTTTCGAAAGACTGCATATATCTAGCAATTTATCCAATTCTTCTAGATTGCCCAATCTGTTGCCACATAGTTGATCACAGTATTTTCTTATAATCCCTTACTATTATTTTTTCTGTGGTGTCAGTTGTTAGTTATACCATTTCTGATTTCATTTATTCGGGTCTTCTTTCTTGATAAATCTGGTTAGAGGTTTATCAATTTTGTTTATCTTTTCAAAGAGCCAGTTCTTCGTTTCATTGATCTTTTGTACTTTTTAAAAAAGACTTTGATCATTATTCTTTCTTCTATTCATTTTCAGTCTTGTTCTTATTTCTCTAGTTCCTTTAGGTGCAAAGTCAAAGTTTTTATTTGATATTTTCTTTGTTTGTTGAGTTGGGCCAATAATTTTATGAATTTCCCTCTTAGGGCTGCTTTTGCAGGGCTGTTAGAGATTTTGAATTATGTTTTCATTTTTATTTCTCTCAAAGTATCTTTTGATTTCTTCTTTGATCTCATTTTTTAAATATATTTTATTAATGCCATTACAGTTGTTCTATTCCCCCCTTCACTCCCCTCCACCCTGCTACCCCCACCCCCACCATTCTCTCCCATTAGTTTATGACCATGTGTCTCAAGTTCTTTAGATTCTATATTTCCCATACTATTCTTGCCCTCCCCCCTATCTATTTTCTACCTACCATCTATGCTACTTATTTTCTGTACCTTCTACCCCCTTCTCCTCCTCCCACTCCCCTGTTGCTAAACCTCCATGTGATCTTCATTTCTATGGTTCTGCTCCTGATCTAGCTGTCCTTAGTTTGCTTTTGTTTTAGGTGTGGTTCTTAACAACTGTGAGTTTGCTGTCCTTTCACTGTTCATCTTTTTTATCTTCTTTCTCTTAGGTAAGTCCCTTTAACATTTCATATAATAAGGGCTTGGTGATAATGAACTCCTTGAATTTGATCTTATCTGAGAAGCACTTTATCTGCCCTTCCATTCTAAATGAAAGCTTTGCTGGATAGATCAAACTTGGTTGTAGGTCTTTGGATTTCATGACTTGGAATACTTCTTTCCAGCCCCTTCTTGCCTGAAAGGTCTCTTTTGAGAAATCTGCTGACAGTCTGATGGGAAGTCCTTTGTAGGTGACTGTCCCCTTATCTCTTGCTGCTTCTAGGATTCTCTCCTTCATTTTAATCTTGGCTAATGTAATGATGGTGTGCGTTGGTGTGTTCCTTCTTGGGTCCAACTTCTTTGGGACTCTCTGAGCTTCTGGATTTCCTGGAAGTCTATTTCCTTTGCCAGATTGGGAGCGTTCTCCTTAATTATTTGTTCAAATAAGTTTTCCACTTGTGGCTGTTCCTCTTCCCCTTCTGGTACTCCTATAATTCTGATGTTGGAATGTTTAAAGATGTCCTGGAGGTTCCTAAGCCTCTCCTCATTTTTTTGAATTCTTGTTTCTTCATCCTTTTCTGTTTGGTCATTTTTTTTCTTCCTTCTGGTCCACTCCACTGATTTGAGTCCCAGTTTTTTTTTTCCATTACTATTGGTTTCCTGTGCATTTCCCTTCATTTCAATTAGTTTAGCCTTCATATGTTCCTCTAATCTGTGACTAAAATCAACCAGTTCTGTGAGCATCCTGGTCACCAGTGTTTTGAACTGTGCATCTGAGAGTTTGGCTATTTCTTGGTCGCTTAGAGTTATTGGCTTGGGGGCTTTGAGCTGTTCTTCTTGAGCCATAATGTTTTGCTCTGTTCTTGCCTGTTAGGTATGAGGAGCAGAGCTTTAGTTGCTCACCAGGGTGGGGCCACCCAGTTTGCTGGTTTGTGGTGCTGCATGTGGGGTCGGGGTCAGAGAGGGATAATAGTGGTCCCCTCTGCCGCTTCCTGCCGCTGGGGCCTGCACCGTCTGTCTCAGGCTCACTGCTCATTCCTTCTCCAGTTATTTGCATGCAAATGTGTGACCGCAGTCAGCCCTCAGTGGGTCCACCTGCTGCTACTCCACACCTGGGATCTGCCCACTGCCTGCCCACCTGGGTCGAGGGCCAGTGGGTCCAGTGGATCTTCCCTGCCCGACCCGGCTCTGCTGCTGGCTCTGTCACTCTTACTGGTTTGGCTGAAGGGCTCGTTGTTGTCGGATTTCTGTATAGTTCAATTTTCTGTGCTTTGGCTGCATTTTTGTTGCTAAAACTTTGTTGTTTTTAAACTTGGTTGTGAGAGAAGGCAGAGTGTTTCCACCTATGCCTCCAAGTTCCTGATCTCATTTTTAATCCATTCATTGACTAGTAACATGTTATTTAGCTGCCACATGTTTGTGGTTTTTTTAGTTTTTCCGTGTATTGATTTCTAGTTTCATACCATTGTGGTCAGCGAAAATGCTTGTTATGATTTCAATCTTTTTAAATAAATTGAGACTTGTTTGGTGTTCTAACATGTTGTCTGTCTATCCTGGAAAATGCTTCATATGCACCTGAAAAAAATTTATCTTCTCCTCCTTTTGTGTGAAATGCTCTAAATATCAGTTAAATACATCTGGTCTTGTTTGTCATTTAAGGCCACTGTTTCCTTGTTGATTCTGTCTGAATGATCTATCCACTAATGCAAATGGGGTGTTAAAATCCCCTATAATGACTGCATTACTGTCAATCTTTCCCTCTATGTCCATCAACATTTGCTTTATATATTTAGGTGCTCCTATGTTGTGCATAAATGTTTACAAGCTTATATTCTCTTGTTGGACAAATCCCTTTATCATTATGTAATGTCCTATTTTTCACTTATTTTAGTTTTTGTTTTAAAATCTATTTTGTCTGATATAAGTATTACTATCCCAGGGTTTTTCTGTCCCCATTTGGGTAAAATACCTTTTTTATCCCTTTGAGTCTTGTGATGTGGGTCTCATGTTGATAATATACATATGCATTTTCTTTTCTTACCCATTCAGCTAACTTATGTCTTTTTATTGGAACATTTAATCCATTGACATTTAAAGTGATTATTGATAGGTATGTATTTACTGCCATTTTATTCTTTATAATTCTGTTCCTCTTCATTTCCTTTCTTCTTAAGTCCCTTTATCATTTCTTTTAATACTGGTTTGGTGGTAATGAACTCCTTTAGTCTCCTGCCTGGGAAGCTCTTTATTTATCTCTCAGTTTTAAAGGATAGCCTTGTTCTACAGTTTTGGTTATAGGCCCTTGCTTTTCATCATTTTAAATATTTCATGCCAATCCCTTCTAGCCTAAAATGTTTCTGTTGCAAATTCAGCTGACAGTCTTATGGGAGCTCCCTTGTAGCTAACTTTCTCTTGAGGCTTTTAAGATTCTTTGTCTTTCACTTTAGTTTCTACGCATTAAGTACATTGCTATGTCTCCCAGTCTTGGTATGGTGGCCTTAAGTAGTAGGTGTCTTATGGGTTTCAGTGGCTAAATGTGGAGAAAATGGGAACTGTCAAACATGATTGGTGGGAGTGCCATAGGTGCAATCGCTATAAAAAATGATAAGGACGTTCCTTAAAAAATTAAAAATGCAACTGTCTCATGACCCCACATTTCCACTTCTGGGTTAATATCTGAAAAAACCAAAAACATTAACTTGAAAGAATGTATGAACCCCTATGCTCACTGCTGCACTATTCATAAGAGCCAAGATATGAAAGCAATCCAAGTGCCCATCAAATGAGTGAATAAAAGAGTTGTTGTACAGGAACTTCTGCCAAGACGGAGGCATAGGTAGAAGCACTGTGCCTTCTCACACAACCAAGTTTAAAAACAACAAAGTTTTAGCAACAAAAATGCAGCCAAACCACAGAAAATTGAACTACACAAAAGTCTGACAACAATGAACCCTTCAGCCAAACCAGTAAGAGTGGCAGAGCCAGCAGCAGAGCAGGCTCGGGCAGGAAAGACCCACCAGACCAACCTGGGTGTGCAACCCAGGTGCACCAGCAGCCCTGGGTGGATCCCAGATGTGGCGAAGTGGGCGGACCCACTGAGGGCACAAGGCAGTGGACTCACTGAGGGCTGACCAAAGTGACACAGCCGAGCGCAGATAAACCAGTGAAGGAGCGAAGCGGTGAGACAGACCAGCAACCTGGGTGACCCTACCCTAGTGAACACCTCCTCTTACGTAACAGGCACGAACAGATCAAAACATTGCTCACAGCCAGAACAACTCAGAGCCCCAGAGCCGATAACTCTAAGTGATGAAGAAATAGCCAAACTTTCAGATGCACAGTTCAAAACACTGGTGATCAGGATGCTCACAGAACTGGTTGATTTTACTCACAAATTAGAGGAACATATGAAGGCTAAACTAATTGAAATGAAGGGAAATGCACAGGACACCAATAGTAATGGAAAAAAAACTGGGACTCAAATCAAAGAAGTGGACCAGAAGGAAGAAAAAAATGACTAAACAGAAAAGGATGAAGAAACAAGAATTCAAAAAAATGAGGAGAGGCTTAGGAACCTCCAGGACATCTTTAAACATTCCAACATCAGAATTATAGTAGTACCAGAAGGGGAAGAGGAACAGCCACAAGTGGAAAACTTATTTGAACAAATAATTAAGGAGAACTCCCCCAATCTGACAAAGGAAATAGACTTCCAGGAAATCCAGGAAGCTCAGAGAGTCCCAAAGAAGTTGGACCCAAGAAGGAACACACCAACGCACATCATCATTACATTAGCCAAGATTAAAATGAAGGAGAGAATCCTAGAAGCAGCAAGAGATAAGGGGACAGTCACCTACAAAGGACTTCCCATCAGACTGTCAACGGATTTCTCAAAAGAGACCTTACAGGCAAGAAGGGGCTGGAAAGAGGTATTCCAAGTCATGAAATCCAAAGACCTACAACCAAGATTGCTGTATCCAGCAAAGCTTTCATTTAGAATGGAAGGGCAGATAAAGTGCTTCTCAGATAAGATCAAATTCAAGGAGTTCATTATCACCAAGCCCTTATTATATGAAATGTTAAAGGGACTTACCTAAGAGAAAGAAGATACAAAATATGAACAGTGAAAGGACAGCAAACTCACAGTTGTTAAGAACCACACCTAAAACAAAAGCAAATTAAGAGGACAGCTAGATCGGAGTGAACCATAGAAATGAAGGGTTAGCAACAGGGGAGTGGGAGGAGGAGAAGGGGGTAAAAGGTATAGAAAATAAGTAGCATAAATGGTAGGTAGAAAATGATAGGAGGAGGGCAAGAATAGTTTGGGAAATATAGAATCTAAAGAACTTGAGACACGTGTTCATGAACCAAAGGGGGGAATGGTGGGGGAGGGGTGTGCAAGGTGGAGGGGAATGAAGGGGGAAATAGAACTGTAATGGTATAATCAATAAAATATATTAAAAAATTAAAATAAAGAGTTGTTGTACAATGAAATAATAGTCAGCCAGTGAAAAATAAAAATGGAATCTAACATTTGTGTCAGCAAATAAGATGGATCATTTCCTAGGATGTACCTAGAAAATATTATAGTCAGCAAAATAAGTTAGTCAGAAAAAGACAAATACCATATGATTCACTTACACGTAAATCTGAAGAACAGAATAAACAAACAAAACTGAAACACACTCACATATAGAGAGAAGAGACTGATGGTAGGCAGACAGGAAGAAGGTAGGGAAACTGGGTAAAAGTTGATGGTATTAAGAAGTACAAACTGGGGGATCCAAAATGTTAGAGAAGTAGGTGGAAACTATACTAACCTCCCCAGACCAAACTGGAATTATAAGTAAATTGCAGAGAAAGCACCCTAAATAACCAAGTGAACACTAGCTGGAAAGAGGCCTTATAATCACAGATAGACAGAAGAAACTACTACATCAGAAAGTAACTGGTAGAGAGTGTGGAGATGTGAGAGGGTTCCCTGGGCTCCCAGAGGTGGCAGCTAAAGTTCTAGAGGGATATATCAGTGGCCAAGGAGTTCCCCCTGAGAAGAGTGGAGTCTAAGCCACATGCTCGGCTCCCTAGCCTGTAGTACCAGAGGCAGAAAGAAACCCAGAAAACATCCAGTTGTAAAAAAACAGCAGGGTTTCTGTCTGCCAGGGAGAGATGGCTAGAGTCACAGAAAGCCTCTTAAAGGGCTCTTAAAATTTCCTTTGCTGCCACTTACTCTGGGTTCCAGCAGAGGGAAGGCAGAGTGGACTAGAGATGTTTGAGTCTGGGGTTGGTGGCTCTGTGGAGAAAACTGAAGGAATGGCCACTAGGATCCCTGTGATGAGTCATCCCCCATACTGCAGAAGCCATTATTCCCAGGCAGAGCACAATGAGAGAGAGGCATGAGCCTGAGGGGAAGATTGTCTCTAGGGAATAACTTTGCCCACCCTGAGGAGTTTATACCTGGCTGCTGATTACAGTTTCATTAGTTTAACAACTGATCAGTTTAACAACAAGATCAGAAAACCCAAAGAAACCGTGAAAATGGGAAGACAAGGAAATAGACTCCAAATAAAAGGGCCAGAGCATTCTCTAGAGGAAGAACTGATGAAAGGGAGGCAATTTATGAGATAGTTTAGAGTAATGACTATAAGAATACTCAAAAGCATGAAAAAAGGGATAGAAACCATAGAAAAGGACCAGTCAGAAATAAACAATGTGATATCTGAAATAATTAATACACTGGAAGGAATAAACAGTATATCAGATGAAGCAGAGGATTGAATCAGTGTTCTGGAAGTCAAGGTAGAAAAAAAAAACACTAAGGTACAGCAGAAAAAAAGAAAAAATAATTAAATAAAATGAGGAGAGCTTAAAAGCATGTTGGACACCATCAGGTGGAACAATAGCTGCATCATGGGAACACAAGAAAGAGAATACTGAGCAAGGGATTGAGAACCTATTTGAAGAAATAATGACTGAAAACTTTCCTACTCTAGTGAAGGAAAAAGTCACACAAGTCCAGGAAGCTCAGAGAGTCCCAAACAAGTTGAACCCAAAAAGGCCTACACTGGGCACATCATAATGAAAATGACAGGGCTTAAAGACAAGGAGAAAATCCTAAGAGCTGCAAGAAAAAAGCAGGGAGTTATCTATAATGCAGCACCAATTAGACTGTCATCTGATTATTCATCATTAATGTTTCAGGCTAGAAGAGAGTGGCATGAAATATTCAAGGTGATGAGGGCATGGACATAAAATCAAGGCTACTTTAGCTAGTAAGGCTATCATTTAAAATCAAAGGGGAAATAAGAAGCTTCCCAGACAAGAAAAAGCTGAAGGAGTTTGTTAACACCAAACCGGTATTGCAACAAACATTAAAAGGCTTGCTTTAAGGAGAAGAAAAAAGAGGGGGGGGGGACCCAAAAAGCAGGAGGAAAATGTTCCAACCAAACACACTGGGTTGGTTGCTGAATGGATAAGAAAACAAGACCCATATATATGCTGCCTCCAAGAGACCCATCTCAGATCGAAAGATACACACAAACTAAAAGTAAAGGGATGGAAAAAGATATTTCATGCAAACAGGAAAGAAAAAAAAGCTGCCATAACAGTATTTATATCTGAAAAAACAGACTTTAAAACTAAGGCTACAGCAAGAGATAAAGGACATTACATCACGACAAAAGAAACAAGCCAACAAGAACATGTAACCATAGTAAACATTTACACACCCAAAATAGGAACATGTAAGTATGTGAAGCAAATCTTGAGGGACATAAAAGGAGAAATCAACAGAAATATAGTCACAGTTGCGGATTTCAACATAACACTAACGTCAATGGACAGATCTCCAAGACAGAAAATCAACAAGGAGGCAGTGGCCTTAAATCAACACACTTTAATTGCTATCTTCAGAGCATTTCAACCCAAAGCAACAGAATATACATAATTTTCAAGTACACATGGAACATTTTATATGATAGACTGCATGTTAGGAGGTTAAACAAGTCTCAATAAGTTTAAGAAGACTGAAATCATATCAAGCATCTTCTTTGACCACAATGCTATGAAAGAAATCAATCACAAGAACACTGAAAAACATGCAAAGGCACGGAAGCTAAATAACATGTTATTAAACAATGAATGGGTCAACAATGAGATCAAGAAAGAAATCAAAAGATACCTTTAAGAAATGAGAATGAGGACACAACAATCCAAAATCTGTGAAACACAAGGGAAGCAATCCTAAGAGGGAAATTTATAGCATTCCAAACCTATCTCAAGAAAACAAGAAACAGCTTAAACAATCTAACTTCAGACTAAAAGTAAAATGAAAAAGAACAACAAAGCCCAAGTAGAAAGAAAGAAATAATAAAGACCAAGGATGAAATCAATGAAAATAGAATCTAGAAAACAACACAAAAGATCAATGAATTTAAGTGATGGTTCTTTGAAAAGATAAACATGATCGACAAACCTTTTACTAGATTCATCTTGAAAAAAAGAGAGAACCCAAATAAATAAAATCAGAAATGAAAGAGGAGAAATGACAACTGACACTAGAGAAATACAAAAAATTGTAAGAAAATATGATGAACAACTATATTCCAACAAACTAGACAACCTGGATGAAACTGACACATTGCTAGAAGCATACAATCTTCCAAAAATAAATGAGGAAGATTCAGAGACTCTGAATAAATAGATTACACCACCTTGTGCAATTAAAGCAGTAATCAAAAAGCTTTCAACAAACAAAATCCTGGACTGGATGGCTTGCTTCACAGGGGAATTTTACTAAACATTCTGAGAAGAATTATCACCTCTCCTCAAACAATTTCATAAAATTCAAGAGGGACTGTTCCCAAACTTATTTTACAAGACCAGCATTATCCTAATTCCAAAACCAGATAAAGACACTACAAAGAAAGAAAATTATAGGCCAGTATCTTCAATGAACATAGACGCTAAACTTCTCAACACGATATTAAGCAATCTGAATATAGCAATGTGTCCAAAGATCATACCATATGATCAAGAGGGATTTATTCCAGGAATGCAAGGTTGGTACAATATTTGCAAATCAATGTGATTCACCACATAAACAAAATGAAGGATAAAAGCGCATGATCATATCAATAGATGCAGAAAAAGCATTTGATAAAATCTAGCACCTATTTTTGATCAAACCTCTCAGCAAAGTGGAATAGAGGAGGGAATATAACTAAACATAACGAAGGCCATATATGAAATTTCCACTGCCAGCATCATACTCAACAGGCAAGAACTACAAGTGTTCCCTCCCTTTAAGATTGGGAACAAGACAGGGATATCTGCTTTCTCTTCTCTTATTCAAAATAGTACTGGAAAGCCCTGGTCACAGCAATCAAACAAGAAAAAATAAAAAGCATCCAAATGGAAAGGAAGTAGTAAAACTGTCTTTACTTGCAGATGATATGATTCTATATAGAGAACCCAAAGGTTCTACCAAGAAACTACTACAACTCTTAAATGAATGCAGCAAAGTAGCAGGATATAAAATTAATAACCAGAAATCAGTTTTACCTGTTTATGTCAATATCAAACTAACAGAAAGGGAAATCAAGAAACAAACCCACTCACAACTGCTTCAAAAAGAATAAGTATCTAGTAGTAAATCTAACCAAGAATGTAAAAGACCTGTACTCAGAAAATTATAAGACACTGAAGAAAGTCTTTGAGTCAAGATGGCGGTGGACTAGGACGGAGCAGAGACCAATTCCTAGTACAAAAGAGACAGAAATCCATCCGATCGGAGGAGGTGAGGCCAGCAAGCCAGCAGATGCCAAGCATATATGAAAATAAGAGACCAGAAACCTCATCGGTCACGGAGGAACCAGAAGGTAGGGAGACAGCAGCGGTACAGCAGTCTCTGGGACGGAGCAGGGAGAAACAGCCGGTGCAGGGTAGGGGAACCAGCGCCCTGTGGCGAGAGCCCAACGGCTCCTGGGACAGCCTTCAGCGACCGGAGGGCTCCCTCCCTGGGATTCTTCTGCCGGGCAGGCCGAGTGGTCCAGGCACAGAGGTGTGGAAGAAATTTCAGCCTGCGCGCAAGTTGGGGATCTAGTCGCCCCACACGCAGTGGGTCTGGGCAAGTGCCTGAGGGCGCCTAGGCCAACGTTCAGCCCCCAGAAAGCTCCCTCCCTAGGATTTTTGAGCCGGGGACCTGTCAAGTGGCCCAACCAGAGGGGAGCAGAGGTGATTTCAGTTTGTGCATAGCTCGGAGGTTCAGCGCCTGGTGGGAACTGTGTCTGGGAGAGTGCCTAAAGGCGCCTGGGACAGCGTTCAGCGCCTGGACGACTCCCTCCCTGGAATTTTCCTGCCAGGCAGGCTGAGGGGCCCAGGCAAAGAGGTGTGGAAGAAACTGCAGCCTGCGCGCAACTTGGAGATCTAGTCGCTCCATACGCAGTGTGTCTGGGCAAGTGCCTGAGGGCGCCTAAGCCACCGTTCAGCACACAGAAAGCTCCCTCCCTAGGATTTTTGGGCCCAGACCGGCCAAGAGACCCAACCAGAGGGGAGCAGAGGAGATTTCAGCCTTCACACAGTTCTGGGACCAGCACCCGGCAGGGTGCTGCTACATCCCTAGGGGTTTTTTGGTTTTTTTTTTTTTTTTTTTTTTTTTTTTGCCAGAGGTTGGCCAGGGGACCCAGACAAACACAGGAGCAGAAGGGATACACACCACGCAGCGTGCCATGACGAGCACACAGAGTTTCTAGGTCTGCGCCCAGTCCTCAGATCGGCTCCCGGCTTCCAGTCTACTCCCCACAGACTATCTGGAAGCCCGGGACGCTGAGGGGTCTTGGGAAAAGAGCTGAGACCCTCAACCCCCTCCATTTCTGGCCAAGCAAGGTGGGGGGCCAGGAGAGACTTGTTTGATAGAGTTTACAGAGAGGGTGCGGAGGACAAAGGGCCCCAACCAAAGACTCTGTGGTTGCCAGCCCAGGAGAACTCAGAGGTACAGCCTGGGGCTCTGAATCCAGTAGACACGACAGCCTGGTCTGCTTCACACCAAGCTTGGCAGCGAGCCCAGGACTGGGCAGAGGGTCTGGGGCCTCCCAACTGAACGGGGGCAGGCCTGTGCTCAATCCCGAGGGAACCAGGCAACTAGGCCGGTGCAGGTGCCTGCAAACACAGCAAACCAGACTATGGCAGTAACCCCTAGGTGGGGAGCACTGTGAGAAAGTCCTAGTTCCCCACTGTAGGGAGCTGGGGGAGAGGCGCCAAGTGTCTGGATCCTGAGAGGGGCTGGCTGAAAAAATCACAACAATCGACCCTCAGCCAACTGCAACCAGAAAAACCGGTTCGGCTAGTTTGAAGCCAACAAGTGACATTCCTTTTTTTTGAGGTTGTTTATGAGAGATTATTTTGGTGCATTTTTTGTTTCTTGTTTTTTTTTTTTTACTTTATTTTATTTTTATTCCTTTTTTTTATTTACCTTTCTTCCTTCTCCATTCCTTTTCTTTATCTTTTTGCTTTTTTAAAGTAATCTGTTATTTCTTTTAAACTTTATTACTGTTTCATCTTTCCATACTTTTGTCCTCTTTTCCCGGATTTTCTGTTTTATTTCTTTTTCTTTTCTTTCTAAACTTATTGCTCTTTCTTCCATTTCCCTACCATTTTTTTCTTTCTTCCTTTTATTTCTTTCCCTATCATTTCTTTCTTTTACCCACAAGAGTCACAATCAACTTGAAAATATAAAAAGACCAGAGCTGGACCCATAGAAGAGGCCTCCCAATAGTAGAGCCAGAGAGACAAATTGCACATTGTTGTAGGAGAGAAGCCACAAGTTGCTGCATATTTGAGTAGGTGGAAGCAGAGAACAACAGGATAACCAAAAGAGGCTGCACCATTGAAATTCACAGGCATTCCACCACAAAAGTTCATACCATAAACCCAGGGTGTCAAACAGATTAATCTAAGAAGCTGAGGCTAACAAGAAGAGTCTCACAAACAATGGGAAGACAAAGAAACAATCCCCAAATGAAAGGAAAGGAGGAATCCTCAGAAAGAATGTTAGATGAAACAGAGGCAAGTCAACTATCAGATACTGAATTCAAAGCACTGGTGATCAGGAAGTTCAAAGAGCTCACAATCAGCTACCAGAAACTACAGGGAAGTTACAATGATCTCACTGTGAACTATATCAACATGAAAAAGGAAATGGAAATTATTAGCAAGGGCCAAGAGGAAATAAAGAATACAATTTCTGAATTAAAAAACACAGTGGAAAGCATTAAAAATAGGGTGGATGAAACAGAAGATCGGATTAGTGAATTGGAGGACAAAGTAGAAAGCATCTCACAGAAAGAACAGGAAAGGGAAAAGAGGCTCAGAAAGAATGAAGAGAGATTAAGAGAAATGCAAGACAATATGAAACGTAATAATATCCGAATAATAGGAATACCAGAAGGAGAAGAAGAAGAACAAGGAATAGAAAACATATTTGAAAGAGTAAAGAGAGAAAATTTCCCCAATTTGACAAAAGAAAAAGTCACACAAATCCAGGAATCTCACAGAGTCCCATTCAAGAGGAACCCAAAGAGGCCCACTTCAAGACACATCATCATTAAAATGGCAAACTTCCAAGACAAAGAGAGAATCTTAAAGGCAGCAAGGGAGAAAAAAGAAATAACATACAAGGGCATCCCAATAAGGTTAGCCACTGACTTCTCAATGGAAACACTCCAAGCAAGAAGAGATTGGCAAGAAATATTCCAAGTAATGAGAAACAGAGGCCTACAACCAAGGCTACTTTACCCAGCAAGGCTCTCAATCAAGATAGAAGGCCAAATAAAGAGCTTCAAAGACAAAAGAAGTCTAAAAGAATTTGCTGCCACCAAGCCAGCTCTACAAGAAATACTAAAAGGTCTGCTTTAAGGAAAGGAAGGAAAAGAGACAGACAGAGAGGAACACAGGTACAAAAATGGCAATGAATAAGTACCTATCAATAATAACCTTAAATGTAAATGGATTAAATGCTCCAATCAAAAGACACAGAATAGCGTCATGGATAAGAAAGTATGACCCACACATATGCTGCCTACAAGAGACCCACCTCAGGACAAAAGACCATCACAGACTGAAAATCAAAGGCTGGAAACAAATTTTCCAAGCAAATGGACAAGAAAAAAAAGCTGTGGTAGCAATTCTCATATCAGACAAAATAGACTTCAAAAAAAGAGCCATAAAGAGTGATCCAGAAGGTCACTTCATAATACTCAAGGGAAGAATCCACCAAGAAGACATTAACATCATAAATATATATGCACCCAACATAGGAGCACCAAAATATATAAGGAAAATCTTAGAGGAATTCAAGAAAGATATAGACAGCAACACAATTATAGTGGGGGATTTTAACACCCCACTATCAAAAATGGACAGATCTTCCAAACAAAATATCAACAAAGACATTGCGGCATTAAACAACACCCTTGATGAAATGGACCTAACTGATATATACAGAGCTCTTCACCCCAAAGAAGCTAAATACACATTCTTTTCAAATGCACATGGGACATTCTCAAAGATAGATCACATGATAGGGCACAAAACAAGCCTCAACAAATTCAAGAATATTGAAATCATACCAAGCATTTTCTCTGACCATAAGGGACTGAAACTGGAAACCAACCCCAAAGGAAAAAACCCAAAACACCCAAAATCATGGAGACTGAACGGTATGCTATTAAACAATGAATGGGTCAAGAATGAAATTAGGGAAGAAATCAAAAAGTTTCTGGAAACAAATGAAAATGATCTCACAACAACTCAAAACTTATGGGACACAGCCAAGGCAGTCCTGAGAGGGAAGTTTATAGCAATACAGGCCTACCTAAAGAAAACAGAAACATTTCAAACAAATGAACTTACTCTACGCCTGCAAGAACTCGAGGAACAACAACAAAAACAGCCCAAAGCAAGTAGAAGGAAGGAAATAACTAAGATCAGAGCAGAACTAAATGACATAGAGACTAAAAGTACAATTCTAAAGATCAATGAATCCAGGAGTTGGTTCTTTGAA
The DNA here is from genome assembly GCF_021234435.1 of Artibeus jamaicensis. Classification (NCBI taxonomy): domain Eukaryota; kingdom Metazoa; phylum Chordata; class Mammalia; order Chiroptera; family Phyllostomidae; genus Artibeus; species Artibeus jamaicensis. Next base: position 249,435 of record NW_026521822.1, read on the forward strand.
AAAATAAACAAAATAGACAAGCCTTTAAGTAGGCTCATCAAGAAAAGAAGGGAACGGACACAAATAAACACAATCAGAAATGAAAGAGGAGAGATTACAACTGATACCACAGAAATAGAGAGGATTGTAAGAAATTACTATGAAGAACTGTATGCCAAGAAATTTGAGAACCTAGGGGAAATGGACACATTTCTAGAAAAATATAATCTCCCAAAACTCAATGAAAAAGAAGTAGAACACCTGAATAGACCAATAACAGCAAAATAAATTGAAGCAGTAATCAAAAAACTCCCATCACACAAAAGCCCTGGACCAGATGGATTCACAGGAGAATTCTACAAAGCATTTAAGGAAGACCTAACCCCCATTCTTCACAGACTATTCCAAAAAATCCAAAAGGATGGAAAACTCCCTAACTCCTTTTATGAAGCCAGCATCATCCTAATTCCAAAACCAGATAGAGATACAGCAAAGAAAGAAAACTTCAGGCCAATATCGCTGATGAACATAGACGCTAAAATCCTCAACAAAATATTAGCAAATCGCATCCAACAATATATCCAAAAGATTATACACCCTGACCAAGTGGGATTCATCCCAGGGATGCAAGGATGGTTCAACATTCGCAAAACAGTAAATGTAATTCATCACATAAACAAAAGCAAAGACAAAAACCACATGATCATATCAATAGACGCAGAAAAAGCTTTCAATAAGGTACAACACCCATTTATGATAAAAACACTCAGCAAAATGGGAATAGAGGGAACATTCCTCAATATAATAAAGGCCATTTATGAGAAACCTACAGCCAATATCATACTCAATGGACAAAAACTAAAAGCTTTTCCACTAAGATCAGGAACAAGACAAGGATGTCCACTTTCACCACTCCTATTCAATATAGTATTAGAAGTTTTGGCCACAGCGATCAGGCAGGAAAAGGAAATAAAAGGCATCCAAATAGGAAAGGAGGAAACAAAATTGTCACTGTTTGCAGATGACATGATAGTGTACATGGAAAATCCTATAGACTCTACCCAAAAACTGCTCAAACTAATTAATGAATTTGGCAAAACAGCAGGATACAAAGTCAATATCCAGAAATCAAAGGCATTTTTGTATACAAACAATGAATCAGCAGAAGCAGAAATCAAGGAAAAAATCCCATTCGATATAGCAAAAAGAAAAAATAAAATATCTGGGAATAAACCTAACCAAAGAGGTAAAAGACCTGTATGAAGAAAACTACACAGCACTGAAGAAAGAAATCAAGGAAGACACAAACAAATGGAAACATATACCGTGTTCATGGATTGGAAGAATTAACATCATCAAAATGTCCATACTACCCAAAGCAATATACAGATTCAATGCAATACCTATTAAAGTACCAATGGCGTATTTCACAGACATAGAACAAACAGTTCAAAAATTTATATGGAATCATAAACGAGCCCGAATAGCAGCTGCTCTTTTGAGAAAGAAGAACAAAGTAGGAGGGATCACAATACCTGATATCAAACTGTATTACAAGGCCACTGTAATCAAAACAGCCTGGTACTGGCATAAAAACAGGCACATAGACCAATGGAACAGAACAGAGAGCCCAGAAATCAACCCAACCCTCTACAGTCAATTAATATTCGACAAAGGGGGCAGTAACATAAAATGGAGTAAAGATAGCCTCTTCAGCAAATGGTGTTGGGAGAACTGGACAGCTACGTGCAAAAAAATCAAACTTGAGCACCAACTTACACCATACACCAAAATAAATTCAAGGTGGATAAAAGACTTAAATATAAGCCATGACACCATTAAAGTCCTAGAGGAGAACATTGGCAAGAAAATCTCAGATATTCCACGCGGCAACATTTTTACGGATATGTGCCCTAGAGCAAGGAATATAAAGGAAAGAATAAACAAATGGGATCTCATCAAAATAAAAAGCTTCTGCCTGGCTAAAGAAAACAGTATTAAATTAAAAAGACAACCAACTGTATGGGAAAACATATTTGCCAATGATACCTCAGACAAAGGTTTAATCTCCAAAATATACAAAGAACTTACACGACTCCACTCTAGGAAGACATCGAACCCAATTAAAAAATGGGAAAAGGACTTGAACAGACACTTCTCTAAAGAGGACATACAGAATATCCAGAGACACATGAAGAGATGCTCAATATCGTTAGCTATCAGAGAGATGCAAATTAAAACCACAATGAGATACCACTTTACACCAGTCAGGATGGCTATAATAGACAAAGCAACAAACAACAAATGTTGGAGAGGGTGTGGGGAAAAGGGGACCTTAGTTCACTGTTGGTGGGATTGTAGACTGGTACAACCATTATGGAAAACAGTATGGAATTTTCTCAGAAAAATAAAAACTGACCTGCCTTTTGACCCAGCAATTCCACTGCTAGGATTATACCCCAAGAATCCTAAAACATCAATTTCAAAGAACCTATGCACCACAATGTTCATAGCAGCACAATTTACAATAGCCAAGAGTTGGAAGCAACCTAGGTGCCCATCAGTAAATGAATGGATCCAAAAATTGTGGTACATATACACCATGGAATTTTATGCAGCAGAGAGAAAGAAGGAACTACTACCTTTTGCAACAACATGGATGGAACTGGAAAGCATTATGCTGAGTGAAATAGGCCAGGCATTGAAGGACAAATACCATATGATCTCACCTTTGACAGGAAGCTAAAGAATAAAACAAACAAGCAAACAGAATAAAAACAAAGACGCTGAAATAGAGAACAAGTGGGCAGCGACCAGAGGGGAGAGGGAAGGGAACTTAAGGGGAAAAAGGGGGAGGGATTTTGAGGAACAAGTATGAAAGACACAGAGATGAGGACTGGGGGGGAGGGGAATGGGAGGGAGGGGGGAGACCGGGCGGGGGGGGGGAAGAGAAAAAAAATGTACTTGAAAAGTAACTAAATAAAATTAAAAAAAAAAAAGACACTGAAGAAAGATACTGAAGAAGATATAAGTAAGCGGCAGCACATATACTGTCCATGGATAGGAACAATTAACATATTAAAGTGTCCATACTACTCAAAATAATCTATAGATTCAATGCAACTATCAAGATTCCAATGGCAGATTTCACAAAACAAGAACAAATATTTCAAAAATTTATATGGAACCACAAAATGCCCTGCATAGCAACTGCTATCCTGAGAAAGAACAAAGTTGGAAGAATCACACTACCTAATATTAAACTGTACTATAAGGCTATAGTAATAAAAAAAAACACTGTATGGGGATAAAAACAGACACACAGATCATTGGAACACAATAGAGAGCCCAGAAATAAACTCACGCCCTTATATTTAATTAATATTTGACAGAGAAAACATGGACACACAATGTGCTAAAGAGTGTTCATTCCATAAATGATGCTGAAAGAACTGGACATATATGTGCAGAAAAATGAAATTAGACCATGTCCTTACACCACACACAAGAATAAAGTCAAAATGGATCAAACTTAAATGTTAAACCCCAAACCACAAAATCATAAAGAAAACATAGGCAGCAAAATCTCAGATATACTGCTTGCAGCAATATTTTAATGGATATTATTTCCCCAGGCAAGGGAAAGAAAACAAACAAGTGAGACCACATCTAAGTTAAAATTTATACACAACAAAGAAAATCATCTACAAAATAAAAAGACAACCCACTGAATGGGAGAACATTTTCACCAACACATCTGATAAGGGGTTATTATCCAAATTTTACATAGTACTTATAAAATTCAACACCAAAAACTAAACAACCCAAGTATAAAATGGGCAATGGACCTGAATAGACACTTCTCCAAAGAGGGCCTATATAAAAATATGCTCAACATCACTCATTATAAGAGAAATGTAAATTAAAATTACAATGACCTATCATCTCATACCTGTCAGAATTGCTTTCATCAATAAATCAACAAACAACAAATATTGGCGAGGATGTGGAGAAAGGGGAACTCTTTTATGCTGTTGGTGGGAATGCAGGTTGGTGCAGCCATGGCAGAAAGCAGTACGGAGATACCTCAAAAGACTAAAAATGGAACTGCCCTTTGACCAAGAGATCCCATTTCTGGGAATCTATTCAAAAGAACCCAAAACACTAATTTAAACCAATTTCTGGGAATCTATCCAAAGGAACCCAAAACACTCATTTGAACAAACATAAACACTCTGTGTTCACTGCAGCATTATTTACAATCACCAAGATATGGAAGCACTCAAGGGTCCATCAATAGATGAGTGGCTAAAACAACTATGGAACATTTATACAATGGAATAGAACTCAGCCATAATAAAGAAGAAAATTTTACCCTTTGTAGTATGGATGGACCTGGAGAACATCCATGTTCTACTCACTGACTTTGCTAAGTGAAATAAGCCAGTCAGAGAAGGACAAATACCACCTGATTTCACTTATAGGTGGAATATGATGAACAAACTGAACAAGTAAAATAGAGACAAACTCACAGAGGGATAGTGGGTTGACAGTGAGTAGGAGTAGGGGAGGTTACAGGGTGGAGGGATTGGGCAAAAAGCAAAAAAGACTCCTTGATAATAGTTTGGTGACTGCTGGTGGGAGGGGGATATAAGCGGACTGGAAGGTAATATAAAAAATAATACAATAAAGATTAAGTTTTTTAAAAGTACAACTGATAGTTACAAAATAGTCATGAGGATGTAAAGCACAGCATGGGGAATATAGTCAATAATGCTGTAATGACTGTATAAGTGCCAGGTGGGTATTTGAAATATCAGGGGGAACACTTTGTAAAGTGTATGACTGTCTAACCATTATGCTGTACACCTGAAACTAATACAAAATAATACTGAAAGTAAACTGTAACTGAAAAAAAAAACTAAGTAGGCATAACCCAACACTGACTTCTGCCATACAGTATATAAAATCTAGTAAAGCATCAATGAATGTCTGACATTAAGCAACATATCCTCAGAATAGCTAGTTGAAAAATGAACAGCAAAGATAGCAAGAGAGCTGAATCCCTTTGACTTGCATAAAGGGATTATTGACTATAAGGCAAATTAAAAGTTGGAAGATTGACATTGATTTTAGAAAATTATTTCTGGCAATAAATAAATAAGATTAGTTGTTTATTAAAGATGCTCTTAGACTCTAGTAAGTCTGAGTCATTTCCATGTTAGAAAATTTATGAGCCAGATTCATTCAGCTCAGCAAAAAAAGGTTTCAAATCATTAAAAGTTTAAAAGAGTGAGGATGTGAAATATGACCCTCTTCTCCTTTACAAATAATATCTACCCAATCCTTCAAAAGACTGACTTTCACCATGACGGTGCCCCTGATTCTGTGGCAATATTAAGTAAGGTACAGTTTCCAAATAAGAACCTAAATAACTGTGTTAAACTCACGAAGCTTACGCCACAACTGATTCACGTCCATAGAACCAAGGACCAAGGAAAGATTAATTAAATCTATTCCTAGGGAACGATAATGATATATGAAAATAATCTTAGGAAGATAAGTGAAGCAAAAAGATTAGAACCTATAATTTTGTTCTTGGGTACAAATCAAACCTTGTTTCTATTAAGTCTCTCTTGTTGGCTTGCCCATGTTGTCCTCTGTCACCTTTCAGGGGCTTTTAGTCACATTGCAAATCTGGCAATAAAGTAATTCCTTTGCTATAATTTTCTACTTTATGTTTCTTTATATAAAACTAGGGTATCAATTAAACAAAAGTTTGACTTTATATGATATAGGCCAACAGGAAGCAAATATGAGGATTATCCTAATATCAGATTATATAAGTATTTCAGATTGACTGGGGGGTGAGGGTGGCTGGATGAATTAGGAGTCCACACAGATAACTATATTCTAATACAGTATTACTCAAGTATTGGAATTTATGTTCTAGTAAAATTTCAAAACAAACTCTGGAGACTAATTTAGGTAACCAGGTTTTTCTTTCCTTTTTTTAAAATTAGGCCAAGTAATGAATAAACACAAGAGAAGAAAGAATTAGAAGGAAGTCAACCCTATATTACCATATAATTTCATAAACAAAGGATATTTTAAATCTCAAACAGTAAAAGGACATTCACTTCATTAATTGACAAATTACTTTCATTAATTGAGGAATACGAAGAGAAATTCTTTAAAAATACTTTAAAAAATAAGGACTTCTGGCCAAAATGGAGGCGTAGGTAGATATACTTTGCCTCCTTGCACAAGCAAAAGAAGGACAACAAATTTAAAAACAAAGAAAATAATCAGAACTGCCAGAAAAATTGAACTATATAGAAGTTTGACAACCAAGGAGTTAAAGAAAAAACATTCATTCAGTCTGGTAGGAGAGACAGAGAAGGGGTAGCCAGGAAAAGAAAGTGCAGGGCAAGATAGCGGCTGGCAGACTGGGTAGTTCCACATTTGTATGCTGATAAACTGGTAGGAAGAGCTGGGAAGCAAGACAGACTGTGCAACCTAGGGTTCCAGCTTAGGAAAAGAAAGCCTCAAAACCTGTGGCTATAAATATTTGTATGGGTTGTGGGGGTGGAAGAAACTCCCATCCTCACAGGAAAGTTTCCATGTTCCTGGAACATGGTTCCAGGAATGTACACACAGGTTCCTAGAATGTACACAAATATACCAATGTGGGAATCACCACCAGAAGGGCCCAATTTGCTTATGGGCAGCAGGGGAAATGACAGAGAGCCTGGAAAGCAGCCTTATTCCTTCTCTGACCCCTCTCCCTTATAAAGTTCCACAATGTGTTCCCCACCCTGGTGAATACCTAAGGATTCACCTCTTACACCAGAACAGCTGAGCCAAGACAAAGAAATATGGTCCAAACGAAAGAATCAGTCAAAACTCCAAAAACAGAACTAAGCAATGAAGATATAGCAAACCTACTGGATGCAGAGTTGGAAACACTGGTAATCAGGATGCTCACAGAAATCGTTGAGCATGGCTGCAAAATAGAGGAAGAAGTGAAGAGCATGGTTGCAAAATAGAGGAAGAAAGTGAAATAAAGAAAAATATACAGGGAACCAACAGTGAAGGGAAGGAAACCGGGACTCAGATCAACCGTTTGGAGCAGAAGGAAGAAGTAAACATGGAACCAGAACAGAATGAAACAAGAATTCAAAAAAATGAGAAGAGGCTAAAGAACCTCTGGGACAACTTTAAGCATTCCAACATCTGAATCATAGGGGTGCCAGAAGGGGAAGAGAAAGAACAAGAAATCAAAAACTTACTTGGAAAAACAATGGAAGAAAAACTTCCCCAGTTTGGCAAAGGAAGTAGACTTCCAGAAAGCCCATAAAGCTCAGAGAGTCCCAAACAAGTTGGGCCCAAGGAAGCACACACCAAGGCACATCATAATTACATTACCCAAGATAAAAATGGAGGAATCTTAAAGGCAGCAAGAGAAAAGGAGACAGTTACCTACAAAAGAGTTCCCATAAGACTATCAGCTGATTTCTCAAAAGAAACCTTACAGGCAAGAAGGGCTAGAAGGAAGTATTCAAAGTCATGAACAGCAAGGACCTACATCCAAGATTACTCTATCCAGCAAAGCTATCATTTAGAGTAGAAGGGCAGATAAAGTGCTTCCCGGATAAGTTAAAGTTAAAGGAGTTCATCATCACCAAGCCCTTATTCTGTGAAATGTTGAAGGGGCTTACCTAAGAAATAGAAGATGATCAAAAATTTGAACAGTAAAATGGCAATAAACTCATAACTATCAAGAACTGAACCAAAAAACCCCAAAACACTCCAAAAAAACTAAGCAACAAGTAGAACAGGAATAGACTCACAGAAATGGAGATCACAGGAAAGGTTATCGGTGGGGAGGGAAAGAGGGGAGAATGAGAGGAAAGGTACAGGGAATAAAAAGCATAAATAGTTGGTACAAAATAGGGGGAGGTTAAGAATATATGGGAAAGGGGAAGCCAAAGAACTTATATGTACAAAACATGGACATAAACTAAATGGTGGAAATGCTGTTGGGAGGGGGGTACAGGATGCCGGGGAATAAAAGGGAGAAAAAATGGGACATGTGTAATAGCATAATCAATAAAATATACTTTAAAAATATTTTTAAAAGTAAAGTATTTTATTTAAAAATACAAAGAATACATTAGAGAGTATTTATAAACTGCTTTATATTGAATATCTGAACGATAAAAAGTAGTATAAGGAGAACTTATTAGCACATATCCATATATTTTAATAAAACTGTCAGTAGTTAACTGAATTTTTTCTTTTTCAATACAGTCTTCTTTTTCTTTTTCATAAAAATTCCTGCAACTGTTCTATTTTCTGGTTAATTATTTTGAGGTTGAGGATACCTTCAATTGCCTCTTTTCTATAATATTTTAATTTAGTACTGAAGTATTATATTAAAATACTCTGATTCTGAGGTGCTTTTTGGTGAGCTGGAGGCAAATTGTGCTACATGAAGGACAGTCTCAGTTCTGTTTTTTACTATTATTGAAATGTGTAAATATTCAATCCAAATATTTTCATCGATGATATGTCTTTAAATATTTTTACAAACAAAAGTTAGTGAATTTTATTTGATTCTTTTGAATGTTTCACCAAAATTTTTCTAGTTCATTGTTGCTGAAAAGGATTTACTGCAAAATAATACAGCACTGCCAATAATCGTTATAGACTTATATAATAAATGAGAACAAACATATTACTTTTAAATGTATTCTATGATAGGAATATTTAGTTTAAACATTTTTTTTATCTTCACCCAAGGAGTTTTTTCTTTCCCATTGTTTTCAGAGACAGGAAAGGGGGAAGGAGAAAAGGACAGGGGTGGGGGAGAGAAGAGGGGAAGAGAGAAAAAGAAACATCAGTGTGAGAAACATTGGTTAGCTACCTTCTTATATGCACCTCAATCAGTGATTGAAGTTGCAACCTAGGTAATTCCTTGACCAGAACTGAATTCAACCCCTTGGTCTGTGGAAGGATGCTGCAACCAACTGAATCATGCCAGCCAGGGCTGCCTTTTTTTGAACTTTATTTATTGATTTTTTTAGATAGAGCAAGAGCAATAGGGAGAAAGAGGGAGAGAAAGGGGGAAAGAGAGAAAGGGGGAGAGAGAGAAAGGGGGAGAGAGAGGAAGGGAGGGGACAGAGAAACAGAGATCTGTTGTCCCTTACACATACATTGGTTGCTTCTGGCATGTGACCCGACCAGGGATTGAATCTGCAACCCTGGCTGCATCGGCTGCACTAGGGACGCTCCAACCAACTGAGCTACCTGACTAGGGCAGGAATATTTAGATTTTATTTACTGTGTACATTTCACATTCACCTAACCAATATATTTCCCACTTAACCTGTAACTGGTGGCCTGATGATACCAAGTGGTCAGCATGGCAGCAGCTTCAAATAATGATTTCTGCTATCACTTCCTCCAGGAGACCAAAATGAAATCAGCAGTCAGCCCTCTTTACTAGTAAACCCCTTAACTGCTCTCCTTGATGTACTTCTGGCAAGGGTAAGGAAAAGAGAAATGTTTATTCTGATCGCCTTTAAGATTTAGTCACAGTTTAAAGTAAAAACAAGAGATGAATAACCTGCTTACTTCGAATTCTGAGACCATGGCAGAAGCTGGAAATATAATGTGATGCTTAACCAGATACATCATGGCTTATTTTACTGTAACTGCTAATTATACTCTGTTTAAAAATGAAAAGTCTGGGACAAATGTTAAACTGGTTACATACCAAGATGGTAAGCATAAGCTAAAACTGAAATGCTTATCTGTTAAGGCTACAAAACATCTTGCAAAATTTATTTACATGAGGCAGGCAATTAGCAAAGGTCTTAAGTCTAGGAGTTTAACAAATTGGTTATTATAATTTGAGAACAGAATGATGCAGGAAATTACAGAAGAAAAAGATTAAGGTCATTCATTATTCACCGCTTAGACTACTTGGAGCTTCAGTATGATTCAGAATTATGGGCAGTTTCTTTTATCTGTGTACATACAGGTAGTTGGAATTTTCTATAATTATATTTGCTAAGGATCTAGATAAGCACAGTTAAGAAAGTTTGGGGGACTTCCGCCAAGATAGAGGCATAGGTGGATGTGCTGTGCCTTCTCACACAACCAAGTTTAGAGACAACTAAATATTAGCAACACAAAACACAGCCAGAACACGGAAAATTGAACTTTTCGGAAGTCTGTTAACAACAAATTCTTAGCCTGACCGGTACAGGGCGAAACCAGCAGCTGGTGAAGCGGGGTTGCACAGGAGGACTCGGTCAGACAGACTCAGGTGCGCGGAATCCAGGCGCAGGGTTGGACCTAGTGAGTGAGCAAGCAAGCGACCACGGAGGAGCCAGCAGGGGAGCGGGGCTGCGTGTTGACTGTGGTCGAGCATTTGTGCGCAGGTGGACAGGCGAGGGAGTGGGCGACTGGACCGGGAACCAGCGGGTCCCCCCAGCAAGTGGCAGGGAGAGCGCCGCCATTTCCCTGCTCTGACCCCACCTCCATATACAGCGTCATAACCCAGCGACTCTGAGTGGCCCGGCCCAGGTGAACCACCTAAGGCGCTGCTCCTCACCCAGCTGTGGGAAACAGCAGAGGCGGTCGCCATTTCCCTGCTCTGACCACGCCCCCACATACAGCGTCACAACCCAGCGACCTGGGAGTCCAAGGCGCTGCTTCTCACACTTAAAGGGCACGAACAGACCAAAAATGGCGCAAGAAGATCTCAAAGCCCCAGAGCCTAGAGATCTAAGCGATGAAGAAATAGCAAAACTCTAAGACGCACAGTTTAAAACACTGGTCATCAGGATCCTCACAGAACTGGTTGATTACAGCCACAAATTAGACAAATATATGAAGGCGAAACTAATTGAAATGAATGGAATTGCACAGGACACCAATAGCAATGAAAAGGAAACTGGGACTCAAATCAATGGAGTGGACCAGAAGAAAGCAAATAATGGCCAAACAGAAAAGAGTCAAGAAGCAAGAATTCAAAGAAATGAGGAGAGTCTTAGGAACCTCCAGGACATCTTTAAACGCTCCAACATCCGAATTATAGGGGTACCAGAAGGGGAAAAGGCACAGCCACCAGTGGAAAACTTATTTGAACAAATAATGAAGGAGAATTTCCCCAACCTGGCAAAGGAAATAGACATCCAGGAAATCCAGGAAGCTCAGAGAGTACCAAAGAAGTTGGACTCAAGAAGGAACACACCAACACACATCATAATTACATTAGCCAAAATTAAAATGAAGGAGAGAATCCTAGAAGCAGCAAGAGCTAAGGGGACAGTCACCTACAAAGGACTTCCCATCAGACTGTCAGCAGATTTCTCAAAAGAGACCTTACAGGCAAGAAGGGGCTGGAAAGAGGTATTCCAAGTCATGAAATCCAAAGACCTACAACCAAGATTGCTCTACCCAGCAAAGCTTTCATTTAGAATGGAAGGGCAGATAAAGTGCTTCTCAGATAAGGTCAAATTCAAGGAGTTCATCATCACCAAGCCCTTATTATATGAAATGTTAAAGGGACTTATCGAAGAAAAAGAAGTTAAAGAAACATGAACAGTGAAAGGACAACAAACTAACAGTTATTAACAACCACACCTAAAACAAAAGCAAACTAAAAGGACAGCTAGATCAGGAGCGGAAACATAGAAATGAAGATCTCAAGGAGGGTTAGCAACAGGGGAGTGGGAGGAGAAGAAGGGGGGAGAAGGTACAGAAAATAAGTAGCATAGACAGTAGATAAAAAATAGATGGGGGGGCAAGAATAGCATGGGAAATATAGAATCTAAAGGACTGGAGACACATTGTCATAAACTAAAGGGGGGGTAATGGTGGGGATGGGGGGTAGGGTGGAGGGGAATGAAAGGGGGAATAGAACAACTGGAACAGCATAATCAATAAAAAATTTTTAAAAAAAAGAAAGTTTGAAGAATAACTTCATATTATGGTTAGAATCTACCTTTAGCACAAAACTGAACTATATACAGATAAAAAACTGGAAATAGGAGATGTGCTTACCAAGCACCTGCTTCTAAACAAAAAGTATTTTTAGTGCTTTTATTTAGAATGTTACAAAGGCTGTGATGTTAATGTGCATGCATACAGCGGCTTGCGAACACTGTTATTTTTAGTATCAGTCTAATGTGAACAATGATGGATCATTCTTTGTTATTGTAGTAGGAAATAAGGTTCTGGATTTATTGAAGCACATTAGGTTAACTGTGTCTCAATAATTGTACATCCACACACTAATATCACACAGGCAGTGTATGGATCAATGACGCAAATCCTGTCAGAATCAAACATTAAGGCCACAGGGGTTGAAAAAAACATGCCCATGTGATAGGACAGAATAGTCATCCAACATGTACAGACTGCAATAAATCATTACTGCTGATGTTGAAAAGTGTTGTGCTAGGTTCTTTCTACATATTAGCTAAGGTTTAAGATTTTCATTATAGATTCCCCACATAACCGACTGTATTTTATCTTTAAGTTTCCTCACAGTTTCTGTAGTTTAAGATCTGGACCTTTTAAAACATGTCTTAAGTTTCCACCAGCCGCATGAGTGAATTATCTAGAATGTGGTCCTGTAGTCAGGTTCTTTAGACAAATCTTTTGCAGAATATGCCACCATTAATTAAGCACTTTATATAATATGTTGTGCTTGACAATAACATTTAGGTATAGATGTGGAGAACTACAGGGTGGCCTCATGATTCACTGCCACCTTGGAGTATTTTTTCCACTTTACCTTTTTTTTGGGGGGGGGCTTTTACTGTTCTTAGTTTTATTGACATCAAAATATTAATTTTTAAATTTATAGGTAGATTAGAGAAGACGACTTATTATGAGTAACCATATATAAGGTTTCAAAATTATCTTCTCTCTGAATTAATCATACCTACCTAAAATCAGATGTTTCCTCTCCTATAACAGGAACAGAATCTATCCCTGGAGGCTTGTCATAGAATACTGATATCATCCTGTAGGTTCTTCAAAAGACAAACTGGGCATCTGGGCTTAAAGCACTACCTTTCCTTCTATATTATCACTTCCCAGGAGAATTACAGTCAGAGGTATTTGATAATCTTTTGTTGTGTCATCATTAATTAGACATAATCAGATTAACTTGAATCATGAAAAGGACCCTTTCCCATGCTCTTAGGAACTTGCTTTCATGTTTCCTCAACTAGTTTGGTTCTTATGAGAAATTTTAAAAAACCAAATAACTAAAAGGAAAAGCAAATGCACACTCCCTATCCTAAGTTCACTTGTTTTTTAAACTGTTAATCATCTAAAAGAAAGACTTGGAAAACATAAAAATTACTGAGATAGTTGTCTTCATATTTCTTTATGAGGGGTACTCCTTAAATCTAGATTTCCTATGATAAAAACCAAATGCTACTTCACAACTGAAAACATTTTTTATACTTAATCAACTTTCTATCTGAAGAAGATTGGATACAAGGTCTTATTTTTCCTCTATCATGATTCATGTATATTTTGGGCATCTCTGTTGTTTTCTCCTATTTCCCCCTACTCATTTCAACTTTCCCAGGGTAAATCCCTACCAGCTAACATGGTCTTAAAGGGAAAAGGGGAGATTAAAAACTCACTGTTTGCTGGCATGCAAAGAGTAAGAAAAAACCTCCACAAAAAGCAAAGATAGCAATAGAAGTTTGATTTCCCTCTTATCCACTTCAGGTTCAAACATTACCAGATTAGAAAAAGGTATATTATTTATGTAGATAATTTACAATAAGATTAAGCAGAGAAAGGCAGGAGACAGCCCTTTCCCCAGGCTCTTTGCCTATGACTATTAAACATTTTAGAGATAGATTGCAGGTTTGGGGCCTTCCTTTTCAACTTTGTAGCCAAGTTATATAGTTTCCCATCCCAAAAGCATCCATTTTTCGTTTCTTATAAATCTTTCAGAGATAGTCTATGTATAAAAAAGCAATTATGGGTATACTTAAAAAATGCAAATGACAGTATACTATATATACATTCTGTACCTTAATAATATAGCTTAGAGATCTTTTCATATTGTTCCTATAGAGCTACTTCAATCTCTAAATGGCTACTCAGTATTCCACCATAACAATGTACCATAATTTATTTAACTATTCCTCTACTGATAGTCAAGTTATTTTCAATCTTTCACTATTACACACTATGCTGCAATAAATATCTTTGTGTGAACATTTCATAGTTGTTAGTATATCTGCAGGATAAACTACTAGAAGTAAAACTGCTATCTAGTAAAACTACTAGAAGTAAAACTGTAAATTCTCAAAAAGAATTTACATTTTTAACATTATCAAATCCCTAAGTTTTGGTAATGTTAAACACAAATGTTTAACATTAACATACCACCACTAGTTGAAACATTTTGATACCTGCCAATCTGAAAGGTGAAAACAGAATCCCAGTGTAGTTCAGTCTGCATATTTTTTAATATGTAGAGACAGCTTTTATTTATTTTTTTACTTTTATTTTTCTATTTTATTTATTTTATTGTTGTTCAAGTACAGTTTTGTTTTTTACTCCCATCCCAGCCCACACCCCCAGTGCTCCCCATCTCCCTCCCATTTCCACCCCCCTTAGTTGTTGTCCATGTGTCCTTTATACTAGTTCCTGTCAGCTTGCATATTTTTATGAATAAGGTTAAACATCTATATTAAATGTTTAAGAGCCACTTATTTTTCCTTTTCTGTGAACTGTCTGTTCCTAGACCTTGTTTATTTTTCTACTTGAGTAGCAAAGACTCTTTATACATCAAAGAAGTTAGATTTCTGTGATAAGCTGCAAATATATTTCTTTTACCTTTCTTCATATTGTTCCCCTCCTCCACTCAAAAGACCAGAACAATATGAGAAAAAATATATATATACACATATTCTTATATATATATTCTTGGATGCTAAGTGGGTTGGTTGGGGTGGCACTGGGAATTAGTATCAAAATGTTAGAACTTAAAAGCTGAAACTTATAGTTAGCTCAAGGACAGTGTTTCTGAAAAATGTGTTTTTTAAAATCTGGTTTCATAAGGTGCTTCTAATAAAAAATTTCATCTTCAAAAGAATTCAGAACACGCTGCAAACAACAACCACTTCTCGAAAATTCATTATGAATATCAGCTTGTAAAGACATTAGTAAGACGGGCCTGTGAACCAAAGGCTCGTGGTTTGATTCCCAGTCAGGGCACATGTCTGGGTTGTAAGCCAGTTCCCAGCAAGGGCCAGTTCCCAGCATGGGACGCATGAGAAGCAACCATACATTGGTATTTCTCTCCCTCTCTCTTTCCCTTCCCTTCTAAAGATAAATAAAATCTAAAAAATAAATTTTAAAATAACTTAAAAAAATAAAAGTCTACCTTCAATTATATTTAAAAAAAGACATTAGTAAGGTCTACATAGCAAATAAGTTTCTTTTGCTTTCTTAACACCTCAAATTTATTGGCCTTTTTTCTTCCTGTAATACCTATTAACAATCCTACGGCACCTGTTACACTGCTCAAGCCTTAAAGGAAAAGGATTAGAGACACCTGTGTGTTTCTCTACACGTTATCTTATACACTCATCTTGTTTTATCCATCTTTGAAATGTTACGTCTCTCATACCTCCAACTTCGATCTTTTTCTTTGTGTTTTGCATACTTTTTTTAAGCCACTTTAATCTTTTTTTAAAAGATCTTATTTATTATATGTAGAGAGGGGGAAGGGAAGGAGAAAGAGAAAGGGAGAAACATCAATGTTTGGTTGCCTCTCGCATGCCTTCTACTGGGAACCTGGACCTTAACCCAGAATGTGCCCTGATTGGGAACTGAACTGGTGACGCTTTGGTTTGCAGCCCACACTCAATCTACTGAGCTCCACCAGCCAGGCCTGCATACCCTTCTTGAAGAATACATTCAAACTCAGGGCTTCAAATTACATACTGACAAATTCACTATTTCTGTTCTGTAATGGTTAATTTTATATGTCCATTTAACTGGACTAAGAGATTCCCAAATAGCTGGTAAAACATTATACCTGGGTATGTCTGTGAGGGTGTTTCTAGAAGAGATAAGCATTTGAATTTGTGAACTGAGTAAAGCAGATGGCCCTCCTCAGTGTGGGTGGGTATCATCCAATTCCGATTATGTAGGTTCAAACACAAGAAAAAGTCCGAGGAAGGGCAAATTTGCTTTCTTTGAGCTGAGTCATCTATCTTTTTTTGCCCTTAGATATTAAGCATTTCAGGTTTCTCAGACTTTCAGACTCAGACTAGGGTACCATTGACCTACCAATTCTCAGGCCTTCAGATTTGGACTGAATTATAACACCAGCTTTCCTGGCTCTCCAAAGAGCTAATTCCCATAATAATTTTTTATCTTGTATATCTCTCTATAGCCTACTGATTCTGTTTCTCTAAAGAACCCTGACTAATACACCTTCCAAGCCTTTCTTACAAGCAAGAGCCTAAAACCAAAAGGTATTTTGAAACTAACATGCTCAAAAATAAATTAATCATTTCCATCCTTCTACCCAAACCAGTTCTCCCATTCAAGTACTAACCAGGCCCTACCCTGCTTAGCTTCCAAGATCAGACGAGATCAGGCACATTCAGGGTGGCATGGCCATAGACCCAAACCAGTTCTTTTATATAAATAAATAAATAAATAAATAAATAAATAAATAAATACACGCGCACACACATTATATATACTTATATAACGCATATTTATACAATACATATATTTTAGCATAGTGAAAGGCACTGTCATTTATCTTTCTGTTCAAATGACTGTGAAATTTGTAAATCATCCTACTCTCTTCTTACCCTCCACATTTAACCCTCAAGTCTCATCCACATTACTTTGTTTTGGTTATTTTCCTAATTAAAACCCTTTAGTGGCTCCCCATTTCTTCCAGGATAAAATCTAAAATCTTTGGCATGCCAAAGATTGCCATGCAAGGTATTAGTAACATAGCCTATGTTTCCTTTTTTTTTTTTAAGATTTTATTTATTTATCTTTAGAGGGGAAGGGAAGGAGAGAGGGAGAGAAACATCAATGTATGGTTGCTTCTCATGAGTCCCCTTGCTGGGAACTGGCGTGCAACCCAGGCATGTGCCCTGACTGGGAGTCAAACCACGATTCTTGGGTTCGCTGGCCCGTGCTCAATCCACTGAGCTACACCAGCCAGGGCCCTATGTTTCCATTTTTAGTCTTATTTTCAGATACTCCTTTATGAATTATGTTCTCTAACCTACCTCTCTAATCATAGCTTTTTAGTCTTCTTGAATTTTTGTGTTATATATTTACATATGCTATTCTTTCTGCCACTAAGTTATTTATCTATTTTTTCTTCCTGACTAGCTTCTATTTCTTTAAGCATCAAGCTGGGTTGCATTTGTCCTCTGGCCTCCTACATATATCTGAGCATTCCTAATTTCATCATACCACCTATTACTAGTCACTGTATTTTAACTGTGGATACTTTCCTGTCTCCTCCACTAGGTTGTATATCTTTCAAATGACTTTTTAAGAGTAAGCAGTTGATTAGGACAGGAAGAAATTTATAGCAAAGTCTCTCTGCAAGAAATGAGCAGGCTTTTAGTTGTGTTTTCTGTATTCTGTCTAGTGCCTAAGCACAAAATGGTGAGGAATTTCTACATATTAAAACAAAAAAAATGCTACAATATAAAAATGTGATGATCTTTCATTGTAATGATAAAGAAATTTTCCAAAAGTGTTGAAGGATTATATAATAAAATGAAGCAGAATAGGATGACAAAGACAGATAACTATTGATCTATAAATAATGGAAACCGGATTTATTAAAATTACCCTCTAAAAGCGAATCAATACCTTTCAGGTTTTTAGATCAGAGTCCTATGTTAAAATTATGACTCTGGCAGAGACTTGCAAAACCTCTGGTGTGTTAGATAAATTAATAATACCTTCAAGGAAATCTTTGACCACCATTTGATGTGCATTAATATAACACCATAACCACACAATAAGGGACACAAGTCATACTTGTAGATGTAAGGAAAGCCTTTCTAAGAAATGAAATATGCCTACTATTGATTGCCTGAGAGAGAAAAATGAGAATTGTGAGGATGAATCCTAGGTAAGCTGAAAAAGACTGATTTTTTTCTATATATGTAACTAAAAATTACAACCAACATGGTGTCATATAAGGAAAGATTTTTTTTCTATTTCCTGGACAATCTCTGCAGACGGTACAAGGGCATGTAAATCGGGTTATGTAAATTCTTAATTGTCTTTTCCTAACTTTATATACTAGCCTTACCTTATTCCAGCTATGCTTTTGGAAAAAAAAAAAAACAGAAAAGTTTATGCCTAAGTTAGAATGCTTAATTAGCACTCCCCTAAGTCTGAAATTGTAACTGCAGTAACTACAGTAGCTATAAGGCTAAACCATGATAGTTTCTGTATTTCTAATTCAGTTGCCCTTCTCAGCAGGAAATTCTTCTACTGATGCTAACTTTTGAGAGTCTGGTTTTTATTTTTAATAAGAAAAGTGATTTATCTAGATACCCTTACATATGCTTAGAAAAACATATGCAAAGCACAAAGCAGGTTTACAGTAAATACTGGTTTCTTCTCCTGTATTCCTTCACAGAAAGGTTTGATTACATAGAGAGGATCCAAACAAATACATCTTTTTTTATACCACAGCCTTGCTTATACTGACACTTTTAGGGTACTGACAAAGTCCTAAACTTTTAACTTCTTTTTGCCTTGGGTTTCTTATCTGTCCTTCTTAATGTCAGAATTTAAGAAAGCCAGTTCAATATTATGATTTCTAATTTACACATTTCTTTTTCCACTCCTTTTCAAAATTTTTCAGATTATTATTATATATTTACAAGCTTGGAATGTCCCACTCTTTAGTTTTTACTAGTTAAAAAATCTACTTATTTGCACCAAAATAGATTGTATGGTTCACCATTTTCCTTAATGAGCTCAGGATATCAGCTTTAAGAATATCCATAAATTTCATAAAATAAAGTTGGACAAAATTGGAAGGAGTTAAAACATCATTTACATGATTATTTAATCAATTAATACTTGTCCAAATTATCAAATTATACAAAAAGTATAAGGAAGAAAAAAATTTCTGTAAGCCTACCATACAGGGAAAGGTACTTGAAGAAAAAGTGCCAAATTATTTCTGATGCACATATATTCATCAAAAGTAGTATTTTTTCCTATTACAAGAGGGCCAATTCTGTTGATATTCTTAGTAATGTGCAAGCAAATCAATGGCCATCAAGATTCAAGTCCTAGAGGAATAGTACCATGAGAGGTTCCTCTGGGCTCTTCCCTTGAAGTTACAATCTGAACAGCTATAATTCAACCAAGGATTCACGTGCTCGACACACAAAAACAACTGAGAAACCCACTCATTGTAATATCTGTAGATGGGCAGTCCGAGCAAGTGGGAAGGAGGGGAAGAAGAACAGCAGAGAGTGGAAACAGACCAGAGCTCACTGTGGCTCTTGAGACAGGGGAGGAATCAGGCTGTCACCTGTACTCCCTGTAGTTGGGAGGAGCAGAGAGATTTAGTGAGGCAAGTGTTCCTGCCAAAGTGGTCCTCATGTGCTGCAGCCAAATCCAATGACCTTGTCAGGGATGGAGTACAAAGGTAGAGCCCTACTTGTCTGGTGGTTCTCACTGCCAGGCAGAAGAACAAAGCAATGGAGCCTGACCACCTCCCCTCACCCTTCCCAGAGTGAGCAGTGGGCCCCAGAAGAAGCTATAGTAGAAAGTACCAGGATGCAGAGCACATTATCTGCAACACTAAGAACTAAGGTGACAGCATCATTTTCTTCCCTAAGCATTAGCAGGTTCATGCTGAGGAACCTGAGATCTGGCAGCCACCATTACTGGAAGAACAAAGCCACAAATGCACCAGAGCTGGCCTTTTGCAGCTCACCGTTCCCACCCATGGTGGCTGTACTGCTGGCAGCATGTGGTTGCAGGGACAGCAGTGGGATTTTCACAGGCTCAAAAGCCCATCACTCCCCATGTTTCTCCATGGGAGTGGTACCCTGAGACTGAAGCAACTGGTCATAGAAAAGATGCCCACCTCCACAGGGAACATTAGGCTATTTCACTGCCTGGGAAAGATCTGAGAAGCCAGAGCAGCACAAGAGAAACTGAAAACTTCATGTTTCAGGGTTACCTACTGGAAAACAAAAGAAAGACTTTTTATCAGCCTACCACTCTTAAAAATAAAAAGCAGGTGTCAGTCAGCGTGAACACAATGGCTGCTATACCCTCTGGTGGATAACTCAGCACCAGGATCCCAGTGCCTACTCTCTCAGTTCTCCCCCAAAGCCTCAGTCCTCAGTTTCTCCTCAGGTGTCACGAGTTCACTCTGCCCCCACCCTTGTCAGAGTGCAGGCACCTGCACAACAGCATACAAGATGTGGTGGGCAGAGTGACCCTCAACCATCCAGCTGGAGGGGAGGACCTACCAAAGAAAGACCCAATGATAATCATAACCCAATTAAATCCAGAGAACAGGCATAAAAGACACAAAGGGTATCCCAGAGCATCAAGTTCAAGTGATCAAGGAGACTGAACGATTGAATCTCACAGGCCTCCTACCATAGAAGTTCACAAAAAAAAAGTCCGAAAGTCAAAACACATCAATTTAAAGAAAAACAAACACAATAAGACTCCCACAGATAATGGGAAGACAAAGAACCAACCCCCAATCCAAAGAAAAGGAGGAATTCTCAGAAAGAATGCTAAATGAAATAGAGGCAAGTCAACTATTTGATATTGAGATTAAAGCGAAGTTTATAAGGAGGCTAAATGAGATCACTGAGAACTGCCAAAAACTACAGGGAGTCTATCAGGAACTTACTGCAAACTATAGCAGCAAGAAAAAGGACACAGAAACTATCAACAAGGGCCAAGAAGAAATGAAGTATAAAATTATTTAATTAAAGAATACAGAAGAAGGAATCAAAAGCAGGCTACATGAAGCACAGAATCAAATCAGTGAGCTGGAGGAAAAGGTAGAAAAAAACTCCCAGAAAGAGCAAGAAAAGGAAAAAAGACTCAAAAAGAATGAAGAGCATTAAGGTAACTGCAGGACAATGTGCAACATCATAATATCTGTGTAATAAAGATACCAGAAGTAGAAGAAAAGAAGCCAGGGATAGAAAACCTGTTTGAAAAAGGAATGATGGAAAACTTCCCTAATTTGATGAGAAAAAAAGTCACACAAATCCAGGAAGCACATAGGGTCCCAATCAAGAGGAAACCGAAGAGACCTACTCTAAGACACATAATAATTAAAAAAGAAAAATTCGAAGAAAAAGACTGAATCTTAAAGGCAGCAAGGAAGAAACAGGAATTAACACACAAGCAAGTCAAGATAAGGCTAGCAGCTGATCTCCCAACAGAAACACTACAAGCCAGAAGGGAATGGCAAGAAATATTCCAAGTCACAAAAAGCGAAGACCTGCAACCAAGATTACTATACCCAGCAAGGCTACCAATTAAAATGGAAGGAAGACTAAGGACTTTCCCAGAAAAAAGAAAGCTAAAAGACTACACCTCCACCAAACTAGCACTACAAGAGATGATAAAGGAGACTACCTTATGAAGAGGAAGAAAAACAGTGTAAGAGAGAGGAACACAGGAACAAAGGGAGGAAAATGAAGAACTACCTACCAATTATAACCTTAAGTGTAAATGGATTAAATGCTACAATCAAAATACGTAAAGTAGCTGAATGGATAAAAAAACATGACCCTCACTTACGTTGTCAACAACAGACACACCTGAGAACAAAGGACCTACACAGACTAAAAGTTAAGGGTTGGAAGAAAAATATTCCAAGTAAATGTACAGGGATAAAAACCCAGGGTAGAAATACTTGTATCATAAAAAGTAGACTTCAAAACAAAGGCCATGAAAAGAGACACAGAAAGACACTTCATTATACTCAAGGGAAAAATCCATCAAGAAGTCATAAAAATTATTATATAGGTAGCCAAAATAGAAGCACCAAATACATAAAAAAACATCTGGAGGACTTCAATAAGGATATAGACAGCAACATACTTATACTAGGGGATTTAACATACACTGTCAAAAAAGATACATATTCCAAACAAAATATCAACAAGAATATTGAAGCACTGAACAGTTCCATAGATCAAATGGACTTAATTGATATATACAGAACCTTTTATCCCAAAAAAGCAAAATACACATTCTTTTCAAAGCACATGGAACATTTTCAAAGATAGACCACATGACAGGACACAAAATAAGACACAAGAAATTCAAGGTAATTGAAATCATATCAAGCATCTTCTCAGACCACAAGCACCTGAAACTAGAAAACAACCTCAAGGAAAAAACTCAAAAACACCCCAACTCATGGAGATCAAATAGTGTTCTATTAAAATATAAATGGATTAATAATGAGATCAAGGAAGAAATCAAAATAGCAATGACATATTTCACAGGTAGAGAACAAATACTTCAAAAATTCATATGGAGCCATAAACAACCCTCATAAACAAGCCACAGCAATCTTGAGAAAGAACAAATTAGTAGGGATCACGACATCTGACATCAAACTTTATTTCAAGGTCCCTGTAATCAAAACAGTCTGGTACTGGAATAAGAACAGACACATAGACAAATGGAACAGAATAGAGAGCCCAGAAATAAACCCAAGTCTCTATGGTCAATTAATATTCCACAAAGGGGGGCAGAAACATAAAATGGAGCAAGAATAGCCTCTTCAACAAATAGTGTTGGGATATCTGGATAGTTACACACACAAAAATGAAACTCAACTACCAACTTAAACTATACACAAAAATAAACTCAAAATGGATAAAAGACTTAAATATAACTCATGATGCCATAAAAGTTAGAGGAGAACATGGGCAGGGAAATCTCAGATATTCCATGCAACAATATTTTCACTGACATGTACCCTAGAGCAAGGAACATAAAGGAAAGAATAAACAAATGAGATCTCATCAAAATAAAAACCTTCTGCATGGCCAAAGAAAACATTAGCAAAATGCAAAGGGAGCCTACTGTGTGGGAAAATATATTAGCCAATGATATCTCAGACATGGGTTTGATCCCCAAAATATATAAAGAACTCACACAACTCCACACCAGAAAGACAAACAATCCATTTAAAAAATAGGAAAAGGACCTGAACAGACACTTCTTTAAGGAGGACATACAGAGGGTCCAGAGACATATGAAAGGATGCTCAGCATCACTAGCCATCAGAGAGACGTAAATTAAAACCACAATGAGATGCCACTTCACACTGGTCAGAATGGCAATCATAAACAAATCAAGAAACAACAAGTGCTGGCTGGGTTGTGGAGAAAATGGAACCCTAGTACACTGTTGGTGGGAATGCAAACTGATACAACCTCTGTGGAAAAGAGTATGGATTTCTTCAAGAAACTAAAAATGAAATTGCCTTTTGACTCAGCAATTCCACTGCTGGATTTATACCCTAAGAACCCTGAAACACTAATTCAAAAGAACCTATGCACTGCAATGTTCATAGCAGCACAATTCACAATAGATAAATGCTGGAAGCAGCCTAGTTGTCCATCAGTAAATTAGTGAATCAAAAAACTGTGGTACATTTACACAATGGAATACTATGCAGAAAAAAGAAAAAAGGAGTTCCTACCCTTTACAACAGCATGGCTGGATCTGGAGAGTATTATGGTAAGTGATGTAATCCAAGCAGTGAAAGAGAATAGCATATGATCTTACCTGTAAGTGGAACTTAATTAACAAAACAAGCAAGCAAGCAAAATATAACCAGAGACATTGAAATAAAGAACTGACAGTAACCAGAGTGGTGGGGGGAGGGAAATAATGGGAAAGAAGGGAAAGGGTCATTAAAGAACATGTATAAAGGACCCATGGACACATCCAAAAGGGGGCAGGATGAACGGTGGGAGTGGGTGGGGTGGGGGAAAGAGATAGTAGAAAAATGGAGACAACTGTATTCAAATATTAATCAAATACTAATATTTTAGTATTTGATTAATATTTTATCAATAAACATTAATAAAAATGTTTTTAAAAAGCAGGTGTCATTCTCACAGATGCCTAGACATAGAATGAATCCATCAAGTAGCTTGAATAACGAATGTAATGAGGCAGCTCAAAAAGAAAAAAAAAACTCTCCAGAAAATAAACTTAAATACATGGAAATATTTTATTTAAATGAGAGAATTTGTGGTGAAAGCGAAATACAATATGATCTCACCCAGAAGTGGAACCTAATCAACAAAACAAGCAAGAAAAATAGAACCAGAGACATATATATATAGAACAAACTGATGGTGTCCACAGGGGAGGAGGGAGGTGGTTAATAGGGGAAAGAAGGGGAAATGGCAAATCAAGGAACATGTATAGAGGACTCATGAGCATGGACAATATGGTGGGGAGTGACTATGGGAGGGTGGGTGGATCAAAGAGCAAAGGGGAAAATGCAGGACAACTGTACTTGAACAATAATAAAAAAAGGAAAAAATGACAGAATTCAAAATGCCGTTCTGAAAAAAAGATACAAAGTTCAAAACACTGGTAATCAGGATACTCACAGAAATGATTGAGTACAGTCACAAAAATAAAGAAGTGAAGGCTATGCAACATTCAACTGGAATAGAAAGAAGAAATAAGAATTCAAAAAAATGAGGGGAGGCTTTGGAACTTCTGGGACAACTTTAAATATTTTGACATCTGAATCAGAGGTACCAGAAAGAGAACAGGAAGAGCAAGAAACTGAAAACTTATTTGAAAACTTAATGAAAGAAAACTTCCCTAATTTGGTGAATGAAATAGACATGAAAGTCCAGGAAGCTCAGAGTCCCACAGATGTTGGACCCAAAGATGCTGGATCCAAGGAGTAACACAACAAAACACATCATAATTACATTACCCAAGATTAAACGATAAGGAGAGGATCTTAAAAGGAGCAAGAGAAAAAGAGACAGTTACTTACAAAGGAGTTTCCATAAGACTATCAGCTGATTTCTCAAAAGAAACCTTACAAAAATGGAGGCAGCTCCCATGTCACAGGGCCATGCCTGCCTGGACTAACAATGGCAGGCAAGAAGGGCAGGAGATATGGGAAAGGAAGATGTAACCCAGTGTGGAAGGACTTGGAAATGGGGTTATGGAGGAAGATCTGTGCCACAATTTAAAGGTAAGTACAGGGCAGCCAGTGTTCTTTAATCATGCAGCTTGGGAGCAAAGAAGGCTCTACTGGACATGAGGTTTGAAAGGATACACAAGGACCCTCCCTGGCCCCCAATAAGAGCAGGGGTGTCAAACTCATTTTCACCAGAGGCCATATCAGCCTCGTGGTTGCCTTAAAGGGCCAAATGTAATTTCAACCCCTTAACAGTTAAGGAGTAGTTACATTTATACAGTCCTAAAATTATTCCAGCCCTTTGAAGGCAATAGTGAGGTTGATGTGGCCCCCAGTGAAAATGAGTTTGATACTGCTGCCTTAGAGCACATGGCACATTCTCAAAGACAGACCATCAAGAGACTCTTGACAGACTCTCAAGAGACTATACTAGCTTTAACATATTTTAGAACACTGAAAATATACCGAGTATACTGTAACACCACAATGCTTTGAAGCTGGAAATCGTTACTGCACAAAGAAAGCAGGAAAAAACCACAAATGTGTGGAGATCAAACAACATGCTACTAAAAAATGACTGGGTCAAAGAAGAAATAAAAGGAGAGATCAAAAGATACACAGAGAAAAATGAGAATGACAATACAATGTTTCAAAACTTATGGAATAAAACAAAAGCAGTCATGAGAAAAGTTTATATTATAACAGGCCTTTCTCAAGAAACAATAAAAACCCCAAATAAATAACCTAACGTTACATCTTAAAGAACTAGAAAAAGAATAATAAATACATCCAAAGTCAGCAAAAAGAAAATAGAGTGCTGGTTCTTTGAAAAGATTAATAAAATTGACAAACCTCTGGGTAGACTCACTAAAAAAAAAAAAGAGAAAAGACTAAAACAAAATCAGAAATGAAGAAGTTATGACAGACACCACAGAAATAATTCTATGAAAGACTACATACCACCAAACTTAGTAACTCAGAAGAAATTGACAAGTTATTAGAGATATATAACCTTCCTAGACTGAATCATGAAGAACTGGAAAATCCAAATCAATCAACAGTGAGGAAATTGAAACAACCATCAAAATCATCCCCCAAATTAAAAAGTCCAGGACCAGATGGCTTCACTAATGAATGCTACAAAACATTTAAAAAACATTTTAAAAAGATTTCATACCTATCCTTCTCAAACTCTTCCTAAAAGCTGTAGAAGAGGCAATCCTTCCTAAGATATTTTATGAGGCCAACATTATCCTGATACCAAAATGTGGCAAGAATAACACACACACACAAGGAAATTAGAAACCAGTATCTCTGATAAATAAAGATGCAAAAAAATCCTAAATAAAATACAAGTTGAATACAACAATACATTAAAACAGATAATATATCACAACTGAGTGGAATTCACTCCAGGGGCACAAGATGGTTCATCATAAGCAAATCAATCAATGCACTATACCACATTAACAAAATAAATGCTAAAAATCTATGACCATATAAATAGATGCAAAAAATTTGACAAAGTACAACATCCATTTATGATTAAAACAATAAATGGGTATAGAAGAAAAATACTTCAACACAATAAAGGGCATATATGACAAACACTCAGCTAAATATGCTGCTCAATGTTGAAAAACTGAAACCATTTCCTCTAAAATTAGGAACAAGGCAAGGATGCTCATTCTCACTACTGTTATTCAACATCGTTACTGGAGCAATCAAAGAAGAGAAAGAAATAAAAGACATTCAAGTTGGGAATGCATAAATAAAACTCACTTTTTGCAGATGATATGATTATATAGAATCCTTAGACTCCATCATGAATTATTAAAAACAATAAACAAATACAGTAATGCTGCAGTATATAAAATCAATGTACAAAAAACCCACTGCATTCTGGAAAAAAAGAAATTTCTGGGAAAAAAAGAAAAAAAAACACCTAGTTGTTCTGGCAATTGCAACACAAAGAATAAAATAGACAGGAATAAACTTATGGATATGAGAACCTATACACTGATAATTACAAAGACATTATTAAAAGAAAGTAAAGACACAAAGAACTGGAAAGTTATTCTATGTTGATGGATCGAAAGAATCAACATAGGTAAAATGGCCATATTACCCAAAGCAATATACAGATTTCATGCAGTTCCCATCAAAATTACAATGTCATTTTTAAAAGAAATAGAACAAAATATCATCAGATTTGTATGATACAATAAGAGACCCCAAATAGTCAAAGCAACCCTGAGAAAAAAAGAATAAAACCATAGGTATCATACTCTTTAACTTCAAAACACATTACAAAGTGGCCAGCATGGTACTGGCAGACAGATGATACACAGACCAATGGAACAGAATGGGGAGCCCAGAAATATACCCACATAGAAATGGTTAAATAATTTTCAAGAAAGGAGTCAAAACCCCATATAATGGAGAAAAGAAAGCCTCTTCAATAAATGGTACTGGGGAAATTGGGAAGCCTCATGCAAAAGAATGAAACTACAGTGCTATTTGTCACCATACACAAAAATTGTAACTCAAAATTGAATAAAAACCAAAATAAAAGACCTGAAACAATAAATTACATAGAAGAAAAGATAGGTGCTAAACTTATGGACCTTGGCCTTAGAGAGAATTTTATGAATTTGACTTCAAAAGCAAGGGAAAAGCAAAAATAAATGAA
Source organism: Artibeus jamaicensis (assembly GCF_021234435.1). NCBI lineage: Eukaryota > Metazoa > Chordata > Mammalia > Chiroptera > Phyllostomidae > Artibeus > Artibeus jamaicensis. The sequence continues at coordinate 277,361 of NW_026521822.1, forward strand.
TGGGATGACACAGCAAAAGAAACCATCAACAAAACAAAAAAACAACCAACTGAATGGGAGAAGATATTTGCAAACAACACCTCTGAGGAGCAGTTATCATAAATATATGAAGAACTCATACAACTCAGTAACAACAAATCCAATTAATAACTGGGAATACTACCTGAATAGCCACTTTTTCCAAAAAAAGTCATAAAACTGACCAACAGATATGAGATTCCACCTCATGCCTATTAGAATGGCTATTACCAACAAGACAAGTAATAACCTGTGTTGGAGAAATTGTGGAAAGCAAGAAACTCATTCACTGTTGGTGAGAATGTAAACTGATAGTATACAGAGACAGACTAATAGAGAGCAGGCTGACAGGTCTGAGAAGGATGTGGTTACAGGATGGAGGGATCAAGCAAAAAAGTAAAAGGACTCATGAGCATGGACAACAGTGTGGTAATTGCAGAAGAGCGGAGGGAAGAGGGATGGGTAGAAGTGGAAGAGCATATAAGGGAGATAAATGGTAACAGAAAAAAATGCAATAAAAATAAAGAAAAAAAGCAGTAGGGAGGTTCCTCAATAAATTGAAGAATAGAATAACCATATGACCTACCAACCCCTCTTCTGGGATCTACACAAATAATTTAAGAACATTTATTTGTAAAAATATATGTATGCCTATATTAATTATAGCATTATTCAAGTGGGCAGGACATGGGAACCAAATGACTGGATAAATGATTGGATTAAGATGATGTGGTACATATATACAATGGAATACTACTCAGCCATAAGAAAAGATGAAGTATTGCCATTTGTGACAACATGGATGGATCTTGAGAATATCATATGTGTAAGCAAAGAAAATCGGACTAAAAAAGTCAAGAGCCATATAATTTCATTCATATGTGAGATATAAAACTGAAAGCAACAAATTAACAAATAAGACAACCAACCAACCAAATACTCATAGACACAGACAATAGAGTGGTAGTTACCAGAAGGATAGGAAGTTGGAGGTGAGGTAGTTAGGAGTAAAAGAGTTAAAATACATGGTGATGGAAGGATGATATATTGTAGAATTCTACACTTATAACCTATGTAATTTTATGACCAGTGTCACCTCAGAAAATACATTTTTTAAAAAGATTCAATTCCTTATAAAATTAAACCACCAAATAATAAAACTTTTTAATCTTTCATTTTGGGGAGCTAAGAAGTAAAGAATAGGACTCATCCTCTACATGTTCTCTAGGAAGTATGTTCTAAACCCTATATTAATTATAATGTTCCTGCTATGAGATTACATAGCACCCTTCTTATTCTTTTTAATCACGGCATTTGTCACTTTATTGAATAGCTTTACTGTCTCCCTCCCTTAGGAGACTATAAACTTCATGGGGGGCAGGGAATAGGGTCTATCTTACTCATCACTAAATCTTCAGAGTTTAAGAATAGTGACTTCATGTATTAAGTAAATAATAATTTGTTAAATAAAAGATTCAGTTTAAAAAGAAACCTCCAGGCCATAGTCTAATCTAGACTTAGTAATTTATTCAAATTAATCTAAATAATCTATACCATATTTCCATACAATCATTATGAATGCTTACAAAAACTTAGTATACTGGAATAGTCTAGATTATTTTCAGTATATTCTGTTTACCGAAGTTAAATTTAAGTGTGTTTATTTTGTAAACATTTTCAGCAATATGAATTGGAAAAGGCTTCCTGGTTTCAACTGATCTAAAAGGTATCTTATAATACTCCACACTAGGTTAAAGTTTAAAGCACATACTTTTAAAACCATTAGTTATTGACTCTAATAATAACATCCTTAGCAAAATTATCTTGAAGCCAACTGATGAAGATTTCTTCCCCAAAAGATGACAAGGTGGAAGGTATAATCAAATGATACACTTTTAGGGTAATAAAAATTAAGATCTTTCTCTAGTATAAAGTAAGGAACCTTTACAAATTCTAATATAAAATATGGTATTGTTTACTCCTGAAGATGCTCTCTCTTCAAATAACAGGATAAGTAAGTGAAATAAAATGTTCTTTCAGGCCTAGCCAGGTAGCTCAGTTGAGCAGAGCATCGTCCTGATAGGCCAAGGTTGCGGGTTTGATCTCCAGTCAGGGCACACACAAGAATCGACCAATACATACTACCCAAAGCAATGTACAGATTCAATGCAATGCCTATTAAAGTAGCAATGGCATATTTCACAGACATAGAACAAACACTTCAAACATTTGTATGGAACCATAAACGACCCCGAATAGCAGCTGCAATTTTGAGAAAAAAGAACAGGAGGGATCACAATACCTGATATCAAACTGTATTACAAGGCCACTGTAATCAAAACAGCCTGGTACTGGCATAAAAACAGGCACATAGACCAATGGAACAGAACAGAGAGCCCAGAAATCAACCCAACTCTCTGCAGGCAATTAATATGTGACAAAGGGGGCAGTAACACAAAACGGAGTAAAGATAGCCTCTTCAACAAATGGTGTTGGGAGAACTGGACAGCTATGTGCAAAAAAAAAGAAACTTGAGCACTGACTTACACCATACACCAAAATAAATTCAAGGTAGATAAAAGACTTAAATATAAGCCGTGACACCATTAAAGTCCTAGAGGAGAACATTGGCAAGAAAATCTCAGATATTTCATACTGCAACATTTTTACTGATATGTCCCCTAGAGCAAGGAATATAAACGAAAGAATAAACAAATGGGATCTCATCAAAATAAAAAGCTTTTGCATGGCTAAAGAAAACAGTATTAAAATAAAAAGAGATACAGTTGTATGGGAAAACATATTTGCCAATGATACCTCAGACAAAGGTTTAATCTCCAAAATATACAAAGAACTTACACGACTCCACTCTAAGAAGACAACTAACCAACCCAATTAAAAAATGGGAAAAGGACTTGAATAGACACTTCTCCAAGGAGGACATACAGAATATCCAGAGACACATGAAGAAATGCTCAATATCGTTAGCTATCAGAGAGATGCAAATTAAAACCACAATGAGATATCACTTTACACCAATCAGAATGGCCATCATAAACAAAGCAACAAACAACATATGTTGGAGAGGTTGTGGAGAAGAGGGGACCCTAATCCATTGTTGGTGGGATTGCAGACTGGTACAACCATTATGGAAAATAGTATGGAATTTTCTCAGAAAAATAAAAACTGACCTGCCTTTTGACCCAGCAATTCCACTGCTAGGATTATATCCTAAGAACCCTAAAACATCAATTTCAAAGAACCTATGCACCACAATGTTCACAGCAGCACAATTTACAATAGCCAAGAGTTGGAAGCAACCTAGGTGCCCATCAGTAAATGAATGGATCAGAAAATTGTGGTACATATACACAATGGAATTCTACGCAGCAGAGAGAAAGAAGGAGCTACTACCCTTTGCAACAACATGGATGGAACTGGAAAGCATTATGCTGAGTGAAACAGGAAGCTAAACAACAAAACAAACAAGCAAGCAGAATAAAAACAAAGACACTGAAATAGAAAACAAGGGGACAGTGACCAGAGGGGAGAGGGAAGGGAATTTAAGGGGGAAAAAGGGGAGGGATTTGGAGGAACAAATATGAAGGACACAGGGACAAGAACTAAGGGGGGTGGAAATGGGAGGGAGGTGGGGAGCATGGGGCGGGGTGGGCTGGGATGGGAGAAATAGAAAACTGTACTTGAAAAATAACTAAATAAAATTTTTAAACAGACAAACAAACAAATAAAAAGAATCAACCAATAAATGCACAAAAAAGGTGGAACAACAGCCCTGGCTGGTGTAGTTCTGTAGACTGAGCCCTGGCTTGGGAACTGAAAGGCTGCTGGTTTGATTCCCTGTCCCGGCACATGCCTGGGTTGTGGGCAAGGTCCCAGGAGAGGGCCTGGGAGAAGCAATTAAATCATGTTTCTCTCCTCTTTCTTCCTCCCTTCTGCTCTCTCTGAAAATAAGTCAATAAAATCTGTCCAAAAAAGTGTTCCTCCAATGCTGGAAAGAAAAATTACATTTTGCAGTTAAAAGCAAAAGAGATGTTTGCTTGTCCTAACATCATGTAATACAATGTATATAAAGCCCAGTTGCTCTTTTGATAGTGGTGGTCTTGGAGATCAGAGATGAATTATGTGTAAGGTTCTTGGTTTATACTAGTTGGTTTTAGATCTTTAGAAATAAGACATTCTAGAGTTCAGGTCCCAGCTCAGCTATTCAGTTATGCATAACTGGCCAAGTTATTAGTCTAGGTATCATTTTCCTTGTCCATAAAATTAAGATAATAATTGCTATCTCACAGGATTGTTAAGAGGATGAAATAGGTTAATTACATGTAGAATGCTTACAGCAGTAATTGTAGTTGTTCAATAACCATTAGCTAGTATCACATATGCAAATTAAATTACAAAGTCATATTCTCCCCCCTTTTATTACTTGAGGATCTCTAAGACATTGTCCTTACAATTAGAAATGAGTAAGTGCTAAAATGAAGATAATTCTACTTTTTACTCCTAAAATAAGTCAATAAATACTGTGTTTCTACATATGTAAGGCACAGTTCTAGATGTTAAGGGGCAGGGAATGACATCTAGCACACAAGAATATTATGGTGCTATGATTTTGTATCATAATCACTTGAGAAAGGTCAATGTGAGTTCAGACACTTGTATGTTTAAACTCCCTAGTTGATTCTTAGATCTCTTGGTACAGTAATAAATATCACAATTGCAGTCAGAAAACCTTCACTTGAGTACCAGATCTAGCAATACTAGCTATGAGACATTCATGAACCTCAGGTTTCCTACTCTTTTAAGGTTTAAGTAAGATTAATGTGGGACTAATGCTCAGTAAGGTACAATGCATGTTAAACATGGATATGACAAATTTTAATCAAACCTAGTTCAACAACTCTCTAATGTGGCTATTTGTGGCTATCAATTCATACAGGTAGTTAGGTGGATTTGATTAAATCACAACAAATCTAGCCTTGGTTTCTTCACTTAACAAGAAGTGGCCTCCTATGGATGGTTCTCAAGTTGTTAACAAGTGAACGGTCAAGAAGAATATTTGAAACCCAGAATGAGCTACTCTGATCTGTCAACTTTATAAACAGAAGGCTCTGCTAAAAATGGCAACATGCCAATAAAAAGTAATTGACCTAAAATGTAGTTAAAATACTGTGCATATGCACTGATAATAAAAGAGGGATAACCTTTTTCTATTAATTATTGTAAAAATACTCAATACATTTGAATGTATCAAACACTTAAAAATATTTACCTCTGATCTACTGATTGATCAATCGGTGGATATCTGGCATGGCTTCATTTGGGTCAGATTCATTTGCTAAACCCCAAATGATAAAAAAAAATCTCAAGAGGGACAAAAAGCAATGAAAAAAAAGGGAGAAACCCTAATCCAAAAGGGACAGGTGAAATGTAACTGAATAAAGGCAGATTAAGTACCTTTGAAGGGGGGAGGAGAAACGTAAAAAGAAAGGGTGGCACAAAAGCAGGATTACAACTGTTCATACAGAAAAATACATTAATTAACAAATAATATATATACAGACATATCTTATATATAGCCCCTATTTTATTTATTTAAAACATTATTTTTTAGCCCTGGCTGGTAGAGCTCAAAGGATTGAATGCCAGCTTGCAAACCAAAGGGTCACCAGTTTGATTCCCAGTCAGGACACACGCCTGGTCCCCAGTGGGGGACACATGAGAAGCAACCACACATTGATGTTTCTCTCCCTCTCTTTCTCCCTCCCTTCCTTTCTCTCTAAAAATAAATAAAATCTTTAAAAAAATGATTTTAATGGGAATCTTATTTATAAGATTCAATAATGAAAACTATAAAAATGTACAGAAGGAAAACTTTCAGTCCATCCCCATTCTTCATTTTATGCACTACCATCCCATAAATAAACACAAATATCCTTCTAGAGGACATTTCAAGATTTTTTCTTATTACTATTACTATTATGAGTCTGTGGCATATATTAGTTACCTTCTACCATTTGTTCTTCCCATCTTCCACAGGAATTGTCCCCTGCATATTTTAAATCTCTGAATTTTAGTTGGATATAGTCATACAAACCAAAGATTTTTTAATTTTTAATTTAATTTTTATTGTATTTTTTCTACATTACCTTTTAGTGCCTTTATACCCCTCTTCCCCCCAGCAATCATCACACTGCTGTCCATATCCATGAATCTTTTTTCCTTTTTGCTCAATCCCTCCACCCCCTAATCTCCCTCTCCAACTACCTGTTCATCCTGCTCTCCATCTATAACTCTGTCCTCATCTTCCTTGTTTAGTTCATTCATTAGATTTCACATATGACTGAAAACATATGATATTTTTTTTCCCTGACTGGCGTATTTCAATTAGCATATAATGTCCTCCAGGTCCATCCATACTGTTGCAAAGGTTAAAATTTTTTGCCCTCTTTTCAAGCTAGAGGTGGTCAACTAAGCTATGGACAATAAGAATGTGAAAGGTGATCTGTACTATCTCTAGGATGTGTCCTTATAGAAAGAGGGCAAATTTCATATCTCTTCTTCTTTTTCTTCCCTGTTCCATTCTCTCTGAAACATGGACATGGTGGTGAGCCATCTTAAGTCATCCAGATGAGCACGATATCCTAGGAATGGCAGAACAAGATAGAAGTAAACTGCATTATGACTGGAGACTTCAAACTATTTCTGGCCAAGATGGAGGCATAGGTGCCTCCTCACACAACCAAAAGGAGGACAACAAATTTAAAAACAAACAAACAAACAAACAAACAAACCCAGAACTGACAGAAAATCAAACTGTATGGAAGTCCCAAAACCAAAGAGTTAAAGAAGAGATATTCATCTAGACTGGTAGGAGGGGTGGAGACAGGCAGCAGAGTGGAGAGGAATCGTGGCAAGGCAGTGGCTGGAATACCAGGGAGGGTAAGGTGGCAGCTTGAAAACTGGGTGGTCCCACAGTCTTGTACAGATAATCCAGGAGGAATAATTGGGGAGTGAGACAGACCACTCAACCCAGGGTGCCAGTATGGGGAAATAAAACCTGAAAGCCTTTGACTGAAAACACTTATGGGGGTTGAGGCAGCAGTGGGAGAAACTCTGAGCCTCACAGAAGAGTTCACTGGAGAAACTCACAGGGTCCTAGAATGTATACAAACCCACCCACCTGGGAATCAGCACCAGAAGGGCCCAATTTGATTGTGGGTAGCAGAGGAAGTGACTGAAAACCGGCAGAAAGTAGAGCAAGCAGCACTGTTCCCTCTCAGACCCCTCCCCCACATACAGCATCACAAGGAAGTGACATGGGTTGCCCTGCTGTGGTGAACACCTAAGGCTCCACCCCTTATTACTTAACAAGCCTGCCAAGACAAAAAAAAAAAGGCCCAAATGAAAGAAGAGATCACAGCTCCAGAAAAAATACAACTAAGTGCTGAAGAGATAGCCAATCTATCAGTGCATAGTTCAAAACACTGGTAATCAGGATGCTCACAGAATTGGTTGAATATAGTTGCAAATTAAAGAAATGAAGGATATGAAAAGTGAGATAAAGAAAAATGTATAGGGAACCAACAATGACAGCAAGGAAACCAGGACTCAAATCAACAGTTTGGAGCAGAAGGAAGAAATAAACATTCAACCAGAACAATATGAAAAAAAAAAAAAAAAAACCCACCAAGAATTCAAAAAAATGAGAGGCTTAGGAACCTCCAGGAAATCTTTAAACGTTAGAACATCTGAATCATAGAAGTGCCAGAAGGAGAAGAGAAAAACCATAGAAATTGAACACTTATTTTTAAAAAAACAATGAAAGAGAACTTTCCCAATCTAGCAAAGGAAACAGACTTTCGGGAAGCCCAGGAAGCTCAGAGAGTCCCAAAGAAGTTGGACCCAAGGAGGAACACACCAAGGCACATCATTATTATATTAGCCAATATTAAAAAGGAGAGAATCATAAAAGCAGCAAGAAAAAAAGGTGACAGTTACCTACAAAAGGGTTCCCCTAAGATTTCTAAAAAGAAACCTTGCAGGCAAGAAGGGGCTGGAAAAGAAGCATTCTCATGAACAGCAATGACCTACATCCAAGATTACTCTATGCAGCAAAGCTATCATTTATAAAAGAAGGGCAGATAAAGTGCTTCCCAGATAAGGTCAAGTTAAAGGTGTTCACCATTACCAAGTCTTATTACATGAAATATTAAACGGACTTATCTAAGAAAAAGAAAAAGATAAAAACTACAAACAGTAAACCAACAACAAACTCACAGCTATTAACAACTGAACCTAAAACAAAAACAAAAACAGACTAAGCAAACCATTAGAACAGGAACAGAACCACAGAAATGGAAATCACATGGAGGGTTATCAGTGAAGGATGGGGAGGGAGAGTTACGGAGAATAAGTAGCATATATGGTAAGTAGAAAATAGACGTGGAGGTTAAGAATAGTACAGGAAATGTAGAAGCCAAAGAACTTATATGTATGACCCATGGACATGAAATAAAGGAGGGGGAATGTGGGTGGGAATGGGTGTGCAGGATGAAGGGGACTAAAGGGGCGAAATGGGATAACTGTAGTAGCATAATCAATAAAATATATATTTTTTAAAATGATAGATGTAAACTGGGTCCCTGTATCATTTATGAGGGCCAAGAACTCCATTATAAGCATTTAACAGCCTACTTTTGAATTATAAAAAAGTTATTATTTTTCTTAGTTTTCTATTGCACAAACAATAGAATGTGTGATATTAGCACAAACTTAGTGGTTTTAAAAAGCACCCATTTTATTAGCTCATTGTTCCACAGTTCAAAAGTCCAGGCACAGTGTGACTGAGTTCTCTGCTTGAGGTCTCACAAGGGAAAAATCAAAAGTGTCAGCCAGGGTGAGTTTTCATCCTTTTCCAAACTCATGTGGTTGTAGCAGAAATCGGATTCTTGCAGCTACAGGAATAAGGGCCTCATTTCCTTGTTGGCTGTTGGCTAGGAGCTACCCTCAGCTCCTACAGATCACCCACACACCTTGCCATATGGTCATTTCCCAAATATAATACTTCTAGAATAACCCAGTCTCTTCTTAAGCGCTTGCTTGAATAGGTGAGGTTTATCCCAGACCATTTCTCTTTCTTAAATGTCAACTGTACCATATAATATAAACAAATTACGGAAGTAAAATTCATCATATTCACAGACCCAGTAAACATGCATGGTGTATGCAACAGGGCAGAGTTCTTGAGGGACATCTTAGAATTCTACCTATCACATCATTAAAGCTTTGGCTTCAGGTTCTCCTGTGTACTTTTCTGTTGTTAAAAATTAAAATAAAAATTTTAAATATATTTTTAAAATTGTGGTTAAAATATGCATACCAAAATTTGTCATTTTAATTAAAACTCCAAGGGAACATCCAGTCTTAAACTGGATGGCTTTAATGGTGAATATTATGGAATATTAAAAAAGAACACCTATCCTTCTCAAACTATTTCAAAAAATTCAAGAGGAGGGAAAAAACTAAACTCATTCATTTTATGTGGCCAGCATTATTCTAATTCCAAAACCAGATAAAGATACTACAAAGAAAGAAAATTATGGCCAATATCCCTGATGAAGACAGATACAAAAATACTTAACAAAATAGTGGCAAACCAGATCCACCAATACATTAAGAAGATCATACACCATGATCAAGTAGGATTTACTGTAGGAGTGAAAGGTTGGTACAATATCTACTAAGTAATTAACGTTTTTAACCACCCTATGATCATATCAGCAGGTGCAGGAAAAGCATCTGATAACATCCAGCACCCTATTATGATAAAAACTATCAGCAAACTGGGAACAGAGGGAACATAATAAAGGCCATGTATGACAAATCCACAACTAACATTTTATTAACAAGGAAAGACTAAAAGATTTCCCTTAAGATCAGGAACAAGGCAAGGATGTCCACTGTTTCTGCTCTTATTCAACATAGTACTTAAGTCCCATCCACAGAAATCAGATAAGAAATAAAAGGCATCCAGAAGTAAAACTGTCATTATCTGCCAAATGAGATGATATAGAAAACCTTGAGTATTCCACTAAAAAATTACCAGAACTGATAAATGAATACAATAATGTAGTAGGATACAAAATAAATATTCAGGTATTAGTTGCATTTTTACACACCAGTAATAAAGTATTAGAAAGGAACTAAAAAACTCCTATTTACAATTATGTCATAAAAAATAAAATACCTAGGAATAAATTTAACCAAGGCGGTAAAAGACCTGTAATGGAAAATAATAAGGCACTGAAGAAAGCACTAGAAGAGATGGAAATCAATGGAAGTATTTATCATGTTTATTGAGAGGAAGAATTAATAAAATGCCCATACTAAGCAACTTATGTTTCAAAGCAATCCCTGTTAAAATATTCGTGAAGTGTTTTATAAAACTAGAACAAGTAATTAAAGAATTTATATGCAACCACAAAGAAAAAGCCCTGAAAAGCTTCAGCACTACTGAAAAGAAAAATCTGGAGGTATCACACTGTTATAGGCAGCTCTGCCTGGTTCTAGGAATTGTATCTTGACCCCTTGTGGCTAAGGGCTAGCAATGACCTTTGGAATGTGAGCCTCAGGAGACAAAGCTTGTCTCTGGTAGCAAACACTGCCTCAGTTTCCTCTCCCTGCCCCCAGAGCCTGGTCAGAAGTCAATGACAGGTAAGAGCCCTCACAGTGGTGGTGGTGGGGGGCAACTTAAGCCAGACTCCATCACTTGGGAGGCCTTCATGGAAGGACTGGGGGGAGGGCTGCAACAACCAGCAATAGACTCTACATCCCCCCCTGCTTTGTCAAAGCCCAAGTCCCCACGTTCTCAGGGAGAAGCACTTCCTGGCTCTAATCCCCTTAAGCCTGCATACCTGTTGGGGAGAGGTACAGCTCCTTGCCTTGCTAGAGTGTTTCCTGGGTAAAAAATCTGGCACCACAAAGACTTGCTGATAAACCTGTGAAATCTGCTCTGCTAAGAGTGCTTTCATTCATATGTTAAGGGTTCGAGCAAGAAACCCTAAAACGACTGTTCCTAACAGAACTCTGACTCATAGTAAGCCCTCAGATCTCTTTAAAATGTTATCTACTGTTTGATCTTTGCCGCCCTGTATTCCTGTATTACAACCCAACAACCCAATAAAAAGTTATGGAGCAGGGGGACTCAGGGCCTTGTTCTCCTCAGAGAAACTGGCCGAAGCTGGCCTTTGTCTCCCCTGAGAAACTGGCCACTGCCCATGGCCTTTTTCCTTGGGGAAAATGGCCACTTCTCCTCCCTAAGCAGATCACATCATGTCTCAGTCATATTTACTCTCATCGGTGGCACTTGGGGGGGACTTTCGAGTAAAGTCACCACCACATCACACTACTTAATATCAAGTTATATACAAGGCCATAGTAATAAAAACAGCATGGTACTGACATAAAAACGGACATAGATCAATGGAACAAAACAGAGAGTCTGGAAATAAACCCATCTATATGGCGAATTAATATTTGACAAAGGAGGCAAAAACTTACAATGGAGTAAAGATAGTCCACTCAATAAATGGTGCTGGGAAAATTGGACAGATATGTGGAAAAAAAATGAAACTAGATCACCTTCATATACCATCCACAAGATTAAACTCAAAATGGATTAAAGACTTAAATTTTAGACCATAAAAATTTTAGAAAAAAACACAGTCAGTAAAACCTTGGATATTTTTTGAAGCAATACTTTTTCTGATATATGTCTTTGGGCAAAGAAAAGGAAAGAAAAAATAAACAAATGGGTTCTGGCTGGTGCGGCTCAGTTGGTTGGAGCACCATCCCATAAACTGAAAAGTGGCTGGTTCTATCCCTGGTCGTGGCACATACCTTGGTTTCAGGTTTGATCTTAGGTCAGGGTGCATGTTGAAGGCAACCAATCAACATTTCTCACTGTCTCCCTTGGTCTCTATCTCTCTCCCATCTTCACCCTCTAGAAGTGATGAAAAATGTCTTCAAGTGAGGACATAAATACAGAAAAAAGTTAAAAATAAGTAAATAAATAAAAAATATATCCCAGGCTAGTGTGGCTCAGTGGATTAAGCGTTGGCCTGTGAACCAAAGGGCCACTGGTTTGATTCCTAGTCAGGGCTCATGCCTTGGTTGTGGGCCAGGTCCCCAGTAAGGGGTGCATGAGAGGCAACCACACATTGATGTCTCTCTCTCTCTTTCTCACTTCCTCCCCACCTCTAAAAATAAATAAAATCTAAAAAACAAATAAATATAATTAAATCAAACTAAAAAGGTTATACACAGCAAAGAAAACATTATAAAAATGAAGAGACAAGCTACTGAATGGGAGAACATAATGGACAATGATATATTTGATAAGGAGTTAATATCTAAAATATATAAAGAACTCAAACTACTCAACACCAAAAAACAAAACAAAACAAACAATCCAGTCAAAAAGTGGACAGAGGATCTGAATGGAATGGACACCTCCAAAGAGGACATAGAAATGCCAACAGAGATATGAAAAGATGCTCAATGTCACTAATTGTCACAGAAATGTAAATTAAAACCACAATTAGATATCACCACACACCTGTCAGAATAGATATCATTAATAAATCCACAAAGGACAAGTGTAGGCAAGGATACAGAAAAAAGAGAATCCTCATTCATGGTTGGTAAGAATGCAGACTGGTGCAGCCACTGTGGAAAACAGTATGGAGTTTCCTCAAAAACTTAAAAATGGGCCCTGGCTGGTATAGCTCAGTGGATTGAGTGCAGGCCTGTGAACCAAAGGATCGCGGTTCAATTCCCAGTCAGGGCACATGCCTGGCTTGCAGGCCAGTTCCTAGCAGGGGACACATGAAAGGCAACCATACATTAATATTTCCCTCTCCTTCCCTTCCCCTCTAAAAATAAATAAATAAAATCTTTTTAAAAAATTAAAAATGGGTTTGCCTTATAACCCAGTGAATCTGCTTCTGGGGACTTATCTGAAGAAAACCAGAACACTGATTCAAAATATTATATATACCTGTATGTTTATTGTAGCATTATTTACAATAGCCACGTTTTGGAAGCAATCCAAGTGCTAAACAAGTAGACAAAAAAGCTGTGGTACACAAATACAATGGACTATTTCTCAGCCATAAAAATGAATGAACTCTTACCATTTGCGACAACATGTATGGACCTACAGGGTATTAGGCTCAGTGAAATAAGTCAGTCAGAGAAGGACAAATACCATACAATTTCACTTGTACATGGAATCTAAAGAACAAAATAAAATTGAAACAAAGTCATAGATACAGGAAGAAAACTGGTGGTTGCTGGAGAGGAGGGGGGTTGAGGCAAAGGAGGAAAGAGGTGAAGGGATTAAAATAGGTAGTTACAAAATAGTTGCAGGGAAGTAAGTAAAACATAAAAAATATAGCCAATAATTGCGTGATAACTATGTATGGTGTCAGATGAGGTACTAGAAATACTGAGTAGAACACTGTAATATATATGACTGTGTATCCACTAATTTGTATACCAGAAAGCAATACAAAGTAAAATTTAAAAAATTTAAAAGAGAATATTTGTCTGTTGAAATCATTTATTCAACTAATAAAGACTTACAGAGTGCCCAAAGAGTGTCAGGAATAGACTTCATTATAACTGCACACTTAATTGTTTCAGATATAAAAATGTTAAGATTTTTAAAATATTTGAAGGATCAGAAAAAACTATCTCTACTGGGCTTACCTTCACCTAAAGAAACAATAATGTTAATTCTAACCAAAGGCTTTCAGTAAATTTGATTCTAATACAAATCCAATAATAATGTAGGGAGAAGCACAAATCTGAGAAATTAAGGAAGATAGCAAATTTTTTTCCTCCAGAAAACAGATAATTTCCCATTTTTTATCCATTACCTAAAACATAACAACTACCCTGTAACAAAGATAACCTATTAATCTCTCCCTCAAGAAAACACGTTACCATTTTATTTTACTTAGATATACTTCTTATGCAACTCTTTAGTATAGTATTTTCAAAAAGCAGTTTTAAAAACCAAATTGAACATAAAAACTACCCTAGATATGTAGTTCTTACAGAGTAGTTTAAAAGCAGCTTAAAATGAAGATTCTCTAACTCTTTGTTTACCTTTGATTCTGATTATTTAAAGCATTCAAATTCGTTTTTCTTTCTTGCCTTTAAAATTATATAATTTTCCATATTTTTACCTATTCCAAGTCAATCTGTTTCCTTATCCTGATTCCCCAACTCTTATGTACCTTTAAGAGACTGTTTCTCTCCTAAAAGGGAAAAAAAGGTCACTTAAAAGGGACAGAATTATACCCCAAATAAATGTTTTATATTCATATTATTGCTCACACTATCAGAGAGCCAGGCAGTAGAAGCAGAAGTGGTGCACACAACTCCTGTCCACAATAGTGCCAGTGGTCACAGGCAATCAGGCAGCAGTGGTGGCAGAGCTCAAGACCTCAACTCACCTTCCACCCACCCAGCCCATGTAACCTGAGACCAAGGTGACCCTCTGACACAGTGGGGATGCCCACCATCTTGGTGACACAACAGCAACACTCATGACTACAGCATCAACAGCAGCAGAAAGCCACTAGTGACCCTAGAGGCACAAGCAATGATAACAGGAGCACCTGCAACACCTCTGGCAAAGTTGGTGGATAGTGGAAAATAATGGCTCTCCAATACAGTGAATCAACCCAGGTAAGAAAAACCAACAACCCGTAAAATGGTGTCATCTACTGGAAAACAAAGGCCTGTAATTACCAACCTGTTTAACTATTAAAATAAAAGTAAACAAAACTTTATCTAAATAAGAAAGGTGTTCACCACTTCAGAGGCACTGGTAGAGAACCCAACAAGCACAATGAATAATCATAATATCACTAAACAAAAATGATTAATTCGCCAGAAACCAAACTCAAAGTCACTTAAGACTTATGTACATGAGAGAAAATTCAAAATAACTGTCATGAAGAAACTCAACAGATACAAGAAAATTCAGACAAGAAGTTCAGTGAGTTCAAGAATAAAATTAAAAACAGAAAGAGTACTTTACCAAATAAATTAAAACTCTAAAAAAGAACCAAACAGAAATTCTGGAGCAGAAAAACTGAATAAATGAGATGAAGAATGCATTGAAAAGCATTAGAAATAGAGTAGATCCTACAGAACAGTTAACTAGTGAGCTCAAAGAGAGAAATGCAGATATAATTAAGGTTGAAGAGAAGAACAAAGACTTTTATAAAAATGAAAGAATTCTATGAAAACTATGCGCTCTATTAGAACAGGCAACATAAGAATAATGGGTATCCCAAATGGAAGAGAGGAAAAGAGAGGCTATTAAAAAAATAGATGAGAAGTTCCCAAACCTGGGGAAAGAAATGAACATATAAATACAAGAAGCTAATAGAACACCTAATTATCTCAATGCAAAAAGACCTTCTCAAAGACACATTATATTAAAAATGTCAAAAGCCAATGATAAAAAAAAAGAGTTCTATAGGCAGCCAGGAGGAAAACAAACAAACAAACAAACAAACAAAAAACACTAACAAAGGAACCTCATCAAGCTATCATCAAATTTTTCAGAAGGAACCTTACAGGCCAGGAGAGAGTAGAGAATGACATATTAATACTCTAAAAAAACTGAGAACTGTCATCCAAGGATACTCTATATGGAAAAGTTATTCTTTACATATAAAGGAGAAATAAAGGCTTTACTAGACAAACAAAAGCTGAAGGAGTTTTCCACGAGTCCTGCCTTGTAAGAATATTGAAAGGAGCTCTTCTACCTCAAGAGGAAAGGTAAAAGTACATAAAACTGTGAAAAGGTGGTAGACAGAATCAGAAAATTTTAACCATCTTCCACAATAGGGTGTTCAACAGTTCATTATAGTATAAAGGTTAAAGAGGGGAAAAGCATTAAGAGTAACTATAGCTACTTCAAGTTGGTAACATGCAACATAAACAGAGATAATTCATGACAAAAAATATAAAAGACAAGGAGGAAAAGGAAAGAACTTATATAGGCAAATGAAAATAGATGCTATCAAAAGAAAATGACTATTTGATCTATGACATATTCTATGCAAACTTCGTGGTAACCACAAAATGTAAAAGAGTAAACAGAAAATATCACAGAAAACCACCAAATAAAATTAACAGACAAAACAGGGAAAAGAAATAATGGAGATATACAATAATCAGAAAACAAAAGATAAAAATGGCAGTAGTAAATCATCATACAGCAATAATCAGCTTAAATATAAAAGGACAAAACTCACCATCATGAATAGCTGGATGAATTAAAAAACAAGACACAACTAAATGCTGCTTTCAGTATACGCATCTCAGTGCAAAGGACAGACATAGGCTCAAAGTGAAGGAGTGGAATATGAGACTCCAAGCCAATGGTATCCAAAAGAAAGAACATATAACCACACTTATATCAGAACAAATAGACTACAAACCCCAAAAAGTAACAAAAGACATAGCTGGACATTATATAATGATAAAGGGGACAATCCATCAAAAAGACAACATTTATTAATACATATGCACCCAAATCAGGAACACCAAAATATATGAAGCAATTATTAACAGAGCTAAAGGGTGAAATACAGCAACACAATAATATTAAGAGACCTTTAACACCTTATTTAACTAAAGGACAGATCATTCAGACAGAAAGTCAATAACAAAACATGAGCCTTAAATGGCACATTAGACTAAATAGACTTAATAGATATAGACAGAATTTCATACAAAAGCAAGAAAATACAAATTCTTCTCAAGTGCATTTGGAATATTCTGAAGAGCAGACCAGATGCTGAGAAACAAGTCTCAAATTTAAGAAGACAAATCATATCAAACATCTTTTATAACTGCAATGATATGAAACCAGAAATTAACTACAACAAGGAAGATGGAAAAACCACAAATACGTGAAAATTAAACAACATGCTACTGAACAACTGGATCAATGAAAAAAACAAAGGAGAAATAAAAAATACATGGAGACAAATGAAAATAAAAACTTGAGACGCCAAAATCTATGAGATGCAGCAGAAGTACTACCAAGAAAGAAGTTTATAGCAATACAGGCCTACTTTAAGAAACAAACAAAAAAATCTCAAGTAAACAATAACCTTACTCTTAGAGGGACTAGAAAAGGAAAAAACAAAGTCCAAAGCCAGTAGAAGAAAAAAATAATAATCAGAGAAGAAATAAGTGAAATGGAGACTAAAAAGACAATAAAAAAGCTCCATGAAGCAAAGAGCTGGTTCTTTGAAGACAAGAAACAAAACAGCCCTGGCTGGTGTAGCTCAGTGGATTGAGCACGGGCCTGCGAACCAGACAATAATGGTTCGATTCCCAGTCAGGGCACACGCCTGGGTTGCAGGCTGGTTCCCTGCAGGCCAGTTCCCAGCAGGGGACACATGAAAGGCAACCATACATTGATGTTTCTCTCCCTCTCTCCTTCCCTTCCCCTCTAAAGATAAATAAATAAAATCTTAAAAAAAAAAAGAAACAAAACAAACCTTTAGTTAGACTCACTAAGAAAAAGAGACATGATTCAAAATTAGAAATGAAAGAGAAATTACAAAAGATACCACAGATATGCAAAGGATAACAGGAGAGTATTATGAAAAGCTACATGCCACCAAATTGGACAACCTAGAAGAAAGAGATAAAGTCTTAGTATCATATAACTTTCCAAGCCTGAATTATAACAAAACAGAAAATATGAACAGATCAATCACTAGTAAGGAAAAACAGTTATCAAAAGAAACCTCCCCCAAATCAGTGTGGTCAAATGATCAACATCTACATGTTACCTATGGTTCACTATTTACATATTTAAATTGACATTTCCATATTATTCTACAATCTTAAATGGTACTCATATTGAAGGCTCGGAGGTACCAATATCCCCACATGTAAAACTATATTTTTAGTATATAGAAGTTGTTGAACAAAAAAAGCATACAAATATACTTAAAATATTTTAGAAGGTAATTTTAATAAATGCTGGCAGCATGCCTTCTATGCAAAAAGCATTATTTTTGCACACACAATCACAGATGAAAAAGAGACAATTTCTGTTGTTTAAAGAAATAGAAGGAAGCTAATATTCCTTAAAGAGTTTAGTAAAGTAAGGTTTTTATGTAGTAAGACAGACAGCATCATTGTTACTGCCTCCGTAAGATTCAGAAGTTTAGGGGAAGTTTCTCTCCCAAGTGTTTCTTTTATTAGAAATGTGAATTAGATGTTCTGTCAAGATAGAGGCGTAGGTAGACACAGCTCACCTCCTTGTACAACCACAGCAAAAATTACAACTAGCTTACAAAACAAGTATCACCCAGAATGATAAAAAAACTGAACTGTATGGAAGTCCGGCAACCAAAGAACTAAAGTCATCACATTTATCCAGATGGGCAGGAGGGACAGAGACATGCAAACACACGTAACAGTTGGTCCCACATCCATGTGTGTTGAATAAAAATCGGAATGGATACCTTGGGAGCGAGGGATCTCAGCCCCGTACCACACCACCTAGTCATGGGTTCCAGTGCCAGAAAGATAAGTCCACATAATTTTTGGCTGTAAAAACAAGTCAAGGTTGGAGTAGCAAAAGAAACTGTGGGATTCTCAGGCTCTCGTCTTTAGGGTCCACAATGGACTTAGAACTCAACTCAGACTCACACCCTCTGGGCTCCAGCACTAGGGAAGCAGCTGAAAGGGCAGTAGTGACATACAGGGAGAAACTGAAGTGTCCAGCATCAGGAAGAGTGCCAGGGAACAACTTCCTTCCAGATAAAACTCCAGAGGCCATGGAGTGGCACTGTCCCCTTTCTGAATCCTCCCACACACAGAGCCACAGAGCAGTGACACCATATCAGAGATTCTGTTAACCTGATTCACATGGGCTGCCCCACTCTGGGGATTATCTAAAGCCCCTCTCCATCCAACTAACAGGCATGCTTTTCTACAATAGGCCAAGCTACTAAGACAGGGAACCAAAGCAGTTCTACCTAATACACAGAAACAAACACAGGGAGGCTGCCAAAATGAAGAGACAAAGAAATATGGCACAAAAGAAAGAACAAAACAAAACTCCAGAAAAAGAACTAAACAAAATGGAAATAAGCAATTTATCAGATGTAGAGTTCAGAACGCTGGTTACTAGGATTCTCAAGGAACTCATTGGGTACTTCAACAGCATAAAAAAGACCTAGGCAGAAATGAAGGTTACACTAAGTGAAATAAAGAAAAATTTACAGGGAATCAACAGTGGAGTGGACGAAGCTGAATAGCAAATCAATAATTTGGAACATAAGTAAGAAAAAAGGATTCGCTCAGAATAGCAAGAAGAAAAAAGTATCTAAAAACGAACAACAAAAAAACAAACAAACCAAGGATTGGCTAAGGAGCCTCTGGGACAACTTCAAGAGGTCCAACATTTGAATCATAGGGGTGCTAGAAGGAGAAGAGAAAGAGTAAGAAATCAAAAACTTATTTGAAAAAATAATGAAAAAAAAAAACCAAAAAAAAAACAACTTCCCAAATTTGGTGAAGGATGTAGACATACAAGTCCAGCAAGCACAGAGAATCCCAAACAACATGGACACAAAGAACACCACACCAAGAGACAATGCCAAAGGTTAAAGATAAAGAAAAAATATTAAAAGTAGCAAGAGAAAAGCAGATAGTTACCTACAAAGGATTTCCCATAAGACTGTCAGCTGATTTCTCAAAAGAAATGTTGCAGGTTGGACGAGACTGGCAAGAAGTATTCAAAGTAATGAAAAGCAAGAATATACAGCCTAAATTACTCTATGCAGTAAAGCTATCACTTAGAATAGAAGGGAGGATGAACTGCTTCCCAGACAAGGTAAAGCTAAAGGAGTTCACCATCACCAACCCATTATTATATAAAATGTTAGAGAACTTACTTAAGGAAAAAAAGATCAAGACTATGAATGTTAAAATGGCAATAAATTCACGGCTATCAACAACTGATTCTAAAAAACGAACTAAGCAAATAGCAGAACAGAAACAGAATAATAAAAATGGAATCATCTGGAGTGTTATTAGTTGGAGGAGAAAGAGGCAGAATGGGGGGAAAAGTTGAGGGATTAAGAAATACCAATTGGGAGGAGATGGTAGAGGAATAAATGAAAACTACATTAATCTCATCCCAGGACCAATGTGGAATTACAACAAAATTGTAGAGAAATCATCTTGAATAACCAACTGAATGCTAGTTGGAAAGAAGCCTTACAACCACAGACAGAAGAAAACACTTCAGCATAACATGACTGGTAGAGAGTGTGGAGGAGATGTGAGGGGGCTGGCTAGGCTCCCATGAGTAACAGCTGAAAATCGAGAGAGATATTTCAGCAGCCAGGTGAATTCCCCTGAGAAGTGTGGGTTCTAAACCCAATATAGGCTCCTCAGCCTATAACTCCAGAGCTAGAAAGGATCCCAAATAACATCTAAGTAGAAAATCAACAGGGGTTCTGCTGATTACGGAAAGACAGCTGGAGATGCAGAGTTTTTCAAAGGGCCAAAGCATAACATTTCTATTGCAGCCACTTACCCTTGGTGCTGGCTAGAAATACTTGAGGAGAGTCTAAGGTTGGTGGCTCTTTAGAGAGAAATCAGGGAAGGCCACCAGGAAACCTGTGCTGAGTCATTTGCCATACTGCATGAGTCATCTTTCTCAACCACAGCTCTTTTCTGTGAACAGCCTCAAGCTGAGGGGAAGTAATCACCTCCATCCCCAGAAAATACTCTGCCCCACCCTGTGCAGCTTAAGCCTGACTACTAATCACAGACTGATTAGATTAACTGATCAGTTTGACAACTGACTGGTTTAATTGTGGTGGTGGAAAATACAAAGCAGCACCCAAAATGGAAAGACAAAGAAACAGATCCCAAATGAAAGAAGGAGAAAAATTTCCAGAAAACCTAGATGAAGTGTAAGTAAGCAATTCACAGAGAGTTTAGAGCAATGATTATAAGGATACTCAACAGCATGAAAAAAAGACATAGAAGCCATAAAAAAGGATTAGTCAAAAATAAAGAATGCAATATCTGAGATAAATAATATACTGCAAGGCATAAACAGGTTAGATGAAGCAGAGGATTGAATCAGTGCTTAGGAAGTTAAGGTTAAAAAAAAATCAGGCAGAGTAACAATTAGAAAAGAAAAATGAAATGAGAGCGAAAAAACATCTTTGACAACATGAAGTGTAACAACATCTGCATCATGGGAATACAAGAAGAGAATGTACAAGATAGTGAGAATCTATTTGAAGGAATGATAACCGAAAACTTCTCTATTTGGTGAAGGAAAACTTGCACAAGTCCAGAAAGCTCACAGAGTACCAAACAAGTTGAACCCAAAGGGGCCTACAATAAGAAATATCATAATTAAAAGGTCAAGACTTAGAGATGAGAGAATCCTGACAGCTGCAAGAAAAAAGCAAGTACTTACATAGAAGGGAGCACCAATTAGACTGTCATCTGATTACTCATCAGAAAAACTTCAGGCCAGAAGAGAGGGGCATGAAATACTCATGTGATGAAAAGCAAGGACCTACAACCAAGACTACTGTACCCAACACAACTATCATTTAAAATCGAAGGAGTAATAAGGAGTTCCCAGACAAGAAAAAGCTAAAGGAGTTTGTTAACACCAAACCAGTACTGCAACAAATGTTAAAAGGCTTGCTCTAAGAAGAAAAAAAGAGAAAGAGAAAAACAACAAAAAAACCCCCAACAGAGTAATACAGCCTAACAACAAAATGGCATTACACACATATCAATAATCACCTAAAATGTAACTGAATGGGTAAGAAAACAAGACCCATATATATGCTGCCTTCAAGATACCCACCTCAGATTGAAAGATACACACAGACTAAAAGTGAAGGGATAAAAGAAGATATTTCATGCAAATGTAAAAGAAAATAAAGCTAGGGTAGCAGTACTTTGAAAAACCAGACTTTAAAACCAAGGTTATAGTAAGAGACAGAGAAGGCCACTACATAATGATAAAAGGAACAATCCAACAAGAGAATGCAACCCTACTAAATATTTATGCACCCAATATAGGAGCACCTAAATGTGTGCAGGGCTGTCCAACCTTTTAACACCTCTGGGACACAATGGAAGAAGAATTGTCTTTGGCCACATGTTAAATACACAAATACTAATGAAAACAAAAAAACTCACGATATTTCAAGTAGATTTATGATTTTGTGTTGTAACACATTCATAGCCATCCAGGGACACAAGCATCCCACTAGCCATGGGTTGGACACTGCTGATTATAGTAAAGCAAGTCTTGATGGACATAAAAGGAGAGATCAACAGAAATATAGTCATAGTTGGGAATTTTAATAATGCATTGACTTCAAAGAATACATCTCTCAGGTAGAAAATCAAGACGGAGACAGCAGCCTTAAATGACCACCAGAAAAAATAAATTTAATTGTTATTTTTAGAGCATTTTACCCCAAAGCAGCAGAATATACACAAATTTCAAGTGCACATGGAACATTTTCTAGGGTGGACAACATGGTAGAACATAAAGTAAGTCTCAAAAAATTTAAAAAAACTGAAATCATATCAAGCATCTTCTCTTACCACAATGTTATGAAAATAGAAATCAATCATAGGAACACTGGAAAACATGCAAAGACATGGAAGCTAAATAACACGTTATTAAATAATGAATGGGTCAACAAGACTGAGGAAGATCAAAAAATACCTTGAAACAAATAAAAATGAACACACAACAATCCAAAATCTGTGGGACACTGGGAAAGCAATCCTGAGAGGGACATTCACAGCATTCCAGGCCTATCTCAAATAAACAAGAAAAAGTTCAAATAAACAATCTAACTTTATACTTCAAGAAACTTGAAACAAAGACCAATGTGAGTAGAGGAAGAAAATAATTAAGATCAGACCAGAAATAAATGAAATAGTCTAAAAAACAATACAAAAGATCAATTAATCAAAGAGCTGCTTGTTTTTGAAAAGCAAGACTGACAAACCTTTAACCAGACTCATCGAGAAAAAAAAAAAAAAAAGGACCTAAATAAACAGAATCAAAGATGGAAGAGGAGAAATAACTATTGATACCAAAGAAATACAAAGAATTATAAGAAAATATTATGAACAATTATATGCCAATAAACTAAACAACCTGGATGAAATAATGATAAATTCCTAGAAACACACAATCTTTGAAAAATGAATCAGGAAGATTCAGAGAATCTGAACAGGCAGATTACACCTAATAAAATTAAAGTAAAAATCAAAAAACTTCCACCAAACAAAAGCCCTGGATAAGATGGCATAACAGGTGAATTTCACCAAACATTCTGATAAGAACGAACACCTCTACTTCTCAAACTATTTCGTAAAACCCAAGAGGAGAAGGCTCCCAAACTCATTTTACAAGGCCAACATTATATGAATTCCAAAATCAGATAAAGACATTCCAAAGAGAGAAAATCATACGCTAATATCACTGATGAACATTACATACTAAAATCCTCAATTAAATATTAGCAATCTGAATATAGCAATGCATCAAAAAGATCATACACCATGATCAAGTGAGATTTATTCCAGGAAAGCAAGGCTAGTAAAACATTTGCAAATCAATAAATGTGATTCATCACATAAACAAAATGAAGGATATAAGCACATGATCATATCAATAGATGGAGACAAAGCATTTGATAAAATCCAGCACCCATTTATGATCAAAACTCTCAGCAAAGTGTGAATAAAGAGAACATACCTAAACACAATACAGGCTATACATCGCAAATCCACTGCCAGCATCATACTGAATGGGTAAAAACTACATGCTTTCCCCTTAAGCTGTCCCCTTTCACCTCTCTTATTCAATACAGTACTGGAAGTCCTAGCCACAGCAATCAGACAAGAAGAAGTAAGAGGTGTCCAAACTGGAAAGGAAGAAGTAAAAATGTCTTTATCTGCACATGGGATGATACTGTACATAAAGAACCTCAAAGAACCACCAAGAAACTATTAGAACTAATATATGAATTCAGCAAAGTAACATGATACAAAAGTAATACCCAGAATCAGTTGCATTTTTATATGCCAATAACAAACTAACAGAAAGGGAAATTAAATAACAATTCCATTCACGATCACTTCAAAAAGATTAAAATTCCTAGGAATAAAGTTAACCAAGGACATAAAAGACCTGGACTTGGAAAATTATATGACACTGAAGAAAGAAACTGAAGAAGATACAAACAAGTGGAAGCACATACCATATTCATTGGTAGGACAAATCAACATCATTAAAATGTCCACACTACCCAAAGTAATCTACTGATTCTAAACAATTCCTAAAAGAGTCAGTGACAGATTTCACAGAACCAAAACCACTATTTCAAAAATTTACATGGAACCACTAAAGGCCCTGCATAGCAAATGCGACCTGGAGAAAGACCAAAGTTGGAGCAATCACACTACATAATATCAAGCTGTACTGTAAGGCCCTAGTAATCAAAACTGCATGGTACTGGCATAAAAAACAGACACTGAGGTCAATGGAACAGAGTAGAGAGCCCCAAAATAAACTCAAACCATTATAGTCAATTAATATTCAACAGAAGAAGCAAGTACATATAATGAAATAAAGATAGTTTATTCAATAAATGGTGTTGGAAAATAGGACAGATAATGCAGAAAAAATAAACTAGACTTTCTTACACCACATACAAGAATAAATTCAAAATGGACCAAAGACTTAAATGTGAACCCCCAAAACCATAAAAATCCTAGAAGAAAACACAGGAAGCAAATTATTGGTCATTGCTCATGTAGTCTGATAAAACTTTATCAGATATATCTCTTCAGGCAAGGGAAACAAAAGAAAAAATAAACAAATGGGACATCATCAAACTAAAAGGTTTTGCACAGCAAAGAAAATCATCAACAAAATTAAAATACAACCCCCTGAATGGAAGAACGTATTTGCCAATACATCTGATAAGGGGGTTAACATCCAAAATTTGAAAAGTACTTACAAAGCTCAACACCAATCCTCCCCCCCAAAAAACACAACCTGATAAAAAAAATGGACAAAGGACCTGAATAGCTATTTCTCCAAAGAGGACATACAGATGACCAACAGACATATGAAAAAATGTTCAACACCACTAATCATCAGAAAAATGGAAATAAAAACCACAATGAGATACTATTTCACACCTTTCAGGATGGCTATCATCAGTAAATAAAGAAACAAGTGCTGGTGAGGATGGGGAGAAAGGGGAACCCTTTTGCCCCACTGGTGGGAACGTAGACTGGTGCAGCCACTGTGGAAAGCAGTATGGAGATAACCTCAAAAAATTTAAAATGGATCTACCCTACGACCCAACGTTCCCACTTCTCAGAATGTATCTGAAGGAACCCAAAACACTAATTTAAAAGAACATAAGCAATCCTATGATCATTGCAGTGTTATTCACAATAGCTAAGATATGGAAGCAGCCCAAGTGTCCATCAATAGATGTTTGGCTAAAACATCTATGGAACATTTAAATAATGGAATTCTACTCGGCTATGAAAAAGAAGAAACTTTTACTCTTTGTGACAATATGGATGAACCAGGAGAATATTACACTAAGTGAAGTCAGTCAGAGAAAGAAAAATACCATAATGATTTCATTCATATGTGGATTCTAACAAACAAACTGAATAAGGAAAATGGGAAAAGACTTATAGATGAAGAGCAGGATGACAGCTAGTGTGGAGGGGAAGGTTAGAGGATAGAGGGACTGAGCAAAAAGGAAAAAGGACTCATGAATATGGACAACAGTATGGTGACTGCTGTGTAGAGGGGATTATAAGGGGACTAAATGGTAATGAAAAAAATTTAATAAAGATTACATATTAAAAAAAGAAGTACTAATTGATAGGTACAGAATAGGGAGAGGACTGTTAAGTAAGAACAATATAGGAAATGGAGCTGCTAAAGAATTTACATGCATGACCCATAGACATGAACTAAAGCAGGGATTATCAAAGGTAATGGTGGGTACCAGGTGGAGCAGGGCACTGGGTGTAAAACTGGGACAAATATAATAGCATAATCAATAAAATACAGGGTCTGGCAGAAGTAGCACCTGCTTGTGTGTGGTTGGTAGGGTAATAATATAATAATTTACTGTTTAATTTGAACATTTCACCTAAAATGTTATAGGTGTGTTTGAGTATGATATTGTTATATTACAGAATTACATGCTTATGATTTTATAATAAAAGGGGCATTATTTGTGCCAGATCTTGTATATTAAAAAAGGAAATGTGAATTAATAAATTAACTAGTTGGCATCCTTATGTTAATGGGTCTATTATTAACAATAACCAATCACTGGCTCAATCACTTTATAAATGTGTCTGTGCACAGATATACTTGTTTAGTATTTTCATCCCAAAATTAACTAAAAAGGTCTCAGTCTAATTAACTGGTTATTTCAAATCAAAGAATCTTTAGTTAGAATGAACGCTGATGATTACCAATAAAGCTTCTTCTACGTAAGAATTACTTTTTGTAAAATCATCTAACCATTGCATAAGCACTTATAATGACAGGATTCTGGCATAACAGAGCAATGATCTCATTTATATACAGCTATAATTATTGGATAGCTCTTCCCTGAGTTGAAATTTGCTTTCCATTAACTCTCACCTGTTAGCCTTAATAAAGTCTGCCCTCTACAAAAGTAGAAAACAGTACCTTCCAAATCACAGCTTTTTTCTAAGTTAAACATCTTTCACATAATTTTATAGTTTTTTATAATAATTTCACAATTCTATGTTTTCCTAGTTACATTCCTGGGTTCAATCTATTTGTCAATACTTTTCAAAAACATGTTAAAAGGATACCATAAAACCATACTACTAAGCCATCTGTATGAACTTACACTTACTTATGTAGTCTAAGATTTCATTTGTTTTCACTTTTGCAAATGAGGTTCACTAGGTAACTCATATATACCTCTAGTTCTACTAAAACAAGCAAGCTCTGTTTACAAAATTAAGTCCTCCACTCTTGCACGTAGTAGACACTGTCATTTGTTTTGGTACATAGAACTGAAGCCCCTTGTGAATTACAGGAGTCACCTTGGTATGAAAGGTTTCTTGTAGGGGGGTTGTAGAAGGAAGAGAGACAGCATATTTAAAAGAATTATTTGTGACATTTTATTGAATATTTCTAGATGTTTGTAGTAAGAAGATTTTCAAGTTAATAGGTAATCTAAAATAGAAAAACATTACTGATCTTTCCCAACCATAAAATGGATTTTAACTCTCCTGTGTAATCTCCTTCAATGGCTCTCCCTCACCTTCACAATAAAGTTCTTAGTATGGCAATGAAGCCATTTTAATTTCTGACTACATTCTCAGATTTGTCTCCATTCACAGTCTCTGCATACAACTTTTGAGCAATTCTGATCTCTTTGCAGTTATTCAAATAAGTCAAGTTATTCTTTCCTTCTGTTGCTTTTATACACTGTTCCCTCTGCCTAAAATGCTCTCTTGAGCTCTTCTCCCACTTGACCAACTACTATTTTGCTTACAGAAGATGGTATCACCTTCTCTTTGAACAATTTTTTCCTTAACATATTACTTTGCATTATAGCACCCTTCCTATGCTCCTATACCACTTTATGCAGGTCTCTAATGGTTCTTTTTATACTGTAATACAATAGTTAACTTTTCCTCTTTCTTCCTTACTACACTGTGTTCTTGAATGGCAGGACCCATGTCTTAGTTTTGAGTCCCCTGGAGTTGGTACAGCATACCTCAGTAGATACTTAGTAAATTCATGAAAAAATATCGGCAATTTGTCTCTCCAAGCAGTATGCTTTAGTAGAAAAAAGTACTATATTGAGCCCTGCCAATAACTAGCTTTAACAAATTCTGAACCTCCTATGAAGTAAGTTGGATTATTTATATCTCAACGTTACCCTATGATCTCTTTTAACTTGTAGTTTTTATTTCTATAAATTCTAGATAGGTGAGGACTTCCGCCAAGATAGAGGTGTAGGTGGAAATACTGTGCCTCCTCGCACAACCAAGTTTAAAGACAACAAAGTTTTAGTAACAAAAAAAACAATCAAAACACAGAAAACTGAACTATATGGAACTCGGACAACAACAAACCTTTCAGCCAGACCAGTAAGGGGCAGAACCAGCAGCGGAGCAGGATCGGTCAGGAAAGATCCCCTGACCCAGGCATGCAGGCAGTCGTGGGTGGATCCCAGATGTGGGGTAGCAACGGGCAAACCCCATGAGGGTGCAAGGGGGCAGGCTGACCTGGGCACACATTTGCACGCAGATAAACCAGCCAAGGAGCGAGCAGTGAGACAGACCATGCAGGCCCCAGCAGTGGGAAGCAGCAGAGGAAACCACCATTGCCCCTCTTTGACCCCGCCCTCACATACAGCATCACAATCCAGCAATTTAGTTTCCCCATCCTGGTGAAGATCTAAGGCTCCGCTCCTCATATGTAATAGGCTCGAACAGACCAAAACATGGCTCAAGATGAACTCAAAGCCCCAGAGCCCATAACTCTAAGCGATGAAGAAATAGCCAAACTTTCAGATGCACAGTTCGAAACACTGGTGATCAGGATGCTCACAGAACTGGTTGATTTTGGTCACAAATTAGAGGAACATATGAAGGCTAAACTAATTGAAATGAATGAAAATGCACAGGAAACCAATAATAATGGAAAGGAAACCAGGACTCAAATTAAGGGAGCAGACCAGAAGGAAGGAAAAGATGACCAAACAGAAAAGGATGAAGAAACAAGAATTCAAAAAAATGAGGAGAGGCTTAGGAACCTTCAGGACATCTTTAAACATTCCAACATCTGAATTATAGGGGTACCAGAAGGGGATGAGGAACAGCCACGAGTGGAAAACTTATTTGAACAAATAATTAAGGAGAATGCCCCCAATCTGGCAAAGGAAATAGACTTCCAGGAAATCCAGGAAGCTCAGAGAGTACCAAAGAAGTTGGACCCAAGAAGGAACACATCAAGGCACATCATAATTACAATAGCCAAGATTAAAATGAAGGAGAGAATCCTAGAAGCAGCAAGAGATAAGGGGACAGTCACCTACAAAGGACTTCCCGTCAGACTGTCAGCAGATTTCTCAAAAGAGATTTTACAGGCAAGAAGGGGCTGGAAAGAAGTATTCCAAGTCATGAAATCCAAAGACCTACATCCAAGATTGCTCTATCCAGCAAAGCTTTCATTTAGAATGGAAGGGCAGATAAAGTGCTTCTCAGATAAGGTCAAATTCAAGGAGTTCATCATCACCAAACCCTTATTATATGAAATGTTAAAGGGACTTATCTAAGATAAAGAAGATAAAAAAGATGAACAGTGAAAGGACAGCAAACTCAGTGATTATCAACCACTTCTAAAACAAAAGCAAACTAAGAGGACAGCCAGATCAGGAGTGAACCATAGAAATGAAGATCACATGGAGGGTTAGCAACAGGGGAGTGGGAGGAGGAGAAGGGGGTAGAAGGTACAGAAAATAAGTGGCATAGACAGTATGTAGAAAATAGATAGGGGGAGAGCAAGAATAGTAGGGGAAATATAAAATCTAAAGAACTTGAGACACGTGGCCATAAACTAAAGAGGGGAATGAGGGGAGGGGTGTGCAGGGTGGAGGGTAATCAAGGGGGGGGGGGGAATAGAACAACTGTAATGGCATAATCAATAAAATTTATTTAAAAAATTCTCGATAGGTAATAAAACTACTTTAAAAAGAAATGTTTAATTCAAATGCTTATTTTGTACTGGATTTACCTCAATTCTTTTTTTTAAATCCTCACCTGAGGATGTTTATTGATTTTTTTTTAAGAGAGAGGGGAAGGCAGTGTGAGAGAGGCATCAATGTGAGAAAGAAACATCAACTGGTTGTCCCCTGTATGCACCCCAACCATAGATTGAATCCACAATGAACCCACAACCTATGTACATGCCCTGACTGGGAATCAAACCTGTAACCTTTTTGGCATACAAGATGACACTCCAACTCAACCGAGCAATCTAGCCAGGGCAATTCTTTAGGTTTCACTACAGGTTTTTGTTTTTTTTTTTCTTAGTATAATGGCTGTGAAAAGATAAGCTTTCCTAACTTGATGGCCTTAGGGTTATAGGGTCCCATTTTTCTCTCAGGTTCACTGGCATATTATTTTCCTCCTTTAACACTTTCTCTTACCTGCTGCCTCCTCTTCTACTTCACTCTTACTTTTTTACCTAGCTCCAAAACTACTTCAGGAAGATGACTGCCATGGTATAGAAACTAGTGATGGCAAAGGGGAAGAAAAGGAAGACGAGCTCCAGCAGTTACATTCTTTTGTCATCCTATCTTATTTTCTTGCTTGGTTTGAGGACACACTGGTCTTTACAAAGACTTAAACCCCAATCCCTCATTCTTTCTACCTATATCCCATATTTCAATTTTAGATTAATAAGAACAGAGGGAAGAGCTTTTTACTTTCTGTCTGGTTCCCCTTATCCTTTCCTGTGTTTTAAAAAACTCTACCTCATAATTTTAAAACAAGGCTTCCACTCTTGTAATTGGTAATATAAAGAGAGGAGTATCCTGTTTCCAATGCCTAAGAATATCTTCGCATGGTAGGCAGTTTCTACTATTAGTACTACAGGCACATCATAAATTAGATTGGCTTTTTTGGTCCTGACTGAAGGAGTAACTGCCACATAAAAATCAAATTAATTGACTTTATGAGGGAGGGGATTTAAACCATGCAGTTACAGTTGACTTTTAAAATATCAGATTTAAAAACCAGCAGCTTTTGTGTTTTAAGTCATACTAAAATAGCAATGTATATAGTATCCCCATTTGTAGATGTGTTTAAAAAACCAATGTTATATTAGTTAAAATGCTTCCATCATAAACAGTACTTATTGTAAACAATTTGAAAAGGGATATATAAATAAACCTCAGGTGAGTGCTCTCTTAGAAACCTACATTCTAAGAGGTACCCTGTATAAAAATAAATTTTATGAAATCCTAATTTCCAAGTGAAGACAGGCAAAATTTATTATATTACCTAAAAATCTACTACGTGTTTTCTTTTAAGCTCATAGTATGTGGACCTGTCCTATTTTGAAGTTATCTTATTTGCTGCATAAAAGATTTACATTAACTTAGAGAAAGTGCTAACTCTAAGGCATGTAAGGTTTATATGGCAGTCAAAAAATTGTTATTGTAATTACTGAGCTAATTGCCTCTCTAGAAAGAGTTAGTATATTTCTTCTTGAATTAAATCAAGTAGACAGACCTAGTAAATGGGGGGTACCATTAGTCCTGGTTTGACTGGCTACCACTCGCCTTAGAGTAATTGCTAGAGTCTCTTTCATTCTCAGAAGTATGCTAGGTTGGATGATGAAGCATATCGAAACCCTACTTCTAATATGATCTTTTCAAATGAAAGCAACACTATTATTTAGGTACTGAACATGTGGAAGGCCAGTAATTGAAGGGTATACAAAGAAATGTAAGAAACAACATCTGCCCTCAAAGTGCTTAAAATCTAAAGAGAATGAATGAACATCTCAAGTTAAACAACAAAATTTAAACGGCTTTTAAAAATATAACTAAAAGAAATGTTCTAAAAAGAACATAGATATTTGTTAAATGAATAGCACAATAATAGGTATCACAGGGTTTCATAGGTGATGGGGGTACCTTTCTTTTAAGCAACACCACAGCACCCAACATCATCATTAGTTAAGTGCTTTATAATATGTGCTGGGTCTGGTTTACAGTGCTTTACATGCACATTAGTTAATCCCCACAATTATCCTATGAGGTGTACTATTATCACAAAGATGGAAATTTTACTGATAAGAAATGTACCTGAAAGAGGTTAAATAACATGAAAGTTTATACAGACAATAAATGACAGATAAACTCAGGTTCTCTAATTACAGAGCCAGTGACCTTTTTTGCTCTTCCCTTCACATAGGCTTGTTGTTTTCATCTGGGGGTGATTTTGTCCCCCCCAGGGAACATTTGCTGATATCTGGAGACATTTTTGTTTGTCACAAGCATGTGTGTGGGGTAGTTACAGAGTAATGCAAAGAGAATACTCACTAAAAACCTTACAAAAAACCTTTTAAAGATGAGATCTGACATCAGTGTTGAATTATGGATAGGCTGGGGGGTGGTAGTGATATGGATGAATTCTAAGTAAGAAGAACAGTATACAGTAAGTACAAGACAGGTTCAAGAGACAGTGAACAAGTTAACAAGCTAGAAGTAAAACAGTATTGAGGTGAAAGTGGAAAGAAAGTCTAAAAGACGAAATGATCTTTTAAAAAGACTAAGGAACCTGAACTGGATTCACTGAAGATTTTTGAGCACAGAAGTGACATAAACAATATAATATTATACTAAGATTAATCAAGAAAACAAGGCAAAGAAACTAATTAGGATGCTACTGCAATACTTAAGCAGGAATGTATTAAAAGTTTGCTTTGGTATAGTGTTAGTGAAAAAGAAAGGAAGAAACCAGAAGTATATATACATTACCATTCTTACCTGTAATGCACTGAAACTGTCCATCTTCTCTTCTTATTGTAAATGCTTCCCCTGGGTTAACTTGTACCAGAATAACCTTAAAATGAAGGGGAGAAGTATTAATCAAAACAACAGTAGAGCAAATTGGTATATCAAGATATTAAATGTTGCTAGTAAGAGAGTAGTTGTGAGCTATTTAACCTTATTAAACTGGGGAAAAAATAGGGGTTACATATTTTATACATTAATTTGAAAAGTATTATTTAATTTTTCTGAAGGTGAGAGTTAAGCCAAAAAGTAAGGGAATAAAAAAATAGTGGCTAACTTGTACTGGAAAGTCAATAAACATCACTATGAAAAGAAAGATGGAGTGAAACCACAGAATATTTGGGTCACCTATGCTTAGTTCATCAGTTGAGAAGTACTGTGTTTTTTAAAATACAGGATACACTTATAGGTAGAGCATATTTGAATTAATATGACTTTTCAAATCATATTTAAGAATCCTACCACTTTAAGTATTTTATTTTATTATATAGGTAATACTCACTAATTTTATGACATTTGAAAAACAGTAAACTAGAAAATAATCTGAGGTCCTAAAGTAAACATTGTTAACATTCTGATAAATATCTTAGTCTTGTTTTCTAAACATAGGCTTGATTTTTCTCCATAAACACAGATATAAGGTCTCTGATTCTGTATCTTTTTCCAGATTAATATTATACAAAGACTTTTCCTGTTACTGCTCACAGTATTTCATCAAATCACTATCCCATTAACTACAATACTTTAGCCTTCTCTAGTAAGTAAATTTTGGGTATGTACTTTTTCCTTCTATATAATATATTCAAGGAAACAATTTTTGTGTCTGTTGCTAAACTGATTTTTACAAAGGTTTTACTAATTCATATCCCCCCTCACCCTTGCTTGATGAGAACACCCTTTGACTGCATTTTTCACAACCCTGGAAATTATAGTTTTAAAGTCTTTGCTACCTTGATAGATGAAAGTAGTATATTACTATTTTTTTAAATCTGTACTTGATTATTAATGAGGTTATATACTATCTTTTATGTTTGTTAGTAGATCTTTTGTAAACTGGCCATTTGTTATCTTTTGGGGGTCTTAAGTGTTCCCAGTGATTTGTATTAATTCTTCACATATTAATAGTAATAATATTACACTATATTATGCTGCAAATATATTCCTATTTTGTTTCTTCCTTAATTTTTAATACAATTGTTTATCTTCTTATAGCCAATGCTATTTTTTGCCTTTGTGACTATCTTCTATTGCTTCTACATTTAACTTGTGGCTAGCTATCAAGCACTTGAAATGTGGCTAGTCTGTATTTACAAGTGCCATAAGTGTAAAATACATACTGGATTTCAAAGAATACAGAAAACCTCAACAATGTAAAATACCTTCCTGATAATTTTTATATGGATTACATGTTAAAATAATATTCTGGACATACTAAGTTAAATAAACATTATTACAATTAATTTTACCTGATTTTAGTTTTAGAATGTACCTATTAAAAATATTAAAGATAGACACAAGCCAGTTATAAAGGGCCTTGAGAGCAATTTTAAGGGCATTGCTAAATGTTACTTAAGCAGGTAGTGCTAGGAAGACCTCTCAGGAGGCTACAGTAGTCATCTAAGTAGGTTTCTTTTAATGCATTAACTTTGATTTTCAGCTCCAATGATTTCCTTTCATTTTCCTTAGGCTTACCACGATGTTTTTCTTTTTCATTTGAATACTCTATTTCATTCTTTCTTCAGAAACATATGCAGTTAAGACTATGTATTTTACTTAATTCAGCTTTAACCATATCCAGTATTTTCACTATTATTATTTTTTAGATTTTTCTGCTATTTTGACTTCCTGAGATCCAAGAACTATTTTAAAGAAAACATACAATTTTAAAAGTGGGCTAGAGGATTTTCAGTTTGCTTTCATTTCCAATACATTTTTATCAATCCCAACAAATCCTAATTCTTTAAAAAATTTTTAAACACATACCATCATTTTCACTCCTTTCCTAATTTGTAGAGGTGAGGAATTACTGAAAGATGTTACCTGAGGCCGGCAATGAGTTAAAGCACAAGTTCTTAACTTGGGGCCATAGACAATCATTCACAGGGTTTGTGAACTGCCCAGAATTTTATGTGAAACTTTCTGTATATATTATAATTTTTTACAAAGAAGGTTTACTGTTTTCTTTGGATTTCATTAAATTCTTAATGAGGATCCTGCCACTATTAACATTTTTAGTGAAGTGAAATTCTTATTACATAAATTAATTTTAAATTAATATTAAAGTATTTAATTCTGTGGCATTTAATATATTCACAGCATCGTATAATGACTACCAATATCTACTTCCAAAACTTTCAACCACTCCAAAATAAAAACCCATATTTATTAAGGAGTCACTCTACTTTTCCCACTCCAAAACTCTGGTAACCACTAAAATTTGCTTCTGTCTCTATAAATTTACCCATTTTGGATGTATTATATGAACATCCAAATGTTTATATGATATGTTTGGATGTATTATATAATGTGTGATCTTTTGTGGCTGTTTTCTTTCACTAAGCATGTGTTTGTAATTCATCCAGGTTGTAGTATATATCAGTACTTCATTCCTTTTTATAGATATACCAGAATTTGTGTATCCAAACACTGATGAGCATTTGGACTCTTTGACCTTTTGGCTATTGAGGACAGTGCTGCCATAAACATGCATGTTTAAAATCTTTGAGATATATACCTAGACACTGAGTTGCTGGGTCATATGGCAAATATATGTTTAACTTTTTGAGAAATCACCAAACTTTCCCACTTCAGCTGCATCATTTTACATGCCCAATAACAATATACAAGGGTTCCAATCTCTCTACATGCCAGTGCTTGTTATTTTGATTATAGTCATCCTGTGGGCATAAAGTGGTACCTCATTGTGGTTGATTTGCATTTCCCTAATGTTCAGTGACGTTGAGCATCTTGCCATGTATTTGTTGGGTATTCGTAATCTTCTTCAGAAAAATGTCTATTCCAGTAATTTGTCTAATTTTAATTTGGTTTGTCTTTTTGTTGCTTTATCAAAAAATTCCTTATATATTGTAGATACTAGATTGTTATGATACAGGATTTGCAAATATTTTCTCCCATGTTGCAGGCTATCTATTCACTTCATACGTTCTTCGATGTACAAAAATTCTTAACTTTGATGCAGTCCAATTTATCTAATTTTTTTGTTGTACTTTTTTTTGTATTTGTACTTTTGGAGTCATATTTTAACTTTCAAATCCAAGGTCAAAAAAATTTCCTCTGGTTTTATAGTTTTGCCTTTCATATTTAAGTTGCTGATTCACAATGGTGTGAAGCAGAACTGCAGATTTTCATTTTTCTGCATGTAGATATCCAGTTGCCCTAGCACCATTTATTCAAGAGACTATTCTTTTCCCACTGAACAGTTTCAGCATCCTTGTCAAGAGCAAATTAGCAATAGATATATGGGTTTATTTCTGGACTCTCAATTCTATTTCATTGGTCTATATATCTATTCTTATGCCAGTACTGTTTTAAGTACTGTAGATTTTAGTAGATATAAAATTGGAAAGTGTTACTCCTACTTTGACCTTTTTCAAAACTGTTTGAACCCCTTGTAATTCCTTATTAATTTGATAATCGGCTTTTGTATTTCTGGGGAAAAATGGTTACTAGAATTTTGCTAATACTTGTATTGAATATGTACATTCCTTAGGGCAGTGTTACCATCTTCATAATATTAAGCTTTCCAGACCATGAACATATTATGTCTTTCCATTTATTTAAGTCCTCTATCATTTCTTTTGTCATGTTTCATTAGTTTCCCACATACAAGTCTTTCACCAACTTGGGTAAATTTATTTTGATGTTCTTTGTTCTTTTGAATGCTACGGTAAATAAAATAGTTTTAATTTCCTTTGCAGATTCTTCATTGCTAGTGTGTAAAAAAGTTGCACTTTTGTATTGACCTTATATGTTACAATTTATTGGATATGTTTACTAACTCTAGTTATATTTAAATATTTTTATTTTTCAATTATAGTTGACATACAATATTATATTAGTTTCAAGTGTACAACTCAGTGATTAGACATTATGTAACCTACTGATTGCCCATAAATCTATTACCCTACACCATAGTTATTACATTGTTATTGACGATATTCCCTATGCTGTACTTAACATCACTGTGACTATTCTGTAACTAACAATTTATACTTCTTAATCCCTTCACCTTTTCACCCCTCCCCGAAAGCCTCCTCTCATGGGGCAACCGTCAAATGTTCACTATACCTATGAGTCTGTTTCTGTTTTGTTTGTTCATTTAGTTTGGTTTTTAGATTCAATTGTTGATAGATATGTATTTTTTTACAATTTTATTACTCATAGTTTTAATCTTTTTTTCTTATTCTTAAAGATACTTTAACATATGTAGCACCAGCTTGGAGGTGATGAACTCCTTTACATTTCTCTTGTCTGGGAAGCTCTTTAGATGTTCTTTAATTCTAAATGATAGCTTTGTTGGGTGGAGTAATCTTGGTTATGTTGGGTTGGCCAAAAGTCTGTTTAGTTTTTTTCTGCAAACTAAAAGACACATTTTTCATTTTCACCAATAACTTTATTGATTTGGATATTTTGAGTATCTCTCACATGTATTAATGTTGATTGTTATCAATGTCTTGATTTGACCCCTATCAACTTCAACTGATCTACCTTACCATGGAGTATCATCCAGCAAGAAATCTTCAGCATAAAACTTTGCAAACCACTTTTGACATGTTTAATTAGTCACAGAACCTTCTGCATACACTGCACAAATTTTGTGTTTGTTTCATTTTTACCTTTCTTGAACTAAAAAGGCATAATATGCTGAAAATGTTGCACATTTTCTTCCATCTTCAATAGTAAAATGGCTACACAAAACTTCACCAATTTCAATGTTTTTTTAATGCATGTTGATATGACAACTGTCACAATACAATCTAACAAAATTGTTTCTAATGATGTTTAGGACAACTGAGCACTACTATAGCCATCTTATGGAAAAAAAAAAAAAACTTTTCAGGGGGCAACCCAGCAAGTCCTTGCTTTTCATCACTTAGAATATTTTGGGCTAATCCCTTCCGGTCTGCAAAGTTTCTGTTTAGAAATCAGCTGACAGTCTTATGGGAGCTCCCTTGTATGTAACTAATTGCTTTCTCTTGCTACTTTTAAGATTATCTCTTTGTCTTTGACATTTTAATTATAATGTGTCTTGGTATGGGTCTCTTTGGGTTCATCTTCTTTGGGACTCTCTGTGCTTTCTGGACTACTATGTCTATTTCCTTCCCTAAGTCAGGGAAGTTTTCTGTCATTATTATTTCACTAGGTTTTCAATTTCTCGCTCCTTCTCATCTCCTTCCAGCATCCAATGATGTGAAAGTTGGTACTCTTGAAGTTGTCCCAAAGGCACTTTACACTATCCTCATTTAGGAGGGGGGTTCATTTGTCTTTTTGCTGTTCTCAATGGGAGTTTTCTGTTTCCTTATCTTCCAAATCTCTGATTTGATCCTTCACTACATCTATTCCACTTATGATTCCCTATAGTGCATTCTTCATTTCTAATTCTTTATTTTTTCTAGTTCTGTTTTTGTTTCCTATCTCATTGTTGAAGTTCTAAGCTCAACTACTCCTCCCCTAAGTACATTGAGCATCCATATAAACAATATTTTGAATTCTGACTCTAGTAGATTGCTTGCCTCCATTTTGTTTAATGCTTTTTTCTGCAGTTTTGTTCTACTATTTCATTTGGGAGATGTTTGTTTGTCTTCTCATTATGGCAGCATTCATGTGATTATCTCTATGTATTAGGTAGAGCTCATATGTCTCTTGGTCTTGGTAGAGTAGCCTTATGTACAATAGTGTTGTTCTGTACAATCCAGTGGCATAGCCTCCCTGATGACCCGAGCTGGGCACATGTGTGCTATCCCACCCAGAATATGAGCTGTCTATACCTTCCTGTTGTACTTAGGCCTTGATTGCTGTTGGCACCTCAATGGAAGGGATTAACCCCCAGGCCAATGAGCTGCAAGGACTGGCTGCAACCACTTTGGAAAATCATCTGTACAGAGGCCCATCCCATGGAGCAAGACTTGCTTCAGTGGGCCTCTGGTGCCCACTGAGTCTGCCCCTTGAGTGTGTCACTTATGAGATGGTTAGGTGGTGCTTTAATTTGGTCTGAAGCTGTCCACTGGGTGTACTGGCTCAGGGGCTTCCTGAGAAGTACTGGTAAAGGCCAGCCACCACCAGTGTTCTAACTGGGGTCACTTGGCATGAGCCACACAGGCATCTGCAAATGGCTATTACTTCAGTTGAGCTTAGAGGTGCCGAGGAGAGGACAAACTGTAAACTAAGGCTGGCTGCCACTAGTGCTAGGCCTGAAGCCACTTAGTCAGAGGTATGGAGCGTGCTTAGGCCAGGTGCTGCTTATTTGAGAGATTTTAGAAAAGTCTGAAAGAAGGATTAGCCAAGAAATGCCATTCATATGGAAAAGCCAATGGAAACAGTTTGGGTGGGCCTGCAAGTTGGGTGGGGCAGAGTCTTGGGGACTCACCAGGGCAGGATGAATAGCTTTAGCAAGGTTGATGGAGACTGAAAATATGGCACCTTCCTGCTGGCTCTGTGGGGGAGAGCTCAAAAAAGGCACAAAGGCCTCCACTAGCACTTCTGCTTGGGAGAAAGCTGTCTCTCCAGCACTTGCCCTAGTGTCAGACACTTCAGTTCCTTCCTGTATGTTCCAGCTGCCTTTCAAACTACTGCCCCAGTGCTGGAGCTTGGAGCAAGTGAGTCTGAGTAAGTCCATACACACTCCCTGTAAGAGGAATGTCTGGGACTCCAGAAACCTTCAGTTTCAGTCATTCACAGTTCCCATTGGTTTTGACAGCCAGAAGTTATAAGGACTTTTCTTCCTGGCACTGGAACCTTGAGCTGCAAGGCTAGATGAGGGCCTGGGACTCATCGCTTCTAAGTTGGGATCTCTGCAGCTGAGATATCCATCCCACTTTTTATCTGCCACACATGGGTTTGGACCAGTACATTCTACATCTCTGCCCCTCCTACTAGTCTCGATGTGGCTTCCTCTTTACATCCTTAGCTGTAGACTTGCTTCAGCTGGGTTTTTGGAAGTTCTAAATTATGGTTGTCCTGTAGCTTAGATATAATTCCGATCTGATTGTGAGAGATGTGAGTACTGCATTGACCTAAATACTACCATTTTGACCAGAAGCCTCTAGTCATTTTTCTGAGGATTCTTTGAGATTTTTAATATACAGCAGGATCAAGCCATGTGCAAACAGACAAATCTTTAACTAAACAAACCAAAGAAAAAAAGAGAGAACTCAAATCAACAAAATTAAAAAGAATACATTACAAATCAAACCACAAAATTACAAAGGATAAGAGGCTATTATGAACAACTCTATACAAAAACTGGCAACCTAGAAGAAATGAAAAATTCTTAAAGACATACTCAACCAAGACTGAATCACGAGGAATTAGACAATCTCAACAGACCAATTAGCAGTAAGATTAAGTCAGTAATTAAAAATCTCCCAATGAAGCCCAAAATAGTACTGCTTCATTGGTAAATTTTACCAAACATTTAAAGTATAATTAATGTGAATCCTTCTCAAGTTTTCCTTGATGCCAAAGCAAGAAAATAACACTACAAGGAATCCCCCCCATAAAAACTATAGATCAATATCCCTGATGAATATAAATATTAAAATTCTCAACAAAATTCTAGGAAACCAAACTTGGTAGCATATTAATCAGATCATTCTTTTTAATACAAGTGGGTTTTATACCTGGGATGCAAGGATGGTTCACCACACATAATAAATGTGACATATCACATTAACAGAATAAAAGAAGAAAAAAAGAATTTGATCATCTCGATATGGAAAAAACATCCGACAACATTCAAGATCTATTCATGATAAAAACTCTTTAACAAATAAGGTACAGAAGAAAGGTATCTCCATACAATAAATGCTAATATGCAACAAGCTAAAAGCTAACATCATACTCAACAGTAAAAGTTTGAAAGCTTTTCCTCTAAGATCAGGAACAAGACAAAGGTGTCTACTCTCACCATTCTTACTCAACATAGTACTATACTCCAAGTCCTAGCCACAGCAATTAGGAAAGGAAAAGAAATACAATAGGAAAGGAAGAAGAGAATAGGAAAGGAAGAAGTAAAACATCTCTTTTTATAGATGATATGCTTTTATATTTGGAAATCTTAAAAGACTCTACCAAAAAATTGTTAAGGTAATCAGTGACTTAAGCAATGGTGCAGAATGCAAAATTAACATACAAAAATGTTCTGTGTCTATACAATAACAATGAATTATCTGAAAAAAGAAAAAAGATCCCATTTATCCCATTTACAATAGCATCAAAAACAATATTTATGAATAAATTTAACCAAGAAGGTGAAAGATTTGGACATTGGAAACTATAAGATACTGATAAAAGAACTAAAAAAAATACACAAATAAATTAAAAGGTATCCTGTGTTCACAGACTAGAAGAATTAATATTGTTAAAATCTCCACACTACCCAAAGCCACCTACAGATTCAATGCAATCCCTGTCAAGATTCCAAGAGCATTTTTCTTACAGGAGTAGAATAAAACAATCTAAAACTTTATGTGGAACCACCAGACCCCAAACAGCCAAAGCAATCCTGAGAAAGAACAATGTAGGAGCCACTGATTTCAAGCCTATCTTATGGTACTGGCAGAAACATAAACAAATAGACCAATGGAACAGATTCCAGAGCCCAAAAGAAATAACCCACACATACAGAGCTAACTAATATCTGACAAGTAAGTCAAGATCAAGGCTTTTCTATAAGAAATTCCAGCAAAACTGATCTTCAAGTGCATAAGAAAAAAATGAAACTATCTTATACTACTCACAAAAATGAACTCAAAAGAGATGAAAGACATAAACATTACCCCAAACCATGAAATTTCTAAAAGAATACATAGGAAAATAGCTTTCTGACATGTGTCTTGGCAATGATTATTTGGATATCACACCTAAAGTACAAACAAAAATAGTGGGACTATATCAAACTGAAAAACTTTTGCATAAAAAGTAAAAGAAATGATCCACAAAATGAAAGATAAGCTGTAGAATGGAAAAAAAACTTTGCAAATGTTTCACAAAGAGTTAATATCCAAAATATATAAGGAACTTCTACAACTCAACAGCAAAAGAACAAATAATGCAATTTAAAAATGAGCACAGGAGCGAAATGGAAATTTTTCCAAAGAAGATATACAAATGGCCAACAGATACATGAAAAGTTGTTCCATACCACTAATCATTAAAGAATTGAACATGAAAACCACAATGAGGTATTATCTCACATCTGTTTTTACTGACATCAAAGAGACACTAGATAACAAATGTTGACAAGGATGTGAAGAAAAGGAAACCCTTGTGCACTGTTGTTGGAAATGTAAATTGGCCACGCTACCATGGGAAATAGTATGGATGTTCCTTAAAAAATTAAAATTAGAACCATCATATGATCCATCAATTCCACTTGTAAGTACAGATCTGAACAAAATGAAAACACAAAAAGATATCTGCACTCCCATATCCACTGCATCACTATTTATAATGGTGAAGACATGGAGACAACATACGTGTCCATCACAGAGGAATGGGTAAAGAAGTTGTGGTATATGTATCCAATGGAATATTATTCAGACATAAAAAGAAGAAAATCCTGCCATTTGTAACAATATAAACAAACCCTGAATGTACTATGCTAAGTGAAATAAGTAAGACAAAGACAAACACTGTGTAATCTCATTTATATGTAAAATCTTTTAAAAAATCCCATAGGAAAAAAGATCATATTTGTGGTAACCAGAGGTGGGTGTTTACAGGATTAGAATGTCCCCCCAATAAATAAAGTACTGGGAGTGTAACATACAACAAAATGACTAGAGTTAACAGTACTGTACAGTACATTTGAATATTGCTTAAGGGAATAAGATCCAAGATTGCGGGGTAGGTAGAAAATACACTCACCTCCTCACAGGATCACATCAGAATTACAACTAAATTATAGAACAACAAACCCATAAAACCATCTGAAGACTAGCTGAATAAGAAGTCTTATGAGTAAGGATATACAGAAGTCACACAGAGTCTGCTAGAAGGGTGGAAATGTAAAAAGGCTGGCCCAGCATCTATGTTTGGCAGTTGAGAATCTGGAAGAATATTTCAGCTGCTGAGGTCTCCCCTGAGAAGCAAAAGGTCTAAACTTCATGCCAAGCTTCCCAACTCAGTACCAGGGATGAGAAGAGGAACTCACATAACATCTGCCTGTGAAAATCAGTGGGGATTCCCTCCTCTTGGGTGAGACAGGAATATGCTAGAAACCCAGGAGTCCTTTTTAAGGTAAAGCACACAAAAATCTCATTTGAAGGCATTTACCCAGGGCTCCAGTGGAGGGATGGCTATAAAGGGGACCAGACAACACAGGGAGAGAGAGAGTTGTGTGGCTTTGGGGAGAGGGCTAGAGAGATAGCCGTCAATATTCTTGTGTTGAGTCTCTTCCACACCATCCTTAGATGCCATCTTTCCTGTATGCAGCACTTCCCTACATATAAAATTAGCCTGGGGAGCTATACTAGCCCCACCCTACCAAATGGCTGAAGGATCTGCTAGGGGCAGCCAGTCTAAGCCCACATTGCAGTCTTTCTTAAAAAAACTCTTGGGGAATTCCATGCAAGTCCAGGGGGTGCCAGAGACACACAGGGAGAGACTTGAGTTGTGTGGCTTTAGGGCAAG
Organism: Artibeus jamaicensis; assembly: GCF_021234435.1. Classification (NCBI taxonomy): domain Eukaryota; kingdom Metazoa; phylum Chordata; class Mammalia; order Chiroptera; family Phyllostomidae; genus Artibeus; species Artibeus jamaicensis. Next base: position 321,016 of record NW_026521822.1, read on the forward strand.
GGCCACCTATGTCACCATCACTGCTCCTGTGTTGGAACCCCACCATCATAGCATTAACCTGGGGAACTATATTAGTCCCAGCCTCCTGACTCCATGAGGCCCTGTCCTGCCAAGTTCCCACAAAGCTATAGGATATGCTGGTGGCAGCCAGCCTGGGTCCATGTAGCAAGTCTTTCTTAAAAAAAAAAAAAAAAAAAAAAAAAAAAAAAAACTCTTGAAAAAACTCTTGAAGAATTCCAGGCAAGCTTGGGGGTACCAGAGGCACACCAGAAGACACATTGAGTTGTGTGGCTTTAGAGTGAAGGCCACATTTCACTGCACACCTGAATGGTGTCACCATTCCTGTGTTGTATGCCCCCTCCCAACAGCATTAGCCTGGGGAGCTGCACTAGTCCCACCCTGCTGACTTACTAAAACCCCACACCACCAATCTTGCACATGGCTATGGGATCTGCTAGCAGTGGCCAACTTGGGCCTACAGTGAAGTCTTTCTTAAAATTTTCTCAAGAAATTCCAAGCAAGATGTGAGGGATGCCAGCAATACACAGGGAGAGGCTAAGTTGTGTTATGTAGCTTTAGGAAGAGGGACTTCTTTCCTCCTGATCAACAGACACCACTGTGCCTGTGCAGAGCCCTCCTTCCACATGGACAAATCTTAAAACTGTTTTAGCCTGATGAACTCTACTGGCTCTCATGTGGTGACTTCCTGAGACCCCACATCACTGCAAAAAAATATAGGCCCCAGGTGGGTAGCAGCTGCCCTTGGGTTATTGAGACTTTTGCTGAGTGGCCACAGACCCAATATAGGGACCAAGTTTTAAATTAACCTAGTGATCACCATGGTCCTTATACCTGGTGACTCACTAAGCCTGCCTCACACATAAAGCTTGAGGCTTTTCAGTGGCTGAGCCGAAGAGGAGCCAGTAGGTAAAGGCAAATCTCCAGGTGCTTTGAGCCTTTTGGTACCTGTCCCAGGACAGGTACTGCTGGCAGCCAGCTTTGGTACGCAGCTTGGCTCCTTCCAAGTATACCCAGGTATAACAGAGGCAGCTACAAACAGTGGATCCTTTTGTTGCTCCAAAAATGTAGCTCAGTGCTGATCACAGTCAGCATCTAACATTTACCTGCATGAAATTCTCTCTTAAGAGGTGCTAAAATCAACACACCTGATGACTGACTTCAGACCACATGAGAATACAACCCAATTAGTTCTACTACAAGCACACCCAAAGGAAGGTCTTGGCAGGCACCAGAGCCTGCTGAGACAAATTCTGCTTTGATAGTTCAACCTCCACACAGCAACTCATATACTGTGGTCAGGATCAATCCTCACATTCAGCCAAAGTGAGGATTAACCCTACACAAAGATGGGCCAAAGGCAATCAAGACTCAACAACAACAGAAGGGCTCATATAACCACACAAGGAACACTCTTGAAGAACTCAGTTCGGGTAATTAGGGAGACTGTGTCACTGAGCCCCCACAAGAGACCTACTATTTAAGGCTACCCTACCAAGACTCAGAGACATAGCAGATCTACCTACTACACAGAAATAACATAAGAGGCAATAAAAATGGGGATACAAAGAAACATGCCCAAAAAGAAAGAGTAAGGGCAATCCAGAGGAAAAAATAAATGAAATGAAGGCAGGAGAACTATCAGATATAAAATTCATAACAATGATTATAAAAATGCTCAAGGAATTTAGGAGGGAAATGGATGAACTTAATGAGAAATTCAACAAAGAAGTAGTAAGCATAAAGGACATAGAAACCATAGAAAAGAACCAGTGAGAAATTAAGAATACAATACCCGAAATGAGGAATACAGTAAAAAGTAAGTAACAGCAGATTAGATAAAACAAATCAGCAATTTGAAAGACAAAATAGCAGAAAACACCCAATCAGACCAGCAAAAAGAAAAAGAATTTTAAATAAAAATGATAGTTTAAGGGACCTCTGGGACAACATCAAGCATTACAACATCCAAATTATAGGGGTACCGGATGCAAGAAGAGAACAGAAGATAGATAATCTAGTCAAGGTAATGATGGGAAATCTCCCTAACTTGGTGAAGAAAAAAAAAAATTCACACAAGTCCATGAAGCACAGAGAGTTCCAAAAAGATGAACCTAAAAAGACTCACACCAAGACACACTAAACTTAAAATGGTAAAAATTAAAGAAAAATAGAGAACCTTAAAAGCAGCAAAAGAAACACACCTAGTTACCTGCTGAGGAGCTACCATAAGAATGTCAGCTGACTTCTAAACACAAACATTCAAGCCAGAAGGCATTGGTACAAAATATTCAAAATGAGAAAAAGAATGACATATTGAATACATCAATGCATTAAAAAAAACAATACATCATAAACTAGTGGGATTCATCCCAGGGGCACAAGATGGTTCAACATATGCAAATCAACCAATGTAATATACCATATTAACAAAAAATAAGATAATATATTATCAACAGATGCATAAAAAGTACTTGAAATACAATATCCATTTATGATTAAAATACCCAATAAACATAGGTATAATAGGAAAGTACCTCAACATAGTAAAGGCCATATATAAAAAAACCCTCAGCCAGTATCATACCCAATGGTGAAAAACCAAAAGCTTTTCCATTAAAACCAACAACTAGAAAGGATACCCACTCTCATCACTCTTATTCAACATAGTTCTGGAAATCCTAGCTAGAGCAATCAGGCAAGAGAAAGAAAGAAACAATATCCAAATTGGAGAGGAAAAAATAAAAATGTCACTTTTTGCAGATGAGATGATTCTGTATATAAAAAACTGTAAAGATTCCACCAAAACACAATTAGAAACAATAAACAAATACAGTAAAGTTGAGGATACAAAATCAATGTACAAGAACCCATTGTTTTCATATATACTAACAATGAAACTTCAGAAAAATTAATGAAAAATTCCTTTTAAACTACAATCAAAATAATAAATACCTAGGAATAAACCTAACAAAAGATGTAAAGGACCTATGTACTGAAAACTACAAAGCATTATTTAAAAAAGACTGATAAAGACAAAATGAAATGGAAAGATATTCTGTGTTCGTGTTACCCAAAGCAATATACAGATTTCATGAAATCCCCAACAAAATCCCAATGTCATTTTTTAAAAAAATAGAAGAAAAATTTCAGCAGATTTATATGGAACCATAAAAGACCCAGAATAGTCAAAGCAATCCTGAGATAAAAGAACAAAGCTGGAGTTATCATACTACCTGACTTCAAATTATACTACAGAGCTAAGATAATCAAAACAGCATGGTACTGGCAGAAAAACAAACAGATCAATGGATCAGAACCGAAAACCCAGAAATAAAACTGTGTGTGTGTGTGTTTTCACAAAGGAGCCAAAAACACACAATGGAGAAAGCAAAGCCTCTTCAATAAACGGTGCTGGGAAATTAGAAAGCCATATGCAAAAGAATGAAACTAGATTACAGTTTGTCTCCATGTACAAAAATTAATTTAAAATGGATCAAAGACCTAAATATAAGATCTACAACAATAAATCACATAGAAGAAAACATAGGTATTAAGCTCACAGACTTTACTAATGGAGAAAAACATTTTATGAATTTTATCTCAAAGGCAAAGAAAGTAAAGGCAAAAATAAATAAATGGGACTATATCAAACTTAAAAGCACTGATAGCAAAAGAAACTAACAACAAAACAAAAAGGTGAACTTACACAACCCAACACCAAACAAACAATCCAATTAAAAAATAAGCAGAGGACCTGAATGGACAGCTCTCCCAAGACACACAAACGGCTAACAGATATATGAAATCATGTTCAACTTCACTAGCTGTTAGGGAAATGCAAATCAAAACTACAATAAGACATCATCTCACACCTATTAGAATGGCTGTTGTCAACAAAATAAGTAATAATAAGTGTTGGAGAAGATGTAGAGAAAAGGGAACTCTATTCATTGCTGGTGGGAATGTAGACTGGTATAGCTACTATGGAAAACAGTCTGGTGTTCCTCAAAAAACTAAGAATAGAGTTACTACATAACCCAGAGATCCCTCTTCTGGGTATCCACCCAAAAAACTCAAAATCATTTATTCAGAAAAATATATGCATCCCTATGTTCATTGCAGCCTTATTCATGGTGACCACAACATAAAGACAACCAAAAAGTCCTTTCAGTAGAGAATAGGATACAGAAGATGTGGTACATTAATAAAATGAAATACTACTCAGCCATAAGAAAAAATAAAACACTGACATTTATGACAACATGGATAGACCTTGAGAATATTATGCTAAATGAAATGTCAGTCACGAAAGGCTAAGAACCATATGACTTCACTTATATGTGGAATATAAAATTAAAACTTGAGGACACAAACAGCAGTGTGGAGGTTGCCAGAGGGAAGGGGTGGGTGTGGGACATGGAGCAGGCCTGGTATATGGTGACAGAAGATGGTCTGACTTTAGGTGGTGGGCACAGAGCGCACTGTAGAGATCTGGTGTTGTGGAGATGTATACTTAAAATCTGTATGAAAGTTATATGATCCTATTAAGCAATGTCATCCCAATAAATTAATAAAAATTATTAAAAAAGAAAAACCTAAAAACCATATCATTTCACTTATGTGGGATATAAAACTGAAGCTCGTAAGACAGACAACAGTATGGTGGTTACCAGAGGAAAGGGGGTATGGAGATAGTAAAGTGTAAAGGGAACTAAATATATGGTGATAGAATTAAATAAATGAGGACAGCTTAAGAAACACTTTAGACAACATTAAGGTGGAACAACATCTGCATAAAGGGAATATCAGAAGGAGAAAAGAGTGAGCAAGGGATTGAGAAGCTACTTGAAGAAATAATAACTAAAAACTTCCCTAATCTTGTGAAGGTAAAAGGCACACAAGTCCAGAAGGTCTAGAGAGTCCCAGACAAGTTGAACCCAAAGAGGCCTACATTGAAACACATCATAATTAAAATGACAAGGCTGAAAGGCAATGAGAGAATCCTAAAAACTGCAAGAGAAAAGCAGGTAGTTACCTACCAGAAAGCATCAATTAGACTGTCATCTGATTTACTCATCAGAACCATTTCAGGACAGAAGGGAGTGATGTGAAATATTCAAGGTAATGAAAAGCAAGGACCTACAACCAAGCCTACTTTACCCGGCAAGGCTATCATTTAAAATCAAAGGAGAAATAAGGAATTTCTCAGACAAGAAAATGCTCAAGGACTGTGTTAACATCAAACCAGTACTGCAACAAATATTAAACAGCTTGGAGAAAGAAAAACAAAAACAAAACCAAGGGAAACAGTCTAACAATAAAATGACACTACCTATGTATCAATAATCACCTTAAATGTAAAAGGCTTAAATTCTCCAACCAAATACACAGAGTAGCTGAATGGAGAAGAAAACAAAATTATATATATGCTGCCTCCAAATGACCCATTTCAGATCAAAAGATACAAACAGATTAAAAGTAAAACGATGGAAAAAGACATTTCATGGGAATGGAAAAGAAAAAAAAAGTTGGGGTAGCAGTACTTATATACAACAAAATGGAATTTAAAACCAAGGCAAGAGTAAGAGAAAAAAGGACACTACATAATGATAAAGGGAACAATCCAATGAGAGAATATAACCCTAGTAAACATTTATGCACTCAGAACAGGAACACATTAAGTATGTAAAGCAAATCTTGATGGACATAAATGGAGATCATCAAAAATACAGTCATAGTCTGGGATTCTGACATACCACTGACTTCACAGGATAGATCTCCAGGCAGAAAATCAACAAGGAGACAGCATCCTTAAATGACCAACTAGATCACATGAATTTAATTGATATCTTCAGATCATTTCACTCTGAAGCAAAAGAATATACAGTCTTCATGTGCACATGAAACGTTTTCTAGGCTAGACCACCTGTTAGGATACAAAACAAGTCTCAATAAATTTAATAAGAGTGAAATCATATCACACATCTTTCTGACTATAATGCTATGAAAATAGGATCAATCACAAAAAGAACACTGAAAAACACACAAAGACATGGAAACTAAATACCATGTTATTAAACAATAAATGGGTAAACAATCAAATCAAGGAAGAAATTGAAAGATACCTTTAAATAAGCGAAAATGAGAACACAACAATCCAAAATCTGTTGGACACTGGGAAAGCAATCCTAAGACAGAAATTCATAGTATTACAGGCCTATCTCAAAATACAAGAAAGACCTAAAACAATCGAACTTAACACTTCAAAGGAAACTGAAAAAGAATGAACAGAACCAAAGTAGAAGTAAGTAAGTAACAAAGATGAGAGCAGAAATAAGTGAAATAGAGCCTAAAAAAATATGAAAGATCAACAAAACAAAGAGCTGGGTTTTTTGAAAAGGTAAACAAGATTGACAAACCTTTAACCAGACTCATCAAGGATAAAAGAGAAAGGACCCAAATTAATAAAAGCAAAAATAAAAAGGGAGAAATAACTGACACCAAAGAAATACAAAGGATTGTAAGAAAATATTATGAACAACTATATGCCAACAAATTGGACAACCTGGATGAAATGGAAAAATTCCTAGAAACATATAATCTTCCAATGATAAATCCAGAAGAATCAGACAATCTGAATAAACAGATTACACCCAGTGAAATTAAAGCAGTAATCAAAAACTTCCAACATACAAAATCCCTATATCATATGGCATCACAGGGTAATTTTACCAAACATTCTGAGAACAACTACCACCTCTCCTCAAACTGTTACATAAAATTCAAGAGGAGGGAAGGCTCCCAAACTCATTTTACGAGGCCAACATTATCCTAGTTCCAAACCAGATAAAGACACTACAAAGAAAGAAAACATAGGCCTATATCCCTGATGAACACAAATGCTAAAATCCTCAACAAAATATTAGCAATCCAGGTCCATCTAAGGAACATGTATAAAGGACACATGGACAAAGCCAAAGCAGGTAAGCTTGAGGGTAGGAGGTGGGGATGGGTGAGGGGAGTGTGGTGAGGTGAAAATGGAGACAACTGTACTCAAACAACAATGAAAAAGAAAAATAGCAATCTTACACCTGACCCACAGCACCATGCAAGTGTATTAAATGAAAAGATGTGCATGCACTAGATTAAAGGGAATATACCCTAGAATTACTCTGGAAATTCTTCCAAATGCTATATAAATATTATTCAGAGAGTGAAGGGTTTGGTATTTTTCCCTAACCTGAATCCCAGGGTTTTCTAATGTGATTATTCATAAGTTGCTAAGGTGGCCATCATAAAAACTCTGCTATTATTTATTTTTCTAGAGTATTACTACTTTAAATCCTCAAAAGTCAGGTAAGAGATAAAAGGGTAGTGCTAATATTCTATAATCTCTAAAGAAAACAAAAATAAAAAACAAGTTATAAGTAATTTGTTATGTACAGTTAATAAAAATTTTAGGAGTTAATTTTAAAGTTTGTTTCAACAAAACGCTACCAACTTAAATTGTTTATTGAGGGATATATACTTAATTATAAAATATTTAAGGATGTATTAATTTCTAAAAATGTTCGCCTATATTTTTGCAAAATATAATCTATAGAACCAAATATAATCACTTGAAAAATAAAGACAAATATTCACAGATAACATCAATCTTATAGAAATAATTTAATATCTCCTCTCTACCAAAAAGGATATCCAACCTACATTCTTCACCGTATATTAAGACTGACATTGTTAGATCTTAGGAGAACAAAGCAAACACTTCCCAATTCAATTTATGAAACTCAGTTGAGGGTCTAGCAGACAGAGCAAGAAAATCAACCCAGAAATCAAAAACATGTATTCGGTGCTTTCTAGTATTTAAAAATGTATCATCTTTGCTGCCATATTAGTTTATTGGGGCTGCCATTTAAGTACCACTAATGAAATACTTAAACAAAATTTGTTTCCTCACAATTCTGGAGAAGTTAGAAATCAAGATGTACAAAGGGCTGGTCTCTTCTGAGGCCTTGCTCCTTGCCTTGGAGATAGACACATTCTTCCTATATTTTCCATATGATCTACCTTGTATGTCTGTGTCCTTATATCCTATTACTTTAAAGACACCAGTAAAAGGGAAAATCCTGTGAGACTGAGAGTCCACCCTAACAACCTTGTTTTAGCTTAATTACCCCCTTAAACACTCTATTTCCAATACAGTCATATTCTGAGGTATAGTGAGTCAGGATGGACTTCAACAACATGAATTTTGGAGTGGGGAGCACAATTCAGCCCATAACAACCCTCAAATTACAGAAAGCACATTAACAAAATTGTCTGGAATCCCTAATCCTTTTTTCCTCCCTCATCCAAATTCTTTGTGCTTGCTTGAGGGTGCTAATTTAATGAAATTGAGAACAACGATAAAAAGAAAAATCTTTCTTTTCTGTACCCTTGAATAATGGTTAAGATACTTTTAACAATGGAGTTTTCCATTCCATGGTTAAAGGCCTTCAGATTAACTGAATTATCACTTGGTTGTTTATATGAGACTGTTCTTCGTGGCCTGGGCCCAGACAGGACCCAGGCCCAAGGATAGGTTCTCCTGTGGGGAATCAGGCCTGCATTGTACCTAGACTGCTATGAGACTTGCTTTTGCAAAAACTCCCTCACTCTTAATTGGGGCAGCAAATGTTTACTGCATATCTTTAAAGTAACTTCCTAGAATCCATGCTAAACCTTCCAAGGATGAGTGTAACCAGTTCAACCACTTTTCCTTTTCCATTTGCAAATATCCTTCTGTGATATAATTAGCGGTAGCCTCTCCTTTGTTTTCTGTTGAAGGTAACCACCTAAAGAGAACCTGTGCATAACAAACAAGGACCATCATGTAATGCGCCCAGAAATGCAATAAGAGCTTGTCAAGGCAAGGGTCAAGGTGCTCTCCCCTTGAGAGAGTGGCCATATTGTCCCTTTTCCTCCACAGGACTCGGCAGTCTGTGAATTTGTTGTGTCTCATCCACAATGTCACAGACCCCACAAGCCGGGGTCCATTATCAGTTGTTATGAGTAAATGTGTTAATACATGTCAAGTGCTCAGGACAGTGACTGGCATACAGTAAGCACTATTTACTTACATGTTAGCAGTTGTTATTGTAAGCTCTCTCTATACTGCTCTTAGTATTTCTATTTTTTTTTCAATGCACATCTGTTGCTTTAAGAATTTGCCCTTAGCCTTGAAGAATGGGACCAATTTGCACATAAGAGAGAATACACCCAGAACGGTGGTTATGAGATTTCTCTTAATCTGGTCTGTAACCTATCTGCTTCTTACTTTCCATATTTCCCTGTTGACCACCCTTTACCTTTCCAGCTATCCATCTGCTCTACTCCTTTCAATCTAGCATTCCATGGTCAATAGCTTCATCTTCATTTTCTGGCCTGTGACTTATTTACAATTCTCTAGTATGACATTTGATTCAGACTGCCAATTAACATTTGCCTATACTGAACCTTGCTACAAATGAGGACTCAGTCTATGAACAAAGACTTTATTTTTCATGTAATTCTACTCATCCTTCAAGATGCTTATACCCTAAAGCAGAGTTAAATTATTCCTGTATCAAGACTCATGGCACTTTGTACATCTTTCCAACACTTATCATATAACTGTATTTAGTTGTTTACATGTTGTCACATCCACTACACCCATACAGGGGCTATAAAAGTTGAACATATGTTTGTTGAATTAACTACTGTCCATATCTAAATAACTCCCTAAATCTTATCCTCTGGCTTTGAGATCAGGACTAGCTGATAGAACTTTTGAGATGATGGGAAAATTCTATATTTGTGCTGTCTGGTAATACAGCTATATACACACACTACTTACACTTAGCTATGTAAGTAGTGTGTGTATGCCACACCACCAAGCATTTAAAATGTGACTAGTTAAAATGAGAAACTGAATTTGTAATATTATTTAATTTTAATTAAATAAGCACACACACACACAGTTAATGACTACCCTATTACACAGAATAGCTCTACATTCCCCAAGCAACAAAATTACATTTCCAATTACTCTTTGGATTTATTCACCTTGATAAAATGTAGGCACTTCGATCTTATGTCTACATTTGAACTTTTTAACTGATTTTCCTGAACAGTTAAGCTGGGAAATTCATTTCACCTGAATATACTATCAATTCACAAGTAAGTCTGAATTATTTATTCATCAAAGCACTATTAAATTTACATGATTATAAGAACTTTGACTCAAGCTTTGTACTTCACTAGATCCTATAAATCTGTAGATGGGCAGGCTTTGAATCAAGCATATTTCAGCTAAAATCTAAATAGACATTAATGTTTGTAAATAAAATACAAGGACAATGATCAAACTAATGAATCTGAGTTTAGTTTTTAGTCCTATGTAGGATAACAATTTGCAGGTTTAAGTATATATGTCTGCTCAGAAAAAGTCGAGCCATTGTTAATATAAGAAGCACAGTTTACACAGCATCGATGTAACCTGGCAGTTAAGGAGAGTGGACTAAAATGCATATGTGTGAAGGATGACTTCACTCTACTGATCAGTGGGGGCAGGAGAATCCACTGAATGAGCATGTGTACTGTGTGGGCATTGCATACAAAATCACTGAGCAAGTAGAGCAACAAATCTGCATGGAATTTTTCATTAAGCTTGCACATTCCTCTGCAGAAACTATTAGGATGACTCAGAAGGCTTTTTAGGGAAGATGCAATGAGTGCAGGACAAAACTTAAACTTAAACTGGCTGAGAATTGGTTGAAAGCGATTCACATTCTGGAAGGCCTGCAACAACCAGAATACCTGAGAATGTTGAACCTGTATGGACTGCAATTAACAAAGATCAGCAACTGACACTGCAAAAGCTAGAATCTGATCTGGGGATTCCAAAACTACTGTGTCTGAGATTTTGACAAGATTCACGAAACATGTCGTGGAAAAATTTGTTCCACACCTTCTGCTACCAGAGCAGAAGGAACATCATACAGTGGTTGCTAATGACTTGATTCAAACTGCTACCAAATGAACCACATTTCCTCCAGAAGGTTCATAACCAGAGATGAATCATCAGTGTATGGCTATGATGCATGATCCAGAAAAGGAAGGTCCAGTCATCCCAATGGAAGTCGACTGGCTCTCCATGCCTAAACATAGTGAGGCAAAATTGCAGCAAGATCAGGAAGACCATATTAACTGTATTTTTTTGTTGGGAAGGTGTTGTCAATCATGAGTAAGTTCCTCCAGGCTGAACAATTAATGTTTTTTACCAATTGAGAGAGGCAATACAACAAAAACGGCAGCAGCTATGGGCAGCTGGTGACTGGAAGCTTCATCACGACAATGCACCCCATCATGCATCACATGCAGAGTTTTTTGGTGAAATCAAATTACCCAGGTGACTCAGCCCTTCTGCAACCTGGATTTGGTGCCCTATAACTTCTGGCTTTTGTCGAAACTAAAATCACCTTTGAAAGGGAAGAAATTTCAGACCATTGGTGAGTTTCGGGAAGATACAGTGGAGGCAGCTGATAGCGACTAGAACTGTGTGAGGTCCCAAGGTGCCTACTTTGAAAGGGACTGCCTATCACTGTCCTATGTACCATGTTCCTTGTATCTTGCAACTTCTTCAATAAATGTCTCTATTTCCCCCCTCACTGCATGGCTGGATCATTTCTGAACAGAACTCTATATGTTTGATAACAGTATACAAACAGACCTGTTAACTATCCACCCATTTCATTCATTATTAGACAAACAATTAATGAGCAAATACTATATATTAGGCACTATTTGGGGATAAAAGAGTAAATCAGTAAGAGAAATAGTTACAGTCAAATACAATGCTAAGATGGAAGAGTACAGAGTATATAATTACAAAATACTTTGAAAAATTATTCTTTTTAGGCTCATTTATCTCCACCATTTCTTTTTAGAAACAAAAGTATTGAGACAGAAAAATAATAAAATTGGAATAAGGCAACTCTATGTATATTATTTATTTATTTATTTTATTGTTGTTCAAGTAGAACTGTCTGCATCCACCCCCACCACCACACCAGCCTTCCTTACCTCCCTCCCCTGGTTACAACCCTGCCATGGTTTTGTCCATGAGTCCTTTATAGTTGATCCTTCCCCTGTTCCCCCAATTATTACTTTCCCACCTCTCCTCTGGTTACTGTCATATTCTTCTTAATTTCAATGTCCCTGATTATATTTTGCTTGCTTATTTGTTTTGTTGATTAGGTTCCACTTAAAGGTGAGATCATACAGTATTTCTCTTTTACCACCTGGTTTACTTAACTTAGCATAATACTCTCCAGGTTCCATCCATGCTGTCCTCCAAGAAGGAGGCATAAGCTCCTTCTTTCTTTTTGCTGCACAGTATTCCATCACCTAAATGTACCACAGCTTTTGAACCATTCATTTACTGACGGGCACTTAGGTTGCTTCCAGTATATGGCTATTGCAAATTGTCCTGCTATGAATATTGGGGTGCATAGGTTCTTTTACATTGGTGTTTAAAGGTTCCTAGCATATAATACTAGCAGTGGAATGGCTGGTTCAAAAGACAGTTCCATTTTTAGTTTTTTGGAGGAAAGTCCAATGGTACAACCACCATTTCCCATAGTGGTTGCACCAGACTGCAATCACACCAACAGTGAACTAGGGTCCCCTTTTCTCCACAACCTCTCCAACACTTGTTCTTTGTTGCTTTCCTTATGATGTCCACTCCCAATGGTGTGAGGAGGTATTTCATCATGGTTTTAATTTGCATCTCTCTGATGGCTAGTGATACTGAGCATCTTTTCATATGTCTCTGGACCCTCTGTATGTCCTCCTTGAAAAAGTGTCTGTTCAAGTCCTTTGCCCTTTTTTTCCCCCTTTTTAATTTTTTTATTGATTATGCTGTTACAGTTGTTCTATTCCCCCCTTCATTCCCCTCCACCCTACCCCCACATCCCCACCATTACACCCCCTTTAGTTTATGACCATGTGTCTCAAGTCCTTTAGATTCTATATTTCCCATGCTATTCTTGCCCCCCATCTATTTTCTACCTACTATCTATGCTACTTATTTTCTGTACCTTCTCGCCCCTTCTCCTCCTTCCACTCCCCTGTTGCTAACCCTCCTTGAGATCTTCATTTCTATGTTTCCACTCCTGATCTAGCTGTCCTTTTAGTTTGCTTTCGTTTTAGGTGTGGTTGTTAATAACTGTGAGTTTGTTGTCCTTTCACTGTTGGGTTGCTTCTCTTCTTAGAGTGGAGTCATGTGCATTCTTTATATACTTTGGAGATCAAACCCTTGTCTGAGGTATCATTGCCAAACATGTTTTCCCATACGGTTGGTTCTATTTTTATTTTAATGCTGTTTTCTTTAGCCATGCAGAAGGTTTTTATTTTGATGAGATCCCATCTGTTTATTCTTTCCTTTATGTCCCCTGCTCTAGGGGACATATCAGTAAAAATATTGCTGCGTGGAATATCTGAGATTTCCCTGCCAATGTTCTCCTCTAGGATTTTAATGGTGTCACAGCTTACATTTAAATCTTTTATCCACCTTGAACTTACTTTTGTGTATGGTGTAAGTTGGTGATCGAGTTTCATTTTTTTTTGCATGTAGCTGCCCAGATCTCCCAACACTATTTGTTGAAGAGGCTATTTTTACTCCATTTTATGCTTCTGCTACTTTAGTTGAATATTAACTGACCCTAGAGACTTGGGTTTATTTCTGGGCTCTCTATTCTGTCCCATTGGTCCATGTATCTGTTCTCATGCCAGTACCAGGCTGTTTTGATTACATTGACCTTGTAATACAGTTTGGTATCAGGTATTGTGATCCCTCCTACTTTGTTCTTCTTTCTCAAAATTGCTGCAGCTATCTGGGGTATTTATGAATCCATATAAATTTTTGAAATGTTTGTTCTAAATACCTGTGAAATATATCATTAGTCATATAATTGTCATATACTATATAAATCCTTTAATAGGAATTGCACTGAATCTATAAATTTCTTAGGGTAGTATGGATGTTTTGATGATGTTAATTCTTCCAATCCATTGACATGGTACATGCTTCCATTTGTTTGTGTCTTCCTTAATATCTTTCTTCATTGTTGTGTAGTTTTCTGAGTACAGGTCTTTTACCTCCTTGGTTAAGTTTATTCCTGGTTATTTTTCTTGTTGCTATAGCAACTGGGAATTTTCCTCATTTCTAATTTTGATATTTCACTGCTGATGTAAAAAAATGCCTTCGATTTCTGAATATTGATTTTGTATGCTGTTTTACCCATTCACTTATTAGGTCAAGTAGTTTTTTCATGGAGTCTAAAGGATTTTCTATGTACACTACCATGTCATCTGCAACAATAATAGTTTTGCTTCCTCCTTCCCAGTTTGGATGCCTTTTATTTCTTTTTCTTGTCTGACTGCTGTGGCTAGGACTTCCAATATATTGAATAGTAGTGGTGAAAGCAGACACCCTTTCCTTGTTCCTGATCTTAGTGAGAAAGCTTTTAGTTTTAGGCAACTCTATGTTTAAGTCCTATTGTATTATTTAATAAGTTTTGTAGTTTTAAGCAAATTATTTAAACTCTATGAACTTTAGTATCCTTTCCAAAATGTAGTTTTTCGACTCCACCCTAAGAAGACATCGAACCCAATTAAAAAATGGGAAAAGGACTTGAACAGACACTTCTCCAAGGATGACATACAGAATATCTAGAGACACATGAAAAGATGCTCAATATCGTTAGCTATCAGAGAGATGCAAATTAAAACCACAATGAGATACCACTTTACACCAGTCAGGATGGCTATCATAAACAAAGCAACAAACAACAAATGTTGGAGAGGGTGTGGGGAAAAGGGGTCCTTAGTTCACTGTTGGTGGGATTACAGACTGGTACAACCATTAAGGAAAACAGTATGGAATTTTCTCAGAAAAATAAAAATCAACCTGCCTTTTGACCCAGCAATTCCACTGCTAGGATTATATCCTAAGAACCCTAAAACATCAATTTCAAAGAACCTATGCACCACAATGTTCATAGCAGCATAATTTACAATAGCCAAGAGTTGGAAGCAACCTAGGTGCCAGTCAGTAAATGAATGGATCAGAAAATTGTAGTACATATACACAATGGAATTCTATGCAGCAGAGAGAAAGAAGGAGCTACTACCCTTTGCAACAACATGGATGGAACTGGAAAGCATTATGCTGAGTGAAATAGGCCAGGTGTTGAAAGACAAATACCATATGATCTCATCTTTAACAGGAAGCTAAACAACAAAACAAACAAGCAAGCAGAATAAAAACAAAGACACTGAAATAGAGAACAAAGGGACAATGACCAGAGGGGAGAGGGAAGGGAATTTAAGGGGGAAAAAGGGAAGGGATTTGGAGGAACAAATAGGAAGGACACAGGGATGAGAACTAAGAGGGGTGGAAATGGGCGGGAGGTGTGGACTATGGGGCGGGGGCGGGGGGGTCTGGGATGGGAGAAATAGACAAAAAACTATACTTAAAAAATAACTAAATAAAATTTTTTTAAAAAATGTAGTGTTTTTGAAAGATTAAGGAAAATATGGTAAGCAAAACTCCAGCACAGTGCTTGCTGACATACAGCTGACTCTCAAAAATAGTATTTCCTTTAAATCCAGTACTAAGAGAATCCTAATTTGTCATCTGGACAATCTGAAACAATTTATTTCCTGACAACAGTAGAAAAATGAGACAGTATCCCATACCTAAAATACATATACGAAATGTACACACATACGTGTATATTCAGACATGTGTATTCACACAAACAGATGGTCTCTGTGTATATATAGCAACTAAGGATGTTCAGTTACTTCAGAATGGCTTATAAGTAGATTTGTTTTTCATTCTCTCATTAATACAACTAGAAAGGGACATACCTGCACAAGTGTGCCATGTATTCCACTGAAGATATATGTAAGAGTTGACAACAATTAAATCTTTAGTTTCTAAAGCCAACACTATTAAAAGATCATACTTAATTTTTTCAATTTTAAATAAAATAAAATTAATTTAAAGAACAATTACACATAGACTTTACAATAATTAGACTATCTCTGTCAATTCAAATTCCCAGATCTCATTATTTGGGTTTACATGTGCATATATTTTTAGCAATTCTACTATTCTTTAAAAACGTGCCTTCAAAATAAGTCAAAAGTGTCAAGATTACCCTAGAGGATGATTATAACATTACCAGCTAAACGCTGTATTGTACTTTACTGTTAACAAGTATTTTCACACTTATTATTTATTTATTTGTATATATTTTAATATATTTTATTGATTATGCCATTACAGTTGTTCTATTTCCCCCTTCATTCCCCTCCACCCTGCACACCCCTCCCCCACCATTCCCCCTTTAGTTTATGACCACATGTCTCAAGTTCTTTACATTCTATATTTCCCATACTATTCTTGCCCTCCCCTGTCTATTGTCTACCTACTGTCTATGCTACTTATTCTCTGGACCTTCTCCCCCCTTCTCCTTCTCCCACTTCCCTGTTGCTAACCCTCCATGTGATCTTCATTTCTATGGTTTTACTCCTGATCTAGCTGTCCTCTTAGTTTGCTTTTGTTTTAGGTGTGGTTGTTAATAACTGTGAGTTTGTTGTCCTTTCACTGTTCATCTTTTTTATCTTCTTTTTCTTAGATAAGTCCCTTTAACATTTCATATAATAA
The DNA here is from genome assembly GCF_021234435.1 of Artibeus jamaicensis. Classification (NCBI taxonomy): domain Eukaryota; kingdom Metazoa; phylum Chordata; class Mammalia; order Chiroptera; family Phyllostomidae; genus Artibeus; species Artibeus jamaicensis. The sequence goes on from NW_026521822.1 coordinate 337,796, forward strand.
GGGCTTGGGTATTATTTATTTTTTTCGTTTTAGGATTAAGTTTAAAATATCAATTTACTGTTTATATAAATTATACTTGAGTTATAATATACCCCCTTAATATGAACACTCTCAGTATGAATCACTACATCTGAAAATGAACTGATTTATGTAATAAAATTACTTCTTTACATTTAAAAGGTAAAAAATTAAATTAAAAATTAAATGCTGAGTCTTCTCACAAAAGAATAAGTTTTCTTACATGAGTTGCATCAATATTATTGAAATCAATTCATTATTCACAAAACTAGGTAAGTTCTTACAATCTAATATAATCAAGTGAAAAGAAGTTGCTGAAGTAATTCTTAAGTTTCAAAACTTTTATAATGACACAATTACGTGGATAACAAATACTATTAAGATTACTTTGTGCTTAGTACTAAATTATCCAAATGAGAAGTTTATGTGTATGTATGAAATAGTCACTTCAAACATATTAACAAATTAACTAAAAAATATTGACAATGATCTTTTAAACATGAATGCTAAAACAGTAATTCTTTCTGGTGTCTTCCAACAGTCTATATCATAGCTTTCCCTTTTCATAATAAACCTTCTGAATGAAAATCTCCCACTTGTAATTTCAGAGTGCAGCTGGACTGATCATTTTTAATCAATATAAACTCTGGAATTCTCAAATTATAAATACTTTAAATAGACCAGTAAAACACAGAAATTTTAAAGATTCCACGAATTTCAATTTATGGTATAATGATAAAATATAATTTCCTTAGCAATAAATGTAAGCTATTGGCCAAAATAACTTAATTTATATACAATATACATACTTAAAGTATTAGTGTTTTTACAGTTTTAACTGCAAAGTTGTAAGTAAGATTTTTAAAAGTTTAAATTGCAGTATTATTTCAAAATACAGGTATCAGTAACTATAGATTTAATAAAATTGACCCAGGGGAAGCACAGCCAGTGACTTTAAGTTTAGCATAAAATTGGCAAATTTTTAGCTTTTATCCCCTCTCAAAATTTTTGTTGTAAAAAAGTAACATGATTTTACTTCCATAACATATAAATACATAGGCTTTTGATATAAATTACAAAATATGATTTAAGTGCTAAGTCAGAAATATGCTTATCTAGTAAAGGTACTTTAAACTTCAGCATTTAATTTACTCTTGCTTGCATCCTCTTTAATTTTCTCATTCAACTGTTGCTGCTACATCTACCACAGGCTGCTTGTAAAACTCAACAGTCTGCTCCAGGTGTTCCAATTTGTTCCATTCAATAAATACTGAGGTAATCTTTACTGGCAAGTTGGACCTCAGACAGCCTTAGTGTAAGTCATCAACCTTTACAAACTCCATTTCAGGTACCACCTTAAAGCATTTTATAGTTATCTGTTGAAAATACACGTAGAGGCAGGATGTTAGAAGGCATAATCATATATCAGTATATTCATCAATTTCCACTTCACACCTTACTTTCTATTAAATTAGCCAAGGTACAGTAAGATTCCTGTTGACATGAATATATCTGGTCCCATAGCAACTAAATCAACAAAGAGCTGGGTAGTAATGTTTCTGAATCATCCACTATCAGTTAACAAGCTGGAATTTAAGAGTATGCTGTTTCCAAATAAATTTCATTTTAAAACCATAGTTTTACTTATTTTACCTATTTTTGCTCTCTGATCTTGGAGTATGTCAGTATATTTAGTTTATAAATATTGTAATTCTGTATATGTAAGAAAGTAGACATTGTTCACTATGCAAACAACATCATATATCAATACTTAGAAATAACCTATTAACATGTTAATTCTGCAATTGACTGTAAGCCTTATAACAATGACTGACTTCTGGATTACTAACACTCACATTAATACTACATAAACACATTTCTAAAATATGCAGAGGTGTTTTAGAATATTTTTGAGATATAAATCATATGCCATAAAATGTGCTCTAAGGAGTACAATTCAGTGGTTTCCAATACAAATACAGTTCTACAACAACCAACAAGGTAAATTTTAGAAAATTCTTATCACCTCAGTTTTTTTGTAAACTTTTATGACTGGCTTCCTTTACTATAGTATAAAGTTTTTAAGGTTCATCCAACTTGTAGCAAATACTGAAGTACGTCATTCTAGTTTATGTATGAATAACAACACATTTTGTGGCTACATCACATTTTGTTTATCCATTCATCTGTTCATGGAAATATGGACTGTTTCCACCTTTTTTGGCTATCATGAATAGTGCTGTACAAGGTTTGCATGGACATAGATTTCACTTCTGTTGAGTGGATATCTAGGAGAACCATAGGGTCATATGGTAACTATATGCTTGTTTGAGAAACTGCCAGATGGTTTTCCAAAGTGGATTTCCCACCAGCAGTGTATGAGTGTTCCAATTTTTCCACATCCTTACCAATATTTTGATTCTAGCCATTCTAGTGAGTGTGAAGTGGTATCTCATTGTGGTTTTCCTCTGCATCTCCCTAATAACTACAGATGTTGAACAAGTTTTCACGAACTTATTGTTCATGAAATAATTTACATTAATTTCTTTGAAGAAATTACTATTTAAAGCCTTTGCCCATTTTTTAATTGGGTTGTCTTTTTACTGTTGAGTTGTAAGATTATGTACATTCTAAATATAAACCCCGTATGAGATATATACTCTGCAAATATTTTATTTTGTGAATTGTTTTTTGTTTTATGATATTGTTCCTTAAAATAAAAAAATTCAAATTTTGATAAGGTATACTATGTTTCATCTTTTTTCCCTCTTGTGCTGTTGGTAACATATCTAGGAAACCACTGTTTCATTCAAGATTATGAAAACGAGCTTTTATATGGATATACGTTTTTGTTTCTCTTCAATATATACGGAGAATTGCTGGGTTATATGGCAACTGTATGTACCCCTATATTTTACTCCAAGAGTTTTATAGTTCAGCTTTTATTTCAGGTCTTTGATTCATTTTAATTTTTTTAAACTTTTACCGATTTTTAGAGAGAGAAAGGAAGGGAAGGAGAAAAGGAAGGGGTGGGGGGGACAGAGAGATAGAAAGAGAAAAAGAGATACTGATTTTGTTGTTCCACTTATGTATGCATTCATTTGTTGCTTCCCCTATGTGCTCTGACTGGAGATGGAGCCCACAACCTTGGTGCATGAGTATGACACTCTAACCAAATGAGCTACGGGGCCAGAGCCTTGAGTTGATTTTTGTATACTATATGAGGTAGAAATCCAACTTCATGCTCTTGCATGTGGATATTCAGTTGTTTCAGCACTAGTTGTGGAAAAGACTATTCTTTCCCCATCGAATCATTTTGACACCTTTGGCAAAAGTCAACTATCCATAAATGTAAGGGTTTATTGCAGGACTCTCAATTCTATTCCATTGATCTATATATGTCTATCCTTATGCCAGTACCACACTGTCTTGATTACTATAACTTTATAGAAAGTTTTAAAATTATAAAATTTGAGTCCTCCAACTTTGTTCTTTCCAAAAACTGTTTTAGCTATTCTGGATCCTTTCCATTTCTATATGGATTTCAGGATCTACTTGTCAATTTCCACAAAAAATTCAGCATGAATTTTGGTAGGTGATGTGTTGGATCTGTACAATTTAGAGAGTTCTGCTAAACAATATTATGTGTTCTAATATAAGATCAGAGGTGTCTTCACATTTATTTAGGTCTTCCTTTCAATAGTGTTTTGCAATTATCAGTGCATGGGTCATGTACTTCCTTTATTAAAATTCTTATTTTATTCTTTTTGATACCGCTGTAAATGGACATTTTTTTTTAAATTTTATTTCCAGATTGGTCATGGCTAGTATAGAAATACAATGGATTTTTCTGTATTGAACTTGTATTCTACAACCTTGTTCAACTCATTTATTAGTTCTAACAGGTTTTTTTTTTTTTTGGTAGGTTCCAAATCATGTAAAAAAAATCATGTCATTTGATAAGAGAGAGTTTTATTCCTTTTCTAACGCAATGCATTTAATTCCTTTATTTGCTTATTTGCCCTGACTAGAACTTCCAGTGTAATGCTGAATATTAGTAGTGAGAGCAAGACACCCGTGTCTTATTCTTTATCTTAGGGAAGAAAACATTCAATCTTTCACCATTAAGTATGCTAGTTGTAAAGTTTCTTTTTTAAACAAAATCCCTTAAAAGGTTAATAAAATTCCCTTCTGTTCCTACTCTATTATTGAGTGTTTTTATCATGAATGGGTATTAAATTTTCCCAAATCTTTTTCTAAGTCTATTGAGATAACCATGGTTTTTTCTCCCTTTTCTATTATTTGGTGTATTATACTGAATGCTTTATGTATGTTGAACCCATTTTGGATTCTTGGGATAAATTGTACTTAGTTATGATATACCATCCATTTTATATATTGTTGTATTTGGTTTGTTGGTATTTTGTTGAAGATTTTAATCTATACTCATTCGGGATAATGATCTGCAGTTTTCTTATGATGTCTTTAACTTGCTTAAGTTTGGTGTTAACTCTCCTTTTAACTTCCCCATTTATTTATACTTCCACAGTTGATGTTTTCTAAACCCTCATTTACAGTAAGTCCTCACTTAGCATTGTAGCTAGGTCTGGACTTTAAGCGAAATGACAAATAATGAAATCAATTTTAAGGCTAATTCATATAAACAAGAGTTAAACCTAAGTATAATTTTAACCAAGCAGGTAAAAGACCTAGTCTCAGAAAACTATAGGACATTGAAGAGAGAAACTGAGGAAGATACAAATAAATAGAACTGTATATACCGTGCTAATGAATGGGAAGAATTAATATCATTGAAATGCACATATAGATTGCCCAAATAGATTGCCCAAAGCAATCTATAGATTCAAAGCAATTCTATTAAAATACCAATGGCATATATTTTACAGTAGTACAAATAACCCTCAAATTTATATAGACTCATAAAAGACCCCAAACAGCCTAAGCAATCTTGTGAAAAAAACAAAACTGTAGAAATCACAACACCTGATATCAAACTATATTATAAGCCCACTGTAATAAAAAACAGCCTGGTACTGCCTTAAGAACAGATATACAGATCACTGGAACAGAACACCCAGAAATAAATTCATGCCTATATGGTCAATTAATATTTGATAAAGCAGGCAAAAACATACAATGGAACAAAGATAGTCTCTCTGATAAATGATGCTGGAAAAACTGGACTGGTACCTGAAAAAAAATGAAACAAGACCACCAACTTACACCATTCACAAAAATAAACTTAAAATGAATAAAAGACTTAAATGTAAGTCATGACACCATAAAAATCTTAGAAGAAAACATAGGCAGTAAAATCTCAGACATCTCATGTAGCAATATTTTTGGTGCTATATTTCCTAGAACAAGGGAAAGAAAGGAGAAAAATAAACAAATGGGACTACATCAAATTTAAAAGCTTCAGCACAGCTAAAGAAACCATCAGCAAGATGAAAAGAGAACCTACTGTATGGGAGAAAATACTCACCAATGACACATATGACAAGGATTTAATCTCCAAAATGCACAAAGAATTAATACAACTCAACACCAAAAAGACTCATGATACAATTAAAAATGGGCAAAGGACTTGAGTAGATACTTCTCCAAAGAGAATATACACATGGTCCATAGTCATATGAAAAAATGTTCAATATCCCTAATCCTCAGAGATGCAAATTAAAACCACAATGAGGTGTCACCTTACACCTGTCAGAATGGCTACCACTAGTAAGTCAACAAACAATTGAGTGTTGACAAGGATGTGAAGAAAAGGGAGCCCTTTTGCACTGCTGGTGGGAATGCAGAACAGTGCAGCCACTGTGAAAAGCAGTATGGAGTACCATCAAAAAATCAAAAACAGAATTCCCTTTTGACCCAGCAACTACACTTCTGGAAATATATCCTAAGAATCGCAAAACATCAATACAAAATAAATAAATAAATAAACACACCTTCACGTTCATAGGAGTATTATTTACAATAGTCAAGATCTGGAAACAGCCTAAATGTCCATCATTAGATGAGTGGATAAAAAAGCTGTGATACATGTATACAATGAAGTACTATGCAGCAGTATAAAATCAACTCTTACCTTTTGTGACAGCATGGATGGACCTAGAGACTATCCTGCTAAGTAGTATAAGCCAGTCAGTGAAAGACAAATAGACCAGATGATCTCATTTATAGGTGGACTCTAATCAACAAAATAAACTAATGAACAAAATAGAAACAGAAGCATAGATACAGGGAACAGACTGACAGCTGTCAGAGGGGAGTTGGGAGAAGGGACTGGAAGAAAGATTGCAAAAGGATTATCAAAAGAACATACATGCATGACCTATGGACATGGACAACAATATAGAGGGATTGACTGAGGAAGGACAGAATGTGGGGATGGGCAGAGGTAGGAAGAAAGCGCAAGGACAACTGTAATACCATAAACAATAAAATAATATTAAATTAAAAACATATCAAGAGCTTATTGTTAGGCTATTAAATGTATTTGTACTAAATTGAATGGTCATATACAATAGCATATGTTCTATACTATATCTTGATTATTTACTATAGAGGTTTATATTTGTGAAGTTATGGTGTATAATGCTACATCAGGTAATAAAGTGCATAATGAATGCAAAAAAAGAGTTAAGTTCCTACAGCATCTTATCAACATTATAAGCAATGCTGTAAGTGGATTGAAAAATAGTTCTCAAAGACTTACAGTACACTTTATGACTGGTGGGCTGGATAGGTAAGCCAATTAATCCTTGAACTTAATTCCACTTAATTATGTAGATAAATAAATTAGGTTTCTTCAGGGGTCGTTCTCATCACTTGATCTATTTTGGAAACTTTACCAACTACCTATTGCTTATTAACTTACATCTAGAACTTACCATGTATCATTCAAAAGTCTTTATCAACTACCCTTTCTGTAATATTTAAGCTTAGGTCTTTAATTTCAAACATACAGAGCAGTTTAATACAAATAAATATACAAATAAATAGAACTGTATATACCGTGCTAATGAATGGGAAGAATTAATATCATTGAAATGCACATATAGATTGCCCAAATAGATTGCCCAAAGCAATCTATAGATTCAAAGCAATTCTATTAAAATACCAATGGCATATATTTTACAGTAGTACAAATAACCCTCAAATTTATATAGACTCATAAAAGACCCCAAACAGCCTAAGCAATCTTGTGAAAAAAGATTGCTTGTGTCCAAAAGATTATTGTGTCCATTATTTTCAGAATCAACCAGATAAATAACGTTGAATCACATGCTCTTTTGAAAAAAACGTTTATAGATCTTTTTATGAACTGGCAGTATATCTGTCTTATCCTTGTATTAATATTCTTAAATGCATGTTTGTATATATCCACTATTAGTATATACTTTGTTTTCTGAGAAAATGTTTTCATTTATACCAGTGGTATTATGTATTACACATCCTTTTCTAATTTGCCATTTTATTCTTATTGGATTTTTGAGAATTACCCATAGTATACACTATTCCGGAGAATACTGGTAAATAGTATTCCTGTATTCCATTGTTGTATGAATTCTTCAAATTTTATTTCTCTATTATTGGATATTTACATTGTTTCCAGTCCTTTCATTATTGTAAAACAATACAATGAATAATACTGCACATACACCCTTGGATACATGCATAATTTTTTTTCCTTGGAATTTTATTACTAGAAAATTTTGTTGTTTTCCTGGTATTTTTCTTTTTATTTGTTTGTTTTACTGATAATTCTTCCATCCAATAATGTGATAATATTTGGAAAGTATTAATTTGATTTATATTTTATTTCTCCTAAATACTTAACCCTTATAATCTTCCCATTTTTAAGCATATTTTAAATTTAATTATTGTTCAAGTACAGTTTTCTGTCTTTTACTCCCATATCAGCACACACCCCAGTGCTCCCCACCTCCCTCCCATTTCCACCCCCCTTAGTTTTTGTCCATGTGTGCTTTATACTTGTTCCTGTGAATCCTTCCCCATTTCCCCTGAAATTCTCTCCCATCTCCACTCTGGTCCCTGTCAGCCAGTTCTCTATTTCAGGGTATTTGATTATATTTTGCTTGCTTGTTTGTTTTGTTGTTTAGCTTCCTGTTAAAGGTGAGATCATATGGTATTTGTCTTTCACTGCCTGGCTTATTTCATTCAGCATAATGCTTTACAGTTCCATCCATGATGTTGCAAAGGGTAGGAGCTCCTTCTATCTTTCTGCTGCATAAAATTCCATTGTATAAATGTACCAAAGTTTTTGGATCCATTCATTTATTGATGGGCCCCTAGGATGCTTCCATCACTTGGCTATTGTAAATTGTGCTGCTATGAAAATTGAGGTGCATAGGTTCTTTCGGATTGGTGTTTCAGGGTTCTTAGGATATAATCCTAGCAATGGAATTGCTGGGTCAAAAGGCATGTTCATTTTTAGTTTTCTTAGAAAATTCAATACTGTTTTCCAGAATGGTTGTACCAGACTGCAATCCCACCAACAGTGAACTAGGGTCCCCTTTTCCCCACAACCTCTCCAACATTTCTAGTTTGTTGCTATGTTTATGATGGCCATTCTGAATGGTGTCAAGTAGTATCTCATTGTGGTTTTAATGTGCATCTCTCTGATAGCAAGTGATATTGAGTAACTTCTCATGTGTCTCTGGATCCTCTGTATGTCGTCCTTGGAGAAGTGTCTGTTCAAGTCCTTTGCCCATTTTTTAATTGGGTTGCTTCTCTTCTTAGAGTGGAGTTGTGTGAGTTCTTTGTATATTTTGGAGATTAAACCTTTGTCTGAGATATCATTGGCAAATATGTTTTCCCCAAACAGTTCGTTCTCTTTTAATCTTAATATTGTTTTCTTTAGCCATGCAGAAGTTTTTTATTTTGATGAGATCCCATTTGTTTATTTTCCTTTATGTCCCTTGCTCTAGAGCACTTATCAGTAAAAATGTTGCTGTGTGAAGTATCTGAAATTTTCCTGCCAATGTTCTCCTCTAGGATTTTAATGGTGTCAGAGCTTATATTTAAGTCTTTTACCCACCTTGAATTTACTTTGGTGTATTGTGTAAGTTGGTGCTCAAGTTTCATTTCTTTACACATAGCTGTCCAGATCTCCCAACACCATTTGTGGAAGAGGCTATCTTTACTCCATTTCATGTTACCACGCCCTTTGTCAAATATTAATTGACTATAGAGAGTTGGGTTGATTTCTGGGCTCTCTGTTCTGTTCCATTGGTCTATGTGCCTATTTTTATGCCACTACCAGGCTGTTTTGATTACAGTGGCCTTATAATACAATTTGGTATCAGGTATTATGATCCATCCTACTTTGTTCTTCTTTCTCAAAATTGCACCTGCTATTCGCGGTCATTTATGGTTCCATATAAATTTTTGAAGTATTTGTTGTATGTCTGTGAAATATGTCATATATACTTTAATAGGTATTTCATTGAATCTTTAAATTGCTTTGGGTAGTATGGACATTTTAATGATGTTAATTCTTTCAATACAAGAACACAGTACATGTTTCTATTTGTTTGTGCCTTCCTTGATTTCTTTCTTCAGTGTTGTGTCATTTTCTGTATACAGGTCTTTTACCTCCTTGGTTAGGTTTATTTCCAGATATTTTATTTTTCTTTTTGCTATACTGATGGGATTTTATTCTTGATTGCTGCTTCTGCTGTTTCATTGTTAGTATACAAAAATGTCTTTGATTTCTGGATATTGACTTTGTATCCCTCTGTTTTACATTGAGCAGTTTTTGAGTAGAGTCTGTAGGACTTTCCATGTATACTATCATGTCATCTGCAAACAATAACAGTTTTGTTTCCTACTTTCTGGTTGGATAGCCTTCAATTTCCTTTTCTTTTTTAATCACTGTGGCTAAAACTTCCAATACTATATTGAATAGAAGTGGTGAAAGTGGACAACCATTTCTTCTTCCTGATCTTAGTGGGAAAGTTCTAATTTTTTGTCCTTTGAGTATGATGTTGGCGAAAGAGGTCTCGTATATGGCCTTTATTATGTTGAGAAATGATCCCTCTATTCCCACTTTGCTGAGTGTTTTTTATCATAAATGGGTGTTGTACTTATCAAAAAAGTTTTCCTAATCTATTTATATATGATCATGTGATTTTGTCTTTGCTTTTGTTTCTGTGATGTATTACGTTTACTGATTTGCGAATATTGAACCATCCTTGTGTCCCTGGATGAATCCCACTTGGTCATGCCGTATAATCTTTTGATTGTAGTGTTAGATGCAATTTGTCAATATTTTGTTGAGGACGTTAGCATCTATGTTCATCTGCGTTATTGGCCTGAAGTTTTCTTTCTTTGTTGTATCTCTATCTGGTTTTGGAATTAGGATGATGGTGGCTTCATAAAAGGAGTTTGGGAGTCTTGCATCATTTTGGATTTTTTTGAATAGGCTGTGAAGAATAGGGGTTAGCTCTTTCTTAAATGATTTGTAAAATTCTCCTGTGAAACCATGTGGTCCAGGGCTTTTGTGTGATGGGAGTTTTTTGATTACTGCTTCAATTTCTTTTGCTGTTATTGGTCTGTTATTGGTCTGTTCAGGCTTTCTTCTTCTTTATTGAGTTTTGGAAGACTGTATTTTTCTAGAAATTTGTCCATTTCACCTAGGTTTTCAAATTTCCTGACATGTAGTTCTTCATAGTAATTTCTTATAATCCCTTCCATTTTTGTCATATCACGTGTAATCTCTTTTCCTTCACTTTTGATTGTGTTTATTTGGGTCTCTTTTTTTCTTGATGAGCCTGCTTAATGGCTTGTCAATTTTGTTTACCTTTTGAAAAAGCCAGCTCTTGGATTCATTGATCCTTAGAATTGTGCTTTAGTCTCTATGTCATTTAGTTCTGCTCTGATCTTGGTTATTTCCTTCCTTCTACTTGCTTTGGGCTGTTTTTGTTGTTGTTCCTTGAGTTCTTGCAGGCGTAGAATAAGGTTGTTTGTTTGAAATGTTTCTATCTTTTTTAGATATGCCTGTATTGCTATGAACTTCCCTCTCAGGACTGCCTTCACTATCTCCCATAAATTTTGGGTTGTTGTGAGTTCATTTTCATTTGTTCCCAGAAACTTTTTGATTTCTTCCCTAATTTCATTCTTGACCCATTCATTGTTTAATAGCATGCCATTCAATCTCCATGCTTTTGGGTGTTTTGGGCTTTCTCCTTTGGGGTTGGTTTCCAGTTTCAGTCCTTTGTGGTAGAAGAAAATGCTTGGGATGATTTCAATTTTCTTCAATTTGTTGAGGCTCCTTTTGTGTGTTATCATGTGGTCTATCTTTCAAATTGTTCTATGTGCATTTGAAAAGGATGTATATTTACCTTCTTTGGGATGAAGGGTTCTATATATATCACTTAAGTCCATTTCATCTAGGGTGTTGTTTAATGCCACAATATCTTTGTTGATATTTTGTTTGGAAGATCTGTCCATTTTTGACAGTGGGTTGTGAAAATCCCCTTCTATAATTGTGGTACTGTCATATCTTTCTGGAAGTCCTATAAGATTTTCTTTATATATTTGTGTGCTCCTATGTTGGATGCATAGATATTTATGATGTTAATGTCTTCTTGGTGGATTCTTCCCTTGAGTATTATGAAGTGACCTTCTGGGTCTCTCTTTATGGCCCTTTTTTTGAACTCTATTTTGTCTGATATGAGTACTGCTACCAAGGCTTTTTTTTTCTTGTCTGTTTGCTTGGAAAATTTGTTTACAGCCCTTCACTTTTAGTCTGTGTAGGTCTTTAGTCCTGAGGTGCATCTCTTGTAGGCAGCATATGTGTGGGTCATGCTTTCTTATTCATTCAGCTATTCTATGTCTTTTGATTGGAGCATTTAATCCATTTGCCTTTAATGTTCATTATTGATAGGTACTTATTCATTGCCATTTTTGTACCTGTGTTCCTCTCTGTCTGTCTCCTTTCCTTCCTTTCCTTAAAGCAGTCCTTTTAACATCTCTTGCACAGCTGGTTTGGTGGAGGCATATTCTTTCAGTCTTCTTTTGTCTTGGAAGCTCTTTATTTGGCCTTCTATCTTGATTGAGAGCCTTGCTGCGTAAATTATCCTTGGTTGCAGTCCTCTGGTTCTCATTACTTGGAATACTTTTGCCATTCTCTTTTTGCTTGGTACTTTTCCTTTGAGAAGTCAGTAGCTTTGCTAACCTTATTGGGGCTCCCTTGAATGTTACTTCCTTTTTCTCCCTTGCTGTCTTTAAGATTCTCTCTTTATCTTGGAATTTTGCCATTTTAATGATGATGTGTCTTGAAGGGGGCCTATTTGAGTTCCTCTTCATTGGCCTCAGCCTCCAAAGGCAATTTACCAGAGAGTTTAGAGTAATGATTATAAGGATACTTCATATCATGAAAAAAGGCATGAGAACCACAAAAAAGGACCAGTCAAAAATAAAGAATGCAGGACTTCTGCCAAGATGGAAGCATAGGTGGAGACACCGTGCTTTCTCACACAACCAAGTTTAGAGACCACAAAATATTAGCAACAGAAAACACAGCCAGAATATAGAAAATTGAACTTTTTGGAAGTCTGATAACAATGAATTCTTCAGCGTGACCGGTAAGAGGGGTGAAACCAGCAGCAGGCGGAGCGGGGTTGCACAGGAAAACTCAGTCAGCGCGGATCCCAGGCGTAGGGTTGCAAGGGGTCGACCCAGTGAGCAACCTAGTGAGCACAACCCAGTGAGTGACCAGTGAATGTGGTGAGGGTGAAGGGCAGTGGGTTGACTGTGCTGGCCCATTCCTGCGCAGGTGGACTGGCGAGGGAGTGGGCAGTGAGACGGGACCCAGCAGGTCCCAGCCACGGGAGGCAGCAGAAATGGCCACCATTTCCCAGCTCTGACTCTGCCCCTACATACAGCGTCACAACCCAGCGACCTGAGCGACCCTGCCCTGGTGAACACCTCAGGCTTCGCTCCTCACCCAGCGGGGGAGGCAAGAGAGGGGGACACCATTTCCCCACTCTGACCCTGCCAACACTTACAGCATCACAACCCAGCGACCCCGCCCTGGAGGCCCCGCCCCACCCCTAAGGCTCCGCCTTAATGGGCACAAACAGACCAAAAAGGGCCCGAGAAGATCTCAAAGCCCCAGAGCCCATAAATCTAAGTGATGAAGAAATAGCAAAACTTTCAGATGCACAGTTCAAAACAATGGTGATCGGGATGCTCATAGAACTGGTTGATTTTACTCACAAATTAGAGGAACATATGAAGGCTAAACTAATTGAAATGAATGGCAATGCACAGGAAACCAATAGTAATGGAAAGGAAACTGGGACTCAAATCAAAGCAGTGGACCAGAAGGAGGATAAAAATGACCAACAAGAAAAGAATGAAGAAACAAGAATTCAAAAAAATGAGGAGAGGCTGAGGAACCTTCAGGACATCTTTAAACACTCCAACATCCGAATTATAGGGGTACCAGAAGGGGGAAAGGAACAGCCACCAGTGGAAAACTTATTTGAACAAATAATTAAGGAGAATTTCCCCAATCTGGCAAAGGAAATAGACCTCCAGGAAATCCAGGAAGCTCAGAGAGTCCCAAAGAAGTTGGACCCAAGAAGGAACACACCAACGCACATCATCATTACATTAGCCAAGATTAAAATGAAGGAGAGAATCCTAGAAGTAGCAAGAGATAAGGGGACAGTCACCTACAAAGGAGTTCCCATCAGATTGTTAGCAGATTTCTCAAAAGAGACCTCACAGGCAAGAAGGGGCTGGAAAGAAGTATTTCAAGTCATGAAATCCAAAGACCTAGAACCAAGATTGCTCTATCCAGCAAAACTTTCATTTAGAATGGAAGGGCAGACAAAGTGCTTCTCAGATAAGATCAAATTGAAGGAGTTCATCACCACCAAGCCCTTATTATATGAAATGTTAAAGGGACTTATCTAACAAAAAGAAGATACAAAATATGAACAAAATATACTGAAAGGACAGGAAACTCACAGTTATTAAGAACCACATCTAAAACAAAAGCAAGCTAAAAGGACAGCTAGATCAGGAGCAGAACCATAGAAATGAAGATCTCATGGAGGGTTAGCAACAGGGGAGTGGGAGGAGAATGGGGGAGAAGGTACAGAACATAAGTAGCACAGACAGTAGGTAGAAAATAGATAGGGGGAGGGCAAGAATAGTAGGGGACATATAGAATCCAAAGAACTTGAGACACATGGTCATAAACTAAAGGGGGGGGTAATGGTGGGGGAGGGGGGTGCAGGTGGAGGGGAATGAAGGGGGGAATAGAATAACTGTAATGGCATAATCAATAAAATAAAAATTAAAAAAATAAAGAATGCAATACCTAAAATAAGTAATGCAGTATAAGGCATAAGCATGAAGGAGAGGATCGAACCAGTGATTTAGAAGGTAGAAAAATAACACACAAGCAGAGCAGCAACAAGAAAAAAGAATTAAAAAAAAAATGAGGACAGCTTAAGAAACATCTCGTCTAACATGAAGTATTACAGCATCTGCATCACAGGAACACAAGAAGGAAATGAGAGTAAGCAAGGGATTGAGAACCTATTTCAAGAAATAATGACCAACTTCCCTAATCTGGTGAAAGAAAAGGACATACAAGTCCAGGAAGCACCAAGAATTCCAAACAAGATGGGCCAAAAGAGGCCTATACTTCGAGACACATCATAATTAAAATGGCAAAGCTTAAATACAAGGAGAGAATGAATCATAAAAGCAGCAAATGAGAAATGCAGTTAGTCACCTACAAAAGAGCTACAATTGGACTATGATCTCATTTTTCAACAGAAACATTTCAGGCAAGAAGTGATGGACGCGAAATATTCAATGTGGTGAAAAGCAAGGACCTACAACTAACAATGCTATCATTTAAAACTGAAGGAGAAATAAAGAGCTTCCAAGATAAGAAAAACCTAAAGATGTGTGTTAACACCAAGCCAGTACTGCAATAAAGGTTATAGGACTTGCTTCAAAAAGAAGAAAAAAGAAAACAAAGAAAAATAGTTAAAACATAAAATGGGAATAAATACATATATATCAATAATCACCTTAAATGTAAATGGCTTAAATAGCCCAACCAAAAGACATAGGGTAGGTGCATGGATTATAAAACAAGATTCATATATATGAGGGGAGAACTCCCACTCCAAAAAAAAAATTCTTCTGAAAGGCAAACCCTATGTAATACACACTTCCCCTACTATCTGAGTGTTCTAGGAACCCATATATATCAGTGTACCACCTAGCACTACTGTAAGAAGTTGCATTAGGCTCCTTCTTTTTCTTAAATTTTGTTTGAAGATTCTTAAAATGTGTTTGCCTGTTTAATAATGGGTAATTTACAAGCACACCTGCCCACCTCAGTCCTCCACCCTCCTATTCACCCAATCTCACTTCAAGTGACATTGTTTTTATTTCCCCCAATGAAAACAGTCCTCAGAGGGAAACATTTTACTGATGAGGAAGTGCTAAAGCAAAATATGGCAGAAACACTAAAAGGCACCAAAATTGATAAGTTCAAAAATGGTTTAGTAAGCAGAGAAAAAAATATTTTCATAGGTGTACTGCAACAAATGGAGTAGTTTGACATGACTGATAAACATGTAAGAATACACAACTTTTAATAAATAAATTCCATTTAATTGGGTACCCCCTCATATGCTATTTCCAAGAGAGCCACCTCAGACCAAAAAATAAACACACACTAAAAGAATGAAAGAACGATCTTTCATGCAAATGGAAAGGTAAAAAAGCTGGGGTAGCAATACTTATATCCAACAAAATAGACTTTAAAACCAAGGCTATAGTAAGAGACGAAGAAGGATACTACATAATTATAAAGAGAACAATCCAACAACAGCATATAACCCTAGTAAACATCTATGCATCCAACACAGAAGAACCTAACATGTAAAGCAAATTTTACGACATAAATGGAAGACCGACAGAAATGTAGTCTTTGTATGGAATTTTAACACCCCACTGACTTTGATTGATATATCTTCTAAACAGGAAATGTAAAGGAGACAGTGGCCTTAAGCAACACACTAAATCAAATGGATTTAATTGATACTATGAATGCATTTGACCCCAAAGCAGCAGAATATATTCTACATACTTTTAAATGTAAATGGAACAATTTCTAGGATTGACCACATTAGGACACAAATTTCAGTAAATTTAAGAAAACTGAAATCATATCAAGCATCCATCTCTGATCACAATGATATAAAACTAAAAACCAATCACAAGAGGAAAACAGAAATACAGACACAGAAGCTAAATGTTATTAAACTATGAATGGGTCAACAATGAGATCAAGAAAGATATCAAAAGACACCTTGAAACAAATGAAAATGAGAATACAACAACCCAAAATCTGTGGGACACAGGGAAAGCATTCCTAAGAAGGAAATTCGTAGCATTATAGGCCTATCTCAACAAAAAAGAAAAAGCTCAAAATAAACAATCTAACTTTACCCTTAAAGGAACTTGAAAAACAACAACAGAGCTCAAAGTTAGTACAAGGAAGGAAATAAAGATCAGAGTACAAATACGGAATATAGAGTCGTAAAAAAAGATATGAAAAAAGCTAGTTCTTTGAAGAAATAAACTAGACTGACAAATCTTCAACCAAAATCAAATTGAGAAAAAAGAAAGAGAATCCAATAAATAACATCGGAAATGAAAGAGGAAAAAATAACAAGTGACATCAAAGAAATACGAAGAACTGTAAGAGCATATATGAACTCTATGCCAACAAATGGTACAACCTTGATGAAATGGATAAATTCGTACATACATATAATCTTCTATAGCTTATTGGGAAGAATCTGAGAATCTGTACACACAAATTATACCTACTGTAATTCAAGGATATTACACTTGAATATTCAAGGAGTAATCAAATAACTCCCAGCAAACAAATGCCCTGGATCAGATGGCTTCACTGGAGAATTTTACCAAACATTCTGAGAAGAACTACCACCTCTCCTTCTCAAACTATTTCCAAAAATTCAACAGGAGGGAAGACTCCCAAGTTCATTTTATCAGGCTATCACCATCCTAATTCCAAAACCAGATAAAGACATTACAAAAAAAAGAAAATAATAAGCCAATATCCCTGATGAACATAGATGCTAATATCCTCAACAATATAAGAGCAAATTGAATAAAGCAATACTTCAAAAAGATCATATACATCATAATCAAGTAGGATTTATTCTGAGAAAGCAAGTTTGGTACAACATTCACAAATAAATACATGTGATACACTATACACAAATTGAAGGATAAAAACCACATGGCCATATCAATGGATGCAGAGAAAGCATTTGATAAAATACGGCACCCATTTATGACCAAAACTCTCAGCAAAGTGGGAAGAGGGAACATACCTAGACATAATAAAGGCCTTAAATGACAAACTGTCAGCCAACATCACACTCACTGGGCAAAGACTACAAGCACTCCCCTTAAGATTGGGAAAAAGGTAGGGATGTCTGCTTTCACCTCTCTCATTCAACACAGTAACAGAATTCTTAGTTATAGCAATGAGACAAGAAGAAGAAATAAAAAGCATCCAAACTGGAAAAGAAAAAGTAAAGCTATCTTTATTAGCACATGACATGATACTGTACACAGAGAACCCTAGAAGATTCCACCAAGAACCTACTATAACTGATATATGAATTCAGCAATGTAACAGGACACAAAATTAATGGCCAGAAATCAGCTGCATTTTATATACCAATGAACTATCATAAAGAGAAAATAAGAAAATAATGCCATTCACAATCACTTAAAAAACCTTTGAAGAATAAAAACACCTAGGAATAAAATACCTAGAAATAGATCTAACCAAGGGTGTAAAAGACTTATACTTGGAAAATTATCAGACACTGAAGAAGAAACAAATAAGTAAAAACATGTACTGTGTTCATGGACAGAAAAATTTAAATCATTAAAATGTCCATGCTACCCAAAATAATCTATAAATTCAATGCAATTCCTATCATGACTCCAATGTCAGATTTCATAGAACTAGAACAAATATATCAAAAATTTATATGGAACCACAATAAGCCCTGCATAGCTATAGCAATCCTGAGAAAGAAGAACAAAGTTGAAGGAATCACATTACCTAATATCAAACTATACAACAAGGCCATAGTAATCAAAACAGCATGGTACTGGCATAAAAACAGACACACAGATTAATGGAACAGAAGAGAGCCCAGAAATAAACCCACAGCTTCACAGTTAATTTATTTGACAGAGGAAGCAAGCACATACAATGGGCTAGATAGTTTATTCAATAAATGGTATTGGGAAAATTGGACAGATAAATGCAGAAAAATGAAACTAGACCACTATCTTACACCACACACAAGAATAAATTTATAATGGATTAAAGACCTAAATGTTAGACTGGGAAAAATAAAAACCCTAGAAGAAAATACAGGCAGCAAACGCTCGGACATAGCTGATAGCAATATTTTATCAACTATATCTCCCCGGGCAAGGGAAACAGAAGAAAAAATAAACAAATGGGAATTCATCAAATTAAAAAGCTTAGCACAACAAAGGAAACCATCATGAAAATAAAAAGATGACATACAGAATGGGAGAACATATTTACCAATACATGGGATAAGGGATTAAAATCCAAAATTTACAAAGAAGTTATAAAGCTTAATACCAAAAACCCAAACAACCCAATTCATAAATGAAGGACCTGAACAGACACTTTTCCAAACAGAACACACATGTTCAATAAACATTACGAAAATATGCTCAAGGTCACTAATCATCAGATGAGTGCAAATTAAAACCATAATGAGATACCACCTCACAACTGTCAGAATAGCTATCATTAGTAAGTCAACAAACAACAAGAGCTGGTGAGGATATGAAGAAAAAGGAACCCTTTTTCACTGTTGGTGGGACTGGTGCACCCACTGTGGAAAGCAGTATGGAGATACCTCAACAAATTAAAAATAGATCTGCCTTTTAACCCAGAAATCCCACATCTGGGAATACATCCGAAGAAACCCAAAATGCTAATACAAAACAACATAAGCACCCCTGTGTTCATGCAGCATTATTTACACATTTGTCAAGATACGGAAGCTGCCTAAATGTCCATCAATAGATGAGTAGATAAAACACCTATGGAACATTTACACAATGGACTACCACTCTGCTATAAATATGAAGAAAATTTCACCTTTTGTGACAGCAAGAAGGGACCTGCAGAACATTATGCTAAGTGAAATAAGCCATTCGGAGAAACACAAGTACCATATGATTTCACTCATATGTGGAATCCAGTGAACAAACTGAACTAACAAGGAAAATAGAGGCGGACTCATAGAGAGCAGACTAATGGTTACTGAAGCAGGGAGTTTAGTGGGTGAAAGGATCTAGTTAAAAAGGATAAAGGACTCATGGACACAGACAACAGTGTGGAGAAAGAAGGCAAGGGGGAGAAGGGAAGTATAAAGGGGATAAATGGTAATGGAAAAAATATCATTAAAAAATAAAACATGAATTAAGAGGAACCCACTATTGTGAAGTTTAATTCCATTTAACATTTTGCATTCTTTTGAAAGAAATACATGTGTACTAGACATGAGGAATAAACATTGGTTTCCTTACCTGTTGTGTTCCATCTGCACTTACAATAGGTGCAGATAGAAGAGAAATATCACTAGTTAAAATCTGAGATGTATCCAGTAGTGGTGGATGTTCTGCCATTATCAGTAAGACATTAATATACCGGATTACTCTCCAACTCTGAAAAACAAAAATATATAACAATATGTATATATACTTAAAAATATGTTACAATATAATACATTCAAGATTTGTCTTATCCTTTTTTAATTTTTTTTTAATTTTGAGAATACATGTGTTAAGGCTGCAGACAGTGAAACAAAGGAAGGAGTTAGGCTGGAAGAAGCAACAGAAGGGAGCTAGGTGCTCTGCTTTGGTTCTCTAGAAATGTACAGGAAGGAAGGAAGCCAAGGCAAGGCTGCTACTACCTCACTGAATACTCTAAGATAGAACCAACAAGAGCAAGCTTGGACAGTGCTCTGCTTTGGCTCTCTGGAAATGTAAGAAATAAGTGAGCTACAGTGAGCTGGTGTTAGCTCACTGAAATGGTGCCTTGGAAACAGGTTCAGGGAGTAAATGCAGGATGAGGTGATGCTGCCCGTTGCTCCCCTGGTTGCAAATCTTGTGGGAAACCTTAGTGCTTAGGAGAGAAAAGTAAAGATGTATGCTGAGAGGGAAGGAAGGCATGGGTGTGCTCCAGAAAGAGCCCCAAGATTCGTCTTATTCCTTAGCCTAAAGAGATATTATTATCAAAGGAAATTTTTTACAATATTCTATGACTACTTTTTAGTCAACAGAGATTTATAGGAATTCATTTCTTCCAACTTAACCAACTATCTGTCAATGTATACAATAAACTAAGATATATATAATAAAGCCAATATTATCAACAGCTTCTACTTAAATTGTTTCTCTGTCCCTTTCAACTCTGTACACAATTTATTTAACCACCATCATTTTTTAGTTAAAACACAGGGATAGGCACAAAAATGGAATAATTGAGTGAAGCAATCCTATCAGTAATTTTTTTCTATGAGAGAAGGTGATAATGAAAACCCAGTATACCTATTAGTCCCTAGGATGATGACTCCAGAATTATGATTTTTCAATGATTCTTCAGAGATATCAAAATAGTAGAAAAATTTTTCAGAATTAGAATAAGACCCTTCAAGTTTTATGTTCTTACTCTGGTCTCCTACAATTCCAGTTTTATTTTTCTTTTCTAAATGATACCCACTTTATAATAAACCCTATCATTTCAGTGATAAAAGCACATACATTTACAACAGAAACCCTTAACTATAAATAGAATATCCCTGATATAAAAAGTAAAGAACTTGACGTAAACAATATTAGTCTACCATATACAACGCCAACCAATAAAACATCAGCCAATTACATGCCAGGATGAGCACAATTGAGCTCAATCATAAATTTCCTTGAATCTACACTGAGAGGCAAAATAAACATTTTTAGATGTTTGCAGCATTCTACAATTTCAGTAGTGTCAAAAATGTTTAGCTTTTATAAGACATTAAATCTTGAGTTGTTGCAGAATCTCTTGTATGAGTTGATTTAAGCTAAAAACAATTTTCTATTTAGATATATACAAATTGCTACAAAATTTTTAGAAATATTCAATACAGGTATCTACTTCAAGGTTTTATACATAAAACCATAGTACAAAACATTCTCATAAAATGCATACAATGTAGACATAACAAGGTATTTATATAAACTTATCTATTGTGTATACTCATATATGCATGTATATGTATGCATGTACATGTGTACTAATATATGCATGCATATATATGTACATGTATGCATATATACACTCATGTATATGTGTATGCATATGTGTGTTTATGTATATGTGCATGCATACATATAGATATGGGGAATGCAAATCTATCTTCTGGCTTAATCTGTATTGCTCTATTTCTTAAAGTTCAATAAAATCACTGCGTACTTTAAATAATCAAATAATTTCACTCTGTGAACTATACAAAGAATTGTAAGATGAGAAATAGTCAATATATTATTTCCTCTCTTGCACTTGCATGTCACATAACTTAGTTT
This sequence comes from Artibeus jamaicensis, assembly GCF_021234435.1. Lineage (NCBI taxonomy): Eukaryota > Metazoa > Chordata > Mammalia > Chiroptera > Phyllostomidae > Artibeus > Artibeus jamaicensis. The sequence continues at coordinate 359,576 of NW_026521822.1, forward strand.
AAGAAGAAATATTTTTATGGGAGGGAGTAGTAGGAGGAAAATGGAAACAACTCTACTGGAACAACATAAAAAATAAAGAAAATAAATAAATATATTGACCTGAAAAAAGAAAAACATTTTTAAGAAAGCTAATTCAGGACTGACCACAGTTAAAAGTTTATAAGCAATTAATGTTTTGTAAATTAGTAATTTTTTAAAGTAACCATTGAGTATTTTTTATTTTGTCACTTTATTCTATCTATCTGTAATATTTCAATACATTTAACTAAAACTGCGAATCACCATTACAACTTAAATTTAGAATGTAATGCTGAAGTTACAACCATAGTTTGGTTTCAAGAGATAGACTGGAAGTTGACAAATACAAATTTCTTCTGAACTTCCAGCGAATTCCAAGAACAATGCTATTATAAATGGGTTCTGAAGGCCCATGCTATGTTTTAATATTATCCTGTATAAGTGTTATCTCCAACTTTATTTTTGTAAAGTTATAACATATCAAAAGTTTCATTTAGCCCTGGCTGGTGTAGCTCAGTGGATTGAGCACGGGCCTGCGAACCAGACAATCACGGTTCGATTCCCAGTCAGGGCACATGCCTGGGTTGCAGGCTGGTTCCCTGCAGGCCAGTTCCCAGCAGGCGATGCACGAAAGGCAACCGTACATTGATGTTTCTCTCCCTCTCTCCGTCCCTTCCCCTCTAAAGATAAATAAATAAAATCTTTAAAAAAAAAGTTTCATTTATGAATTGATTTCTTATATGGCTATATTCATCACACAATATGCAAAGGAGCTGGTTTTATTTCAGCTTGTAAATCATCAACACCAGTCACGCAGGTGAATTGCTGCATTAGGAAAGCAAGAAATTCCATTCATTCCTGCATAGAGAACAAGGTTAGGTTCTTTCAAGAAATGTCTTCTAATTTTGTTACTATTCACTTCCTACATTCTCATCTTATTTTGGTGACTACAAACATCCACTTGTTTTAAGTTCACCTATCTTTACTTGCTTTTTAATTTTTTTAATTTGCTTTTTTAAATCCTCACATGAAGATGTGTTTATTGATTTTAGAAAAAGGAAAAGAGAGAGGAGGTGGAAGAGAGAGGGGGAGGGGAACAAACATCGACATGAAAGAGAAACAAGGATCATTTGCCTACAGTACACTCCCTGATTGGGAATCAAACCTGCATGCAACTTAGGTATGTACCATGATCAGGATCGAACCTGCACATTTTTGGTGCATGGCCTGACACTCCAACCAACTGAGCCACCCAACCAGGGCTATTTGGGTTTTTTTTTGTTTGTTTGTTTGTTTGTTTTTTTTAAAGATTTTATTTATTTATCTTTAGAGGGGAAAGGAAGGAGAGAGGGAGAGAAACATCAATGTATGGTTGCCTTTCATACGTCCCCTGCTGGGAGCTGGCCTGCAGGGAACCAGCCTGCAACCCCAGTATGTGCCCTGACTGGGAATCGAACCGCAATTGTCTGGTTTGCAGGCCCGCGCTCAATCCACTGAGCTATACCAGCCAGGCTATTTGTTTTTTATAATGAAATGTATAATACATGTAAAAATAAAAAAGAGAGAGGAGTGATTTCTTATGCTCACTAATTTCCATGAAATAATATTCCTCCATGGCCTATTCCAAGTTATCATGATTTAAAATAAAAGGGGGAGGGATTTTGAGGAACAAGTATGAAAGACACAGAGATGAGGACTGGGGGGGCGGAATGGGAGGGAGGGGGGAGACCGGGCGGGGGGGGAAGAAAAAAAAATTTAAAAAAACAAAACAAAACAAAAAATAAATAAATAAAAAAAATATAGTTTAATTAAAAAAAAATCTAACTGAAAATTGCTGAATGTTTAGCAATATTTGAACATAAAGACAAGACAGCTCCAGCATATTACTGTCTACATCTGTACCTGTATATGAATATTCACCTATCTTTGTAGTAATAAGATACTAAAATGTTAACATTTCAAGAATTCGATGGAGGCATGGGTAGATACTTTGCCTCCTTGCACAACCAAAAGAAGGATGATAACAACAAATTTTTAAAAAAATCAACCAGAAGTGCCAGAAAACTGAACTGTATGGAAGTCTGACAACTGAAGAGTTAAAGAAGAAACATTCATTCAGACCTGTAAGAGGGGCAGAGATGGGCAGCCAGGGTAGAGAGAACTCGAGGCAAGGCAGTGGCTGGGGAACCGGGTAGGGCTGCCCCACTTTTGCATGTGGATAAACAGGAAAAAACAACTGGGGGGCGAGACAAACTGAAGAAACCAGTGGAGGTTCCAACTTGGGGGGGGGAATAAAACCTCAAAACCACTGACTGAAAAAATCTGTGGAGGTTGCAGCAGCAGGAGAAACTCCCAGCCCCACAGGAGAGTTTGTTGGAGAGACCTGCAGGGTCCCAGAACGTACACAAGCCCACCTACCCTGGAATCAGCACCAGAAGGGTCTTATTTGCTTGGGTAGTAGTAGAAGTGACTGAAAGCCAGCCAAGAGCCAAGCAAGTGGCATTGTTCCTTCTCTGACTCCTCCCACGCATACAACACCAGAGGTAGCCCTGACCTATTAAAAACCTAAGGCTCCATCATAAGATTATCAGCTGATTTTTTAAAAGAATTCTTATAGGCAAGAAGGGACTGGTAAAAAGAGTCAAAGTCATGAAAGGCAAGGACCTACACCCAAGTACACCCAAGATTACTCTATCCAGCAAAGCTATCATTTACAATGGAAGTACTTTAAAGATAAAGTCAAGTTAAAGGAGTTCATCATCACCAAGCCCTTATTACATGAAACGTCAAAGGGACTTATCAAAGAAAAAGAAGATCAAAACTATGAACAGTAAAAGACAACAAACTCACAACTATCAACAAACTAAGCAAACAACTAGATTAAGAACAAATTAACAGAAATGGAGATCACACGGAGGGTTATCAGTGGGGGGAGAATGGGGGAAAAGGTACAGGGTACGAAAATCACAAATGGTAGGTAAAAAATAGACAAAGGGAGGTTAAGAATAATATGGGAAATGAAGAAGCCAAAGAACTAAAAAATATGACCCATGGACATGAACGAAAAGTGGGAGAATGCTGTGGGAGTAGGAGGGTACAGAGTGGAGGAGAATAAAGGAGAGAAAAAAATGGGACAACTGTAAGAGCATAATCAATAATATATAGTTTTTTTAATTTTCAGAAATTTGAGGAAAGAAAAGCTGAATTTTTTTGTACTATTCTTGCAATGTTCTGTAAGTTTGAATTTTTAAATAGTGTCAAATTAAACAATACTTTAAAAATATTAATGCCAGGTTGCAGATCTGAATATAAACATAAAACAAAAAAGCTTCTAAAAGAAAACACAAAAGAACATCTTCATAACTGTGGAACTCAGAAAGATCTTTCAAACATGGTACAACTTACATTTCTTAAATCACAAAGGAAAAAAATGATAGGGTGAACTTCAATAAAATTAAGATCTCTTATTAAGAAATATCTTTAACTTCCAGCAAATATGAAGGTTGCTTTTGTAGGTACATCCTTGCACAACCAAATTTAAGGACAACAAAGATTAAGAAACAAAATCACAACCAGAATAGACAGAAAATTCAAATGTACCTAAGTCTGACAACAACAAACCATTCATCCAGACCGGTAAGAGGGGTGGAGTCAACAGCCCATGGAGAGGGGTCAGGGCATGAAAAAGTGGTGGTTGGCAGATGCAGGCGTGGAGAGGAAACAAGCAGACCCAATACAGTGAGGCACGCAAGGCAGCTGGCTGACCACAGACACATAGTTGTGTGCAGATAAACCAGGCAAAAAATGGGCAGAGAGACACACCATGCAACTCAGGGCCCCAGAGACGGGAAATAAAGCCTAAAAGCACCAAGTGAAAAAAAACTTTCGGGGATCAAGGTGCCAGAAGAGGCTCCCAGCCTCACGGGAGAGTTTGCTGGAAAGACCCACAATGTCCTAGAAGGTACACAAGCCCACCCACCCAGGTAACAGCAACACAAGGGCCCAACTTGCTTCTGGGAAGCAGCAGAGGGGACAGAAATGGGAGAGAGCGCAGAACAAGCGCCACTGCTCCCTCTCTGACCCCGCCCCCACATACAACGTCACAACCCAGTGACTTGGGTTGCCCCACCCTGGTGAACACCTAAGGCTCTGCCACTCATATGTAATAGGTATTACCTGACCAAAAATGGCTCAATCAGAAGAACAAATCAAAGCCCCAGAGCCAATACTCTTAAGCTTCCAAGGGATAGCCAACCTATCAGATGCACAGCTCAACACACTGGTGATCAGGATGCTCACAGAACTGGTTGATTTTGGTTGCAAATTAGATGAAAAAATGAAGGCTACACTAAGTGAAATGAAGCAAAATGCACAGGGATCCAATAGTGATGGAAAGAAAACTGGAACACAAATCAATGGAGTGGACCAGAAGGAAGGAAGAAACAAACAGAAAAGAATGAAGAAACAAGAAATAAAAAAAAATGAGGACAGGCTTAGGAACCTTCAGGACATCTTTAAACATTCCAGCGAGAATTCTAATAGCAGCAAGAGAAAAGGAGACAGTGACCTTTAAAGGAGTTCCCATAAGACTATCATCTGATTTCTCAAAGGAGACCTTACAGGCAAGAAGGGGCTGGAAAGAAGTATTCCAAGTCATGAAAGGCAAGGACCTACAACCAAGATTGCTCTATCCAGCAAAGCTTTCATTTAAAATGGAAGGGCAGATAAAGTGCTTCTCAGATAAGGTCAAATTCAAGGAGTTCATCATCACCAAGCCCTTATTATATGGAACATTAAAGAGACTTCTCTAAGGAAAAGAAGATAAAAAATATGAACAGTGAATGGACAGCAAACTCACAGTTATTAACAACCACACCTAAAACAAGAGCAAAAGAACAGGAGCGGAGCCACAGAATGGAGATCACATGGAGTGGGAGGGAGAGAGGGGGAGAAGGTACAGAGAATAAGTAGCACAGACAGTGGGGAGAAAATAGACAGTGGGAAGAGCAAGAGTAGTATGGGAAATACAGAAGCTAAAGAACTTATGACTCACAGACAAGATCTAAAATTGGGGAAGGTGGATGGGAGCAAGTGTGCAGGGTGGAGGGGAATGAAGGTGAGGAAGGGGACAACAGTAATGGCATAATCAATAAAATATATTAAAAATATCTTTAAGAAAATAAGTCAGACAAAGATATTTACCATATATATACCTGAAAAATACCACATATTTAGAATATATGAGAAGAGACCCCCAAAAAACCAGAATTATCATCTGGAGGGTAGGTCCCTTTTACTACAAGGCACCCCTGTTAGGTGAGTGTTCTAGGAACCCATCTGTATCAGTGTACCAGCTAGCATTGTTGTTAGAAGGTACATTAACCTTCAGTAAATTTTTTTGAAGACTCTTTCCAAGGCAGGAAAAGGAAATGAAAGGCATCCAAATTGGAAAGGAGGAAACAAAACTGTCACTGTTTGCAGATGACATGATAGTATACATGGAAAACCTGATAGATTCTACCAAAAAACTGCTCAAACTAATTAATGAATTTGGCAAAACAGCAGGATACAAAGTCAATATCCAGAAATCAAAGGCATTTTTGTATACTAACAACGAAGCAGCAGAAGCAAAAATCAAGGAAGAAAAATCTCATTTGATATAGCAAAAAAAAATAAATAAAATATCTGCGCATAAACCTAACCCAGGAGGTAAAAGACCTGTATGCAGAAAACTACACATCTATGAAGAAAGAAATCAGGGAAGACACAAACAAATGGAAACATATACCATGTTCATGGATTGGAAGAATTAACATCATCAAAATGTCCATACTACCCAAAGCAATTTACAGATTCAATGCAATGCCTATTAAAGTACCAATGGCATATTTCACAGACATAGAACAAACACTTCAAAAATTTATATGGAACCATAAACGACCCAAAATAGCAGCTGAACTTTTGAGAAAGAAGAACAAAGTAGGGGGGATCACAACACCTGATATCAAACTGTATTACAAGGCCACTGTAATCAAAACAGCCTGGTACTGGCATAAAAACAGGCACATAGACCAAAGGAACAGAACGGATAGCCCAGAAATTAACCCAACTCTCTACAGTCAATTAATATTTGACAAAGGGGGCAATAACATTAAATGGAGTAAAGATAGCCTCTTCAACAAATGGTGTTGGCAGAAATGGACAGCTACGTGCGAAAAAATGAAACTTGAGCACAAACTTACACCATACAACAAAATAAATCCAAGGGGGATAAAAGACTTAAATGTAAGCCATGACACCATTAAAGTCCTAGGGGAGAACATTGGCAAGAAAATCTCAGATATTCCACGCAGCAACATTTTTACTGATACGTCCCCTATGTCCCCTAGAGCAAGGAATATAAAGGAAAGAATAAACTAATGGGATCTCATCAAAATAAAAAGCTTCTGCATGGCTAAAGAAAACAGTATTAAATTAAAAAGACAACCAACTGTATGGGAAAGCATATTCTCCAATGATACCTCAGACAAAGGTTTAATCTCCAAAATATACAAAGAAGTTACAAGACTCCACTCTAGGAAGACATCGAACCCAATTAAAAAATGGGAAAAAGACTTGAACAGGCACCTCCCCAAGGAGGACATACAGAATATCCAGAGAAACACGAAGAGATGCTCAATATTGTTAGCTATCAGAGAGATGCAAATTAAAACCACAATGAGATACCACTTGACACCAGTCAGGATGGCTATCATAAACAGAGCAACAAACAACAAATGTTAGAGAGAGTGTGGGGAAAAGGGGTCCTTAGCTCAGTGTTGGTGGGATTGCAGACTGGTACAACCATTAAGGAAAACAGTATGGAATTTTCTCAGAAAAATAAAAATCGACCTGCCTTTTGACCCAGCAATTCCACTGCTAGGATTATATCCTAAGAATCCTAAAACATCAATTTCAAAGAACCTATGCACCACAATGTTCATAGCAGCACAATTTACAATAGCCAAGAGCTGGAAGCAACCTAGATGCCCATGAGTAAATGAATGGATCAGAAAATTGTGGTACATATACACAATGGAATTCTATGCAACAGAGAGAAAGAAGGAGCTACTACCCTTTGCAACAGCATGGATGGAACTGGAAAGCATTATGCTGAGTGAAATAGGCCAGGTGTTGAAAGACAAATACATATGATCTCACCTTTAACAGGAAGCTAAACAATAAAACAAACAAGCAAGCAGAATAAAAACAAAGACACTGAAATAAAGAAAAAGTGGGCAGTGACCAGAGGGGAGAGGGAAGGGAATTTATGGGGGAAAAAGGGGAGGGATTTTGAGGAACAAGTATGAAAGACACAGGGATGAGGACTAGGGGGGGAGGGAAGTGGGGAGCACGGGGCAGGGGGTGGCTGGGATTGGAGAAATAGACAAAAAACTGTACTTGAAATATAACTAAATAAAATGGAAAAAAATATCAAGGGAATTGAATATGCTCTTCACAAAATTGTAAACTCAAGGCAGCTTTTTATATGTAAATATATAAAAATATTCTCAAATGAACTAATTACTAGGAAAAAGCGAACTAAAAATCATATAATACTACCACATACTCAATAGGATGATAAAAATAAAGAGACTGACAATATTAAATATTAGTGACTGGCATACTCATAAAGAATGAAAACTCAAAATCACCTTGGACACCAATTTAGTATTATCTATGCAGGGTGAACACATAAATATTCTATGATCTAGTTATGATTCAAGTATTAGACTCCTGCTGCATACCAAAAAGAAATGCACACTCATGTGTACCAATAGTCAAGTACATGAAGGTATACAGCAGCATTATTCTTTAATAGCCCAAGATTATAACTACCCTAAACAACCCTCCAAAGTAAATGGTAAACTGCACCTGATTCATCCAAATGGACGACTATACAATAATGAAAATTAATGAACTAGTGATACAGGGAACAACACAAATTTCACAAATAAAAGTAAGTGAAAAACAGACTTAGAAGAATACATAGTGTACAACCATTTTATAATAGAAAGTTCCAAAGCTGATAAAACCAATCTATAGTATTAAAAGTCAGGACAATTGCCTTTGGAGAGGAAGAAAGAATGGAGATTGGAAGGGGCATGAAGGTAGTTTACAGGGTGTGAGTACCGTTCTATGTCTTGACTTGTGACAGGGTTATGTGTTAATTGCCACTGCATTATGCATTGAGCTGTACACTGATATAGAGAGTGGGGCAAAGTAAGTTTAAGTTGTTCTTATGGTAAACAATGTAATAATTAATAAATCATAACACAAGAATAAACTGTTTCATGTACTCAAAACTGTAAAACTACTTTTGCCCCACCCTATCTATATACTTCTCTGTGTACACTTTAGTAAAATTATTTCTTAAAGCTAAAATGACATGATTGTCTTAATTGATGCAGAAAAAGCATTTGACAAGATTTAATGCCCTTCTTGATTAAAAAAGTAACACTCAATAAACTATGATTACATGGAAACCATCTCAATATATTAAAGGCCACACATTAAAACCTCACAGCTAATTATCATACTCAGTGCTGAAAGATTGAAAGCTTTTCTTCTAAGACTGGGAACAAGACCAGATGCCCACTCTTTTGCCACATCCATTCATAGTACTAGAAGTCCTAGCCAGGGCAATTAGGCCAGAAAAAGAAATAAGACATCCAAATTGGAAAGGAAAAAGTAAAACGATCCCTGTTCACATACATGATCTTATATTTAGAAAATCCTAAAGATAAAAAAACACTGTTAGATCCAATCAACAAATTCAGTAAAAATGCAAGATACAAAAACCAACATGCAACAATCAGATGCCTTTCTATACACTAACCAAATAATCTGAAAAGGAAATTAAGAAAAAAAATCCATTTACAATTGCATCAAAACAAATACAGTACTCAGAAATAAATCTAATGAGGAAGTGAAAGATTTATATACTGAAAACTGGCAAAGTATTGCTAAAAGAAATTAAAGATGACATTCTGGAATGACATCCTGTGTTGACAGATTGGAAGACAACACTGTTGAGCCCATACAAACCAAAGCAATCTACAAACTTAATGCAATCCCTGTCAAAATCTAGATAGCACTTTTTTTCTTTGAAGTAGAAAAATTCATTCTAAAATTTATATAGCATGTGAAGGGTCCCCTGAATAGCCAAAATAATTTTGAAAAAGAAAAAGAAAATTTGAAGACTCAAATTTCCTGATTTAAAAACATATTACAAAGCCACAGTAATCAAACCAGTGTGGTAATGGCATAAAGACAAGACAAATACACCAACAAAAAAGAATAGAGAGGCCACAAATACTCTCATGCATATGGTCAAATGATTAACAAAAGTGTCAAAACCACACAATGGACAGTCTCATCAACAAATAGTGATGGAAAAACTGCTTTTTTTTCCAAAAGAAAAGTCAGAATTGTAACTTACACCATACACAAAATTAACTTAAAATCTAAGTGTAAGACCCAACATTATAAAACTTCAAGAAGAAAACAGAGGAAAAGCTTCATGGCATTGGTCTTGTTAATGATATGTAGGACATGAAAACAAAAGCAAAGATCATGAAAGCAAAAATAGACAAATGAGCCCTGGCCAGGTTGTTCAGTTGGTTTGAGTGCTGTCCCATACAGCAAAAGGTTACAGATTCAATCCCTGGACAAGGTACATGCCTAGGTTGTGGGTTCAATACCCACTTTGCCCATATATGTGAGGCAACCAATCAATGTTTCTCTCTCACATCAAAATTTCTCTCTCTCTCTCAAATCAATAATAAACATATCTTTGGGTGAGGATTAGAAAAAATAGGCAATCAGTTAGACTATATCAGTTAGACTATATCAAACTTAAAAACTTTTCTGTATCAGAAAACATACTCAACATAGTGAAAATGTGCCCTAAGGAAAGGAAGAAAATATTTGTAAACTTTGCTCTACTTGCTATAAAATACCACAGACTGGGTAGCTTAAACAACAGATGGTTATTTCTCATGTTCTGAGGTTTGGGAATTGCAAGATCTGGGTAAGAGCATCATTAGGTTCTTGGTGATGGCCTTCTTCAGGGCTTGCTAAATAAGAGCCACCTTATTGCTGTACCCACACATGAACAAGAAACAGGGATTTCTGGTCTCTCTTCCCTCTTCTTAGATAATAAAGGCACCAATCATATCATGGGAATTCTACACTTGTGACTTCATCTAAACCTAATTACCTCGTGGCCTCATCTAAACCTAATTATCTCTTAAGTATCTAACTTACCCATTTCAGAAGGACAAGTTATTTATTCCATACGTTCTTTCCCTGGCCCCCCAAATTCATGCCCTTCTTGCATGCAAAATACATTCATTCTATCCCAACAAAAGTCTTTTACTTTATTTTATTTAGTTATTTTTAGAAAGAGGGAAAGGGAGGGAGAGAGAGAGGGAGAGAAACATCAATGTGTGGCTGCCTCTTGTACAACTGCCACTGGGGACCTGGCCTTCCAACCAGGCATACACTCCAACTTGGAATTGAAACCATGACCCCTCGCCTCGCAGGCTGGCACTTAATCCACTGAGCTACACCATTCAGGGCCCAAAAGAAGTCTTAATTATGTCAACATAAACTCTAAGATCTAAAATTTTAGCTAAATCAGATTTAGGTGAGACTTGGATACAATTCATTCTGGGGCAAAATTCCTCTCCAGACAAGAACCTGTGAAACAAGACAAGTTCTACGCTTCCAAAATACAATGGTGGGACAGGCCAAAATCAGAAATCAGAAGAAAGGGCTTCTGGTCAGGTGGAGGCATAGGTAGAGACACACTTTGCCTCCACACACAACCACAAGAATTACAACTAAACCTCAAAATAAAAAAATGCCCAGAACTATCAGAAAATTGAACTGTTTAGAAGTCCAACACCGAAGGATTTAAAGAAGCCATATTCATCCAGATGGGTAGGAAGGGTGGAGATATAGAATTGGGATGGAGAGGCAAAGAGATGCAGTGTGGTGTGGAGGCAGCAGTGGCAGTATAAGGGGCAGTCCACATTCACCTATCATGGATAAAAATCAGGAAAAATACCTTAGGAGCAAGCAATCCCAGCCTCAGGTCAGGCCATACAGTCCAGGTTTCCAGTGTCAGGAAGATAAAACCCCATAACTTCTGGTTGTAAAATCCAGTTGGGGTTCAGGTGGAGGAAGAAACTGCCAGATTTTCAGGAGAGACCGTCTAAAGGGCCTGCACAGACTTAGAACATATGTAAACCCATCCAAACTGGGATCCACCACCGTGGCAACAGCTGGAAGAGCGCCAGTCATACACGGGAAGTAGGTGAAGTGACTGGAAATGGGTGAGTGCCAAGCAAACCTCCAGAAGCCAGGCAGTGGCATGGTGCTCTCTCTGAACCCTCTCCTCACACAGAGGCTTGAAGTAGTGAAGCGGGTTGCCCTGGCATATACCAAAGGCTCTGCCTCATACAACTTAACAGGTGCACTAAGACAGGGAGTCAAAGCAACACTACCTAATACAGAAACAAATTCAGCATGGCTACCAAATTGAGGAGACAAAGAAATATGACCCAAATGAAAGAAGAGAATAAAGCCCCAGGAAAAGAACTAAGGGAAATGGAGATAGCCAATTTATCAGACACAGAGTTCAAAACACTGGTGATCAGGATGCTCAGAGAACTGATTGAGTCAGCTGACGACATAAAGGAAGAAATGGAAGGTTACACTAAGTAAAGTAAAGAAAAATAAACAGGGAATCAACAGTGAAAAAAGAAAGTTGGGATTCAAATCAACAATTTGGCACATAAGGAAGAAATAAGACTCAACCAAAACAAACCTTTGGGACCTCTCCAAACATGCCAACATCCAAGTCATAGGGCTGCCAGAAGAAGATGAGGAACAGCAAGAAACTGAAAACTTATTTCAAAAAAAAAATAATAATGAAAGCAAACTTCCCTAATTTGGTAATTGAAATACACATACAGGTCCAGGAAGCACAGGGAGCTCCAAACAAGTTGGACCGAAAGAGGAACACACCAAGACACAGCATAATTAAAATGCCAGAGATTAAAGATAAAGAGAGAATCTTAAAAGCAGCTAGAAAAAAAAGCAGAGTGTTAACCTACAGAGAATAGACTGTCAGCTGATTTCTCAAAAGAAACTTTGCAGGCAAGAAGGGACTGGCAAGAAGTATTCAAAGTGATAAAAAGGAAGGACCTACAACCTAGATTACTCTATCCAACAATAGAATCAAGTAGATAAAGTGCTTCCCAGACAAAGAAAAGCTAAAGGACTTCATCATTACAACTCATTATTATTATGAAATGTTAAAGAGATTTATTTACGAAAAGAAAATCAAAACTATGAACACTCAAATGACAACTCATGACTATCAACAACTGAACCTAAAACAAAACAAAACAGCCCTGGCTGGTGTAGTTCAGTGGATTGAATCCTGGCCTAAGAACCAAAGAGTCACTGGTTAAATTCCCAGTCAGGGCACATGCCTGGGTTGTGGGCCAAGTCCCCAGTAGGGGGTGCATGAAAGGCAACCACACATTAATGTTTCTCTCCCTCTCTCTAAAAATAAATAAAATCTTTGAAAAATAAATAAAACAAACAATTTTTTTTTAAAAAAGCAAACAACCAGAAACAGGAACAGAATTATAGGTGTGATCATCTAGAGTGTTATTAGCTGGGACAGGGAAGGGAAATAGTAAGGGAAAAGGTGCGGAGATTAAGAAGTATAATTGGTAGGTACAAAATATGCAGGGGGATGTTAAGAATAGTACAGGAAATGGAAAAGCCAAATAACTTATATCTACGACACATGGACATGAACTAAGTGGCGGGAATGCTGGAGGAAGGAGGGTACCAGGCAGAAGAGGGCAAAAGGGGGAAAATTGGGACAACTATAATAGCATAATCAATAAAATATACTTAAAAAAAAAAAGAAATTGGAAGAAAGAATGACAGGTCCTCAGCAAGTCCAACACCTAACAAGGCAAGTACCATTAGATATTAAGGCTTGATAACAATCTCTTTGGTTTCATACTCTGTTCTCTGGACCCAACTGGGCATGGCATTACCCCTACAGATATTTCTTCAGCTTGGTGGAGACACACCCATGTGGCTCAGCTAAACAAAAGTCTTATCCTTTGAAACTGGAGTATAAATAGCCCTCCCTCAGACCTGTGCAATCTGGACCTATGGTGGAAACAGCAGTCCTGATGACCTCTGAATCACCTTTTGGGTCCTTCTTCCCCTTTCTTAAAGGATACTGCATGTTCACAGTCTTCTTACATTCCAAACCATTTTGTTTCTTTTAGTCATAGAAATGCTGCCGGCTGTGGTATAATTCCACCTCTTTTCTAGGCTTCTGTTGAGATAATTAGGTCCATGGCTCATGCTATCATCCTTAACAAATGGTTGGTCAGCCACACTCTTGGTGTTTACTTCCAAACATGCTTCATTTTTTAAAATATGGATAGGCTGGGAATTTTTCAAATCATTAAGCTCTGGTTTCTTACTGTTTAACAAATCCTTTTCAATTAATTTCTCTCCTCTTACATTTTACTGAAAGCAGTTATAAGGAACCAAGCCACTCCTTCAACATTTTGCTTAGAAACCTCCTCAGCTAAATACCCAATTTTATCATTCCCAAGTTCTACCCCCCAAAAAACACCACAATATAAATACTGCTCAGCCAAGTTCTTTTTTCCTTTATAATAAGGGTAGCCTTTCTCCACTATCCAGTAACGGTCCTCATTCCCATCTGAGAACTCATCAGAATGGCCTTTAAGTCCATATTTCTACCAACATTCTGCTGTACACGATTATTTATGTATTCTCTAGAAGATGGAGGTTTTCCCTTCAGCTCTCCTGTTTTCACTCTGAGGTGTCACCAGTCACCATCAGTGAGATCAAAGTCCCTTATCAGCGATCTCAGCTTTTTCTAGCAAGCACTTCAAAACTTTTCCAGTTATAGTATACATTACCCAGTTCCAAAGCCATTTTCACGTTTTTGCTAAAGCAGCACTCCATTTATTGGTACCAATTACTGTCTTAATCAGCTTGAGCTGCTAGAACAAATACCAAAGACTGGGTGGCTTAAGCAACAGAAATTTATTTCCAACAGTTCTGGAATCTGGGAATTCCATGATCTATGTGTCAGTATTATTAGGTTCTTGCTGAATACTCTCTTCTTGGCCTATAGATAGCTATCATTATATCTGCACAAGGCAAAAGAGAGAGAACTCTGGTCTCTTTGACTCTTCTAATAAGAGCACTAATCCATTACGGGGGCTCCACCCTCATGACCTGATCTAAACCTAAGTACCTCCCAAAGGCCCCACCTCCAAATATGATCACACTGAGGCATTAAGGCTTCAATATATACATTCCGTCTATAATGCTATCAGGTTTAGAAACAATACTGTGTTTTCCCAGTCACCGCTATAATTCTGAATCTATAATAGCTTCCAAACTCATATATTCCACCAGTTTTTCTTTCCTAATCTCTTCATTCATATCCATCCACTCTATATGAATTTGTTCTAAGAATGCTGCTATTATGATATAGCCTAGACATAGCATCTAAGGTAGCTAGCTCATGACAATAAATATGGCTTAGTGTTTGAAACTTCACCTCTACTTCTTTAAAAGTATGTGGGAAAATAGAAGGCAAGATCCTACTTGGATTAGAGCCATAGCATAATTGAGATACCCACAGAAATAATACTGATGTTTTAATGGAAAAATTCAATGTGTTTTTCAGTTCATTTGTCTAATTCAACAAAACTAGAAGTAAAGGACTCCAAGGCCATATCTGAAATCAAAAGACTACTATACATTCCAAGGTGTTTTAGCATCAGAGTTAAATCTAGAATTTAAGAGTACTTAAAAATATACATATAAAAAATTAGGTAAAAACAATTAAATCATTGTAGTAATTGTATTAAGGTGATGGAATTACAGTAATTTTCTCCATTTACCAATTTTTTTTTGTAATGTGGATATGGTTTTACCACTTTCATCAAACTTTTTAAAGTGGTCAGTATTGAAAAGCCCTAGGCAACGACAGTCACATTTGGCTTATCAACTATTTAAATAAAATACCTTTTCAGAGAAATTTCAATAAATTTTTCTTGAATTTGGACCTTATACACATTACTAATCCATCTTACAACCTGATATCCTAAAATGCATTTTTCTAATTTAAACTTGTATTTTACTTTTTAAACTTTTGGATTTTTTATCTTCTAAACTTGACTATGTTTTAAAAAAGGCTGCTTTAAATCACCTGCAGTGGAATTTCCTGAGATGAAAGTCACAGAAATCAATCTGTAAAATCATCCTGTCATTTCTAATTAGAAACCTACAAAATATTTCACAGATTATACTTAATAAAAAGATATTAGGTTTTTTATATGTTTTCTAACACTAATTAATTCTTGCAAACACTGTTCGATATCAACTATCCTCCAGAGAAATGGTTAAGAATATATGAATTAAATACATTAATTTGTTTCACCTAAGTTTCCACATCTTAGTGTAAACTTTCATTCACGCATAAGATTGTGCTTTTTTTTTAGGACTTCCGCCAAGATGGAGACGTAGATGGAGGATCCACCTCGCCTCTGTGCACAACCAAATCTAAGAACAACTATTTTTAACAGCAGTCACAACCAAGCCACACGGAAAATCGACAATACGGAGTCCAAAGGACAACTAGATACTCGGCTGGACCGGTACGAGGAGCGAGGCCAGCAGCGGAGCAGGTTAGCAAGAAAAAATTCCCGGGGCGGTGCACGCACAGGCAACCGAGGGCACTGATCGCCAGCCAGCTGGCTGTGGGAGCGCACAGGAAAGAGGCGCGGCGATCGGTCGGTCGGTCGCGCGCATTTACGTGGGGAGAAGCCAGTGAGAAGGGAAGCCGGCGCGGGGCAGCAGGCTCGCGCAATTCCGATCGGATAAACCCCAGGCGTACGGAGTGACTGGAAATGCTGGGCTAGCGGAGAGGAACGCCATTACTCCCTCTCTGACCCCGCCCCCACACACAGCGTCACAAACCAGCGACCTGGGTCGCCCAGTCCTGGTAAACAACTAAGGCTTCGCTCCGCTCACTTAACAGCGCGAACAGACCAAAAATGGCTCTAGGACAACTCAGAGGCCCAGAACCGATAGACCTAAGTGATGAAGAAATAGCCAGTCTTTCAGATGCACAGTTCAAAACACTGGTTATAAGGATCCTTACAGAACTGGTTGACTTTAGCCACAAATTAGAGAAACATATGGAAGCTAAATTAATTGAAATGAATGGGGATACAAAAGATTCCAATAGTAATGGAAAGAAAATTGGGACTCAAATCAAGGGAGAGAACCAGAAGGAAGAAAAAAATGATCAAGCAGAAAGGAATGAAGAAATAAGAATTCAGAAAAATGAGGAGAAGATTAGGAACCTCCAGGACATCTTTAAACGTTCCAACATCCGAATTATAGGGGTACCAGAAGGGGGGAAAGGCACAACCACCAGTTGAAAAATTATTTGAACAAATAATAAAGGAGAATTTCCCCAAGATGGCAAAGGAAATAGACTTCCGAGAAATCCAGGAAGCTCAGAGAGTCCCAAAGAAGTTGGACTCAAGAAGGAACACACCAAGGCACATCATAATTACATTAGCCAAGATTAAAATGAAGGAGAGAATCCTAGAAGCAGCAACAGCTAAGGGGACAGTCACCTACAAAGGAGTTCCCATCAGACTGTCAGCTGATTTCTCAAAAGAGACCTTACAGGCAAGAAGGAGCTGGAAAGAGGTATTCCAAGTCATGAAAACCAAAGATCTACAACCAAGACTGCTCTACCCAGCAAAACTTTCATTTAGAATGGAAGGACAGATAAAGTGCTTCTCAGATAAGACCAAATTCAAGGAGTTCATCATCACCAAGCCCTTATTATATGAAATGTTAAAGGGACTTACCTAAGAAAAAGAAGATAAAAAAAAATGAACAGTGAAAGGACAGCAAACTCACAGTTATTAAGAACCACACCTAAAACAAAAGCAAACTAAGAGGATAGCTAGATCAGGAGCAGAACCATAGAAATGAAGATCTCAGGGAGGGTTAGCAATAGGGGAGTGGGAGGAGGGGAAGGGGGGAGAAGGTACAGAAAATAAGTAGCATAGACAGTAGATAGAAAATACATAAGGGGAGGGTAAAAATAGTAGGGGAAATACAGAATCTAAAGAAATTGAGACACATGTTCATGAACTAAAGGGGAAATGGTGGGGGAGGGGTATGCAGGGTGGAGGGGAAGGGAGGGGGGAATAGAGCAAATGTAATGGCATAATCAATAAAAAAATTGTATTTGACCCTTTTCCAAAAAACTGTGTGTATATTGGGGTTGTCCCTTCTGTTCTACTAATCTTTAAATCTATCCTTATATCAGTATCATGCTGTTTTGATTATTGTGGCTCATTTTTTTCTACATCTATTAAACTGATGATTTAAAAAAAAAAAAGATTGTGCTTTTTAAAAATTTATGAAAGAAATTTACACTTGTACAAAAATTAAGACAGAAAGGACAGTAAGGAGAGATGATAGAGCTATCGGTGATTTTAAATGAATGATATCAAAAAGAAAAAAATGACAATTTGGTCATTGAAAAGATATGATTAATTCAGGCTTTTGTTCTTTCTCTTCCTAATTTTTTAAATTCTTTGATCCTTGAAAGTATGGGTTGGTAGAAAATTTCATGTGTTTTTTCTCCATAAAATAAAAGACACATTTTTTATTTTCACCAGTAACTTTACTGATCTGGATATTTTGAGTATGTCAGCTATCTACTGCACAATATAATGTTGACTGTTCTCAATTAATGTCTCAATTTTATCTCTATCTACTTCAACTGATGTACCCGACTGTGGAGCATCATCCAGCAAGAAATCTCCAGCATGAAGCTCTGCGAGCCACTTCTGACATGTTAGATCAGTCATTGCATGTTCTCCATACACTGTACAAATCTTTTTTTTTTTTTGCATTTTATCTGCATTTTTACATTTTTTGAAACAAGGCATAATATGCCAAAAATGTTGCATATTTTCTTCCATCTTCAATATTAAAATGGTTAACATAAATTTGCCAGTTTTGGTAAGTGTTGTTTAAATGCACATTGATATGACAGATCTCACAATACAATCTAACAAAATTGTTTCAAATAAAGTGAAAGACAACTAAGAGCTACTAGAGCCATCTTAAGGAAAAAAAAACAAAACAGACAAAATTTTTGGCCAACCCAAAAAAACTCTGGTACAAGATTTGGTACAAAAAGATTACAACTAAAATATTTTATATTAAAAAAACAAAAACAAAAAACAGAGGCAGTCCTCGACTTAGAAATAGGTTGTCTTCCAAAACTGCATTTAGATAAAAAAAAAATTGGAAAAAACATTCCTACAGAAACATGTAAGAAGTGGGAGTTAGAGTCTCAGATCATATTGCAAAAGGTCAATTTAACCTCTATTATATCTCTCTTATTTTTACTTCTGGAAAATTTCCAAAATAACATATGCTAAAATAACCATAAGATTATAATGAATTCCCATGTTCTTATCACACAGATTCAACCATTTCAACTCAAGGACAAGTCTCATTTCATATACACTACCACCTGTGTACTGTATTCCTATTTTGTATTATTTCAAGTACAATATATAATTTCATCTGCAAATGTTTCAGTGTGTATGTCTGAAAGACAGGAATCCTTCTTCAAAACATAACCACAATGCTCAATGTCATTAATGATCCAGAGTGTAAATTTAAATATTCTAGACTTTTAAAAATGTAATTGATTATAACAAAATGTTAGCAAGGGAAAAATAACCAAAAACCATTATCAAACATAAATATTAATAATTCCTTAAATAGTCAAACATAGAAATATTCAAATTTCAAACTCTCACTACTTTCTATTAAAATTTGTTTGAATCAGAATTCATACTAATTCCATATACCACTATTGGCTTTCATGTCTTTTAAAAGCTCTTTTAACCTCCCCTGGCCAGGTGGCTCAGCTGGTTGGAGTGTCATCTGGAACACCAAAAGGTTGTAGGTTTGATTCTTGGTCAGGCAAATACCTAGGTTGTGGATTCAGTCCCCCAAAAGGGTGAATGCAGGAGGCAGTGGATTGATATTTCTTTCTCTCCCATACTCACTCTAAAATCAATAAATATATCCTCAAGCAAGGATTAAAAATATATACATTAAAAAAATCTCCTTTAACCTAAATACATTCCATTTAATTGTTATGACTTCTATACAGTATTTTAAAAATCATAATTCATGTCTGTTCTTTAAGGTTGGGCAGTAACTAGATCATGTAGATATAACTAATGAAACTTTTTTCATCTTACTATATCAAATAAATCTATGTAGGTAATTTAGAAAACATTAGACTTCTGGTCAAGATGGCAGTAGGTAAATGCAATACTTGGAACCTCCCACACTCACATCAAAATTACAGTTAAACTACAGAAAAACAGTCATTGAGAAATACCTGAAATCTGGCTGAACAGAAGCCATATAAATAAAGATAGAAAAAAGAAGCTACACTGAGACTGGTAGGAGGGGCAGAGACATAGAATGAGCTGGTCTCACACCCACGTGGCAGTTAAAAAACAGCAGGAATATCTCAACTGCAGAGGTCCCAGCTGAGAAGCAAGGGTTCCAGCCCCGCACCAAGCTCCCCAGCCATGGATTCCAGTGCCAGGAAGAGAAGTCCCCATAATTTCTGACTGTAAAAACCAGCACACATTGTAGCTGAGTGAGATAAAGGGGTCCTCGAGTCCCAGGCAGTCCTCTTAAATGGTCCCCTTAAACTCAGACTTACTCTGAGCTCCAGCACTGGGGCAGCAGCTTGAAAGACCCAAGGACAGTCAGGGAGGAACTAAATGTTTTAGCACCAGGATAAGAGATACAGCAGCAGCTTACTACCAGAGAGGAGTGCTGGACGCCACTATTCCTTTCCTGGGCAATCCCACACCCCCTGCAAAGAGCCACTATGGTAGCACCATATCTGAGTCTCCAAATACCAGGCTAACACTGTTAGCCCCATTGCAGTAACTCTCTGAGATCTTGCCCCATCCAACTTGTGGGCCCATGCAAGCTGTTTCCAATACAAATGGGATGTCTTGGCTCATGCTGCCAACATTCCTTAAATCATTCAAACAAGCAGCATCTGGCCTCTGTGTACCTTGTACCTCTTGCTAAGTGGCCCTAGGTCTGGCACTAGTGGGAGTTGGCCTTAATTCATAGCTTGGCCTCTCCCATGCACCTCCAACCCAGCCAGCACAAGTAACAGCGATCTGCAGAGCTCCAGGCAGGGCACAGGTGGCAGCTGATGTTGGCCTGCACCTCTGCAGAAGCTCCAGAATCTGCCCACCCAGTAGACAGCTTCACACCACAATGAAGCACCATCCAACCACCTCCACGAGCAACACACTCAGAAGTTGACTCCGAGGGTACCTGAGCCCCACTCAATTAAGTTTTGCTACATGGAGTGAGCCCCAGTACAGATCCTCCGAGACTGCTGTGGCCAGTCTTCACAGCTGATCAGCCTTGTGGTAAATACCTCCAACTGAAATGTCAGCAGCAATCAAGGTGCAACTACAAGAGGTGGATGTACACAGCCCACACGAGGGCAGGGGAGCACTTGGAGCACTCATCTTGAGTGAATGAGGAAGCTGTACTAATGGGCCTTACGGAATACCTACTATAAAGAGGTCACTATATCAAGAATGGGAGACATAACAGCTCTACCTAATATATAGATAGAAACAAAGGAAGGTAGCCACAATGAGGATCCAAAGAAACATGTTCCAAATGAAACAACAGAACTAAACTCCAGGAAAATAACTAAATTAATGGAGACAAGCAATCTACTAGATGCAGAGTTCAAAAACACTCATTATTAGGATGCTCAATAAACTTAGGGGGAAAGTAGAATTTAGTGAGAACCTCAACAAAGAGGACACATAAAAATAAAGACAGAAAACTAAAAAAATCTGTCAGAAATGAAGAATACAATAAGTTAGAGGGAATAAACAGTAGACTAGATGAAGCAGAGGACTGAATCAGCAACTTAGAAGACGAGATGGCAGAACATACCCAATTAGAAAAGCAAGAAGGAAAAAGAATTTTAGAATACGTGGATAGTTTAAGGGGCCTTGGAACAATATCAAACGTAACAACATCTGCATCATAGGGACACTAGAAGAGGAGGGAGAGCAAGGACTTGAAAATCTATCTGAAGAAACGATGATGGAAAACTTCCCTAACCTAGTGAAATAGACATATAAGCTCAGGAAGTACAGAATCTTCCAAACAAAATGAACACAAAGAGGCCCTCACTAACACACATCATAATTAAAATGCCAAAAGTTAACCACAAAGAAAGAATCTTAAAAGATGCAAGATAAAGGCAGTTACCTAGAAGGAAGTTCACATGTGACTGTTAGCTCATTTTTCAACAGAAACTTGCAGGCCAGAGGGGACTGGCAGGAAATATACAAAGTGATAAAAAGTAAGAGCCTACAACCAAGATTACTCCACCCAGCAAAACTATCATTTAGAAGGAAAAATAAACACCTTCCCAGATTAGAAAAAGCTAAAGGAGTTCATCACCACCAAAACAGTATTACACGAAATGTCAAAAGGTCTTTTTAAGAAGAAAAACAGATAATAATATGAATAACAAAATAGTAATACATATCTATTAACAATTACTTTAAAACTTAAATATTCCAATCAAAAGTATAGCATGTGTGAATAAAAAATAAATCAAGACCCTTACATATACTGCCAAAAGAGACCTACTTCAGATTGAAAGACACACACAGACTGAAAGGGATGGAAAGAGATATTTCATAAAAATGAAAATGAAAAGGGAATCTGGTAGCAATACCTAAACCAGAGAAAAAAGACTTTATAGCAAAGGCTATAACAACAAAGAAAGCTTCATTAGTCCACTTCTGGGTATTTATCCAAACACTAAATCAAAGATGCATATGCTTATTGCAGCATTTTAACAATAGCTGAGAGAGGGAAGCAACCTAAGTGTCCATCAATAAGTAAAGAAGTGGTGCATATATACAATGGAATATGATTCTACTATTAAAAAAATATCTTGCTATCTGCAACATCATGAATGGACCTAGAGAGTAAGTTAGAGAAATACAAATGCCAGATGATATCACTTATAGGTAGAATCTAAAAAAAAAAAAAAAAAAATCAATAAACAAGCAGGACAGAAACAGTCCCATAGATACAGAGAATATTTTGGAGGGACTTCCGCCAAGATGGAGGCGTAGGTGGATACACTTTGCCTTCTCGCACAACCAAATCTAAAAAAAACACAAAGTTTTACCAATAATAAATGTAGCCAAACCACAGAAAATTGAACAATATGGAGTCTGACAACAACAAACGACTCAGCTAGACCAGCTGAGTGAACAGATCAAAACATGGCTCAAGAAGAACTTAGAGCCCCAGAGCCCATAAATCTAAGTGAACAAGAAATAGTCAAACTTTCAGATGCACAGTTCAAAACACTGATGATCAGGATGCTCACAGAACTGGTTGATTTTAGGCACAAATTAGAGGAACATATGAAGCTAAACTAATTGAAATGAAGGGAAATGCACCGGAAATCAACAGTGATGGAAAGGAAACTGGGACTCAAATCAAGGGAGCTGACCAAAAGAAAGAAAAAAATGACCAAACAGGAAAATATGAAGAAACAAGAATTCGAAAAAATGAGGAGAGGCTTAGGAACCTCCAGGACATCTTTAAACACTCCAACATCCGAATTATAGGGGTACCAGAAGGGGAAGAGGAACACCCACAAATGAAACACTTATTTGAACAAATAATAAAGGAGAATTTCCCCAATCTGGCAAAGGAAATAGACTTCCAGGAAATCCAGGAAGCTCAGAGAGTACCAAAGAAGTTGGACTCAAGACAGAACACACTAAGGCACATCATAATTACATTAGCCAAGACTAAAATGAAGGAGAGAATCCTACAAGCAGCTAGAGATAAGGGGACAGTCACCTACAAAGGAGTTCCTATCAGACTGTCAGCAGATATCTCAAAAGAGACCTTACAGGCAAGAAGGGGCTGGAAAGAGGCATTCCAAGTCATGAAATCCAAAGACCTACAACCAAGATTGCTCTATCCAGCAAAACTTTCATTTAGAATGAAAGTTTTGTGCTTCTCATATAGGATCAAGTTCAAGGAGTTCATCATCACCAAGCCCTTATTATATGAAATGTTAAAGGGACTTATCTCAGAGCAAGAAGATAAAAAAGATGAACAGTGAAAGGACAGGAAACTCATAGTTATTAACAACCACACCTAAAACAAAAGCAAATTAAGAGGACAACTAGATCAGGAGTGAACCATAGAAATGGAGATCAAATGGAGGGTTAGCAACAGGGGAGTGGGAGAAGGAGAAGGGGGGAGAAGGTACAGAAAATAAGTAGCATAGACAGTAGATAGAAAATAGATGGGGGGATGGTAAGAATAGTAGGGGAAATATAGAATCTAAAGAACTTGAGACACGTGGTCATAAACTAAAGGGGGGAAGGGGAGAGGGGTGTGCAGGGTGGAGGGGAATAAAGGGGGGAAATAGAACAATTGTAATGGCATAATAAAAAAAAGAATATTGATATTTGCCAGGTGGGAAGGGTAAGGGAGGATAGGTGAAAAACGGGAAGAAACTTAGGTGTACAAATTGGTAATTACAGAATATTAATGGGGATGGTAAAGTACAGCGTTGAAAATACAATCAAAATATTGTAATAAGTATATATAGTGTAAGATGGGTACTAGATTTATTGAGGTGATCACTTTATAAGTTATATAAATGTCTAACCACAGAGTCATACACCTGAAATATAATATTGTACATCAAGTATAATTTTAAAAATATTTTAAGAATTAGTGAGCTCAGATTTTAGTATCTGATTTTAATTTGACTAGAAAATAACCAATTACTAAAATATAAACATAAATGCAGTGTCAATGTATTAATTAGTCTTCTATATCTACCCATGTTTATAAAAATATTAATTAGTCTTCTATATCTACCATGAACCACCATTTTGTCTAAAAGCACATCTGGGCACAATCCATGTTCTTGTAGAAAAATATAAAAAGGAGCCATGTGAGGATTTTACATTTCATCATGAAATGTCTTAAATCTACAGGAAAGTTGAAATAACTCAAAAATTATCATATATGTGCAATCTAAATTCTAAAATCAACATTTATCTTTACCACATGCATCCCTCTATCCATCTTTTTTGTAGAAAAAAAATGAATTTCAAAGTTGTGAATATCGGTTTACTCCACCGCTAAACAGGTCAGGCTTCATTAACTACTATTCAGTATCTCTTTGGTTCTTTCTTGGAGGCAAAATTAACATATGATGAAATGCATACATTTTTTAAAACATTTTATTTATTTACTTTTACAGAGTGGGTAAGGGAAGGAAAAGAGAGGTAGAGAAACATCCACATGTGTTTGCTTCTTGTGTACCCGCTATGGGGGGACCTGGCTGGCAACCCAGGCATGTGCGTTAGACCAAACCCAACTGGCGACCCTTTGATTCACAGCCCCCACTCAGTCACTGAGCCACACAAGCCAGGGCAAAATGCACAAATCTTAAGCACGCCATCACGTGAGATTTCTTGCAACAAAATTTACCACTACCATCTAGAGACCCACCATTGGTCTAAGATCAGTTTTCAAACTCTCGCATGTTATCAGAATCACTGTAGGGCTTATTAAAACACAGACTATTGGCTTCCACACCTAGAGTTTCTGATTTAATAGGTGTGGGGTAAGGCCCAAGAATTCATATTTCTAATAAGTTACCAGTTGAAACTGATGCTGCTAGTCCTATGGACATACAGATCTAAGACTAAACTAATTTGTACATAAGTATTAAGTGATAATGAAAATGTCCAGTTGATAACAATGTATAGTATACTTCACTGTTGAAGGTCTCATCCCAGATGTGAATACATTTCTCTTTCTCAACTAGAAATAGATAAAAATAGTCTCCTTAAGGAGAAGAAAGTGTTTGCAAAGTAATCAAATTTAATGAGTCTTTGAAACTGCCCTCAATATTTCAGCCAAATAAATATACTATGAACCAAATTAATTTTCCTCTCAGATTGGAACTGTTTCCTAGTTTTATTGTTTTTATTTTTAAAAATATATTGTATTGATTGTGCTATTACAGTTGTCCCATTTCCTCTCTTTATTACCCTCTGCCCTGCACATCCCCTCCCAACCACATTCCCCCTCTTTAGTTCATGTCCATGGATCATACATATAAGTTCCTTGGCTTCTACATTTCCTATACCATGCTTACCTGCCCCCTGCCTGTTTTCTACCTACCATTTATGCTACCTATTCTCCATAGCTTCCCCCTCCCCCTCCCACTCCATGTGATCTCCATTTCCATGATTCTGTTCCTGTTCTAGTTGTTGACTTAGTTTTTGTTTTAGGTTTGGATGTTAACAGCTGTGAGTTTCTTGTCATTTTACTGTTCATATTTTTTATCTTCTTAGGTAAGTCCCTTTAATATTTCATATGATAAGGACTTGGTGATGATGAACTCCTTTATCTTGACATTATCTGGGAAGCACTTTATCTACCCTTCCATTCTAAAAAGTAGCTTTGCTGGATAGAGTAACCTTGGATGTAGGTCCTTGCCTTTCTTGACTTGGAATACTTCTTTCCAGCCACTTCTTGTCTGCAAGGTTTCTTTTGAGAAATCAGCTAATTGTCTTATGGGCCCTCCTTGGTAGGTACCTGTCTCCTTTTCTCTTGCTGCTTCTAAGATTCTCTCTCCTTCTCCTCAATCTTGGGTAACTTAATGATGATGTGTCTTGGTGTGTTCCTCCTAGGGTCCAACTTCTTTGGGACTCTCTGAGTTTCCAGAACTTCCTAAAAGTCTACTTCCTTTGCCAGATTGGGGAAGTTCTCTTTCATTATTTGTTCAAATAAATTTTCAATTTCTTGGTCTTTATCTTCTCCTTCTGGTACCCCTATGATTCAGGTGTTGGAACATTTAAAGTTGTCCCAGAGGTTCCTAAGCCTCTCGTTTTTCTGAATTCTTGTTTCTTCCCTCTTTTCTGGTTGGATGTTTCCTTCTTCCTTCTGGTCCACACCATTGATTGGAGTCCTGGTTTCCTTCCCTTCACTGTTGGTTTCCTGTACATTTCCCTTTATTTCATTTAGCATAGCCTTCATTTTTTCATCTAATTTGTGACCATATTCAACCAATTCTGTGAGCATCCTGATTATCAGTGTTTTGAACTCTGCATCTGATAGGTTGGCTACCTCTTCGTTTAGTTGTATTTTTTCTGGTGCTTTTTTCTGTTCTTTCATTTTGCCTTGTTTTGGTCTTGGCACACCTGTTATGTATAAGGGGCAGAGCCTTACGTATTCACCAGGGTGGGGCAAGCCATGTTGCTTCATTGTGATGCTATATGTGGGGGAGGGTTCCAAGAGGAAACAATGCTGCTTGCTTGCTCTGTGCCAGTTTTCACTCACTTCCCCCATTACCCACAAGCAAATTGGGTACTGATTCCCAGGTGAGTGAGCCTGTGTACCCACTAGGATTCAGTGGGTCTCTCCAAAGAACTCTCCTCGAGGCTAAGAGTTTCTCTCACTGCTGCCTCAACCCAAAAGGTGTTTTCTGTCAGAGGTTTGAGCCTTTATTTTCCCACACTAGAACCCTGGGTTACACAGTCTTCTCGCACCCCAGTTGTTCCTCCCAGTTTATCTGCACTGGAATGTGGGACTGCCCAGTCCTCAATCCGCCACCTGGTTGGGTCCACCAGCAGCAGCCATGCCACAAATCCTCTCTGCCTGCTGCCAGTCTCCACCCCTCCTACCAGTCTGTATGAATGTTTCTTCTTTAACTCCTTGATTGTTGGACTTCCATACAATTCAATTATCTGTCAGGTACGGTTGTTTTTGTTTTTAAATTTGTTGTTGTCCTTTTTATTATGCAAAGAGGCACAGTGTGTCTACCTCCACCTCCATTTTGGCCGAAGTTAGTTTTATTTATTTTTAAAAGATGTGATTTGCAGAGAGGAGAAAACAGAGGGAGAAAGAAAGGGAGAGAAACATCAACTGATTGCTTCTTCTTTGCTCCCAAATGGGAACCTGCCTTACAACCCAGGCATGTGCCCTGAACAGGGAATCGAACTGAAGACCTTTTGGTATGCAGCTAGTGCTCAATTCACTGAGCCACTCCAGCCAGGGCTTACTTCCTACAGTTTTAAAAAATATATAGAAACTTTTAAATGTTCTTAGGAAATGGCAGAGTAATGACTTAAATGTATTAAAGAAACATGTAATAATTAAATACAAAATGGTAACTACAGTAGTCTAGATTTTTTAAATTGCTTCATTGAGGTAAACTGACATATATCAAGTGACACATTTAAAGTATATGACTTAAGTTTTGATACATGAATATACCCAAAAACCATTACTAAAATGAAGAATATAAACCTATCCATCGCCCCCCAAATTTTGCTACTATCTATAATCCCAGCCTTTTCATTTCTAGTAACTAATGATATTAAACATGTTTTTCTTTATGTGTTTATTTGCCACCTATAGCTTTTTGGTTAGGTATCTGTTCAATACTTTAGTCCAAAATGGACTTTAATCCATTTTGTTATTGGCTTTTTATTTGTTTCATTATTCAATTTTTATAATGCTTTATATATTCTGGATACCAGTCCTTTATCAAGTTAAGTGGTTTATAAAGATTTTTTTTCTCAATCAATGGCCTGTCTGTGAATTCTCTTACAATGTCTTTTTGAAGAGCAGAGGCTTTAATTATGATGAAATCCAACTTCTCAATTTATTATTGAAAAGTTGGATTTCATCAACTTCTCAATAACTTTTGTTATTTTAGGGTGTTTTTGGTGTTTTATCTAAGAGATTTCTGCTTATACAGTCACAAAAATGTTCTTATGTTTACTCCATGAAATTTTATACTTCTAGGTTTTATATTTGGCTTGTTCTATCAATTATAAAGAGAGGGACATCGGAATCAGTTAAAGTTGCATATTATGCCCCAGCTGGTGTGGCTCAGCAGACTGAGTGCGAGCCTGCGAACCAAAGGGTCACTGGTTAGATTCCCAGTCAGGGCATATGCCTGGGTTGCCAGCCAGGTTCCCAGTAAGTAGTTTGTGAGAGGCAACCATTCACTGATGTTTCTCTCCCTCTCTTTCTCCCTTCCCTCCCCTGTCTAAAAATAAATAAACAAAATCTTCTTAAAAGTCATATATTATTTCTCTTTGCCATTCTATCATGTAATTTGAAGCTCTTTTATTGGATGCATAAAAATTTAGGATTATGTCCTCTTAATGAATTAATAGCTTTATTATTATGAAATGACCCTCTTCATCCTTGGTATTCATCTCCAGTGTGAAATATAACTTCTAATCTAATATAGGCACTCCAGCTTTCTTCTGCATAGCATTAGCAAATATTTTCAAACCTTTTACTTACATTTAAAGTAGGGTTCTTGTAGATGTGATATACTTGAGTTTTGATATACTTGATTTTTTAAAAGCTTGATCCAATGATCCCTGACTTTTAATTAGTGTTTAGACCATTTGTATATAATGCCATTACTGATATGGTTGGACTTAAATCTACCATCCTGCTATGTTTTCTTTCTGTCCTATATGTTAATTTCCCTTTTCCCTCTTTATCTGTTTTGTTTTGGATAACTTCTATTATATCATTTTATAATATCTCCCTTCTTGGCTTACAGAGTATAATTCTTTGGTGTATTCCTTTGGTGGCTGCTTTAGGGTTAATAATATACATGTTAAACTTACTACAGTCTAACTATTCAAAATCTAATTTATCACCATATAGTAGCATAAGTTCACTTACACTATTCTGGGTGTAACATATATTATAAGCTCTACAATCATTATCATTTTTATATTAGTCACTTGCCTTATAAAAATATCTATAAATTTTTAAAGAATCCTATATATTTACCCATGCAGTTATCATTTCCAGTGTTCTACATTCTTTTCTCTAAGTCCAGGTATTTATATGGTTTAATTTCCTTTCTGATTAAGAACTCCACATTAGTAAAGAACTAAAGGTAATGTATCCCTTCAGTTTTGTATGTTTGAAAGTCTTTATTTTACGTTTGTTCTTGAAACATAATTTTGCTGAGTAAAGAATCTGAGACTGACAGTTAAAATTTTCTTCTAATATTTCAATTACAGTTGACATTGAATATTGTATTAGTTCAGGTGTTCAGCATAGTGGTTAGACATTCATCACTTAGTTACAAAGTGATCTTCTTAGTAAGTCTAGTATCCATCTGACATTGCATATAGTTAACACAGTATTACTAACTATATTCACCAGGTTTTATTTTATATCTCAGTGACAATTTTGTATCTGCCCATTTGCACGTCTTAATTTCTTCATCTTTTATACCTACCCCACAACCACCCTCCCACCTGGTAACCATCAGTTTGTTCTCTGTATCTATAAGTTTGTTTCTGTTTTGTTCATTTATTTTGTTTTTCAGATTCCTCATTTAAGGGAAATTATATGGTATTTGTCTTTATCTGTCTAATTCACTTAGCATAATCCTGTCAAGGTCCAACCATATTGTTACAAATACTTAAGATTTCATTCTTTAAAACAATTTTTTAATCCTTACCTGAGACCATTTTTCCATTGGTTTGAGAGCTAGGAGAGAGAGAGAAACATTGATGCAAGAGAGAAGCATCAATCAGTTGCCTTCCTATGTGCGAGGACCAGGGATGGAACCCGTAACAACCTACGTATGTGTGGTGAATGGGAATCAAACCCACAACCTTTTGGTTATGGGACAATATTCCACCTGAGCCACAGCAGCCAGGGCAAGATTTCATTCTTGTTTATGGCTAAGTAATATTCTATTGCATATATGAACCAATTCTTCTCTATCCAATCGTCTGCTGATGGGCATGTAGGTTACTTCCATAGCTTGGCTAGAATAAATAATGCAGCAATGAACACAGGGATGCATATATCTTTTCAAATTAGTGATACAATCTTATTAGTGTCAGACTATTGATTCACTCTGGGAAGACTGACTGTTAGTTTCTAAAAATTTATCCAATTCTTCCAGCCTAACTTACTGGCATATAGGTGTAGTATTTTCTTATAATCCTTTCTAGTTCTGTGATGTCAGTTTAACTGGGCCCTCTCTCTTTTTTCTTGTTGAATCTGGTTATAGGTTTACCAATTTTGTTTACCCTATCAAAAAACAGCTCTTGGTTTCATTTATCTTTTGTTTTGCTTTTGGGAGTCTATTTCAGACTATGAAATAGTCTTATTATTTCCTTCCTTCTACTCACTCTGGGCTTTGTTTGTTCTTTTTGTACTCACTTAAGATTACATTGTTTAAGATTCTTCCTGTTTCTTAAACTAGAACTGCATTTCTATGAATTTCCCTTAAAAGTGCTTTCACTGTGTCCCACAAATTTTGAGTTCTTGTGTTTTCATTGTCATTTGTCTCAAGGTATCTTTTGATTTCTTCCTTGATCTTGTTAATCCAGTTTAATACATGTTATTTAGCTCCATGTTTGTTTTTCAGTTTTCTTCTTGTAACTGATTTCCTGTGTTATACCATTGTGATCAAAGAAGCTTGATATAATTTCAATCTTCTCAAATTTATTGAGACTTGTTTTGTGGCCAAATGTGATCCTGGAAAATGTCCCATGTGTGCTTGAAAAGAATGTATACTCTGCTGCCTTGGGATGAAATTTTCTAAAAATATCAATTAAATCAATCTGTTCTAATATATCATTTAAGGTCACTGTTTCTTTGTTCATTTTCTTTCTAAATGATCTGTTCACAGGTGTCAATGGGCTGTTAACGTCCTGTACTATGACTGTATTGCTGTCAATCTCTCTTTTTATGTCCCTCAATATTTACTTTATATATTTAGGTGTTCCTGCATTTGGTGCTTTGATGTTTACAAGAGTTATTTCCTTTTGTTGTTCTGATCCATTTATCATTATGTAATGTCCTTCTTGTTGCCTATTATAGCCTTTGTTTTAAATGCTTTTTTTCTATTTTGACTTACATTAAATGTTTTTCTACCCCTTTATTTTGTGCATGTATTTTTATTTAAAGCAGGATTCTATGTATAGGTCCTATTTCCTTAACCATTTAGCCACCCAGTCTCTTATTGAAGCATTTACTTCATTTATACTTAAAGTGATTATTGATAGGTACGTAGTTATTGCTATTTCATTATTCACATTTTTAAAAGTCTTTTCTTCTTAAAGAAATCCCTTTAACATTTCTTATAATACTAGTTTAGTGGTGATTAACTCTTTTAGCTTTTTCTTGTCTGGAAAACTCTTTTATCACTCCTTTGATTCTAAATTATAACCTTGCTGTGTAATCTAGGTTGAAGGTCTTTAATTTTCAACACTTTGAAAACATAATGCCAATCCCTTCTGGCTTGGAGTTTCTGTTAAGAAATCAGCTGACAGTCTTATGGGAGCTCCCATGTAAGTAACTAACTGCCTTTTTCTTGCCCCTTTTATTATTTTCTTTGTGTTTAACCTTTGGCATTTTAATATTGACATGTATTGATGAGGGCCCCTCTGGGATCATCTTGTTTGAGACTCTCTGCACTTCCCAGACTTGTGTGTCTATTTCCTTCACCAGATTAGGGAAGTGTTCCATCATTATTTCTTCAAATAGGTTTTTCGGTCCCTTACTCTCTCCTCCTTCTGGTACCCCTGTGATGTCAATGTTTTCATGCTTGAAATTGTCCTAGAGGTCGTTTACATATCCTTTTTTTTTTTCATTTTGCTGTTCTAATTGAGTATTTTCTGCTACCTTTGCCTCAAATCATGGATTTGACACTCTGCTTTATATACGCTTCTGTTTACTCTATTTTTTAATCTATTTAATCTGTTTCTAATCTATTTTTCATCTTAGTTATTATATTCCTCATTTATGACTGGTTCTTTAATTTTCACTGAGTTTACCTATTCCTCCCCTAAATTCATTGAGCATTCTTCTAATCAGTATTTTGTTACTTCTAATCAGTAACATGTATTTTGAACTATGTATAGAAGAGATTGCTTGCCTCCATCTTTTTTTTTTTTTCTGGAGTACTGTTCTTTTATTTGGAACATTTGTGTTTCATTTTGGCTGCTTGCCTTTGTTTGTTTCTACATATTAGGTAGATACATCTCCCAGTCTTGGCAGGGTGGGCTTATATACTAGGTATCTTGTGGGGCCCAGTGGTACAGTATCCCTGACCAGCTGAGCTGATGCTTTAGGGTGCCATCTGTGTGGACTTTGTATGCTCTCATGTTGTAGTTGAGCTTTGAATGCTTTTCTCACATGAGTGGATAGAGGTAACCATCAGGCTCACTGGCTGTGAGGACTGGCCACTACTACAGCAGATGAGCTGTTGTGTATGCTGGCCCAACAAAATAGGATTCAGTAGGACTTAGGGGCCTCCTGAGACCATTCTTCATACATGTTGTTGTGGAATTAACTGGGTAGTGGTCTGGTGTGACCAGAAGCCAGTCACCAGGTATGCTGATTTTGAGAACTCTTGGGAAGGGCTCCAATATAGGCCCAGGTCAGCTACTGTCTGTTTCTGGCTGGCACCACCTAGTAGGAGCTACAAACTACAAAGTGATCTGCATTTGGTCGCTGCCTATGTTGGGCTTGGAGGTACCTCAGAGAGGCTATGCTACAAACCAAAGTTAGCTTCCACTAGTGTTAGGCTGGGGGCAAGGGGAGCAAGGCACACTGAGGAAAGTGCTGCTTGTTTGGAGTTTGTGGACCTTTCAGAGGTTTTAGTAAAGTCTATTAGCATAGAACAAGGACAGCTGCTTGTAACTGCCACTGAAAGAGGTTCCAGTAGTTGTGCAAGTTGGGCAGGGCTAATTCTCAGGGAATCATCAAGATAGAGCAAGTTTGACAAAGACTCATATCTGACATCTGCCTGTGCCTAAAAGTTGGGTAGAAGCAGGGCTCAGCAAATGCATTTGATGCCCCAATGCCAGCTCTCTATGGGGAGGGCTCCACAAAATCATTCCGTTTTCTGCAAAGAGTTCTGCCCCTCCAGCCCTCACCCTGAATCAGACAGTTCCTCTCTATGTATCTGGCTTCCACCCAGCACTGGAGGTCAGAGTGTGTATTTCAGCAAATAAGTCCATGTGCCCTTCAAAATGAACACCTGGAACTCCAGCAGCCCTCCATCTTACCCAGACAGAATTCCCCTGACTTTCAAGCTACAGGTTGTGGGGAATCCTGTTCCCAGCACTGTTGGTCCAGGCTGGAACTGCCTGGTGTGGGGCTCAGACTCCTTGCTCCTCATGGGGATGTCCCCAACAAGATATCCCTCCCGATTCTTAACCACCACATGTGGAGGAGGAACCAGCCCATTTTGTATCTCCAACCCTCCTATCAGTCTCAAAGTGGTTTCTTTTTTATATCCTTAGATATAAGAATTCTGTTCAGCTAGTCTTCAGGCAGTTTTCAAGGGTGGTCATCTATAATTTAGTTGTAATTCTGATGTGGTCACAGGAGGCAAGCACATTTACCTACTCTGCAATCCTACCAGAAGTCTGACATTTCTTTCTTTCAGTGTTCTAAAGATTTTGTACCATTATCTTCTAGCTTACATTGCTTCAGATGAGAAATCTGTTATTACCCTTATCTTTGTTCTGTTTTTCTTTGACTGCTTTAAAGATTTTTTTCTTTATCACTTGTTTTAAACAATTTGCTTATGATATTCCTTGGTGCCATTTTCATTTATTTTATGCTTGTGTTTATTTTTTGGTTTATAGTTTTTTATCAAATTTTAAAAATATTTGGGATTATTTCTTCAAATATTTTCTTTGCTTTATCTTTTAAACAATTCTCTTTTCTCTGTTTTTCATTTTAGGTAGTTTCTATTGCTATGTCTTCATCTCCATTAATCTTTCTTCAGCATGTCATACATCGTATCTTATCTTTGACACTGTAATTTTAATCTAGATACCCTTACTTAATATGTTCAATTTTTCCTCTAGCTTCTCCAATGTATCATACAGTCATAACTGTTTAAATGTTCTTAACCATTCAATTCATTACCTTAGTACCTAGGTTCACAACAGAATGATTTGAATCCCTCTTTTTAAAAGCTACTGGCTTATCATAAATTCACCATATTTACCATGTTTCTTTCATTAATTACTTCCAAATACATAATTTTATTATAAGAAAACCAAGAAACATTTCTGTATTTTCCATGAAAAGAGGAATTTTGTAGAACCCAGTCTGTTTTTTTAAAGATTTTATTTATTTATCTTTAGAGAGAAAGGGAAGGAGAGAAGGAGAGAAATATCAATGTATGCTTGCCTCTCGTGAGTCCCCTGCTGGGAACTTGCCTGCAACCTAGGCATGTCCCCTGACTGGGAATCGAACTGCAATCATGTGGTTTGCAGGCCCACGCTCAATCCACTGAGCTCCACCAGCCAGGGATAGAACCCAGTATTTTAATATCACTTCTGAAATAACCAAATTCTTTATTAATCTACAACTATTCCTGAGTTAAAAATTGCCTAAACATGCTCATATTCCCTCATCTTATTACTTTTTCATTGCTTTTACAGAGAAAGAAAGGGAGAAACATCAATTGGTTGCCTCCAACACAAGCCCTGAGGAGTTTGAACCCAAAACCTAGGTATGTGCTAGAACCAGGAATCGAACCCTAAACTTTCTGGTGTGTAGACAATGCTCCGACCAACTGAACCACCAGGCCAGGGCTTCCTTCATCTTATTTTTAAAAAACATTCTTTCTCTTTACTCTGTTTTCATCTTATGCTGATATTTACCAACTTTCTTAAAATATTAGGTTCTAAAAAATACTAGGTTCTAATATTAAAAGGGGGGATCAAATATCCAGGTACTTGAGCTTGCTTTATAATTGAGAAAAATCACTTTTATATTAGAGATTCAAAAAATAATTACACTAAAATTGTCTTGACTGGCATGTATGGTTACAAAGATTGAGAATCACTCATCTATAATTCTCTTTAATCCACTGTAACATAGTTTCAGACCCAATACTATACTGAAGGTGCTATTTTTTAAAGTACCAATAACTTTAGACACCAATTGGGAAACATTTGAGAGTGACAGAAAGTGCTATTAAAAATTACACAGGGAAAACAGACATAAATCAAGGCTGTCCAACTAGCAGTTATGGTACTAATGAGGACTAATCATAATGACCAAATCCCAACCCTCTTATGTTTTTAGTACTGAAAAACATACATACAGACATTATTTTTAACTCTTCCTCCTGTCCCTAAATGCAATTCCTATTTCTACACCTCCCCACTGTGCAATATATTCTTTCAGACTTCTCTGCACTTACTTGTGTATGAGGTTTGCTGGCAGTAGTCATTACATAAATGAAATTACATGTACTAGTCAGTGTCTTGCTTTTGCATGTAAGATATCTTTAAGATTTTCTTAAAGAATGACATCAGTATCTATTTCATTCTTTTTTCATTGCTGCCTAATATTTTACTCTAAGGACATGACTTTACTATTCTATGCTTCCATTTTTCTTCAAAGGTTTCTCCCTGTGCAGTAAATAATCATGTAACATTCTCTATGAACCTATGATAGTATTTCTGTATTATAGATATATAGAAGTGAAACTTCTGGTTCAGAAGTATACACTTTAAAAATCGATAGATACTGCCCTGGCCAGATGGCTCAGTTGGTCGGAGCAGCATCTTATACACTAAGAGGTTCTGGGCTTGAATTTCTGTTCAGGGCACATATCCAGGTTGTGGGTTCCATCCCCAATAAGGGTGTGATGGAAGGCAACCCATCAATGTTTCTCTTTCTACAATCAATAAAAACATATCCTCTGGTGAGGATTAAAAAATAAACGTGATAGATACTACCAAAATCCTCTCCTAAAAAAATAAGCTATATATACTAATTTCAGTAATTTGTGAGTATCTACTTTACAATTTGACACTAATATCAAAGTTTTCCAGATTTTGCCAATTTTATTACTAAGGAGTTTTTTTTCTAATCCTATCACACTGATGTTTTCATTGGAATTTCTCAGATCACTGGTGTGGTCAAGTATCTCTTCAAAACTTTATAGGCTAGATTTCTACTTCTGTGAATTTTCTACTTACATTCTTTCTCAGCTGTCTTTTTCATTTCATAGAGTTGTAGGCATATCTTGTATACTTTGAATATTAGCTTTGTATATTACATGTCAAAAAGTTTATCACAATCTATTGCTTGCCTTTCTAAATGGCATCTAAGTTTGATGTCTCACCTGAAAAGGCTTTCTTTACCCTGGCCCCCCAATTATTTTTAGATTCACTTCCAAAAGTTTTGCCATTTTGTTTTTTACTTATATATAATCTATTTGAGAAAAGTGTTATGTAGTGTTCTTTTTAACCTATGAATATAGTGAATTACATTAACATGCTTTGTAATACTGAATCAATATTACACTCCTAGGACTCAACATGAGAACTGGTGTAACTTAATGATTAAAAGCCCAGGCTCTGGAGTCAGAATGCCTGAATTCAAATCCCAAATCTTTCACTACCTAGTTGCACGACCTTATGCATGTTATCTAACTTCTCATGCTTTAGTGTCCTCATTTCTAAAATGGTGACAATGGTGTCTACCTTAGAGCTTTGTTTTAAAAATTAAGTAAACTAATACATGTAAGTTGTTTAGAGCAGCACCCAGAACACATGATTTAACACATATTCCTATTGTTTACCAATAGGAAACATGCCTTATATTTGCCAGGCACAGGGTAGGCAGCATTGCCAAAGTTGGCAGAGTAAGGCCAAATCTAGCTTTCTGCCAAGACATAAAAAAAAAGTTTTACTGGAACACAGTCACGCCCAATGCTTACAATTTATCTATGGTCATTTTTACGTTCCTACAGCACAGTTAAGTAGTTGCAACAGAGTCCATGCCACAAAGCCTAAAATATTTACTATCTGTTTCCCTTATAGGAAAAATATTGCCAACCCAGCAGAACTGTTCAAATTCGAGAAGTTCATAGTTTAACAGTTGAAAGAAAGGTAAAGAAATATAAATGCTATAATATGACATTATGTTATTATGTAAACAAGGCAATTTAGTATTAAATGACAGAAAGGATGCACAGAAATGAAAAAAAAAAAAAGGCCAAAGAAGAGATATTTCATTTATTTAAAAATATGCACTTATGCTCGCTTCGGCAGCACATATACTAAAATTGGAACGATACAGAGAAGATCAGCATGGCCCCTGCGCAAGGATGACATGCAAATTCGTAAAGCGTTCCATATTTTTTAAAGCATTATGCTGAGTGAAATAGGCCAGGTGTTGAAAGACAAATACCATATAATCTCACCTTTAACAGGAAGCTAAACAACAAAACAAACAAGCAAGCAGAAAAAAAACCAAAGACACTGAAATAGAGAACAAGTGGACAGTGACCAGAGGGGAGAGGGAAAGGAAGTTAAGGGGAAAAAGGGGGAGGGATTTGGAGGAACAAATAGGAAGGACACAGGGACGAGAACTAAGGGGGGTGGAAATGGGAGGGAGGTGGGGAGCACAGGGTGGGGGAGGCTGGGATGGGAGAAATAGACAAAAAACCTGTACTTGAAAAATAACTAAATAAAATTTAAATTAAATTAAATTAAATAAATAAAATATGCACTTGTTTACATGTCTTTATATCTTATCCTAGTGTGTGATTTACTAGAGAAAAGGGAGTATGGCCTTCATTTTTCTGACATGCATATTCTAAGTATCTAGGATATTTAAGGTTTTTTAAAATTTTTTTCTTTTTTTTAAAATTTTATTTATCTTTAGAAGGGAAGGGAAGGAGAGAAGGAGAGAAATATCAATGTATGGTTGCTTCTGGTGCATCCCCTGCTGGGAACTGGCCCCTGCTGGGAATTGGCCTGCAACCCAGGCATGTACCCTGACTGGGAATTGAACCTCGATCTTTTGGTTCACAGGCCCATGCTCAATCCACTGAGCTACACCAGCCAGGGCTAAGGTTTTTAATATATGACAGATGAATAACTAACTGGTAAAAACAAAAACAGGATACCTAGGTGACAATGATTAGATGTCTGACAATGTTCTAGATATAAATATTCTGTGGTAAGTATTTTACCATATTTTGCCATATTAAGTGGAATCTCTCTTTTAATCTTTGTAATAGCCAATTCTAAGAGATCAATTACATTAGTACCCTTCTCCAAAGTAAGAAACTAAGGCTCAGAGGTAAAGTAACATACTCACCTGTGTAAGGTCAGTAAGGGAAGAAGTCAGCATACAAACCTGTATCTCTCTAATGTAAAACATATGCTTCAAAGTTGGAAAGTGGTAGGAAATAGATATAGCCACAGGATAAAGAGAGATGCAGCAGAAATTGTGGTATAATTTTCATTTCCAAAATTAAATGGGAGTGGGAGAGTGAACTGTTAATTTCTCCGTCTAGTGCAACTTAAAAAACCAACTTTTTATTAGGTTGTAATTTATGAAGGCTGAAATTTAGTTCAAAAGGTTTATACTGCCTTAAAACTTAAGTAAATATATACATTTACAAAGTATAGAAAATGCTGGTATAAAACATGTATACAAGTTAACATAGGTTTGTTTGGCTTTAATGCTTTTAAAAGGAAAAAAGAAACACTAATTTTATCCAAGCAGCTCTCCATCCTATACATCTTCATTTTTCCAGCATGTAATACATGCTGATATACAGAATGCATTTACTAATGCCTTCCTTTCTTTTTTAGAGGAACATATCTTTTATTTTTTATCATTCTCATTCTCATTTTTGTAAGTATATTTTACTGATTATGCTATTATAGTTTTCCCTACTTTTTCTCCCCTTTCTCTCCTCTCTGCCATGCACCCTTGAGCCCTCCAGCCTCCCTACACCTTTAGTTCATGTCCATGGGTTGTACATGTAAGTTCTTTGGCTTCTGTCTCCTATACCCCTCCCCATTCTTAACCTCGCCCCATCTATTTGATGCCTACCATTTGTGCTTTTTATTCCCTGTACCTTCCCCCCACCGCCGGCCACCAATACTTCCCCTCTCTCCCCTCACTGAAAACCCTCCACATGATCTCCATTTCTCTGGTTCTGTTCCTGTTCTAGTTGTTTGCTTAGTTTTTGTTTTTTAGGTACAGTTATTGATAGTTATGAGTCATTTTACTGTTCATAGTTTTTTATTTTCTTCAATTTCTTAGGTAAGTCCCTTTAATATTTCATATAATAAGAGCTTGGTGATGATGAACTCCTTTAACTTGACATTATCTGGAAAGTACTTTCTGCCCTTCCATTCTAAATGACAGCTTTGCTGGATAGAGTAATCTTAGATATAGGTTCAGCCTTTCATGACTGAATTCTTCTTTCCAGACCCTTCTTGCCTGTAAGGTTTCTTTTGAGAAATCAGCTGATAGTCTTATGGGAACTCCTTTGTAGGTAACTCTTTCCTATCCTCTTGCTGCTTTTAAGATTCTCTTTTAATCTTTAATCTTGGGTAACTTAATGACGATGTGCTTTAGTGTGTTCCTCCTTAGGTCCAACTTCTTTGGGACTCTCTGGGCTCCCTGGACTCCTGGAAATCTATTTCCTTTGTCAGACTGGGGAAGCTTTCCTTCATTATTTGTTCAAATAAGTTTTCAATCTTTTGCCCTTCCTCTTCTCCTAGCATGCCTATGATTCAGATGTTGGAACATTTAAAGTTGTGCTGGAGGTTCCTAAGCCTTTCCTCATTTTTCTGAAATCCTGTTTCTTCATTCTGTTCCAGCTGGATGTTTATTTCTTCCTTTTGTTCCATGTCATTGATTGGAATCCAGGGTTCTTTCCTACCCTGTTGGTTCCCTGTATATTTTGCTTTATTTCATTTTGGGTAGCGTTCACTTCTTCATTCACTTTGTGATCAAGCTCAATCAGTTCTGTGAGTATCCTGATTACCAGTGTTTTGAACTCTCCATCTGATAGGTAGGCTATTTCCTTGTTGCTTAGCTCTTTTTCTGGACCTTTGATCTGTTCTTTCATTTGGGCCACATTCTTTTGTCTTGGCAACCTATTATGCTGTAAGGGAGCAGGGCCTTAGGTATTTGCAGGGTGGGGCAACCCTCTTTGTTGCCTTGTGGTGCTGTCTGTGGGGGAGGAGTCAGAGAGGGAACAATGCTACTAGCCTGCTCTACCCTAGTGAGACTAGGAGTTTCTCCCACTGTGGCAACCCCCACAGTATTTTACAGCTAGCTTTGAGCCTTTATTTTCCCATTCTACCAGCCAGGCCTCCCCTGCACAGTCTGCCACCTTGCCACGTGTCCTCTTTGCCCAGCTGCCCCTTCTACCAGTCTGGGTAAATGTTTCTTTAACTCCTTAGTTGTTGGGAGTTCCATGCAGTTTGATTTTCTGGCACTTCTGGTTGTTCATTGTTTTTCAACTGGTTGTGTGAGGAAGCAAAGAGTTTCTACCTATGCCTCCATCCCTTACTAATGCCTTCTGAATGAAAAAAAATGCTCTAGCCAATTGATTCATACACATAACTCAAGGCACCACTTCACCTGGCAATGATAACATGAAACACAATGTATAGAAGAAAACAGAATTCCTTAGAAATATTCATCCGTAAATTTATCAACTTCAAAGAGATATTTCATGTAAATGAATTTTCAAAATAACTGATACCATTTAAGTCACTATATTTAAACAATCTTTTTAAAAAAAAATTATTTATTTATCGCTAGAGGGGAAGAGAAGGAGAGAGGGAGAGAAATATCAATGTATGGTTGCCTCTCGTGTGTCCCTTGCTGGGAACTGGCCTGCAACCCAGGCATGTGCCCTGACTGGGAATCAAACTACGCATGATCCTCTGGTTCACAGGCCCATGCTCAATCCACTGAGCTACACCAGCCAGGGCTATTTAAATAATCTTAATGAAGATATTCTAAAAGAAATTTCTAGTCTTCTCCGCCTTAATCTGCACACAATGTAACCTTTTTTGGATGATTCAAGCTCATCAATGTAAATATCAATTATTAGACTGCTCTACAAACAGTGGTTTTCTTGGAGTTACTGAGGGGTGTCCAATTGTTTTGTCTCTTCACTAACTTATCTTACACTACTTGTAAAAACAAGGTTTCCTACTGTCTGCTCTCCTTTTGTCACTTATAGGCCACTAGCATCCTACCCAAAGTTTCTAAAATGTCAATTATAGTTTAAAATATGTAAAACCAGAATAGGCAGTTGATATACTTAACCATATAGAAATTCTAAGTCAAGCCTGGGTATAGTGGTTTTCACTGCTCTAAAGTCTGACTCAAAAGCTTTTCTTCTTTTACTTCCTAGTTCTGCAACCTACTCTGGGCTATTGCTCAAAATATGGCCACAAAACAACAGTTACAATAGTAGTTATTTCTGCATATTTTCTTCATTCTTATTACTATATAGGAAAAAATCTAAATGATACTCATAACAAAACACATTAAACAACCATGAACGCACAAGATGTAAGGTGCCTCATCTTATATGCTATATGGACAATTACCTAGACAATTAATTATTAACCAAGAGTCAGCAAACTAGGACCACTGGCCAAATCCTGCCCAAAGCTGGCTTGTTTTTGTTTGACTCTTGAGCTAAAAATGTTTTTTATATTTTTGAAAGGCTGTAAAAATACAAAAAAAAAAAAAAAGAATATTCAACAGAGACCCTAAGTGGCCAGCCTGGCCTAAAATATTTATTATCTCACACTCTACAGAAAAAGCCTGCCAATTCCTAATCTAAACTATAATAAACAAACACATATAAGACATATAAGCCATCCCTTATACATAAAGCTTAAGCTATAAATATGT
The DNA here is from genome assembly GCF_021234435.1 of Artibeus jamaicensis. Taxonomy (NCBI): domain Eukaryota; kingdom Metazoa; phylum Chordata; class Mammalia; order Chiroptera; family Phyllostomidae; genus Artibeus; species Artibeus jamaicensis. Next base: position 401,645 of record NW_026521822.1, read on the forward strand.
CAAAGTAGATATATAGTTCTTTCAGTGATGGCTTCATAATGATACAAAGTATCTTCTCCAGCCCTGCCTATTCCTCTCTTGACCATAACCTTAGCCAAAATCTCTACCCTTCTTTCTTCCTCCTAATGCTTGTTCTTAGATGCTCTGAGAATGGTTTCCTTGTCATTAGTACCAGCTACGTCTGTCAGTCTTTTTAAGAATATCATTCCTTTTGCTATCTAAATATTTCCTAAGCTTCAAGTCTGACTTCTTCCAAACACCATTCAGGATCTTTCTGGCTCTTTAGTGGCCTCGCTTTCCTTTAAATTATAGTCCTGGCCACACAACTTAATAATACCACCTTATTTTTTGTTAATGATTTCCTGTGTGTTAGTCTAGTATCTCCAATTAGTTTGTAAACTATTTGAAGGAAGGAAACACATCACATTTCTTTTATCTGTGTACCCACTTTAATAATAGATCATCTTCTAAGAACATGCCATCTCCCAAGCACACCTTTCTATTTGATAGCAAAATAGTCTGGGGGCTGGTAAAGGGTAAAAAGTGATGGAAAATATCAAAGGATGACACACAGGAACACTTGATGTAAGATCACAGGCCACACTGAGAACTTAGAAAGTGTATGTGGAAAAAAAAGCAAAACTGTAATAGGGGGTGAACAGAGAGATAATGATCAAGAGATAAAAAAGAGACCACTAAAAAATACTCTGAAATAAAATAAGACCAAAATATTAAGAAAATTATAAAAGCAAATTTTCTTTAAAAAAAAAAACCTCTCAAATTTGCCCTTCAACATTACTGGCCATTCATTTTTTTTTAACAAAAAGCTCTTGATACCAATATCTATAACGGCCATTTTTCTTTCCTTTTTCTCTCTTGTCTTTTTTCTTTTCTTTGTATCTGTCTTTTGTTTTTGCAATGTCATAAACTGAAGCACTGAAAGATTCAATGAAATAAACATGCACAGTATTTGAAATCTTTGGATTTATAACACTGTGAATTTATTTGAAGTTTGATAGACAATGCTAGGGATTTTTAAAAAAAAACAAAAAACACCACTTACATCCTGGCTGGTGTAGCTCAGTGGATTGAGCATGGGCCTGCGAACCAAAAGACTGCGGTTTGATTCCCAGTCAGGGCACATGCCTGGGTTGCAGGCCAGTTCCCAGCAGGGGAAGCACGAGAAGCAACCATACATTGCTATTTCTCTCCCTCTCTCCTTCCCTTCCCTTCTAAAGATAAATAAATAAAATTTAAAACAAAAACAAAAAAACACTTGTCTTTTGATTACCAAAAATTGGAACTCAAATGTATATTACTACATCACTCTCAAAAATACCATCTACACTCATTTTCATTTTAAAAAGCACCCAAAACATCACAATTCATCAAGCTAATTTAAAAATATAAGGTGCACAAGCCTTGGATGTATAAACACGAAATTTAAAGCATAAATCCAGTTTGGGGCAAAAGGAGGTTTATAGTTGAGAGTACAAGAAAAAGTTTATTCTTGTATTATTATTTATTATTTCCCATATGAACAACTGTAAACCTACTTTTGCCCCACCTGTAATACCCCTGAGGCTAAATAATAGTCAAATTATAAATTAAATGCTCTTAAGTAAAGCCACAAGAGACAATAAAAATATTAATCATGCATCCCTTCTCTTTTTTCTGGGTTTTATAGGCTCTTTACCTGACCTATACATAGCTAGTCAGAAAACAGGGAGAAGTTTTAAAATTAGTAATAAGATATGCTTAATATACTGTAGAAATTTAACAATTAAAACAATTATTGAATGAATGTTAAAAGAAATCAGCTTTCAATTACTCTTATGAAGAGTAGAAGTGATGACACATGATACCGAAAGACAATCATAAAATCAGTTTTTTTGAAGCCATATCATTAATTTAAGGAAGCAAATTACCCTCACAATTATGTTTGATTGAAGGCAATATTAACCAAAAGTTTATTTTTCCTCAACATTCAATAATTCAGACAAAAGGGAAAAAGAAGGAATTAACCTAGAAGCACACAGGTGGCTAAAGGCAGCCAACCTGGGATAAAAAAATTTTCAGTTATCCTACACAAGAAAACTCAGATAATCTATGCAGGGAAAGAAAGACATAATAGTAAAATTTACTATGATAGTGCTTAAGTGTTTAAATATAAAAGTAATTATTAAAAATTTTAGAAGATTTTTTCTTGTCAAGTTATCATGAAGATAACTTATCTTCATGCCTTCTTCCCACTAACTGGTATTATTCATGAAGACAAGATTATCAGTAGGCTAAAAAGTTGAAAGCAAAATTTTGAGTCCCATGTTATAAAAGATGTGTTAAAAATACTTTTCATCACTGTTTTCTGTGAAGTCCACCATCTGTTTCAGAGGGCACTTATATCATTATATGAGACAAATCAATTCAACCAAGAAAACATCGAAAGGCAGAGGGACTCATTTCTCTTCAATATTTTAGGTGACTTAAATCTGTAATTCTTGCATGATGGCAAGAATTACAGATTAAGCAAATATAAAAACTAAATATTCACCTAAATACCCCATAGCCACAATACTCAATTAGTTTCTGCCTAACATATGGCTCCAACTCCCGAGTGGCATATGTTCAGCACTGGTGCTGGTAACAGCATGGAGATAAAATATTATAGCAACAGGTCAACTGTTGCTATTTCATCCTTATAATACAGAGAAACATATACCGACTCTGGTTTCAAGAACTAAAACCAAAGACCACAGTTAAGAAGCAAAACTATGTTGCTCAGTTTTAAAAGTCCACAGTGAATACATAAATAAGGATTATACTGTAAAAAATAAAATAAAATAACCTTGTCAGCCGGTTACTCTTAGTTAACAGAAGCTCAGAGACAGGTTTTCACTACATTTCACTATAGAAAATTTCTTAATTCACAATTCTTAGCAACTCAGCAACCATTACACACCCCTCCCCCCACACAAAAATATCCCAAGGCTTTTAACTCTCAGTTTAATGAAAGAACGATTAAAGACTACATAATTTAAAACGGCCATCACTGTGCCCACTATTTTATGATGAAATTATTTGTTCATTTTCCTTTACCTAACGTTTGACGTCCCTCCACAGCTCTGTCAAAAGTTCAACGATTCAGGCTGTTGAAAGACAGCGAGGACGGCAGTCTCCAGACACCCTCCTGACTGAACAGGTGGTTAAGTCCACCGGGTAGAAAGACAGCCAGGTACCGCCACCAACCACACAAGCTCAAACACAGAAGGGCGGGTTTTCGAGGTTTTTAACCCCAAGAAGAGCTGGGGAAACTCTCTTCAGAAGCCTTTCAAATTCTGTAGATGAGGGGAGGTCGCTCAGCGACCCTTTCCAGAGGGTCACGCTCTCTCCCCCGCCCATGCCGGAGTGACGTAGCCTGCCACAAGCTGCAGGCTGTGGGGGCTTTGAGCCCCACGCCACCTCATGAGGCTGGTGAAGGAGCCGCAATAACTTAAGAGATGAGACTCCCACTCGCAGGTGCCCGGCCAGTGGTCGGGTTCCTGTCCCTGGCTCTGCTCCTCTCCCCAAAGCGTGCCCACAGGGCACGGTGGTCCAGGCCCTCGACTGCCTAGCCTTGCTCGGTGCGCCAGCTCCTCAGACCCAGCCTAACTGTTTCCGTGAAGCCTAAAGGGCGGAAAGGGAAGTGGTGGTGATGGTAGAGTCTCCCCTACCTTTCCCTGAGGGAACGCCCACTCTTTCACCTCGGAGTTGTGCCGCTTTGGGGTAGAGGAAGGCGACTACTGTGGCGCCTCTTCTTGAGGTTACTGATCGTTCTCACTCTACCTTAGAGGCAGAGCCAGCTGTCCGGGCTGCCACGGCTGCTGGTGTACTGACTATGGGTGGTTTCCCGGCTGTGACGGCACCACCTCAGCCCTGCTCTTCGCTCCTTCTCCTCCAAGCTCCTGCTTTCTGTTTCACCCGAGGTACCGCGAAAGCCACCGCCGCCATGCTTACTACGGAGCCAGGAGGTGGAGCCCGGATTCAGCGTGCTCAGTGCGCCTGCGCACGCTCCGCCAACTGGCCTGTTCGACCCCCCGCAGAACTCGACTCTGCGTGCTAGTCCCAAGCTCTTTCACTTAAGCCCTAGTTACCTGCAGAGCTGTGGGGTCCCAGTGCCCCCAGTCTTCCGGGGCTGCAGACTCTTTTCTGAGGCCCGGCTGTGCCTGGTTCATCATAGTCTCTGCCAGCCTGCGCAAGTCACACTAGGGAAATGTGTCGTTAATTGATGGTCCTAGGGCTACTCACACAAATCTCAGACCAAATTGCAACATTCCCCATCCCCTCCATGCGGACACACCAGGTCAGCCTGTTTCTGAAACCACATGAATTTAACATGGGGCGGGTGGGAAGACAACCAGAGTGGGCTTGGGTGTTTTCAGTCCTAAGCAATTGGAGGTTGGGATTGCTCTAGCAAGCAAAAATATTTAAACTGAAATATTTAAAAATATTTAAATATTTCAACTGAAGTAAATATTTAAATATTTACTTCAGTTGAAAACGTGGGAGTTAGTTTATTAGTCTCTTACCCAGTCAAATCGCTGGAAACCCATTATGTTACTTGATACAATAGCAGGAAGACTTACAAGTGAAGGCAGCAGAGATTTCTTAAACCTCCAGCAAATAGGGGGAGGGGCAATATTGCCTGAGGGCTGGCCAGGGCTGCTAGCTGCGGGCAGTTTCCATTGGTGGACTTAGGAAGGGGATGGTGCTTGAGACCAAGAGTACAGCCCCAGTAATTGTCCCTTCAAAAGCAATGATGAATATTACCAGGGTCCATATTTTGGTTCCTGTGTCTCTGTGTATGTGCGCGTGCGCTGCCTTTTAAATTAGCAGTATTTTTATTTTAACCTTTTCATAGAAGTCCTTTTTTAAAAAAAGACTCACTCTCTATATTCTTTTTTCTTTTTTAAAATATTTCCTTATTTTATTGATTACGCCATTACATTTGTTCTATTTCCCCCCTCCATTCCCCTCCACCCTGCACACCCCTCCCCCACAATTCTCCCCCTTTAGTTCATGAACACATGTCTCAAGTTCTTTAGATTCTATATTTCCCATACTATTCCTACCCTCCCCCTATCTATTTCCTATCTACTGTCTATGCTACTTATTTTCTGTACCTTCTCCCCCCTTCTCCTTCTCCCACTCCCCTGTTGCTAACCCTCCATGTGATCTCCATTTCTATCGTTCACTCCTGATCTAGCTGTCCTCTTAATTTGCTTTTGTTTTAGGTGTGGTTGTTTATAACTGTGAGTTTGCTGTCCTTTCACTGTTCATCTTTTTTATCTTCTTTCTCTAAGTCCCTTTAACATTTCATATAATAAGGGCTTGGTGATGATTAACTCCTTGAATTGGATCATATCTGAGAAGCGCTTTAACTGTCTTTCCATTTTATTTTTTTTTAATTTTTTTATTGATTATGCTGTTACAGTTGTTCTATTCCCCCCTTCATTCCCCTCCACCCTACCCCCCAATCCCCACCATTACCCCCCTTTAGTTTATGTCCATGTGTCTCAAGTTCTTTAGATTCTATATTTCCCATGTTATTCTTGCCCCCCCATCTATTTTCTATCTACTGTCTATGCTACTTATTTTCTGTACTTTCTCCCCCCTTCTCCTTCTCCCACTTCCCTGTTGCTAACCCTCCTTGAGATCTTCATTTCTATGTTTCCACTCCTGATCTAGCTGTCCTTTTAGTTTGCTTTTGTTTTAGGTGTGGTTGCTAATAACTGTGAGTTTGTTGTCCTTTCACTGTTCATGTTTCTTTAACTTCTTTTTCTTCGATTAGGCCCCTTAATATTTCATATGATAAGGGTTTGGTAATGATGAACTCCTTGAATTTGATCTTATCTGAGAAGCACTTTATCTGTCCTTCCATTCTAAATGAAAGTTTTGCTAGATAGAGCAATCTTGGTTGTAGGTCTTTGGATTTCATGACTTGGAATACCTCTTTCCAGCCCCTTCTTGCCTATAAGGTGTCTTTTGAGAAATCTGCTGACAGTCTGATGGGGACTCCTTTGTAGGTGACTGTCCTCTTAGCTCTTGCTGCTTCTAGGATTCTCTCCTTCATTTTAATTTTGGCTAATGTAATTGTGATGTGCCTTGGTGTGTTCCTTCTTGGGTCCAACTTCTTTGGTACTCTCTGAGCTTCCCGGATTTCCTGGAAGTCTATTTCCTTTGCCAGATTGGGGAAATTCTCCTTTATTATTTGTTCAAATAAGTTTTCCACTGGTGACTGTGCCTTTCCCCCTTCTGGTACCCCTATAATTCGGATGTTGGAGCGTTTAAAGATGTCCTGGAGGTTCCTAAGACTCTCCTCATTTCTTTGAATTCTTGCTTCTTGACTCTTTTCTGTTTGGCCATTATTTGCTTTCTTCTGGTCCACTCCATTGATTTGAGTCCCAGTTTCCTTTTCATTGCTATTGGTGTCCTGTGCAATTCCATTCATTTCAATTAGTTTCACCTTCATATATTTGTCTAATTTGTGGCTATAATCAACCAGTTCTGTGAGTATCCTGATCACCAGTGTTTTAAGCTGTGCGTCTGAGAGTTTTGCTATTTCTTCATTGCTTAGATTTATAGGCTCTGGGGCTTTGAGATCTTCTTGAGCCATTTTTGGTCTGTTTGTGCCCTTTAAGTGTGAGGAGCGGCGCCTTGGACTCCCAGGTCGCTGGGTTGTGAAGCTGTATGTGGGAGCGTGGTTAGAGCGGGGAAATGGCAGCACTCTCTGCTGTTTCATGCCGCTGGGTGAGGAGCAGAGGCTTAGGTGGTTCACCTGGTCCAGGCCACTCAAGAGTCCCTGGGTTATGACACGGTATGTGGAGGTGGGGTCAGAGCAGGGAAATGGCGTTGCCCTCCTTGCAGCTTGCCTCGGGGACTGCTGGTTCCCGGTCCAATCGCCCACTCCCTAGCTTGTCTATCCGCGCACCAATGCACGACCACAGTCAACCCGCAGCCCGGCTCCCTCGCTGTTTCCCCCGCGGTTGCTCGCTTGGTGGCTCGCTTTGGTCGCTCGCTCGGTTGCTCACTAGGTCCAACCCTGCGCCTGGATTCTGAGCTCCTGAGTCCGTCTGACCGAGTTTTCCTGTGCAACCCCACTCCACCAGCTGCTGGTTTCGCCCCTTACTGGTCAGGCTGAAGAATTTGTTGTTAACAGACTTCCAAAAAGTTCAATTTTCTGTGTTCTGGCTGTGTTTTCTGTTGCTAATATTTAGTTGTCTCTACACTTGGTTGTGTGAGAAGGCACGGCTTATCCACCTATGCCTCCATCTTGGCGGAAGTCTCTGTCTTTCCATTTTAAATGAAAGCTTTGCTGAATAGATCGATCAATCTTGGTTGTAGGTCTTTGGTTTTCATGACTTGGAATACTTCTTTCCAGCCCCTTCTTGCCTGTAAGGTCTCTTTTGAGAAATCAGCTGACAGTCTGTTGGGCACTCATTTGTAGGTGATTGTCCCCTTATCTCTTGCTGCTTCTAGGATTCTCTCCTTCATTTTAATCTTGGCTAATATAATGATGATGTGCCTTGGTGTGTTTCTTCTTGGGTCCAACTTCTTTTGGACTCTCTGAGCTTCCTGGATTTCCTGGAAGTCTATTTCCTTTGCCAGATTGGGGAAATTCTCCTTTATTATTTGTTGAAATAAGTGTTCCACTCGTGACTGTTCCTCTTCCCCTTCTGGTACCCCTATAATTTTGATGTTGGAGTGTTTAAAGATGTCCTGAAGGTTCCTAAGCCTCTCCTCATTTTTTTGAATTCTTGTTTCTTCATCCTTTTCTGTTCGGTCATCTTTTTCTTCCTTCTGGTCTGCTCTCTTAATTTGAATCCCAGTTTCCTTTCCATTATTATTGGTTTCCTGTGCATTTCCATTCATTTCAATTAGTTTAGCCTTCATATATTCCTCTAATTTGTGACTAAAATCAGCCAGTTCTGTGAGCATCCTGATCACCACTGTTTTTAACTGTGCATCTGAAAGTTTGGCTATTTCTTCATTGCTTAGATTTATCGGGTCTGGGGCTCTGAGTTGTTCTTGAGCCATGGTTTGATCTGTTCATGCCTGTTATGTATGAGGAGAGGCGCCTTTGGTGTTCGCCAGGGCGGGGTCACCCAGGTTGCTGTTTTGTGATGCTGTATGTGGGGGCGGGGTCAGAGAGGGAGCAATGGCAGTCCTCTCTGCTCATTCTGTCCACCTCACTACTTGCGCCCGCCTGTTTATCAGAGTGCAAATGTGCGAGTTCACTGCCCTGTGCCCTGCGGTGGGGCCTGCTTGGTCTGTCTCAATGCACGTCTCCTCACTGGTTTATCTGTGAGAAAATGCGCAACCTCAGACAGCCAGCCACACCTCGAACCTTCCCGGAGCTACCCCGCACCTGGGATCCTCGCCCTCGGCTGCTTGCGCGCCCCCGGGGTTGGTGGATTGTTTTTGCCCAACCACTCCACTGCTGGCTTCGCCCTTCTCACCACTTTAGCTGAGCTGTTCATTGTTTTTGGACTCCGTGTTGTTTGATTTTCTGTGGTTTTGTTGCATTTATTGTTGTTAAAACTTTATTGTTTTTAGATTTGGTTGTGCGAGGAAGCAAAGTGTTTCCACCTACGCCTCCATCTTGGCAGAAGTCCCTATATTCTTAAATACATTGGTTGATGCCTGACAGTAAAATTCCATACCTTGGCCATGCCCTAAAGTCCTAGGGGATTGAAATATATAGGATCTCTACGTTAGTGGTCTACTTTTTCCTTTGAAATGTTCTCATCACCTGTTCTAGTGTCTATCACTGCTTTTCATCTCATCTGCCTCTTTTCTACTCTGATCCTTCCTCTCATCCTTTCTATTTTACACTTTATTTTTTATTATTCTCTCCTTTTTTGGCTACTTTTCTTTGTGGTCCAGGTGATGATTGATCAGATGTTTATATACACAGCCAGCTAATGAGAGATATTTTTTTCTTCCCATCCGTAAATAGGAGAGTGACTATAGCAAGTGGTCTTGAGATATTTTCATTGCTGTTCATTATCAAAAGGTTTTTCCGTGAGAGGTGTTTCCTTTTCTTTTTTTAACTTAATATCTTTTTAAATTTTTATTTTAGTTAAAGTTGATATATAATATTTTAGTTTCAGGTGTACAACATAGTGATTCAACATTTACAAAGTGACCACCACAGTAAGTCTAATAACCATCTGTCATCATACATGGTTATTATATCATCAATTTTCTTCCCTATACTGTACATTATATTCCTGTAACTTATAACTGGAAGTTTGTACTTCTTGATCCTCTTCCCCTTAGGTGTTTCCTTGACTTCCACATTTGGCCCTCTTCCAGACAAAATTAATGGAAAGCTGATTTGTGAATAATTAAAACATGATTATATATTGTTTTAAAATATGAGGATGTATCAGGATGTGGGCCAATTGGGTGACTTCTCCACATTGCTGCCCCAGGCCTGTTTGGTCTGAGTCAAACTAGTGGTTTTCAAATGGACTCTAAACTAGTCATTTCCAAAGCTTCCTACTTGGGAGCTTTTTTAAAAAAAAAAAATTATTTATTTATTTTAGATTTTATTTATCTTTAGAAGAGAAGGGAAGGAGAGAAGGAGAGAAATATCAATGTATGGTTGCTTCTCATGTGACCCCTGCTGGGAACTGGCCTGCAACCCAGGCCTGTGCCCTGACTGGCAATTGAACTGCAATCTTTTGGTTCACGGCCCGTGCTCAATCCACTGAGCTACACCAGCCAGGGCTGAGAGCTATTTTAAAAGACAGAATCTTGTAATCCACTTAAGATTTTGATTCCTTTGTGTATGTTGGGTTGGGGAGGGGCACAAAATGCCATTAAAAATATATTTTTTAAATGTGTGTCTTGGGCATACCTACATGTATATATGCAACAATGGAAAACAGCTGTTTTGAAGGAGACTAAGGCATCATTCAGGAATATCATTGAAATATACCTGGAGATTGTAGTTAACAATATGCAACGCTGTAAGTCTGAGGCAAGTGAGGACAAGAGAATTTATGTCCTGTGGAGAGAATGGATCACACACATAACCCTAGCATGGGTACCAGTATGAATTTTCTGAGAATCCAGAGAAGGACAAGAATTTGCATTGGCTATGAACAAATTATTTTTCAGTGTTTTAATTTTCTTATTAATAAAATAAGGGTCATTTTGAGTTCTTATCTTTATTGAGCTTTGAACAATGTTCAACATTTTGAAAATGTATTTCCTTAAATATTTTTTCTTCATGTGGCACTATACTTTCTTGGCTTTTCCCCTATATTTCTGGAAACTGCTTCCCTAATTTCTTTACAGATTCCTTTTCCTCTCCCTAGCTATTAAATTAGGAATATTTCACAATTTCATATAGATTTTTTTTGTTTTCATTACAATCTCTTGGCCTAAACATTATCACTCACACCAATGGTTTTAGTTATCATCTATATGCTGATGATTTCCACATGTGTGCCTCTAGCCCAGACCCTCCTCCTAAATTCCAGATCTGATACCAGCTGCTTCACTGGCATGTTCACAATGTCTGAACAGTTTAGTCCAACTGAGCTCATAAACTCTTTTTGTTTCCCTTTCCCCTCAACTATCCAATTGTTCAAGTCTAACATGCAGCAGTTATTCCTGATATATTTCTCACTTTCAATGCCCATATTTGTTGCAGCATCAAATCCTGGCAATTTTCTCTCCAAAATCTTGCAAATTGGTCTACTTCTTTCCAATTGCCACAAATTTAATATGTTCTCACTGCCTACCATTAGAGCTCTGCCATTCATTTTCTACTTTGCAGCCAGAGTGGTTTTTCTAAAAGCAAAGAAGAGTATATCATTTCTCAGATAAAACCCTTAAACAACTTCTCATTGCTCTGAGATAAGACTATATGGTTTTTAATATGGCCTACCAGACCATATGAGAGGTCTTGCCTTTTCCAGTTTCATCTCATACCACTCTCCCCTTCCTAACTGTGTGGAAGACTTCCTCACCTTCCTCACATAGTTTCTCAAACATGCTGTGATCACAACAGCCACAGGCTCTCTGCACATATTTATTCTTCCACTCCCTTTCAACTACCTTCTCTCACTAATCCAAGTAGGCAAAAACATTTCTGAATTCTCAGAGAAGTTCAAGAACTCTTGTTGATGTCAACTCTTCTACCAACATGACCCTTTCCCTCTGACTTACCCACAACTTATAACATATTGGCATGTACAAACACTAGGTGTATATCTGTTGCTTCTTTCATTTGGAGAATGATAGTGTCTGTTTTTCCTAACACATGTACTAGGTGTCCACCAAATATTTGTTGAATGATTGAATGTTATTATTTGAGGTCCTTTTCAGGATTCTAGAAGGTTGTTGAATCATGCAATTATATTACTGATCACTTTTGAGACAACAGCCTTCTGTTTGATTAGTGGTAAGAGACACAAATATGTTAGGACACAATTCTCCTTGGGACTGTCAAATGACTACATCTTGAGAACAGTGGCACTAGCAGCTCTTGTTTCAGACTGTATTTTTCAAGATGTTTGTATAGCAAACAGCCTGGGAAGACAGAAATAGTATTTCCCACAACAGTAACAGGCATCTTTGTTTACCATCCAATATAATGTCTCCTTCTGTGGCAACAGTTGAACAGGTTGCTTGCAAGCCCATTATAAAAGATTTCTAATCTTGGGTTTCCTCAGCTGTGATGCAAACCCATGTGCAGCATCACCTGGGCCACTCCATGTTGCTCCTGGGTGAGACCTAGGAGGCAAAGGAATTGGTATGAACATGAAGCTGTTGCTGCCTTCTGTGTCATGCATAATACAGTCCTTTGACCCAGAGGATCCAGATTTTCTGCTAGCATCCACAAAATCATAGCAGGCTAAGTTATTAGCTTGCAAAGAGCACAAAATCTCAGACCCTTCACATCTCTTGGCAAGATTCAGTGGGTTAAGGAGAAAGAAGGAGATGAAGGAGTCATCTGTGAAGATTTGTCTTTTAAGAAGTTGGGAAAAAAGTTTGGTGAGGGTCAAAGCTAGGACAACAGATTGAGGTGGGAAGATTATGCTGATTGAATTCTCTGAACAATATTGGGATTGGGGGGTCTTCTAAACACAGCCAGAGAGAACACAGCTGTTGCTTTTCTCTTTGAATGGGGTACTGGTGCAAGTACATAAGACGAAAAGGAGATAAAAGCAGTTGATCTGGAGGTACATAAATTAAAGTAGCCAGAAGATTTTTGTTTGTGGGGAAGGGGAGACAGATTTTGGAGTTTGGTATATGTGGGCTTAAATCTCTGCTCTATTACTGACTGATTGATCTTGGGTCTGTTACTCTTCTAAACCTTAGTTCTTCACCTATAAACTAGGAAGAAAATGCCTACTTTGTAGGATTAATTGGCATAATGCATGAAAATGCCTGGCACATGACTGATGCTCAGTAAATAAATGATAGCTATATAATTAGAATGTTCTGGCTAATTGTGACTTAGTGAGGTTAGGGGAGTCCAGGACTTCCCTTGATGTTTCCAAAGACACTTGGGAAGGGACTTGGCCAAGGTTAACTCTTGCTCTAAATTCTTAATCCTGTTGCAATCTCTATCCCTCAAATTTGCTTTCCCAGCCATGATTTATTCCGTAAATGGAACAGCTTCATTTCTAAAAGCAAAGGAAATAAGGCACAAAATAAGAAACAACTTCATATTTGATGGTGGCCATTTTCACCACAGGTAATTTTTCATAAGCCACTATTCTTCTCAGACTCCACCCTGTCATGATGTGGCTATGGACCCTCATTCTAATAAGGACTTTCTCCATAGTTTTCTAAATTTCTAGGAGCCCCTTACAGCCTTCTCCCTTTAAAGCTACTTGAGGACAACTCCCAGAAAAATATGCTTTCTGTTCTCATTTTTATCAAGAATAGCCTTGGAAACCATAGCTTTCTTTTTCAAATAAAAAAGATCTATTCAAGTGATTTGCTAAACTAAAAAAGTAGTTCTGTCATAGAGAAGTAGTTCTTAAAGTTTGCATGAATAAAAATCACCTAGGGTACTACTTTAAGATATAGTAGTTCTACCATGTGTCCCTTACACCGAGATTGGGATACAGAAATCTGCATTTTTATAAGTGCTCTAAGATATTTTGATGAGGGTAGTCCATGAGCCATGCTTTGAGCATCTTAGAGCAGTTCAAACAGCAGTCAGCTTTCACAAGTGAGATAATTTTTCTTTATAACTCAGTTGTTTAAGAAAACGGCTCATCTATGGTTCAGGTGTTTAATATTTTTTTTTTCTTCTCTATAGAGAAACCAATTAGGAAAGTCCAGGGAATTCCTTAATCACAAAATGATAATCCTAATAGTCCAAATTTGACAATGTTAATGATACAGTTTCAAAGCATTGCTACTGGAGACAGTATTCCTTCCAAAGAAGGGAGTCTTAACTGGTTACTAGACAGGATTTACTGACTAGATCCCTGATCTGAATGAGTTATATAATAAAAGACAAATTATAATGATTTACTTAAAGTTGAAAAAAACAAGGTTTCTATATCTGTCTTTTAGACCGTCAGTAGCTCTTTGATGTTTTGTACAGCTTTAGGAGACTTTTATAGTAACCTTATGTTGAACAAACTACGATTATTCTCCAGAATAAATAGGTGATATATAAATCAATTTTAAGGACAGAAACAGAAGATAGGAATAAAGATAATGGTCCAAAGGTGCTTCAGATGTGAAAAAACTGTCCTCAAACTACCTTCCTTTTTTATTCCAAAAAAGAAAATTTCAAAACCAGAGCAACTTTGATATCAACTTTGGATATCTGTTTCAGGATTCTTAGGATATAATCATAGCATTAGAATTGCCGACTCAAAAGGCAGTTCCACTTTTAGTTTTCTGAGGAAATTCCATACTGTTTTTCATAGTGGTTTCACCATTCTGCAATCCCACCAGCAGTGCACTAGTGTTCCCTTTTCTCCACAACCTTTCTAACACTTGTGTGCTGCTTTGTTTATGATGGCCATTCTCACTGGTGTGAAGTGGTATTTAATTGTGGTTTTAATTTGCATCTCTCAGATAGCTAGTGATATTGAGCATCTTTTCATGTGTCTCTGGATCCTCTGTATGTCCTACTTGGAGAAGTCTGTTCAAGTCATTTGCCCATTTTTTAATTGGGTTGCTTGTCATCTTAGAGTGAATTCATGTAAGTTCTTCATGTATGTTGAAGATCAAACCCTTGTCTGAGGTGGTATTGACAAATATGTTTTCCCATATGGTTGTTTCTCTTTTAATTTTAATACCATTTCTTTACCCATGCAGAAGCTTTTTATTTTCATGAGATCCCATTTGTTTATTCTTTCCTTTATATCCCTTGGTCTAGGGCATGTATCAATGAAAATGTTGCTGTGTGGAATATCTGACATTTTCCTGCCTATGTTCTCCTGAAGGACTTTTATGGTGTCATGACTTATATTTAAGTCTTTTATCCACCTTGAATTTATTTTTGTGTGTATGATGTAAGTTGGTGCTTGAGTTTCATTTTTTTGCACATAGCTGTCCAGCTGTCCAACCCCATTTGTTGAAGAGGCTATTTTTGCTCCATTTTAAGCTGCTTCTCCCTTTGTCAAATATTAATTGACCATAGAGACTTGGGTTTATTTCTGGGCTCTCTATTTGTTCCATTGGTCCATGTGTCTGTTGCTATGCCAGTACCAGGCTGTTTTGATTACAATGGCCTTGTAATACAGTTTGATATCAGGTATTATGATCCCTCTTTGCTTCTCTTTCTCAAAATTGCTGCAGCTATTTGGGGTCATTTGTGGTTCCATATAAATTTTCAAAGTATTTGTTTTATATCTCTGAAACATGCCATGGATGCTTGAATAGAGATTGCAGTGAATCTATGAATTCCTTTGGGTAGTATGGACATTTGCATGATGTTAATTCTTGCAATCCATGAACACAGTATATGTTTCCATTTGCCTTTTTGTATCCAATTTCTTTCCTCAGTGTTGCATAGTGTTCTGAGTATAGGTCTTTTACCTCCTTGGTTAGGTTTATTCCTAGGTACTTTATTTTTCTTGTTGCTATATCAAATAGGATTTTTTCCTGATTTCTGTTTATGATATTTCATTATTGGTACTAAAAACGCCTTTGATTTCTGAATATTGACTTTGTATCCCTCTGTTTTGCAAAATTCTTTTATTAGTTTGAGCACTTTTTTGGTGGAGTCTGTAGGATTTTCTGTGTACACTATCATGTCATCTGCAAACAATGACAGTTTTGTTTCTTTTCCAATTTGGATGCCTTTTATTTCCTTTTTTGTCTGATTGCTGTGGCTAGGACTTCCAATACTATGCTGAATAGAAATGATGAAAGTGGACAATCTTGTGTTGTTCCTGATCTTAGTGTGAAAGTTTTTAGTTTTTGCCCATTGAACATGATGTTGGCTGTATGTCTCTCATATATGCCCTTTATTATGTTGAGGAATACTCTCTCTATTCCCACTTTTTGCTGAATGTTTTCATCATAATGGGTGTCGTTCTTTATCAAATGCTTTTCTGCATCTATTCATATAATCATGTGATTTTTTTCTTTACTTTTCCTTATGTGATGTATTACATTTATTGATTTGTAAATATTGTACCATCCTTGCATCCCTGGGATGAAACCACTTGGTCATGTTATATGATCTTTTTAATGTATTCCAGTGTGTTTTGCCAATATTTTGTTGAGAATTTTAGCATCTAAGTTCATCAGCAATATTAACCTGAAGTTTCCTTCCTGTCTTGTGTCTTTATCTGTTTGAGAGATTGGGATGGTTCTGGCTTCATAAAAAGAGTTTGGGAGTCTCCCATCTTCTTGGACTTTTTGGAATAGTCTATGAAGGGCAGGGGTTAACTCTTCCTTAAAAAGCTTTGTAGAATTCTCCAGTGAAAGCATCAGGTCCAAGGCTTTTCTGTGGTGGGAGTTTTTTTTATTACTGCTTCTCTTTCATCAGTTGTTATCGGTCTGTTCAGGCTTTTTGCTTCTTCATTCATTTTTCAAAGACTATATTTTTCTAGAAATCTGCCCATTTCACCTAGGTTCATATATCTTGGCATATAGTTCTTTGTAGTAATTGCTTACAATCCTTTGTATTTCTGTGGTATCAGTTGTAATCTCTCCTCTTTCATTTCTGATTGTGTTTATTTGGGTCTTCTCTCTTTTTTTCTTGATGATCCTGCTTAAAGGCTTGTCAATTTTGTTTATCTTTAAAAAAAAAAACAGCTCCTGGATTCATTGATCCTTAGAATTGTGATTTTGGTCTCTATGTCATTTAATTCTGCTCTAATCTTGGTTATTTCCTTCCTTCTACTTGCTCAGGGCTGTCTTTGTTGTTGTTCCTCAAGTTCTTGTAGATATAGGGTTAGGTTGTTTGTTTGAAATGTTTCTATCTTTTTTAGGTAGGCCTGTATCACTATGAACTTCCCTCTCAGGACTGCCTTCACCATGTCCCATAAGTTTTGGATTGTTGTGAGTTGATTTTCTTTTGTTTCCAAAAACTGTCTGATTTCTTCCCCAATCTCATTCTTGACCCATTTATTGTTTAATAGCATGCTATTCAATCTTTATGAGTTTCAGTGTTTTTGAGTTTTTACTTGAGCTTGTTTTCCTCAGGTGATCAGCTAGGTGTTCCAGCTGGGCACAGGGAGAACTGGACTCCACTCCCACCTATCTCACCACCATCTTTCTCTCTTACGTATAAAAATTTTTTAAATTAAGTTATACCTGACCTTTAATCTTATTTTTGCTTTCACTATACATATAAGATATAAACAGAGTTCTCTTACATTGAAAAGACAAAAGCTAAAATTGATTACTTATAATAATTACCATTACTAAAAGAAAGTAAAATTAAAAACTTATTTAGAGTCTTCAAATTACAGAAGCTAATGACTTAAAAGTTTGGAAATTTAAATCTAATCCGTTTTTCCAAGCTACTGGTATATCAGATTAAAGAGTGAGGTCGTGATAGAACTCTCAAAGAGTAGTCTCTCTCTCTTCTCCCATCTACACTCAGATTTGTTCCAGATGATCCTAAGGATTCCAGAGATTTGCACTCTAAGAATTAGTTTCCTGAACAACTACATGACATTCACCATCTTCCTCTTTTCTTCTTTTGGTTTACTGAGGTATTTTCTCCTATTGTTTACAAAGCCAGCAAAACTTTCCCCACTGCAGTGCTTTTTGTGCTAAGATTATCAACCCATGACTTAAAGGGCACCTGTGCCTATACCATGATAGTTTTCCATGGGCATCATCTCTTTTTGCTGTGTCTCCAAAACTCCCTTGTCCATCATAAGTGAAGCATATATAATTGCAGCTCTAGGACTCAGGATATAAATTCATAGAGTAGACAACTTGTTGCACTAAGCCTTTTTCCTTAACTCAGGGCAATTGACCTTGAAGCAAACTATTCATATTTCTCTTCACATAGGATGAATTTTTTTTTTGGTTCCTCTCTAAGTAGGCTTGTTCTACCAGCTCTATAGACATGCCCAGGCATGCCGGAATCCTAGGGCAAAAACCATTTTAAACTCAAGTTGTGATCCCAGCTACAAAAGCAATTAAGTACTTGGATGAGGGATGTTAATTAAATGACATACTATATAAAATTTCTTAAAAACACTAGGCATCTTTCTCAATATAAAATAAAACCATGCTCCTTTCTTGCAAGAATCTAATTTAAGTTGATAATCCAAATGTGATTCAGAGAGGGGTTCAGTGAAAGGAGATAATCAATCCAGACATATTTGTATAGAATACATTTTTTTTTGTTGAAATCTTTGTACAAATAAAAAAATGTCTTGGGAGTAATATATATGTGTTTTTTGTGCTAATTATTTACCTTTCGCTCTCAGCTCCAAGTCCATCCTTTAACATTCTGCTCTGGGATGCTGGGGCTAGGTATGAAAACTACATTTCCAGATCTTTTTACTAGCAGCCTACCTTTCCATTAGAATCGGCCAACAGAGGCTGTAGTAACTAGAGAGAAATTAGAAAGCAAGTGAAGCAGAACAGGGCTTGCTTCCTAATTGCAATTCCTGTCAAAAATAAAAGTAAAAAATAGCAACTGCTGCAAAATACCTTTAGTGTCTTTTGAAATATTTAGCACTAGCTGCCCTATATTCCTACATGGCTACCAGGATTAGTTCACTGTTCTCTGGTTAGCATAAGCATTAGCCATACCTCTTTCAGAGTATTAAGTACCTGAATTAGTACAGAGGACCCCTTCCTCTGAGCAACTGGATTTTTAAAAATTGTGTTTATTTCCATTACCATTTATCCTCCTACCCCACCCTCTCAATAACCACACTGTAGTTCATATCTTTTTTCCTTTTGGCTCAATCCCTCCACCCCCTAACCCCCACCCTTTTTATTTTGTTGATGGTTTGTTTTGTTTTTGTTGTACAAAAACGTTTTAGTTTGATGTAGTCCCATTTGTTTATTTTTTATTTTGTTTCCCTTGCCAGAGGAGATATATCTGATAAAAAATTTTATGAGCAATGTCCTAGATTTTGCTGCCTATGTTTTCTTTTAGGATTTTTATGGTTTCAGATATAAGTCTTTAATTCATTTTGAATTTATTCTTGTGTGTGGTGTAAGAAGGAGCTCTAGTTTCATTTTTCTGCATGTATGTCTCCAATTTTCCCAACACCATTTATTCACTAAACTCTTTTTAGCCCATTGAATATGGTTGCTTCCTCTGTAGAATCTTAATTGACTATAAAGGCATGGTTTTATTTCTGGATTTCCTATTCTTTGCCATTGATGTATACGTCTGTTTTTATGCCATTACCATACTGTTTTGATTACTATGGTCTTATAGTATACTTTGATATTTGGTAGTATGATTCCTTTCATGTTGTTCTTTTTCAAGATCACACTTGCTAGGCAGGGACTTTATGGTTCCATATAATTTTTAAAAAATAGTTGGTCTAGTTTTGTGAAATATGTCATTGAATCCTTGAAAGAAATTGTTTAGAATCTACACATTGCTTTGGGTAGTATGGACAGTTTAATGATGTTAATTTTTTCTATCCATGAACATGGTGTGTGTTTCCACATATTTGTATTGTCTTAAATTTTGTTCTCCAGTGTCTTAAATTTTCTGAATACAGGTCTTTTACATCTTTGGTTAGACTTATTCTTAGATATTTTATTCTTTTTGAAGCAATTATAAATGGGATTGTTTTCCTAAATTTTCTTTCTGGTACTTCATTACTGACATATAAATATGTAGCTAATATCCAACTAATTGTGAATATTAATTTTGAATCCTGCTTACTTTAGTGAATTCATATATCAGTTCCAGTAGTTTCTTGGTACAATCTTTAGTGTCCTCTATGTATATTGTCATGCCATCTGCAAATAAAGACAGTTTTACTCCTTCCTTTCCAATTTGAATGCATTTCATTTTTTCTTGTCTGATTGTTATAGCTAAGACTTGCAGTACTGTGTTGAATAAGAGATGTAAAAGCAGACATCCCTGTCTTGTTCCAATCTTAAGGGGGATACTTGTACTTTTTGCCTATTGAGTATGATGCTGGCAGTGAGTTTGTCATATATGGTCTTTATTATATTTAGGTGTGTTCCCTGTATTCCCACTTTGCTGGAGTTTTTATTATAAATGGGTGCTGAATTTTATCAAATGCTTTTTCTGCATTTATTGATATAATCATGGGGGTTTTATACTTCATTTTGTTTTATGTGGTGTATCACATTTGTGAATATTATACCAACTTCATATTTCCAGAATAAATCCAAGTTGACCATGGTGTATGACATTTTTTATGTATTGCTGGATCTAGTTTGCTAGTGTTGAGGATTTTATCACCTCTGTTTGTCAGGGATATTGGCTTACAGTTTTTATTCTTTGTAATGTCTTTATCTGGTTTGGGGATTAGGATAATTCTTGTCTTTCAAAATGACCTTGGGAGTCTTACCTCCTCTTGAATTTTATGAAATAAGTTGATAAACAGAGGTGTTAGTCTTCTCGAATGTTAAGTAAAATTCAACTTCAAAGGCATCTAGTCCAGGGCTTTTGTTTTGGGAAATTAAAAAAAAATTCTGCTTCAATATTGCTAGTAGTTATTGGTCTATTAAGGTTTTTGGCTCCTTCCTGATTCAATTTTTAAAGAGTGTATGTTTCTAGAAATGTATCCATTTCACCCAGGTTGTCCAGTCTTGGCATATAGTTAGTTGTTCATAGTTGTTCAAAAGTAATTTCTTATCATTCCTTTTATTTCTTTGATGTCAGTTGTTATTTTTTTCTCTCTGATTTTATTAATTGAATTCTCTCTCTCTTTTTTTGATGGGTCTGGTTAAAAGTTTTTCAGTCTTGTTTATCTTTTCAAAGAATGAGTTTTTGAATTCATTGATCTCTATATAGTATTTTAAGATCCTTTATGTGTATTCCTGATCTTTATTATTTTCTTTCTTCTACTCACTTTGGTCTTCATTATCTGTTCTTTTTCAAGTTACTTTATGTGTAAAGTTAAATAATCTATTCAAGCTTTTTTTTTCTTGAGGCAGGCCTGTAATGCTATGAATTTTCCTCTTAGGACTGCTTTTGCTGCATCCTACAGACTTTGGATTGTTGTATTCTCATTTTCATTTTTTCAAGGTATCTTTTGGTTTCTTCCTTGATCTCATTGACCCATTCATTGTTTAATAACATGTTATTTAGCTTCCAGGCCTTTGTGTACTTTTCAGTTTTAATCTTGTGATTTTTTGTTTCATAGCATTGTGGTCAGAGAAGGTGCTTGTTATAATAATAATCAAATATATTGAGACTTATTCTGTGTCCTAACATGTGGTCTGTCCTAGAACACATTCTATGTACACTTGAAAAGTATGTAGAACATATTCTTTCACTTTGGGGTGAAATGCTCTGAAGGTATCAATTAAATTCATTTGATCTAGTGTGTCACTTAAGGCTACTGTCTCTTTTAGATTTTCTGTCTGGACGATTTATCCATTGAAGTCAAAGTGGTGTTAAAATTCCCTATTCTGACTGTATTTCCCTTGACCTTCTCTTTATGGCCATAAAGATTCTCTTGACATATTTAGGTACTCCCGTGTTGGGTGCATAAATGTTTACTAGGGTTATACCTTCCTGTTTGATTGTTCCCTTATCATTATGTAGTTTCCTTGTTTGTCTCTTACTATAGCTTTTGTCTTAAAGTCTATTTTGTCAGATGTAAATATTACTACCCTAGCTTGTTTTACTTTCTTTACATGAAATATATTTTTCTATCCCTTTACTTTTAGTTGCAGTGTAGGTTTCATCCTGATCTGTATCTCTTGGAGACAGAATATATATGGGTCTTGTTTTCTCATTCATTCAGCTACTTTATGTCTTTTGATTGGAGCATTACATTTAGAGTGATTATTGATAGGTATCTATTAATTGCCATTTTATTTTCTAACTATTTTCCTCTGTTTCTTTTCCCATTTCTTCTTCTTGTTAGAGCAAGCCTTTTAACATTTGTTCCAATACTGGTTTATTGTTAACACATTGCTTTAATTTCTTCTTGTCTGGGAAGCTCTTTATTTCTTCTTTAATTTTAAATGGTAACCTTTCTGGGTGAAGTAGCCTTGGTTGTTGGTCCTTGCTTTTCATCACTTTGAATATTTCATGCCAATCCTTTCTGGCCTAAGTGTTTGTTGATAAATCAGTTGACAGTCTAATGGGAGCCCCCTTGTAGGTAACTAACTGTTTTTCTTTTGCAGCATTTAAGATTTGCTCATTCTTAAGCCTTGCCTATTTAATTAGGATGTGTCTTTGTGTGGGCCTCTCTGCATACATCTTGTTTGGGATTCCCTGCACTTCCTGGACTTATGTGTCTTTTTCCTTCCCCAGATTAAGTTGTTGGTCATTATTTCTTTAAATAGGTTCTTGATACCATACTCACTCTCTTTTCCTAGTATTCCCATGATGTGGATGTTGTTACACTTCATGTTGTCCCAAATGTTTCTTAAGCTCTCTTTACTTTTAAAAATTCTTTATTCTGTCCCTGGCTGGTGTGGCTCAGTGGACTGAGCACCTGCCTTCTATATAACCAAAGGGTTGCTGGTTGGATTACCAGTCAGGGCACTTACCTCGGATGCAGGCCAGGTCCCCAGGAGGGGGCACATGAGAGGCAACCACACATTGATGTTTCTCTCCCTCTTTTTCTCCCACCCTTCATCTTTGTCTAAAAATAAATAAATAAAATCTTTAAAACAATGATTTATTCTTTCTGCTGCTCTGCTTGGGTGTTTTTCTCTACCTTCTTTTTCAAATCACTGATGTGATCCTCTACTTCAAATAACCTACTGTTTATTCATTCCAGTGTATTATTTATTGCAGATATTGCATTCTTCATTTCTATCTGATCTTTTTCTTGGTTTCTATATCTATTTTTCATGTTGTTGAGTATCCTTAAAATCATTACTTTAAACTCTCTCTGATAAATCGCTTGCCTCCATCTAGTTCTTCTTCTGGAGAATTCTCTTGGGTTTTTTTGAGCCTGCTTCTTTGTCTTCTTAATTTGGTTGCCTCTTTGTGTTCATTTTTATGTGTTAGATCAACAAAGAGTCTGGTGCAGACTTATTCTGATGCAGCCTGTGACTGCCCATCAACAACCCATTTGGACCTATCAGAAATCCACATCTTATGGCTAACTCTCTTGGACCTTTATGTGCACAGAGAGAACCAAGCTTCATTCAAGGGCCAGCTTTTCCCAGCACTTGGTCCTGGGGAGGGCCTGCTATAATGTCAGAGCTCTCAGAGATCAGCCTCTTCTGTTAGGCTTAATGAGCAAAAAGCCTTCAGCTGTAATAAGCAGCCTGGCTTAATCTCCACATGGTGTGGCAAGAAGGATTCCTGCTTTTGGGGATATTGCTTCCCCCCAGACTGATGCCACTTGTAGAGGAGTGCTGTGCCTGAGGAAGATGGCTTTTGCAGTATGGGGAATGACACAGCACAGGCATCCTGGTGGGTAACACTCCAGCTCTCTTCCCAGATTCATCAACACCTGTCTCTCCTCATGTGTCTCTAGTCTGCTCTGCTCTCCTGTGGAGCCCAGGGTAACTGGCTGTAAGTGAAATTTTGTTCATTGACCCTTTAAGAGGCTCTCTGCATATATTGCTCTCTCTCCCTGACAGACAGAAACCCTGCTGCTTTTCACAGACAGATGATATTTGGGTTCCTTTCATGGTTCTAGTGTTCTAGACTGGGGAGCCCTTCTTGGGTTTTAGACCCCACACTTCTCAGGGGGAACCCTTCCCATTCACCCTCACAACTAAAGTACCTTTCTGGCACTTCAGCTGCTGCCTGTAGGTGCACTTTCTGTCAGTTTTGTGGTGATATGGTTTTTTTCATAAGCCCTTGATTATAAGATTTCTCTCCAGCTACTGTTCAGTTGGTTACTTTGGATGATTTTTCTGTGATTTAGTAACCCCAATTTGGTCCTGGGAGGAGGATAATATAGCTTCCACATACTCTTCCACCTTCTTGGAGAATGGTAACTAGTTCTTTTTTTTTTTTTTCATTTATTTTCCTGCTTTACCTCCCCCAAGCCCAAGAGGTGTTAGCTACTTTCTCTGGCATCTCCCATTTACCCTTTTGGCTTTTTTTTTTTTCAGTATCTATGTTACTAATTTCTTGAATTAAAGTCTTCTGTTTAAAATTCCTAGCATCATTTTTTATATCCCTCCTGGACTTCAACTGACAGATTTCAACTATATAGATTTTGAATATCTGGTTAGGGAGAAAATAAATACTCATGTGAAAGAAATTCAGTGATATAGCATTTAAAATGAAGAGTTCAGATTAAATTTGCTGCCCAAATTCAAAGAGGCAAGCAATTAGTTGTTATGCAATGGTCATATACAAGCAATGTGCTTTTAAATTTTATTTTTTATTTCATCTTCAACATTGTGATCAAAGTACTATTAGTTTCATTCTATAAATGAGAGGCTAAACATATGTTCACAAATAGCTAAGAATGTAGGATTCATACCTAGGTCTGTATTACTATTTTATTCCTTCTATTATTCCAAATTACTTCAGATGGAATGAAATGTGAGTAAACCTTGAAGAATAAGCTTCAAATAGAATGATCAGAAGAAAATACTGTAATGGGAACAATAGCTAACAAAGGCATAAGATTGGGAAAATGTCAAGGGTGCCTAGGGGTAAGAAATAAGCTGATGTAAAAGTTTTTGATGGAAGGTATTGGAGACACAGGTCAGAAAAAGGACATTGGGGCTAGATTAAGAAGATTGGCATGTGAGAGATTTGGGAACTATTTATTTTTAAATCAGAGGTTAGAGAACTGAAATGTCAAAAGTGAAAACCTATTTGGTATTACATGTTTAATGGACTTCATCATTGGTACTTGTCAAGATGCTGTTATTATCAAAGGATTTTTAAACTATAAAAAATAAACATGAACAGCGAAGGACAGCAAACTCACAGTTAATGACAACCACACCTAAAACAAAAGCAAACTAAAAAGACAGCTAGATCAGGAGTGGAACCATAGAAATGAAGATCTCAAGGAGGGTTAGCAATAGGGGAGTGGGAGGAGAAGGGGAGAGAAGGTACGGAAAATAAGTAGCATAGACAGTAGATAGAAAATTGATGGGGGGGAAAGAATAGTATGGGAAATATAGAATCTAAAGAACTTGAGACACATGGTCATAAACTAAAGGGGGGGTAATGGTGGGGATGGGGGGTAGGGTGGAGGGGAATGAAGGGGGGGAATAGAACAACTGTAATGGCATAATCAATAAAAAATAAATTTAAAAAATAATAAAATAAAGCAAAAGAGAACACCTTCATGGGTTACTGCTATAAAAATGAATGATTAGAAAAGGAATTTAAACTCTGCATAAATTTCAGGAAAATTGAAAACCCCAACAAAAAAAAACCTTTTAAACAAAGAAACTAATTTTTTCACAGAAAAAATACACTTATTGCTCTAAGATAAAGTCCTAAAATAATTTACATAGCTAAGAGAAATTAATTAAGTACTTTTTATAGAAAGATATTATTTGACCCTTACATTTGACCTTAAATTGAGATCCTGATAATACTGAGTGGGGCTCCCTGTCAGTCTGTCAGTGAACTATTAGTTTTGTTACAAACCTCTCCTTGAGGCAATTGGATTCAGTCACATTATGGTTAGATAGACTTTTGTGTGCTAGCTTGAAAATTCAACTGCCGTTACAGGTTTGTTTCCATGGCAAAGTGCCTTTGCAAGTTCTAAACAGCTGACTTTCAAATTAACTTTTGGAATATAACCAACTGGCAATTTGGACACTATGCTTTGAATATAGATCATCTGTTAAAATCAGGGCTTTAACTCCACCAACTCTCAGAGGATTTCAGATTAGTACCTTTCTTTTAAATCCAATACCTTATTTAAGAAAAGGAGATTTAAAAAATAACCCATCTGGTGTGAAGACAAAGCAAATATGATACCATTTTTTCATTAAGGCCTGGTCATAAGGAAGAAAATATTTTGACTATAAGAAGACAGAATAAAATAATGAAATTTTAAAATACCTGAAAATATAATGGCAGACTACTTATGTGTAATTTACATTGTATCTATAATGCAAAAGCAATGCAAAGTAAAAATTGAGTTGATTAACCTTAAAATGCCTGCTTAAACTTTTCTTTATAATGATATTTGTATATTGTAGGTATATTTTCTTTCTAGACCACAATCATCGTAAAAACTGTTGTGGTAATTTTTCATTGGCAGTACACAAAAAGAGGCAGGCCAAGATCTATAAATTATGTGTTGTTAAAAATTGTCTCTTTTCAAGAGGATGAGGACTTCCACCAAGATGGAGGTGTAGATGGGAACACTTTTCATCCTCGCACAACCAAATCTAAAAACAACAAAGTTTTAACAACAATAAACATAACCAAACCACACAGAAAATCGAATACAGAGTCCGGAAATAACTGACCACTCAGCTAAACTGGTGAGAGGGGTGAAACCAGCAGCGGAGCCAGTCGGGCAAAAAAGATCCAGGTGGTGCATAGGCAGCTGGGGCGCGGCTCCCAGGTGTGGGCTAGCTACTGGGCTAGCTATGGGTGGTACCCAGGGAAGAGGTGCTGCTGGCTGTCTGCAGTTGGTCGTGCATTTGCACACAGATAAACCAGTGAAGAGGTGAGCATTGAGACAGATCTTGCAGGCCCCAGCGACTGGCGCAGGGAGGCAGACTTGCACATTTTCGCTGGGATAAGCAGGTGGGGGCGAGTGGTGAGGCAGACTGGGCCAGCGGAGAGGACCGCCATTACTTCCTCTCTGACCCCGCCCCCACATACAGAGTCACAAACCTGTGACCTGGGTGGCCCCACCCTGGTAAACACCAAGGCACCTCTTCTCCTACATAACAGGCACAAATAGATCAAAACATGGCTCAAGAACAACTCAGAGCCCCAGAGCTCTGAGATAAATCTAAGCAATGAAGAAATAGCCAAACTTTCAGATGCATAGTTCAAAACACTGGTGATCAGGATGCTCACAGAACTAGTTGATTTTAGTCACAAATTAGAGGAATATATGAAGGCTAAACTAATGGAAATACACAGGAAACAAATAGTAATGAAAAAGAAACTGGGACTCAAATCAAAGGAGTGGACCAGAAAGAGAAAAAAAATGATCAAACAGAAAAGGATAAACAAGAATTCAAAAAAATGAGGAGAGGCTTAGGAACCTCCAGGACATCTTTAAACACTTCAACATCAGAATTATAGGGGTACCAGAAGGGGAAGAGGAACAGTCACGAGTGGAACACTTATTTGAACAAATAATAAAGGAGAACTTCCCCAATTTGGCAAAGGAAATAGACTTCCAGGAAATCCAGGAAGCTCAGAGAGTACCAAAGAAGTTGGACCCAAGAAGAAACACACCAAGGCACATCATCATTATATTAGCCAAGATTAAAATGAAGGAGAGAATCCTAGAAGCAGCAAGAGATAAGGGGACTGTCACCTACAAAGGAGTGCCCATCAAACTGTTAGCTGATTTCTCAAAAGAGACCTTACAGGCAAGAAGGGGCTGCAAAGAGGTATTCCAAGTCATGAAATCCAAAGACCTACAACCAAGATTGCTCTATCCAGCAAAGTTTTCATTTAGAATAGAAGGACAGATAAAGTGCTTCCCAGATAAGATCAAATTCAAGGAGTTCATCATCACCAAGCCCTTACTATATGAAATGTTAAAGGGACTTACCTAAGAAAAAGAAGATAAAAAAGATGAACAATGAAAGAACAGGAAACTCACAGTTATTAACGACCACACCTAAAACAAAAGCAAATTAAGAGGACAACTAGATCAGGAGTGAACCATAGAAATGGAGATCACATGGAGGGTTAGCAACAGGGGAGTGGGAGAAAGAGAAGGGGGGAGAAGGTACAGAAAATAAGTAGCATAGACAGTAGATAGGAAATAGATAGGGGGGAGGGTAGGAATAGTAGGGGAAATATAGAATCTAAAGAACTCGAGACATGTGTTCATGAACTAAAGGGGGAGAATTGTGGGGGAGGGGTGTGCAGGGTGGAGGGGAACGGAGGACGGGAAATAGAACGAATGTAATGGCATAATCAATAACAAAAGTTAAAAAAAGGATGAAATACTTGTTGATTAGGGAATAGATACCAGTGAGAATGGCTAATATAAACAAATCAACAAACAACAAGTGCTGATGAGGTTGTGGAGAAAAGGGAACCCTAGTGCACTGTTGGTGGGAATGTAGACTGGTGCAGCCACTGTGGAAAACATTATGAGATTTCTTCAGAAAACTAAAAATGGAACTGCCTTTTGACCCAGCAATACCATTGTTGGGATTGTACCCTAAGGATCCTGAAACACTCATTCAAAAGAACCCATGCACCCCAATGTTCCTAGCAGCATGATTTACAATAGTCAAGTGCTGAAAGCAACCTAAGTTGCTTTCATTTACTGATCCCATCAGTAGACAAATGAATCAAAATACTATGATACATTTACATGATGGATAGCATGCAGCAGAAAGAAAGAAGGAGCTCCTACCCTTCATGACAGCATGGATAGAACTGAAGAGCATTATGCTCAGTAAAGCAAGCCATGCAGTGAAAGACAAATACTATGTGATCTCACCTTTAACAGGAACCTAAACAACAAAACAAACAAGCAGACAAAATATAACCAAAGACACTGAAATAGAAAACAGGCAGACAGAGACCAGAGGGAAGAGGGGAGGGAATCTCAGGGGAAAAGAGGAAGGATTTACAGGAACAAGTATAAAGGACACATGGACAAAAACTAACAGCGGTGGAAATGGGAGGGAGGTGGGGAGCATTGGGAGGGTGGGCTGGAATGGGAGTAAAAGACAGAAAACTGTACTTGAACAATAATTAAATTTAAAAAAAGAGAAATCTGACAGTAACCAGAGAGGAGTGGGGAGAAGGATAATAGGATAATATGTATTAGGATAATATGGGGGCCATTAAGGAACATGTATGAAGGACAAGTGGACAAAGCCAAAAGGTGTGGGTTCCAGGGTGGGAGGTGGAGATGGGTGGGGCAGGGGGCATGCTGGGGTGAGAATGGAGACAATTGTACTTGAACAACAATAAAGATAAATCAATAAATAAAAATATGAAAAAATTTAAAAAAAGAAAAGATAAAACATCAGATTGGATTTGCAGTTAATTTTACTCTTTCAAGTAATTTTACTTTTCCTCTTTAACAAGAGAAAACCTGAAATAGCTACAAACAAAATAAGAAGTGTTGCTTTCTTCTATCAACTCATATTTTATTGAAGACTTTAGTTAAGCTCATTAAATTTATAGCTGAAAGGTTTGGGAGGTACTCTATAAATGATGCCAAGTTCTGGTTTTTGATCAGCTAGGTAATCTAATGAATGCTGGTGTTTTTAGTGAAGGCCCCTGGAAATGTGTTTGTTTGCTTATTTTATAAATCCTATTTCTTTATACTCCACTTATCACATAGCTTGGTAGGAATAATACTGTTTATAGTGAGATCTTAAAACATTTCTTCTGTCATATACTCTAAGAATTGTTTATAAAGTTTTAGCCTGACAGGTTGAAAATTATCTTTATTTAGAGTTTACCTGGTCCTTTATTTTTATACATTGCTTTTCAAATACTTCATTTTAGTATTTCTTATAATGACAGCCATGTTGAAAACCATCAGCCTGAGAGTCAAAAGCCCTGGATGCTAATTTACTAATTTGACAACTATTTCCTGAGGGCCTTATGTGTAGTGTGTTTATTGTGTCCATTTCTATTCAATTCTACGAGTGTTTTTTAATTTCTGTTATGATTTTCTCTATAATCCATAGAGTTACTTAGTAATTAACATTTTTTCTTTCCAAACATTTTAAATTCACATTTTGCTTTTCAATTTTATTCTTTTGTTTTCCTGAGCAGAGAGCATGTTTTCTATCAAAGCTGTTCCTTGAAGTTGTTGAACTTTCTTTGGTGATGTAATATGCAGTCATCTTTTAGAAAAAATGGGCCCTTGAAAAGGGTTTGTGTTTTATTTGGTGCAAAAGTCTATTCATCCTAGTGGATGAAGCTTGTTAAATTTGTTGCTCAATTCTTCAAATTTTTATTAATTATTTTTAGTTGGAGCTCTTAATTTAAATTTTGAGATGATCAGTTTGTCCATTTCTCTTAGTAATTCAATAAGATATTGCTACATATTTGGGAGCAAGGCTTCTAAGTATATATATGATGAAGATTGGTATATTTTCTTTTTTAAAAATTGAATTTATTGGGTGACATTGGTTTGCAAAACTATCCGTGTTTCAAGTGTACAACTCAATAAAACATCATCTGCACACTGAGACCATTGTCTCAAGCAAAGTCTCTTTCTGTGCCAATTTTACCCTTTTGCTCACCTCTACCTAGCCCCCACCGCTTTCCCTCTGGCTATCACCCAAACTGTTGCCTGTGTCTCTGTGTTATGTATGTGTGTTTTTTGACCAATCCCTTCACCTTCTTTCATCCAGGCCTCCCTTCTGGCAGCTTCTTGATGGATTATTTTTTCTTGGTATTGTTCAATATCTCTATTAATGTTATTAATACTTTTTGCTTAAATTCTGTGTTGGCTCATTTTATCTTTGTTTGAATTTTTACTATTTGTCTGATTTAGCATCTATTATTTTTATACCCCACTTATTTTAGCTTTTATTACAGTTATGTTTTAGATGTGCAGTTTGCAAGCAATATAATGTGTAGAGTTAAAACTTATTTATTTTTTAATCCATTCCAATAATCTCTATCTTTTTATAGGTTAATATTACCTATTTATATTTATTGTGATTTTTTTATCTGTTTAAACATATTTCTACACTCTCAGTTGTATTTCCTTTTTTCATGTTTTTCTTTGCTTTCTCCTCCATTCTGGCTTTCTAATGGATTAAATGACATCTTCTATGTGACCTGTAATTTTCTCTGATGGCTTGAAAATTATAGATTATTTTTCTCTTTTTTTAATAGATTTATTTATTTCTATTTATATTCTGTTGATGAGCACAATACCTATTTTGACATACATTACTCTTTAATATATACATCTCCTCTGTTTCCTTGGTGCTCTCATTTTCTTACTGTTTTTGTTCCATCTAAAGGTTTATTATAGTAATTTTTTCTTCTTTGTATTTTATTTTTTCCATTACCATTTATCACTTAATACCCTCCTCCCCACCACAATCACAGCCGTGTTGTCCATGTCCATGAGTCCTTTCTCCTTTCCCTCAATCTCTCCACACCCTAATTTCTACCATTGTTGTCATCTGCACTCTATCTATAAGTCTGTATCTGTTTTGCTTGTTAATTCAGTTTGTTCATTAGATTCTACATGTGTGTGAAATTGTATGGTATTTGTCTTTCTCTGACTGGCTTATTTCACTTAGCATAATGTTCTTCAGGTCTATCCATACTGTCGCAGAGGATAAAATTTTCTGTTTCTTTGGCTGAGTAGTATTCCATGTGTAAGTGTCCCATAGTTGTTTTATCCTCACCCATGAATATGTTTATTGATTTAAGAGAGAGAGGAAGTGGGGAGAGAGAGAGAGAGAATCATCAATGTAAGAGAGAAACATTGATGTGAGGGAGAAACATCAATTGGTGGCTTCTTGTATATGCCCTAACAGGGATTGAACCCACAACCTACATAGGGGCCCTGACCAGGAATGAAGCCCTCAATCTTATGATTAAAGGCATGATGCTCCAACTAACTGAGTCACCCAGCCAGGGCTACTGTATTTTTCAATTGAACATTAATATAGTTATTTATGTATTGATTTATACTCTTATTTATACTAACATTTTTAGCTGTTTCTGTTCTCCTCATTGATTCACATACATTTTCTCTCTAGCTTCACTTTTCCTCTTGTAGACTGAAGCATGTATTCTAATAGCTCTTTTAAGTGAAGTTTTGTCAAAATTTTGCCCTGAATCAAATGGTCTTCAAGTCATATTAGACCTAGAAGCATTGTTTTGTGATAAATATTTTGTAATGTTTTTTTAGTTTATGAAATAAAATATGTAGATAATATAACAACAATATATACAATTTTATAAGTTGTTAATACCATAACCATGACTCCTATATAATGTATTGATAAAAGGAAAGTAAGTTACAAAAAAATTTATATTTTGATTTGTAAATAAATACTTGAACATGACCACATAGTGAAGTAGTTGCATACTCACACTGAAACATAAATTTAAGTTTGGATTTAGAAGAAGTAAAACAATATTCAACTGAATATTATCAATATTTTAGTTTACATTTTGTCATTTATCTTATTTACTATTTATTTTATATTTACTTTATACTTGACATCTTAATAAAAAGGCTAAATATAATACATATACTCACAAAAACATGTTGATATGTAGAATCACCATATATCATAGTTATGAGGTACAGATAGATGTGTTATTACCTGAGACTCAGCTTCTTTGAATGGTCTTGCTATTGGTGACATAATTTTCCAAAATGGTGAACAAACCTTAGTAAAGTTTTAAACATAACAAATAACAATTGTTCCTTAATTTGCATCATAATGGGATTTCTGAATAATTCAGCAAATATTTTTTGTGTTTATATGGAGATAGATTATAAAGAAGATTTTCACCTGCATGTAATGTATATATGAAAGACATTAGGAAGTCATGCAGGGCAGTAAAATGTTTTGTTGTATGAGACTTTCCCAGTACATTTCAAGCTATCTGGCATTCCTGGCCCTGCTGCCTTCTAATGATTAATAGCATTTCCTTAATTATTGTGATGATTCAGATTGCACCCTCACTATTCTCAAATGCACCATAGAGGGCAATACGGTTTGATTTGAGAACTATTCAACTACATAATTTCTTGTTAAGGGCTTTATAATGTATGGTGCACAGAGACCCATATGATTTTAAGAGGTTCCTGAAATTGGAGGAAAAAATGCATAGGCTTCATGTTTGATATACCATATATGTTGCTTTGTCAATGCTTTTATTCAAGCTAAGCGCATTAATGTTCATGTTAATATACTCTGCCTATAATTTTAACAATTTCTTGTTATTTAGTGTACTCAGAATCACATAGTATTAGAAATTTGTTTCCATTTAAAATATGTTGATCACTCAACCTTAATTTAATCGGTTTACTTTACTCTATGTATTTTCTTATTTTAAACAAATATTTTATATATTTTTTATTGTTGTTCAAGTACATTGTCTTGATTTTCCCCTATCAAGTCATTCTGTCCCACCCCTCCATGACTCCAACCCTCGAATCTGCCCCCTTTGGCTTTGTCCACTTATCCTTTATACATATTCCTTGATGGCCCTTCCCCTATTTTCCTTCATTATCCCTTTCCCTGGTCCCCTCAGGATACTGTCAGTTTGTTCTTTATTTCAATATCTCTGGTTGTATTTTGTTTGCTTTCTTGTTTTGTTTATTAGTTTGCACTTATAGGTAAGATCATATAGTATTTGTCTTTTACCACCTGGCTTATTTCACTTAGCATAATGCTCTCCAGTTCTATCCATGCTGCTGTGAAGGGTAGGAACTTCTTCTTTCTTTCTGCTGCATAATATTTCATTGATTAAATGTACAATAGTTTTTTACATTTGAATATTGTAAATTGTGCTGCTATGAGCATTAGGGTGCAGAGTCTCTTTTAAATGGGTGTTTCAGGATTCTTAAGGTATAATCCCAGCAGTGGAATTGCCAGCTCAAAACAAAATTCCATTTTTAGTTTTCTGAGGATATCCATACTGTTTTCCCCAATGGCTGCACAAGTCTGCATTCCCACTAACAGTGCACTAGGGTTGGATTTTCTCCACAACATCATTGGCACTTGTTGCTTGTTGATTTGTTTATGATGGCCATTTTGACCAGTGTGAAGTGGTATCTCATTGTGGTTTTCATCTGCATCTTTCTGATGGCTAGTGATGCTGAGCATCTTCTCATATGTCTTTGGGCCTTGTATGTCCTCCTTGAAGAATTGTCTGTGCAGGTCCTTTGCCCATTTTTTAATCGGGATATTTGTCTTCCTGGAGTGGAGTTGTGTAAGTTCTTTATATATTTTGCAGATCAAACTCTTGTCTGAGGTTTCATTTGCAGTTATGTTTTCCCATACTGTTGGCTCCCTTTTCATTTTACTGCTGTTTTCTTTAGTCATGTGAAAGCTTTTTATTTGACAAAGTCCCATTTGTTTATTCTTTCCTTTATGTACCTTGCTCTAGGGGACATATCAGTGAAAATATTGCTGTGTGGAATATTTGAGATTTTCCTGCCTCTGTGCTCTCCTCTAGGACTATTATGCTATCAAGACTTACATTTAAGTCTTTTATCTACCTTGAATTTATTTTTGTGTATGGTGTAAGTTGGCGATCGAACTTCCTTTTTTTTTTTTTTTTTTTGCATGTAGCTGTCCACATCTCCCAATACAATTTGTTGAAGGGGCTATTTTACTCCATTTTATGCTTTTGTCCCCTTTGTTGAATATTAATTGACCATAGAGACTTGGGTTTATTTCTGGGCTCCCTATTCTGTTCCACTGGTCTATGTGTTGGTTCTTATGCCCAGAATTTTTTTTATTATTGTGGCCTTGTAATATAGTTTAATATCAGTATGATCCCTCATACTTTGTTATTCTTTCTCAAAATTGCTGTGGCTATTTGGAGTCATTTATGGTTCCAAATAAACTTGTGAAATGTTTGTTCTATAGCTGTGAAGTACATCATTGCTATTTTAATAGGATTTGCGGTGAATCTATAAATTGCTTTGGGTAGTGTGGACCCAAACCAAGAATATGATATATGCTTCCATTTATTTCTGTCTTCCTTAATTTCTTTCTTTGGTGTTGTGCAGTTTCCTGAGTAGAGGTCATTTACCTCCTTTGTTAGGTTTATTCCTAGGTACTTCATTTTTCTTGTTGCTATTGCAAATGGGATTTTTTTTCTGCTTTCTGATTCTGATATTTCATTGTTGGTCTAAAAAATGGCTTTGATTTCTGAATATTGACTTTGTATCCCACTTTTTTGCCAAATTCACTTATTACGTGGAGTGATTTTTGGTGCAATGTATAGAATTTTCTGTGTATACTAGCATGTGATCTATCATATTTTATCACGTTGCAAACAATGACACTTTTGCTTCCTCCTTTTCAGTTTGGATGCCATATATTTCTTCTTTTTGTCAAATCACTGAGGCTGCAAATTCTAATACTATGTTGAATAGAATTGGTGAGAGGACATCCTTGTCTTGTTCCTGGTCTTAGTGGAAAAGCTTTATATTTTGCCCGTTGAGTATGATGTTGGCTGTATATGACCTTTATTATGTTGAGTATGCTCCCTCTACTCCCTCTTTTCTGAGTGTTTTTATCATAAATGGATGTTATACCTTATCAAAAGCTTTTTCCACATCTATTGATATGATCATGTGATTTTTGTCTTTGCTTTTTGTTTACATTTACTGATTTGCAAATATTGAACCATCCTTGCATCCCTGGGATGAATCCCGCTTGGTCATAGTGTATGACCTTTTTAATGTATTGTTGAATGCAATTTGCCAATATTTTGTTGTGGATTTTAGCATCTATGTTCATCAGCGATAGAAACCTTTCCCTGAACTTCCCTTTCAGGACTGCCTTTGCTGTATCTCATAAGTTTTGTTGTGAGTTTATTTCCGGAAACTTTTTGATTTCTTCCTTGATATCATTCTTAACCCATTCATTGTTTAATACCATGCTATTTAGTCTTCAGGAGTTTGAGTGTCTTTGAGTTTTTTCCTTGAGGTTGGTTTCTAGTTTCAGTTCCTTGTGGTGAGAGAAAATGCTTGATATGATATCAATTTTCTTGAATGTGTTGATGCGGGGGTGACTTTTCTCACAAGTCCCTCTGTTCACCATGGATGGAAGTAAACAAGACTGAGACATGATCCACTTGGGGGAGAGAGGTGGCTGATCTCTCAAGAGGGAAGGGCCATCAGCAGTGGCCAGTTTCTCAGGGGAAAAAGGCCTTGAGCCCCCTCCTCCAGGGGCTTTTATTGGGTTGTAATACACAGGAATACAGGGTGGCAAGGATCAAACAGTGGATAACATTTCAAAGAAATCTGAGGGCTTAGTCTGACTCAGTCTGTCAGGAAAGGGGGTTGTACAAACTTTGGGAGACATACTCATTTCTTCTTGGACCCTTATCATGTGAATGAAAGCACTCTTAGCAGAACAGATTTTGCAGGTTTTTCAGGAATTTTTCGTGATGCCAGATTTTTCCCTGGGACCCTCTCTAGCAAGGCAAGGAGCTGCACCCCTCCCCATCAGGTATTCAGGCTTAAGGGGATTAGAGCCAGGAAGTGCTTCTCCCAGAGGACATGGGGACTTGGGCTATGTCACATAGCCTGCAGGCACAGGTCTATTGCTCACTCTTTATTGTAGCCCCCAACCCCAAGTCCTTCCATGAAGGCCTTCCAAGTGGTCCAATCTGGCTTAAGTTGCTCCCAGCTGTGAGGAGACTTACCTGTCATTGACTTCTGACCAAGCTTTGAGGGCAGGGAGAGGAAACTGAGGCAGCATTTGCTACCAGAGACAAGCTTTGTCTCCTGTGGTTCCCATTCCAGAGGTCACTTGCTCATCCTTAGCCACTGGGTAGGGGTGGGTTAGGGTTACGATTCCTAAAACCAGGTACATGTTGAGGCTTCTTTTGTGTCCTATCATGTGGTCTATCTTTGAAAAAGTTCCATGTGCATTTGAAAAAAATGTGTATTTTGCTTCTTTGGGATAAAGGCTCTATATATATCAGTTAAGTCCATTTGACCTAGTGCACTGTTCAATGCTACGAAACTTTGTTAATATTTTGTTTTGAAGATCTATCCATTTTTGACAGTGGTTGTTAAAATCTTCTAATATAAGCATGTTGGTATCTATAACTTTCTTGAAGTCCTCCAAGATTTTCTGTATATATTTGTGTGGTCCCATATTGGGTTCATGTATTTTTACAATGCTTATGTCTTCTTGATGGATTCTTCCCTTGAGTATTATGAAGTGTCTTTCAGTATTTCCTTTTATAGCTTTTATTTTAAAGTCTATTTTTTCCGATATAAGTGTTGCTACCCCAGATTTTCTTTCCTATTCACTTTCTTGCAATTTTTTTTCAGACACTTCACTTTCAGTATTTGTAGATCTTTTGTTCTTAGGTGGGTCTCTTGTAGGCAGCATATGTGTGGGTCATGTTTTCTTATCCATTCAGTTACTCTATGTCTTTTTTAAAAAAAATATGTTATTTATTTATTTTTAGAGACAGGGGAAGGGAGGGAGAAAGAGAGGGAACAAAACATCAATGTGTGGTTGCCTCTTATGTGCCCCCTACTGGAGACCTGGCCTCCAACCCAAGCATGTGCTCTACCTGGGAATCAGACCAGTGACAATTTGGTTCATAGGCCAGCACTCAATCCACTGAGCAACACTAGCCAGGGCTATCCTATGTCTTTTTATTGGAGCATTTAATCCATTAACATTTAAGGTTATTATTGATAGATATTTACTCATTTTCTCCCTTTGTACTTGTGTTCCTCTTTCTCTGTTGCCCTTTTACTTATTCTTCTTTTTTTTTTGAATAAAATTTATTTTTTTAAATTGATTATGCTGTTACAGTTGTTCTATTCCCCCTTCATTCCCCTCCACCCTGCCCCCCCATCCCCACCATTACCCCCCTTTAGTTTATGTCCATGTGTCTCAAGTCCTTTAGGTTCTATATTTCCCATGCTATTCTTGCCCCCCCATCTATTTTCTATCTACTGTCTATGCTACTTATTTTCTGTACCTTCTCCCCCCATCTCCTCCTCCCACTCCCCTGTTGCTAACCCTCCTTGAGATCTTCATTTCTATATTTCCACTCCTGATCTAGCTGTTCTTTTAGTTTGCTTTCGTTTTAGGTGTGGTTGTTAATAACTGTGAGCTTGTTGTTCTTTCACTGTTCATGTTTCTTTAACTTCTTTTCCTTAGATAAGTCCCTTTAACATTTCATATAATAAGGGCTTGGTGATGATGAACTCCTTGAATTTGGTCTTATCTGAGAAGCACCTTATCTGTCCTTCCATTCTAAATGAAAGTTTTGCTGGATAGAGCAATCTTGGTTGTAGGTCTTTAGATTTCATGACTTGGAATATTTCTTTCCAGCCCCTTCTTGCCTGTAAGGTCTCTTTTGAGAAATCTGCTGACAGTCTGATGGGGACTCCTTTGTAGGTGATTGTCCCCTTAGCTCTTGCTGCTTCTAGGATTCTCTCCTTCATTTTAATTTTGGCTAATGTAATTATGATATGCCTTGGTGTGTTTCTTCTTGAGTCCAACTTTTTTGGTACTCTCTGGGCTTCTTGGATTTCTTGGAAGTCTATTTCCTTTGCCAGATTGGGGAAATTTTCTTTTATTATTTGTTCAAATAGTTTTTCCACTGGTGGTTGTGTCTTTCCCCCCTTCTGGTACCCCTATAATTCTGATATTGGAGTGTTTAAAGATGTCCTGGAGGTTCCTAAGACTCTCCTCATTTCTTTGAATTCTTGCTCCTTGACTCTTTTCTGTTTGGCCATTATTTGCTTTCTTCTGGTCCACTGCATTGATTTGAGTCCCAGTTTCCTTTTCATCTCTATGGGTTTCCTGTGGAATTCCATTCATTTCCCTTAATTTAGCCTTCATATGTTTCTCTAATTTGTGGCTATAATCAACCAGATCTATGAGGAAGCTGATGACCAGTGTTTTAAACTGTGCGTCTGAGAGTTTTGCTATTTCTTCGTCGCTTAGATTTATCTCTGGGGCTTTGAGGTCTTCCTGCGACATTTTTGGTCTGTTCTGGCCCTTTAAATGTGAGAAGCGGCGCCTAGGACTCCCAGGTCGCTGGGTTGTGACGCTGTATGTGGGGGCGTGGTCAGAGCGGGGAAATGGCGAGGCCCTCTATAGCCACAGCGCCAGTCCAACCTCCCACTCCCTCGCTCGCTCGCAATCAGGCAACCACAGTCAACACGCTGCACTGCCTCCCCACTGTATCCTCCGCAGTCGCTCACCCGGTGGGTCGCTCGATCGCTCACCAGGTCCAATCCTGCGTCTGGAACCTGCACGTCCGGATTCGCGCGTCTGGATTCCGCGCCGGGTCCGACCGAGCCCTCCTTTTCAACTCCTCACCAGACGCCGGTTTCGCCCCTTACCGGTCGGGCTGAAGAATTTGTTGTTAGCGGACTTCCGAAAAGTTCAGTTTTCCGTGTTCTGGTTGTGTTCTCTGATGCTAATATTTAGTTGTCCCTAAACTTGGTTGTGTGAGAAGGTACGGCACATCCACCTATACCTCCATCTTGGCGGAAGTCCTTATTCTTCTTATAGTTGTTCCTTTATCGTATCTAACAGCACTGATTTAATGGAGAAATATTTTTTCAGCCTTCTTTTGTCTGGGAAATTCCTTATTTTGCCTTCCATTTTAATTGAGAGCCTCACTGGGTAAACTAGTATTGTTGAAGGCCTCTCTGGTTTTCATTACTTGGAATATTTTTTGCCATTCTCTCCTGGCCTATAGTGTGTCTTTTGCAAAATCAGCTGCTAGCCTTATCTAAACTCCCTTGTATGTTACTTCCTGTTTCTCCCTTGGTGCTTTTAGATTCTTTGTCTTTAAAACTTGGCATTTTAATTATGATGTGTCTTGGAGTAGGCCTCCTTGGGTTCATCTTTATTGGGACCCTGTGTGCATGCTGAACTTGCATGGTTTTTCCCCTCTCCAGGTTCAGAAAGTTTTCTGCCATTATTTTTTCAAATAGGTTTTCTGTTTCTTGCTCTTTTTCTGGTATTTCTATGATTTGAATATTGTTGCATTTCATGTTGTCTTTCATTTCCCTTAAGCTATCTTCATATTTTTTAGTCATTTTCATATATCTGTTCTATTTGGGCATTTCTTTCTACCCTGTTTTCCAGGTCACTAATTTGGAACTCCGCTTCATCCAATCTGCTTGTAATTCCTTTTAGTATGTTTTTTTTATTTCAGAAATTGTATTCTGCATTTCTTCCTGGTTCTTGTTTATAGTTTCTGCTTCATTTTTCATAGTTATTGTTCTTACTCAGTTCCTTGTAGTTGTCTCTGGGATCTTTGAGCATCCTTATAACCATTGTTTTGAATTCTATATCTGATAGTTTGCTTACCTTCATTTCATTTAGTTCTTTTACTCAGGCTTGATTTACTCAGGCATTCCTTTTGATTGCAGGTTCTTTTTTTGTTTCCCCATTTTAGGTGACTGCTTTTGTTTGTTTCTGTGATTCCTAATGCTTTGCTTTGCTAGATACCTTCATAGGGTGAACTTTGATGGTAGGAGTTCTGTGGGACTCAGTGGTGTGGAGTCTTTGATCTCCTTGTCTGGATGCTCTAGGTTTGCACTTTCTTCTGTTTGTGTGGGCTCTCTTATTATACTTGATCTTTACCTGTTGATGGCTCCTTTGTGGTGGGTTTTCTCCTCCAGTGGGTTTATTGGTATTCACAACTTTCACCTTATTTTGTATGTGATCAGGAGGGCTACAAAGGTGGAATGGATTAAGACAACAGGAGAATATTCTATGGGATTTAAAGTACCAACATGTAGAGAACAGATAGGAGATCCATTTGGAGAAGTGTAGCAATAACCATGATATTTCACCCAACAAGGCACTTTTTATAAAAGGTGTAAAAGAAATAAGACTCTTATTAGAGGGGAAAAGAATATGATGACTCCAGTAAGCAGAGCACTTATTCGAAGTTAAATGGTGAGGTATAGTGAGACTAAGGAATAGAAACTTGGCATAGTGTGCAAGAGAATAGAGTTAACCACAACAGAAATAAAGCTCAGGTGATAGACCAAGGCCAGAGAAGAGTGCTATGTGGGATTTAGAACAACAATATCATGACAAATACTATATGATTGAAATAAAAAGAATAAAAAGTAAAAGACCAAGAGTAGTGTGATATTAGAATACATGTGAAGTGAAAGAAGAAAACTTAAAATGTAATATGAATGGGAGAACAAGAAAACCAGTCAAACAATAAAATGAAGCACATAAAACAAAATAAATGGAAAGAAGAAAAATAAATTAATAAAAATAATGAAACAAAAACAAAACAAATAAAATAAAAAATAAAAATAAAATGCAAGTTCTGTAGGGTAGAAAAGTGCAATTTGTCTCAGTTGTTGGAGTTAGCCTTCTGATATCTCTATGGGTTTGTCTTTGACAGGTTTATAAGACCTAAGCTCCAGGTCTTATTGTCTTAGACTTTGGGGAAAAAACCCTCCTGCTAACTTTAAACCCACTAAGGGGGTTTTGCTGATCTTCTTGGCTGCTGCAGGCACAGAGGGGCTGGGCTTCATTTTTTTTCCTTTCCTGTAGTTCTGTGAAGATGGGGGCTTGGTCTGGTCTACAATATTCACAGGTGCCCAGTCTTCAGAGTGCTTGGGGGAGGGGGCATACTGTGCATATGCACCAGGCTGGCAACTTCATTATGCCACCCTTTGATCATTCCAGGAGGTGCTCCTAGTGGGATCAACTCTCATCCCTCTCCTTCCCTCTTTGATGGCCTAGGCTCCATGCTCCTGCAAAGCCTTTTCAGAGCAGTTTAGTTCCCCTCTTAATTTAAGTCTCTCTGGGGACTCGTACTTCTCTGAGGCCCCATTGCCCTCCTTTGATCAGTCTGTGACATACCCTGATTTGGAGAAAATCAGCCCCTCTTTCTCCTTCTTTGCTGGTTGGGCCCCCGCCGCCGAGAGGACCTTGCAAAGTGGCTGAGACCCCCCCCTTTTTTTTTTTTTTAAAGCAAATGCCCCTTTATTGTGGGCAGTAGTACCTAACAAGGGCTTGGCTTTTCATACAGACCAACAACTCTCTAACCAGTATGAAGACTGGGTCACAGTCAGTTGCAGCCCAACTTTTCTCCCATCTTCAGGTGTTACCTGGCTCCCCAGTTTCTCTTGTATTGTTCCAGTCAGCAGCAACAGTACCAGCTTGGGGAACAAGACCTGCAGTGGGTCTCCCACTGTGTCTTTATCTTCCCAGTGACTTTAGACATCCAGGTCTTTCCTGGTGCAGGACTGGCTTTCCTACTCTGGGAGGGGAGGGAGCTTTGAAGTTACAATCCTTGATCCGGCTCTCATCCAAAGGCCCTGGGGCCAACACAGTGCCAGGCATAGGGCCTGGGGATCTTTCCATTGGCCTATAAACTATTCTTACTCTCTGTTTTTTAAATGTCCTCTGCAATCTTTGACTTCCAAACTTTATATAAACTGGGATTCCATTGGCTGTCTACTTTGTTCTTCAGAAGATTGGCTAGGTGTCCCATCTAGGTGCATAAGTAAGTGAGATCAGCTCCCACCTACCTTGCAGTCATCTTCAGAGCTCTTCTCTATGTATTTTCTCTTATGCATTCAAAAACATTATTTTTAGAAGTGAGGTCCTTGTGGGGGGAGCGCAAGGGGGGAGCGCAAGGGGGATAAGTACTAATGGAAAAATACAATAAAAACCCAATAATTTTTAAAAAGAAGAAAAAAAAGAAGTGAGGTCCATAGCTTCACCAAATTACCTAAGGGATTTTTACCCCCCCCCAAAAAAAAGTAAATAAAAGGCTGAAATCTCAGAGCCTGAACTTCAATGTCTT
Source organism: Artibeus jamaicensis (assembly GCF_021234435.1). NCBI lineage: Eukaryota > Metazoa > Chordata > Mammalia > Chiroptera > Phyllostomidae > Artibeus > Artibeus jamaicensis. The sequence continues at coordinate 443,880 of NW_026521822.1, forward strand.
TGCATTGTTCTGCCTAAGTTTAATCTATCAAACAGGGTCAGACTCAGGACTTCAAGTGAGGACTGTCTAGGAGGAGTGTCCAAGAAAGAGTAAAAAATTACTATCATGTGGCAGATGATTGAAACTGTCTGACACAATTTGATCTTGCTATAGCAACAGATTCCAACCTATTCCGGCACTCTCTCCTCCATGGGACAAGCCGTTATACAGACTTAGACAGTGAAAAAAAATCAGTATCATTCATAAATATAGTTAGACTATCTCTATAGAAAAATAGACTGGAAAAATAGAGGAATATAAGGTAATCTTTGGATATACTGTTTCTTGATCAGGCTAGACATGGGGTTCTCACTTAGACTTTGATGAGAAGCATGGACTGAACTGAATTAGAATCAGTAGGGATTGAGTATTAATCTTGTAGTTCATATGATTCATAGGACAAACTCTGAGAAACCTGGGCTATATATGCAACTCCTGCACATTTGTTTTAAAGGGACCAGTCAGCACCTGATACACATCCACCTTTATTGCTCTGTTATTCTGAAGTCTTTCACTTAATTCAAAACTCCCTTGATGCACTTTTACTTATCTGTTAAGCCTGGAGCACATGTATACACCTCTATATTTATTCTTCCCAAAGCCCTGCCTCCCATTTCTCCTATAGTGCTTTCTTCATTTCTTTAGTGCAATAGGGATTCTATATTATATTAAAATTATTTGTTTAAATGTCTGTGTCACCAGGCTGAGGTGCTCAATGGTAGGGGCTATTTCTCTTCATCATGGGATTTTTTCCTCCCACATCTTAGATATTTGTCAACTTAAATTGAAAATCAAGAAATTCCCTTTTCATTGAGAGTTGTTGGAGACTTTATTCTGAAATCAATCTTTTATAGATTCAAAGTTCTCTACCTATGTAAAAGTTTTTCTAATTTTATCTTTTCCTCTCTTAGATCAAGTTTCTTGGACATGTTACATATACATATGCCTACATATAAAAATACACCATGTTTGTTATTGTGGCAGAGATAGTTGTCTACCCAATGTATATTCTCCCCTTCTTACTTACAAGTAGTAAAAACAAAACAAAAACCTAGATTTTTCAGTCCTCCTACAGAAAAGGACAATCATCTTACCCAGTTCTAAGATATGAATGGAAATTATTGGGTGGGACTTCGAGGAAAACCCTTAAAAAGAGAAGAGATTTGGCTGGTTTGAACATTTTTGCCCCTTTCTCTTTGACCCTTCCCTTCTTTTTTTCTGGAACACAAACAGAATGTTGGGAAGTTAAGTGACCATCTTGGGACCACAATGTGATTGATGAGCACATTATAATTGTTGGATGAAATGATACAAGGAGTTTGGGTCCTGATTGCATCATGGGGCCACTGGTCAGCCCTGGGTTTACTACTTCTAGATTTCTTATAACTAGGAAAAAATTAGGACCTAATTTATTTAAGCTATTTTTCCTTCCTTTCTCCCTCTTTTCCTCTATGCTTTCCTTCTCCCACCCTCTCTTTTTTTATATTTCTGCAGCAGAATGCAAAACCTTGACTATTATGTAGCTTCATTAATGAGTATACTCCTGTTAACTCACATTAGTGCAGTAGAAAACTAACCAAAAAACTGGTCATTACTTGGTTGTAAATGAGGCCAATATAGAGAACAAACATATACTCTATCTAACCTCTCTATCCTTAAGTTATAAAGAGGCATTTATAGTGATCCCACATTTTAAAAAGTCATATGTGTGTATATAAAATATATAAATATAGTAATATACATATACGTAGCTGTCTAAAAGATGTTTATCGTAGCTCCTAATAATTAATAGCAGTGGGATTTCCATATTATTATTACTTCATTTCTTAAAATGTTATATTGCTTCCATCTCCTACATGACTGTTGATTTTATAGTATCAAAAATAATAGAACTACTTTTAAAAAATGTGATGTATAGTAAGAACATTTTTATAAAAATAGAACTTTTTTTTTGAAGTGAAGTGTTTTTATTTTTTAAAATTGCCATTAATTCTACTCAAGAAAAAATGTTCAGATCACACTACATATGCCCGTCATTGTACTGGCTGATGGGGCTTCAGTTTTTGACATCTGATATGAAGCATTTAATTTCCTTCTATAAAATTTATTTGAGATAAGTAGAGGGCAACAAAAGCCAATTGAGAGTGGATGCTACACAATCAATCAGCCAGGCTTAGTCTATAAAACTCCTCTCCATAACTACATGATTCAAAGTCATTGGCGTGGATCTCAGGATCTCTAATGCAAACTTTGAATGAAATTCTTTTTTTTTCTTCTTTACTATGCATATTTCTATTTTTTTAATTAATTTTATTTAGTTATTTTTCAAGTACAGTTTTTTGTCTATTTTTCCCATCCCAGACTCCCCCGCCCTTGCTCCCCCCCCCTCCCATTTCCATCCCCCTTAGTTCTCATCCCTGTGTCCTTCCTATTTGTTCCTCCAAATCCCTCCCCCTTTTCCCCCTTAACTTCCCTTCCTTCTCCCCTCTGGTCACTATCCCCTTGTTCTCTATTTCAGTGTCTTTCTTTTTTTTTTCTTTCTGCTTGCTTGTTTGTTTTGTTGTTTAGCTTCCTGTTAAAGGTGAGATCATATGGTATTTGTCTTTCAGCACCTGGCCTATTTCATTTAGCATAATGCTTTCCAGTTCCATCCATGTTGTTGCAAAAGATAGTAGCTCCTTCTTTCTCTCTGCTGCATAGAATTTCATTGTGTATATGTACCACAATTTTTTGATCCATTCATTTACTGATGGGCACCTAGGTTGCTTCCAACTCTTGGCTATTGTAAATTGTGCTGCTATGAACATTGTGGTGCATAGGTTCTTTGATATTGATGTTTTAGGATTCATAGGATATAATCCCAGCAGTGGAATTGCTGGGTCAAAAGGCAGGTCAATTTTTATTTTTCTGAGAAAATTCCATACTGTTTTCCATAATGGTTGTACCAGTCTGCAATCCCACCAACAATGGACTAAGGACCCCTTTTCCCCACAACCTCTCCAACATTTGTTGTTTGTTGCTTTGTTTATGATAGCCATCCTGACTGGTGTAAAGTGGTATCTCATTGTGGTTTTAATTTGCATCTCTCTGATAGCTAACGATATTGAGCATCTCTTCATGTGTCTCTGAATGTTCTGTATGTCCTTGGAGAAGTGTTTGTTCAAGTCCTTTTCCTATTTTTTAATTGGGTTGGGTGTCTTCTTAGAGTGGAGTTGTGTAAGTTCTTTGTATATTTTGGAGATTAAACCTTTGTCTGAGGTATCATTGGCAAATATGTTTTCCCATACAGTTGGTTGTCTTTTTAATTTAATACTGTTTTCTTTAGCCCTGCAGAAGCTTTTAATTTTGATGAGATCCCATTTGTTTATTCTTTCCTTTACATTCCTTGCTCTAGGGTACATATCAGTAAAGAATTTGTGCGTGGAATATCTGAGATTTTCTTGCCAATGTTCTCCTCTAGGACTTTAATGGTGTTATGACTTACATTTAAGTCTTTTATTCACCTTGAATTTATTTTGGTGTATGGTGTAAGTCTGTGCTCAAGTTTCATTTTTTTTGCACGTAGCTGTCCAGTTCTCCCAACACCATTTGTTGAAGAGGCTATCTTTACTCCATTTTATGTTACTGCCCCCCTTTGTCAAATATTAATTGACTGTAGAGGGTTGGGTTGATTTCTGGGCTCTCTGTTCTGCTCCATTGGTCTATGTGCCTGTTTTTATGCCAGTACCAGGCTGTTTTGATTACAGTGGCCTTGTAATACAGTTTGATATCAGGTGTTGTGATCCCCACTACTTTGTTCTTCTTTCTCAAAAGAGCAGCTGCTATTCGGGCTCATTTGTGGTTTCATATAAATTTTTGAAGTATTTGCTCTATGTGTGTGAAATATGCCATTGGTACTTTAATAGGTATTGCATTGAGTCTGTATATTGCTTTGGGTAGCATGGACATTTTGATGATGTTCATTCTTCCAATCCATGAACAAGGTATATGTTTCCATTTGTTTGCGTCTTCCTTGATTTCGTTCTTCAGGGCTGTGTAGTTTTCTGCATACAGGTTTTTTACCTCCTTAGTTAGGTTTATTCCCAGATATTTTATTTTTCTTTTTGCTATATTGAATGGGATTTTTTCCTTGATTTCTGCTTCTGCTTATTCAATGTTGGTATACAAAAATGCCTTTGATTTCTGGATATTGACTTTGTATCGTGCTGTTTTGCCAAATTCATTAATTAGCTTGAGCAGTTTTTGGGTAGAGTCTATAGGATTTTCCATGTACACTACCATGTCATCTGCAAACAGTGACAGTTTTGCTTCCTCCTTTCCTATTTGGATGCCTTTTATTTCCTTTTTCTTGCCTGATCACTGTGGCTAAAACTTCCAATACTATATTGAATAGAAGTGGTGAAAGTGGACATCCTTGTCTTGTTCCTGATCTTAGTGGAAAAGCTTTTAGTTTTTGCCCATTGAGTATGATATTGGCTGTAGGTCTTTTATATATGGCCTTTATTATTTTGAGAAATGCTCCCTGTATTCCCACTTTGCTGAGTGTTTTTATCATAAATGGGTGTTGTACCTTATCAAAAGCTTTTTCCGCATTTATTGATATGATCATGTGATTTTTGTCTTTGCTTTTGTTTATGTGATGTATTACATATACTGATTTGCGAATATTGAACCATCCTTGCATCCCTGGGATGAATCCCACTTGGTCATGGTGTATGATCTTTTTGATATATTGTTGGATGCGATTTGCCAATATTTCGTAGAGGATTTTAGCGTCTATGTTCATCAGCGATATTGGCCTGAAATTTTCTTTCTTTGTTGTGTCTCTATCTGGTTTTGGAATTAAGATGATGCTGGCTTCATAAAAAAGAATTTGGGAGTTTTCCATCCTTCTGGGTTTTCTGGAATAGTCTGTGGAGAATAGGGGTTAGCTCTTCCTTAAATGCTTTGTAGAATTCTCCTGTGAAACCATCTGGACCAGGACTTTTGTGTGATGGGAGTTTTTTGATTACTGCTTCAATTTCTTTTGCTGTTATTGGTGTATTTAGATTTTCTGCTTCTTTTTCAGTGAGTTTTGGAAGATTGTATTTTTCTAGAAATGTGTCCATTTCCCCTAGGTTTTCAAATTTCTTGGCATACAGTTCTTCATAGTAATTTCTTACAATCCCTTCTATTTCTGTGGTATCAGTTTGAATCTCTCCTCTTTCATTTCTGATTGTGTTTATTTGTGTCCTCTCTCTTCTTTTCTTGATGAGCCTACTTAAAGGCTTGTCTATTTTGTTTATCTTCTCAAAGAACCAACTCCTGGATTCATTGATCCTTAAAATTGTGCTTTTAGTTTCTATCTCATTTAATTCTGCTCTAATCTTAGTTATTTCCTTCCTTCTGCTTGCTCTGGGCTGTCTTTGTTGTTGTTCCTCGAGTTCTTGCAGGCGTAGGGTTAGGTTGTTTGTTTGAAATGTTTCTATCTTCTTTAGGTAGGCTTGTATTGCTATAAATTCCCTCTCAGGACTGCCTTTGCTGTGTCCCATAAGTTTTGGGTTGTTGTGAGAACATTTTCATTTGTTTCCAGAAACGTTTTGATTTCTTCCCTAATTTCATTCTTGACCCATTCATTGTTTAATAGCATACCATTCAGTCTCCCTGATTTTGGGTGCTTTGGGTTTTTTTCTATGGGGTTGGTTTCCAATTTTAGTCCCTTATGGTCAGAGAAAATGCTTGGTATGATTTCAATTTTCTTGAATTTGTTGAGGCTCGTTTTGTGTCCTATCATGTGGTCTATCTTTGAAAATGTTCCATGTGCATTTGAAAAGAATGTGTATTTAGCTTCTTTGGGATGAAGGGCTCTATATATATCAGTTAGGTCCATTTCAGTTAGGTCCATTTCATCTAGGGTGTTGTTTAATGCCACAATATCTTTGTTGATAATTTGTTTGGAAGATCTGTTCATTTTTTATAGTGGGGTGTTCAAATCCCCTACTATAATTGTGTTGCTGTCAATATCTTTCTTGAAGTCCTCTAAGATTTTCTTGATATATTTGGCTGCCCCTATGTTTGGTGCATATATGTTTACAATGTCAATTCTTCTTGGTGGATTCTTCTCTTGAGTATAATGAAGTGACCTTCTGGGTCTCTCTTTATGGCCTTTTTTTTTTAAGTCTATTTTGTCCGATATGAGAATTGCTACCCCAGCTTTTTTTCTGGTCCATTTGCTTGGAAAACTTGTTTCCAGCCTTTCACTTTTAGTCTGTGATGGTCTTTTGTCCTGAGGTGGGTCTCTTGTAGGCAGCATATGCGTGGGTCATGCTTTCTTATCCATTGAGCTATTCTGTGTCTTTTGATTGGAGCATTTAATCCATTTACATTTAAGGTTATTATTCATTAAGGGAGTTATTCATTGCCATTTTTGTACCTGTGTTCCTCTCTGTCTCCCTCTTATCCTTCCATCCTTTAAAGCAGTCCTTTTAGTATTTCTTGTAGAGCTGGTTTGGTGGAGGCGTATTGTTTTAGCCTTCTTTTGTCTTGGAAGCTCTTTATTTGGCCATCTATATTGATTGAGAGCCTTGCTGGATAAAGTAGCCTTGGTTGTAGGCCTCTGGTTCTCATGACTTGGAATATTTCTTGCCATTCTCTTCTTGCTTGAAGTGTTTCCATTGAGAAGTCAGTAGCTAACCTTATTGGGGCTCCCTTGTATGTTATTTCTTTTTTCTTCCTTGCTGCCTTTAAGATTCTCTCTTTGTCTTGGAATTTTGCCATTTTGATGATGATGTGTCTTGAAGTGGGCCCCCTTGGGTTCCTCTTGATTGGGATTCTATGTGATTCCTGGATTTGTGAGACTTTTTCTCTTATCAAATTTGGGAAATTTTCTCTCATTACCCGCTCAAATACGTTTTCTATCCCTTGTTCTTCTTCTTCTCCTTCTGGCATTCCTATTATGCGGATATTATTAGGTTTCATATTGTCTTGCATTTCTCTTAATCCCTCTTCATTTTTTCTGAGCCTCTTTTCATTTTCTTGCTCTTTCTGTGAGATGCTTTTGTAACATACCCCAATGCAAGCAAATGTCGGATGCCTTCAGGAGTTTAAGATGGAACTTTATTGGCCAAAGTTTCAAAGTTTTACCTGCGCAGGGGCGAACTCTCGGGGTGCCTCCGGAGACACGGGTGCCAAAATGGCTGCAAATGAGAGTCGTCCCGAATGCTTACAGACTGGGGTTCTTATAGAGGTGAGCAAGCAAGTGATTTCCAGAAGCAAGAGGTGGCAGTTAGCCGTTGTCCAGTGGCTCATGCTAGGGCTCGTGATCTTGCTGATGATTGGCCCACAAGGTGCATGAACAGCTCGTGCTCAGGTTAGCCATTGGCCTAGGGGCTCATGCTCTACCGACTGAGCTAGCCAGGCTCATGCTAGGGGGAAAAATTTCCAGGAGGCTATCTGCTTGACCAATTCTTACTTTCTGTACTTTCTATCTTCTTTGCTGAGACAGTCTGGAGCCTGCCTCAGGTTCCTTTTGGCTACTTTTATCTAATTCCGGCCCTAACACTATCTACCTTGTCCTCCAACTCATTAATCCTATCCTCCGCTTCATCTATCCTACTTTGGAAACTTTCTACTGTGTTCTTCAATTCGGAAATTGTATTCTTCGTTTCCTCTTGTCTCTTGCTGATAGTTTCCATTTCCTTTTTCATGTTGCTGTAGTTTGCAGAGAGATCATTGTAGTTCCCCTGTAGTTTCTGGTAGTTCACTGTGAGCTCTTTGAACTTCGTAATAACCAGTGCTTTGAATTCACTATCTGATAGTTGATCAGCCTCTATTTCATCTAACATTCTTTCTGAAGTTTCTGCTTTTTCTTTCATTTGGGGATTGTTTCTTTGTCTTCCCATTGTTTGAGACTCTTCTTGTTAGTCTCAGGTTCTAAAATTGATCTGTTCTGAAAGCCTGGTTTTATGGTGTGAACTTCTGTGGTATGATCCTTGTGAAGTTCAGTGGTGCAAACTCCTTGAAGTTTCTTGATTTTCTTTGTCTCCACCTACTCTCACGCTGGTCCTCGCGCTGGTCCCTGCGTTGGTCACCTACCACTGCTGAATGTCCCGGCTCTAGTAGCCGCCTCCTCAAGCACCCAGGCCTGTTACTACAGCAGTGGCACAGAGGCTGGGAATGTCCCGGCTCCCGTATCTGGCTCCTCTGCCGCCCAGGGCTGTCACAGGGGTTTGGAGTGTCCCGTCTTCCATACCTGCCTCCCCGGCATCTAGTCCTGTCTCTATGGCAGTGGCACAGAGGCTTAGAATTTCCCAATTCCTGTACCTGATTCCCCAGCGTCCAGTCCAGTTGCTATGGCAGCGGCACAGGGGCTGAGAACGTCCCGGCTCCCGTGGCTGGCTCCTCAGGGTCCAGGCTGGTCTCTATGGTGGCGTCACAGGGGCCTTTGGTGTCCCAGCTCCTGCAACTGACCCTTCTGTTGCCCAGGCCGGTAGCTGTGGAATTGGCACAGGGGCCGAGAAAGTCCCAGCTTCGGTTCCTGATTCCTCTTTCTCCCAGGACCATCCCAGGGGCTTGGAATGTCCGGCTCCCGTACCTGACTCCCCGGCTCCCAGGCCTGTTGCTCTGGCGGCAGCACAGGGGTCGTGTGAGACCCAGCTCCAGTAGCTGACTCTGCCGCCATCTGGTGTTTCAGCGTCAGTCACAATCTGTGGTCTTTTAATTTCATAAATGCTGGGTAACCAATGGTTTATTGTGCTGTTTCTCTATAGATCTGCCAGGATTTTCACCCATGAGTACAGGAGCTAGCATCAGCTCCATCTTACTCCGTGGCCATCTTCCCAGCATCCTCTAAAAATAGAACTTTTAAAAAGAATATTATTCAGTTAAACAACACTTTGAGGGAATGAAGCAAAGGATTCATTGCACTCTTCAAAAACAAAGAAATGTTTCACACAATAGAATCCTGCTTGGTCATAAAAAAAGAAGAAAACTTTACCCTTTGCAACAGTCTTAATGGACCTGGGAACATTATGCTAAGTGAAATAAGCTAGCTAGAGAAAGACAAATACCATATAATTTCACTCACATGTAGAATCTAATGAATAAACTGAACCAACAAGCAAAATAGAGACATATTCATAGACACAGAGCGAAATGACAGGTAAGGCAAGGAACCGGTTAGGGGGTGGAGGGATTCAGCAAAAAGGAAAAAAACTCATGGACGTGGACAACTGTGTGGTGATTGCAGTAGGATAAATAGTAATGGTAAAAATCCAATAAATTTCTAAAAAAAGAATGCTGGTGTAATAATGTTTCTAATCAGTTCACCTGAAAGTCGGATTATCCAGGTTGGTGCTATGAAATCACAAAGGTCCTTAAGAGAGGAAGAGAGAGGCAGGAGAGGAGTTCAGAATGATACAATGTAAGAATAACTTGATTTGCTCTTACTGGCTTTGAAGATGGAAGAAGGGGCCAAGTCAGGGAATCTGGGTGGCTTCTAGCAGCTGGAAATGACAAGAACATGGTCCCTCCCCTAGAGCACCTACAAGGAAACACAGCCCTGCCAATTCTGGATTATAGCTCTGAGAGACCCATGTAGGACTTCCATCCTACAAAACTGTAAGATGATAAATTTGTGTTGGTTAAGTCACTAAAATATAAATAAATAAGTAAACAAATAAATAAATAAATAAAACAAAGAAATATTAAAGGTTATAAGGTCACGATCACAATGCATAAAATGAATTAACAATTCAATATACTGTTTTTCTCCTTGATCACATTTTATAAGAAAATGTTATTGGAAAATATAGTAGATCTTTAAGAATATAAAAGGGCTCGGGGTTTTAACCAGTCACTGTATAATCTCATAGCACAGGGTTATTTTGGATCGATTATTTTCTTCATGTTTTCTAGTATAGTTGTACTTTAATGAATGTGTCATTCAATGATGTAGCTGGGTTTGATTTAGCTGTATTTTCATCTGCTCTCTGAGCAGATAGTTGCTGTACTTAAAATTATTTGAAGAAGAAAGGTATTATTTTAGTATTAGGTATTATTATCAACATCCTGCCTTTTAAAAGCTCAAAGGGAAAGACAAAAGGACCTGTGCTTATTAGTATTTTCAATTAGACAGAGAAAGATAATTTCCAAAGCACCTAATCTTTCCTATAGGTTCCCACCACCGACAGCAATACATTTCAGTCAAATATATATGTGGAGAGAGACATGAATCCAACTTCTAAATTTCCTTTAAATCTAATAAACACATTTATTACAGGCTTTCCCTGCATGTTTATACACACAGTCTTAGAGAAATCTGTTTGCTTCTGGTGACGAGGTTTAGCAATATTCTCATAAGTACTAGTCCCCCAAACTGAGTGGGTGATACAAAATCATGTGGCTGTTTTGTTTGGGGTCTCAGAAAGCATCATGCCAAATCTTTCAACTGTGGTATTAGGCATAATAACATTCCTGGAAGAGTAATGAAATATACCTTTAGAGATTAGTTACCGGGAAGTTTTTATTCTTTTACAGGGAATTAGATGCAGTCTTAATACAGTTGCCCATTAAATTAATTGAATTACCTTACCCTTTGTAGGAAGTCAACTTTTATCACTTGGATACTTGATTGTTATCCAGACATCCCTCATAGCCTTCAACCTGAGTTATAATTCAAAAGTCATCCAGCTCTAAACTGGCTAAAGAGCTCATGATTCAATAAATTGATTTGTTAAGAGGTACAAATTGAATTTCAAAATGATGTTAAGGAGTTCCAAATAACAACTTTGAATGTCTGTCACAAGCAGAATGATTAAAAAAAGAGTATGTCGGAACAGATTACAGACTTTACTGAGACCATCATACATTTAGACTAGATAGAGAGTATACTTTTTGGCCCAGTAGGATGTGTTTCAAATTAAGTACTTGTTATTTTTGGTAGAAAGGTGAGTCTGAATATATCAAATGAAATGACACCATGTTAAATTACCTGTTCTAAAATAATGTTCTTTGTTCTTGTCATGAGATTCTCTTTTAGAAGTACAGTGTTATATTAAAATTTAGGCTGTGTACTAAATTGAAAGTATGAAATCCTGACATAAAAATTACAACTAAACTACAGAAAATCTATCATTCAGAGCCTCCTGAAATCCAGATCAGTGGAAGTCCTGTAACTAGAGAATTAAAGAAGAAACCAGGAGACTTCCACCAAGAGGGAGGCATAGGTGGATACACCGTGCTTTCTCACAAAACCAACTTTAGAGAAAACAAAATATTAGCAACAGAAAACACAGCCAGAACACAGAAAATTGAACTTTTCAGAAGTCTGATAACAATGAATTCTTCAGCCTGACTGGTAAGAGGGGTGAATCCAGCAGTTGGGGGAGCAGGGTTGCACAAGAAAACTCAGTCAGACAGACTCGGGTGTGCGGTTCCCAGGCATGGGGTTGCTAAGGGCAGACCCAGTGAGCAACCCAGTGAGCCACAGGCGGACCCAGAGAGGGCGCAGGGCGGCGGGTTGACTGTGGTGGCACATTCCTGCACAGATGGACCAGCGAGGGAGTGGGCAGTGAGACAGAACCGAGTAGGCCCTAGCAATGGGAGGTAGCAGAGAAGGCCGCCATTTCCCCGATCTGACCCTGCCCCCACATACAGAGTCACAAACCAGCAAACCCGCCCTGGTGGCCCAGCCCCTAAGGCTCCACTCCTCACACTTAACGGGTGCGAACAGACCAAAAATGGCTCAAGAAGATCTCAAAGCCCCATAGCCCATAACTCTAAGCAATGAAGAAATAGCAAAACTTTCAGATGCACAGTTCAAAACACTGGTGATCAGGATGCTCACAGAACTGGTTGATTTTACTCACAAAATAGAGGAACATATGAAGGCTAAACTAATTGAAATGAAGGAAATTGCACAGGAAACCAATAGTAATGGAAAGGAAACTGGGACTCAGATCAAAGGAGTGGACCAGATGGAGGATAAAAATGACCAACCAGAAAAGGATGAAGAAACGAGAATTCAAAAAAATGAGGAGAGGCTTAGGAACCTCCAGGACATTTTTAAACTCTCCAACATCTGAATTATAGGGGTACCAGAAGGAGGAAAGGAACACCCATGAGTGGAACACTTATTTGAACAAATAATAAAGGAGAATTTCCCCAATCTGGCAAAGGAAATAGACTTCCAGGAAATCCAGGAAGCTCAGAGAGTCCCAAAGAAGTTGGACTCAAGAAGAAACACACCAAGGCACATCATCATTACATTAGCCAAGATTAAAATGAAGGAGAGAATCCTAGAAGCAGCAAGAGCTAAGGGGACAGTCACCTACAAAGGAGTCCCCATCAGACTGTCAGCGGATTTCTCAAAAGAGACCTTACAGACAAGAAGGGGCTGGAAAAAGGTATTCCAAGTCATGAAATCCAAAAACCTACACCCAAGATTGTTCTATCCAGCAAAGCTTTCATTTAGAATGGAAGGGCAGATAAAGTGTTTCTCAGATCAGATCAAATTCAAGGAGTTCATCATCACCAAGCCCTTATTATATGAAATGTTAAAGGGACTTATCTAAGATAAAGAAGATAAAAAAGATGAACAGTGAAAGGACAGCAAACTCACAGTTATTAACAACCACACCTAAAACAAATGCAAACTAAAAGGACAGCTAGGCAGGAGCAGAAACATAGAAATGAAGATCTCATGGAGGGTTAGCAACAGGGGAGTGGGAGGAGGAGAAGGGGGGAGAAGGTACGGAAAATAAGTAGCATAGATGGTAGGTAGAAAATAGACAGGGGGAGGGCAAGAATAGTATGGGAAATCTAGAATCTAAAGAACTTGAGACACATGGTCATAAACTAAAGGGGAGGAGTGGTGGAGGTGGGTGGGTGCAGGGTCGAGGGGAATGAAGGGGGGAAATAGAACAACTGTAATGGCATAATCAACAAAATAAAATAAAAAGAAGAAACCACACTTGAGCCTGGTAGGAGGAGAAGAGATGCAGAAAGTGTTGGTTCCACACCCACATATGGCAAATAAAAATCAGGAGGGATATCTTGGCTACAGAGGTCCCCCTGAGGAGCAAGAGGTCCCAGCCCTACACTGGGTCTCCCAGCCCAGAGCTCCAAAGTCAGAAAGAAAAGTTCCCATAACTTCTGACTATAAAAACCAGTGGGGATTGAGGCTGAGGGAGATGGAAGCTGTTGGAATTTCAGGCAGTTCTTCTTCAAGGGTTCATGCACAGACTTACTTGAACTCACTTCCTCTGAGCTCCAGCACTGAGCTAGCAGCTTAAAAGGCACTAGAGACTTAGGTAGAGAAACTAAATTGTCCAGCATTGGGGCAGGAGCTAGAGGGGCAGCTTTTTCCCAGACAGAGTGCTGGCAGAGATTATTGTTCCTTCGATGAGTCCTCCTCCCACAGAGCCTGCAGATTGGTGCCATATCTGAGTCACCATCAACCTGGCTTACACTGATATGTCTCTGAGGCACTGCTCTACCCAATTTTTGGGCCCACCCAAGTTGTTTCCAGTTGCTTTTCCTTACAAATGACCTGTATTGACTCATGCTTCAGATTTTTCTAAATTCTCTCAAACAAGCAGTATCCAGCTTCAGTGAATCCAATACCCCTTGCTATGTGGCCCAAAGCCTAGCACTTTCAGCAGCTGGCCTTGGTTCACAGCTTGGCTTTTCTTGGGTACCTCCAAAACCAACACAAGTAACAGCCATATGCAGGCACTTTGCCAGGTGGCCCTGGACAGAACACAGGGAGTGAATGACCTTGGCCTGTACCTCATGTAGGGCTCCAGAACCAGTGTACCCAGTGAACAGCTTCAGACCACACTGAAGCACCAGCACCCAGTCACTTCCTGAAGCATCACCCTCAAGGGGCAGACTGTAGGCACCAGAGCCCTGCTGAAGTAAGTTGTGCGCTGTAGGGTGTACCCCTGCACAACTGATCTTCCATGGTGCTCAGAGATCAGTGGTCTGTGGTTGCAGCCAGTCCTTGCAGCTGATCATTCTGGGAGGAAATCCCTCCATTGACATGCCAACAGCAATCAAGGCTCAACTAAAAGGGGAGGGTATATATAGCCCACATAGTGGGCACATCTTGAGTGCCTGGCTTGAGTGATCAGGGAGGCAGTACTACTAGAACCTAAAGAAAACCTACTATATTGGCCTACTGTACCAAGCCTTGGAGATGTAGCAGCTCTACCTAATACATAAAAACAAACACAGGGAGGCTATGAAAATGAGGAGACAGACTTCCGCCAAGATGGAGGCATAGGTGGATGTGCCGTGCCTTCTCACACAACCAAGTTTAGAGACAACTAAATATTAGCAACAGAAAACACAGACAGAACACGGAAAATTGAACTTTTCGGAAGTCCGCTAACAACAAATTCTTCAGCCTGACCGGTAAGGGGCGAAACCAGTGGCTGGTGCGGGGTTGCACAGGAGGACTCGGTCAGACGGACTCAGGTGTGGAATCCAGGTGCAGGGTTGGACCTAGTGAGCGACCCAGCGAGCCACCAGGCGAGCGACCTCGGAGGAGACAGCGGCGGAGCGGGGCTGTGTGTTGACTGTGGTAGCGCATTTGTGCGCAAGCGGACAGGCGAGGGAATGGGCGGTTGGACCAGGCCCAGCGGTCCCCATGGCAAGCGGCAGTAGAGGGCACCGCCATTTCCCCGCTCTGACCACGCCCCCACATACAGTGTCACAACCCAGTGACCTGGGAGTCCAAGGCACTGCTTCTCACACTTAAAGGGCCAAAACAGACAAAAAATGTTGCAAGTTCTCAAAGACCCAGAGCCCATAGATCTAAGCGATGAAGAAATAGCAAAACTCTCAGACGCACAGTTTAAAACACTGGTCATCAGGATCCTCACAGAACTGGTTGATTATACCGACAAATTAGACAAATATATGAAGGCGAAACGAATTGAAATGAATGGAATTGCACAGGACACCAATAGCAATGAAAAGTAAACTGGGACTCAAATCAATGGAGTGGACCAGAAGAAAGCTAATAATGGCCAAACAGAAAAGAGTCAAGAAGCAAGAATTCAAAGAAATGAGGAGAGTCTTAGGAACCTCCAGGACATCTTTAAACACTCCAACATCCGAATTATAGGGGTACCAGAAGGGGGAAAGGAACAGCCACCAGTGGAAAACTTATTTGAAAAAATAATAAAGAAGAATTTCCCCAATCTGGCAAAGGAAATAGACTTCCAGGAAATCCAGGAAGCTCAGAGAGTCCCAAAGAAGTTGGACCCAAGAAGGAACACACCAAGGCACATCATAATTACATTAGCCAAAATTAAAATGAAGGAGAGAATCCTAGAAGCAGCAAGAGCTAAGGGGACAGTCACCTACAAAGGAGTCCCCATCAGACTGTCAGTGGATTTCTCAAAAGAGACCTTACAGGCAAGAAGGGGCTGGAAAGAGGTATTCCAAGTCATGAAATCCAAAGACCTACAACCAAGATTGCTCTATCCAGCAAAACTTTCATTTAGAATGGAAGGACAGATAAGGTGCTTCTCAGATAAGATCAAATTCAAGGAGTTCATCATCACCAAGCCCTTATTATATGAAATGTTAAAGGGACTTATCGAAGAAAAAGAAGTTAAAGAAACATGAACAGTGAAAGGACAACAAACTCACAGTTATTAACAACCACACCTAAAATGAAAGCAAACTAAAAGGACAGCTAGATCAGGAGTGGAAACATAGAAATGAAGATCTCAAGGAGGGTTAGCAACAGGGGGAGTGGGAGGAGGAGAAGGGGGGAGAAGGTACAGAAAATAAGTAGCATAGACAGTAGATAGAAAATAGATGGGGGGGCAAGAATAGCATGGGAAATATAGAATCTAAAGGACTTGAGACACATGGTCATAAATTAAAGGGGGGTAATGGTGGGGATTGGGGGGTAGGGTGGAGGGGAATGAAGGGGGGAATAGAACAACTGTAACAGCATAATCAATAAAAAAATTAAAAAAAAAGAAAATGAGGAGACAAAGAAACGTGTCCCAAATGAAACAACAGAATAAAACTTCAGAAAAAGAACTAAACAAAATGGAGACAAGCAATCTACAAGATGCAGAGTTCAAAACAATGGTTATAAGGACATTCAGTGAATTTAGTGAGACCATCAACAGCGTGAAAAAGGACCAATCAGAAATGAAGAGTACACTAACTGGAGTGAAGAATAATTCACAGAAAATCAACAGTAGAGAAGAGAGACCTGAGGATAAATCAGTGATTTGGAATATAAGGAAGCAGAAAACACCCAATTGGGACAGAAAAAAAAAAAGAACCCCCCCCATGCAAAAATGAGGATAGTGTAAGGGGCCTCTGGGACAATGTCAAGTGTACCAACGTTCACATCATGGGGATGTTGGAAGGAGAAGAGAGTGCAAGAAATTTAAAACCTATTTGAAAAAAAATAATGAAAGAAAAGTTTCCTAACTGGTAAAGGAATCAGATATACAAGTTCAGGAAGTGCAGAAAGTTCCAAACAAGATGAACCCAAAGAGGCCAACACTAAGACACAACATATTTAATATGCAAAAGGTTAAAGACAAAGAGAGAATCTTAAAAGCATCAAGAGAAAAGCAGTTAGTTACCTAAAAAGGAGCTCCCATAAGACTGTCAGCTGATTTCTCAACATAAACTTTACAGACCAGAAGGCATAGTCTGGGAATAAAGTGATAAAAAACAAGTATCTACACCAAAATTATTCTATCTAGCAAAGCTAACATTTAGAATTGAAGGACAGATAAAGAGCTTTTCAGACAAGAAAACTCTAAATGAGTTCATCATCACCAAACCAGTATTATATGAATTGTTAAAGGGCCTTCTTTAAAAAGAGGAAGTTAAAAATATAAAGAATAAAATGGCAAAAAATACATACATATATATGTATATACATATATATGTATGTATATATAATGAAATCTGAAAACCCTCAAATAAATGAAGAAATAGAACAGAAATGGACTCATAGATACAGCAAACTTTTTGACTACTGCCAGATGGGATGAGGTTTTGGTGGAATGTGTGAAAAGGTGAAGGAATTAAGAAGTACAGATTGGTTGTTACAGAAAGTTTCATGGATGTAAAGTACAGCATTGGGAATATAGTCAATAATATTCTAATAAGTATGAATGGTGTCAGATGGGTGTAAGATTCACCAGAATGATCACTGACTAAGGTATGTAATGTCTAATCACTGGAGTATACACCTTAAAAATGTCAATATAATTGAAAAAAATTTTAAGGTTGAATCATACAGTATTTGCCCTTTTGTAAGTGGCTTATTTCACTCAGCATAAATGTCCTTAAGTTTTATCTGTGTTAATTATAGTGGGGGATTTGAACACCCCACTATCAAAAATGGACAGATCTTCCAATCAAAATATCAACAAAGACATTGTGGCATTAAACAACACCCTTGATGAAATGGACCTAACTGATATATACAGAGCTCTTCACCCCAAAGTAGCTAAATACACATTCTTTTCAAATGCACATGGAACATTCTCAAAGATAGACCACATGATAGGACACAAAACAAGCCTCAACAAATTCAAGAATATTGAAATCATACCAAGCATTTTCTCTGACCAAAAGGGACTGAAACTGGAAACCAACCCTAAAGAAAAAACCCCAAACACCCAAAATCATTAAGACTGAATGGTATGCTAATATACAATGAATGGGTCAAGAATGAAATTAGGGAAGAAATCAAAACGTTTCTGGAAACAAATGAAAATGATCTCACAACAACCCAAAACTTATGGGACACAGCGAAGGCAGTCCTGAGAGGGAAGTTCATAGCAATACAGGCCTACCTAAAGAAAATAGAAACATTTCAAACAAACAACCTAACCCTACGCCTGCAAGAACTCGAGGAACAACAACAAAAACAGCCCAGAGCCAGTAGAAGGAAGGAAATAACTAAGATCAGATCAGAACTAAATGACATAGAAACTATAAGTACAATTCTAAGGATCAATGAATCCAGGAGTTGGTTCTTTGAAAAAATAAACAAAATAGACAAGCCTTTAAGTAGGCTCATCAAGAAAAGAAGAGAATGGACACAAATAAACACAATCAGAAATGAAAGAGGAGAGATTACAACTGATACCAGAGAAATAGAAAGGATTGTGAGAAATTACTATGAAGAACTGTATGCCAAGAAATTTGAGAACCTAGGGGAAATGGACACATTTCTAGAAAAATATAATCTCCCAAAACTCGATGAAAAAGAAGTAGAACACCTGAATAGACCAATAGCAGCAAAAGAAATTGAAGCAGTAATCAAAAAACTCCCATCACACAAAAGCCCCGGACCAGATGGATTCACAGGAGAATTCTACAAAGCATTTAAGGAAGAGCTAACCCCCATTCTTCACAGACTATTCCAAAAAATCCAGGATGGAAAACTCCCAAATCCTTCTATGAAGCCAGCATCATCCTAATTCCAAAACCAGATAGAGATACAACAAAGAAAGAAAACTTCAGGCCAATATCACTGATGAACATAGACGCTAAAATCCTCAACAAAATATTGGCAAATCACATCCAACAATATATCCAAAATATTATACACCATGACCAAGTGGGATTCATCCCAGGGATGCAAGGATGGTTCAACATTCGCAAAAACAGTAAATGTAATTCATCACATAAACAAAAGCAAAAACAAAAACCACATGATCATATCAATAGATGCGGAAAAAGCTTTTGATAAGGTACAACACCCATTTATGATAAAAACACTCAGCAAAGTGGGAATAGAGGGAACATTCCTCAATATAATAAAGGCCATATGTAAAAGACCTACAGCCAATATCATACTCAATGGGCAAAAACTAAAAGCTTTTCCACTAAGATCAGGAACAAGACAAGGATGTCCACTTTCACCACTTCTATTCAATATAGTATTGGAAGTTTTGGGCACAGCAATCAGGCAGGAAAAGGAAATAAAAGGCATCCAAATAGGAAAGGAGGAAGCAAAACTGTCACTGTTTGCAGATGACATGATAGTGTACATGGAAAATCCTATAGACTCTACCCCAAAACTGCTCAAACTAATTAATGAATTTGGCAAAACAGCAGGATACAAAGTCAATATCCAGAAATCAAAGGCATTTTTGTATACCAACAGTGAATCAGCAGAAGCAGAAATCAAGAAAAAAAATCCCATTCGATATAGCAAAAAGAAAAATAAAATATCTGGGAATAAACCTAACCAAAGAGGTAAAAGACCTGTATGCAGAAAACTACACAGCACTGAAGAAAGAAATCAGGAAAGACACAAACAAATGGAAACATATACCTTGTTCATGGATTGGAAGAATTAACATCATCAAAATGTCCATGCTACCCAAAGCAGTATACAGATTCAATGCAATACCTATTAAAGTACCAATGGCATACTTCACAGACATAGAACAAACACTTCAAAAATTTATATGGAATCATAAACGAGCCTGAATAGCAGCTGCTCTTTTGAGAAAGAAGAACAAAGTAGGAGGGATCACAATACCTGATATCAAACTGTATTACAAAGCCACTGTAATCAAAACAGCCTGGTACTGGCATAAAAACAGGCACATAGACCAATGGAGCAGAACAGAGAGCCCAGAAATCAACCCAACCCTCTACAGTCAATTAATATTTGACAAAGGGGGCAGTAATATCAAATGGAGTAAAGATAGCCTCTTTAGCAAATGGTGTTGGGAGAACTGGACAGCTAAGTGCAAAAAAATGAAACTTGAGCACCAGCTTACACCATACACCAAAATAAATTCAAGGTGGATAAAAGACTTAAATATAAGCTGTGACACCATTAAAGTCCTAGAGGAGAACATTGGCAAGAAAATCTCAGATATTCCACACAGAAACATTTTTACCGATATGTCCCCTAGAGCAAGGAATATAAAGGAAAAAATAAACAAATGGGATCTCATCAAAATAAAAAGCTTCTGCCTGGCCAAAGAAAACAGTATTAAATTAAAAAGACAACCAACTGTATGGGAAAACATATTTGCCAATGATACCTCAGACAAAGGTTTAATCTCCAAAATATACAAAGAACTTACACGACTCCACTCTAGGAAGACATTGAACCCAATTAAAAAATGGGAAAAGGACTTGAACAGACACTTCTCTAAAGAGGACATACAGAATATCCAGAGACACATAAAGAGATGCTCAATATCATTAGCTATCAGAGAGATGCAAATTAAAACCACAATGAGATACCACTTTACACCAGTCAGGATGGCTATAATAGACAAACAACAAACAACAAATGTTGGAGAGGTTGTGGGGAAAAGGGGACCTTAGTTCACTGTTGGTGGGATTGCAGACTGGTACAACCATTATGGAAAACAGTATGGAATTTTCTCAGAAAAATAAAAATTGACCTGCCTTTTTGACCCAGCAATTCCACTGCTAGGATTATACCCCAAGAATCCTAAAACATCAATTTCAAGGAACCTATGCACCACAATGTTCATAGCAGCACAATTTACAATAGCCAAGAGTTGGAAGCAACCTAGGTGCCCGTCGGTAAATGAGTGGATCAAAAAATTGTGGTACATATACACAATGGAATTCTATGCAGCAGAGAGAAAGAATGAGCTACTACCCTTTTCAACAACATGGATGGAACTGGAAAGCATTATGCTGAGTGAAATAGGCCAGGCATTGAAGGACACATACCATATGATCTCACCTTTGACAGGAAGCTAAAGAATAAAACAAACAAGCAAACAGAATAAAAACAAAGACACTGAAATAGAGAAAAAGTGGGCAGCGACCAGAGGGGAGAGGGAAGGGAATTTAAGGGGAAAAAGGGGGAGGGATTTTGAGGAACAAGTATGAAAGACACAGGGATGAAGACTGGGGGGGGTGGGGAATGGGAGGGAGGGGGGAGACAGGGCGGGGGTGGGGTGTGTTGGGAGAAATAGATAAAAAAAATGTACTTGAAAAGTACCTAAATAAAATTTAATTTTAAAAAAAAGTTTTATCTGTGTTATATACCATGTGACAGGATTTCCTTTTTCAAGGCTAAGTGGTACTCCCTTGTCACATGTCACATTTTAAAAAAATACATTTTATTGATTATGCCATTACAGTTGTTCTATTTCCCCCCTGAATTCCCCTCCATCCTGCACACCCCTCCCCCACCATTCCCCCCTTTAGTTTATGAACACATGTCTCAAGTTCTTTAGATTCTATATTTCCCATACTATTCTTGCCCTCTCCCTGTCTATTTTCTACCTACTGTCTATGCCACTTATTTTCTATACCTTCTCCCCCCTCCACCCCCCTGTAGCTAACCCTCCATGTGATCTTCATTTCTATGGTTCACTCGTGATCTAGCTGTCCTCTTTAGTTTGCTTTTGTTTTAGGTGTGGTTGTTAATAACTGTGAGTTTGTTGTCCTTTCACTGTTCATCTTTTTTATCTTCTTTATCTTAGATAAGTCCCTTTAACATTTCATATAATAAGGGCTTGGTGATGATCAACTACTTGAATTTGATCTTATCTGAGAAGCACTTTATCTGTCCTTCCACTTTAAATGAAAACTATGCTGGATAGATTAATCTTGGATGTAGGTCTTTAAATTTCATGACTTGGAATACTTTTCTCCAGCCCCTTCTTTCCTGTAAGGTCTCTTTTGAGAAATCTGCTGACAGTGTGATGGGTACTTCTTTGTAGGTGACTGTCCCCTTAGCTCTTGCTGCTTCTAGGATTCTCTCCTTCATTTTAATCTTGGCTAATGTAATGATGGTGTGCCTTGGTGTGTTTCTTCTTGGGTCCAACTTCTTTGGGACTCTCTGAGCTTCCTGGATTTCCTGGAAGTCTATTTCCTTTGCCAGATTGGGGAAATTCTCCTTTATTATTTGTTGAAATAAGTTTTCCACTTCTGGCTGTTCCTCTTCCCCTTCTGGTACCCCTATAATTCAGATGTTGGAGACTTTAAAGATGTCCTGGAGGTTCCTAAGCCTCTCCTCATTTTTTTGAATTCTTGTTTCTTCATCCTTTTCTGGTTGGTCATTTTTTTCTTCCTTCTGGTCCACTCCTTTGATCTGAGTCCCAGTTTCCTTTCCATTACTGTTGGTTTCCTGTGCAATTCCCTTCATTTCAATTAGTTTAGCCTTCATATGTTCCTCTAATTTGTGAGTAAAATCAACCAGTTCTGTGAGCATCCTGATCACCAGTGTTTTGAACTGTGCATCTGAAAGTCTGGCTATTTCTTCATCGCTTAGATTTATGGGCTCTGGGGCTTTGAGTTCTTCTTGAGCCATAATGTTTTGATCTGTTCGTGCCTGTTACATATGGGAACAGAGCCTTAGGTGTTCACCAGGGCGGGGCCACCCAGGTTACTGCTTTGTGACTCTGTATGTGGTGGCAGGATGAGAGAGGGACAATAGTGGTCCCCTCTGCTGCTTTTCACTGCTGGGGCCTGTGCAGTTTGTCTCACTGATCACTGCTTCACCTGTTTATCTGCACGTGAATGTGTGACTGCGGTCAGCCCCCAGTGGGTCCACTGCCTTGCACCCTCAGTGGGTCTGCCAGCTGCTACATCACTCCTGGGATCCTCCCATGGCTGCCTGCATGCTGGGACACGTGCTTGTGTTGGTTTGGTGGATCTTTCCTGCCAGACCCTGTGTCACTGCTGGCTTTGTCCCTTTTAATGGTCTGGCTGAGTCTGGCTGAAAGGTTCATTGTTGTCAGACTTCCATATAGTTCAATTTTCTGTGATTTGGCTGCATTTTTTTTTTTTGCTAAAACTTTGTTGTTTTTAAGCTTGGTTGTAGGAGAAGGCACAGGGTTTCCACCTACGCCTCCATCTTGGCAGAAGTCCACATTTTGTTAATCTAATCGAAAATTTTTAATTGATTAAAAAAGGAAAGAATGAAATCCCATCTTTAATTACTTGAGGAATCAAGGGATCATAAGTACAAAATTATGATTATTCAGAAAGTATTTTTGCTCCCATGTGTATAAATGTATACAAATTTTATAAATACCTGAAATTCTTACCTCATTATAAGGGTAAAAAATTCATTTACTTATATTATTTCTTTTTGAATGTATGGATTTAAAAGCCTGAACTCATTGTGTTGCTTCTATTCTTGCAGCTCTAACAACAGACTCAAATTAAAAGTTCACTGTATCAGAATCATGAAACATCATTTAAACTATCTAGGGAGTTCATGCACTATATTCCTGTCCCCTGAGAGCTCTATAAGGTGATTAAGATAACCACCTTGATTCATCCAACTTATTTTATTTATCATAGAATACATATGTAGGCTATGTGTCAGGGAATAATATCAACATCTACTATGTTAGTGGGGATGCCAAATCTTAAAAGAAATTTAGGCATTAAGGACAACCTGATACTAATGTATACTCCCCTCAGTTTCCCTCATACCTTCATCCCCTCTCAGATTTTCTCTTCAGATATAATATGTCCGTCCCCCAGCTACTGAGCACATTGGCTGCTGTAAGCTGACCTTGTGTTTCTCACTGAAAATTTCCCTCTGCCACAGGGAACTGCCCTCTAATGTGTGGCTTGTGGCCAATGACTGGATGATATAGAAATAAAAGATCCAACCCTCCTGCTTCAATTTGGTACAACTCTGGAGGGTCATCCTCATTTAAGAACCCTTTAAAGGGTTGGTTGACACTTAAACTGAAACAGCTTTTTTTTTGTAAACTCCTCTGTTCTCAACTGCATTCATTTCTCTTTTATAGGTATATCTACTGGGAGAACTCTCCACATGAAGTGTTTGCAATTAATACCTCATCTATTGCAATCAACACTTCATCTATCCTTATTTTTAGGGAAGCCAACTTAACACAGAGATTGTCATCATGGGCAGGCCTGTTGCATGGGCAGAACATGTTGCTGCATAGATTGACTCTGGCCAAATATTACTACCACTATCCAGTCTAAGCCAGTGTTAAATATTACCATCAAAGAATCATTGCTATGATTTAGTCCAGAAAGCATATAATATGTAGGAAAGTGTACACCTTTGATTAATGTATGTGTTTCCTAGCAGAAAGTAAGACCCCAAGAACAAGACAATCTAATTATATAGGTAAGATTGGATGAGCTTTGGGAAAAGAACAGGAGAGAAAGATCATATGTGACCTACTTGGGAGGAAAAGTTCATAGTGCGGTTCTCTGAGCCAACTAGTGTTTTATTTCACTGTGGCTGAATAAGAAATAAAAAAGGTCCAAGAAGGACAGTGAGTACTTGGAGTTAAGGGTGCTGAAAGCATAGCTGTGGAAAGAAGCTACTCAACAATTTTTTCTTCAAGACGACTGTAAAATGAAGCAATCTAGACAACTACTGCCCGCACAGTTTTCTCTTTTGAACTTTTCCCACTCATTTTCATACAATCTTTGTCTTCTGTCATTCAAATATTTAACAGGAGTATGCCTTTTTCATATCTCTTTTGTTTGCCATATGCTACTAACAGAACTATGTACATAATAGGTGTTCAGTAAGTAGATGTTATACGAATAAATGACAAGACCAACATAAGGTGGAAAATTATTAAGTTAGAAAAGAAATCAATGATCTAAAGACCTAAATCTATGGTTTCTAATACCTTTAAAATGGGTGGTTTAACACGATGTTTCTTGATCGGGAAAATGGTTTGACGAATCCAAATGATATTTTTGAGATAGCAGGTTTAATCCCAAAATGCTAATGATCTTAATTAACATTTTGTCATAAGAGATAAATAGACTTCATGACATGTACACATCACAACTCAGTGAGAAGGAAGAGACCTAATAGAAGGTTACATGCATTATGTGAACTCTGAGCCAGAAATGACTTCCTTTTGTTCAGGGAATTCCAAATACCCTCTCCTCCACTTGAACACCAGATTCTGCCTTGTGACAAAGAACACAGATGTGGACTGCAGAACACCTCTGTATTTAGAGACCTAAATGTCAATAAAATGACTCAATTTCTAGATAAAATAACTTCATTCCTTTTTCTCTTGGACAAAGTCCTGATACATTCCATTCTTCCTCTTGATTCCACTAATCAAAATGCTTGGGTAAAACATTTCTAGGAAGAGTTTGAAGTGAAGATAATAACCATTTCCTTTTACCACACTCCACTGTTCCTGGAAAGAGAATTTCTTCTTTAATTGATGCTTATTAGTAATACTCTACAGTTAGTTCTTTCTCCAAAATCAAATATCTCACTAAAAAAATTTAAATTATTTTGCATGTATTCATAAAGTAAAACTTGTGAGCTAAACCTTTAGCATATGATTACTTAAAACACATATAAATATGAGTGTAATAGTGAACTAGATAATGATCTCTTTCTTAAAGATTAAAGCTTTTTAAAAGTTGTTTGTAGCTTCTCCCTGGAGATTGAATCCACAGCTCTGTGGTGGTCTGCAAAATACTTCATTTAACATGAGATAACTTACTTTATTTTATTTTATTTTATATATTTTTAAACAAAAACAGAACTTATTATAGGAAATATGAAACAGTAAGTTTAGAAACTAATTTTTTCAAGGCTATACAAAGTACATGTAAAACAAAGGGATGCGTATATTCTCTTTAAAAAATATTATTGTTGTTCAACTACAGTTGTCTCATTTATCCCCCTCCCACCAATTTCCCCAACCCCAGCCATCCCCACCTCCCTCCCCTGATCCCACCCACCCACCTTGGTTTTGTCCATGTGTCCTTTATAGTTGTTCCTGAGACAAGTTATTTCTAAAAGGCATATTTAAATACCATATGATCTCACCTTTAATAAGAACCTAATCAACAAAACGAATAAGCAAGCAAAATATAACCAAAGACACTGAAATTGAGAACAGGCTGACAGTGACCAGAGGGGACAGCGGAGGGGATTATAGGAGAAAAGGGTGAAGGATTTGTAGGAATAATTATAAAGGATACATGGATAAAGAATTCAACTATCAGCCAAGATGAAGGTGTAGGTAGACATGCTATGCCTCCTCGCACAACCAAAATAAGGACAACAACAATTTAGAAACAAAATAACAACCAGAACTGACAGAAAATTGAACTGTGTGGAAGTCTGACAACCAAGGAGTTAAAATAGACACATTCATCCAGACTGGTAGGAGGGGCGGAATCCAGTGGCTGGGTGGAAAGGGGTCTCAGAAAAAAAAGCAGTGGCACTAGGTTTGCAAGGCAGCAGCTGACAAACCCCAGGTGCCCAAGACAGCAGCAGGTGGTTCTGGGCATGCAGACAGTGCCTGGCAGACCCTGGGCGCAGTGCAGGGTGGCAATAAGCAGATCCAGTGAGGCGTTGATTGTGAAGCAGGGCATGGCATGCAAGGCAGCTGGCTGACTAGTGGTCCCACATTTGCATGCAGATAAACCAGGTGAAACTGGGGAGAGAGACAGAACATGAAACCCAGGGTCTCAGTGCAGGGAAATGAAGCCTCAAAATACTGATTGAAAATGCCTGTGGGGGTTGTGGTGCTGGGAGAGACTCCCAGCCTCATAGCAGAGTTTGTTGGAGAGACCCACAGGGTCCTAGAACATACACAAGCCCACCCATGGGAATCTCAGTTTGTTTGGAAGAAGTGGTGGGAGGGACTGAAATCCGACAGAGAGCAGAGCAAGTGCCATTGTTCCCTCACGAACCCTGCCACCACATACAGCGTCACAATCCAGCGATGTGGGTTGCCCTGTACTAGTGAACATCTAAGGCTCCACCCATCATATATAGCAGGCAGTGACAAGACCAAAAAAAAAAAATGGCCCAAACTGAAGAACAGCTCAAAGCTCCAGAGCAAATACAACTAAGTGAAGAAATAGCCAACCCATCAGATGTACATTTCAAAGCACTGGTTATCAGGATGCTCACAGAATTGGTTGAATTTGGTCATGAATTAGATTTTAAAAAATGAAGGTTATGTTAAGTGAAATGAAGGAAAATGCACCGGGAACCGATAGTGATGGGAAGAAAACTGGAATTCAAATCAATGGAGTGGACCAGAAGGAAGAAAGAAACAACCAAATAGAAAAGAATGAATAAATAAGAATTCAAAAAAATGAGGAGAGGCTTAGGAACCTCCAGGACATCTTTAGACATTCCAACCTTAGAATTATAGGGGTACCAGAAGGGGAAGAGGAACAGCAACAATGGGGAAACGTATCTGAACAAATAATAAAGGAGAAATTCCCCAACCTGGCAAAGAAAATAGACTTCCAGGAAGTCTAGGAAGCTCAGAGAGTCCCAAAAAAGTTGGATCCCAAAAGAAACACACCAAGGCACATCATAATTACATTACTCAAGACAAAAATGAAGGAGAGAATCCTAGAAGCATCAAGAGATAAGGAGACAGTTTCCTACAAAGGAGTGCCCATCAGACTGTCAGCAGATTTCTCAAAAGAGACCTTACAGGCAAGAAGGGGCTAGAAAGAAGTATTCCAAGTCATGGAATGCAAGGACCTACATCCAAGATTACTCTATCCAGCAAAGCTTTCATTTAGAATAAAAGGGCAGATAAAGCACTTCTCAGATCAGGTCAAGTTAAAGGAGTTCATCATCACCAAACCCTTATTATATGAAATTTTAAAGGGACTTACATTAGAAAAAGAAGATAAAAAACATATATAGTAAAATGACAGCAAACTCACAATTATTAACAACCACACCAAAACAACAAAAACAAACTAAGCAATCAACTAGAACAGGAACAGAACCACAGAAATGGAGATCATATGAAGGTATAAGCAACAGGGGAGTGGGAGGAGAAGAGAGGGGGAAAAGGTACAAAGAATAAGTAGCATAAATGGTAGGTAGAAAATAGACAGGGGGAAGGCAAGAATAGAATGAGAAATGTAGAAGCAGAGAACTTATGACACATGGACATGAACTAAAGTGGGGGAATATGGGTGGGAGAGGGTGCGCAGGGTAGAGGGGAGTGAAGGGGAGAAAATGGGACAACTCTAATAGCATAATCAATAAAATATATATATTTAAAAAAGGATGCATGAACAATAACAAGGGTAGGTGGAAACGGGGGGGGAGGTGGGGATGGCTGAGGTGGTGGAGAGGAGTAGGGAGGAAGCAGAAAACTGTACTTGAACAACAATAAAAAGTGTAAAATAAAATCCTAAAAAATAAATAGTCATATTCGATAATGGGATCTATGTTGAAAAATTATTATTCATTTATAATAGTAAGAGCTTAATTATCTAGGTACAGCAATTAACCTGAAATGTATTTATTGTACTCTGCAGTTGGGGAAGATGGGCAAGTTACAGAAATAGCTGGTGATGATAATGACAATATCAAAAGGAACTTCTGAAGGAAAAGTTTTCTCTTTTTTCAGACTTTATTCATTTGTTTTTAGAGAGAAAGGAAGGGAAGAAAAGAGAGTGAGAGAAACATAGTTGTGTGAGAGAGAAACATTTTTCTCTCACATGCCTCCAACCGGGCACCTGGCCCAAAATCAGGCATGGCACTGGGAATCAAACCAGTGACCTTCTGGTTTGCAGGCCAGCGTTCAATCCACTGAGCCACACCATCCAGGGAAGAAAAGTTTTCTTTAAAAAAAAAAGTGTGCTCTCTTGGGCCTATGAAAACATATATATATATATATATATATATATATATATATATATATTCCAGAATATATTCTGGAATATATATATATATATATTCTGGAATACTACACAGTAGAAAGGTAGAAAGATAGAAGGAGATCCTACCATTCATAACAGCACTGATGGAACTGGAGAGCATTATGCTAAGTGAAATAATCCAGGTAGTGAAAGACAAATACTATATGATCTCATCTATAAGTGGAACCTAATCAACAAAACAAACAAGCAAAATCTAACCAGAAACACTGAAATAAAGAACAAACATACAGTAACCAGGGGGGAGGGGATAACTGGGGGAAGAAGGGGAAGTGTCATCAAGGAACATGTATAAAGGAGCCATGGACAAAGCCAAAGGAGGGTAAGATTGAGGGTGAGAGGTGGGGGTGGGTGGGGTGGGGAAAAGTGGTGGTGGGAAACTGGAGACAACTGTACTTGAACAATAAAAAATTTTAAAAATTTCTGATGAATCCATAATGTAACTGAAGTTACTAAGTGAATTTATGTTTTGCTCAAAATTAGGAAGTATGAGTCACTTACCTTTTGGAGGACATATTTAAAAGGCAATTTTTAGAGACAGGAAGGTGGTGGCAGCAGAGTCCACTTTCCCCAGCACATGGGTGAAGCAACTAGCTAATCTACTGAGGAATAGAGTGAATAGCCAACAGTACCCCAGCATATATGAAGCTTGATAGACCAAAAATTGTAGAAGACATTGAAAACTCAGATGGTAAGGAGAGTGCTTCAGGACAATAAGGTCCCTGGGACCAGTGTGGGGACCAGGATGGCTGAAGCCCCAGGTCTGGCACCTGCCAGGTCTGCTGCAGGGTTCTTGGGAGAGACCCAGGTCAACAGCTCCCTTCCCTGCCAAACAAGGTTTGAGCAGCACTAGGAGAGACCTGGTTACTTGAAGTCACAGAGAGAGGACTAAGGATAAAGTGGGAAACACATGGAGGCTATGAGCACCCACGGAGACTATGGACCCTGTCTGGGGAGAGTTGAGAGTTGGGCTGTGACAGGCCCTGACCCAGACAGTCCGTGGTCTAGTTGGACAGGGGCTGGATGAGAGGCTAGGCCCTTGTATCGAACAGCTAGCTTGAGTAGGAAGAATTTTTCCAAAAGAAAAAGTAAAAAAAGAGACACTCAGTGGCCGTTGGGGGAATTCCCCTCCAGTAGCCACTCCAGTCTCCTCCCCACCCAGCTGCACAGTGCTCCACAGTGGCACAGAAGGCCCTGAGCTCACACTCTTAGTCCTGGGGAGAGTGTATGCCTGAAACTGAGAGACTGGAGGCTGCATGTCCCACCACACCCACAGGCCCAGGATGGAGCATGCCTGACCCAGACACACAGAGGCATCTGCACCCAATTCCCAGGGCCTTCGGGGAAGCAGAAGAGGAGGTACATACCTGCACCTGCAGTGGCAGCCGCAGTGGCACCTCTGCCCTGCAGAGCCAACCAGGTCTCTGGAAGACTGGTAGAGACAACCCCACAAAGGACTTCAGGGCTCAGGGAATCAGAAATCCCCAGAGGGACTTGACTCAGTGGCGGGGGCTGAACTGGCCTGAGGGGGTCCTGAGAGTCCCTAGCATCTAGGACAGCAGAGTGAGAAGGGGGTATGTGAATTGCCTCTAATTGGTGCACTTCTAGGACAGTGCAAGTGGTGGACTAAAGGCCTAGGCTGGGCATAGAGAGGCACTAGGAGCCCAGTAGCAAACTGGGAAAGTGGGCTGGAGGTAGGCTGGGTGCCAATCTGGAAGGGAGAAAGCAAAACAAATCCCTCCTCAGCCTGCTGCAGCCAGAAAGACCAGCAGAATTGGCATGGGCAGTTTGAAGCCAGCAGGAGGCTTTTTTTTTTTTTTTTAAGTAATGCTTTATTTTAATTTAATTTAATTTAATTTTTTCTTTTAACTCCTTTTTCCCCTCTTTCCTTCTTTATTTCTTCTTCCTTTCTTTCCCTTTTGATCTCTTCTTCCTTCTTTTTAAAAAAATTCCCATACGGAAGACAATAAAACCTTGAACTGTGAAAAGAGCAGAGCTGGACCCAAAGAGGGGGCATCCCAACAGCTGAGAGAGTTAGACAAATTTCACTTTGCTACCACAGGGAAATTGCACGTTATTATATATTTGTGTTATTATTTTCTCATTATTATATCTTTCATTTTATTAGTATTTTTGTATTTCTCTTCTTTCTGTTTAGTCTTCTTTGCTTGGCTGGATAAATTGCATTGTTTGACTGGTTTCTTCTGTTTTTCTCTTTCATAGTGTATTGTTAATTTACTGTCTTTCACTTCCCTTGTATTCCATTAGGGTACTAGTCTAGGTCCTACACTTCCTATCCTTGTTATCCAGATCTCACAGATATTGTCATGTGATTGGTGCTCCATTATTATTGTAACTAATATTGCTGTTCTATACAATTATAAATATTACACAGCACCCCTCCCAGATCTTAGCCCATTTCGCTATTTCCTGAACTTTATTACTGTTGTGGTTAACTCTATTCATGCAAACACTACACCTGTTTTCTATCCTTTACTGTCACTTTATCTCATAATCTGATCTCCCACAAGCTCACTGCTTTTTAGATTGAACTCACAATCCTTCCACCTGCCCCATGCAACAAGAGTCTTATCTTCTTTCCACCCTTTCTAAAAAAAGGCTAGTTGGGTGAAATGTCAAGGTTAACACTACACATATCCAAAGGATCTCCTATCTCTTCTCTATAATCTTGTATTTTCGATATCATAGAATACACTCCTGCTGTCTTAAACCATTTGCCTTATCTCTCCAACTGATCACAAAAAAGAATAGGTGGAAGCTATGAACACCAGGATACATGCTGTAAGAGAAAATCCACCACCAAAGGAACCACCAACAGATAATGACAGAAGAAGGTGAATGAGGGAGTAGAAGCCATACTAACTCAATCAAGGACCTATCTGGAAATACAACTAAATGCTGGAGAAAGTACTCAGAACAAACAACTGAACAAGAGCAAGAGAGAATCCTCAAAACCTTGTATGCACAGAAGAACCAGCTTCAACATAACCTGCCCTCACCTGCACAACAAAACACAAGAGGTGGTGGACAGAGTGACCCTCAGTTAACCAGCTGGTGGGAAGGACCCACTAAAGAAAGACCCAACAACAATCAAAACCCAAAGACATAAATAGAGCCAACATAAACAACAGCCCAGAACCAATGAGCTTGGGAGACCAAGGAGACTGCACCACAAAATCTCACAAGTATTCTACCATAGAAGTTCACACCATAAACCCAGGGAGTCAAAACAGATCAATTTAAAAAGCAGAGGCTAACAACAAGAGTCTCATAAACAATAGGAAGACAAAGAAACAATCCCCAAATGAAAGGAAAGGAGGAAGCCTCAGAAAGAATGCTAAATGAAATAGAGGCAACTCAACTATCAGATATTGAGTTCAAAGCAATGGTTATAAGGAAGCTCAATGAGCTCACAATGACCTACCAAAACCTACAGGGAAACTACAATGAACTCACTGCAAACTATATCAACATGAAAAAGGAAATAGGAACTACTAAAAAGAGCCAAGAAAGAATAAAGAATACAATTTCTGAACTGAAGAACACAGTACAAAGAATCAAAAGGAAGCTCAATGAAGGAGAGGTTCAGACCAGCAAGCTAGAGGACAAAGTAAAAAAAAAAAAACCACCCAGAAAGAGCAAGAAAAGGAAAAGAAGTTCAGAAAAAATGAAGACAGATTAAGGGAAATGCAGAACAACATGACAATTTGTTACGTTTGACAAACGTAAAAATTCCATATAATAAAAATACCAGAAGGAAAGGAAGAAGAGCAGGGGATAGAAAACCTGTTTGAACAAGTAATGACGGAAAACTTCCCTCATCTGATGAGAGAAAAAGTCAGACAAATCTAGGAAACAGAGTCTCAATCAAGAGGAACCCAAAGAGGCCCATTTCAAGACACATCATCATTAAAATGGCAAAATTCCAAGATAAAGAGAGAATCATAAAGGCAGCAAGGGAAAAACAGGAAGTAACATACAAGGAACCCTGATAAGACTAGCACTTGACTTTTTGATGGAAACACTCAAACCAGAAGGGAATGGCAAGAAATATTTCAAGTAATGAAAACCAGAGGCCTGCAACCAAGACTACTTTATCCAGCAAGGCTCTCAATTAAAATGGAAGGCCAAATAAGGAGCTTCCTGGACAAAAGAAGCCTCAAGAATATACCTCCTCCAAACCAGCCCTGCAGGAGATGCTAAAGGGTTTGCTTTAAGAATACAAAGAAAAACAGTGAAAGAGAGGAACACAGGTATGAAAAAATGGTAATGAATAAGTACCTATCAATAATAGCCTTAAATGTGAGTGGCTTAAATGCCTGAATCAAAAGGCACATAATAAGCCCTGCCTAGACTTCGGCCAAAATGGAGGCATAGGTGGATAAGCCGTGCCTTCTCACACAACCAAGTTTAGAGACAACTAAATATTAGCAACAGAAAACACAGCCAGACATGGAAAATTGAACTTTTCGGAAGTCCGTTAACAACGAATTCTTCAGCCTGACCGGTAAGGGGTGAAACCAGCGGCTGGTGAAGCGGGGTTGCACAGAAAAACTCGGTCAGATGGACTCAGGCGTGCAGAATCCAGGCATGTGAAATCCAGGTGCGCGGCATCCAGGCGCAGGGTTGGACCTAGTGAGCGGCCGAGCGAGCCACCAGGCGAGCGACTGCGGAGAGGACAGCGGGGGAGCGGGGCCGCGTGTTGACTATGGTCGCGCATTTGTGCGCAGGTGGACAGGCGAGGGAGTGGGGGATTGAACCGGGACCCAGGGGGTCCCGCGGCTAGAGGCAGGGAGAGCGCCGCCATTTCCCTGCTCTGACCCCACCTCCACATACCGTGTCATAACCCAGCGACTCTGAGTGGCCCGGCCCAGGTGAACCACCTAAGGTGCTGCTCCTCACCCAGCTGTGAGAAACAGCAGAGGGGGTCACCATTTCCCCCCTCTGACCACGCCTCCACATACAGCTTCACAACCCAGCGACCTGGGAGTCCAAGGCGCCGCTTCTCACACTTAAAGCGCATGAACAGACCAAAAATGGCGCAAGAAGATCTCAAAGCCCCAGAGCCTATAGATCTAAGCAATGAAGAAATAGCAAAACTCTCAGGCGCACAGTTTAAAACACTGGTGATCAGGATCCTCACAGAACTGGTTGATTATACCGACAAATTAGACAAATATATGAAGGCGAAACTAATTGAAATGAATGGAATTGCACAGGACACCAATAGCAATGAAAAGGAAACTGGGACTCAAATCAATGGAGTGGACCAGAAGAAAGCAAATAATGGCCAAACAGAAAAGAGTGAAGAAGCAAGAATTTGAAGAAATGAGGAGAGTCTCAGGAACCTCCAGGACATCTTTAAACGCTCCAACATCCGAATTATAGGGGTACCAGAAGGGGGAAAGGCACAGCCACCAGTGGAAAACTTATTTGAACAAATAATAAAGGAGAACTTCCCCAATCTGGCAAAGGAAATAGACTTCCAGGAAATCCAGGAAACTCAGAGAGTCCCAAAGAACTTGGACCCAAGAAGGAACACACCAAGGCACATCATAATTACATTAGCCAAAATTAAAATGAAGGTGAGAATCCTAGAAGCAGCAAGAGATAAGGGGACAGTCACCTACAAAGGAGTCCCCATCAGACTGTCAGCAGATTTCTCAAAAGACACCTTACAGACAAGAAGGGGCTGGAAAGAGGTATTCCAAGTCATGAAATCCAAAGACCTACAACCAAGATTGCTCTATCCAGCAAAACTTTCATTTAGAATGGAAGGACAGATAAACTGCTTCTCAGATAAGATCAAATTGAAGGAGTTCATCATCACCAAGCCCTTATTATATGAAATGATAAAGGGACTTATCGAAGAAAAAGAAGTTAAAAGAAACATGAACAGTGAAAGGACAACAAACTCACAGTTATTAACAACCACACCTAAAATGAAAGCAAACTAAAAGGACAGCTAGATCAGGAGTGGAAACATAGAAATGAAGATCTCAAGGAGGGTTAGCAACAGGGGAGTGGGAGGAGGAGAAGGGGGGAGAAGGTACAGAAAATAAGTAGCATAGACAGTAGATAGAAAATAGATGGGGGGGCAAGAATAGCATGGGAAATATAGAATCTAAAGGACTTGAGACACATGGTCATAAACTAAAGGGGGGTAATGGTGGGGATGGGGGGTAGGGTGGAGGGGAATGAAGGGGGGAATAGAACAACTGTAACAGCATAATCAATAAAAAAAATTAAAAAAAAATAAGCCCTGTCTGGTGTAGCTCAGTGGATTGAGCACAGGCCTGTGAAGCAAAGGGTCACCAGTTCAATTCCCAGTTAGGACACATGCCTGGGTTGTAGGTCAGGTCACAGTAGGGTACACATGACAGGCAACCACACACTGATGTTTCTCTCTCACTCTTTCTCTTTCCCTTTTCCTCTCTTTAAATAAATAAAATATTTTTTAAAAAATACACAGAATTGCAGAGTGAATAAGAAAACATGACCCACACATATGCTGCTTACAGGAAACCCGCCTCAGAACAAAGGACCTACAGAGACTGAAGGTAAAGGGCTGGAAACAAGTTTTCCAAGCAAGCAGACAGGAAAAGAAAGCCGGGGTAGCAATACTCACATCAGACAAAATAGACTTAAAAAAAAGGGCCATAAGGTGAGACCCAGAAGGTCACTTGATAATACTCAAGGGAAGAATCCACTAAGAAACCATAAACATTGTGAATATATATGCACCCAACATAGGAGCACCCAAATACATAAAGAAAATCTTGGAGGACTTCAAGAAAAATATCGAAGCAACACAATTATAGTAGGAGATTTTAACACCCCATTGTCAACAATGGACAGAGCATCCAAACAAAATATCAACAAAGGTATTGTGGCATTGAACAATGCCCTAGATGAAATAGACTTAACTATATATCTTATCCCAAAGAAGCTAAATATGCATTCGTTTCAAATGCATATGGAACACATGCATCAAAGATAGACCACATGATAGGACACAAAACAAGCCTCAGCAAATTCAAGAAAATTGAAATCATACCAAGCATTTTCTTTGACCACAAGTGACTGAAACTGGAAACCGACCCCAAAGGAAAAAACCCAAAACACTCAAAATCATGGAAATTTAATGGCATGCTATGAAACAATGAATGGGTCAAGAATGAAATTAGGGAAGAAATCAAAAAGTTTCTGGAAACAAATGAAAATGAACTCACAACAACCCAAAATTTATGGGAGATAGTGAAGACAGTCCTGAGAGGGAAGTTCATAGCAATACAGGCCTACCTAAAAAAGATAGAACATTTCAAATGAACAGCCTAACCCTACATCTACAAGAACTTGAGGAACAACAACAAAGACAGCCTGAACAAGTAGAAGAAAGGAAATAACCAAGATCAGAGCAGAATAAAATGACATAGAGACTAAAAGCACAATTCTAAGGATCAATGAATCCAGGAGCTGGTTCTTTGAAAATATAAAAAAAAAAAATGGCAAGCCTTTAAGCAGGCTCATCAAGAAAAAAAGAGAGAGGACTTAAATAAACACAATCAGAAATGAAAGAGGAGAGATTACAACTGACACCTCAGAATTACAAAAGGTTGTAAGAATTGACTACGAAGAACTATATGACACAAAATTTGAAAACCTAGGTGAAATGGACAAATTTCTAGAAAAATTTAATCTTCCAAAACTGAAGAAGCAGCAGAAAGACCAATAACACCTGATGAATTTGAAACAGTATTCAAAATGGTTCTGATAAACAAAAGCCTTGGACCAGACTGTTTCACAGGAGAATTTTACAAAGCATTTAAGAGAGAGCTAACCCCGATTCTCCACAGATTATTTCAAAAAATTCAAGAAGATGGAAGACTCCCAAACTATTTTTATGAAGCCAGCATCATCCTAATCCCAAAACCAGATATAGACATAACAAAGAAAAAAAAACTTCAGGCCAATATCACTGATGAACATAGCTGCTAAAATCCTGAACCAAATCTTGGCAAACCACATCCAGCAATACATTAAAAAGACCATATAAAAAGACCATATAACATGGTCACATGGGATTCATCCCAGGGATGCAAGGATGGTACAATATTCACAAATCAGTAAACATAATACACATGTAAACAAAGGAAAAGACAAAAATCACAAGGTTATATCAATAGATGTGGAAAAATTATTTGATAAGGTGCAGCACCCATTTATGATGAAAACACTCAGCAAAGTGGGAATAGAGTGAGCATTCCTCAACATAATAAAGGCCATATATAAGAGATCTAAAGCTGACATCATACTCAATGGACAAAACTTGGAGCTTTCCCACTACGATCAGGAACAAGATAAGGATGATGGCTTTCACTACTCCTATTCAACATAGTAGTGGAAGTCCTAGCCACAGCAATCAGACAAGAAAAAGAAATAAAAGGCATTCAAATAGGAAAAGAGGAAAAAGAACTGTCATTGTTTGAAGATGACATAATAGTGTACATAGAAAATCTTATAAACTCCACCAAAAAAACTACTCAACCCAATAAATGAATTTGGAAAAACAGCCTGATACAATGTCACTACTCAGAAATAAAAAGCATTTTTGTACACCAACGATGAAACATCAGAAACAGCGATTAGGAGAAAAAATCCCATTTGATATAGCAACAAGAAAAATAAAGTATGTAGGAATAAACCTAACCAAGGAGTTAAAAAACCTGTACTCAGAAAATTACACAACACTAAAGAAGGAAATTAGGGAAGACACAAACAAATGGAAGCATGTACCATGCTCATGGATTAGAAGAATTAACATCATCAAAATGGCCACACTACCCAAAGTGATTTATAATACAATGTAATATCTATTAAAGTACCCATGACATATTGCACAGATATAGAAAAAACATTTCAGAAATTTATATGGAAGCATAAATGACCCTGAATAGGTGCAGCAATTTTGAGAAAGAACAAAGCAGAAGGGATCACAATACCTGATACCAAACTGTATTACAAGGCCACTGTAATCAAAACATTCTGGTACCAGATGAAAATAGGCATATAGAATGATAGAACAGAACAGAGAGCTCAGAAATAAGCCAAAGTCTCTATGGCCAATTAGTATTCAACAAGGTGGGGAGAAGCATAAAATGGAGCAAAAATAGCCTGTTCAACAAATGGTGTTGGGAGATATGGACAGCTACATGCAAAAAAAAAAAAAATGAAACTTGATCACCAAATTACACCATACACAAAAATAAATTCAAGGTGGATAAAAGACTTAAATATAGGTCATAACACCATAAAAGTCCTACAGGAAAACATTGGCAGGAAAATCTCAGGCATTTCACACAGCAACATCTTCATGAATATGTCCCCTAAAGTAAGGGACATAAAGGAAAGAATAAACAAATGGGACCTCATGAAATTAAAAATCTTCTGTGTGGCTAAAGAAAACAGTATTAAAATAAAAACAGACCCAACTATATGGCAAAATATATTTGCCAATGATACCTTGGACAACTGTTTGATCTTGAAAATATATAAAGAACTCACATGACTCCACTTCAGGAAGACAAAAATACCAATTAAAAAATAAGCAAAACACTTGAACAGACACTTCTCCAAGGAGGACATACAGAGGGCCCAGCGACATATGAAAGGATGCTCATCATCGCTAGACATCAGAGAGATGCAAATTAAAACCCCAATGAGATACCACTCCACACAGGTCAGAATGGCCAACATATACAAATCAACAAGTATTGGAGAGGATGCAGAGAAAAGAGAACCCTAGTGCACTGTTAGTGGCAATACAGACTGGGTCAGCCACTGTGGAAAACAGTATGGAATTTTCTAAGAAATCTAAAAATGGAACTTCCTTTTGAACCAGAAATTCCACTGCTGGGATTATACCCTAAGAGCCCTAAAACATCAATGTAAAAGAACCTATGCACCCCAATGTTCATAGCAGCACAATTTATAATAGCCAAGTGCTGGAAGCAACCTAAGTGCCCATCAGGAAATGAGTGGATCAAAAAACTATGGTACATTTACACAGTGGAATTCTACACAGCAGAGATAAAGAAGGAGCTTATATACCCTTTACAACAGCATGGATGGAACTGGATAGCATTATGTTAAGTGAAATAAGCCTGGCAGTGAGGAACAAATACCATATGATCTCATCTTTGACTGGAACATAATCAACAAAAGAAAAAAGTAAACAAAATATAACCAGAGACATTGAAAGTAAGAACCATCTAACAATAGCCAGAGGGGAGATGGGAGGGGACAGTGGGAGAGGGCAGTGGGAGAAGGGTTTTTAAGATCTACTACAGAAGACTCAGGGATAAAACCAGGCAGAGGGTGTGAACAAGGGAGTGAAGTGGTTTTGGCTGGAGTGGGGGGAGGAGTGGGGAGGAAATGCAGACAACTGCAATTGAACAACAATAAAGTAATTAAAAAAATGAAAGGTATAATTGAAAAAAAGGCCGTTTTACTTTCAAAGACTGATATGAAACCTTTTTTAAAAAGATAAATATTAAAAACATTTAAGTAAAATAAACAAGTAAATAAATAGGATAATAAACAAAATAGAAATATTATTAACATTATTGAAGGATACCGTGCATTAAAATCATTGAAATAAAAGTTGGATTACTTTGTCTATACTGTAAGAAGGGGGTTTCCATTTGACCAGTAATATAAAAATACAGGTTGTATAACAGGATCAATAACTGAAATTTCATTCATGTCATGTAGTCCATAGCTAAATGTAGTTTATCAAACCAATGTAAAATAATGTAAAAATGATTTATAGATTTATATTATTCTTTAAAAAATATTTTATATATTTATTTTTTGAGAGAGGGGACGGGAAGGAGATAGAGAGGGAGAGAAACATCAATGTGTGGTTGCCTCTCATGTGTCCCCCCACTGGGGACCTGGCCTGCAACCCAGGCATGTGCCCTGACTGGGAATCAAACCGGCAACCCTTTGCTTCACAGGCCCACACTCAATCCACTGAGCTACACCAACCACGGCAGATTTACATTGTTCTTGACAGCTTTCTTCATGAGGTAAATAACATGGCAATAATTAATCAATGTCTATTTTCACCTAAATGCTTTTGCTCCAAGAACAAGAACAAAATAATGAACTGAGAAATCCAGATCTGTAGTTTGAGAAGGGAAGCTGATCTCTTTTTGACAGTCTAGAAGACTGATAAATTTGAGTTTTTCAGGGAGGAGAGAATTTCTGTTTAAAGGATAAATAGAGAAACCACATTTATATTGTTATATATAAGAGCACACCTGTGAAGGTAATTGAGGTAAACAGGTAGACAAGTATTGATAGTCCATTAATTAGAGCAGGATTTAAATTGTTCTGAGTGATAGAAATCTGTAGCTCTGTGTGTCATTTAATTTTAAAATTTAAATCAAGTAAGCAGTTAAAGTGACTTTATTCTAAATTTGAACTCATCATTTGCTAAAAATTCTCAATTTTTGCTTATCTGATTGCTTAGAGTTTAAGTATGCTATTTTAATGATAAGTAATGAAGTTATTTCCCTTTACTATGATCTATAAAATGGCACTGCTATCCTGACTTCCCAAATGGCTTTATAAAATGAAGAAATTGGTCTGCAAGGATTATGTTTTGGGATACAGAGGGAAGCTGCTCTCTTAAGGAAAGCCAATGGAAACTTAAAAACAAGTACCACAAAACCCATATTCTTACAAATTACTCATGGAATTGGAGAGTTCTTCATTTGGAGTTGACAACTGTAAGGTACTGCAAGGCTACCAATAAAGGATTCAATTATATTTTCTGTGCTATGTTTACTCAGAAAGAATACCACATTCACATAAAATTTCAAGTCATTCTCTTCTCCCAAACTTGCTCCCCACCCCCATAATCATAATCACAGTAGTACCCAAGTCACCTTTTTTAATATTAGTCCCTGAACCATGTTGATTCTACCACCCAAACATCTTTTAAATCTGTTCATGGCTTTCTCTCCTCAGTGCCACTATGAAGGTTCAGGTCTGTCCTGGACTACTACGACCCAGAGTCAGAATTTTCCAACTGACCCCATTTGCCTTCAGTGCCTTCCATTTCAATCTATTCTACACAACTGTGTCTTTTCAAACACAAGTATCATTATGTCCCTTTTCTATTTTAAAACCTTCATTGGCTTCTCATTGATAATATAGCTTTTCATCCCATGTTCCATTTTCATTTCCCACCTGTACATCACACACCCAGGTTACAAAATACGCTTTTTGTACTTCTTTGCCCTTCCACATATGACTCTACCAGCATGGAATGTCTTTCACCTGTTTGTCTTGTTTTATTTTGCTGTGCTATTCAAATATCACAAGCTCTAATTTTTTGTTTTCTGTTTATTCTACTTTTCCAGGGAAATTTGTACATATTTTTTATTTAACTAATAATTTATTTTCTAATTATTTGATTACATTTTGTTTTTATCTTCTACATACTAAGCTACTGGAGAGTAGGGGCTATTTTATTTATCACTCTATCTCTAAAATTAACACGTTGATTTATTCAGAGTTGCCATTCAATAAATATTTGATAAATTAAGAAACAAGAGTTGGTAGTTTTCTGCAACTTATTTTTTAGATTTATATGGTATATGATATCGCCAGCAATGTGCTGATTATGCATGATATTGATAGCAATAACATAACCAGAATTATCTTACTACTCTACACTCCACAGAAGAAAGCCACAAAAATACGTCTAATTTGCTTGAATTCTGGAGATGAAGTAGGATAATACCCCAAACACTGGATGAGAATAGTTTACATGTATTATTTGACATTAGCTATGAAAATGTTAAAAAAATATATAAATTTTCTCTCTTTCTGGGTTGTTCCCCCTAGCATCTTTCCTACAAGAGATAACACTTTTTTTCTTGTAAATTCTGCAACCCATGGTTAACCTATTTTGATCTCAGTGTTATCTGTATAATGAAGCTAATGGTACTGAGCTGTCCTCCCAAAGAAATTTGATTAAATATTTCTTGACATCACAACATTTCTTGACCCTGCATACCTAAGCATTTATTTTCAAAATAAAATGTTCTATATGCATATAATTTTTTCATTTTGTACCATTTTAAAAGTAAGCATATTTCCAAGAACACTTGCACCATCAGCAAACATTTCAAGATGAATCTAAAGTAAAAATTATTATTGCAGGGGATGTTTTATCTGGGGTTGATAGGATGGCAAGTATTTCAAGATACCTTTATCTATAATTTGTAATAGGAAATGAAACTTTTGGTGGAATGTGAGATAATTTTGTCTTTGCTCAGTATACTGGCTATTAGAGGGGATATATATATATTTTTATTCCAAGGCAGCCCTATGTTCCTTTGTTATCTTTTGCAGTGCCTCCTTTGCTACTTCAGTTAGGAATAGAGCCCAGAATTCCTGATGTAGTGCCTTACTTTGGTGATTTTCCTGTCATTTTATGTGGGAAGAAGGGCTGCCATTGATTGATCTCCCACATTAGCAGAGCTAGACCAGCTTAGGTGGATGGGGTTGGTCATTGTTTCCACAACTATAATTTTTTTGTCCATGTGACTTCTCCTTCTACCACTTTTATGACAACTGCCAGTTTTTTTCCCAGTGATAGGTAGACCCAGACAGGCAAAGAGGAGAAGCCAGTAGAGAAAGGGGAAAGTGAATGAAAAATAAGAGGAAAATATAAACTAAATATATTCAAGATATTTTGAGGTGCTGAAAAGTGGTAAGATGAATTTAGATTAAAATATACATAGGGTAATATTTTAACTCAGACCCTCCTATCACCTGTACCAAACCTAGATTTAGTTGTCAAAAGGTGGATAAATGAATGTTACTTTCAGTCAAGTTGTGTAAAAAGTAATGATGGTTTAGCCAGGGAAACTAACATATACAAAGATTCTGACTCCAGGAACTGGATGTTATTGATGTGCAACAGAATCACCTGGAGATATTTTTTAACATCCAGATAAACTCTTTTTTTATTGTGGCATAATATACATAAATAAAAATGCATATGTCATAAGTGTAAACTTGATGAATTCTCACATACTGAACACACTCATTAACCAATATCATTTGCAGAGTTTTTTGGGTTTTCTTTTAAAGATTATCTTTCAGGACATTTTCCAGACCCTTGAATCAGAACCTCAAATTTTGATGCCCAAGAATCTGTATTTTAGATAAATTCCTCAAGACATACTTTTGGAGCTAGCTAGGCACTGGGTTTAATTTTTCAACCACTGTCTAGATCCTCGGGTATATGATTTGGGCAGAGAGAGAGAGAGAGAGAGAGAAAGATATTAGGGTAAGTCATAGAGTCCTGGAGGAAGGTAGAGCAAGGAATCCCCATGATGTGGAATAAGTTCCAACAGTTGTTTGAGAGAGGAATTATGGCAAAAACGTCCACTTGTTTCTTAGTATTCATTTACCTTTTATGTTTACTAATAAAACCCTAATTTTCAGTGATACACATAGCAGTTACCTTTTTATTATTTTTTAAAATTTATTTATTTTAGTTATTGTTCAAGTACAGTTTTCTGTCTTTTACTCACATTACAGCTTACCTCCCCCCTCCAGTGCTCCCCACCTCCTTCCCATGTCTACCCCCCCTAGTTTTTGTCCATGTGTCCCTTATACTTGTTACTGTAAACCCTTCCCCTTTTCCCCCGAAATTCCCTCCCCTCTCCCTCTTCCCTCTGGTTGCTGTCAGCCTGTTCTCTATTTCAGTGTATTTGGTTATATTTTGCTTGCTTGTTTGTTTTGTTGTTTAGCTTCCTGTTAAAGGTGAGATTATATGGTATTTGTCTTTCACTGCCTGGCTTATTTCACTCAGCATAATGCTTTCCAGTTCCATCCATGATGTTGCAAAGGGTAGTAGCTCCTTCTTTCTCTCTGCTGCATAGAATTCCACTGTGTAAATGTACCACAGTTCTTGGATCCATTCATTTAC
Source organism: Artibeus jamaicensis (assembly GCF_021234435.1). Classification (NCBI taxonomy): domain Eukaryota; kingdom Metazoa; phylum Chordata; class Mammalia; order Chiroptera; family Phyllostomidae; genus Artibeus; species Artibeus jamaicensis. Next base: position 487,630 of record NW_026521822.1, read on the forward strand.
TGATGGGCACCTAGGTTGCTTCCAACACTTGGCTATTGTAAATTGTGTTGCTATGAACATTGAGATGCATAGGTTGTTTTGGATTGGTGTTTCAGGGATCTTAGGATATAATCATAGCAATGGAACTATCAGGTCAAAACGCAGTTCCATTTTCAGTTTTCTGAGAAAATTCATAGTGATTTTACCAGTCTGCAATCCCACCAACAGTGAACTAGGGTCCCCTTTTTTCCACAACCTCTCCAACTCTTGTTGTTTATTGCTTCGTTTATGATGGCCATTCTGAATGGTGTAAAGTGGCATCTCATTGTGGTTTTAATTTGCATCTCTTTGATAGCTAGCAATATTGAGCATCTTTTCATGTGTCTCTAGATCCTCTGTGTGTCCTTCTTGGAGAAGTGTCTGTTCAAGTCCTTTGCCCACTTTTTAATTGGGTTGCTTGTCTTCTTAGAGTAGAGTTGTGGAAGTTCTTTGTGTATTTTGGAGATCAAACCCTTGTCTGAGGTATCATGGGCAAATATGTTTTCCCATACAGTTGGTTCTCTTTTTATCTTTAAAACTGTTTTCTTTAGCCATGCAGAAGGTTTGTATTTTCATGAGATCTCATTTGTTTATTCTTTCCTTTATGTCCCTTGCTCTAGGGGGTATATCAGTAAAAATGTTGCTGCATGAAATATCTGAGAGTTTCCTGCCAATGTTCTCCTTTAGGACTTTAATGGTGTCATGGTTTATATTTAAATCTTTTACTCACATTGAATTTATTTTTGTGTATGATGTAAGTTGGTGATCCAGTTTCTTTTCTTTTTCTTTTTTTTTTTTTGCATGTAGCTGTCCAGATATCCCAACAATATTTGTTGAAGAGGCTATTTTTACTTCATCTTATGTAGCTGCCCCCTTTGTCAAATATTAATTGACTGTAGAGAGTTGGGTTGATTTCTGGGCTCTCTGTTCTGTTCCATTGATCTATGTGCCTGTTTTTTATGCCACTACCACATTGTTTTGATTACAGTGGCCTTGTAATACAGTTTGGTATCAGGTATTGTGATCCCTCCTACTTTGTTCTTCTTTCTCAAAATTGCAACTGCTATTTGGGGTCATTTACAGTTCCTATAAATTTTTGAAGTGTTTGATCCATGTCTGTGAAATATGCCATTGGTACTTTAATAGGTATTGCATTGAATCTGTAAATTGCTTTGCGTAGTATGGACATTTTGATGATGTTAATTCTTCTGATCCATGAACACGGTGTATGTTTCCATTTGTTTGTGTCTTCCTTGATTTTTTACTTCAGTGTTGTGTAGTTTTCTGCATACAGATCTTTTACCTCCTTGGTTAGATTTATTTTTCTCTTTGATATATTGAGTGGGAGTTTTTTTCTTGATTTCTGCTTCTGCTGTTTCATTGTTGGTATACAAAAATGCCTTTGATTTCTGGATATTGACTTTGTATCTTGCTGCTTTGCCAAATTCATTTATTAGGTGGAGCAGTTTTTGGGTGAAGTCTATAGGATTTTCCATGTACACTCCCATGTACTCTGCAAACAGGGACAGTTTTGTTTCCTCCTTTACATTTTGGATGCCTTTTGTTTCCTTTTCTTGTGTGATCGTTGTGGCTAAAACTTCCAATATGATATTGAATAGAAGTGGTGAAAGTGGACAACCTTGTCTTTTTCCTGATCTTAGTGGAAAATATTTTACCTTTTTCCCATTGAGTATAATGTTGGCTGTAGGTCTCTCATATATGGCCTTTGTTATGTTGAGGAATGCCCCCTTTACTCCCATAAAAACACATTTCTGAGTGTTTTTATCACAAATGGGTGCTGTACATTAACAAATGCTTTTTCCATATCTATTGATATAATCTTGTGATTTTTGTGTTTGCTTTTGTTTGTGTGATGTATTACATTTACTGATTTGTGAATGTCAAACCATTCTTGCATTCCTCGAATGAATCCCACTTGGACATGGGGTATGATCTTTTTAATGTATTGTTGGATGCAATTTGTCAATATTTTGTTGAGGATTTTAGCGTCTATGTTCATCAGTGATATTGGTCTGAAGTTTTCTCTCTTTGTTGTGTCTTTATCTGGTTTGGGGATTAGGATGATGCTGGCTTTATAAAAAGAGTTTGGGGGTTTTCCATCATTTTGGATTTTTTGGAATGGTCTGTGAAGGATAGGGGTTGGCTCTTTCTTAAATGCTTTGTAGAATTCTCCTGTGAAACCATCTGGTTCAGGGCTTTTGTGTGCTGGGAGTTTTTCGATTACTGCTTCAGTTTCATCTGCTATTATTAGTCTGTTCAGGTTTTCTGCTTCTTCTTCATTCAGTTTGGAAGATTATGTTTTTTTAGAAATTTGTTCATTTCACCTAGGTTTTCAAATTTCTTGGCATACAGTTCTTCATAGTAATTTCCTACAATCCTTTGTATTTCTGTGTTGTAAGTTGTAATCTGTCCTCTTTCAGTTTTGACTGTGTTTATTTGGGCCCTCTCTCTTTCTTTCTTGATGAGCCTACTTAAAGGCTTGTCTATTTTGTTTATCTTTTCAAAGAACCAGCTCCTGGATTCACCGATCCTTAGAATTCTGCTTTAGTTACTATGTCATTTAATTCTGCTCTGATCTTGACTATTTCCTTCCTTCTACTTGCTCTGGACTCTTTTTGTTGTTGTTCCTCGATTTCTTGTAGGCATAGAGTCAAGTTGTTTGTTTCGAAATATTTCTATCTTTTTTAAGTAGGCCTGTATCACTATGAACTTCCCTCTCAGGACTGCCTTCATTGTGTTCACTGTGTCCTATAAGTTTTGGATTTCCGTGAGTTCATTTTTGTTGGTTTCCAGAAGCTTTTTGATTTCTTTCCTAATTTAATTCTTGACCCATTCATTGTTTCATAGCATGCTATTCAGTCTTTATAATTTTGAGTGTTTATTTTCCTTTGGGGTTGGTTTCCAGTTTCAGTTTCTTGTGGTCAAAGAAAATGCTTGGTATGATTTCAATTTTCTTGAATTTGCTGAGTCTTGTTTTGTGTCCTATCATGTGGTTTATCTTTGAAAGTGTTCCATGTGCATTTGAAAAGAATGCATATTTAGCTTCTTTGGGATAGGATATATAGTTAAGTCCATTTCATCTAGGGCATTGTTCAGTGCCACAATACCTTTGTTGATATTTTGTTTGGATAATTTGTCCACTGTTGACAGTGGGGTGTTAAAATCTCCTACTATAACTGTGTTACTTCAACATCTTTCTTGAAGTCCTCTAAGATTTTCTTTATGTATTTGGGTGCTCCCATGTTGGGTGCATATATATTCACAATGTTTATGTTTTCTTAGTGGATTCTTCCCTTGAGTGTTATCAAGTGACCTTCTGGGTCTCACTTTATGGCCCTTTTTTTGAAGTCTATTTTGTCTGATATGAATATTGCTACCCCGGCTTTCTTTTCCTGTCTGCTTGCTTGGAAAATTTGTTTCCAGCCCTTCACTTTCAGTCTGTGTAGGTCCTTTGTCCTAAGGTGCTTCTCTTGTAGGCAGCATATGTGTAGGTCATGCTTTCTTATCCATTCAACTATTCTATGTCTTTTGATTGAAGTGTGTAACCCATTTATGTTTAAGGTTATTATTGATAGGTACTTATTCATTGCCACTTTTGTACCTGTATTCCTCTCTGTCTCTCTCTCTTTTTTCTTTCTTTAGAGCAGTTTCTTTAAAAGGTCTTGCAGATCTGGTTTGGTGGAGGCATATTCTTTTAGACTTCTTTTGTCTTGGAAGCTCTTTATTTGGCCTTATATCTTGAGTGAGAGCCTTGCTGGGTAAAGTAGCCTTGGTTGCAGGAGTCTGATTCTGATTACTTGGAATATTTCTTACCATTCTTTTCTGGCTTGGAGCATTTCCATTGAGAAGTCAGCAGCTGACCCAATAAGGAACCTCTTTGGGTTCCTCTTGATTGGGACTCTTTTTGTTTCCTGAATTTGTGTGACTTTTTCTCTCATCTTGGGTTTTCTGCAGCTATATGTGGTTATGGAAATAAATTTTCGCCAGGGCGTATAACTAGAAGTGTTATATCATTAGAAAGTCTTTAAACTGTTGAGGTACAGTTTTCTTATTCTTTTCCTTCGGCCAGTGGCTATAATATAGAAGAGTTGGCTGGAGGTTTAGCAGCCACTTTAATCCAGGTGGATAAAGGGTGTAAATTAGGGATGGTACAGCAGAAAGCTGGAATTTAGTTTTCTTAGAACTTTATTAAACTATTTAGTACCAATTCAGACCTTTTAATAGAATATTTTGCATTTGGCTGTTATTAATCTTGTTTTTCTAATTCTTTGACTGAACCTAATCCTAACTGATACAGAAGAATTTCCTTTTTTATACATGTGTATCTGAAAGATCCCAGTAAGAAATGGTGATCTCTCAAGAACATGGTATTCTATTATTTGCCAAGAAACTACCAAGAGCAAGTTGGGTGTTGATAATCAACTCAAACACTATAAGCTTGTTTAATATTGCATAGTAGAAGATTATGTTCTAGAAGTTATATATTTGGTTGGTTTCTTTTCATAGGCTTTACTCAAACCAGGTTTTATCTGGCATCTGCATCTCATTGGTGCGTTCTCCAGAGAGTGGCTTTTCTTTCGTGCAGGTGTTAGTCTTATTATGTCATAGTTTTATTTGCAGCCTATGGGTTAAGACAAGTTTGCAGCAGCTAAGGACACTGTGTCCATATCCTAAAGAGATGAAGCTGGCACAGGCCAGGTGTGTTGTCAGGCCATAAGCCATAATAAGCAGGAGCAGGTTTTCCCTATACCTCCAGTGACAAAGGGAGAAGTGAGACATGAGCCACTTTAGGGGATGGGGCTGAGAAAGATGTTGGGAAGAGCAGGAGGTCCAAGGGCATCAGATTGCCCAGGACTAACTGACTAAAGTCTGAAGCAAGACCAACTCCATGGCCCTACTAACTAGTTCTTGGGGTTACTACTGCTTGGATACTGTCTACCTTGGGCAGAAATTGGACTAGCTGAGAATCTTGGTAATAGATAGAATGCCTGAGGCTGAAATGGACAAAAGAATGGTTATTGTCTGACTTTTTGCAAATTACTTAACTTTTTCTTCTTAGCCTCAGTTCCCTCATCTGTGAAACTGGCAGTAATAATACCTAGCTCATAGGTATTCTGTCACAGGTTTAAAGAAAAAGTTTTATATATAAGGAATTTGCTAATTGTGATGAGTTATACAAATGCAAATTATTATTACTAAGTGGGGAGAAGGATGGTAGCAATTTAACTGTGCAGAACAAATCTCCACAGCATTTAGGATGGGTATAATTCATTCATTTGAAAACAATGGGGGATAGATTTATAGAGTCAGGATATAATTACAAGATTTGTAACCTGGTCAGGAAATTTCTGTCAGAGAGATACTCTGTTCTTTTATTTTTTTAATCCTCACCAGAGGACATGCTTGTTGATCTTAGAGAGAGGGGAAGGGAGGGAAAGAGAAAGGGAGAGAAACATTGATGTGAGAAAAACATTGATTGGTTGCCTCCTAAATGCCCCTGACAATAGATTGAACACACAACCTAGATATGTGCCCTGACCTGAAATGGAACCCACAGCCTTTCAGTTTATGGGATAATGCTCCAGCCAACTGGGCCACAATAGCCATGGCAAGACACTTATTCTTACTTGTGAAAAATGCAAGATTTTAAAAGAGATCATGAGACAGTTTTATTTGCTTTTTAATCATTTCATGGGCAATATGTGTTATCTTATAAAACTATGGGTGAAACTTAGGGAAACTGTACATTTATGTACAGTTTATGATTCACCAGAATTAAGAATAGCTATGTTGAGAGTTATTGAACATTATGTGTTGTTCAAGAGAACCACTAAGGATCAAATACAAGAGTTAAGAGTGCTTGCTTTTTGCCATAAAAGCTGCATTAGGGCATTAGGTTTACAATTGTATTTGTTGTAATAAACCACATTTTATAGGCAACAGGTAAAGCTGACATATACTAAATTGTGTGAGGTTTTGCTTTCAGGTTGGCTCTAAAGGGATCTGGAAAGATTTATGAGACTGAGTGACAGCAAGGGTGATTCTTGAGATTGACTCTTTAAGGTGTCATTTTGGCGAATGACAGGTTGTAGCTACTAAAAAACCCCTCAAAATAAGTAGTTTGTCTTTAAATGGCAGCAAGACTGTTTAGTGAAAAAATATTATTTAACAAGATTTCTGTATTTTGGACATTCCATTAATTTAATTGGCTCTGATCATGTGGCCAGACTTCCCTAGTCATTCAGAATCAACTTTACCCCCAGTCAAAGACCACAGGTTCCTTCAAACAGGGTTGTAATCTATTCACACTGCTTAAAACAGAATTTGTTTTTAATATGTATATTTTCTAACTATTGCAATTAATTTTGAGACAAATCAGTTATGTTTCAAGGAAGGTGAGGGAGGAGAGAAAAAAAAGAAAAATGTATTCCATGCTCTTTTCAGATGACCTCTTTCCTTCCATCTCCTTTAACAGTCATTCTATTCAGTGGCCCCCATGCTTGCTTCTCTCCTGATATAAACAGTTTAATCTCTATCTTCCTCTCATATTTCAGACCAGTCAGTTAGTCTCGCAAAAGTTGCCTGCATTGGGACTTTGCCTTTGCAATTTGAATAAGAAGCATTTTAAAAATTTTTATTTGTTGTTAAGTACAATGTTATAATAACATTAAAAAATTAGACAAAAAGGTATAAAATTCTCCTTAACATAATTGTTTCTTTTGTGTTTACTTTGATTATATTATTAATTAACTTTCTATCTGATTAATATTTATTAAGAGGCTACAAGAGCCCAAGCTCTATTGCAGAGACTGAGGATAAGCAGCAAATAAACAACTCTGTCCTCATAGGATGTTCACCTGAATGTGGGGAGAGAGGAAATAAACAAATTAATATTAAGCCAGATGATGTTAAGTGCTAAGGAAACAAACAAAAAAAAAACAGTGCCAATGTTAAGAATGTGGGGTTGGGTGAGGGAGCTACTATTATCTTTTCTATCTCCTTCCAACCATATGCATATTTTTACATTCTACTCTGTAGGACCATGTATCCTTCTTCTTGAAAAATATCAACTCTTCACCTTCCCCCCAAAGCCCCACAAATATACATTTAACGACATAGTTTGAACTTTATTTCTTCACAGCATTCATTTGGCATTTAATGTAACAAACAATACCAAGAGGCTTGATGCTAACTCTTAAATGGATAAAATTAGAGGAAATAGACATAGAAAGTTCAGAAAGTATCAAATAATATATTTTAATTAAAGTATAACTATATTTGTCAAAACAAAAAATATTTAATTAAAAAATTTAGTGTGTATATGTATGGTTATCCAGAAAATTCAGATAAAAGAATTTGTTCATGAGAATGAATGTTGAGATTTATCTAAACTGGTGTTTTAAATGAATTAAATTTACCAGAGACTTGCTTACCTTTCTATCAAACTATCTAAATTTATAAAGTTGATTGGCTAAAGCAACAGCAGCTGCTGTAGCAACAGAGTTTTTAGCATTTGACACTCAGCACTGAGCATTTAGTGCACAGTTTTGTGTTCTTCTGTGGATTAACTTATCTCTTGTTTTAAGCAGTGTCAGCATTTACCAAATTAGTGAGTTAGTGTTATACTCAAGAAGATATTTATTGACCTTGGCCTCATTTACCTGGGGTTGCTAAAATATAGTTTACACATGTTGGCTGGTTGATCTCATCCCCAGTTCAGGACTTGGCTGTCATGCAAACAGCGATAACTATCAGATCTTTTTCCTCATACTGCTCTCTTGACCTTCAGTCTTGCATATTTGACTCTTCTGGACATAAATTGTCTCACTGAGACACAATGAAAAGATCTCAAACTTAAAACATATTCTTTTGCCACTTTTCACTCCTGTTAAAATTGTTCTACCACATTTATTCCTCTCTTTGAGTAGTGACTGTCAATCACTCATGACCAAAAAGAAAACTGGGAATCTTCTGAGTGACTCCAACGAGCATTCCAGTATAGACATTGGTTGCTTAACTTCATCCTTGCTTTCTAGGTCATTAGATGAACCCACTGTCTGTTCACTGATTTTTAATCTTGATCCTGCAAATCTGCAGGCTTTGCTTTTTGCATCTTCCTAGCCTCTCACTAGGCTAGGTGCAATAACCAGAATTGGAATTATCAATTTAGAAGTGGTTTTTTAAACTGGGGATCAACAATTTTTTTTCTGTAAGGGGTCAACTAGTAAATAGCTTAGGCTCTATAGATCATATGGTCTAACTACTCAACTCTGCTGTTTCAGCACAAAATATCCATAGAAAATATATAAATAAGTGAATGTGGGTGTGTTTCAATAAAAATTTTAAAAACAGTGTGTCAGACTTGGTCTGTGAGTTGTAGCCTTATTTAGACCATAACATTGAATAAGATTGTCTATGAGAATAGACTGAAAAGGCCAGGGGACTCTAGACAGAATCCAGAGAAACTTCACTGTTGAAGCAATCGGCTTGAGAAAATAATTCAAGTGAAGGAGAATAAGGAAGAATAATAAGAGAAGTAGAGATAAAATTAGGATATAGATGTATCCTACAAGTCAAAATAGCATTATATCTTTATTATAAAAGGCTGAAGAGAGATGGAGTAGGATGTATTGAAATCTGTGTGAGCTTGCCCATAAGCCATCCTGAGAACATGCACTATGTGACAAAGATGAACAGAAAGCTAAGACTAAGGTAATGTAGGCTAAAGTTTAATTCTGGGGCCCAGGCCATTCAAGGAAGATCAGGTGTAGAAGGAAGAAGTAAACATTTTAGAATATCTAAAAGCCAAGTCTTGCTCAGGATGCACAAAATATCCTTTCTGGATAGCAAATTTTCTGTGTTCTACAAAGGTGGAATTGTGAAATATATTACCTTATTTCTAGTTCAATGTGGCTACATGTCTTGAAAAACATATGAACATTAACTCTCAGAAAGTTATCACTGTAAGATATCACTGTCTACTTTCTGGTGGGGAAACTGGAAATAGTTTCCAGAAACTTGATATCATGGATAAAACCAATTAACCAACCTGTAATTGTGCCCCTTAAATAGTTTCCCAGCCCTGCTTATGTGGGGGTGAGGAGGGCCATCAGATAACTTGAGAAGAATTTAATTCACACATATATCTATAAAACCCTTTTCTGTAGTTATCATCAAAGAACATGATTATACTTGGAATATTCTAATTAGAGGTGGATTACAATAACACATATTCACTGAATTTACTTTTTAATATATTCTTACTTTTGGCTATGCAAATACATCATTCATCCTCAATGTAAAAGGGTGAAAGATTTATACAATCTGAAGAGAAACCAGAGTATCATCCTCATTGCATAATGACTAAAGTAATCTCACCTGATTAATGTTTTGAAAATAAATCTTCCTGTACATAGATTTTAGAATTTGTAAAAGAAAGAGCTGATAGCTGTCATTGGAATGATGAACATTTTATTCATCATTTATAAGAGCACATTTTCAATTAAGTAAATAATTAGGATGGAAGTCTCATTTTTTCATTCTTCTTATTCTTTCATTCCCTTATACCTCTTGGACATAGATTTGAAAGATTAACCACCTCAGAAACATCTTAGAACTCAAATTGTAGTAAATGACAAAGAAAAAAAGAAAGAATGAAAAACTTATAGCCTTACTACTGTTTTGTTCTATTAATTCTGCTATAAAGTTGTTGAAAAACATAAGTGGATTATAGTTACAGTCCAAAGTTTATTTGAATTAAAACATAAACAGTGAGGCCTGTGCCTGCTCATTTTGCTTTTTTAAAAATTTTTATTTAGTTATATTTCAAGTACAGTTTTTTGTCTATTTCTCCAATCCCAGCCCCCCCTGCCCCGTCTCCCCACTGCCCTCTCATTCCCCCCCCCCAGTCCTCATCCCTGTGTCTTTCACACTTGTTCCTCAAAATCCCTCCCCATTTTCCCCTTAAATTCCCTTCCCTCTCCCAACTGGTCACTGCCCACTTGTTCTCTATTTCAGTGTCTTTGCTTTTATTCTGTTTGCTTGTTTGTTTTGTTGTTTAGCTTCCTGTTAAAGGTGAGATCATATGGTATTTGTCTTCCAATGCCTGGCCTATTTCACTCATCATAATGCTTTCCAGTTCCATCCATGATGTTGCAAAGGGTAGTAGCTCCTTCTTTCTCTCTGCTGCATAGAATTCCATTGTGTATATGTACCACAATTTTTTGATCCATTCATTTACTGATGAGCACCTAGGTTGCTTCCAACTCTTGGCTATTGTAAATTGTGCTGCTATGAACATTGTGGTGCATAGGTTCTTTGATATCGATGTTTTAGGATTCTTAGGATATAATCCCAGCAGTGGAATTGCTGGGTCAAAAGGCAGGTCGATTTTTATTTTTCTGAGAAAATTCCATACTGTTTTCCATAATGGTTGTACCAGTCTGCAATCCCACCAACAGTGAACTAAGGACCCCTTTTCCCCACAACCTCTCCAACATTTGTTGTTTGTTGCTTTACAAAAATTCTTAAAATCAAAGCTAATTCATATCAGTCATCCTATAACACTTTCATTTTTTCCCACTCAAAAAGGCTCACTCTAATGAATATCAATTTGTATGGAATCTTAGAACATAAATGCTCTAAGGACATTCATCCTGTGCTGCACAACCCCTATACTCTGTTGACTATGGTACCTGGAGATAGCAAGTGGTTTTCAAGTCTCAGACTTGAAGGATGACTTTTTCTGTATCCCAACAGATGAACAACCTCAACTGCTGTTCACCTTTGGGTGGCAGGACTCAGAAACCAAAGCCATGCTCCAATGTGGAATGCCCTATCCCACGGAACTTTTCCAGCCTCCATGGATTGGAATGAGTAGTCCCGGACACAATCTGTTGTTCTGTCAGAAAAAGGGGTAGCAATTCCCTCTAGTGGAGAATGCCCTGAGCCCTTCTCCAAAACATCTTTTGTTGGGGTTGGTATGCACAGGGGTATACATTATGTATGCAAAATTCATCAATCAATGTCTAAAGGCCATAGTTACAGAAAACAGATATTATCTATAGATAACAACTGAGGAAACATTGAGATCTGCCTCAGGTCAGGGTCTGTTAGGTATGCTGAGGCCAGAGGGTCATTAAGGCAAGTTTCATGAGATTAGGAGTTCACTCCCTCAGGCTTTCAACTTGAACATCTGGTTTATATCAGCAGGACTATACAAAGCAAAGCAAGCCTCAAGGGATATAATGCATTCTTTAGACCTGATTTTCCACAGGAACCCTCGGTGCTAGTATTAGGTTATGACTGCCTCCAGCATTCAGGGTGTTTCTGTTCAGACTTACAGGCCAGGCTTTGCTCACACAGGACTATAGTTTCCAATATCACACAAAATGGTCCCCAGTACTCCAATACTGTTCAACCATGTTGCCACAAGGATTTAAGAACTCTCTAACTATACTTTGGGAATTATTAACAAAAGACTTAAGGGATATTAAATTGATGTCAGGAGCTTTTTTTGCAATATGTAGAAGACTTACTGATAGCTAGTAATACAAAAAGGACTTTTTGCTCAACACTATGGCAGTCTTGAATCATTTATCAAAAAGAGGATATAAATTGTCATCTCATAAGGCCAAAATTTGCAAATAGAAGGTGGTATACCTGGAATTTCAACTGAAATAGGATAGTAGAAGCTTTATGGCAGATGGAAAACAAGCCATTGCTATAACAAAAATCCCAGAGAATTACAAAGTTCTGTAAAATTTGTATTCCAAGTTGTATTTAGAGTAAAACTACTTTATAATTCCTTAAAATCACTGGACTCTGAACCTTTTGAAGGACAAGAGATTATCATGCGGCATTTTATACCTTGAAGGAAAAGCTAGTTTTGGCTCCTGCATTAGGATGGCCTAATTTACAGAAACCATTCAGATTTTTGAAAGGCTGGGGATTAGACTGGGGTACTAACCTAAACTCTGGGAAATATCCTCAAACCATAGCCTATATCTTGAAGAAGTTGGGTCATACCACAAAAGGACGATCTATATATCTACAGGAGGTGGCAACTGCCTGTGACATCTTACAGAAATCTGAGAAGTTCACTCTGAGGCAGCCTACTATGGTATTTGTACCATACCAGGTCATAATTTTCAAGGAACAGAAAGCTTGGCTGGTTGCAGGGCACATGAGAAAATACCAGGCCATTCTGTTAGACAACCCAAATGTTACTGTATAGACTACCATAATCTTGAACCTGGCTATCCTGCTCCTGAATTAAGAGGGAGACCCAGCCCTCCAGTATGACTGCTTGGAAATCATTGACCAAGTTTAATCTAGCAGGCCAGATCTATTGGACTAGCCGCTGATATCACCAGGCTGGAAGCAATATACAGATAGGAGCAGCTTCATGGAAAGTGGCCATAGATGAGCTGGGTACATGGTAGTCACCATAGACAAAGTAATAGAAGCTCAAGCCCTTGCTCCAGGTACATTAGCACAAAAGCCTGAATTGATAGCTCTTACCACTGTCCCAGGGAAAGAAGGTTTACATTTATATGCCAAACATGCCTTCATGGTAGTCCATGCCAATAGGGCAATATGGAAAGAGAGAGGGCTCTTAACCTTGGGAAACAAGGATGTCAAATATGCGAAAAAGATAGTTTACAATTGCTAGTGACAGTGAACCTATTGAATCAGATTGCCATAATACATTTCCCAGGCCACTGAAAGGACATTTCTCAAATGAACCAGGTAAACCAAACTGCTGAAAAAGCAGTAAAACAAGCAGCTAGAAGACCACCATGGCTGGGGGCTTTGATACCCTTCTTGGACTTGTCAAAATTTAAACCCCACTACACAGAGGATATGAGGAACAGAACCATGGATGTGGATTCCCTACCATCAATCCTACTTCTATATGGTAGATCAAAGCTCATGGTATGATGTTATTCCCTGAAACTCTAGTGTATCCCATTTTTAAATATCTACATGAAGGGACCCATTATGTAAGGAATGCTTTGATGGACCTCATTAGACCACATTTGAAGGGACCTCATTTGCAAAGAAAAATTCAGAAGATTATCCAACCCTAGCAGATATGCATCAAAAACAACTGTAATACAAAAAGTGCCACAGAGAAAAGGGGAGTACAATATAAAGGGCCCACTTGCCCACTTGAAGATTGGCAAGTTAGACTGGCAAGTCACACAAATGTCTACAGCGGAAGAAATTTAAAATTTCTATTAGTTTTTATGGACACTTTTTCTGGATGGGTAGAGGCATACCCCACTAGTACTGAGAAGGCTATTAAAGTATCAAAACTTTTACTTAAAGAAATAATCTCTAGGTTTAGGCTTCTTTGCAACATTAAAAGTGACAAGAAACCATTGTTCACTTCAGAGTTCTTTCAGAAGATAGAACAGGCACTACAAATTCAATGAAAACTACATGCATCTTGGAGAGCTCAGTCCATGAGAAAGACTGAGAAAATAAACCACACAATATAAAAGACTCTGGAAAAAATGTATTTAAAATACCAGGAAACACATTTGAAAAGGGATCAGGCACTCTATATTGCCTTCCTCTGAATTAGGGTAGCAACCAGAAGTGGGCTTAAATTAAACCTTTTAAAAATAGTTTATGGGAGACCCAAATCTGTCTTAGGTATACCTCTTTTGGAATTGGAGCACTGGTCAAAAATTAAACAGCATGTACAACATTTAAGGCAAACACTAACTATTTTGCACAAGTTTGCTTACTGCAGATTCACTATCTGATGATCCCTTTCACCTGTTCTGGCTAGGAGAACAAGTCTTACTAAAGACTTGGAAGACTTAAGGCTCTCAGCAGCAGCTAGCTGATAAATGGACTGGTCCCTATCATATCCTGCTGACAACACAGTCTTTCCTATAGCTCAGGGGAATAAAACCTTGGATCCACTACACGGATAAAACAAGCACTGCCTGAGGAGGACTTGGAACTTGCTCCTATCATTAATGATGAAAGAAGCTGGATTGCACTCCTGAATTAGGTTTAAAATTTCTCTTTTGGAAAATAACATTGGCCCCCAGTGCAAAGTGACAATGTTCCTTTTACTTTACTTCACCTTATTTTATTTTACACAATAGGGAATAGGATATGTTTGCAAATATAAGGACTTTTAGCTGCCTGATACAGAGTTAGGATATGGTTCTTTCCATTGTTAAAAGGTGAAGCATTGAAAGTGAGGTAGTCTAAAATGGTTATTTCTGAAGAGGTAATAAGTTTGTGAAAGTTTTAAACTTGAAAAGATAGAAACCTCAGTTCTTGGTTACAGTTATTTTTTGCTTTCTATCTTATGGGGACTTGGTTTGATCTTTGCTGTTTTGTACACACAAAGAATTCTCTGTCTCCACTCTTTGGGCTTCATGCCATTTGGACCTAATAAAGTTCATCCGTGGGACCAGTTGGTGTACTAGTGTTGTGGGCTTTGTGTCACTTGGACCTAGTAAGGTTGTCTGAGGGACCAATTGCTGTACTAGTTGGTGTGAGACAGGATTCTAAGGCTAGTCCTTGTCCCCATTTTAGAAAGTTTGTTTTTGCTTTAGATTTGTTTTTGTTCCTGCTTTGAAAGGAAATTGAGATTTCTATGAGTTGAAAGTTCACATTAATTTGGAAAAAAATTGTACATTTTTAGTAATAGAAGTTATACAGCATGCTGAAGGACAAGGATTTTCTTTAATTTTCCTTTTTTTCCCAAAACACTCTCTTTTCTTTTCTTTTTCTAATTTTTTTAAAATTTATTTATTTATCTTTAGAGGGGAAGGGAAGGAGAGAGGGAGAGAAATATCAATGTATGGTTGCCTCTCATGCGTCCCCTGCTGAGAACTGACCTGCAACCCAGGCATGTGCCCTGACTGGGAATTAAACCGCGATACTCTGGTTCGCAGCCCCACCCTCAATCCACTGACCTACACCAGCCAGGGCTCTTCTTTTCTTTTTTTTTCAAACATTTTGTGTTGTTGTTTTGAAATTTATTTAGTTATTTTTCAAGTACAGTTTTTTGTCTATTTCTCCCATCCCAGCCCCCCCTGCCCTGTCTCCCCACCTCCCTCCCACTTCCTCCCCCCTAGTCCTCATCCCTGTGTCTTTCACACTCGCTCCTCAAAATCCCTCCCCTTATTCCCCCTTAAATTCCCTCCCCTCTCCCCTCTGGTCACTGCCCACTTGTTCTTTATTTCAGTGTCTTTTTATTCTGTTTGCTTGTTTGTTTTGTTGTTTAGCTTCCTGTTAAAGGTGAGATCATATGGTATTTGTCTTCCAATGCCTGGCCTATTTCACTCATCATAATGCTTTCCAGTTCCATCCATGATGTTGCAAGGGTAGTAGCTCCTTCTTTCTCTCTGCTGCATAGAATTCCATTGTGTATATGTACCACAATTTTTTGATCCACTCATTTACCGACAGGCACCTAGCTTGCTTCCAGCTCTTGGCTATTGTAAATTGTGCTGCTATGAACATTGTGGTGCATAGGTTTTTGAAATTGATGTTTTAGGATTCTTGGGACATAATCCTAGCAGTGGAATTGCTGGGTCAAAAGGCAGGTCGATTTTTATTTTTCTGAGAAAATTCCATACTGTTTTCCATAATGGTTGTACCAGTCTGCAATCCCACCAACAGTGAACTAAGGACCCCTTTTCCCCACAACCTCTCCAACATTTGTTGTTTGCTGCTTTGTTTATGATAGCCATCCTGACTGGTGTAAAGTGGTATCTCATTGTGGTTTTAATCTGCATCTCTCAGATAGCTAACGATATTGAGCATCTCTTCATGTGTCTCTGGATAGTCTGTATGTCCTCTTTGGAGAAGTGTCTGTTCAAGTCCTTTTCCCATTTTTTTAATTGGGTTCGATGTCTTCCTAGAGTGGAGTCGTGTAAGTTCTTTGTATATTTTGGAGATTAAACCTTTGTGTGAGGTATCATTGGCAAATATGTTTTCCCATACAGTTGGTTGTCTTGGTAATATAATACTGTTTTCTTTAGCCATGCAGAAGCTTTTTATTTTGGTGAGATCCCATTGTTTATTCTTTCCTTTATATTCCTTGCTCTAGGGGACATATTGGTAAAAATGTTTCTGTGTGGAATATCTGAGATTTTCCTGCCAATGTTCTCCTCTAGGACTTTAATGGTGTCACGGCTTATACTTAAGTCTTTTATCCACCTTGAATTTATTTTGGTGTATGGTGTAATTTGGTGCTCAAGTTTCATTTTTTTTCATGTAGCTGTCCAGTTCTCCCAACACCATTTGTTGAAGAGGCTATCTTTACTGCATTTCATGTTACTGCTCCCTTTGTCAAATATTAATTGACTGTAGAGAGTTGGGTTGATTTCGGGCTCTCTGTTCTGTTCCATTGGTCTATGTGCCTGTTTTTATGCCAGTAGCAGGCTGTTTTGATTACAGTGGCTTTGTAATACAGTTTGATATCAGGTATTGTGATCCCTCCTACTTTGTTCTTCTTTCTCAAAAGAGCAGCTGCTATTCAGGCTCGTTTATGATTCCATATAAATTTTTGAAGTGTTTGTTCTATGTCTGTGAAATATGCCATTGGTACTTTAATAGGTATTGCATTGAATCTGTATATTGCTTTGGGTAGCATGGACATTTTGATGATGCTAATTCTTCCAGTACATGAACAAGGTATATGTTTCCATTTGTTTGTGTCTTCCCTGATTTCTCTCTTCAGTGCTGTGTAGTTTTCTGCATACAGGTCTTTTACCTCCTTGGTTAGGTTTATTCCCAGATATTTTATTTTTCTTTTTGCTATATCAAATGGGATTTTTCTCTTTATTTCTGCTTCTGCTGATTCATTGTTAGTATACAAAAATGCCTTTGATTTCTGGATATTGACTTTGTATCCTGCTGTTTTGCCAAATTCATTAATTAGTTTGAGCAGTTTTTGGGTAGAGTCTATAGGATTTTCCATGTACACTATCATGTCATCTGCAAACAGTGACAGTTTTGCTTCCTCCTTTCCTATTTGGATGCCTTTTATTTCCTTTTCCTGCCTGATTGCTGTGCCCAAAACTTCTAATACTATATTGAATAGAAGTGGTGAAAGTGGACATCCTTGTCTTGTTCCTGATCTTAGTGGAAAAGCTTTTAGTTTTTGCCCATTGAGTATGATATTGGCTGTAGGTCTCTCATATATGGCCTTTATTATATTGAGGAATGCTCCCTCTATTTCCACTTTGCTGAGTGTTTTTATCATAAATGGGTGTTGTACTTTATTGAAAGCTTTTTCCGCATCTATTGATATGATCATGTGGTTTTTGTCTTTGCTTTTGTTTATGTGATGAATTACATTTACTGATTTGCAAATGTTGAACCATCCTTGCATCCTTGGGATGAATCCCACTTGGTCATGGTGTATAATCTTTTGGATATATTGTTGGATGTGATTTGCCAATATTTTGTTGAGGATTTTAGCATCTATGTTCATCAGTGATATTGGCCTGAAGTTTTCTTTCTTTTTTGTATCTCTATCTGGTTTTGGAATTAGGATGATGCTGGCTTCATAATAGGAGTTTGGCAGTTTTCCATCCTTTGGGATTTTTTTGAATAGTCTGTGAAGAATGGGGGTTAGCTCTTCCTTAAATGCTTTGTAGACTTCTCATGTGAAACCATCTGGTCTGGGGCTTTTGTGTGATGGGAGAGTTTTGATTATTGCTTCAATTTATTTTGCTGTTATTGGTCTATTCAGGTGTTCTACTTCTTTTTCATTGAGTTTCGGGAGATTATATTTTTCTAGAAATGTGTCCATTTCCCCTAGGTTCTCAAATTTCTTGGCATACAGTTCTTCATAGTAATTTCTTACAATTCTTTCTATTTCTGTGGTATCAGTTGTAATCTCTCCTGTTTCATTTCTGATTGTGTTTATTTGTATCCGTTCCCTTCTTTTCTTGATGAGCCTACTTAAAGGCTTGTCTATTTTGTTTATCTTTTCAAAGAACCAACTCCTGGATTCATTGATCCTTAGAAGTGGTGTCTGTATATGCCATACATATTTTACCTCATTATCTGATGACGTCATCAGAGATGTTCAATTTATTGGCAAGAATTTGTCAAACTGTCAGTGCTTAATATCATTCCAGCAAAGGTCTTACAACTGGAGATCTGAAATGACATTCTTGTGGACTCAGAGACTGGTTTATGATTTGTTGTGTGAATTAACTTTTTTGTTCCTCCTTTTATTTTCGCAGGGTATATGCCTATGACCTCATTACCTGGTTGCTTGTTTACATAGTATAAGCATAACTTAAGAAGCCCATCTACATCACTGTCTTCTGAAATGAGACTCAATGATTTGGCTGGACTAGATGGTTGAATTGGTGAAATATGGGACAGTCTATCGGCTTCCTTTGAAATGGCTTTCCTTTAGTTCATTAATGGTTAATACAGAAACAGCACACAATTCTTTAGAGGGAAGAAACCTTAGAATATTCCCCTCAGACTAATTTGAATTCATTATACTGGGCAAAGGGGCTTCAGAAAGGTGTGTCATGCCTTACACACCTTCCTCTAAGGAATTCACTCCTATCTTAATCTGGGACACTGTAGAATTAGTCTCTACTTTTGTGATTTAATTGCTATAGTATTGACTATGCCTTCTAACTTTCTTGCCAAATTTGTCACTTCTAGAATAGGACAAGAATTCCAACCTGTCCTGCAATACCATCCTTTGGACATCACGTATGCTGCTTCCCAGGTTAGTCAACTGACCTGGACTTTGCAAGATCCTTCTCTCTCATGTAAAGGCTTCCCTCCTCTCCAGAATTCCCTTATTTTTCTCTGGACCAAGGGATAAATAAGGCTATACTCTGGCCAGCAAGACATAGTTACAGAATAATGAGACCTATGCCCATTGGCTCTTGTAAGATTACAAGGGTCCAGGAGTGGTAAAGAGGGAAATTGATACCTCTGCCATCCCAGACCAGCAATGAGGGGGAGGCTATCAGGAAATACCCAAGGTGCAGGAGTGAAGCCACACTGCTAGCACAGTGCATGACAACAGATCTCTCTAGCCCTAAGCACAAACACAGTGGGAGGGGTCCTGCATAGAGTGTGTGTGAGGCTGGCAAGAGTGATTGACAGAGAGAAAAGACCTCCTATTCCTCTCTGGTATATGAAAGAAGGGGGAGATACTGCACTGGAGTGGGACCTGTCAGTCTGGCCTAGAAAAGGACAAGATTGGCTGGGGAGCTGAGCCTTCAGAAGTGCAGGAATTGACAATGGTGACTGTTGGTGCAGAGTGCATGAGCACAGAATTAAAAAAGGAGCCTGGAGCTTGACTTCAACAAAGAACAAGCTAATCCACCTGGATGATCATGTAGTGGTCACCTGTGGTTTCCCAAAGGACAGTATTTTTAAATGGAAGAAGGATCTCTGGGTGCAGTCTTGGATAGGTTGGCCGAGGGTGGCAGCGTTTTTCTCTGGGTATTCTAGAGGGGATGGGCTCTAAGGAATAAGCCTGCCATTCTTTCAAAATTGTGTAGCTTTTGAATAAAAAACTCCTCTCTTTTATCACCAAACGTTTGCCTCCAGAATTGGCCTATGGGCAATGGGTAGAAGAAACCCATTTCTGTCAGGTAACAATGTGACATACTATAGAGAATGTGCTAAGGATAAGAGAGAGCACTCTCGTTTCCTGCAAGCATTGTTCTGTCCAACCTCTTTTCTGAATTTGTCACTATGTCAGTGTAAAATTTTAAACTCTCAGTAAAACAAACTGAAGAACATTATAGTTTACAGTTATTAATATTCTTCTATCTCCTTCCCTACTCAAATCCTCTTTAGAAAAACATGGGACAGAAATCATAGTTGTCAGGAACCCCAGGGACCTGCTGCCTCTTAAAGTCCTGGGAAACAATAAAGATGATAGTTTTAAATATATTTTATAGATTATGATATTATAGTTGTCCCAATATTTCCCCTTTTGTCCCCCTACACCAGGTACTCTCTTTCTCTCCAGCGTCCACCTCCCTTAGCTCATGTCCATAGGTTGTGCATATAATTTCTTTGGCTTCTTCATTTCCTATTCTATTCTTAACATCCCCTGGTCTATTTTTAAAATATTTTATTTATTTATTTTTAGAGAGAGGAGAGCAGAAGGAGAAAGAGAGGGAGAGAAATATCAATGTGTAGTTTCCCCTAGCATGTCCCCTATCAAGGACCTCGCCTACAGCCCAGGCATGTTCCCTGACTGGGAATCAAACCAGGGACCCTTTGGTTTGCAGGCCAGCACTCAATCTACTGAGCCACACCAGTCAGGGTGTCCCTGTCTATTTCACACCTACAAATTATGCTTCTTAATCCCTACACCTTTGCTTCAATTTCCTCCTTCCTCCTCCCAGCTGATAACCCTCCAAATGATCTCCATATCTATGATTTTTGTACCTGTTCTGGTTGTTTGCTCAGTTTGTTTTTAGATTCCATTGTTGTTAGTTATGAATGTGTTGCCATTTTAATATTTATACTTTTGATCTTTTTCTTAAATACGTTCCCTTAACATTTCATGTAATAATGGCTTGGTGATGATGAACTCCTCTAGCTTTACCTTGTCTAAGAAGCACTTTATTGCCCTTCCATTCTAAATGATAGCTTTGCTGGAAAGAGTAGTCTTCATTGTAGATTCTTGCTTTTCAACACTTTGAATACTTCTTGCCAGGCATTCTTGCCTGCAAAGTTTCTTTTGAGGAACCAGCTGACAGTCTTATGGGAACTCCTTTGTAGGTAGCTCTCTGTTTTTCTCTTGCTGTTTTTAAGATTCTCTCTTTACCTTTAATCTTTAGCATTTTGATTAGGATGTATCTTGGTGTCCAGCTTGTTAGGGACCCTCTGTGCTTCCTGGACTTGTATGTCTATTTTCTTCATCAAATTAAGGAAGTTTTCTCTCCTTATTTTTTTTTAAAGATTTTATTTATTTATCCTTTAGAGGGGAAGGGAAGGAGAGAGGGAGAGAAATATCAGTGTATGGTTGCCCCTCGTGCATCCCCTGCTGGGAACTGGCCTACAGGGAACCAGCCTGCAACCTAGGCATGTGCCCTGACTGGGAATCGAACCGCGAATATCTGGTTCGCAGGCCCGCACTCAATCCACTGAGCTACACCAGCCAGGCCTCTCCTTATTTTTTGAAATAATTTTTTAAATTTCTTTCCCTTCCTCTTCTCATTCTGGAAACCCTATGATTTGGATGTTGGGATGTTTGGAGATGTCCCAGAGGCTCCTTACACCATCCTCATTTTATTAAGTATTTTTTTCTTTTTGCTGTTCTGGCTGAATGTTTATTTCTTCCTTATGTTCCAAATTGATGATTTAAATCCCAAGTTCATCCCCCCCCCACTGATGGTTCCCTGTAGATATTTCTTTGTTTCACTTAGTGTAACATTTATTTATTTCATTTATGTTGTTGCCATAGTTAATGAGTTCTCTGAGCATCCTAATCACCAGAACAGAAGGTGTATCTGAACTCTGTATCTGATATTTTGGGCATCTCCATTTCATTTAATTTCTTTCTGAAGTTTTATTCTGTTCTTTTATTTGGGCCATATTTCTTTGTCTTCTCAATTGGCAGCCTCTCTGGGTTTGTTTCTGTGTATTAGGTAGAGCCGCTTTGACTCCCTGTCTTAGTAACATTACTTACTGTAGAAAAGGCACTTGTAAATCATGTGGTGTGGAGCCTTAGCTTATTGTCAGGGTTGTGCAACCCACTTTAACACTTTGTGGGTCTGTGTTGGGGGAAAGTTTATAGAGGGACAATGCTTCTGCCTGGCTTCTGGGGGTTTCCCTGGCACCTGCCTCATCTCCAGTCATGTCACCCACTTTCTGTATGTTACTGGTGTCCTTCCAGGTCTTGCATTGGTGAATCCCAGAGTGAGTGGTTTTGCGTAGGTTCTAAGTCCACTCAGGTCCTTTAACTGGAGTTTCCTGAAAGTCTGGAAGTTTCTTCCGCTGCCCCAATACTTTGTTTTTTTTTTATTTTAATTATTTTTTAAGTACAGTTTTGTGTCTAATTCTCCCATCCCAGCCAACCCCACCCCATGCTCCCCACCTCCCTCCCATTTCCATCCCCTTTGTTATTGTCCATGTGTCCTTTATACTTGTTCCTATAAATCCCTCCCCCTTTTCTCCTTAAATTCCCTTCCCTCTCCCCTCTGGTCACTGCCCACTTGTTCTCTATTTCAGTGTCTTTGCTTTTATTCTGCTTGCTTGTTTGTTTTGTTGTTTAGCTTCCTGTTAAAGGTGAGATCATATGGTATTTATCTTTCAACACCTGGCCTATTTCACTCAGCATAATGCTTTCCAGTTCCACCCATGTTGTTGCAAAGGGTAATAGCTCCTTCTTTCTCTTTGCTGCATAGAATTCCATTGTGTATATGTACCACAATTTTTTGATCCATTCATTTACTGATGGGCACCTAGGTTGCTTCCAACTCTTGGCTATTGTAAATTGTGCTGCTATGAACATTGTGGTGCATAGGTTCTTTGAGATTGGTGTTTTAAGATTCTTAGGATATAATCCCAGCAGTGGAATTGCTGGGTCAAAAGGCAGGTCGATTTTTATTTTTCTGAGAAAATTCCATACTGTTTTCCATAATGGTTGTACCAGTCTGCAATCCCACCAACAGTGAACTAGGGTCCCCTTTTCCTCACAAGCTCTCCAACATTTGCTGTTTGTTGCTTTGTTTATGATAGCCATCCTGACTGGTGTAAAGTGGTATTTCATTGTTGTTTTAATTTGCATCTCTCTGATGGCTAGTGATATTGAGCATTTTTTCATGTGTCTCTGGATCTAACAACAGGCACTTTCTGGTTTTTAACAAGCAGAAGTTATGGGGATTTATGTTCCCAGTGCAGAACCCTGAGCTGTGTGGTCTGGCCTGGGGCTGATATCACTCCCTCTCAAGGTATCCCTCCAGATTTTTATTTACTATATGTGAATGTGGAGCCTACCATTCCCCTGCTAGCACCTGCTCTCTATGCTACACTGCATCTCTGTGCCACTCTATCTGTCTCCAGAACTCTGCTCCTCCTACTGTCTGGATGAATTCGGCTTCTTTAAATCCTTCATTGTCAGACTTCCATATATGGCTTGCTTTTCTGATGGTTCTGGGTATTATTTATTTTGAGATCTAGTTGTATTTCTTTCTCTGGTTGCTTGAGAAGGTGAAGTATGTCTACTTACGCCTCCATCTTGCCTGGAAATCCAGTAAATATGATCATTTGTATAGTTCACAGATCTTCAGAAAGTTGGCCTCATGGTTCTGACAGCACCATGGGAAAAAGCACCTTAAGAATCCCAGCTGTGACAAGTGCATTTGACCCAGTGAAAAATTTCTTTTTTTTTTATTGTTTTTTTTAATTTTATTTAGTTATTTTTCAAGTACAGTTTTTTGTCTATTTTTCCCATCCCAGCCTCCCCCGCCCCTTACTCCCCACCTCCCTCCCATTTCCACCCCCCTTAGTTCTCGTCCCTGTGTCCTTCCTATTTGTTCCTCCAAATCCCTCCCCCATTTTCCCCTTAACTTCCCTTCCTTCTCCCCTCTGGTCACTAAAAAAATTTCTTAATCTATTGCAATATTTTCATATTTTCCTTAGTTTCTTTTCCCTCCCCAAACACCTCCTTATTACCATAACAAATTTCAAAAGAAGACTCTGAGACAATCCATATAGGAAGGAAATAAGCTTACTTGTAAAGAAACTCATAAAGAAGACTCTAGAAACCAGTTTATTAGGTATTAAATTTTCCAAATATTTAAAGAAAAGAAACACAATATTACTCAGATTATACGCCCTGAAGTTAGTCTGTTTAAAGTTGAAGATAGGCAAATTTCTCTAATGATTATTAAAGCCACAAAGTTTGTGCCATGTTATGGTGGTCATGGAGATTTGCCTCTTATATCTTCCTTCAAGAGAGAACTGGTTGTGAAAATAGTAGTAAGCCAGCAGCCTCTACTTGACCTGAATGTGGAATCTGCCACAGCATTCATACCAAGGTTATATTCTCCCTGTGTTACTCCTAGTTAATGACTAAGCATCAAGGGTGAATAGAGTCTGGCCATTCTTCTAAAAATCAATCCTTTCTCTGGAGCTCCCCACTGTCATGGCCAAGACTTTCACAGAGCTATAGTAGAGCTGAAGGCTTTTTCTACGTAATACTCCATCATTCCTCCTCTTCTTTTCAGTTATCGCCTAACCTTTTCCTACTCCCTTGCCCCTTAATCCTTCATAAGCTTCTCCTGCAATGAATATTTTTTAAATATATTTTATTGATTATGCCATTACAGTTGTTGTATTTCCCCTTCACCCTGTACACCCCTCCCCTCCCATTCCCCCACTTTAGTTTATGGCCACCTGTCTCAAGTTCTTTAGATTCTATATTTCCCATACTATTCTTGCCCTCCTCCTTATCTATTTTCTATCTACCATCTATGCTACTTATTTTCTGTACCTTCTCCCTCCTTCTCCTCCTCCCACTCCCCTGTTGCTAACCCTCCATGAGATCTTCATTTCTATGTTTCTGCTCCTGCCTAGCTGTCCTTTTAGTTTGCATTTGTTTTAGGTGTGGTTGTTAATAACTGTGAGTTTGCTGTCCTTTCACTGTTCATCTTTTTTATCTTCTTTTTCTTAGGTAAGTCCCTTTAACATTTCATACAATGAGGGCTTGGTGATGATGAACTCCTTGAATTTGATCTTATCTGAGAAACACTTTATCTGCCTTTCCATTCTAGATGAAAGCTTTGCTGGATAGATCAATCTTGGATGTAGGTATTTGGATTTCATGA
This sequence comes from Artibeus jamaicensis, assembly GCF_021234435.1. Taxonomy (NCBI): domain Eukaryota; kingdom Metazoa; phylum Chordata; class Mammalia; order Chiroptera; family Phyllostomidae; genus Artibeus; species Artibeus jamaicensis. The sequence continues at coordinate 512,487 of NW_026521822.1, forward strand.
CTTGGAATGCCTCTTTTCAGCCCCTTCTTGCCTGTAAGGTCTCTTTTGAGAAATCTGTTGACAGTCTGATGGGAACTCCTTTGTAGGTGACTGTCCCCTTATCTCTTGCTGCTTCTAGGATTCTCTCCTTCATTTTAATCTTGGCTAATGTAATGATGGTGTGCCTTGGTGTGTTTCTTCTTGGGTCCAACTTCTTTGGTACTCTCTGAGCTTCCTGGGTTTCCTGGAAGTCTATTTCCTTTGCCAGATTGGGGAAGTTCTCTTTTATTATTTGTTCAAATAAGTGTTCCACTGGTGGCTGTTCCTCTTCCCCTTCTGGTACTCCTATAATTCAGATGTTGGAATGTTTAAAGATGTCCTGGAGGTTCCTAAACCTCTCCTCATTTTTTTGAATTCTTGTTTCTTCATCCTTTTCTGTTTGGTCATTTTTTTCCTCTTTCTGGTCCACTCCTTTGATTTGAGTCCCAGTTTTCTTTCCATTACTATTGGTTTCCCGTGCATTTGCATTCATTTCAATTAGTTTAGCCTTCATATGTTCCTCTAATTTGTGGCTAAAATCAACCAGTTCTGTGAGCATCCTGATCACCAGTGTTTTGAACTGTGCATCTGAAAGTTTGGCTATTTGTTCATTGCTTAGATTTATTGGCTCTGGGGCTCTGAGTTGTTCTTGAGCCATGTTTTGATCTGTTCATGCCTGTTACATATGAGAAGTGGAGCCTTAGGTGTTCAGCAGGGTAGAGCCACCCAGGTTGCTGGTATGTGGGGGCAGGGTCAGAGAGGGATGATAGTGGTCCCCTCTGTTGCTTCCTGCCACTGGGGCCTGCACGGTCTGTCTCACTGCTTGCTCCTTCACCGGTTTATCTGTGCGTGAATATGTGACTACGGTCAGCCCTCAGTGAGTTCACTGCCTTGTGCCCTCAGTGGGTCTGCCCACTGCCTGTGTGCCTGCCTTGCACGCTTGGGTCAGTCTGGTGGATCTTTCCTGCCCTACCCCGCTCTGCTGTTGGCTCTGCCCCTCTTACTGGTTTGGCTGAAGGGTTCATTTTCAGACTTCCGTATAGCTCAATTTTCTGTGGTTTGGCTGCGTTTTTGTTGCTAAAACTTTATTGTTTTTAAACTTGGTTGTGTGAGAAGGTACAGTGCTTCCACCTACGCCTCCATCCTGGCGGAAGTCTGAGTAGGACTGCTGCAATGAATATTGACGTCATTGTCAGGGCTGGAATTTTTGTGAAGAAAACAAAACTGTAACATCACCATTTTGTTTTTTTTTTTAAATACTTAAGGTTTCATTTATTTTTGTGGCTAGACCTGGATATGCAGACACAGCCATTCATTTTTTTAATTTTTGTTTTAATTTGGCCCAGTTTATTAATATTTTCTTATATAGTTAATACAGTTTGTGTCCTGTTTAAGACATATCTTTATATTAAATACCTGTTTTATTGTTGTTCAATAATAATCATCTCCATTTTTCCCACCACTGTTACCTGCCCCACCCAACTCCCACCTCCCACCTCCCATATTCAATCCTCCCTCACCCTTAGTTGTCCTTAGGTAGTAAATGAGTAGATCAAAAAACTGTGTTACATTTACACACTGGAATACTATGCAGCAGAAAGAAGGAACTCCTACCCTTTGTGACAGTGTGGATAGAACTGGAGAGCATTATGCTAAGTGAAATAAACCACGTGGTTAAAGACAAATACCATATGATCTCACCTATAAGTGGAACCTAATCAACAAAACAAAAAAGTGAGCAAAACAAAACCAGAGTTGTGGAAATAAAAACCAAACTGAAAGCCATTTATTTTTGGCTTTTCTCAGGTCCTGAAGTGTTTCATCTTTCCTCTGACTGTGAGATGTGCTATGCACACTTAGGCATAATGGCACAAGGGTATGTTACAGTGTCTGTTCTGCTCTAGCTCAAATTTCAAGAGATGTTGTGAGCACACATTAGAGGGAAAAGCCTGCTGGGTCAATGCTATTTATCCTTAAAGCCTCTGTGGTAGGTAGAAGAAATAGCTTCTCCAGGATTTTCATGTCCTAATCGGTAAAACCTGTGAATATTACCTTAAATGGTAAAAGGGACTTTATAGATGTTATTAACTCAAGGATCCTGAGATGGGGATATTTCCCTGAATTATCTAGGTGGGCCAGTGTCATCACCAGGGTTTTATTAGAGGTAAGAGGTTCATTCAGAGGGAGAAATACACACACACACACACACACACACACACACACACACACACACACACACACACACACACACACACACACACACACACACAGAGACATTTGAGGATGGATGAAAGGGCCCCAGACAAGGGATGTAGGCAGTCTTAGAAGTGCAAAGACTAGGAAATAGATTCTCTTCTACAGCCTTCTGAAGGAATGCAGCCCTGAAAATACCTTGATTTCAGCCTAGTGAGTGATGTCCTCCAGAACTCAAAGATAAATTTGTGTTGCTTTGAGCCATTAAGTTTGTGCTAATATGTAACAGTCATAATAGGAAATTAATACAGTCTTACTCAGAATTGTAATTTATCTTATTTGGCACATTCTGACATTCATCGTTTAACTATGGACTCTGAAAATTTTCATGCCAAATACATCACCTGGGTCCATATTTATGTCATCATTTCATTCACTGACTCAAAAAAATATCAGTGTAGCATAGTGATTAAAAATCAAGCTCAGGAGCCAGGCTTCATCCTTGATGCTGCCATTTATCTGCTGTATGATCTTGGGCAAGTTTCTTAACTTCCCTTTCAATTTATTCATCATCAAAATAGGGAAGGGATCAGCAAATTATTACTTTGGGGCCAACCCAGCCTGCTATGTGTATTTTTTTATTAGAACACAGCCATGTTGTTTAAAATTTTTTATTGTATTTTTTCCATTACCATTTAACACCCTTACATCTCCCTTCTCTCTGTGATCATCATGTCATTTATTTACATATTGTCTATGGCTGACTTCTTTCACATTATAACAGAGTAGTTACAACACAGACCATATGGTTCACAATGCTGAAAATATTTACTATTTCACCCTTTACAGAAATAATTTGCCAGTCTCTGAAGCTGAATAGTAATATTACCTACTTCATGGCATTTTTATGAGAAAAAAACAACATACTTAGAACAGTTCTTGACACAAAGCAACAGCTTAATAAATATTAGTTGTTATCACCATAATTATTATCATTATTATTATTAGTTAATTCAGCACCAACTGTATACTGGGCCTTGTGGGACCTTACTACCTCATTGATCCCTCCTTGAGCTTGAACTACAGGATTCCTCCTGGAGATCTCCTTGTCCATGCTAATGGCCACTTCCAGGTTTTGAGCTGCCTTGCATCCAGGCCAAGGGAGACTGGAGAGGGGAAAATATAATAAACTCACTGTGGATGTGATTGTACTTCAAAATCTATCTTTTTCCCCTATATACCTACTACTATTTATTTTACAGAATCCTCAAATAGCTGCTGCATGCATTCTATAGCTTTATTAAGTGGAAGAGACAGGTAGCATATGCTTACTCTACCTTGAACCTCTCAATACAGCTTATAATTGTAAATGTCAAGGCAGAATGCTGAATATTATGCAATTGTAAAGAAATAATGTGATAGATGGGCAATATGGTGGTGGCGTAGGAGAGAGAATTTATCTCACACCACTGCCTGGAACTAAGGTAAAAATAAAAATAAGGAGGGAACATCCACCTGAAATAAACAACTGAAGACTACCTGAAGAGATACTTAACCAAGGATGGGCAGAAACTACTTTGTGACCAGTAGAAGGCACAGGGACACAAAAAGGGCCAGCATTTCCTTTATGGATGGCAGCCAAAGTGGTTGCATGCTTGTGGGAACTTCCCCCAGAGAGGAGTAAAGCCTGAATCTCAGACTGGGCTTCCAAGCATAGAGTACCAGTGTTGGGATAAACTGCCCACACAGTATCCAGCAGTTAAAGTCCATGGTTGTTCCCCCCTCCACCATCTGAGAAGATAGAGTCCACTAGAAAAAAATCCACCGTTTTTTTTCTTTTCTTTGTTCTAAAAGGCCAACACACATGTTTTACATTCCAAGCCATTCACCTTTGGTTCGGGCAAAGGGAGGGCAGCATGGTCTTCAGTTGCACACACACAAAAAAAACCTGGAGTAGGAGCCTTAGGGAGAGATGTGGGGGGATGGCTTCTGGGTTTCCAGTGCTAGGATATTACACCATACCACAGCAGCCATTTTTCTTGAGAAGAATAAGTCCTTCCCAGGGAAAGAAAAGTTACCCTACCTTGTGAGAAAACAACTTGCCACAGCCTCAGGAAGCCTAGCCTTATCCTCTAGAATCCTGCTTGCCACATCTTTTGAAATCCTGCTTGTTCAATCCTGAATCTTTTTTATTTTTTAATATGTTTTAATTTCTTACTTTCCCCAACCTGTTTCTACCCCCACAGAGGAGAGAGGAACATAGGTGGACTCAGGTGTGTGAGAACCAGGTTTTAGGGCATACCTATTCCATATACTTTCCCTGGAAAAGACTGGCACTTCCTCTTCACTGGAGGGCCTAGGAACACCCTATCAATATCTGGTAGACACAAACTCTGGGCTCTGGAGGCTCTATCTGTTATCCTATTAAGAGCTTCACCTTGCCAAGTTCAGGGAAATAATCTTGGATAGACTCAGACATGTGAAAGCACCCACCATCATTTTTGAAGTCTGAACATCACCTCCCACATAAAATTCAGGTGTCCCCTCCTCATTATTCTACTGGAAGCCCTCTCAGAAACAGACGGGTCAGCAGCTAGACTAAAACTAATGGCAGGACTGCAGGCAGAGGGAGATGGAGGTGGTACCTGTGGTGATTTTGGCCATTAGTTGTCCCACCCTGGGCCTTGTGCCGATAAAAAAGCCAGCAGTGCAGAGCAGTGAGGATCATCATGGGAACAGACAAGCCTGAAGGAGACAGCCACAGACTGTGGATTGGTAGTAGCTTTGAACAGGTAGCCTAGAGCTACACTGGGGCAGTACCTGACATTGACTTATACCAACACAAAAGGCAAGTACCAAACTCTGGTGAGACAAATTCCACTTTGTTCTTTTTCATTATTTGTTATTTTTTCTTTCTCATAGCTTCTCAACATTTTTCTTTTTTTAATGTTGTTCCTATTTTTTCTTACTATTTTTTATTTCAAATCTCTTATTTTACTTTTCCCCCTTTTCACTCAATTTACTTTCTTTCTTCGCTTTTTGATTTTCATTTTAATTTTGCTTTCCATTTCTCCCTTTTGTGGCAACTCCTCACATGTATTCTTGCTCTTATTATTTTTATCCCTCTATCCTCTTACTTATTTTTACTTTTTTAGTCATCTCATACTTTTTTCTTTCTTACATCATTTCAAAAAAATTTTTATTTAGTTATTTTTCAAGTACAGTTTTCTGTCTATTTCTCCCTTCCCAGCCTACCCCACCCCATGTTCCCCACCTCCCTCCCATTTCCACCCCCCTTAGTTATTGTCCCTGTGTCCTTTATACGTGTTCCTATAAATCTCTCCCATTTTTTCCCTTAAATTCCCTCCCCTCTCCCCTCTGGTTGCTGTCCCCTTGTTCTCTCTTTCAGTGTCTTTGTTTTTAATGCTTTCTTGTTTGTTTTGTTGTTTAGCTTCCTGTTAAAGGTGAGATCATATGGTATTTGTCTTTCAACACCTGGCTTATTTCACTCAGCATAATGCTTTCCAGTTCTATCCATGATGTTGCAAAGGGTAGTAGCTCCTTCTTTCTCTCTGCTGCATCTTACACCATTCTTATTCTCCTTCCACCTTCAATAATATCTACTCATTTGTCACTGATATTATTGTTTTTTGGAGGATCGTATTTACTTGTGTGGGTTTTGTTTTGTTGTATTCAATTGGCACCTGTACAATAGTGTACAAGACATAGCAGGAGTTGAGACTCTCCATCAGTCAGTTGGAGGGGAGAAAACATCAATGAACTGGCCAACAACAAACAAAACTGAAATACAACAAGGAGCTCACATAACCTGTAAAAGGCATCCCCGAGACATCTAATTCAGGAGATCAAGGACACTGCATCATTGAGTTCTACAAGACTACTACCACAGGAGAACACTCCATAAATAAGGGGAACAAAACAGATTTACATAAATAAGATGTAGAAATAAATAAAAAGAGTCAGCTAAAATGGAGAGACAAAGAAACTCCAAGTGAAAGGAAAGGAGGAATCCTTAGAAAAAGAGCTAAATGAAATTGAGACAATTTATCAGACATAGAGTTCAAAATAAAGGTTATAAGGATGTTCAAAGAACTTAATGAGAACTACAAAAATCTTTATCGTTACCACAAGAAACATTATGGTTAGTGGGAACCACATCAGAATGAAAGAAGATGAAGAAACTATGAATAAAAATCTGGTGGAAATGAAGACTACAATATCTAGAGTGAAGAATACACTAGAAGGAATTTAAAGCAGCCTAGATGAAGCAAAGAAAAAAATCAGTGAGTTGGAAGACAAGGTATAAGAAAACATCCAGTCATAGCAAGAAAATGAAAAAAAGACTTCAAAAGAATGAGTATTGTTTAAGGGAGCTTTGGGACAACATGAAACATGAGAATATTCACATCAAAGGGATACCAGAAGAAAAATGGAGCAAGGGATAGAAAGAACTCTTTGAAATAATTACAGAAAATATCACTAACTTGGTGAAGGGGAAAAAAGCACAAATTCAGTAAGCACAGACAGTACCAATGAAGATGAACCCAAATAGGCCCACTCCAAAACACACCAAATTAAAATGGCAAAATTTAAAGGCAGAGAGTGAATCTGAAAGAAAGCAAGGGAGAAACAGCTAATAACATGAAAGGGATTTCCAATAAGGACATCAGCTCATTTCTCAACAGAAATAAACACAAGCAAGAAGGCACTGGCATGAAATATTCCAAATAGTAAATAACAAACTTGCAACTAAGAGAAGTCTACCCAGCAAAGCTTTCATTTAAAATAGAAGGTGATCACTGATTAACACAGATACTAAAATCCTCAACAAAGTGCTGGCAAACAAGATCCAACAATATATCAAAAAGATCATACGCGCAGACTTCCAGCAAAGATGTAGGTGTAGGTGGAAGTACTGTGCCTCCTTCCACAACCAAAGTTAAGGACAACAAAGATTTAGAAAAAAAAACACAACTAGAACAGACAGAATATTAAACTGTATGGCAGTCCAACAACCATTTATCCAGACTTGTAAGAGGGGTGGAGTCAGCGGCCAGCAGCGAGGGGTCAAGGCAGAAAAAGGAGGTGGCTGGCAGACCCGGACTTGAAGGTGATGCAAGGCTAGCAGACCCCGGGTACAGAGAGAAAATAAGCAGACCCAAAAAGGCACACAAGGCAGTTGGCTGACCAAGGTCACACATATGTGTGAGACCTACCACACAACCCAGTGACAGGAAATAAAGTCTAAAAGCACAATTAAAAGGGGGCTTTCAAGATGGCGATGGACTAGAACGGAGCAGATACCAGTTCCTAGTACAAAAGAGAGAGAAACCTGTCTTATTGGAGGAGGTGAAACCAGCAAGGCACCAGTTCCAAGCATATATGAAAATAAGAGACCAGAAACCTTATTGGTCACAGAGGAATCAGACGGTAGGGAGACAGCAGCAGTACAGTAGTCTCTGGGACGGAGCAAAGAGAAACAGCCAGTGCAGGGTAGGGGAACCAGCTCCCAGTGGCAAGAGCCCAACCGTGCATGGGACAGTGTTCAGAGCCCAGACGGCTCCCTCCCTAGGATTTTTGGGCCGGGGACCTGCCAAGTGACCTAACCAGAGGGGAGCAGAGGTGATTTCAGCCTGTGCATAGTTTGGAGGTCCTGCGCCTGGTGGGAACTGTGTATGGGAGAGTGCCTAACGCACCTGGGACAGTGTTCAGGGCCCAGACGGCTCCCTCCCTGGGATTTTTCCACTGGGCAGGCCAAGTGGCCCAGGCAAAGAGGTGTAGAAGGAATTTCAGCCTGTGCGCAATTTGGGGACACACAGTGTATCTGGGCGAGTGCCTGAGGGCACCTAGGCCAACGTTCAGTGCCCAGAAAGCTTCCTCCCTAGGATTTCTGGGCCTGGACCTGCCAAGAGACCCAACCAGAGGGGAGCAGAGGAGATTTCATCCTGCACACAGTTCTGGGTCCAACGCCTGACGTGGTGCTGCTCCATCCCTAGGTTTTTTTTGGCAGAGGTTGGCCAGGGGACCCAGACAAACATAGGAGCAGAAGGGATACACACCACGCAGCATGCCATGACGTGCGCACAGAGTTTCTAGATCAGCGCCCATTCCTCAGATCGGCTCCTGGCTTCCAGTCCACCCCCCTCAGACTATCGGGAAGCCCCGGGCGCTGAGGGGTCCTGGGAAAAGAGCTGAGACCCTCAACCCCTCCCTTTCTGGCCAAGCAAGGTGGGGTACCAGGAGAGACTTGTTTGATAGAGTTTGAGGAGAGGGTGCAAAGGACAAAGGGCCCCAACCAAGGACTCTGTGGTTGCCAGCCCAGCAGAACTGAGAGGTACAGCCTGGGGCTCTGAATCCAATAGACACAACAGCCTGGTCTGCTTCACACCCAGCTTGGCAGTGAACCCAAGATTGGACAGAGGGCCTAGAGCTTCCCAACAGAACGGGGCAGGTCTGTGCTCAATCCCAGGGAACCAGGCAACTAGGCTGGTGCAGGTGCCCGCAAACACAGCAAACCAGCCCATGGCGGTAACCCCTGGGAGGGGAGCGCTGTGAGGAAGTCCTAGTTCCCCATTGTAGGGAGCTGGGGAGAGGCGCCAAGTGTCTGGATCCTGAGAGGGGCTGGCTGAAAAAAATCACAACAATCCACCCTCAGCCAACTGCCACCAGAAAAACCGATTGGGCTAGTTTGAAGCCAAAAAGTGACCTTTCCTTTTCTGATGTTGGTTTGGGGGGACTCTTTTTGTTTGTGTGTTTTTGTATTTTGTTTCTTGTTTTTTTTTTACTTTACTTTATTTTATTTTTATTCTTTCTTCTTTTTTTTTATTTTTCTTCCTTCTCCATTCCTTTTCTTTATCTTTTTGCTTTTTTAAAGTAATCTGTTATTTCTTTCAAATTTTATTACTGTTTCATCTTTCCATACTTTTGTCCTCTTTTCCAGGATTTTCTGTTTTATTTCTTCTTCTTTTCTTTCTAAACTTATTGCTCTTTCTTCCATTCCCCTACCATTTTTTTCTTTCTTCCTTTTATTTCTTCCCTTGTCATTTCTTTCTTTTACCCACAAGAGTCACAATCAACTTGAAAATATGAAAAGACCAAAGCTGAACCCATAGAAGAGGCCTCCCAATAGTAGATTCAGAGAGACAAATTGCACATTGCTGTAGGAGAGAAGACAAAAGTTGCTGCATATTTGAGTAGGTGGAAGCAGAGAACGACAGGATAACCAAAAGAGACTGCACCACTGAAATTCACAGGCATTCCACCACAAAAGTTCACACCATAAACCCAGGGTGTCAAAACAGATTAATTTAAGAAGCTGAGGCTAACAAGAAGACTCTCGCAAACAATGGGAAGACAAAGAAACAATCCCCAAATGAAAGGAAAGGAGGACCCTCAGAAAGAATGTTAGATGAAATAGAGGCAAGTCAACTATCAGATACTGAATTCAAAGCACTGGTTATGAGGAAGTTCAAAGAGCTCACAATCAGCTACCAGAAACTACAGGGGAGCTATAATGATCTCACTGCGAATTATATCAACATGAAAAAGGAAATGGAAATTATTAGCAAGGGCCAAGAGGAAATGAAGAATACAATTTCTGAATTAAAAAACACAGTAGAAAGCATTAAAAATAGGGTAGATGACACAGATGATCAGATTAATGAATTGGAGGACAAAGTAGAAAGCATCTCACAGAAAGAACAGGAAAGGGAAAAGAGGCTCAGAAAGAATGAAGAGGGATTAAGAGAAATGCAAGATAGAAAGAAACATAATAATATCCGAATAATAGGAATACCAGAAGGAGAAGAAGAAGAACAAGGGATAGAAAACATATTTGAAAGAGTAAAGAGAGAAAATTTCCCTAATTTGACAAAAGAAAAAGTCACACAAATCCAAGAACCACACAGAGTCCCATTCAAGAGGAACCCAAGGAGGCCCACTTCAAGACACATCATCATGAAAATGGCAAAATTCCAAGACAAAGAGAGAATCTTAAAGGCAGCAAGGGAGAAAAAAGAAATAACATACAAGGGAGCCCCAATAAGGTTAGCCACTGACTTCTCAATGGGAACACTCCAAGCAAGAAGAGAATGGCAAGAAATATTCCAAGTAATTAGAAACAGAGGCCTACAACCAAGGCTACTTTACCCAGCAAGGCTCTCAATCAAGATAGAAGGCCAAATAAAGAGCTTCCAAGACAAAAAAGTCTAAAAGAATTTGCTGCCACCAAGCCAGCTCTAAAGAAATACTGAAAGTTCTGCTTTAAGGAAAGGAAGGAAAAGAGACAGAAAGAGAGGAACACAGGTACAAAGATGGCAATGAATAAGTACCTATCAATAATAACCTTAAATGTAAATGGATTAAATGCTCCAATCAAAAGACACAGAATAGCTGCATGGATAAGAAAGTATGACCCACACACATGCTGCCCACAAGAGACCCACCTCAGGACAAAAGACCATCACAGACTGAAAATCAAAGGCTGGAAACAAATTTTCCAAGCAAATGGACAAGAAAAAAAAGCTGGGGTAGCAATTCTCATATCAGACAAAATAGACTTCAAAAAAAGAGCCAAAAAGAGAGACCCAGAAGGTAACTTCATAATACTCAAGGGAAGAATTACCAGGAAGACATTAACATCATAAATATATATGCACCCAACATAGGAGCACCAAAATACATAAAGAAAATCTTAGAGGAATTCAAGAAAGATATAGACAGCAACACAATTATAGTGGGGGATTTTAACACCCCACTATCAAAAATGGACAGATCCTCCAAACAAACTATCAACAAAGACATTGCAGCATTAAACAACACCCTTGATGAAATGGACCTAACTGATATATACAGAACTCTTTACTCCAAAGAAGCTAAATACACGTTCTTTTCAAATGCACATGGAACATTCTCAAAGATAGACCACATGATAGGGCACAAAACAAGCCTCAACAAATTCAAGAATATTGAAATCATACCAAGCATTTTCTTTGACCACAAGGGACTGAAACTGGAAACCAACCCCAAAGAAAAAAACCCAAAACACCCTAAATCATGGAGACTGAACGGTATGCTGTTAAACAACGAATGGGTCAAGAATGAAATTAGGGAAGAAATCAAAATGTTTCTGGAAACAAATGAAAATGATCTCATAACCCAAAACTTATGGGACACAGCAAAGGCACTCCTGAGAGGGAAGTTTATAACAATACAGGCCTACCTAAAGAAGATAGAAACATTTCAAACAAACAACCTTACTCTATGCCTGCAAGAACTCAAGAAACAACAAAAAAAATGCCCAAAGCAAATAGAAGGACGGAAATAACCAAGATCAGAGCAGAACTAAATGACATAGAGACTAAAAGCACAATTCTAAGGATCAATGAATCCAGGAGTTGGTTCTTTGAAAAGATAAACAAAATAGACAAGCCTTTAAATAGGCTCATGAAGAAAAGAAGGGAATGGATACAAATAAACACAATCAGAAATGAAAAAGGAGAGATAACAACTGATACCACAGAAATAGAAAGGATTGTAAGAAATTACTATGAAGAACTGTATGCCAAGAAATTTGAAAACCTAGGGGAAATGGACACCTTTCTAGAAAAATATAATCTCCAAAACTCAATGAAAAAGAAGTAGAAAACTTGAATAGACCAATAACAGCAAAAGAAATTGAAGCAGTAATCAAAACTCTTCCATCACACAAAAGCCCCGGACCAAATGGGTTCACATGAGAATTCTACAAAGCATTTAAGGAAGAGCTAACCTGTATTCTTCACAGACTATTCAAAAAAATCCCAAAGGATGGAAAACTCCCAAACTCCTATTATGAAGCCAGCATCATCCTAATTCCAAAACCAGATAGAGATACAAAAAAGAAAGAAAACTTCAGACCACAATCACTGATGAACACAGACGCTAAAATCCTCAACAAAATATTGGCAAATTGCATCCAACAATATATCCAAAAGATCATACACCATGACCAAATGGGATTCATCCCAGGGATGCAAGGATGGTTCAACATTCACAAATTAGTAAATGTAATTCTTCCCATAAACAAAAGCAAAGACAAAAACCTCATGATCATATCAATAGACACAGAAAAAGCTTCTGATAAGGTACAACACCCATTTATGATAAAAACACTCAGCAAAGTGGAAATAGAGGGAGCATTCCTCAATATAATAAAGGCCATATACGAGAGACCTACAGCCAATATCATACTCAATGGGCAAAAACTAAAAGCTTTTCCACTAAGATCAGGAACAAGACAAGGATGTCCATTTTCACCACTCCTATTCAATATAGTAATAGAAGTTTTGGGCACAGCAATCAGGCAGGAAAAGGAAATAAAAGGCATCCAAATAGGAAAGGAGGAAACAAAACTGTCACTGTTTGCAGATGACATGATAGTGTACATGGAAAATCCTATAGACTCTACCCAAAAACTGCTCAAACTAATTAATGAATTTGGCAAAACAGCAGGATACAAAGTCAATATCCAGAAATCAAAGGCATTTTTGTATACTAACAATGAATCAGCAGAAGCAGAAATCAAGGAAAAAATCCCACTCGATATAGCAAAAACAAAAATAAAATATCTCGGAATAAACCTAACCAAGGAGGTAAAAGACCTGTATGCAGAAAACTACACAGCACTGAAGAGAGAAATCAGGGAAGACACAAACAAATGGAAACATATATCTTGTTCATGAATTGGAAGAATTAACATCATCAAAATGTCCATACTACCCAAAGCAATATACAGATTCAATGCAATACCTATTAAAGTACCAATGGCATATTTCACAGACATAGAACAAACACTTCAAAAATTTATATGGAATCATAAATGAGCCTGAATAGCAGCTGCTCTTTTGAGAAAGAAGAACAAAGTAGGAGGGATCACAATACCTGATATCAAACTGTATTACAAAGCCACTGTAATCAAAACAGCCTGCTACTGGCATAAAAACAGGCACATAGACCAGTGGAACAGAACAGAGAGCCCAGAACTCAACCCAACTCTCTACAGTCAATTAATATTTGACAAAGGGGGCAGTAACCTCAAATGGAGTAAAGATAGCCTCTTCAACAAATGGTGTTGGGAAAACTGGACAGCTACATGCAAAAAAATGAAACTTGAGCACCGACTTACACCATACACCAAAATAAATTCAAGGTTGATAAAAGACTTAAATATAAGCCGTGACACCATTAAAGTCCTAGAGGAGAACATTGGCAGGAAAATCTCAGATATTCCACGCAGCAACATTTTTACCAATATGTCCCCTAGAGCAAGGAATATAAGGGAAAGAATAAACAAATGGGATCTCATCAAAATAAAAAGCTTCTGCATGGCTAAAGAAAACAGTATTATATTAGCAAGACAACCAACTGTATGGGAAAACATATTTGCCAATGATACCTCAGACAAAGGTTTAATCTCCAAAATATACAAAGAACTTACACGACTCCACTCCTGGAAGACATCGAACCCAATTAAAAAATGGGAAAGGACTTGAAAAGACACTTCTCCAAAGAAGACATACAGAATATCCAGAGACACCTGAAGAGATGCTCAATATCGTTAGCTATCAGAGAGATGAATATTAAAACCACAATTAGATACCACTTTACACCAATCAGGATGGTTATCATAAAGCAACAAACAACAAATGTTGGAGAGGTTATGGGTAAAACGGGTCCTTAGTTCACTGTTGGTGGGATTGCAGACTGGTACAACCGTTATGGAAAACAGTATGGAATTTTCTCAGAAAAATAAAAATCGACCTGCCTTTTGACCCAGCAATTCCACTGCTAGGATTATATCCTAAGAATCCTAAAACATCAATTTCAAAGAACCTATGCACCACAATGTCCATAGCAGCACAATTTACAATAGCCAAGAGTTGGAAGCAACCTAGGTGCCCATCAATGAATGAATGAATCAAAAACTGTGGTACATATACACAATGGAATTCTATGTAGCAGTGAGAAAGAAGGAGCTACTACCCTTTGCAGCAACATGGATGGAACTGGAAAGCATTATGCTGAGTGAAATAGGCCGGGCATTGAAAGACAAATACCATATGGTCTCACCTTCAACAGGAAGCTAAACAACAAAAGAAACTAGCAAACAGAATAAAAAGAAAGACACTGAAATAAAGAACAAGTGGGCAGTGACCAGAGGGGAGAGGGAAGGGAATTTAAGGGGAAAAATGGGGAGGGATTTTGAAGAATAAGTATGAAAGACACAGGAATGAGTACTGGGGGGAGGGAGGAAATGGGAGGGTGGTGGGGAGACAGGGCAAGGGGAGCTGGGATGGGAGAAATAGACAAAAAACTGTACTTGAAAAATAACTAAATAAAATTAAAAAAAAAATAAAAGCACGATTTAAAAGGTGCCAGGAGAGACTCCCAGCATCACAGGAGAATTTGTTGGAGAGATCCAGAGTTCTAGAAGGTACACCAGCCCACCCACCCCAGAACCAGCATAAGAAGAGCCCAATTTGGTTATAGGAAGCAGCGGGTTGGGGGGTGGACAAACAGAAATCCAAGAGAGAGCAGAACAAGCACCATGGTACCCTCTCTGACCCCTACCCACATACAGCACAGAACCCAGCAATGTGGGTTGCCCCACACTGGCGAACAACTAAGGCTCTGCCACTCATACATAACAGGGGTGACCTGAGCAAAAAATTATGGCTCAAACAGAAAAACAAACCAAACCCCAGAGCCAATACTTTTAAGCTTCCAAGGGATAGCCAACCTATCAAAATGCACAGTTGAAAACACCAGTGATCAGGGGGACTTCCGCCAAGATGGAGGTGTAGGTGGAAGCACCACGCCTTCTCAAACAACCAAGTTTAAAAACAACAAAGTTTTAGCAACAAAAACGTAACCAAACCACAGAAAATTGAACTACATGGAAGTCTGACAACAACAAACCCTTCAGCCAAACCGGTTAGAGAGGCGGAGCCAGCAGCAGAGCAAGGTCCGGCAGGAAAGATCCACTGGACCTTCCTGGCACGCAACCCAGGTGCGACGGCAGCCATAGGTGAATCCCAGGTGTGGAGTAGTGGGTGGACCCACTTAGGGCGCAAGGTGGTGGACTCATTGAGGGCTAACCAAAGTCACACAGTCGAGTGCAGATAAACTGGTGAAGGAGCGAAGCAGTGAGACAGACCTTGCAGGCCTCAGTGGCAGAAAATGGCAAAGGAGACCACCATTGTTCCTCTCTGACCCCGCCCCCACATATAGCTTCACAAACCAGCGACCTGGGTGGCCCAGTCCTGGTGAACACCTCCTCGTATGTAACAGGCATGAACAGGATCAAACCATGGCTCAAGAGCAACTCAGAGCCCCAGATCCAATAAATCTAAGCAATGAACAAATAGCTAAACTTTCAGATGCACAGTTCAACACTGATGATCAGGATGCTCACAGAACTGGTTGATTTTAGCCACAAATTAGAGGAACATATGAAGGCTAAACTAATTGAAATGAATGCAAATGCACAGGAAACCAATAGTAATGGAAAGGAAACTGGGACTCAAATCAAAGGAGTGGACCAGAAAGAGGAAAAAAATGACCAAACAGAAAAGGATGAAGAAACAAGAATTCAAAAAAATGAGGAGAGGCTTAGGAACCTCCGGGACATCTTTAAACGCTCCAACAACCGAATTATAGGGGTACCAGAAGGGGAAGAGGAAGAGCAACAAGTGGAAAACTTATTTGAACAAATAATAAAGAGAACTTCCCCAATCTGTCAAAGGAAATAGACTTCCAGGAAATCCAGGAATCTCAGAGAGTCCCAAAGAAGTTGGACCCAAGAAGGAACACACCAAGGCACATCATCATTATATTAGCCAAGATTAAAATGAAGGAGAGAATCCTAGATGCAGCAAGAGGTAAGGGGACAGTCACCTACAAAGGAGTTCCCATCAGACTGTCAGCTGATTTCTCAAAAGAGACCATACAGGCAAGAAGGGGCTGGAAAGAAGTATTTCAAGTCATGAAAACCAAAGACCTACAACCAAGACTGCACAATCCAGCAAAGCTTTCATCTAGAATGGAAGGGCAGATAAAGTGCTTCTCAGATAAGATCAAATTCAAGGAGTTCATCATCACCAAGCCCTTATTTTATGAAATGTTAAAGGGACTTACCTAAGAAAAAGAAGATAAAAAATATGAACAGTGAAAGGACAGCAAACTCACAGTTATTAAGAACCACACCTAAAACAAAAGCAAACTAAGCAGACACCTAAAACAGGAGCGGAGCCACAGAAATGGAGATCACATGGAATGGGAGAAGGAGACAGGGGGAGAAGGTACAGAAAATAAGTAGCACAAATGGTGGGGAGAAAATAGACAGTGGGGAGGCAAGAGTAGTGTGGGAAATGCAGAAACTAAGAAATTTATGACACATGGACATGAACTAAAGGAGGGGAATGCGAGTGGGAGGGAATGTGCAAGGTGGAGGGGAATGAAGGGGGAGATGGGACAACTATAATGGCATAGTCAATAAAATATATTATAAAAAAAATTATACACTATGATCAAGTGGGATTCATCCCAGGGATGCAAGGATGGCACAATATTCACAAATCAATAAATGTAATGCATCATGTAAACAAAAGGAAAGATAAAAGTCACATGATCATATCAACATATGCAGAAAAAGCATTTTTAAAAAATATTTTAACTATTGTTGTAGTACAGTTTTCTGCCTTTTACTCCCACCCAAACCCACCCCACCAATGCTCCCCTTCTCCCTCCTATTTCCACCTTCTTTAGTTTTTGTCCATGTGTCCTTTATACTTGTTCCTGTAAACTCTTATTTTTTTAACCTGAAATTTCCGTCCCTCTCTTCTTTGGTCACTGTCAGCATGTTCTCCATTTCAGTGTCTTTGGTTATATTTTGCTTGCTTGTTTGTTTTGTTGTTTAGCTTCCTGTTAAAGGTGAGATCATATAGTATTTGTCTTTCACTGCCTGACTCATTTCGCTCAGCATGATGCTTTCCAGTTCTGTCCTTGCTGTTGCAAAGGGTAGAAGCTCATTCATTCCTTGTGCTGCAAAGAATTCCATTTTGTAAATGTACCAGGCTTTTTTGATCCATTCATTTACTGCTGGGCACTAGGTTGCTTCTAACACTTGGCTATTGTAAATTCTGTTGCTGAGAACATTGGGGTGAATAGGTTCTTTTGGATTGGTATTTCAGGATTTTTAGGATATAATCCTAGCAGTGGAATTGCTGAGTCAAAAGGCAGATCCATTTTAGAAAATTCCATACTCTTTTCCATAGTGGTTGTACCAGTCTGCAATCCTACCAACAGTGAACTAGGGTCCCCTTTTCTCCATAACCTCTCCAACACTTGATTGTTGCTTTTTTTATGATAGCCATCCTGACTGGTATAAAGTGGTATCTCATTGTGGTTTTAATTTGCATCTCTCTGATAGATAGCGATATTGGGCATCTTTTCATGTTTCTCTGGATCTCTTGTATGTTCTCCTTGGAGAAGTATCTGTTCAATTTCTTTGCCCATTTTTAAAAAAAATATTTTATTTATTTTTCAAGAGAGGGGAAGGGAAGGAGAAAGAGTGGGAGAGAAATATCAATGTATGGTTGCCTCTCGTGGATCCCCTGCTGGGAACTGGCCTGCAACCCAGGCATGTGCCCTGACTGGGAATCGAACCGCGATACTCTGATTCGCAGGCCTGCGCTCAATCCACTGAGCTACGCCAGCCAGGGCTCTTTGCCCATTTTTTAATTGGGTTGCTTGTCATCTTAGAGTGGAGTTGTGTAAGTTCTTTGGAGATCAAACCTTTGTCTGAGGTATCATTGGCAAATATGTTTTCCCATACAGTTGGTTCTCTTTTTATTTTAATGCTGTTTTGTTTAGCCATGCAGAAGTTTTTTTATTTTGATGAGATCCCATTTGTTTATTCTTTCCTTTATGTCCTATGCTCTAGGGGACATATCAGTAAAAATGTTGCTGCATGAAATATCTGAGAGTTTCCTGCCAATGTTCTCCTCTAGGACCTTAATGGTGATGTGGTTATATTGAAATCTTTTTACCCACCTTGAATTTAGTTTCGTGTATGATGTAAATTAGTGCTTGAGTTTCTTTTTTTTTTTTTTTTTTTTGCATGTAGCTGTCCAGTTCTCCCAACCCCATTTGTTGATGAGGCTATTTCTGTCCATTTTATGTTGCTGCTCCACTTTGTCGAATATTAATTAACCATAGAGACTAGGGTTTATTTCTGGGCTCCCTGTTCTGTTCCACTGGTCCATGTGCCTGTTTTTATGCCAGTACCAGGCTGTTTTGATTACAGTGGTCTTGTAATAGTTTGGTATCAGTTATTGTGATCCCTCCTATTTTGCATTCCCTTCTCAAAATTGCAGCAGTTATTTGAGGTTGTTTATGGTTCTATATAAACTTTTGAAGTGTTTGATCTATGTCTATGAAATATGCCATTGATACTTTAATAGGTATTGCATTGAATCTGTAAATTGCTTTGCGTAGTATGGAAATTTTGATGATGTTAATTTTTCTGATCCATGAACATGGTATATGTTTCCATTTGTTTGTGTCTTTCTTGGTTTTTTTCTTCAGTGTTGTGTAGTTTTCTGCATACAGTATTTTACCTCCTTGGTTAGGTTTATTCCTAGGCATTTTATTTTTCTTTTTGCTATATTGAATGAGATTTTTTCTCTATTCATGCTTCTGCTGTTTCATTGTTGGTATACAAAAATGCTTTTGATTTCTGTGTATTGACTTTGTATCCTGCTGTTCTGCCAAATTCATTTATTAGATTGAGCAGTTTTTGGGTGAAGTCCATAGGAATTTCTTTGTACACTTTCATGTGATCTGCAAACAATTACAGTTTTGTTTCCTCCTTTCCAATTTGGATGCTTTTTTTCCTTTTTTTTTTTGTCTGATCACTGTGCCTAAAACTTCCAATACAATATTGAATAGAAGTGGTGAAAGTCATCAACTTTGTCGTGTTCCTGATGTTAGTGGAAAAGATTTTAGATTTGCCTATTGAGTATGATGTTGGCTGTAGGTCTCTCGTATATGGCGTTTATTATGTTAATGTATGCTCCCTCTATTCCCATTTTGTTTAGTGTTTTTATCATGAATAGGTGCTCTACCTAATCATCTGCTTTTCCCCCTTCTATTAATATGATCATGTGATTTTTGTGTTTGCTTTTGTTTATGAGATGTATTACATTTACTGATTTGTGAATACAGAACCATTCTTGAATCCCTGAGATGAATCCCACTTGGTCATAGTATACAATCTCTTTAATGTATTGTTGGATGTTTTGTTGAGGATTTTTGCACCTATGTTCATCTGCGGTATTGGCCTAAAGTTTTGGGTTTTTTTTTTGTCATGTCTTTATTTGGTTTTAGGAGTAGGATGATGCTGGCTTCATAAAAAGAGTTTGAGAGTTTTCCATCATTTTGGTTTTTTTGGAATAGTCTGTGAAGGATAGGGGTAGCTTTTCCTTAAATGCTTTGTGGAATTCTCCTGTGAAACCATCTGCTCCAGGAATTTTGTGTGTTGGGAGTTTTCTGATTACTGCTTCAATTTCACTGCCACTATTGGTCTGTTCAGGATTTCTGCTTTTTCTTCTTTCAGTTTGGAAGATTATATTTTTCTAGATTAGTGTATTTCACCTAGGTTTTCAATTTTTTGGCATACAGTTCTTCATAGCAATTTCTTACAATCCTTCGTATTTGTGTGGTGTCAGTTGTAATCTCTCCTCTTTTATTTCTGATTGTGTTTATTTGGGTCCTCTTTCTTTTTTACTTGATGAGCCTGCTTATCAAGTAAAAAAGAAAGCCTTACAAAGGCTTGCCAATTTTTTTATCTTTTCAAAAAATCAGCTCCGGGATTCATTGATCCTTTAAATTGTGCTTTTCATCTCTATGTCATTTAATTCTGCTCTGATCTTGGTTATTTCCTTTCTTCTACTTGCTCTGGGCTGTCTTTGTTGTTGTTCCTTGTGTTCTTTCAGGTGTAGGGTTAGGTTGTTTGTTTGAAATGTTTCTATCTTCTTTAGGTAAGCCTGTATTGCTATGAACTTTCCTCTCAGGACTGCCTTCGCTGTGTCCCATAAGTTTTGGGTTGTTGTGAATTCATTTTCTATTGTTTCCAGAAACGTTTTGATTTCTTCCCTAATTTCATTCTTGACCCATTCATTGTTTAATAGCATGCTATTCAATCTCCATGATTTTGAGTGTTTTTGGTTTTTTCCGTTGGGGTTGGTTTCTAGTTTCAGTCCCTTGTGGTCAGAGAAAATGCTTGGTATGATTTCAGTTTTCTTGAATTTGTTGCGGCTTGTTTTGTGTCCTATCATGTGGTCTATTTTAAAAAATATTCTGTGTGCATTTGAAAAGAATGTGTATTTACCTTCTTTGGAATGAAGGGCTCTATATATACTTCAGTTAAGACCATTTCATCTAGGGCATTGTGCAATGCCACAATATCTTTGTTGATATTTTGTTTGGAAGATCTTTCCATTGTTGACAGTTGAGTGTGAAAATCCCCAATTATAATTTTGTTGCTGTCAATATCTTTCTTGAAGTCCTCTAAGATTTTCTTAATGTGTTTGTATGCTCCTATGTTGAGTGCATATATATTCACAATGTTTATGTTTTCTTGATGGATTCTTCCCTTGAGTATTATAAGGTAACCTTCTAGGTCTCTCTCTATGGCTTTTTTTTTGTCTATTTTGACATGAATATTGCTACCCCAGCTTTTTTTTTTTTCCTGTCCATTTGCTTGGAAAATTTGTTTACAGCCCTTCACTTTCGGTCTGTGTAGGTCTTTTGTCCTGAGGTGGGTCTTTTGTAGGCAGCATGTGTGGGTCATGCTTTCTTATTCATTCAGCTATTCTGTGTCTTTTGATTGGAGCATTTAATCTATTTATGTTTAAGGTTATTATGGTAGGTACTTATTCATTGCCATTTTTTTTACCTGTGTTCCTCCCTGTCTTTCTCTTTTCCTTCCATCCCTTAGAGCAGTCCCTTTAGTACCTCTTGCAGAGCTGGTTTGGTGGAGGTATATTCTTTTAGATTTCTTTTGTCTTGGACGCTCCTTATTTGGCCTTCTCTCTTGATTGAGAACCTTGCTGGGTAAATTAGTCGTGTTTGCAGGCCTCTGGTTCTCAGTACTTGGAATATTTCTTACCATTCTTTTCTGGCTTGGAACATTTCTATTGAGAAGTCAGCTGTAACCCTATCGGGGCTCTCTTGTATGTTACTTTTTGTTTCTCCCTTGCTGCCTTTAAGATTCTCTCTTTGCCATTTTAATGATGATGTGCCTTAAAGTGGGCCTCTTTGGGTTCCTCTTGATTGGAACTCTCTTTGTTTCCTGGATTTGTGTGACTTTTTCTGTCAGTAAATTAGGGAGGTTTTCCATTATAATTTTTTCAAATAGGTTTTGTATCCCTTTCTCTTCTTCTTCACTTTCTGGTATTCCTATTATATAGGTATTATTACCTATTGTCTTGCATTTATCTTAATTCATCCTCATTCTTTCTGAGCCTCTTTTCTTGCTCTTTGTGTTTTTTTAAGGTTTTATTTATTGAATTTTTGAGAGAAAGGAAGGGATTGAGAAAGAGAGGGAGAGAAACATCAAATGTATGGTTACCTCTCATGTGGCCCCCACTGGGGACCAGGCCCACAACCCGGGCATGTGCCCTTACTGGGAATCGAACCAGTGTCCCTTTGGTTCACAGCCTGTGCTCAGTCCACTTAGATACACCAGCCAGGGCTCTGGGTGTTCTTTTTTCTTTGTCCCCTAGCTTGCTGATCTGAACCTCTGCTTCATCGAGCTTCCTTTTGATTCCTTCTACCATGTTTTTCAGTTCATAAATTGTATATTTCATTTCCTCTTGACCTTTGTTGATAATTTCTATTTATTTTTTCATGTTGATATAGTTTGCAGTGAGTTCATTGTAGTTTCCCTGTAGTTTCTGGTAGCTCATTGTGAGCTCACCGAGCTTCCTTATAACCATTGCTTTGAACTCAATATCTGATAGTTGACTTGCCTCTATTTCATCTAACATTCTTTTTGAGGCTTCCTCCTTTCCTTTCATTTGGGGATTGTTTCTTTGTCTTCCCATTGTTTGTGAGACTCTTGTTAGCCTCTGCTTTTTAAATTGATCTGTTTTGACTCCCTGGGTTTATGGTGTGAACTTCTGTAGTAGAATACCTGTGACATTTAGTGGTGTAGTCTCCTTGATCTCCCAAGCTCACTGGTCGTGGGCTGTCATTTAAGTTGGCTCCATTTATGTCTTTGGGTTTTGATTGTTGTTGGGTCTTTCTTTGGTGGGTCCTTTCCACCAGCTGGTCAACTGGGGGTCACTGTGTCCACCACCTCTTGTATTTTGTTGTGCTGGTGAGGGCAGGTTTTGTTGAAGCTGGTTCTTCTGTGTGTACAGGGTTTTGAGGGTTCTCTTTTGATCTTGTTCGATTGTTTGTACTGGATAGTTTCTCCACAATTTAGTTGTATTTCCAGATAGGTTCTGGATTGAGGTTTGTGTGATTTCTACTCCCTCCTTCACCTTCTTCTGTTTTTATCTGTTGGTGGTTCCTTTGTTGATGGGTTTCCTCTTCCAGTGGGTATCCTGGTGTTCACTGCTTCAACCCACTCTTTTTTGTGATCAGTTGTAGGGGAAGGCAAAATGGTTTAAGACAGAAAGAGAGTATTCTATGATATTTACAGTAGTTACCAGTAGAAGATTCTTTGGCTATGTATAGTGTTAACCATGATCTTCCACCCAACTAGCCACTTTTTAGAAAGGATGGAAAGAAGTTAAGACTCATATTGGGGAGGGAAGGATTGTGAGTTGGATCTAGAAAGTATTGAGCTTGTGCAGGTCAGATTCTGAGGTAAGATGAGAGTAAGGGATAGTAAATAGGTACAGTGTGTGAGGGAATAAAGTTATGCACTATAGTAATAGAGTTTAGGAAACTGTGAAGTGGGCTAAGATCCAGGAGGGGTGTTGTGAAGCATTTACAATTGTATGGAACAGCTATTATTTACAATAATATTAGAGCAACAAACATATGACAGAATCTATGTAATTGATAGGGGACTCAAGACTTGGAAAATTTTAGCTTAAGGTAAAAAGTTATGTCTAGCAAGTAATGTATATGTTAAAGCTTTTGTTTCAGAAGCTACGGATAAGTCTCATCCTGGCTCCTGGGAAAAATAGCTGGCCACCTGGGGCACTGCCTAGAGATTACCACCTGGGGACAAGTTGGAGACATCAGGGCCCTTTGTCTTCCAGGGGAGCAGATGACCACCCTCGCTGGGAACAGCTAACTGCTGAGGACAGGATTGTTGCAGCTTCTGAAAGTCAAAGCCCTCACTGCATCTTGCTTGTCCTCCCCCACCCCCCTTATGAAAGGTCTGGTCAGGAGAGAGAGGGGAAGATAGTTTGTTAGGGTATGAACCTGCCATCTTTTCGGATTGCCGGCCATCTGAATAAAGAGCCCACAAAAGATTCCATTGCTGTCATTGCTTATTGTATTTGGTAGTGACAGGCAGCCCAAATGCTGGTGTCTTTTCTGGTTACATATTTTGGCAACTCTGTGCTGGAAAAGACTTTGGGACTCTACGGTAAGTCTGGGTATTTTGTGGGGAGTCCCATTGGTTGCCTGGACTGAGAGGCCCTGGGAATTTGGAGTTGGAGAATCCCAAGAAGCTGCCAAGTGATTTCACTTGGGGATTCTCCCCGCTTTGCTCCCAGCACTTCTCATCATGCATCACACTGGATTGAATCATTGTGCTTTCTGGTTCAGCTTGAAACCCCAGGTCATGACTTAGGTCATCTATTCTGTTTTGGGTACCTTCTGTTTGGAGCTCCTTGGAGCTCTGTTTGGTAGAATGGGGAAAAAACCTCCGTTCTGCAAAAGGGCCTTTTGAAGCCAATTCTAGTTCATCAATTTATGAGCATATATCTAAAGTGTATTTTGTTGTTGTAGTACTGTTCTGTTTGTATCCTGTACAATTTAGACTCAGAAGAATGCTGGTCACTTAATGGGTCTTTAAATTGCTGTATTGTACTGTAACTAGAGTTGTTTTGTAAAAAATCAGGGAAGTGGGACAAAATTGCCTTATCTAGAAGTTTTTGGGTTTACATGATAAAGATACAAGCAGAGTTAAAAAGAAAAGAAAAAAAAAGAGGAAAATAAGTTAATGGCGTAGAGAAAAGAGAATTTACGTGCGAAAGATAGAAGCTCAGAGGAGAGGGGCCAGGATGATCTAGATATTAAGGCCACTGCAAGCTGGTCAGAGTTCCCACAGCCCCAGGGGATCCACTTTGGTGAGTGAAATGGGAAAGTGCACCTGAGCTGTCATTACTATCTTGAATCAGACAAGGAACCAGGTTTGGTGGAGGAAAAGCCCCTACTGGGGCAGGGAAATATCCTTTTCGGAGACTTTTCAGTGAGAGTAAGGCCAGAGGGTCAGCCTGCTGGATATTACTGGGCACATAATCTGTTTTCTACATTAGATCTGTTAATCTGGAAAAGCTCTAACCCTTTTTATGGACATGATCCTGCTAAAATGACTGATTTGGTTGTGTCACTTTTTGCCACTTACCATCTCAATTGGGCAGACATACAAGCCTTATTGAATTCTTTGCTCCAATAAGGGGAATGAGCAGAGGCTGGTGTTGGATAAGATAAATAAAGAGGCTCAAAGGCTACATCAAGAAAATCCAGCCTTCCCAGGGCAATACCTGTAACTGAGCCCAACAGGACCCTAATGGGGATGGCCTTCCTCTCTTAGAGCGTTATAAGAGATGCCTTCTTGAGAGAGTGGGGAAAGGCATCCCTGAGCAGAAAAGTCTGAGTGTGGTGCAGGCTGTGAAACAAAAGTCCACAGAGGACCCCCTCCCAACACCAGGAAACAGTTAAAGAGCTGCATTTAAATTCCAAACTTTGGGCTCAGCTAATCCACTATATGAGGCTCTGAAGGGCCAGGAATATAGCCCTTTAGAATGGGAAAGTTCACTCAGGCTTTCGAGTCCCTGAAAGTGCACCTGGCTTCAGCACCAGCCTTGGTGCTTTCAAACCTACTGAAGCTCTTTCAATGATACGTGTGTGAGAGACAGGATATTGCCCTAGAACTCCTTACTCAAACACTTAGTGACATTTACAGTCCATTGCATAATTGTCAAGGAAATTAGATCACACTGTCCAGCAGTGGCCAGCCTGCTTGAGAGTGGCAGCCACCTGCAAGCTCTTGGAGGAAGCTGAAAAAGATTACCTTGGGACAGCCTATGCCAGTCATATGTCCCAGCAAGTGTTGAGCCTGCTAGAGCAAAAGGGAAATATATGGCTGACTGCTGAAAGAATGGGCAGGTACCAAACCCTTTTTTGACAATCCCAATGACTCCCTCAAAACTGTAAGTAAAGTAAATCCTGCCTTTCTTCTCCCAGACTCTGACTCAGCTGCACTAATACATGACTGTGCTGAAATAACTGATGAAGTGTATTCTAGCAGAACTGATTTACAGGACCATCCTCTAGAAGAAGCAGACTGGACTCTCCATGCAGATGGAAGCAGATATATGGACAATGGAAGCAGAGAGGCTGGATATGCAGTTGTGACTCTTCATGAAGTAGTGGAGGCCAAGGCCTTGTCACCAGGAACCTCTTCTCAGAAAGACAAACTGATTGCACTGACAAAGGTACTGGAATTGTCTCATGGAAAGAGAGTGAATGTGTGTATCAACTCAAGGTAAGATTTCCTGATTTTGCATGCACATGGTTTCATCTGGGAAGACAAAGAACTGTTAACCTCCAAATAAAAAGGAGATTAAACATGCAGCAGAAATTTTAAAATTATTAAAGGCTGTTCAGGTACCTTTACAGGTGGCAGTTACACACTGCCCGAGGCAGCAGAAAGAGGACACTAAAGTGGCTGGGGGAAGCAATCTGGCTGAATGGGCAACAAAAGAGGCTGCTAAAAGAATATTTATAATGCCCTTGGTGCTTGTTTTAGTCTTGTCAAAATTTTACCCTCAATATTCGACTGCAGACTTAGAGAAAGCAATACCAAGGACAGGGTCCACTTGAGGAGTGGCAAAAAGACTTTACTCAGTGCCAGTGGTCTTAGGGTGGAAATATCTGTTGATCTTTGTGGACAGCTTTTCAGGATGGGTAGAAGCCTATCCCACTAGAATAGAAATCTTCAGAAGTAGTGAAAACATTATTGAAGGAAGTAATCCCTCGATTTGGCCTCCCTGGCAACATCCAGATTGATAATTGACCTGCTTTTGTTTAAAAAAATTACACAGGAGGTTAGTAAATTTTAGGAATCAAATGGAGACTCCACATGGCATGAAGACCTCAGGCTTCTGGGAAGTAGAGAAGACGAATCACCTTAGAGAAAATTGTAGCCAAACTGTGTCAAGAAACTCCATCTCCATTGAGAAATAGGCTTTGCCTATTGCCCTGCTCAGGATAAGGGTGGCTCCAACAGCCAGAGGCTGAGCTGCTGTTGCAGGAGAATTCCCCAGTTTTTCTTTTTGAGAAATCCCTCCTACTCCAGCCTGCAGCTCCATACAGCCCAATTCTCCAGCCAGACCAGACCGGTGACTATCGGGGTCAGTTCCTGTCACTGTGCAACTCTCAATTCTCCCAAACCAGTGACCACAGACTCTGCAGGTGATCACAGCCCCTGTGTGTTTGTCTCTTTGTGCTTATTCTCTCCTCTGAGACTTCAAGCAAGCAGGTCTCTCTCAGTGCCGCTTAAATCTTGTTTGCCCAGGAAGAGAGGGAGCAGTTGACCCGGCTCTCTACCCAAGGACTCTGTGGCAGGCCAAGTGGAGGGTGCTGGGTCTGGGGCTACAGCCACCCTGGTCCCCAAGCTGGTCCCTAGGACTTTATTGTCCTGAAGCACTCTCCTTACCATCTGGTTTTTCAGTGTCCACTGCAATTTTTGGTCTCTTATTTTTATATATGCTGAGGTACTGTTGGCTGTTTGCTCTGTTCCTCCATAGATGGGCTAGGTTTTTCTCCTTTTTGTAGGCAGAAGTGAAATCTTCTCCCTCCTACCCTGTCGCCATCTTCCTCCTCCAGATAAAGCATTTGATAAGGCTCAGCATCCATTTATGATAAAAACCCTCAGCAAAGTGGGAGTAGAATGAGCATACCTCAACATAATAAAGGTTATGTATGAAAAACCTACAGCTGACATCAGGGGACTTCTGGCCAAGATGGAGGTGTAGGTAGACACAATGTGCCTCCTCAAACAACCAAAATAAGGACAACAATTCAAAAACAAAGTAACAACCAAAACTGAAAGAAAATTGAACTGTATGGAAGTCTGACAAATAAGGAGTTAAAATAGACACATTCATCCAGACCAGTAGGCAGGGTGGAGTCTGGTGGCTGAGTGGAGAGGGGTCATGGCACAGGAAGTGGTGACACTGGGTGAACAAGGCACTCCAGGCAGACCTTGGGAACCCAGGTGGTGGCTGGCAGACCCTGGCCGTGGGGTGGCAATGGGCATATCCAGCAAGGCAGTGATGGAGAAGTGGGGCACCATGCATGAGGTGGCTGGCTGATGGGCAGCAGTCCCCCATTTGCACGTAGATAACTGGGAAGCAAGACAGATTGTGAAACCCAGGGTCCTAGTGCCAGAAATAAAGCCTGAAAACACCGCTTGAAAACACTTCTGGGGGTAGAGGTGCAGGGAGAGACTCCCACCCTGACAGAAAATTTTGTTGGAGAGACCCACAGGATCCTACAATGCACACAAGCTCACCCACACAGGAACCAGCACCAGAAAGGTCCAGTTTTCTTGGGGGAAGTTCTGGAAGGGACTGAGATGCAACAGAGAGTGGAGCAAAGCACCACTTTTTTCCCCCTCTCTGACCCTGCCCCCACACACGGGATCACAACCCAGTGAGTTGGGTTGCCCCACCCTGGTGAACGCCTAAGGCTCCACCTCTCATACATAACAGGTACGAACAAACCAAAACATTATGGCTCAAGCAGAAAAACAGCTCAAAGCCCCTGAGCCAATACTTCTAAGCGACAAAGAGATAGCCAGCCTATCAGATGCACAGTTCAAAACACTGGTAATCAGGATGCTCACAGAACTGATTGATTTTGGTCACAAATTAGATGAAAAAAATGAAGGCTACACTAAGTGAAATGAAGGAAAATGCACAGGGAACCAATAGTGATGAAAAGGAAACTGAAACTCACATCAATGCAGTGGACCAGAAGGAAGAAAGAAACATTCAACCAGAACAGAATGAAGAAACAAAAATTCAGAAAAATGAGGAGAGGCTTAGGAACCTCCAGGACATCCCTAAACGTTCCAACCTTAGAATTATAGGGGTACCAGAAGGGGAAGAGGAAGAGCAACAAGTGGAAAACTTATTTGAACAAATAATAAAGGAGAACTTCCCCAATCTGGCAAAGAAAATAGACTTTCAGTAAGTCCAGGAAGCTCAGAGAGTCCCAAAGAAGTTGGACTCAAAGAGGAATATACCTAGGTACAGCATAATTACATTAACCAAGATAAAAATGAAGGAGAGAATCCTAGAAGCAGTAAGAGATAAGGGGACAGTCACCTACAAAGGAGTGCCCATCGGACTGTCAGCGGATTTCTCAAAAGAGACCTTACAGGCAAGAAGGGGCTGGAAAGAAGTATTCCAGGTCATGAAAGACAAGGACCTACATCCAAGATTGCTCTATCCAACAAAGATTTCATTTAGAATGGAAGGACAGATAAAGTGCTTCTCAGATAAGGTCAGATTCAAGGAGTTCATCATCACCAAGCCCTTATTTTATGAAATGTTAAAGAGACTTATCTAAGAAAAAGAAGATAAAAAACAGATACTAAAATGACAGCAAATTCACAATTACTAACAACCACATCTCAAATAAAAACAAACTAGAG
The DNA here is from genome assembly GCF_021234435.1 of Artibeus jamaicensis. Taxonomy (NCBI): domain Eukaryota; kingdom Metazoa; phylum Chordata; class Mammalia; order Chiroptera; family Phyllostomidae; genus Artibeus; species Artibeus jamaicensis. The sequence goes on from NW_026521822.1 coordinate 541,672, forward strand.
GAAACAACTAGAACAGGAGCAGAATCACAGAAATGGAGATCACATGGAAGGTTAGCAACAGAGGAGTGGGAGGAGGGGGGGAAAGGTGCAGAGAATAAGTAGCATAGATGGCCGGCAGAAAATAGACAGGGGGAGGGTAAGAATAGTATGGGAAATGTAAAAGCTAAAGAACTTAAGACACATGGACATGAACTAAAGAAGCGGAATGCGGGAGGGAGAGGGTGTGCAGGGTGGAGGGGAATGAAGGGGGAAAATGGGACAACTGTAATAACATAATCAATGAAATATTTTTCAAAAAAACTTACAGCTTACATCATACTTGATGGACAGAAACTAAAACGTTTCCTACTAAGATCAGGAATAAGATGATCATGTCCGATTTCACTATTTGTCTTCAATATAGTATGGAAGTCCTACCAATAGCAATCAGACAAGAAGATAAAATAAAAGGCATAAAAACTGGGGCTCTGGCTTGTGTGGCTGAATGGATTAAGTGCCATCCTGAGAACAAAAGGGTTCATTTCCTAGTCAGGGCACATGCCTGGGCTGTGGACCAGATCCTCATTTGGGGGCATGCAAGAGGCAACTACACACTGATGTTTCTTTCACTCTCTTTCTCCCTCCTTTTGTCGAAAAGTAAATAAATAAAAATCTTTAAAAAAATAGCATTCAGCCCTGGCTGGTGTAGCTCAGTGGATTGAGCATGGGCCTGCGAACTAAAGGATCGTGGTTCGATTCAGGGCCAGTCAGGGCACATGCCTGGGTTGCAGGCCAGTTCCTAGCATGGGACACATGAAAGGCAACCACACATTTAAAAAAAATAGCATTCAAATTGGAAAGGAGGAAGTAAAATTGTCACTGTTTGCAGATGACATGAGAGTGAGTGTACATAGGAAACCTTATAGACTCCACAAAAAAAAACTACTTGAGCTAGTGAGTGAATTTGGCAAAACAGTGGGATATGAAGTCAATATTCAGAAATTGAAGAAAATTTTGTACACCAGCAATGAAATATCAAAAGCAGAAATTGGGGGAAAAATCCCATTTGCTATAGCAACAAGAAAAATGAAGTACCTAGGAATAAACCAAACCAAGGAGGTAAAAGACCTGTACTTAGAAAACTACACAACACTGGAAAAAGGAACTAAGAAAGACACAAATAAATGGAAGCATATTTCATGTTCATGGATTAGAAGAATTAACATCATTAAAATGTCCACACTACTTAAAGGAATTAAGATTCACTGCAGTTTTTATTAAAATACCAATGACATATTTCACAGATATAAAACACATACTTCAAAAATTTATATGAAACCATAAATGACCCCAAATAGTTGCAGCACTTTGAGACAGAAGAACAAAGTAAGTGCTATCACCATACCTGACATCAAACTGAATTACAAGTCCATGATAATCAAAACAGTCTGACACTGCATAAGTACAGACACATAGGTCGATGGGACAGAATAGAGAGTCCAGGAATAAATCCAAGTCTCTATGGTCTATATTCAACAAAGGGAACAGAAGCATAAAATGAAATAAAAATAACCTATTTTACAAATGGTGTTGGGACATCTGGACAGCTACATACAAAAAAATGAAACTCGACCACCAACTTACACCATACACAAAAATAAACTCAAGGTGGATAAAAGACTTAAATATAAGTCGTGATACCATAAAAGTCCTAGAGGAGAACATAGGCAAGAAAATGTCAGATATTCCATGCAGCAATATTTTCACTGTTATATACCCTAGAGCAAGGGACATAAAGGAAAGAATAAACAAATGAGATCTCATCAAAATAAAAAGCTTCTGCATGGCTAAAGAAAACATTAGCAAAATGAAATGGGAACCAACTGAATGGGAAAATATATTTGCCAATGATACCTCAGACAAAGGTTTGATCCTCAAAATATATAAAGAACACACGCAAGTCCACAGCAGGAAGACAAACACTCCAATTAAAAATGGGAAAATGACTTGAACAGACACTTCTCCAAGGAGGACATACAGAGGGTCCAGAGACCTATGAAAGGATGCTCAACATCACTAGCCATTGGAGAGATGCAAATTAAAACCACAATGAGATACCACTTCATACCAGTCAGAAGGGTCATCATAAATAAATCAACAGACAATAACTGCTGGCCAGGTTTAGAGAATAATGGACTCCACTGCAATGTTAGTGGGAATGTAGACTGGTGCAGCCCTGTGGAAACAGTATGGAATTTCCTCAGAAATATCAAACTGCCTTTTGTGCCAGCAATTCTGCTATTCAGATTATATTCTAAGAACCCTGAAACATGAATCCAAGAAAACCTATGCACCCCAACATTCACAGCAGCACAATTTACAATAGCCAAGTGCTGAATGTATCCTAGGTGTCCATCAGTAAATGAGTGGATCAAAAAACAGTGGTACATTTACACAGTGGAATATAACACAGCAGGAAGAAAGAAAGACATCCCACTCTTCTCAAGACCATGGACAGACTTAGAGAGCACTGTAGGGGGCAAGTTTGTCTTGGCCTGGCAAATGTGACTCAGCTCTGTATGGAAAACCTACAGATGCGATGTGGTGGGCAGGAGCCATATCTTCAGACCGAGTTTTCCCGTGGGAATCAGGCCTAGAAAATACAGACTGTTATGGCTTGTTCTTGCTAAAACTCCCTTACCCTGGTCTAAAGCAACATATGTATATTGTTTATCCTCAAGGTAACTCCCAAAACCTGTGAGTTACCTCAAGGTAACTCCCAAAACCAAGGACAGAGCTAATGAGCTCATTGCCATATCCCTCTGCATGCTATTTCTGTTTCCTTGATTGTACCTAGAATGTAGATAATAATGCTCTGTGTGATAGATAATAAATCTTCCTTTGATGTAAGACCCAAGAAAGACAATAAAAGCCTGTCTAGGAGACTTCCACCAAGATGGAGGCATAGGTGGAGAAACCGTGCTTTCTCACACAACCAAGTTTAGAGACAACTAAATATTAGCAACAGAAAACACAGCCAGAACACAGAAAATTGAACTTTTCGGAAGTCTGATAACAACAAATTCTTCAGCCTGACCGGTAAGAGGGGCGAAACCAGCAGCTGTCGGAGCGGGGTTGCACAGAAAAACTCGGTCAGACGGACTCGGGCGCGTGGAACCAGGCGCAGAGTTGGACCTAGTGAGGGACCCAGCGAGCAACTGTGGGGAAACAGCGAGGGAGCAGGGCTGCGGGTTGACTGTGGTCATGCTTTTGTGCGCAGATAGACAAGTGAGGGAGTGGGCGGTGAGACTATGGGACTGAGCAGGCCCCACGCCGCAGCAGCAGAGGGCGCCGCCGTTTCCCGTTCTGCCCCGCCTCCACATATAGCGTCATAACCGAGCGACCTGAGTGGCCCCGCCCTGGTGAACCACCTAAGGCTCTGCTCCTCACCCAGTGGCGAGAAACAGTAGAGGGGGGTCACGATTTCCCCACTCTGACCACACCCCCCCATACAGCCTCACAACCCAGCTACCTGAGAGTCCAAGGCTCCTCTACTCATACTTAACAGGCGAGAACAGACCAAAAATGGCTCAAGAAGATCTCAAAGCCCCAGAGCCTATAAATCTAAGCAATGAAGAAATAGCAAAACTCTCAGACGCACAGTTTAAAACACTGGAGATCAGGATCCTCACAGAACTGGTTGATTATAGCCACAAATTAGACAAACATATGAAGGCGAAACTAATTGAAATGAATGGAATTGCACAGGACACCAATAGCAATGAAAAGGAAACTGGGACTCAAATCAATGGAGTGGACCAGAAGAAAGGTAATAATGGCCAAACAGAAAAGAGTGAAGAAGCAAGAATTCAAAGAAATGAGGAGAGTCTCAGGAACCTCCAGGACATCTTTATTTTATTATTTTTTTTAATAAATAAATTTATTTATTTTTTTGAATTAATTATTCTGTTACAGTTGTTCTATTCCCCCCTTCATTCCCCTCCACCCTGCCCCCCCCAACCCCACCATTACCCCCCTTTAGTTTATGTCCATGTGTCTCAAGTCCTTTAGGTTCTATATTTCCCATACTATTCTTGCCCCCCCATCTATTTTCTATCTACTGTCTATGCTACTTGTTTTCTGTACCTTCTCCCCCCCTTCTCCTCCTCCCACTCCCCTGTTGCTAACCCTCCTTGAGATCTTCATTTCTATGTTTCCACTCCTGATCTAGCTGTCCTTTTAGTTTGCTTTCGTTTTAGGTGTGGTTGTTAATAACTATGAGTTTGTTGTCCTTTCACTGTTCATGTTTCTTTAACTTCTTTTCTTAGATAAGTCCCTTTAACATTTCATATAATAAGGGCTTGGTGATGATGAACTCCTTGAATTTGGTCTTATCTGAGAAGCACTTTATCTGTCCTTCCGTTCTAAATGAAAGTTTTGCTGGGTAGAGCAATCTTGGTTGTAGGTCTTTAGATTTCATGACTTGGAATATTTCTTTCCAGCCCCTTCTTGCCTGTAAGGTCTCTTTTGAGAAATCTGCTGACAGCCTGATGGGGACTCCTTTGTAGGTGATTGTCCCCTTACCTCTTGCTGCTTCCAGGATTCTTTCCTTCATTTTAATTTTGGCTAATGTAATTATGATATGCCTTGGTGTGTTTTTTCTTGAGTCCAACTTTTTTGGTTCTCTCTGAGCTTCTTGGATTTCTTGGAAGTCTATTTCCTTTGCCAGATTGGGGAAATTTTCTTTTATTATTTGTTCAAATAGTTTTTCCACTGGTGGTTGTGTCTTTCCCCCTTCTGGTACCCCTATAATTCGGATATTGGAGCGTTTATAGATGTCCTGGAGGTTCCTAAGCTTCTCCTCATTTTTCTGAATTCTTATTTCTTCATTCCTTTCTGTTTGATGATTTTTTTCTTCTTCGTTCTGGTCCACTCCATTGATTTGAGTCCCAGTTTTTTTTTCATCTCTATGGTTTTCCTGTGGAATTCCATTCATTTCCCTTAATTTAGCCTTCATATGTTTCTCTAATTTGTGGCTATAGTCCACCAGATCTATGAGGAAGCTGATGACCAGTGTTTTAAACTGTGCGTCTGAGAGATTTGCTATTTCTTCATCACTTAGATTTATCTCTGGGGCTTTGAGGTCTTCCTGCGACATTTTTGGTCTGTTCTGGCCCTTTAAGTGGGAGGAGCGGCGCCTTGGTTTCCCAGGTCGCTGGGTTGTGACGCTGTATGTGGGGGCGTGGTCAAAGCGGGGAAATGGCGCCGGTCCAAGCGCTCACTCCCTCACCCGCGTGCAACCATGCAACCTCAGTCAACTTGCTGCCACCGCCTCCCCACTGACTCCTCCGTAGTCGCTCACCCAGTGGGCCGCTCGGTCGCTCACTAGGTCCAATCCTGGGTTTGGAACCCGTGCGACTGGATTCGCGCGTCTGGATTCCGCGCCCGGGTCGACTCCTTTGTAACTCCTCACCCGATGCCGGTTTCGCCCCTTACCGGTCGGGCCGAAGAATTTGTTGTTAGCGGACTTCCGAAAAGTTCAGTTTTCCGTGTTCTGGTTGTGTTTTCTGATGCTAATATTTAGTTGTCCCTAAACTTGGTTGTGTGAGGAGGCAGGCACATCCACCTTAAACCTCCATCTTGGCGGAAGTCCCAGGACATCTTTAAACGCTCCAACATCTGAATTATAGGGGTACCAGAAGGGTGAAAGGAACAGCCACCAGTGGAAAACTTATTTGAACAAATAATAAAGGAGAATTTCCCCAATCTGGCAAAGGAAATAGACATCCAGGAAATCCAGGAAGCTCAGAGAGTCCCAAAGAAGATGGACCCAAGAAGAAACACACCAAGGCACATCATCATTACATTAGCCAAAATTAAAATGAAGGAGAGAATCCTAGAAGCAGCAAGAGCTAAGGGGACAGTCACCTACAAAGGAGTTCCTATCAGACTGTCAGCAGATTTCTTAAAAGAGACCTTACAGGCAAGAAGGGGCTGGAAAGAGGTATTCCAAGTCATGAAATCCAAAGACCTACAACCAAGATTGCTCTATCCAGCAAAACTTTCATTTAGAATGGAAGGACAGATAAAGTGCTTCTCAGATAAGATCAAATTGAAGGAGTTCATCATCACCAAGTCCTTATTATATGAAATGTTAAAGGGACTTATCTAAGAAAAAGAAGTTAAAGAAACATGAACAGTGAAAGGACAGCAAACTCACAGTTATTAAGAACCACACCTAAAACAAAAGCAAACTAAAAGGACAGCTAGATCGGGAGTGGAAACATAGAAATGAAGATCTCAAGGAGGGTTAGCAACAGGGGAGTGGGAGGAGGAGAAGGGGGAGAAGGTACAGAAAATAAGTAGCATAGACAGTAGATAGAAAATAGAAGGGGGGGGCAAGAATAGTATGGGAAATATAGAATCTAAAGAACTTGAGACACATGGTCATAAACTAAAGGGGGGTAATGGTGGGGATGGGGGGTAGGGTGGAGGGGAATGAAGGGGGGAATAGAACAACTGTAATGGCATAATCAATAAAAATAAATTAAAAAAATAAGAAAATAAAATAAAAAATAAAAGCTTGTCTAGGCAGGGGTCGGGGCACTCCCCTCTTGAGGCAGTGGCCAAGGCACCATAGGCACTCTCCCCTTGAGAGAGTAGTAGTGCCTGTTCCCTTTTTCCACACAGGGTTGTTGTCGTCTGTGCATTGATTCTCGTCGTATACCACAGCAGGCAGACTCTGCTGGCCAGGGTCTACAACAGAGCACTATGCTGGGTGAAGTAAGCCAGGTCATGAAAGAGAAATACCATAAGAGCTCACCTATAAATGGAACCCAATTAACAAAATGAACAAGCAAGCAAAGTATAACTATAGACATTGAAATTAGGAACAAACTGACAGTAACCATTACAGGGGGAATAACAGGGGAAAGAAAGGAAATGCTCATAAAAAAACATGTATAAAGGACCTATGAACAAATTATTAAAAACCACAAAAAAATAAATAAAATAAAGTACAAGATGAAGTGAAGATCCTCCCAGATTTTTTTTAAAAAAGGCTGAATAGTATATCTCCACTAAACCAGCATTACATGAAATGCAAAAGGAACTGCTTTGAGAAAAAGAAGAAATAGAGAGAAATAAGAATGCCAGTACAAAGGGAAAAATGGCAATGAAAAGGTACTTATCATTAATCACTTCAAATACAGATGAATTAAAGGTGCCAATCAAAAGACACGAGGTAGCTGAATGAATTAGAATACATGGACCACAAATATGTCTGCAAGAAACCCACCTCTGGACAAAACATTTACACAGGCTGAAAGTGAAGAGTTGGAAAAAAATATTCCATGCAAATGGACATGGAAAAAATCCCAAAAACCTTGTAGTAGCAATACTTATATCAGGCAGAGTAGACTTCAAAATAAAGGTCATAATAAGAGACAAAGAAGATCACTACATAATACTTAAGAGAGTAGTCCAATAAGAGGATATAACCATTTTAAACATATATGCACCCAACATAGGGGCACCTAAATATATAAAGAAAATCTTGGAAGATTTTAAGAAATAAATTAATAGCAACAGAGTCTTTGTAGGGATTTTTGCATCCCACTGTCAACAACAGATAGATCCTCCTCACCAAAAATCAACAAGGATATAGTAGGATTAAATCACACTCCAGATCAAATAGATTCATTCATATTTACAGAACTTTTCATATCCTAAAAAGCAAAACATACATTCTTCTCAAGTACACATGGGTCATTTTCAAAGATAGACTGCATCACAGGATATGAAACAAGCCTTAAAAAAACTCAAGAAAATTGAAAGCATATCTAGCATCTTCTTGGATCACAATGGCTTGAAACTGGAAATAACCTCAATGAAAAAAACCAAAACATTCAGATATATGGAGTCAATAAATGATATTAAATACTGAATATGTTACAATGAGATCAAGGAAGAAATAAAAAAGTATCAGGAAACAAATGAAAATGAACAGAAAACAATGTGGTAACCATGGACACAGAGATAGCAGTCTGGAGAGGGAAGTTTATAGCATTACAGGCCCACTTAAAGAAGATAGAAAAATCTCAAATAAACAACCTAACCCTACATCTAAAAGTGCTGGAGGAATAACAACAAAGCCCAGAGTGAGTAGCAGGAAGGAAATAATCAAGATCAGAGCATAATGCTATCCAGTTCCATGGGAAAAATAGACAAAAAACTGTACTTGAAAAATAACTAAATAAAAAAAAAAGATAAATAAAATCTTTTTAAAAATCAAAAAAAAAAGATCAGAGCAGAATTAAAGATATAGAGACAAAATAAGTTAAAAGAATCAGTGAATCCAAGAGCTGGTTCTTTGGAAAGATAAACAAAATTGACAAACATTTAATCAAACTCATCAAGAAAAGGAGAGGACCCACCTAAATAGGTGAAATCAGAAATGAAAGAGGAGAAGTAAAAACTGATACCACAGAAATACAAAGGATTGTAGGAAGTGAGTATGGACAACTAATGTCAAAAATTGGACACATGGGGAAAAATGAATACATTTCTATAAACATACAATTCTTCCAAAAGTGAATCAAGAAGAAGTAGAAAACCAGAATAGACCAATAACAACTATTGAAATTTAAGTGGTAATAAAAAAATCTCCTGGCGCACAAAAGCCCTGGATCAGATGGCTTCATAGGTGAATTTTACCAAACATTCGAAGAAGAACTAATTCTTATCCTTCTCAACCTCTTGCACAAAATTCAAGAGGGAAGACTTCCAAACTCTGTTTATGGGGAGTATATTATCCCAATTCTAAAACCAGGCAAAGACAAAAAAAATACAGGCCAATATCTCTGATGAACATAGATGTTAAAATTCTCAAGAAAATATTAGCAAACTTGATCCAGCAATACATAAAAAGATCATACACCATTATAAAGTGATAATTTTCCCAGGGATACAAGGATGGTACAATATTCACAGATCAATAGATGTGATCACATAAACAAAATGAAAGTCAAAATTACATGATCATATCAATAGATGCAGAAAAACCATTTTATAAAATCCATCATGTATTTATGATAAAAACATTCAGTAAAGTGGGAATAGAGGGAGCATACCTAAACAATAAAGACTGCAAAATCTTACTGCCAGCATCATACTGAATGAGCAAAAACTACAAAAGCTTTCCAACTAAGATCAGGAGCAAGACAAAGATGTCCACTCTCACCACTCTTATTCAACATAGTACTGGAAATCCTAGCCAAGGCAATCAGGAAAACGAAGAAATAAGGGCATTCAAATTAGAAAAGAGGAAGTAAAACTGTCATTATTTCCAGACAGCATGACAGTGTACATAGAAAACTCTATAGGCTCCACCAAAAAAGTACTCGACATAAAAGTGAACTCAGCAAAGTAGCAGGATACAAAGTCAATATTCAGAAACCAAAGGTGGTTTTGTACACCAACAATGAAGTGTCAGTAAGAGAAAATAAGAAAACAAAATCCCATTAGCTATAGCAATGTATATGTATATGTATATGTATATGTATATGTATATGTATATGTATATGTATATGTATATATAAAGTACCTAGGAATAAATTAAACCAAGGACATAAAAAATATGTACTCAGAAAACTATAGAACACTGAAGAAATTGAGGAAGCTACAAATAAATGGAAGTACATACTATGTTCATGGATTGGAAGAATTAACATGATTAAAATGTCCATACTACCCAAAGCAGTCTATAGATTCAACTCAATTCCTATTAAAATACCAATGGCATATTTCACAGATGTAGAACAAATATTCTAAAAATTAATATTGAAGCAAAAAAGATTCTAAATAGCCTCAGCAATCCTGAGAAAGAAGAACAAAGTTGGAGAGATCACAATACCTGATATCAAACTATACTACAAGGCCACAGTAATCAAAACAGTCTGGTACTGGCATAGGAACAGACACATAGATCAATGGAACAAAATAGAGAGTCCATAAATAAACCCATGGTCAATTAATATTTGACCAAGAGGGCACAAGCATACAATGCAGTAAACATAGTCTCTTCAATAAATAGTGTTTGGACAACTGGACCAAATAGAAGTGGGGATGGGGGGCAAAGGACCTGAATAGGTACTTCTCCAAGGAGTATGTAGAGATGGACCATAGATGTATAAAAAATGCTTAACATCATTAGCCATTAGAGAGATGCAAATTAAACCACAATAGAATATTACCTCACACCTGCCAAAATGGCTATCATTAATAAATCAACAAACAACAAGTGCTGGCAAGGATGCAGAGAAAAGGGAACCCTAGTGCACTGTTGGTGGGAATGCAGACTGGTGCATCCACTGTGGATAACAGTATGGAATTTCCTCAAAAAATAAAGATGGAATTGCCTTGTGATCCAGTGATTCCCCTTCTGGGAATACACCCTAAGAATTTGAAAACACCAATTCAAAAGAATTTATGCACCCCTGTGTTCAAAGCAGCACTATTTATAATAGCCAAGGTATAGAAACAGTCTAAGTGCCCCTCAGTATATGAGGATTAAAAAACAGTGGTATATTTACGCAATGGAATACTATGCAGCAGAAAAAAGAAGGAATTTCTACCTTTTTCAACAGCATGGATAGAACTTGCAATTATTATGCTAAGTGAACTAACATGGTTAGTAAAAGACAAATATATGATTTCACTTATAAGAGGAATCTAATGTTCAAAGTAAACTAATGAGCAAAATAGAAATAGAGTCATAGAACCAGAGTCAAGATTCCTGGAGCTGAGGAATCTTGGCACAGACTGACAGCTGTAGGATGGGAAGAAGGCAGTGGGGACTGTTTGATAGAAGGTGAAGGAATTAGGCAAAGAACACATGTGCAGAACCCATGGACATGGACAACAGTGTGGGGATTGACTATGGAAGTGTCGGTTTGGCTTGGTGGAGGGGTTCAATAGAGGAAAAATTAGGAAAATATAATAGCATAAACAATAAAACTTTAAAAAAATAATGTGACTTGGTCCCTGCCTTAAGCAAGCTTGGTAGAAAGTGGGGAGGTCAGGGTAATCTCCACACATCAAAGTTTGGTATTTTTGCCTGTGTATATGTTGGGGGACAGTAAAGAGTAGGTTGCTATCTCAGCCAAATGGAGCTTGTGGGGAGTAGGATGAAGGAGGGATAGAAAAGAATGAGGGCAATAGAACTGACAGGAGGCTTCATGGAGAAGAGGAAGCACTAGATTGTACAGATACAGATTGTACAGATACAATGAGGAAGGTTTAGGGGATCTAGTCCAAGGTGTAAAGATGGTGTCCTGAAATATGGAGTTCTGGCTATGTGTCAAGCACAGGAGAATTGTGGAATGTTTGGGAGTCAGTCAGACTGTGTGGTGTGATTCTAGAAGACCTGTTTATCGGCCATAGAATTTCAGGTAGGGAATAGGACCTGGTGCCCAAGAGACTTGGGATTCAGTGTCATTCCTCCATCCTAAGCTGGGGCAGGGTATGAGACAGGACAAGAGGAGCACTAAGCAGGGGAGGACTGTGGTTAGAAACGCAGTCTTTTAGATAAACTTCTATTGGTGGTATGTAATACTACAAGTTTGGAAGCTACATTAAGAACGTGGAATATCCCAGACTGCTTAACAAGAGGAAGACAGGCTGAGGAGACCTGAAGGGTCCTGCAGTCTTGACTGGGCCATCTGCTCTAGAGAAGATGATTTAAATTTATGCCCAATAAACAGAACTGTGATTCTCAAAGTTTATAAACACAGAGTGCATCTGGGACATCTTACAAAAACAAAGTAGACTCCTGGAACCTACTGTCTTGGTAAATCCATTTAGGATGAGGCCCAGAAATCTGCACTTTTATCAGATGATTCTGGTCTGCAGATTATTCTGTTCCACATATCATATAGTGAGTTTTCCCTTCTTTGTCAGGATTGGCTGATCCATATGAACCACAGGTGAGGCTTGTCAGGGTGATCATCATGATGAGCAAGTGACTGTAGAAAGATGAGAAATGATGTGGCACAAAAATAATCATATGTCTAATCTGGAATGTAGGAATTTAGAACTGGATTTTCCCCATTTATCACACTTCTTCCCCAGCAGCATGCATTGCCCAGGCAATTGCTGAAAGACAAAGTACTGCTTATTAACAGAGCTGTAAACACCTAATACTCTACAAAGCAAGTACTCCAGTAAAAATGCTATATTTTCAAATGTAGCTTAGACTAGGAGGCTGCAACAAGGTTTTTGATTAATTTCTGCTTGAAAATAGAAAGGCAGAGTCTATTTGTGGGGGAGCTTTGCCCACAGAGCCCCCCATCTGCTGTGTATAAGAATAAGTCTACCAAGACATGATCTATTTGGGGTGGAAAGGAGGCCGAGTTCTCAGAGGAGAAGGACCAAGAGCCTGTTCCTCAATGGGCTTTTACTGGGTTTCATTTGCATAGGAATATAGGGCATATGTGTAAAGCTCATCAATTGTCAGGAAGTAATGATCAAACAATAGATAACATTCAAAGAACTCTGAGGGCTTATTTTGAGTCAGGGTCAGATAGCTAAAGGGCCATAAAATTTTGGGTAACAAACTCATTTCATGCTTGGACCTTTATCATTTAAATTAAGGGTATTGGCAAAGTAAGTTTCATAGGATTTTATGCATTCTTCCTTAGGCCTGATCACCCCAGGGAACCTGCCCTTTCCAGCACAGGGTTGCACCCACTTCCAGCATTGTTTCAGGCTTAAGACATTATTTCAGGCTTAAGTCAAGTAGGGGAAGTAAGGCAGCCAAGAGAGTAGGAGACTTCTTGAAGACAGAATGAAGACTCAGGCTATGTCAAAGCCGAGGGGTGAGGGCCTATCACCACCTTTTTCTATAGTCCCCCCAAGTCTTTCCCTGAGGGCCCCTTCATGACCATTCCTGTCTTAGGTCATCCATCCTTTGAGGAATCTTACCTGTCATTGGCTAACCAGTCATCTGCCCAGGGCCAAACAGGGTGAAGTAAAAGTGGGCAGAGGCAGCACCCCTACCAGGAAGATAAGCTCTGTCTTCTTAGTGGCTTATGGTTCCAAGGTATTTTTAGTCAGCCTTAGCCATGGGGGGCTACAGCTTCTGAAACCAGGCAGGGCAGTTCCCATCTTCTATGTTTAACTGGAATAGAAAATAATGGACCTGAGAGAGGTCTTGGCTAGACTGCTCCAGAAGCAAGCCCTGCAGGCTAGCTTACATCTCAGGTACAGCAAGGCAAAAAGCATGGTATGGCCCAGTGTCTTTTATAAGGCACAGTAAGTAAACTCCCTCTGTAGTAAATCATAGTGCAATCAGTATTTAGTCTCTAATTATATTGGTGATTCTCCTTTCCTCTGAGGAGGAGCTTATAATATACTGGAGAGAAGAACAAAAAATGTGACTGGATACTTCTTCATCCATGGGAGAATCTGACTTCCCCAAAGGGGTGGAAGTAATTTTGTCATGCATTTGAAAGGAGGAACACCAAAGGATATTAACCCATGTTAATACTTCCTGGATTTATGGTTGTAAACACATAAATGAATGTCTGTCTCCCAGGCATCTTTGAATAGAGTCCAAAAACATTATCTTTAATACCCATGCATGCTACAGAAAACTCTTATAATAACTTAAGAGAATGACAAAACACCTTCCGTGATCATTTCTCAAAAAGGCTTCAGTGGCCTTAGGTCTCCCCTGTAGGTCTCTTTAGAGACAACTGTGAAATCTTTAAGCCCTTTTATAACTTCCAATGGCCAAATCTAGGACAATTAGAACAACAAAATAAATAATGATAATAATTGATTATAAATCATAAAATAAAATAAATACCAAGGATCCATATTGATAGAAATAAATAATTGAATACATAATAAATGAGAGAGAAAAACCATTCTTCCTTACAGTAGAATACCAAATGAAAAATGTAGAAGAAATGATGGCAATAGAAGAATCACTATTTGGCAGAGACCACTGTAATAGTTGTTACAGGTGCCATTAATGGATGCTAAATGTGTGGCTGAAGATATGAAAAACTGTATTTCTATGCTAATTTTAAAATATATTGTCTTCAAGATAGTCTTAATCATAAAGGGAAAACAGTAAGTTTATAGAGTATAAACTCAGCAAACATTTCTTCAACCAAGCAATCAAATTACCATACTATTACATTACCATAATAAGACACATAAATATCACATACCTCCCAGTATGATAAATTAAGATGGTTAATTTCAGCATTATTATTGCAAAAAGTGCAAAATCTCAACTAATCATGAGAAGAAATTAGACAAATTCTGAGAGACATTCTGACAGATGTTCTTTACAACATAACTGGCCTATATGCTTTTCAAACAACTAACTATTCCAAATTGAAGAGACTAGGAGACACGATAACTAAATGTGAAGAGGGACCCTGAATTGCACCTGGCACAAGAAAAATGTTGTTAGTAGAAGAACTGATGAAATTTAAATAAGATCTATAGATTAGTTTGTTTCATTGTATTAATGTTAATTTTCTGGTTTTAATAATTGTACTATGGTGATGTAAAATGATAAAATTAATGAAAATTGAGTGAAGGGGACATGAAACTCCATGTAATATTTTTAAAATCATATTTTATTGATTATGCTATTATAGTTATCCTGATTTTTCCTCCTATGCCCCCTCCACCCAGCACCACTTATTCCCTCAGGCAACGCCCCCATCATTGTTCATGTCCACAAGTCATGCATATAAGTTCTTTGGCTGCTCCATTTCCTATACTGTACTTTACATCCCTGTGGCTATTCTGTAACTACTTATTTGTATTTCTTAATGCTCTCACCTTTTTACTCATTCTTCCCAGCTCCCTCCAATCTGGCAACCCTCCAGTAACAAACTTCTTTTCTCCTACTTTTAAGAGTCTCTCTTTATCTTTAACATTTGGCATTTTAATAATGGCGTGTCTTGGAGTGAGCCTCTTTGCTTCCATCATAATTGGGACTCTGCACTTCCTGGACTTGCATGTCTGTTTCCTTCACCGAATTAGAGAAGTTTTTTTTCACATAGATTTCCAATTTCTTGTTCTTTCTCTTTTTCTGGCACCCCTATGAAATGAATGTTGGACATCTTAAAGTTGTCCCAGAGGTTGTTTATACTATGTTCATTTTTTGTATAATTTTTCTTTTTGTTGTTCTGCATGGTTGTTTTTAGCTTCTTTTGATTTGTATTCCAAATAATTGATTCTATTTTTGGCTTCACCCATTCTACTGTTGTTTCCCTGTAAATTGTTCTTTATTTCAATTAATGAATCCTTCAATTCTGACTGGGTCTTTTTTATGTCACTGAGGTCCTCACTAAGCTTCTTGAGCATCCTTATAGATATTGTTTTGAACTCTGCATCTGATAGATTGCTTATCTCCATTTCATTTAGCTCTTTTTTTTTGGAGTCTTGATCTGTTCTTTCATTTGGGTCATATTTCTTTGTCTGCTCATTTTGGCAGTCTCCATATGTTTCCTTCTATGTATTAGGTAGATCTACTTTGACTCTGTGTCTTGGTAGTGTTGCCTAATGTAGTAGGTGTCCTGTAGGGTCAAGTGGCACAACCTCCTCTATGCCCATGCTAGGTACTCAAGGTGTGCCCTTTGTGAGGTTCAACTACCTCCTCTTGTAGTTGAACACTCTGCTTTGCTGCTGTTGGCAGATCAATGGGAGGGATTTACTCAGGCCAGTCAGTTGCAAGGACTGGCTGAGACCACTGACCACTAACATCTGCTTTCCTCGAAAGATCAGCTGTGCAGGGGCAGGACAATGGTGCTCTGACATGGTCTGTAGCTGTCCACTGGGTGTGTTGGTCTGGGGTTTCCTGGGTGGTGCAGGCCAAGGTCAGCCCCCACCTGTGTATTGCCTGGAGTACGCTCACTGAGCTATAAAGCAATCTGAGATGGTTGCTACCTGTGCTAGGCTTGGAGATCCCCAGGTGAAGCCAAGCTACGATATAATCTCACTGCTGCTAGGGCTCACTGAAGCCAGCTGTTGTTTGTTTGATAGGGTTTAGGAACCTAGACCAGCTATTCTCATATAAAAGTAGCTTGGGTGGGCCTGTAACTCAGGTGTGGTGAAGCCTTTGTGGATTTCCAAGGTGGGTCACAAAGTGTTAGTTTGAGGGAGTCTCAGATAGGGTACTAACTTATGGGATCTGTTGGTGGGGAGGGCTTAGCAAAAGGACAAAAGCCTCTGCTCACCCTGATGCCAGACACCTCAGTCTCTCCCTGTATACTGCTGTTGTCCTTCAAGCTGCCACTCTGGTGCTACAGCTCAGAGGGAGCAAGTTGGAGTAGGTGAGTCTGTATGTGCATTCCCCAAGAGGAACTGCTTAGGGCTCCAGCAGCCTCCTCCACTGATTCAATCCCTGCTGGTTTTCACATCCAGAATTTGTGGAGACTTATCTTCTTGTCACTGGAATCATGGGCTGGGGGTGCCTGGTATGGGTTTGGGGCTCTTGCTTCAGAGATATCCCTCCTGAATTCTTCTCCAGGTGGATGTGGCACTGGCCTATTCCATATTTGTGATTCTCCTACCAGTCTGGATGGATGTGATTTCTTCAATCTCATAGTTGTTGGACTTCTATTCAACTTTATTTCTGATGTTTCTGAATGATGGTCTTTCTATGTTTTAGTTTTAATTTTGATGTAACGGTGGGAAGAGGAGAGCCATGTCTGCCAACATCGCCACCTCGACCAGAAGCAAGCATAAATTTTCACTCCATGTAATATTTTTACAACTTTCTTATAAGTCTAAATTTATTTCAAAATAAAAAAATTAGAAAAGAAAGGGCTGTTCTGAATTCCATGATGGTATTCTTTCACCTTTAGATTAATGTGATAAATTAGGCAAAATTTATTTAGAAAATAAAATTTGGTATATGATTTTAAATATTTGTAGCATATATTGGGTATGTAACTTATGATCAACTAAATATAGTCTTTATAGTTCTATTTTAATAAACAGTTGGAAATTGAACATTTGATTAGGAATTTAATGCCCTAATATGATTTTAAATCTGTGGAAATGTAATTTTCAACTTACATAACTTTGATTTATGGCAACTTTTCTAAGAAAGCACTCCTCTACAAAAAAAAAGATGGTCCACAAATTAATCACATTTATCAGAGACTAAGTGTACTGATAGAATCTGACTTTAAGGGAGGTGTTCTTGCCATCTTGGTATTTTTTTCCGATTACAAATTATCATGTATTTAAATGGGTAAGTTTAATTGCAGTTAAAATGTAGCCATTGTTCTGAGGGTTTTATTTTTTATTTTCATTTTTGGCATATGAGATCTGTCCAGAAGGTATCCAGCCGTGTAATATGAAAAATAGAGATATTTATTGAAGAAGATACAAAAACATTGGACATAGAACAATGATGCCTCAGTTCCCTTCAAAGTAGGCAGCATGTGACCTCAAACAATTCTCCAAATTGCCATCAGCAGCCCCATCATATTTTCCTGAATCTCATCAACAGTCTGAAATACCTTCCCTTTCAAAGGTGGTTTTAATTTTGGGAAAAGCCAGAAGTTGCTAGTTGCCAAATCTGAGCTGTATGGGGATTGAGTCACCTGGGTGATTTGATGTTTTGCCAAAAAAACTCTATATGACGCATGAGTGGGCATGTTGTGATGAAGCTGTCAATCACTAGTTGCCCATAGGTGGCCTTCTAAATCATACAAATAGTTTCTGTGGAGTAATGGTTAATATTAATGCAAAATTTGATGCAAATTCCTTGCTATACTTGCTCAGTCATTTTGAATGTGAGGGCCACATGGTACCCATGCTCACTCAGTGCTGTCTATCACCCCTCCTGAATAGTACAGTGAAGCCATCATTGTTCACCCATGAGTATTCTAGTCCATTCTCCTTGGCTGCCAGACTACAAAAGTATCATGCAAACTGTTCTCATTATATTAACAATGGCTGGACTTTTTCTGGACAGACCTCATATATCATTATTCAAGAATGCAATGATTATAAATAATAAAGACAGGGCCTAATGTAATTCTGGATTTTATTATCAATAACTTTCCTAAAGTCAGAATCAACAGGGACATTTTTAGGTAAATTCATTACCTGAAAAAACATTTTTGTTCATTCAGAAGCCTTTATTACAGAACCAAAGAAGGTGAATGTGAACATTCATGACTGTCCAAAAGGAAATGAAATTGGATACAGATGTGATTTCTGTTCAGTTTGGGTGATGAATGTATTCCCACCTCCTATGCTATAGAATGCCATCTATTTATTTTGAAAGCACAGAGACCTTAGTACTGGGGAGTAAAAATAGAAATGATGTGCTATTTAGAGTGACTGTCTGTGTGTGGAGCTCTAAGTCACTTGCAAGGATTCAGGTGAATATATGGACTTTGTAAAAAATACAGGTTAATTTTCTTTGGCAGTACTAAAGATGCATAGCATCTAACATTTATATAGTGCTTGCTATGGGGTGGGGTTCCATGCTGCACAATTTCCAAATTAACTCACTTAATCATCACAACAACCCAATGAATTAGATACTAATGATAATCTCCACTTTACAGATGAGGAAACTGGGGCACAGAAGTAGCCTAACTTGCCAGGTAAGCAAATCATGGCAGTCTGACTCCAGAGTTATGCTTTTAACCACTATCCTATATTTAGAGTAGTTTAGGGTCTGCTTTCTTGATGTATTATGTTCACTTTTCTCTTCTGGACACAGTAATTAGAGTCAACAGTTTATAAGCACTTTATAATAATGACATCATTTAATCCCCATAACAAGTTGTGTGAATTTTAACATCTCTATTATGCAAACTGAGGTTAAGTAACAGTCCTAGGTCAGGCAGCTAATAATTGTCAAAGTGGGAGTCCATATTACAGAGCTCCAGACCCTATTAAGAATAGGAACTCCAGAGGCAGAGTTTCTAATGTTAAACACTGTGCTCTGTGCTAACTTTTTTTTATTAATTATTTTAAATTTTATTTATTTATTTTTAGAGAGAATGGAGGAAGAAAGAGAGGGAGAGAAACATCAATGTGTGGTTGCCTCTCATGTGCCTCCTACTGGGGATCTGGTCTGCAACACAGGCATGTGCCCTGACTGGCAATTGAACTGGTGACCCTTTGGTTCCCAGCCTGTGCTCAATCCACTGAGCTACACCAGCCAGGGCTGTGCTAACTTTAAAAGATGTGCCTGATCACTCTTTGTGCTCCAAAATCTGTTCTCTCCTTCTTTTATATGAAGAAATTTTGGGTGATACAAGGCTACTCTTGGACTTCATTTATCAGATGCCCTTGAAACCATATTTGGTTGAAATGTGAACAGAATGGATGCCTTCAACTTCTGTCAAAAAAGTTGCTCAGCTCACCCCGGACTTTGCTTCTTCCCATGAGGGAAAGCAGAATTGCCACGTTGGCTTGGACCTTCTGGACTGTGATAACATTTTTTATTTTTCTGATCAAGGGTAAGTCACAGTTCTTAAACGACTACTTCCCCACCCCATCTTAAGTATTCTGTTGATGAAAATGTTCCTTGTATTCTGATAAAGATTTTTCTGGTTATAGCAGCTTAACTTCTACCATAATATCAAGTAGTTCAATAGTAATATACCACAACCAAATATAAGTTTCCAAGTGGTCACCTATTAATCCGGAATCTAAGTATTCTGAGAACAACTGTTGCCTAGAAATGTTCTAGTTTCATTATTTGTGAACACAAATATTGCTATTTATTCAACTGTGATTTTCTAATAATCTGTGCAAACTTTTTCATATATCCATTAAAAATTATACAGCAGAATACTATTTAATAAAACAGAAGGAAAGATATTTATGATATTTTTAAGTGAAAAAAACCTTACAAAATGGTAAGTAAAGTATGATCCCTGTTTTGTAATAGTAGGTCTCATTATGTTGAATAGTTATGAATTTTTAAGTTATTTTGGGGGTATTATTTATACTTATAATACTTTTTCTTCAGTGATTTTTATTATTTATATTAAATTTAAAAGTGAAATAAGAGCACACATGCACACATGCTGCTCTGACAAAACTCCAAAATATAGTGGATTGGGAACCAGAAGTTTAGCTCTTTCTTCTTTCCAATTAATGGTCTTCATTTGATTAACATATAAAACACAACTCTATAATTAACAAACATTTTTCAAAATCATATGTGGAATTTTTGTCAGATTAATCATGTACTAGAGATCATGAAAGAAATATTTTTTCTAAATTTAAACTGTTATTCTATTACAGTTGTATTAATTTTTCCCCCTTTGCTTTCCTCTGCTCAGCAAATCTACCTCCCCTAACTCACACAATCAATCCCCAAACTGTTGTCCATGTCCACATATAAAGTGTGCAGAATGAGGTTCAGGATAGGGTGTAGGCTGAGAAGCACCCCTGAACCCTCACAGCCATAGCTTGGGGCATAGGGAAGTAGATGGACAAGTTGAGAGGTATGTGTATGTCAATAATAGATTGCTGGCTTCATAGATATGTTTCTATGAGACACTAGGAGCCATCCAGATGAGTGTGACTTTGACTGTGATGTATGTAGCCTGAGAGGTTTGCTGCATCTGTGTGAGAGCAGTAAGATAGTTTCCCTATGCAAAGGGGCCAAGCTTTCCCAGACTAAGAGTGGCAGCCAGAGAAAGGCAGGTGAAACCAGAGTACTGGCAGAGGTAGCCAATTGTGGGAGGATTCAGAAATGGGGTTACAGAAGAGGAGCTGGGTAAGAATTTAAACTCAAGCTTGGCAGCCATGCAGGGCCTCTTTTTGGCTATGCTGTTTAAGAAGAAGAAGAAGAAGCGTTTCTGCCCTGTAGGATGTAGTTTATAGTGAGGAAGGAAGCCATGTGGCCTGGGGACCTGCAAAGAAGTTCCTTGCGAGATCCTGTCCTGCTACTCCTTGATTTTTACCTGGACTATTAAGACTTGTGCCTTTCCTGAGTTTCACTATGATCCAGAGAAACACAGCATGTGCTTTTCGGGACTATTAAATGGAGGCCGATGGACATACATCCCAGATCCTGAAGGAGAGAGATGTTGCATAAGGATGGTGACTTTGATTCAGAGACGCTGGAGAACTAACTGTTTGTGCAGCTGGCTTAAGATAAAGACATGGGAAAATTTGGGGGCTTTTGGCTAGTACCTGGTGGGGAGAATGGGAAGTGCTGGGTCTCATGGGAAAGGAAGGCTCTGAGGGGAGGTGCTCTGAGCCTCCCCAAAAGGGTAAATAAGGATATGTTTCATCCAGCATTAATTGTTGGGTCTTTCACCAAGGCAACACGTGAATGGGCCTTGGTTTGCTTGCTTACAGTTTTGGTGAACAAAAACTGTAACACATGGCTCATTCATACACGTTCTTTGACTAGTCCTTTCCCCCTCTTCCCATCATTATTCCCCACTTCTCTCCCCTCTGGCTGTTGTCAGTCAAGTTCTTATGTAACAGAGCAGATTGCTTGCTCCAGGCTGGTCAGTGGTGGCTCTATTCCCTGCAGTCATTTAGGGGCTCAGACTGACAGAGGCTCTGCTGTATTGAACAAGTGGCTTCTTAGTCACCTTAATCATCTTCACTCACATCAGTAGGAATAAAAAAAGAGCATGGAGAAATGTCCATGGCAGATTTTTTAGAGGCAGGTCTGGAAGTAACACACATTCTACTCACTTCATTGTTAAGAACTTAGTCTTGCCATACTCAGCCATAAACCATTATCATTAACTAATGAGGTAATGTCATTGTTTCAGCTATTCATTAGGGCTAAATAAATTATTGAACTGTATGCCTCTTAATATGTAATTCTTAGACTATTTTTTGGTTTAAATTTAGGGTTGCTAGAAGAGAATTTATCAATTTTCTTGTGGAAAATCTTTTTTTTTTTATGAAGAGCAGGGAATGAGAATATTCTCCAGTTCTCAATGATTCAGAACTTAGCATATATATATATATATATATATATATATATATATATATATATAGTATTGTAACAATCATATTGGTTCACTTTGTTATAATGCACTAAGTTTTATTTCTGAGCAAGTGGCACCTATTATTTATAGGTCAGAAAAATAGTTGACATTCAGTCTTGTCTCTGGGGTGAAGCTAAAGAAATATAAGATTGATTCATGGTGGATAAATTAGTTTTGAAACTATGGGATTCAGAAATTTGATATTTTATTTCTTTAAATCCCTAATTGCTGTGAATCCCTGCTGTTTGCCTTTTGATTTTATAGATCATTGAAACAAGCTCTTTGCAGTCTCACTTCCACCCTCTTCTTTCTCTCCCCTTCTCTGCTCAGGTAAAGGGTTATTTTGTTGAATACTGAAAACAGTCCCAATGACATGAGATTTATTTCCCTTTGGTGATGGGAACAACAAATTTCTTCAAATCAAGGGTGAGTCTCAGGTCCTTAAACAACTTATCCCTGTCATCTCGTCTAAAATATTCTGATGACAGAAATTTTTCTTGCATTCTGACCATATTTTCTGATAATAATACAGAGGGAGCAAGTTAAGAAACTTGACATTCTGAGTCAGGAGAGTAGGAGAGATAGAAGAATAGCTTTAAAAATTTAAGAGTTAAGTCAGGAAAAATGAAATATTATGAACAATGTTTTCAAAGCTAAATAGCATCTCAGAGGTAAAAAAGAAACCAGACTCTGAAATGTATGGCTTAAGCAAGTGGAAAAGTTGCTAAGAGTGGGTAATCCAACACTCTTTTTTTTAAAATATATATTTTATTGATTATGCCATTACAGTTGTTCTATTCCCCCCTTCATTCCCCTCCACCCTGCACACACACACCCTCACCATTCCCCCCTTTAGATTATGGCCACGTGCCTCAAGTTCTTTAGATTCTAGATTTCCCATACTATTCTTACCCTCCCCCCTATCTATTTTCTACCTACCATCTATGCTACTTATTTTCTGTACCTTCTCTCCCTTCTCCTTCTCCCACTCCCCTGTTGCTAACCCTCCTTGAGATCTTCATTTCTACGGTTCCATTCCTGATCTAGCTGTCCTCTTAGTTTGCTCTGTTTTAGGTGTGGTTCTTTGTAACTGTGAGTTTGCTGTTCTTTCACTGTTCATGTTTTTTTTTTAATTTTTTATTGATTATGCTGTTACAGTTGTTCTATTCCCCCCTTCATTCCCCTCCACCCTACCCCCCAATCCCCACCATTACCCTCCCTTTAGTTTATGACCATGTGTCTCAAGTCCTTTAGATTCTATATTTCCCATGCTATTCTTGCCCATCCCATCTATTTTCTGTCTACTGTCTATGCTACTTATTTTCTGTACCTTCTCCCCCCTTCTCCTCCTCCCACTCCCCTGTTGATAACCCTCCTTGAGATCTTCATTTCTATGTTTCCACTCCTGATCTAGCTGTCCTTTTAGTTTGCTTTTGTTTTAGGTGTGGTTGTTAATAACTGTGAGTTTGTTGTCCTTTCACTGTTCATGTTTCTTTAACTTCTTTTTCTTCGATAAGTCCCTTTAACATTTCATATAATAAGGGCTTGGTGATGATGAACTCCTTGAATTTGATCTTATCTGAGAAGCACCTTATCTGTCCTTCCATTCTAAATGAAAGTTTTTCTGGATAGAGCAATCTTGGTTATAGGTCTTTGGATTTCATGACTTGGAATACCTCTTTCCAGCCCCTTCTTGCCTGTAAGGTCTCTTTTGAGAAATCAGCTGACAGTCTGATGGGAACTCCTTTGTAGGTGACTGTCCCCTTATTTCTTGCTGCTTCTAGGATTCTCTTCTTCATTTTAATCTTGGCTAATATAATGATGGTGTGCGTTGGTGTGTTCCTTCTTGGGTCCAAATTCTTTGGGACTCTCTGAGCTTCCTGGATTTCCTGGAAGTCTATTTCCTTTGCCAGATTGGGGAAATTCTCCTTTATTATTTGTTCAAATAAGTGTTCCACTGGTGGCTGTGCCTTTCCCCCTTCTGGTACCCCTATAATTCAGATGTTGAAACATTTAAAGATGTCCTGAAGGTTCCTAAGCCTCTCCTCATTTTTTTGAATTCTTGTTTTTTCATTGTTTTCTGTTTGGTCATTTTTTTTCTTCCTTCTGGTCCACTCCCTTGATTTGAGTCCCAGTTTCCTTTCCATTACTATTGGTTTCCTATGCATTTCCTTTCATTTCAATTAGTTTAGCCTTCATATGTTCCTCTAATTTGTGACTAAAATCAACCAGTTCTGTGAGCATCCTGATAACCAGTGTTTCGAACTACGCATCTGAGAGTTTGGCTATTTCCTCATCGCTTAGAGTTATTGGCTCTGGGGCTTTGAGCTGTTCTTCTTGAGCCATGTTTTGCTCTGTTTGCACCTGTTAGGTATGAGGAGCGGTGCCTGAGGTGTTCACCAGGGCGGGGCCACCCAGGTTGCAGGTTTGTGGCATTGTATGTGGGGGTAGGGTCAGAGAGGGACAATAGCAGTCCCTTCTGCGCTACTGGGGCCTGTGTGGTCTGTCTCAGTCTCACTGCTCACTCCTCGCCAATTATCTGCATGCGAATGTGTGACTGTGGTCAGCCCTCAGTGGGTCCACTGCCTTGCACCCTCAGTGGGTCCACCCACTGCCACTCCACACCTGGGATCCGCCCACTGCCTGCCCACCTGGGTCTAGCCCCTGGTTGGTCCAATGGATCCTTCCTGCCCAACCCCGCTCTGCTGCTGGCTCTGCCCCTCTTACTGGTTTGGCTCAAGGGTTCGTTATTGTCGGACTTCCGTATAGTTCTATTTTCTGTGGTTTGGCTGCTTTTTTATTGCTAAAACTTTGTTGTTTTTAAACTTGGTTGTGAGAGAAGGCAGAGTGTTTCCAGCTATGCCTTCATCTTGACGGAAGTCCGGTAATCCAACACTCTTTTTTTTTTTAAATTTTTTTATTGATTATGCTGTTACAGTTGTTCTATTCCCCCCTTCATTCCCCTCCACCCTACCCCCCATCCCCACCATTACCCCCCCTTTAGTTTATGACCATGTGTCTCAAGTCCTTTAGATTCTATATTTCCCATGCTATTCTTGCCCACCCCTTCTATTTTCTATCTACTGTCTATGCTACTTATTTTCTGTACCTTCTCCCCCCACCTCCTCCTCCTACTCCCCTGTTGCTTAACCTCCTTGAGATCTTCTTTTCTATGTTTCCACTCCTGATCTAGCTGTCCTTTTAGTTTGCTTTTGTTTTAGGTGTGGTTGTTAATAACTGTGAGTTTGCTGTCCTTTCACTGTTCATGTTTCTTTAACTTCTTTTTCTTCGATAAGTCCCTTTAACATTTCATATAATAAGGGCTTGGTAATGATGAACTCCTTGAATTTGATCTTATCTGAGAAGCACCTTATCTGTCCTTCCATTCTAAATGAAAGTTTTTCTGGATAGAGCAATCTTGGTTGTAGGTCTTTGGATTTCATGACTTGGAATACCTCTTTCCAGCCCCTTCTTGCCTGTAAGGTCTCTTTTGAGAAATCAGCTGACAGTCTGATGGGGACTCCTTTGTAGGTGACTGTCCCCTTAGCTCTTGCTGCTTCTAGGATTCTCTCCTTCATTTTAATTTTGGCTAATGTAATTATGATGTGCCTTGGTGTGTTTCTTCTTGGGTCCAACTTCTTTGGGACTCTCTGAGCTTCCTGGATTTCTTGGAAGTCTATTTCCTTTGCCAGATTGGGGAAATTCTCCTTTATTATTTGTTCAAATAAGTTTTCCACTGGTGGCTGTGCCTTTCCCCCTTCTGGTACCCCTATAATTCGGATGTTGGAGCATTTAAAGATGTCCTGGAGGTTCCTAAGACTCTCCTCATTTCTTTGAATTCTTGCTTCTTGATTCTTTTCTGTTTGGCCATTATTTGCTTTCTTCTGGTCCACTCCATTGATTTGAGTCCCAGTTTCCTTTTCATTGCTATTGGTGTCCTGTGCAATTCCATTCATTTCAATCTGTTTCGCCTTCATATATTTGTCTAATTTTTCGGTATAATCAACCAGTTCTGTGAGGATCCTGATGACCAGTGTTTTAAACTGTGCATCTGAGAGTTTTGCTATTTCTTCATCGCTTAGATTTATAGGTTCCGGGGCTTTGAGCTCTTCTTGAGCCATTTTTGGTCTGTTCGTGCTCTTTAAGTGTGAGGAACGGAGCCTTAGACTCCCAGGTGGCTGGGTTGTGAGGCTGTATGTGGGGGTATGGTCAGAGCGGGGAAATGGCGACCCCTCTGCTGTTTCTCAGAGCTGGGTGAGGATTAGCATCTTAGGTGGTTCACCTGGGCCGGGCCACTCAGAGTTGCTGGGTTATGACACGGTATGTGGAGGTGGGGTCAGAGCGGGGAAATGGCGGCGCCCCCCACTGCCGCTTTCCGCGGGGACCCACCGGGCCCCGGTCCAACCGCCCACTCCCTCGCCTGTCTGCCCTCGCACAAAAGCATGACCATAGTCAACACGCAGCACCGCTCCCCCGCTGTCCCCCCCGCGGTCGCTCGCCTGGTGGCTCGCTCGGTAGCTCACTAGGTCCAACCCTGCGCCTGGATTCCGCGCCTGAGTCCGGCTGACCGAGACCTCCTGTGCAATCCTGCTTCACCAGCCACTGGTTTCGCCCCTTACTGGTCAGGCTGAAGAATTTGTTGTTAACGGACTTCCGAAAAGTTCAATTTTCCGTGTTCTGGGTGTGTTTTCTGTTGCTAATATTTAGTTGTCTCTAAACTTGGTTGTGTGAGAAGGCACGGCACATCCACCTATGCCTCCATCTTGGCGGAAGTAATCCAACACTCTTGTACCCATAAAATCTTGTTCCCCTTATCAACATCTCTCTCTCCATTATTCACTTCTTATCTTTTTCTTGCTTCATTGCTTGACTTTCTTGCCTGTTCTTCTTTCACACTGTTTTTTTTTTTCCTGGTACCATCCTCAACTATTTATACATCTTTCTAACATCTTAAGATGGCCACAAAATGGAGTGGAGTAATGTAAAATACATACATTTATACACAAATGTTTTAAGCATCATGTTAGGTCCTAGGTGTCCAAAGATGGACAAGGTATACTTCTTGATCTCAAACAGCTCACAGTCTGTTTGGTCAGATAATTCCACTTTTGGGGAGTAAAAAGGTCATGAAAGGTATTTTGCCAGGGAGAATCAGGAAGATATCCTAAAGGCGACATGTGGATTTGGATTTTAAAATATAAGTAGTATTTTTCAGGTAGCAGAAGAGCCTCTTGGGCAGAGGAAAGAGCATGTAAACTTTTTTTCCCTAAAAGAATAAAGATTTCCTGGTACTAAATAAACATCATCAAGAATTATGAAAAAGAAAGTATTCCGGCAGGGTTACTACACCTCCCAGGCACAGTCGCAGTGAAAATACAGAGAAGGGATGAATGTATAGGTTCTATGTGGTTCCAGCAAGGCCACGGACACCCAAATATATTTGTACATTTCTTTGTTGCCTGCCTCCACTGGTTCTCTTCAAAACTGTGAAAATGGGAATGGAAATGTGGGCTCTGAAGTCTCCTATTAATAATTAAATTCAGGGGTTTCAAGATGGCGGTGGACTAGGACGGAGCAGAGACCAGTTCCTAGTACAAAAGAGACAGAAATCCATCCGATCGGAGGAGGTGAGGCCAGCAAGCCAGCAGATGCCAAGCATATATGAAAATAAGAGATCAGAAACCTCATCGGTCACGGAGGAACCAGAAGGTAGGGAGACAGCAGCGGTACAGCAGTCTCTGGGACGGAGCAGGGAGAAACAGCCAGTGCAGGGTAGGGGAACCAGCGCCCTGTGGCGAGAGCCCAACGGCTCCTGGGACAGCCTTCAGCGACCGGAGGGCTCCCTCCCTGGGATTCTTCTGCCGGGCAGGCCGAGTGGCCCAGGCACAGAGGTGTGGAAGAAATTTCAGCCTGCGCGCAAGTTGGGGATCTAGTCGCTCCACACGCAGTGGGGCTGGGCAAGTTCCTGAGGGCGCCTAGGCCAACGTTCAGTGCCCGAAAAGCTCCCTCCCTAGGATTTTTGGGCCGGGGACCTGCCAAGCGGCCCAAACAAAGGGGAGCAGAGGTGATTTCAGTCTGTGCATAGCTCAGAGGTTCAGCGCCTGGTGGGAACTGTGTCTGGGAGAGTGCCTAAAGGCGCCTGGGACAGCGTTCAGCGCCCGGACGACTCCCTCCCTGGAATTTTCCTGCCAGGCAGGCCGAGTGGCCCAGGCAAAGAGGTGTGGAAGAAATTTCAGCCTGCGCGCAAGTTGGGGATCTAGTCGCTCCACACGCAGTGTGGCTGGGCAAGTGCCTGAGGGCGCCCTAGGCCAACGTTCAGTGCCCAGAAAGCTCCCTCCCTAGGATTTTTGAGCCGGGGACCTGCCAAGCGGCCCAACCAAAGGGGAGCAGAGGTGATTTCAGTCTGTGCATAGCTCAGAGGTTCAGCGCCTGGTGGGAACTGTGTCTGGGAGAGTGCCTAAAGGCGCCTGGGACAGCGTTCAGCGCCTGGACGACTCCCTCCCTGGAATTTTCCTGCCAGGCAGGCTGAGGGGCCCAGGCAAAGAGGTGTGGAAGAAACTGCAGCCTGCGCGCAACTTGGAGATCTAGTCGCTCCACACGCAGTGTGGCTGGGCAAGTGCCTGAGGGTGCCTAAGCCACCGTTCAGCACACAGAAAGCTCCCTCCCTAGGATTTTTGGGCCCAGACCGGCCAAGAGACCCAACCAGAGGGGAGCAGAGGAGATTTCAGCCTCCACACAGTTCTGGGACCAGCACCCGGCGGGGTGCTGCTACATCCCTAGGGGTTTTTTGGTTTTTTTTCTTTTTTTTTTTTTTTTTTTTTTGCCAGAGGTTGGCCAGGGGACCCAGACAAACACAGGAGCAGAAGGGATACACACCACGCAGCGTGCCATGACGAGCACACAGAGTTTCTAGGTCTGCGCCCAGTCCTCAGATCGGCTCCCGGCTTCCAGTCTACTCCCCTCAGACTATCTGGAAGCCCGGGATGCTGAGGGGTCCTGGGAAAAGAGCTAAGACCCTCAACCCCCTCCCTTTCTGGCCAAGCAAGGTGGGGGGCCAGGAGAGACTTGTTTGATAGAGTTTACAGAGAGGGTGCGGAGGACAAAGGGCCCCAACCAAAGACTCTGTGGTTGCCAGCCCAGGAGAACTCAGAGGTACAGCCTGGGGCTCTGAATCCAGTAGACACGACAGCCTGGTCTGCTTCACACCAAGCTTGGCAGCGAGCCCAGGACTGGGCAGAGGGTCTGGGGCCTCCCAACTGAACGGGGGCAGGCCTGTGCTCAATCCCGAGGGAACCAGGCAACTAGGCCGGTGCAGGTGCCTGCAAACACAGCAAACCAGACTATGGCAGTAACCCCTGGGTGGGCAGCGCTGTGAGAAAGTCCTAGTTCCCCATTGTAGGGAGCTGGAGGAGAGGCCCCAAGTGTCTGGATCCTGAGAGGGGCTGGCTGAAAAAAACACAACAATCGACCCTCAGCCAACTGCAACCAGAAAAACCGGTTCGGCTAGTTTGAAGCCAACAAGTGACATTCCTTTTTTTGAGGTTGTTTTTGAGAGATTATTTTGGTGCATTTTTTGTTTCTTGTTTTTTTTTACTTTATTTTATTTTTATTCTTTTTTTTATTTACCTTTCTTCCTTCTCCATTCCTTTTCTTTATCTTTTTGCTTTTTTAAAGTAATCTGTTATTTCTTTTAAACTTTATTACTGTTTCATCTTTCCATACTTTTGTCCTCTTTTCCCGGATTTTCTGTTTTATTTCTTTTTCTTTTCTTTCTAAACTTATTGCTCTTTCTTCCATTCCCCTACCATTTTTTTCTTTCTTCCTTTTATTTCTTTCCTTATCATTTCTTTCTTTTACCCACAAGAGTCACAATCAACTTGAAAATATAAAAAGACCAGAGCTGGACCCATAGAAGAGGCCTCCTAATAGTAGAGCCAGAGAGACAAATTGCACATTGTTGTAGGAGAGAAGCCACAAGTTGCTGCATATTTGAGTAGGTGAAAGCAGAGAACAACAGGATAACCAAAAGAGGCTGCACCATTGAAATTCACAGGCATTCCACCACAAAAGTTCATACCATAAACCCAGGGTGTCAAAACAGATTAATCTAAGAAGCTGAGGCTAACAAGAAGAGTCTCACAAACAATGGGAAGACAAAGAAACAATCCCCAAATGAAAGGAAAGGAGGAATCCTCAGAAAGAATGTTAGATGAAACAGAGGCAAGTCAACTATCAGATACTGAATTCAAAGCACTGGTGATCAAGAAGTTCAAAGAGCTCACAATCAGCTACCAGAAACTACAGGGAAGTTACAATGATCTCACTGTGAACTATATCAACATGAAAAAGGAAATGGAAATTATTAGCAAGGGCCAAGAGGAAATGAAGAATACAATTTCTGAATTAAAAAACACAGTGGAAAGCATTAAAAATAGGGTGGATGAAACAGAAGATCGGATTAGTGAATTGGAGGACAAAGTAGAAAGCATCTCACAGAAAGAACAGGAAAGGGAAAAGAGGCTCAGAAAGAATGAAGAGAGATTAAGAGAAATGCAAGACAATATGAAACGTAATAATATCCGAATAATAGGAATACCAGAAGGAGAAGAAGAAGAACAAGGAATAGAAAACATATTTGAAAGAGTAAAGAGAGAAAATTTCCCTAATTTGACAAAAGAAAAAGTCACACAAATCCAGGAATCTCACAGAGTCCCATTCAAGAGGAACCCAAAGAGGCCCACTTCAAGACATATCATCATTAAAATGGCAAACTTCCAAGACAAAGAGAGAATCTTAAAGGCAGCAAGGGAGAAAAAAGAAATAACATACAAGGGCATCCCAATAAGGTTAGCGACTGACTTCTCAATGGAAACACTCCAAGCAAGAAGAGATTGGCAAGAAATATTCCAAGTAATGAGAAACAGAGGCCTACAACCAAGGCTACTTTACCCAGCAAGGCTCTCAATCAAGATAGAAGGCCAAATTAAGAGCTTCCAAGACAAAAGAAGTCTAAAAGAATTTGCTGCCACCAAGCCAGCTCTACAAGAAATACTAAAAGGTCTGCTATAAGGAAAGGAAGGAAAAGAGACAGACAGAGAGGAACACAGGTACAAAAATGGCAACGAATAAGTACCTATCAATAATAACCTTAAATGTAAATGGATTAAATGCTCCAATCAAAAGACACAGAATAGCGTCATGGATAAGAAAGTATGACCCACACATATGCTGCCTACAAGAAACCCACCTCAGGACAAAAGACCATCACAGACTAAAAATCAAAGGCTGGAAACAAATTTTCCAAGCAAACGGACAAGAAAAAAAAGCCAGGGTAGCAATTCTCATATCAGAAAAAATAGACTTCAAAAAAACAGCCATTAAGAGTGACCCAGAAGGTCACTTCATAATACTCAAGGGAAGAATCCACCAAGAAGACATTAACATCATAAATATATATGCACCCAACATAGGAGCACCAAAACATATAAGGAAAATCTTAGAGGAATTCAAGAAAGATATAGACAGCAACACAATTATAGTGGGGGATTTTAACACCCCACTATCAAAAATGGACAGATCTTCCAAACAAAATATCAACAAAGACATTGTGGCATTAAACAACACCCTTGATGAAATGGACCTAACTGATATATACAGAGCTCTTCACCCCAAAGAAGCTAAATACACATTCTTTTCAAATGCACATGGGACATTCTCAAAGATAGATCACATGATAGGGCACAAAACAAGCCTCAACAAATTCAAGAATATTGAAATCATACCAAGCATTTTCTCTGACCATAAGGGACTGAAACTGGAAACCAACCCCAAAGGAAAAAACCCAAAACACCCAAAATCATGGAGACTGAACAGTATGCTATTAAACAATGAATGGGTCAAGAATGAAATTAGGGAAGAAATCAAAAAGTTTCTGGAAACAAATGAAAATGATCTCACAACAACCCAAAACTTATGGGATACAGCCAAGGCAGTCCTGAGAGGGAAGTTTATAGCAATACAGGCCTACCTAAAGAAAACAGAAACATTTCAAACAAATGAACTTACTCTACACCTGCAAGAACTCGAGGAACAACAACAAAAACAGCCCAAAGCAAGTAGAAGGAAGGAAATAACTAAGATCAGAGCAGAACTAAATGACATAGAGACTAAAAGTACAATTCTAAAGATCAATGAATCCAGGAGTTGGTTCTTTGAAAAAATAAACAAAATAGACAAGCCTTTAAGTAGGCTCATCAAGAAAAGAAGGGAACGGACACGAATAAACACAATCAGAAATGAAAGAGGAGAGATTACAACTGATACCACAGAAATAGAGAGGATTGTAAGAAATTACTATGAAGAACTGTATGCCAAGAAATTTGAGAACCTAGAAGAAATGGACACATTTCTAGAAAAATATAATCTCCCAAAACTCAATGAAAAAGAAGTAGAACACCTGAATAGACCAATAACAGCAAAAGAAATTGAAGCAGTAATCAAAAAACTCCCATCACACAAAAGCCCTGGACCAGATGGATTCACAGGAGAATTCTACAAAGCATTTAAGGAAGACCTAACCCCCATTCTTCACAGACTATTCCAAAAAATACAAAAGGATGGAAAACTCCCTAACTCCTTTTATGAAGCCAGCATCATCCTAATTCCAAAACCAGATAGAGATACAACAAAGAAAGAAAACTTCAGGCCAATATCGCTGATGAACATAGACGCTAAAATCCTCAACAAAATATTAGCAAATCGCATCCAACAATATATCCAAAAGATTATACACCCTGACCAAGTGGGATTCATCCCAGGGATGCAAGGATGGTTCAACATTCGCAAAACAGTAAATGTAATTCATCACATAAACAAAAGCAAAGACAAAAACCACATGATCATATCAATAGACGCAGAAAAAGCTTTCGATAAGGTACAACACCCATTTATGATAAAAACACTCAGCAAAATGGGAATAGAGGGAACATTCCTCAATATAATAAAGGCCATTTATGAGAAACCTACAGCCAATATCATACTCAATGGACAAAAACTAAAAGCTTTTCCACTAAGATCAGGAACAAGACAAGGATGTCCACTTTCACCACTTCTATTCAATATAGTATTAGAAGTTTTGGGCACAGCAATCAGGCAGGAAAAGGAAATAAAAGGCATCCAAATAGGAAAGGAGGAAACAAAATTGTCACTGTTTGCAGATGACATGATAGTGTACATGGAAAATCCTATAGACTCTACCCAAAAACTGCTCAAACTAATTAATGAGTTTGGCAAAACAGCAGGATACAAAGTCAATATCCAGAAATCAAAGGCATTTTTGTATACAAACAATGAATCAGCAGAAGCAGAAATCAAGGAAAAAATCCCATTCGATATAGCAAAAAGAAAAATAAAATATCTGGGAATAAACCTAACCAAAGAGGTAAAAGACCTGTATGCAGAAAACTACACAGCCCTGAAGAACGAAATCAAGGAAGACACAAACAAATGGAAACATATACCTTGTTCATGGATTGGAAGAATTAACATCATCAAAATGTCCATACTACCCAAAGCAATATACAGATTCATTGCAATACCTATTAAAGTACCAATGGCATATTTCACAGACATAGAACAAACACTTCAAAAATTTATATGGAATCATAAACGAGCCCGAATAGCAGCTTCTCTTTTGAGAAAGAAGAACAAAGTAGGAGGGATCACAATACCTGATATCAAACTGTATTACAAGGCCACTGTAATCAAAACAGCCTGCTACTGGCATAAAAACAGGCACATAGACCAATGGAACAGAACAGAGAGCCCAGAAATCAACCCAACTCTCTACAGTCAATTAATATTCGACAAAGGGGGCAGTAACATAAAATGGAGTAAAGATAGCCTCTTCAGCAAATGGTGTTGGGAGAACTGGACAGCTACGTGCAAAAAAATGAAACTTGAGCACCAACTTACACCATACACCAAAATAAATTCAAGGTGGATAAAAGACTTAAATATAAGCCATGACACCATTAAAGTCCTAGAGGAGAACATTGGCAAGAAAATCTCAGATATTCCACGCAGCAACATTTTTATGGATATGTGCCCTACAGCAAGGAATATAAAGGAAAGAATAAACAAATGGGATCTCATCAAAATAAAAAGCTTCTGCATGGCTAAAGAAAACAGTAGTAAATTAAAAAAACAACCAACTGTATGGGAAAACATATTTGCCAATGATACCTCAGACAAAGGTTTAATCTCCAAAATATACAAAGAACTTACACGACTCCACTCTAGGAAGACATCGAACCCAATTAAAAAATGGGAAAAGGACTTGAACAGACACTTTTCTAAAGAGGACATACAGAACATCCAGAGACACATGAAGAGATGCTCAATATCGTTAGCTATCAGAGAGTTGCAAATTAAAACCACAATGAGATACCACTTTACACCAGTCAGGATGGCTATAATAGACAAAGCAACAAACAACAAATGTTGGAGAGGGTGTGGGGAAAAGGGGACCTTAGTTCACTGTTGGTGGGATTGTAGACTGGTACAACCATTATGGAAAACAGTATGGAATTTTCTCAGAAAAATAAAAATTGACCTGCCTTTTGACCCAGCAATTCCACTGCTAGGATTATACCCCAAGAATCCTAAAACATCAATTTCAAAGAACCTATGCACCACAATGTTCATAGCAGCACAATTTACAATAGCCAAGAGTTGGAAGCAACCTAGGTGCCCATCAGTAAATGAATGGATCCAAAAATTGTGGTACATATACACCATGGAATTTTATGCAGCAGAGAGAAAGAAGGAACTACTACCTTTTGCAACAACATGGATGGAACTGGAAAGCATTATGCTGAGTGAAATAGGCCAGGCATTGAAGGACAAATACCATATGATCTCACCTTTGACAGGAAGCTAAAGAATAAAACAAACAAGCAAACAGAATAAAAACAAAGAC
The DNA here is from genome assembly GCF_021234435.1 of Artibeus jamaicensis. Lineage (NCBI taxonomy): Eukaryota > Metazoa > Chordata > Mammalia > Chiroptera > Phyllostomidae > Artibeus > Artibeus jamaicensis. The sequence continues at coordinate 576,655 of NW_026521822.1, forward strand.
GCTGAAATAGAGAACAAGTGGGCAGCGACCAGAGGGGAGAGGGAAGGGAACTTAAGGGGAAAAAGGGGGAGGGATTTTGAGGAACAAGTATGAAAGACACAGAGATGAGGACTGGGGAGGGGGGGAATGGGAGGGAGGGGGGAGACCGGGCGGCGGGGGGGGGGGGGGGAAGAGAAAAGAAAAAAAAAATGTACTTGAAAAGTAACTAAATAAAATAAAAAAAACAACAACAACAAAAAAGAAAGTATTCCTTCTTTATCTGTTATGAGGTATATTACACTGACTAATAATGTCAAAGTAAGCTTTTTGTATTTAGGTCCAAGTTAGCTAAGGTTCCTATCACTTGAGAACATAGCTGAACACTAAGTAGCAAGTGACAATGCATCTCTGAGCAGCCAAAAGTTTTGTTGAAAATTTCTCTGCATATTGAAGAACTATTTAATCAGAAACCATTTCTTAACATTTTGGATGTTATTCTAACAAAGCAAATCAGAGGCAGTCATGTGGGATGGGAGCAAGGAAAGACTTTAGGTTTTGAGGCTATTTCAGGCAGGCTTACTGGTAATAGGAAGAAGAAATGGCTAGAATGCTGAGAGCATGGCAGAAATCAGACAAATGAGCAGTAGGCTCAGAAGCTCCAGTCAGAGCTGTCCAGTCAGTAAGAAACACTGACTGAGAAGGTAGAGAAGTTGGCATGCCTTGGTCACATCTGCACAGTTAACTATTGCATTGGTGTTCATAACGATGATAATGGGTCATTTACAAAGGAAAGTAAATTCAGTTCTGTATACTCTGTCTTAGAAAGAAGTTTAGAATTAGTTTTAGAAATATTGCCACCTACAGTAGTTAAATTTTTTTCTTTCTATAACCCAAAATAGTCTGCTCTTCTCCACTAATTCCTTACAAAATTTTCTAGTTTTACTAAATAGTACTTAAAATCATTACTAAGTACTTACATTTTTACCCTTTAAAAATTTTTAACTGTTTTTACTTCTTAACTCAAGTAGTTAGCTTGGCAAGGCCAAGGAAAGATACAGTCACCCAAGCCTTGTTCCTGCCCTCTGAGCCTTTTCTAAGCTTGGGGCTGTGGTGGGTACAGAGATGATCCAGGGTATGTTGCCTTGGAGTAGGGCAGTATTGTAGGGGAAGGATCACATTAAACTGTATGGTTATCCATTTAATTTAATTATATATATATTTTTTAATTTTATTTATTTTTCAAGTACAGTTTTCTGTCCATTTCTCCCATCCCAGCCCATCCTGCTCTGTGCTCCCCACCTCCCTCCCATTTCCACCCCTGTCAGGTCTTGTATTTGTGTCCTTCATACTTGTTCTTCCAAATACCTCTCTTTTTTTCCCCCCTTAAATTCCCTCCCCTCTCCCCTCTGGTCACTGTCCCCCTATTCTCTGTTTCACTGTCTTTTGTTTTTATTCTATTTGCTTGTTTGTTTTGTTGTTTAGCTTCCTGTTAAAGGTGAGATCATATGGTATTTGTCTTTCAACACCTGACCTATTTCGCTCAGCATAATGCTTTCCAGTTCCATCCATGTTGTTGCAAAGGGTAGTATCTCCTTCTTTCTCTCTGCTGCATAGAATTCCATTGTGTATATGTACCATATTTTTTGATCCATTCCTTTACTGATGGGCACCTAGGTTGCTTCCAACTCTTGGCTATTGTAAATTGTGCTGCTATGAACATTGTGGTGCATAGGTTCTTTGAAATTAATGTTTTAGGATTCTTGGGACATAATCCTAGCAGTGGAATTGCTGGGTCAAAAGGCAGGTCGATTTTTATTTTTCTGAGAAAATTCCATACTGTTTTCCATAATGGTTGTACCAGTCTGCAATCCCACCAACAGTGAACTAGGGTTCCCTTTTCCCCACAAGCTCTCCAACATTTGTTGTTTGTTGCTGTGTTTATGATAGCCATCCTGACTGGTGTAAAGTGGTATCTCATTGTGGTTTTAATTTGCATCTCTCAGATAGCTAATGATATTGATCATCTCTTTATGTTCTCTGGATATTCTGTATGTCCTCTTTGGAGAAGTGTCTGTTCAAGTCCTTTTCCCATTTTTTTAATTGGGTTCGATGTCTTCCTAGAGTGGAGTCGTGTAAGTTCTTTGTATATTTTGGAGATTAAACCTTTGTCTGTGGTATCATTGGCAAATATATCTTCCCATACAGTTGGTTGTCTGGCTAATATAATACTGTTTTCTTTAGCCATGTAGAAGCTTTTTATTTTGATGAGATCCCATTTGTTTATTCTTTCCTTTATAATCCTTGCTCTAGGGGTCATATCAGTAAAAATGTTGCTGCATGAAACATCTGAGATTTTCCTGCCTACGTTCTCCTCTAAGACTTTAATGGTTTCACGGCTTATATTTAAGTCTTTTATCCACCTTGAATTTATTTTGGTGTATGGTGTAAGCCGGTGCTCAAGTTTCATTTTTTTTGCACATAGCTGTCCAGTTCTCCCAACACCATTTGTTAAAGAGGCTATCTTTACTCCATTTCATGTTACTGCCCCCTTTATCAAATATTAATTGCCTGTAGAGAGTTGGGTTGATTTCTGGGCTCTCTGTTGTTCCATTTGTCTACGTGCCTGTTTTTATTCCAGTACCAGGCTGTTTGATTACACTGCTCTTGTAATACAGTTTGACATCAGGTATTGTGATCCCTCCTACTTTGTTCTTCTTTCTCAAAATTACAGCTGCTATTTGGGGTCATTTATGTTTCTATATAAATTTTTGAAGTGTTTGTTCTATGTCTGTGAAATATGCCATTTGTACTTTAATAGGTATTGCATTGAATCTGTAAATTGCTTTGGGTAGTAAGGACATTTTGATGATGTTAATTCTTCCAATCCATGAGCAAGGTATATGTTTCCATTTGTTTGTGTCTTCCTTGATTTCTTTCTTCAGTGTTGTCTAGTTTTCTGTATGCAGGTCTTTTACCTCCTTGGTTAGGTTTATTCCCCGATATTTTATTTTTCTTTTTGCTATATTGAGTGGGATTTTTTCCTTGATTTCTGCTTCTGCTGATTCATTGTTTGTATACAAAAATGCCTTCAATTTCTGGATATTGACTTTGAAACCAGCTGTTTTGCCAAATTTATTAATTAGTTCGAGCAGTTTTTTTGGTAGAGTCTATCGGGTTTTCCATGTACACTATCATGTCATCTGCAAACAGTGACAGTTTTGTTTCCTCCTTCCTGATTTGGGTGCCTTTTATTTCTTTTTCTTGCCTGATCACTGTGACTAAAACTTCCAATGCTATATCGAATAGAAGTGGTGAAAGTGGACATCCTTGTCTTGTTCCTGATCTTAGTGGAAAAGCTTTTAGTTTTTGCCCATTGAGTATGATGTTGGCTGTAGGTCTTTTATATATGGCCTTTATTATATTGAGGAATGCTCCTTCCATTCCCACTTTGCTGAGTGTTTTTATCATAAATGGGTGTTGCACCTTATCAAAAGCTTTTTCCGCATCTATTGATATGATCATGTGATTTTCATATTGGCTTTTGTTTATGTGATGTACTACATTTACTGATTTGCAAATATTGAATCATCATTGCTTCCCTGGGATGAATCCCACTTGGTCATGGTGTATAATCTTTTGGATATATTGTTGGATGTGATTTGCCAATATTTTGTTGAGGATTTTAGCATCTATGTTCATCAGCAATATTGGCCTGAAGTTTTCTTTCTTTGTTGTGTCTCTATCTGGTTTTGGAATTAAGATGATGCTGGCTTCATAAAAAGAGTCTGGGAGTTTTCCATCCTTCTGGATTTTTTGGAATAATCTGTGAAGAATGGGGGTTAGCTCTTCCTTAAATACTTGGTAGAACTCTACTGTGAACCCATCTGGTCTAGGGCTTTTGTGTGATGGGAGTTTTTTTTAAATTACTGCTTCAATTTCTTTTGCTGTTATTGGCATGTTCAGATTTTCCCCTTCTTTTTCATTGAGTTTTGGGAGATTATATTTTTCTAGAAATGTGTCCATTTCCCCTAGGTTCTCAAATTTCTTGGCATACAGTTCTTCATAGTAATTTCTTATAATCCCTTCTATTTCTGTGGTATCAGTTGTAATCTCTCTTCTTTCATTTCTGATTGTGTTTATTTGTGTCCTCTCTCTTCTTTTCTTGATGAGCCTGCTTAAAGGCTTGTCTATTTTCTTTATGTTTTCAAAAAACCAACTCCTGAATTCATTGATTCTTAGAATGGTGCTTTTAGTTTCTATGTCATTTAGTTCTGCTCTGATCTTGGTTATTTCCTTCCTTCTACTTGCTCTGGCCTGTCTTTGTTGTTGTTCCTCGAGTTCTTCCAGGTGTAGGGTTAGGTTGTTTGTTTGAAATGTTTCTATCTTCTTTAGGTAGGCCTGTATTGCTATAAACTTCCCTCTCAGGACTGCCTTTGCTGTGTCCCATAAGTTTTGGGTTGTTGTGACTTCGTTTTCATTTGTTTCCAGGAACTTTTTGATTTCTTCCCTAATTTCATTCTTGACCCATTCATTGTTTAATAGCATACCATTCAGTCTCCTTGATTTTGGGTGCTTTGGGATTTTTCCTTTGGGGTTGGTTTCCAATTTCAGTCCTTTGTGGTAGAAGAAAATGCTTGGGACGATTTCAATTTTCTTGAATTTGTGGAGGCTCTTTTTGTGTCCTATCATGTGGTCTATCTTTGAAAATGTTCCATGTGCATTTGAAAAGAATGTGTATTTAGCTTCTTTGGGATAAGGGCTCTATATATATATCAGTTAAGTCCATTTCATCTAGGGTGTTGTTTAATGCTGCAATATCTTTGTTGATAGTTTGTTTGGACGGTCTGTCCATTTTTTTTAGTGGGGTGTTAAAATCCCCTACTGTAATTGTGTTGCTGTCAATATCTTTCTTGAAGTCCTCTAAAATTTTTTTGGATATATTTGGGTCCTCCTATGTTGGGTGCATATATATTTACGATGTTAATGTCTTCTTGGTGGATTGTTTACTTGAGTATTATGAAGTGACCTTCTGGGTCTCTCTTTATGGCCCTTTTTTTTTGAAGTCTAGTTTGCCTGATATGAGTATTGCTGTCTTAGCTTTTTTTTTCTTGTCCGTTTTCTTGAAAAATTTGTTTCCAGCCTTTCACTTTTAGTCTGTGGTGATCTTTTGTCCTGAGGTGGGTCTCTTGTAGGCAGCATATGTGTGGGTCATGCTTTCTTATCCATTGAGCTATTCTGTGTCTTTTGATTGGAGCATTTAATCCATTTACATTTAAGGTTATTATTGATAGGTGCTTATTCATTGCCATTTTTGTACCTGTGTTTCTCTCTGTCTCTCTCTTTTCCTTTCTTTCCCTGAAGCAGTTCTTTTAGTATTTCCTGTAAGGCTGGTTTGGTGGAGGCATAATCTTTTAGACTTCTTTTGTCTCGGAACCTCTTTATTTGGCCTTCTATCTTGATTGAGAACCTTGCTGGGTAAAGTAGACTTGGTTGTAGGCCTCTAGTTCTCATTACTTGGAATATTTCTTGCCATTCTATTCTTGCTTGGAGTGTTCCCATTGAGAAGTCAGTAGCTAACCCTATTGGGGCTCCCTTGTATGTTATTTCTTTTTTCTCCCTTGCTGCCTTTAAGATTTTCTCTTTCTCTTGTAATTTTGCCATTTTGATGATGATGTGTCTTGAAGTGGGTATCTTTGGGCTCCTCTTGATTGAGAATCTCTGTGTTTCCTGAATTTGTGTGGCTTTTTCTCTCATCAAATTAAGGAAGTTTTCTCTCATTACTCTTTCAAATACATTTTCTATCCCTTGTTCTTCTTCTTCCTCTTCTGGTATTCCTATTATTCGGATATTATTACGTTTCATATTGTCTTGCATTTCTCTTAATCCCTCTTCATTCTTTCTGTACCTATTTTCTTTTTCTTGCTTGCTCTTTTAGTGAGATGATTTCTACTTTGTACTCCAACTTGCTGATTGTATCTTCTGCTTCATTGATTCTATTTTTACAACTTTCTACTGTGTTCTTCAATTTGGAAATTGTATTCTTTATTTTCTCTTGTCCCTTGCTGATAGTTTCCATTTCCTTTTTCATGTTGATATAGTTTGCAGAAAGTTTCTTGTAGCTCCCCTGTAGTTTCTGGTAGCTCATTGTGAACTCTTTGTACTTCCTGATAACCAGTGCTTTGAATTCAATATCTGATAGTGGATTAGCCTCTATTTTACCTAACATTCTTTCTGAGCGCTCCTCCTTTTCTTTCATTTGGGGATTGTTTCTTTGTCTTCCCATTGTTTGAGACTCTTCTTGTTAGCCTCAGCTTCTAAAATTGTTCTGTTCTGACTCCCTGGGTTTATGGTGTGAACTTCTGTGGTAGAATGCCTGTGAATTTCAGTGGTGTGGGCTCCTGCAGGTATCTTGATGTTCTCCTTTTCCACCTACTCCTTTTTCCGTGTGTGTGTAATCAGTTGGAGGAGGAAGCCAAAAGGTTTATGACAGCAGAAGAGTGTTTTATGATAGTTACAATCACATCTGGTAGGGAAGAGATGGATGATCTTTAGGCTATATATAACATTAGCCGTAATCTTCAACCCAACTTGCCACTTTTACAAAAGGATGGACAAAAGATAAGCTTCTTGTTGGGGAGGGAAGGCTTGTGAGTTGAGACTAGAAAGCAGTGAGGTTGCAGACGGTTTGATTTTTTGGTAAGGTGAGAGCAAGGAATAGTAGATAGGTGTATTGTGGGAGCAAATAGAGTTAATTACTCCAGTAATAGAATTCAGGAACTTGTAAAGTGGGCTAAGATCTGGGAGATTAGTTGTGAAGTGTTTACAGTTATATAGAACAGGTATTATTTACAGTAGTATTAGAGCAACAATTCTGTGACCAACTCTATGAGATCAGTCTGAATAGGGAGTGTAGAGCTTCAGGTAGTGTGCTAAAGGAAAACAAGAGGCATAGGGTATAGAACGATAGAAATACATTGTGGAGGAAAGAACAGAGGAGACTTGTCAGATAATACAATATAACCCGCCAAGACTAAGAAGCCTATACAGGAGGATGAGGAATACAAAGATACTGTTAGAATATAAGAGAAGTGAGAATAATGAAAGAAAAATAATACAAGTATGCTGCAACAAACAAATAAAACAAAACAGCACAAAAAAAGCAAGAGAAGGGAGGAAAAAGCAATAAGTTTGGGAAGAAAGGAAGAAGGAGTAAAACAGGAAAAAGGAAAGAAGGGGATCAAAGTATTGAAAGATAAAGCAGTAATAAAATTCAAAATAAATGAGATTACAAAAAAAAAAACCCAAAAACAAAACCAAAAAACTTCCCTTGTTGGTTTCAAACTGTCCAAACCAGTTTTTCTGGTTGCAGCAGAACCTCTCTGTTGACTGTGTTGCCAGCGCGTGCCAGCCAGGCTACTAGACTGGGATGTGGGAGCCCGCTCTCCTGCCAGTCTGCCTGATTCCCTTGCTCTCTGGTGCAATACTTCCTCGCTGCCAGGCTGGGTGGTAAGCAAGCCAAGCCGTCCCAGGAGAGCACCTCAGTCAACTTTCAAAAAGGATATAATGATAATAAAAAAGCCTCCCTAGACAGCCTACCTCTCAGTCCAGCCCAATCTCCAGCCAGACCGGTGGGAACAATGCGTCTCTTAATTCTCCAGGGCTGGCAACCACAGAGTCCTCTCAATTCTTGCGGGCTGGTAACCACAGAGTCTGCAGATGAACACGGCCCTTTGTTTTTGTTGCTCTCTGTTCTTTGTGTAAACTCAGTCACACAGGCCTCTGCCTGGCGCTGCCCATGGGGGGTGGCAGAGAACACTGTTGCCCCTGTGTTGGTCACTTACCAGGGCTGCTTGGTACACCTGCTCCCAAGGAGGACGCCTCCAGTGCCTGTCCCAGACCAATGTCTCTGAGCCCTGACCGCCATGGAGCAGGGTCCAAAGATGAGCTTGGCCCTTTGTTCTGGAGTTGCTCTCTGTTCTTTGTGTAAACTCAGTGGCACAGGCCTCTGCCTGGTGCTCCCCAGACTGGGGGTGGGGGTGGGGGTGGGGGGGCAGAGAACACTGCTGTCCCCACTCTGGTCGCCATCTGGGGCCACTTGGTACTCCTGCTCCTAACCCAAGAGGGACGCCTCCTGCGCAGGTCCCAGCCACACTGCAGTGGCTCTAGCACCGGGGCGCCTGGCTGTGGGCACTGGCCCCGCCGTTCCTGTCTCCTCTTGAATCCCCTATGTGCCGCTAACCTGCCGCTGACTGGAACCTCAATGTCCGTCACAATCGCTGCTCTCCTAACTTCATAAATGCTGTGGATCTATTACTTAATTACGCTGTTTCTCAGTAGCTCGGCCAGGCTTTTCACCCACATGTATGGGAGCTGGAGTACATTCCGTCCTACTCTGTCAACATCTTCCTTCCTCATATACATTTAATTTTAAATGAAGATTTAAAGCATTTTCAAAGCCCTATTTACAATTGACTACCAGTTGTTTATATTAAAGAATCATTGCTAATGTGAAAGATGCTGGCAAGCAGTATCTTCAGTTACAATGAATCATTGACATCTTGACATGGCCACTTCTGAACACATCCAAGATCACAGCTTCCTTTACCATCTCTTTCTGGGTTGTTCTCCATTGCTCAGTCTCCTATGCTAACTCATGGCCATGCAACAAATATTTATTTAATATTTTATGGGAAAAACATAAATTTTATGTTTTATGCAGAAAATTGAGGTAAGTGCAGAGATAAAAAAGGCATTCTCTTGCCCCTCAAAGTTTGGTGGGAAGAGAAGGATCTTCACAGAGAATTCAGGTCAAGGTATAACATGAAAAGTGTGAGGTAGAGTAAGCTAAAACAAAATGCCATTGGTATGTGGTGGAGTGAGATTATTTTCAGTCAGGCAATCAGTGGCTTAGGGGAGATTTTGTGAAGAAAGTGTATTGAAGCTGGGATTTTAGGATAAATATTATTTCAACAGGGGTAAATGGCAAAGAAGTCTTTTTTTTGGATAAAAAGGACAGTAAGCATAACAGCATAGTGTAAAGAAAGTACAGGGTAGCCCTTGTCAGGTGGCTCAGTTTAGAGCATCATCCCATATGCAGAAAGACTGCAGGTTTGATTCCCGTCAGGGTAGTACCTAGGTTTCGGGTTTGATCCCTGGTTGGGGCATGTATGGGAGGCAGCTAATCAATTTTCTCTTTCACCTCTCTCTCAAGTCAGTAAAACATATCCTTGGGTAAGGATTTTTTTTAAAAGCACAGGACAGTTTTCAAGAATCTGGTTCTGAGGTACACAAAGATTGGGAGTAATATTGGGAAGAACATGGGAAAAAGTAGTCAGGAACCAGGTCACTGAAGCTCTTCAATGCATGTTTAGGGCTTCACATTGGGATAGTGAGATGTAGGGGAGGACCAATTTGTTATATCTGAATTATATTCAGCTTTACAGGCCTAACTGGATAAATGTTTGCTTGTTTTGCATGATAAAAGAAAGGAATGGAGAGCTAAATGTTTTGCAACAACAAGTTCTTTAGAGCCTATCATCCTTGGAGATGACAGTGAAAAAGGCACATGGCAGAAGCCCCAGTGATCTGGGTGACTCAATATGGTTTGTGCTTGCCATACTTGAAGCCCCTTCACTACGTATCTCTGCCCCACTCCCCAAACACATGCCACAGGACACAGAGTAACCTCTATTCTTTTATTCACTTATTTATTTATTCAAAATTATTTTATTGTTCAATTACAGTTGTCTGCATTTACCCTCATCACTTCCCCCCTACCCCAGCCAAACCTCCCTCCCTCCCTTGCTTCCACCCCACCCCTTGTTTTTGTCCATGTGTCCTTTTTTGTAGTTCCTGAAAACCCTTCCCCCCATTATCCCCTTCCACCTCCCCTCTAGTTACTGTCAGATTGTTCTTAATTTCAATGTCTCTAATTATATTTTGCTTTTTTGTTTGTTTTGTTGATTAGGTTCCTGTTAAAGGTAAGATCACATGATATTTGTCCCTCACTGCCTGGCTTATTTCACTTAGAATAATGCTCTCCAGTTCCATCCATGCTGTTGCAAAGAGTAGGAGCTCCTTTCTCTCTGCTGTGTAGTATTCCATTGTGTAAATGTACCATAGTTTTTTGATCCACTCATTTACTAATGGGCATTTAGGTTGCTTCCAACACTTTACTTATTGTAAATTGTGCTGCTGCGAACTGGGGTGCATAGGATCTTTTGGATTGGTGTTTCAGAGTAACCTCTATTCTTGAGCTCTTGTAGCACTGGTAACCTTGAATGAACTGCTTGTACTCCCTGAACTAGACTATGAATTCCTGGAAGGCATGAGTCAGTTCTTATGCTTCTGTTTATTTGTCAGAGCAGTGGCAGACACATACTAGACTTGCAAAAGAAAGGCCTTATTAATGACACCAGCCCACTTTCCCCACGACATGGGGGAAAGGGCTGAACAAAGGGTAGTAATATAGCAAATTACTTAATTTTTTAAAAATTCGAAGAAGAAAGCTCTAAGTAGTCAAATAACTTAGATGTTTTTCTTAAATTAGCATTATTAGTTACATGAATATTTTTAGTTGCTAACAAGAAACAGGAATCTCCAGAGTGCCAATGGTTGCTTACATGCACTTCCCAGACAATATTTTACCAGGGCCTGAGTCGTAGCTCTGAAATCAATTGTGCCCTTTACTGCAAAATCATTACAGAACTAGGAGAAGTGATCTTTGATGCTTAATCAGTGGGGGTTCTGGACAATCAGGAGACATTGATACTGTGCTGTGTGATAAAGATCTGAATGAAGTATGCCAAATAGAGATATAAAGAATATGATCACATTCCACCCCAAGTCTGGCTCTGGAATAAACTAAAGGGAAATGATGTTCTGATGCACTCTCCATAATCCACACAATCACAAAATTTTTGCATATTCAATATTTCACAGTCTTTTATATCATTCTTTCCCAAATAAAATGAATATTCTAAAGATGAAACATTTGTGAAATAAGAAATTGAATCTATGTAAAAATGTATGTCAATTTATTGCCAATTTTTTGTGCTGCCTTCTTTATTTTAATAAAAACAAAGTATCAGTTCAAGAAAGTGATGAGAGAACAGAGAGATAAAATATTTAGCATGTAATCAGAAAAAGTGCACAACTGAGGAGACTCCAATAGGAGGATGTCACTGTTCTTACCACCTCCCATGTGCTAAAGAATGTAAGACTACAGCACTCAGAAAGAAGAGAATTCAAGACCTGTGGGAGTGAAAATGACTTATTATCATCTTTTCCTGGAGACCCTGAATATGACACATTTAGTGGAAGCCCTAACCAAGAGGTCACCTCCTCACTTATTTGCATATTCTCAGTCTTAGTCACTAATTCCTAGGTCCAGTATGTCAGAACTGGGGAGGAAGGGCCACATGATACAAAGCCTGATGATTTAAATAAAAACCTGCTTTTGTCCTCTTTGTTAAGGGGTAGTTTAGGGGCTGGTAGAATCAGAACCTCTATGCCCAGGGTCAGACCATGACTCCTCCAGCTCATTGCATTTTTATGCTATTTTCACTGTGACTTACTCAGACCAGAATCTCCTTTATCACTTCTTTCTGGATTGTTCCCCATCACTCAGTCTCTTTCCTTGACTAACTTCAGCTCATGCAACTGATATTCATTTAGTACCCTGTAGAACACACATGCTAGAGAGTAGGTGGGAACAGAGGTGAATCAGGCTTCTTTTTTAAGGCTCCTCAATACTTTTATGGGGAAGAGTAAATAGCCACAGGTATTCGATACAAATACCTCTGTAACACACCTTCTTACCATTTGTATCCTTTCTTACTGGCCAGTAGCCTATTAGGTATCCAGTAGGGAATGTTTGCTCACTAGGGTATAGACCCTGAGAAAGATGATACCTACCAAGAAAGATTCCTTGATGCTTTAACAGCAGAGCCTAGCAGCTGCTTATAAATAAGGGATTATCATCTTGCAAACCACACTTCACAGGAGAGCCTGCACTAAACTGCCTGTCTGGACTGTATTCCTCCCATCTGAGCTAGCCATTATAAAGAAGTTCCATAGGACTGAGGAACCAATGGGACTGAGGCTTCCCCTGTCCTATCAGAGCTATTCAGCTATATCCCAAGTTGTAGACCACTCTGCCTAGTTTTAGGAATTGTATCTCTACCCCTTGTGGCTAAGGGCAAGAGATGACCTCTGAAATGCCAGCCGCAGGAGACAAAGCCTGTCTCTGGTAGCAAATGCTGCCTCAGTTCCTCTCCCTGCCCCCAAAGCTTGGTTGGAAGTCAATGACGGGTAGGACCCCTCATAGCAGGGGCAACCTAAGCCAGACTGGATCACTTGGGAGGACTTCATGGAAGGACTCGGGGGGGCGCTGCAACAAAGAGCAATGGACTTTCACCCCCCAGCTTTGACATAGCCCAAGTCCCCATGTTCTCTGGGAGAAGTGCTTCCTGGCTCTAATCCCCTTAAGCCTGAATACCTGTTGGGGAGAGGTGTAGCTCCTTGCCTTGCTAGAGCATGTCCTGGAGAAAAATATGGCACCACAAAGACTTGCTGATAAACCTGTGAAATCTGCTCTGCTAAGAGTGCTTTCATTCATATGTTAAGGGTCCGAGAGGAAATGAGTATGTCTTCCAAAGTTTCTGCAACTCTCTTCCTGACAGACACTCACTCAGACTCTGAAGCCCTCAGATTTCTTTTAAGTGTTATCTACTGTTTGATCCTTGCTGCCCTGTATTCCTGTATATTACAACCCAATAAAAGGCTATGAAGGAGGGCACTCAGGGCCTTTTTCTTCTCCGGAGAAACTGGCCACAGCCCACTCCTCCTCCCCAAACAGATTCAGTATGTCTTGGTTATTATTCATTCACTCGTGTCAGTGGCACGGGGGGGGGGACTCACAAAGAAGTCACCCCCACACCAAGTAGCATCTTCACTGACCAATCAAAACAGCTCCATTCTAATGAATCAAGACACTGCTTTTTGGACCTAAGTGTGAGGATTTGGAGTCCTCATTTGCATGAGGGTGGACCAATTAGAAGCCAGAGCAGAGAATTCTATCTACATAAGGCAGCTTAACTCTGGATTGGAGAGCACTTTTTTTTTTTTTTCCATTTGAAGATTGAAGACTGACTTTCTCTGGCTGGAGCCTAAGCACCAAAGACCAGAGTGGAGAAAAACTGTCTAGCTGGAGAAGGATCTGACTCCAAGGCCACCTCAATCCAGGCCTCCTCACAGCCATACTGAGTCACAATTTAGCTGTATTCGCTGAGTAACGTTTCCTCTTCACTGCACCCCAAGTTTGGGATTCCTGGTGGTGTTGAATTGAAACCAACAATCATGGACCTAGGGATACTTTCTTAGATGAGTTTGTCAGCAAAACATTTGGAGAGAAAGACACAGTAGTATGGCTTGGCAGCTTATTTCCCCTAATGTGCTACGAGCAACTTTTCTTGGTTACTGAGCCAGCTTTCTGAGTAATGACAGCATGTAGTGGTTTCTCAGCAAAAAACAAAAACAAAAACAAAAGCAAGCATTTAAAGAATATTTACTATGTGCCCAGAACTTTGCATATGTTATTTCAGCAAAACAGTATCAGAACTTTATGACACAGAGACCATTACTTTCATTTTTCAGATGAGCTGCTGAGGAATCAGGCACCCCAGAGTATCTGAATAGTATGTCTTTAATAAATGTTGGTTGGATTCTGATTGTGATTATTAAATAAATGTTCTGAAAGTTACCAAGGTCATACAGGTTTTAACTAGCAGAGCTGGATTTGAACACACCTTTATCTGAAGCTAAAGCCTATGTTCTTGAAAGGTCTTTTTTTATGCCTTTTTTAAAAGTTTATTTTACTAATTATGCTATTACAGTTGTCCCATTTTTCTCTCCCTTTTATCCCCTTGCTCCCTGAATCCCACTCCACCCCAAACTTTTTGGCTTCTCCATGTCCTATACTTTTCTTAACCTCCCCCTGTCTATTTTGTGCCTACACATTATGCTTCTTATTCCCTGTACCTTTACTCCCATTCTCCCCCTCTCCCTCCCCACTAATAACCCTCCATGTGGTCTCTATTTCTGTGATTCTGCTGCTGTTCTAGTTGTTTGCTTAGTTTTTGTTTATATTTGTTGGGTTCAGTTGTTGATGTGAGTTTGTTCTCATTTTGCTGTTCATATTTTTTATTTTTTCTTAGATAACTCCCTTTAACATTTCATAGAATAAGGGCTTGGTGATGACAAACTTTAACTTGACCTTATCTGGGAAGCACTTTATCTGCCCTTCCATTCTAAATAATAACTTTTGCTGGATAGAGTAATCTTGGATGTAGGTCCTTGCCCTTCATAACTTCAAATACTTCTTTACAGCCCCTTCTTGCTTACAAGGTTTCTTTTGAGGAATTAGCTGATAGCTGATGATAAGTTTTTACTTGTAGGTAAGTCTTTCCTTTTCCCCTGCTGCTTTTAAGATTCTCTTCTTTTCTTTAAACTTATGATGGTAACAATTACGATGTGTCTTGGCGTATTCCTCCTTGGGTCCAGTTTCTTTGGGACTTTGGGCTTCTTGCAAGCCTATTTCCTTTGCCAGATTGGGGGTGTTTTCCTCAATTATTTGTTCAAATAAGTTTTCAATTTCTTGCTTTTCCTCTTCTCCTGGCACCAGTATGATTCAGATGCTGAAGTGTTTGAAGTTGTCCCAGAGGTTCCTAAGCCTCTCCTAATTTTTTTGAGTTCTTGTTCCTTCACTCTGTTCCAGCTGAATGTTTATTTCTTCCTTTTGTTCCAAATCATTGATTTGAGTCCCAGTTTCCTTCCCCCACTGTTGGTTCCCTGTATATTTCCCTTTATTTTACTTTGTGTTGCCTTCATTTCTTTCTTCATTTTGTGACCAAGCTCAATCTGTTTTGTGAGCATTCTGATTACGTGTTTGAATTCTGCATCAGGTAGGTAATCTATCTTCTCACTTAGTTCTTTTTTCTGGAGTTTTGATCTGTTCTTTCATTTGGGCCATATTTCTTTGTCTGAGTGCTCCTGTTACATATTAAGGGGCAGAGCCTTAGGTATTTGCCAGGGTGGGGCAACCGTCTTTGCTGCATTGTGGCACTGTTTGTGGAGGAGGGGAGAGAGAGGGAACAATGCTGCTTGTTTAGCTCTCATCCCACTGTCGCTTCCCTCACTTCTCACAAGTAGGTTGTGCCCTTTCCATCGCTGATTTGCAGGTGGGTGTGTTGTATACATGTTAGGACCCTACGGGCCTCTCCAACAAAATTGTGTGAGGCTGAGAGTTTTCCCTGCCACTGCAACCCCCGTAGATTTTTTATAGCCAAAAGGTTTGAGTCTTTAGATTCCTGTGATGAAACTGTGAGCTTTACAGTGTATATTGTTCCTCAGTTGTTCCTCCCAGTTTGTCTGTGTGTGAATGTGGGACCACCCACCTGGTCCACTGCCTTGCCTTGCTGTGCATGCTCTCTGCCATGGCTGCCCATCTCTGTACCTCCTACTAGTCTGGGTGAATGTTTCTTTAACTCCTTGGTTGTTGGACTTCCTTGCAAATGATTTTCTGGCAGTTCTGGTTGTTCTTTGTTTCTAAATTGGTCACCCTTCTTTCAGCTGTGCGAAGAAGCAAAGCATTTCTGCCTATGCCTCCATCTTTGATTCTCTCCTTGAAAGATCTTGAGTAAAGACAGAAAATGCTGGTGTTCTTCCATGCAAAGTGCTGAAGTGGACAATTTTAGGGAGAGGTCAATTTACTCTCGTATTGCCACACAGTAGAAAAGACAGGGTGGCTCAAAGAAAGTCTTATATTTTTGTTTGTTGTACATCAAACCAACTGTATGTAATGAAAAAGCATTTTTGTTAGATAATTTACAAAGCATTTTAAAAATTAAATGTACTAAGGTGACATTGGTTAATAAGATCATATAGGTTTCAACTGTACATTTCCATGATACATAATCTGTATATTGCATTGTTTGCCTACCACCCAAAGTTAAAATATCTTCTGTCACCATATGATTAACCTCCTTTGACCTTTAGTACTCCTCCACGCCCCTTCCTTCTGGTAAGTAGTATAAGTGTTGTCTGTGAGTGTTTGTTTGCTTTTCTTGTTTTATTCATTTGTTGCTTTTAGCTTTATATTCCATTCTAACAGATGTGAGGTGGTATTTTATTATAGTTCTGATTTGTATTTCCCTAATAGTTAGTTATGTTGAGTATCATTTCATACATTTGTTGTCATTTGTATGTCTTCTTGGGAGACATGTCTGTTCAGTTCAGGTTCTCTATCCAGTTTTCAATTGGATTGTTTGTTTGGTGTTGAATTGTATGAGTTCTTTATATATATTGAGTATTAATCCCTTGTCAGAGCTATTATTTGCAATAGCATCTCCCATTCAGTTGGTTGCATTTTTGTTTTGTTGGCAATTTCTTTTGTTGTGTAGAATCTTTAGTTTGATATGGTACCATTCATTTATTTTTGCCTTTACATTTGGGGTCAAATTCATAAAATCTTGCCTAAGACCAAAGTCCTTAAGTTTAGTACCCGTGTTTTCTTCTGCATACTTTATTGTTTTAGGTCTTATATTTAGGTCTTTGGTCCATTTTGAGTTAATATTTGTATATAGAGACAAACTGTAGTATAATTTTATTTTGGGGAAGTATTTTAATACCTTCACTGAGCATCTAGTATGTGCTGAGAGGCCCTGAGACAGGCACGAGAGACAAAACAAAGTGTTTAAGACATAGTTCCTTGTTTTGAGAAAGTCCATTTTTTTTGCAAAGGAGGCAGATGCATGAACCAACAATTTTATTTCAAAGCCTTATCAATACTATTGATCAGATCTATCTGCCCACTTGTCACAAAAACAGTATTCAAAAGTGTTTGTAATGCTAATTATGAGATTGTTTACAAAAGTATCTGAAAATGGTTTCAGATGTAAAGACATGGTAAGTCTATGCTTTAACAAGAAATGTTTTTGCAATGGCAATTATGAAGATGATAGCACTGCAGTTGCTATTTAGTTCCTCACAGTGTTTTTCATTTAGGGAAAGAATTTGATGGAACCCAATAATTCTGCCTTAACACTATTTAAATTTTCTTTTTGTATTTTTCCAAATTATTTCTCTCAGATATCTTACAGTCAGAGTTTGAGAGACAAGTACCTTTCTAATTTGGATCCTGGCACCTTAAAGGCAGGCTTGGTCAGGAAAGTGCTATGTTCATTCCCCAACTTTGAATTTCCTGAGATGATCCTGTTAATAATACTTCACATTTATCTCAGCACTTGAGGGTTCAAAGTGCTTTCCTACACATTATCTTAATTAATTTTCTTAATTACTTGATAGGATAGGCTAGAAAGTATTCTTTTTAAAAAATATTTTATTTATTTATCTTTAGAGAGGAAGGGAAGGAGAGAAGGAGAGAAATATCAAAGTATGGTTGCCTCTCATGAATCCTCTGCTGGGAACTGGCCTGCAACCTAGGCATGTGCCCTGACTGGGAATTGAACCACGATCATGTGGTTCGCAGGCCCGCACTCAAGCCACTGAGCTACACCAGCCAGGGTTAGAGAGTATTCTTTTTTTTTTTTAATCAGTTGTCTATACAGTCTTTATTAAAGCTGAAAATAAAAATTAATCATACTGAAGATCACTACATATTTTCTCTCAGAAACTATGGAGTTTTTTTTTTTTGAATTTTGTATCAATTTTATTTTGATGTTTTTAAATAACAAAGTATTTTTTAATTTTGTACATTTTAATAAGTATTTTGTGGTTAGCTCATTGTGATTTTTTAAAAAATTTTATTTAGTTATTTTTCAAGTACAGTTTTTTGTCTATTTTTCCCATCCCAGCCTCCCCCGCCCCTTGCTCCCCACCTCCCTCCCATTTCCACCCCCCTTAGTTCTCGTCCCTGTGTCCTTCCTATTTGTTCCTCCAAATCCCTCCCCCCTTTTCCCCTTAACTTCCCTTCCTTCTCCCCTCTGGTCACTATCCCCTTGTTCTCTATTTCAGTGTCTTTGTTTTTTGTTTTTTCTGCTTGCTTGTTTGTTTTGTTGTTTAGCTTCCTGTTAAAGGTGAGATCATATGGTATTTGTCTTTCAGCACCTGGCCTATTTCACTCAGCATAATGCTTTCCAGTTCCATCCATGTTGTTGCAAAAGGTAGTAGCTCCTTCTTTCTCTCTGCAGCATAGAATTCCATTGTGTATATGTACCACAATTTTGGATCCATTCATTAACTGATGGGCACCTAGGTTGCTTCCAGCTCTTGGCTATTGTAAATTGTGCTGCTATGAACATTGTGGTGCATAGGTTCTTTGATATTGATGTTTTAGGATTCTTAGGATATAATCCCAGCAGTGGAATTGCTGGGTCAAAAGGCAGGTTGATTTTTATTTTTCTGAGAAAATTCCATACTGTTTTCCATAACGGTTGTACCAGTCTGCACTCCCTACCAACAGTGAACTAAGGACCCCTTTTCCCCACAACCTCTCCAACATTTGTTGTTTGTTGCTTTGTTTATGATAGCCATCCTGACTGGTGTAAAGTGGTATCTCATTGTGGTTTTAATTTGCATCTCTCTGATTGCTGACGATATTGAGCATCTCTTCATGTGTCTCTGAATGTTCTGTATGTCCTCCTTGGAGAAGTGTTTGTTGAAGTTCTTTTCCCATTTTCTAATTGGGTTGGGTGTCTTCTTAGAGTGGAGTCGTGTAAGTTCTTTGTATATTTTGGAGATTAAACCTTTGTCTGAGGTATCATTGGCAAATATGTTTTCCCATACAGTTGGTTGTCTTTTTAATTTAATACTGTTTTCTTTAGCCATGCAGAAGCTTTTTATTTTGATGAGATCCCATTTCTTTATTCTTTCCTTTACATTCCTTACTCTAGGGGACATATCAGTAAAGAAGTTGCTGCGTGAAATATCTGAGATTTTCTTGCCAATGTTCTCCTCTAGGACTTTAATGGTGTCACGACTTACATTTAAGTCTTTTGTCCACCTTGAATTTATTTTGGTGTATGGTGTAAGTCTGTGCTCAAGTTTCATTTTTTTGCACATAGCTTTCCAGTTCTCCCAACACCATTTGTTGAAGAGGCTATCTTTACTCCATTTTATGTTACTGCCCCCTTTGTCGAATATTAATTGACTGTAGAGGGTTGGGTTGATTTCTGGGCTCTCTGTTCTGTTCCATTGGTCTATGTGCCTGTTTTTATGCCAGTAGCAGGCTGTTTTGATTACAGTGGCCTTGTAATACAGTTTGATATCAGGTATTGTGGTCCCCCCTACTTTGTTCTTCTTTCTCAAAAGAGCAGCTGCTATTCGGGCTCATTTATGGTTCCATATAAATTTTCGAAGTGTTTGTTCTATGTCTGTGAAATATGCCATTGGTACTTTAATAGGTATTGCATTGAATCTGTATATTGCTTTGGGTAGTATGGACATTTTGATGATGTTAATTCTTCCAATCCATGAACAAGGTATATGTTTCCATTTGTTTGTGTCTTCCTTGATTTCGTTCTTCAGGGCTGTGTAGTTTTCTGCATACAGGTTTTTTACCTCCTTGGTTAGGTTTATTCCCAGATAGTTTATTTTTCTTTTTGCTATATCAAATGGGATTTTTCTCTTTATTTCTGCTTCTGCTGATTCACTGTTGGTATACAAAAATGCCTTTGATTTCTGGATATTGACTTTGTAACCAGCTGTTTTGCCAAACTCATTAATTAGTTTGAGCAGTTTTGGGTAGAGTCTATAGGATTTTCCATGTACACTATCATGTCATCTGCAAACAGTGACAGTTTTGCTTCCTCCTTTCCTATTTGGATGCCTTTTATTTCCTTTTCTTGCCTGATCACTGTGGCTAAAACTTCCAATACTATATTGAATAGAAGTGGTGAAAGTGGACAACCTTGTCTTGTTCCTGATCTTAGTGGAAAAGCTTTTAGTTTTTGCCCATTGAGTATGATATTGGCTGTAGGTCTCTCATATATGGCCTTTATTATTTTGAGAAATGCTCCCTGTATTCCCACTTTGCTGAGTGTTTTTATCATAAACGAGTGTTGTACCTTATCAAAAGCTTTTTCCACATCTATTGATATGATCATGTGATTTTTGTCTTTGCTTTTATTTATGTGATGTATTACATTTACTGATTTGCGAATATTGAACCATCCTTGCATCCCTGGGATGAATCCCACTTGATCATGGTGTATGATCTTTTTGATATATTGTTGGATGTGATTTGCCAATATTTTGTTGAGGATTTTAGCATCTATGTTCATCAGCGATATTGGCCTGAAGTTTCCTTTCTTTGTTGTGTCTCTATCTTGCTTTGGAATTAAGATGATGCTGGCTTCATAAAAAGAATTTGGGAGTTTTCCATCCTTCTGGATTTTTTGAAATAGTCTGTGAAGAATAGGGGTTAGCTCTTCCTTAAATGCTTTGTAGAATTCTCCTGTGAAACCATCTGGTCCGGGGCTTTTGTGTGATGGAAGTTTTTTGATTACTGCTTCAATTTCTTTTGCTGTCATTGGCGTATTTAGATTTTCTGCTTCTTTTTCACTGAGTTTTGGAAGATTGTATTTTTCTAGAAATGTGTCCATTTCCCCTAGGTTTTCAAATTTCTTGGCATACAGTTCTTCATAGTAATTTCTTACAATCCCTTCTATTTCTGTGGTATCAGTTGTAATCTCTCCTTTTTCATTTCTGATTGTGTTTATTTGTGTCCTCTCTCTTCTTTTCTTGATGAGCCTACTTAAAGGCTTGTCTATTTTGTTCATCTTCTCAAAGAACCAACTCCTGGATTCATTGATCCTTAAAATTGTGCTTTTAGTTTCTATCTCATTTAATTCTGCTCTAGTCTTGGTTATTTCCTTCCTTCTGCTTGCTCTGGCCTGTCTTTGTTGTTGTTCCTCGAGTTCTTGCAGGCGTAGGGTTAGGTTGTTTGTTTGAAATGTTTCTATTTTCTTTAGGTAGGCCTGTATTGCTATAAACTTCCCTCTCAGGACTGCCTTCGCTGTGTCCCATAAGTTTTGGGTTGTTGTGAGATCATTTTCATTTGTTTCCAGAAACGTTTTGATTTCTTCCCTAATTTCATTCTTGACCCATTCGTTGTTTAATAGCATACCATTCAGTCTCCATGTTTTGGGGTGCTTTGAGTTTTTTTCTTTGGGGTCTGTTTCTAATTTCAGTCCCTTGTGGTCAGAGAAGATGCTTGGTATGATTTCAATTTTCTTGAATTTGTTGAGGCTCGTTTTGTGTCCTATCATGTGGTCTATCTTTGAAAATGTTCCATGTGCATTTGAAAAGAATGTGTATTTAGCTTCTTTGGGATGAAGGGCTCTATATATATCAGTTAAGTCCATTTCCTCTAGGGTGTTGTTTAATGCCACAATATCTTTGTTGATAATTTGTTTGGAAAATCTGTCCATTTTTGATAGTGGGGTGTTCAAATCCCCTACTATAATTGTGTTGCTGTCAATAGCTTTCTTGAAGTCCTCTAAGATTTTCTTGATATATTTGGGTGCTCCTATGTTTGGTGCATATATGTTTACGATGTTAATGTCTTCTTGGTGGATTCTGCCCTTGAGTATAATGAAGTGACCTTCTGGGTCTCTCTTTATAGCCTTTTTCTTGAAGTCTATTTTGTCTGATATGAGAATTGCTACCCCAGCTTTTTTTTCTTGTCCGTTTGCTTGGAAAACTTGTTTCCAGCCTTTCACTTTTAGTCTGTGATGGTCTTTTGTCCTGAGGTGGGTTTCTTGTAGGCAGCATATGTGTGGGTCATGCTTTCTTATCCATTGAGCTATTCTGTGTCTTTTGATTGGAGAATGTATTCCATTTACGTTTAAGGTTATTATTGATAGGTACTTATTCATTGCCATTTTTGTACCTGTGGTCCTCTCTGTCTCCCTCTTATCCTTCCTTCCCTTAAAGCAGTCCTTTTAGTATCTCTTGTAGAGCTGGTTTGGTGGAGGCATATTCTTTTAGACTTCTTTTGTCTTGGAAGCTCTTTATTTGGCCATCTATCTTGATTGAGAGCCTTGCTGGGTAAAGTAGCCTTGGTTGTAGGCCTCTGGTTCTCATTACTTGAAATATTTCTTGCCATTCTCTTCTTGCTTGAAGTGTTTCCATTGAGAAGTCAGTAGCTAACCTTATTGGGGCTCCCTTGTATGTTATTTCTTTTTTCTCCCTTGCTGCCTTTAAGATTCTCTCTTTGTCTTGGAATTTTGCCATTTTCATGATGATGTGTCTTGAAGTGGGCCTCCTTGGGTTCCTCTTGGTTGGGACTCTCTGTGATTCCTGGATTTGTGAGACTTTTTCTCTTATCAAATTAGGAAAATTTTCTCTCATTACTCGTTCAAATACATTTTCTATCCCTTGTTCTTCTTCTTCTCCTTCTGGTATTCCTATTATTAGGATATTATTACGTTTCACATTGTCTTGCATTTCTCTTAATCCCTCTTCATTCTTTCTGAGCCTCTCTTCATTTTCTTGCTCTTTCTGTGAGATGCTTTCTACCTTGTCCTCCAACTCACTAATCCTATCCTCTGCTTCATCTATCCTACTTTGGAAACTTTCTACTGTGTACTTTCAATTCGGAAATTGTGTTCATTTCCTCTTGTCTCTTGCTGATAATTTCCATTTCCTTTTTGATGTTGCTATAGTTTGCAGAGAGATCATTATAGTTCCCCTGTAGTTTCTGGTAGTTCACTGTGAGCTCTTTGAACTTCGTAATAACCAGTGCTTTGAATTCACTGTCTGATAGTTGATCAGCGTCTATTTCATCTAACATTCTTTCTGAAGTTTCTGCTTTTTCTTTCATTTGGGGATTGTTTCTTTGTCTTCCCATTGTTTGAGACTCTTCTTGTTAGTCTCTGCTTCCAAAATTGATCTGTTCTGAAACACTGGTTTTATGGTGTGAACTTCTGTGGTATGATCCTTGTGAAGTTCAGTGGTGCAGACTCCTTGAAGTTTCTTGATGTTCTTCGTCTCCACCTACACTCACGCTGGTCCTCGCGCTGGTCCCTGCGTTGGTCGCCTACCACTGCTGAATGTCCCGGATCTAGTAGCCGCCTCCTCAAGCACCCAGGCCTGTTACTACGGCAGTGGCACAGAGGCTGGGAATGTCCCGGCTACCGTATCTGGCTCTCTCTGCCGCCCAGGGCCGTCACAGGGGTTTGGAGTGTCCTGGTTTCCATACCTGACTCCCCGGCATCTAGTCCTGTCTCTATGGCAGTGGCACAGAGGCTTAGAAAGTCCCAACTCCCGTACCTGATTCCCCAGTGTCCAGTCCCGTCACTATGGCAGCAGCACAGGGGCTGAGAGCGTCCCAGTTCCTGTAGAGGGCTCCTCTGCCACCCAGGGCTGTCCCAGGGGTTTGGAGAGTCCCGGCTTCAGTACCTGACTCTCCGGCGTCCAGTCCCATCGCTATGACAGCGGCACAGGATCTGAGGACTTCCCGGCTCCCGTAGCTGGCTCCTCTGCTGTGTCACAGGGGTTTGGACAGTCCTGGCTTCCGAACCTGACTCCCTTGCGTCCAGTCCAGTCGGTATGGCAGCGGCACAGGATCTGAGGACTTCCCGGCTCCCGTAGCTGGCTCCCTCAGGGCCCAGGCCTGTGTCTATGGCGGCGTCACAGGGGCCTTTGGTGTCCCAGCTCCTGCAACTGACCCTTCCGTTGCCCAGGCCAGTAGCTATGGCATGGGCACAAGGGTGTCCCTGCTCCGGTTCCTGACTCCTCTGTCTCCCAGGACCATCACAGGGGCTTGAAGTCTCCGGCTCCCGTACCTGACTCCCCGGCTCCCAGGCCTGTTGCTCTGGCGGCAGCACAGGGGCCGCATGAGACCCAGCTCCAGTAGCTGACTCTGCCGCCATCTGGTGTTTCAGCGTCGGTCACAATCTCTGGTCTTTTAATTTCATAAATGCTGGGTAACCGATGGTTTATTGTTCTGTTTCTCTATAGATCTGCCAGGATTTTCACCCATGAGTACAGGGGCTAGTATCATTTCCATCCTACTCCGTCGCCAACTTCCCCTAGAAAGTATTCTTAATGCCATATTTATCATTACTATAGAAGCAATATATGTAGTGGACAGGAACAACTCCAATAATACAGATGGTTACAAAATTTAAAAGAAAATTTATTGCTTCCCTACCCTTTTCTTCAACACTCCTCAGAGATAACCATTTTCAACTCTTTATTTTCAATTCTTCTGGTATTTATCTCCATAACTCAAATGATGTTATCTGGTCATTTCTTGATTTGTTACCCTTATATACAACCTCTTGATTCTTTTCTATGAAAGCTCAGAAATTTAACGTATTTATACAACCTTCCTCTTTTTCTCAAATTTTATCTCATGCAAAGTTTTTTGGTGAAACATCAAATCACCCAGGTGACTCATCCCTTCTACAACCCAGATTTGGTGCCCTGAAACTTCTGGCTATGTCCAAAACCAAAATCACCTTTGACAGGGAAGATATTTTAAACCATTGCTGAGGGGAAGATGGCTACGGACTAAGATGGAGCTGATACTAGCCCCTGTACTCATGGGTGAAAATCCTGGCAGATCTATAGAGAAACAGAACAATAAACCATCGGTTACCCAGCATTTATGAAATTAAAAGACCAGAGATTGTGACCGACGCTGAAACACCAGATGGCGGCAGAGTCAGCTACTGGAGCTGGGTCTCATGCGGCCCCTGTGCTGCCGCCAGAGCAACAGGCCTGGGAGCCGGGGAGTCAGGTACGGGAGCCGGAGACTTCAAGCCCCTGTGATGGTCCTGGGAGACAGAGGAGTCAGGAACCGGAGCAGGGACACCCTTGTGCCCATGCCATAGCTACTGGCCTGGGCAACGGAAGGGTCAGTTGCAGGAGCTGGGACACCAAAGGCCCCTGTGACGCCGCCATAGACACAGGCCTGGGCCCTGAGGAGCCAGCTACGGGAGCCGGGAAGTCCTCAGATCCTGTGCCGCTGCCATACCGACTGGACTGGACGCAAGGGAGTCAGGTTCGGAAGCCAGGACTGTCCAAACCCCTGTGACACAGCAGAGGAGCCAGCTACGGGAGCCGGGAAGTCCTCAGATCCTGTGCCGCTGTCATAGCGATGGGACTGGACGCCGGAGAGTCAGGTACTGAAGCCGGGACTCTCCAAACCCCTGGGACAGCCCTGGGTGGCAGAGGAGCCCTCACAGGAACTGGGACGCTCTCAGCCCCTGTGCTGCTGCCATAGTGACGGGACTGGACACTGGGGAATCAGGTACGGGAGTTGGGACTTTCTAAGCCTCTGTGCCACTGCCATAGAGACAGGACTAGATGCCGGGGAGTCAGGTATGGAAACCAGGACACTCCAAACCCCTGTGACGGCCCTGGGCGGCAGAGAGAGCCAGATACGGTAGCCGGGACATTCCCAGCCTCTGTGCCACTGCCGTAGTAACAGGCCTGGGTGCTTGAGGAGGCGGCTACTAGATCCGGGACATTCAGCAGTGGTAGGCGACCAACGCAGGGACCAGCGCGAGGACCAGCGTGAGTGTAGGTGGAGACGAAGAACATCAAGAAACTTCAAGGAGTCTGCACCACTGAACTTCACAAGGATCATACCACAGAAGTTCACACCATAAAACCAGTGTTTCAGAACAGATCAATTTTGGAAGCAGAGACTAACAAGAAGAGTCTCAAACAATGGGAAGACAAAGAAACAATCCCCAAATGAAAGAAAAAGCAGAAACTTCAGAAAGAATGTTAGATGAAATAGACGCTGATCAACTATCAGACAGTGAATTCAAAGCACTGGTTATTACGAAGTTCAAAGAGCTCACAGTGAACTACCAGAAACTACAGGGGGAACTATAATGATCTCTCTGCAAACTATAGCAACATCAAAAAGGAAATGGAAATTATCAGCAAGAGACAAGAGGAAATGAACACAATTTCCGAATTGAAAGTACACAGTAGAAAGTTTCCAAAGTAGGATAGATGAAGCAGAGGATAGGATTAGTGAGTTGGAGGACAAGGTAGAAAGCATCTCACAGAAAGAGCAAGAAAATGAAGAGAGGCTCAGAAAGAATGAAGAGGGATTAAGAGAAATGCAAGACAATGTGAAACGTAATAATATCCTAATAATAGGAATACCAGAAGGAGAAGAAGAAGAACAAGGGATAGAAAATGTATTTGAACGAGTAATGAGAGAAAATTTTCCTAATTTGATAAGAGAAAAAGTCTCACAAATCCAGGAATCACAGAGAGTCCCAACCAAGAGGAACCCAAGGAGGCCCACTTCAAGACACATCATCATGAAAATGGCAAAATTCCAAGACAAAGAGAGAATCTTAAAGGCAGCAAGGGAGAAAAAAGAAATAACATACAAGGGAGCCCCAATAAGGTTAGCTACTGACTTCTCAATGGAAACACTTCAAGCAAGAAGAGAATGGCAAGAAATATTTCAAGTAATGAGAACCAGAGGCCTACAACCAAGGCTACTTTACCCAGCAAGGCTCTCAATCAAGATAGATGGCCAAATAAAGAGCTTCCAAGACAAAAGAAGTCTAAAAGAATATGCCTCCACCAAACCAGCTCTACAAGAGATACTAAAAGGACTGCTTTAAGGGAAGGAAGGATAAGAGGGAGACAGAGAGGACCACAGGTACAAAAATGGCAATGAATAAGTACCTATCAATAATAACCTTAAACGTAAATGGAATACATTCTCCAATCAAAAGACACAGAATAGCTCAATGGATAAGAAAGCATGACCCACACATATGCTGCCTACAAGAAACCCACCTCAGGACAAAAGACCATCACAGACTAAAAGTGAAAGGCTGGAAACAAGTTTTCCAAGCAAACGGACAAGAAAAAAAGCTGGGGTAGCAATTCTCATATCAGACAAAATAGACTTCAAGAAAAAGGCTATAAAGAGAGACCCAGAAGGTCACTTCATTATACTCAAGGGCAGAATCCACCAAGAAGACATTAACATCGTAAACATATATGCACCAAACATAGGAGCACCCAAATATATCAAGAAAATCTTAGAGGACTTCAAGAAAGCTATTGACAGCAACACAATTATAGTAGGGGGATTTGAACACCCCACTATCAAAAATGGACAGATTTTCCAAACAAATTATCAACAAAGATATTGTGGCATTAAACAACACCCTAGAGGAAATGGACTTAACTGATATATATAGAGCCCTTCATCCCAAAGAAGCTAAATACACATTCTTTTCAAATGCACATGGAACATTTTCAAAGATAGACCACATGATAGGACACAAAACGAGCCTCAACAAATTCAAGAAAATTGAAATCATACCAAGCATCTTCTCTGACCACAAGGGACTGAAATTAGAAACAGACCCCAAAGAAAAAAACTCAAAGCACCCCAAAACATGGAGACTGAATGGTATGCTATTAAACAACGAATGGGTCAAGAATGAAATTAGGGGAAGAAATCAAAACGTTTCTGGAAACAAATGAAAATGATCTCACAACAACCCAAAACTTATGGGACACAGCGAAGGCAGTCCTGAGAGGGAAGTTTATAGCAATACAGGCCTACCTAAAGAAAATAGAAACATTTCAAACAAACAACCTAACCCTACGCCTGCAAGAACTCGAGGAACAACAACAAAGACAGGCCAGAGCAAGCAGAAGGAAGGAAATAACCAAGACTAGAGCAGAATTAAATGAGATAGAAACTAAAAGCACAATTTTAAGGATCAATGAATCCAGGAGTTGGTTCTTTGAGAAGATGAACAAAATAGACAAGCCTTTAAGTAGGCTCATCAAGAAAAGAAGAGAGAGGACACAAATAAACACAATCAGAAATGAAAAAGGAGAGATTACAACTGATACCACAGAAATAGAAGGGATTGTAAGAAATTACTATGAAGAACTGTATGCCAAGAAATTTGAAAACCTAGGGGAAATGGACACATTTCTAGAAAAATACAATCTTCCAAAACTCAGTGAAAAAGAAGCAGAAAATCTAAATACGCCAATGACAGCAAAAGAAATTGAAGCAGTAATCAAAAAACTTCCATCACACAAAAGCCCCGGACCAGATGGTTTCACAGGAGAATTCTACAAAGCATTTAAGGAAGAGCTAACCCCTATTCTTCACAGACTATTTCAAAAAATCCAGAAGGATGGAAAACTCCCAAATTCTTTTTATGAAGCCAGCATCATCTTAATTCCAAAGCAAGATAGAGACACAACAAAGAAAGGAAACTTCAGGCCAATATCGCTGATGAACATAGATGCTAAAATCCTCAACAAAATATTGGCAAATCACATCCAACAATATATCAAAAAGATCATACACCATGATCAAGTGGGATTCATCCCAGGGATGCAAGGATGGTTCAATATTCGCAAATCAGTAAATGTAATACATCACATAAATAAAAGCAAAGACAAAAATCACATGATCATATCAATAGATGTGGAAAAAGCTTTTGATAAGGTACAACACTCGTTTATGATAAAAACACTCAGCAAAGTGGGAATACAGGGAGCATTTCTCAAAATAATAAAGGCCATATATGAGAGACCTACAGCCAATATCATACTCAATGGGCAAAAACTAAAAGCTTTTCCACTAAGATCAGGAACAAGACAAGGTTGTCCACTTTCACCACTTCTATTCAATATAGTATTGGAAGTTTTAGCCACAGTGATCAGGCAAGAAAAGGAAATAAAAGGCATCCAAATAGGAAAGGAGGAAGCAAAACTGTCACTGTTTGCAGATGACATGATAGTGTACATGGAAAATCCTATAGACTCTACCCAAAACTGCTCAAACTAATTAATGAGTTTGGCAAAACAGCTGGTTACAAAGTCAATATCCAGAAATCAAAGGCATTTTTGTATACCAACAGTGAATCAGCAGAAGCAGAAATAAAGAGAAAAATCCCATTTGATATAGCAAAAAGAAAAATAAACTATCTGGGAATAAACCTAACCAAGGAGGTAAAAAACCTGTATGCAGAAAACTACACAGCCCTGAAGAACGAAATCAAGGAAGACACAAACAAATGGAAACATATACCTTGTTCATGGATTGGAAGAATTAACATCATCAAAATGTCCATACTACCCAAAGCAATATACAGATTCAATGCAATACCTATTAAAGTACCAATGGCATATTTCACAGACATAGAACAAACACTTCGAAAATTTATATGGAACCATAAATGAGCCCGAATAGCAGCTGCTCTTTTGAGAAAGAAGAACAAAGTAGGGGGGACCACAATACCTGATATCAAACTGTATTACAAGGCCACTGTAATCAAAACAGCCTGCTACTGGCATAAAAACAGGCACATAGACCAATGGAACAGAACAGAGAGCCCAGAAATCAACCCAACCCTCTACAGTCAATTAATATTCGACAAAGGGGGCAGTAACATAAAATGGAGTAAAGATAGCCTCTTCAACAAATGGTGTTGGGAGAACTGGAAAGCTATGTGCAAAAAAATGAAACTTGAGCACAGACTTACACCATACACCAAAATAAATTCAAGGTGGACAAAAGACTTAAATGTAAGTCGTGACACCATTAAAGTCCTAGAGGAGAACATTGGCAAGAAAATCTCAGATATTTCACGCAGCAACTTCTTTACTGATATGTCCCCTAGAGTAAGGAATGTAAAGGAAAGAATAAAGAAATGGGATCTCATCAAAATAAAAAGCTTCTGCATGGCTAAAGAAAACAGTATTAAATTAAAAAGACAACCAACTGTATGGGAAAACATATTTGCCAATGATACCTCAGACAAAGGTTTAATCTCCAAAATATACAAAGAACTTACACGACTCCACTCTAAGAAGACACCCAACCCAATTAGAAAATGGGAAAAGAACTTCAACAAACACTTCTCCAAGGAGGACATACAGAACATTCAGAGACACATGAAGAGATGCTCAATATCGTCAGCAATCAGAGAGATGCAAATTAAAACCACAATGAGATACCACTTTACACCAGTCAGGATGGCTATCATAAACAAAGCAACAAACAACAAATGTTGGAGAGGTTGTGGGGAAAAGGGGTCCTTAGTTTACTGTTGGTTCACTGTTGGATTGCAGACTGGTACAACCGTTATGGAAAACAGTATGGAATTTTCTCAGAAAAATAAAAATCGACCTGCCTTTTGACCCAGCAATTCCACTGCTGGGATTATATCCTAAGAATCCTAAAACATCAATATCAAAGAACCTATGCACCACAATGTTCATAGCAGCACAATTTACAATAGCCAAGAGCTGGAAGCAACCTAGGTGCCCATCAGTTAATGAATGGATCCAAAATTGTGGTACATATACACAATGGAATTCTATGCTGCAGAGAGAAAGAAGGAGCTACTACCTTTTGCAACAACATGGATGGAACTGGAAAGCATTATGCTGAGTGAAATAGGCCAGGTGCTGAAAGACAAATACCATATGATCTCACCTTTAACAGGAAGCTAAACAACAAAACAAACAAGCAAGCAGAAAAAACAAAAAACAAAGACACTGAAATAGAGAACAAGGGGATAGTGACCAGAGGGGAGAAGGAAGGGAAGTTAAGGGGAAAAGGGGGGAGGGATTTGGAGGAACAAATAGGAAGGACACAGGGACGAGAACTAAGGGGGGTGGAAATGGGAGGGAGGTGGGGAGCAAGGGGCGGGGGAGGCTGGGATGGGAAAAATAGACAAAAATCTGTACTTGAAAGATAACTAAATAAAATTTAAAAAATATTTTAATTCAAATTAAAAAAAACATTGCTGAAATTTAGGAAAATGCAATGTGGCTGCTGATGGCTATTGGGAGAACTGTTTGATTTCCCAATGTACCTACTTGGAAGGGGACTGAGGCATCATTGTTCTATGTTTATTGTTTCTTGTATCTTGTATCTTCTCCAATAAATGTGTTTATTTTTCATATTACATGGCTGGATGCCTTTTGGACAGACCATGCATACTAACTCCAATTATAGAAGATGAAGAATTTTTATTTTTAAACTTGCCTTCATCTCATCTTTCCCCTTCTTATTTCTAATTTCTATCAGATCTACCATTATTTTTATGCTTGTTAAGGTTTTAAACCTTTGTCTTCTGTCCTGTAACTATAATTGTCTTAAATGCTTTGTTTACAGATTGATTAAAAAACTAAAACATGATACCTATGTAAAAATTATTTATTACAAGTCTAACTAGTGATTAGTTTCACAAAGGAGAAAACGTCATCTTATAACTAAACCTATGTAGTTCAAAGGAGAACGTTTTAAACATCAAAGTTAATGAAACTTATGTAATATAGGTTGTTCAAAATTATACCACAAGGTTGCAATATGCTTCAAATTTGGATCTATGGCTCTCTTATATGCTTTTCTTTTTTCCCGAAATTTTAAATTATCTAAGTTTTTCCCCCCTAAGCTATTGGTTCACTTAACGTCTATGTCTCAACTGCAAAGAGAATTGGCTTGTAATAGCTCACAGCTGCCCACATTTCCAGAGAAGTTCCTTTGGTTGTTAATGGAAGTTGCCTCATCAAGGAAGTTACTTTTCACACAGGTCAGCAGCTGACTAATTGACATAGGATGTAAGAGAACAGCATGCCTTAACATGAAACCCATTCACTGGTTCAATTTGATTACTGTCTCCATGTAGAGTCAACGTACAGCTCATGTTCAGCTAAGCCATATTCTTGCTTAGCTTTCTTCTTGCCATATAGAGTTTTTAATAATATATTTTATTGATTATATTATTACAATTGTCCCATATTGCCTCCTTTGCTCCCCTCCATGTGGTACCTTCATTTCCTCCAGCAATCCTTCCTCAGTGCATTCCCATGAGTTGTACATATAAGTTCTTTGGCTTCTCCATTTCCTATACTATTCTTAACATTCTCCTATCTATTTTGTATCTACCGAATATGCTTCTTAATCCCTGCAAATTTTTCCACTTTCTCCCCTTTCTCCCTCCCAGCAGATAACCCTCCAAATAATCTCCATATCTATAATTCTGTACCTCTTCTGGTTGTTTGCTTTGTTTCTTTGTTTGTTTGATTCAGTTGTTGATAGTTGTGAATTTGTTGCCATTTAATGTTCATAGTTTTAATCTTTTTCTTAAATAAGTCCCTCTAACATTTCATGCAATAATGGCTTGGTGATGATGAATTCCTTTAACTTTACCTTGTCTGGGAAGCATTTTATCTGCCCTTCTATTCTAAATGACAGCTTTGCTGGATAGAGTAATATTTATTGTATGTCCTTGCTTTTCAACATTTTGAATACTTCTTGCCAGTCCCTTCTTGACTACAAAGTTTCTTTTGAGAAATTAGCTGACAGTCTTATAGAAACTCTTAAGTAACTTTGCTTTTCTCTAGCTGCTCTTAAGATTCTCTGTTTACCTTTAATCTTTGGCATTTTTAGTATGATGTGTCTTGTCATGGTTGTATTTGGGTCCCACTTGTTTGGGGTGATCTGTGTTTTCTGGATTGTATGTCTAATTTCCTTTGCCAAATTATGGAAAATTTCTTTCATTGTTTTCTGAAATAAGTTTTTAAATTCTTGCTCTTCCTCTTCTCATTCTAGCATCTCTATGATTTGGATGTTGGCATGTTTGGAGATTCCCAGAGGCTCCTTATACAATCTTCACTGGTTTTTTAAATTCTGTTTTCTTCTTGTTGCTCAGATTGAATGCTTATTTCTTCTTTATGTTCCAAATTGTTTATTTGAATCCTGGCTTCATTTTCTCCATTGTTGTTTCCCTATAGATTTTCCTTTATTTCACTTACTGTAACCTTCATTTTTTCCTAGGACTTTTTTTATTTTGTTGCCAGACTCAGTGAGTTCTTTGAGCATCCTGATCACCAGTAGTTTGAACTCTGCATCTGATATATTGGGTATCTCCATTTCATTTATTATTTTTTCTGAAGTTTTATTCTGTTCTTTTATTTGGGCCATATTTCTTTATCTCCTCAATTTGGTCACCTCCATATATTTGTTTCTGTGTATTTGTAGAGCTTCTTTGTCTCTCTCAGTAGTATGACCTCTTGTAGAAAAGGCATCTAATAAATTGTGTGTGGGTGGATCTTTAGGTAATCACCAGGTCTAGGCAACTGCCTCACTGCTTTGTGGTTCTTCATGGAGGGAGGGTTCAGGGAGGGGATAATACTGTTCTCTGGCTTCTGGAGGTTTGCTTGACACTCACCCTGTTTCTGGTCACTCAATTTATTCCCTATATGCAATTGGTACCTATTCAGCTGTTGCCCTGGTGCTGAATTCTAGAGGGCCTGGGTCTGTGTATGTTCTAAGTCTGAGCAGGCCCTTTAAGCAGAGTCTCCTGAAAATCTAGCAATTTTGTCCATCACCCCAACTGTCACAGGTTTTTACAGCCAGAAGTTATGGGGATTTGTCTTCCTGGCAATGGAATGCTGGGCTGTGTGGTCTGGCCTATGGCTGGGATCGCTCTCTTCCAAGGCATCCTTCCTGATTTTTATCTACCACACATAAATGTGGGACTGCCTGTTCCACTGCCACTGCCTGTCCATGCTACACTGCATCTCTGTATCTGTCTGCCTGTCTCCACCCCTCGTACTCATCTGCATGACTGTGGCTTCTTCTTTTAATGTCAGACTTCAATACAGCTTGATTTTCTGATGGTTCTGGGTGTTCTTTGTTTTGAGGTCTAGTTGTAATTATTTCTGTAATTGTGAGCAGAGATGAAACATGTTTACCTATGTCTCCATCTTGACCAGAAGTCACCATATATTGTTCTCATCATCCCTCTTCTCCAAAGTGCACTTTCTCAATAAATCACTTATAAAAGAATCTTTATGTTAGACTCTGTTAGTATTGTAGACTGAATGTTATGTCTTCCCAATATTCATATTTTAAATCCCTAACCCCCAATGTAATGGTTGGGCCTTTGGGAGATAATTAAATTTAGATGAGATCGTGAGGGTGAAGCCCTAAGGATGGGAGTAATAATTTCACACAAAGAGGGAAAGAGACAAGAGTCCTTCCTCTCTCTCCATTCACATTCACCAGGAAAAGGAAATGTGAGCACATGGCAAGAAGTCCACTGTCTGCAAGCCAGGATGTAGGTTCTTACTAGACACCAATTATGATGGCACTTTGATTTTGAGCTACCCAGCCTCCATAACTTTAAGGAATAAATGTATATTTTTTAAGTCATCCAGTTTATGATATTTTGTTATGGTACTTTGAGCTTATGAAGATAGCTAGGAAACCCTACCTCAGACACTTGTTGATAGAAGATCATGCTTTCACCAAATAACTAATGGTTCCTTTTTTTACCTTACAATTTTTTGAAGGAGTCTACTTTCTCTTTTAGTACTTTTTCTTAGAATCCTCTGGACTTCCTGATTAAATTTAGATCAATTTCTTTTTAGGTAAGAAATTGTGAATCTAAACTGTGAATCTAAAACACTGAAATTACTTCATTTCTGGAAGTTTAGGAACTTAATATTTTAATCATATATCTTCTTTCTTGGGTTCCCTCTTGGGTTAAAAACATATAATAAAATTTCAAGCAAGTATTACAAAATTTGGATGAGGGGTAAATTGTATGAGTCACAACAAGTCTGAAAATCTTTCACTAACTTTATGATGCGCAATTTGGCCACACATAAAATTCTAGCTTCAAAATAATTTCCCTGTATCCCTTTAAAGGCACTTCTGCATTGTATTCTAGTTTCTAAGGTAGCTGATGAAAAATACAATGTGTCTGCTTCTTTGGGGGTGGGAGATTGAGGGGATGGGTACAAAATGTATTATTTGTCCCCAAAGATTTTAGCTTTTTTTTTTCTTTTCAGTTTTGTGAAATTTTACCCATTTAACCTATCAGTAGGTTTTTCAATTTATCAACTTCAGCTTTTTTTTCCATGTCCATGACATTTTCTTGAATTATTTCTTTAATTATTAAAGATCCTTTGTTTTCTCTACTCTCTTTCTGGCATTCATATTAAATGCATAATGGTTCTCCTAAGTTTACTGTCTATATTTCCTTACTTTTTGTTCTCTTAGTCTCCTTTTTTTAAAAAAAAATATGCTCTACTCTCTGGGAGGATTTGATAATTTCACCTTCAACTCGGTACTTCTCTTTTGGGCTGTTTTTTCCTCCTCAAATGTGAGAAATCATTAGCTTTTCATATTTATTTTTTAATAAAGTACTAGGTTATTATTATGGGGAGCTGGTATGACTTTCCTCTGCTAGTTCTATTTCATGGAGAGGGAGAAAATTGATCTGTTTCAATAGCAAGTGTTTAGTTAATGATGCTTATTGGCATCCTTAGCCTACTTTTGCTCTCATATCTGCTAACTCTGGTCTCAGAATCTCTCCTGGTTTTACAGGGAATAACATCTCCAACCACTATCTCTGTTGTAGGCTCCTTTGTGGGTCCTGGGCTGTGACTTCCTCTATCAACATGAGCCATTTCAAAGTCTCCAATTCTCATCACTGTTATGGATGTGTCTCCTCTAATATATCTTTACTGTTGATTTATGGGATGTCTGGGAGGGGGGTCAGGGAAGTGCATGAAAACAGTCTGCCTTTCTGTACCAAAGCTCAATTATTGCCATTGTATAGTTCCTGAAATTTGGGCACAGATGTGTTAAATGTTTTGGCAAGTGATTACTAAGTAATAGAGTTGAAAATTAGAATTCTGTTGTTCTCTCACCTGGTCTAAAATTCTTTCCATTTCTCTGTAAGTCTTCACTACTTTTTGTACTCTCAGTCCTTATCAGTAGAAGTCAATACAACTAGATGGGAATGTTTAAAAGCAGATTTTTGAACATGTACTCATAAAGCCAGATTTAGGAAGAGCTAATGCATTTTTATTTCTTTAAATGTTTTCTCCAGTTTAGTAGCACTCTCTCATTTTTGGTTTTCACAGAAATGTCAGAGATAAAAATATTTTTGAAACTTTTTAGTTTTACAACCCAGTGTAAATCATTTTCTCTAAGAGTTTAAAACAGATGAGTTAACTGGAGGGAAAAGCATTAAAATTTTTTGACCAGTGAACATTATGTTTATTAGCATGAGGTTTGGTTCCAATTTCTGAAAACTAGTGGTATGTGTGGTGAAGGAAAGACATATAAATTACTTTGGTCTACAATGTCATCAAAACATGAACCTCCCTTAACCTCATCCAAACCCACTTACATTTTTTATCTCATTACCAGTTCTTGTACCCATTAATCATTTAAAAAAACACAACAACAACTAAAATATGCTGTTACACAGGACCTTTTAAACAAAGTGGATTAAATTTTATCACCTTAATTTTCAGAAAAACATAGTCAACATAACCAGAGAGAAATAGGTATGCAGTAGAGATTCCCTTTTAATTAAGAAATATGAGGGCGGAGAGTAATAACTCATTCAATGAACAATTATCTATTGAGTATCTCCTGCTATGTCCAGGTTTTGTTGGAAACTTGAAAGAAAGCAAATAAAATGGTGAACATCTAGTGGAGGAGGAAGGTAATAAAAATATAGTAAAATAATGAACAGTGAGAAGTGTCATGAAGGAAAAAGTCTACATATAGTACCATTGATGATATGGGGATAGCAGGCAGGGAAGGCTTTTCTGAAGGAGGTACATTTGAAATGAGTTCTGAAGGTAAGAGAGCAGGATGGAAGGGGAAGAGAATTTTAGGTAGAGGGAATAGAAAGTATAAGGGCTCCATGGCAGGAGAGAGCAAAAAGCTATAGCCTGAGAGAAAGCCAGAGCATTTGGAAATAAAAGCAGAATCCACAGCAAGGGCCTGTAGGTTTGAGCACTACGGGAAGGCAATGTAGGGGAGAATATGCATCTTGAAAAATCACTCTGCATGTATTATGAGGCACGAATTAGAGATAGTCAGCAAAGGACCTAGAGATCCTCTAGAAAACTATGAGAAAAATGATGTGTTGGACAGAAATATTATAATGGGATAAAGAAAAATGAATGGATTCAAGAGAGATTGAAAGAATAGAATTTATCAAATTGATGGTAGATTAAATATGGAGAGTGAGAGAGAAGGCATTTGTATACCAAGCACAACTGGTTTCTCACAAGTGGATGCCTGACATAGGAGGAAGCATGCCATACTCTAGAAATATGGTACTTGAGATGGGTCTGAGAATCTCAGTTCTGTCCTAACAGTTAAATAGGAGGCTTGCAATGAGAAATTGTCTTTTAGGTGAGGGAAAAGATGGAAATACCAGTTATAGGAGTAATATAATCCAGAGTACAATAAAAGTAGAAGAGCAGGATAGATATATCCTGGGGTAGGAGGGAGAAGAGAATGTGAGTGATAAGGTTAGAAGGATAATTGGGACTAGATTGTGTAGAGCTATGAATGTCACCTAAGGAGTTCAGACTTTATTCTTTAGATAGTAGCTCAGGAGATTAAGAAGATTAAAGTAAGTGGCACCATTCTCCCAAATTTTCAAAGTCTGGGTGGGTCAAAGACTAAGAATAGAGAAGCAAAAGTAAAGACAAAAACAAAAAATGAGGTAGAGGGGCTGGCAGGATTCTTGAGGAGAAATATTCACCAGGCATTTGAAAATATGTGCCTTAAAATTTAGGACTGGAAATGTGGATTTGGAAGTCATCTGAAAATTGTTCACCAAGGCATTATGAGTAAGGATTTCAGTAAACAGACCAAAAGTGATAACCTTAGGAAATGTACCACTATTCAAAAAAACAAAGAAGCTACCCACTTTGGCTTTGTCCATGAGACAACTGTACTTGAACAACAATTAAAAACATATTTAAAAAATGAAGCAACATAGACCTTCAGGCCAAGATGGAGGCACAGGCAGATACCCTTTGCCTCCTCACACAACAAAAAGGACAACAACAAATTTAAAACAAAAAATAACCAAAAATGCCAGAAATTTGAACTGCATGGAAGTTTGACAACCAAGGAGTTAGAGAAGAAACATTCATCCAGACCGGTAGAAAAGGCAGACATGGGCAGGCAGGGTAGAGAGGATTCAAGGCAAGGCATCATCTGGAGAACTGGTGTGGGCAAGGTGGCACCTGGTGGACTGGATGAGATGGTGGCTGTCAGAGCAGGTGGTGTTTGGGTGAACTGGGAGGAACAACTGTGGAGCAAGACAGACTGTGCAACCCAATGTTCCAGTGTGGGAAAATAAAGCCTCAAAACATCTGACTGAAGAAACCTGTGGGGGGTTGAGGCAGTAGGAGAAACTCCACGCCTCACAGGAGAGTTTGTTGGAGAGATCCACAGGTGTTGGAAACCATGCTGCCTGTACCCCGCCCCCCCCCCCCCCCCGCTAAGGCTGAGTGAGCAACCTTCGAACCAAAAGCCACTAAGAAGACAAAGCTTATCTCCCTGGCAGGAGGGCCACCCCTCCTCCTTTTTTCATAACTGGCCCCCAATGCTTGATCAGTTATCCAGTGATGGGTAGGATTCCCCAAGGGGGGGAATGACCTAAGGCAGGAATGATCACATGGAGGCCCCAGGGAAGGACTTGGGGGACTATGGAGAAAGAAGGTGATGGACCTTCACTCCTTGGCTTTGAGGAAGCCTGACTCCCCTGAGTCTGAGAGAAATCTTCAAAAATTCCTTGGCTATCTGCCTCCTCTGCCTGACTTAAGCCTGAAACAATGACACAGGGCAGTGCAGCTTTGTGCTGGAAAGGGGGGGCTCCCTGGGTGATCAGGCCTGAGAAAGGATATGTAAAATTCTGTGAAGCCTGCTTTGCTAAGAATGCTCTTAGTTAAATGATAAAGGCCTGAGCAGGAAGTTTGTTTCCCAAAGTTTTGTAGCCTTTTAGCTGATAGATCCTGACTCAGAAGAAACCCTATTAGTTCTATGTAAGCTGTCTATTGTTTGATCCTTACTGCCTGACAATGATTAATAAGCTGTACCTGTATTCCTGCACAAATTAAACCCAATAAAAGCCTGTCTAGGTACAGGTCAGCACACTCTCCCCTTGAGAGGGTGGCTAGACTGCTCTAAGGTGTTCTCCACCTTGAGGTAGTAGCCATGCAGTCCCTTTTCCTCCACAGGACTTGGTAGTCCATGTGAATTTGTCTCATATCCCATCAATGACACACGGGCACTGAGGGCTGGTGCACGAGTCACACAGGGTTCTAGAACATACACAAAATCACACACCTGGGAATCAGCACCAGAAGGGCCCAATTTGCTTGTGAATAGTGGTGGAAGTGACTGAAAGTTGGCTGAGAGCTGAGTAAGCAGCATTGTTCCCTCTCAGATCTCTCCCCCACATGCAGTGCCACAACACAGCAAAGTGGGTTGCCCTACCCTGACATATATTTAAGGTTCCACCCTTTATTATGTAATAGGCATGCCAACACACACAAAAAATATGGCCCAAATAAAAGAACAGATCAAAGTTCCAGGGGGAAAAAAAACAACTAAGCAAAGTAGAGATAGCCAACCTATCAGATGAAGAGATCAAAACAACAGTAATCAGGATGCTCACAGAAATGGTTGAGTATGGTCAAAAAGTAGAGGAAAAAGTGAAGTCTATGAAAAGTGAAATAAAGGAAAACCAACAGTTGGTTTCCCTGTTGGTACAGGGAACCAACAGTGAAGGGAAGGAAACTGGGACTCAAATCAATGGTTTGGAGCAGAAGGAAGAAATAAACATTCAACCATAACAAAATGAAGAAACAAGAATTCAAAAAAATGAGGAGAGGCTTTAAAACCTCTGAGAAAACTTTAAACATTCCAACATCCAAATCATAGGGGTACCTGAAGGAGAAGAGGATGAGCAAGAAATGAAAAATTTATTTGAAAAAACAATGAAAGAGAACTTCCTGAATCTGGCAAAGGAAATAGACTTTCAGGAAGTCCAGGAAGTTCAGAGAGTCCCCAAAAAGTTTGACCCAAGGAAGCACACAGCAAGGCACATCATAATTATATTACCCAAGGTTAAAGATAAGGAGAGAATCTTAAAAGCAGCAAGAGAAAAGGAGACAGTTACCTACAAAGGAGTGCCTGTAAAACTGTCAGCTGATTTCTCAAAAGAAACCTTGTAGGCAAGAAGGGGTTGGAAAGAAGTATTCCAAGTCATGAAAGGCAAGGATCTACATCCAAGATTACTCTAATCCAGCAAAGATTTCATTTAGAATGGAGGGGCAGATAAAGTGCTTCCCAGATAAGGTCAAGCTAAAGGAGTCACCAAGCTCTTATTATATGAAATGTGGAGGGGACTTGTCTAAAAAAAGAAGATTAAAACTATGAACAGTAAAATGACAACAGACTCATAACTTTCAACAACTGAACCTAAGAAAACAAAAACAAAACCTAAGCAAACAAGTAGAACAGGAACAGAATCACAGAAATAGAGAACACATGGGGGGTTATGAGCTGGGAGGTAGAGCAGGGACAATGAGGGTAAAGGTGCAAGGAATAAGAAACATAAATGGTAGGTACAAAATAGGGGGAGTTTAAGAATATTATGGGAAATGAAGAATCCAAAGAACTTATATGTATGACCCATGGACATGAACTAAAGTGGTGGAATGATAGTGGAATGGGGGTACATGGCAGAGGGGAATAAAAGGGAGAAAATAATGGTTCAACTGTAATAGCATAATCAATAATATATATTTTTAAATGTAGTAATATATTATATTAAAAGTATATTGAATATTTACAGAAAATTTGTGTATGCTGAAAAAAAACATAAATAAGAAGGGCTGTAAATGACAGGGACAAAGAAGAAGCTGTCAAAAGAGGTAAGAAATGCCTCAGAATGTGATTATCAAGGAAAGGAAGGTAGCTAAAAGTTATAGGAGGAATGGAAGTCTTATTATGCAAATTTTTACCCTTCATGTTGTAAATTAATATTGAGTGGTCTAGGAAAAAGCTCATTGGTCTTGAGGCAAAGGAACAAAAAAGGACCAAAAATAAATATAGGGGCTGAAAAGCTGGCATCACAGGTCCTTGAGAAATGCTTGTTGAACACACACACACACACACACAAAAGGCTGCAAATAGGCCAGTCTTCGCACGATTAAAAAGTTCTTAGTTGTACTCCTAGAGCTGTAATTTATAGTTGTGGATCTCCTTTTGTTTTCCATTATATCCTGTAGACCATAAAATAATGCAGCTGAAATTATTAATTTATCCTTAGTTATTTTCTGGACATTGTTTGGTACTCAACATAGTTATTTTAAAAGCATTTAATCCAGTCTCTCAGTGAGCTCAGAGGTTGAAGCTTCCACTTTATGGCTTCATGAATGACTGGTTGGGCTCCCAATCTTGGTGCAGCTGATGCTGATGCCTGCTGCTTCCTGCAACACAGACCCTTTGAGTTGTACAGAGTAGAGCCATGACACCTAAGGTGCCCGCCTATAAAAGGTGGGTATAACTGACAGCTTGTGCTCTTTTGGATGGATTACGGGAGTGAGGAAGAAAATTTTCAGAAGTTGTAAACCTGACTTATCTTACTTTAACAGAGATTATCCAGGGGACAAGGGTGAGTATCTGCTTGGCAGTAGGCAATTTGGTGGCTGTAC
The DNA here is from genome assembly GCF_021234435.1 of Artibeus jamaicensis. Taxonomy (NCBI): domain Eukaryota; kingdom Metazoa; phylum Chordata; class Mammalia; order Chiroptera; family Phyllostomidae; genus Artibeus; species Artibeus jamaicensis. Next base: position 618,184 of record NW_026521822.1, read on the forward strand.
AAGCTGCAGAATGTATATAGCTACACATAAGAACTATGTTTATGTTTCTGTATATATTGTAGAAATAGAAATGTGTAAAGGAAATTAAAGAGCATGGTTTTGCTGCAAATCCTTCCTACTACTCCTCATCAAAGCACATAATTACAGCTGTAAGTTCCCATAGAAAGATCACAGGCATGGAAATCATGAAGGCTAGTATTTAAATCTCTGCATCTGCTATTTTGACCCTGGGAAAATTTCTCTACATTTTCGTGTCTCAGATTCATCATCTAAAAGCAGAAAGTGATGTTCGAAAATTTACAAATCTATATTTCAGTCCAGATCTCTCTCCTAAGCTCCCTATCCTTATAGTCAACTGCCTACTGGACACTATGTAGGTGTTTCATGGGCAACTCAAATTCATTTTGTCCAAAACAAAACTCACCTTCATCCCATCCTCCATGAAACAAAACATTACTCTTCCTGCAGTTTTCCTAGATTAGTGAATGGGTCCCCCTTCCAGCCAGTCCCCTAAGCCAGAACTTGGGCAACGTCACTGACTTCACCTTCTGCTTCACTACATTTTCAGTTCATTACTATGTCCTATCAGTGTTATTCTCTATCTTTCTACTTCTCTCCCTCCTCATCGTGACCATACTTGTACCAGCTACTGATATCTTCCTGTACAGACCTCTCATCTTTTGGCACTTGCCCTCTTGTATCTTACATGCACTGTCACTGAGCTGCTTTTAGTTCTTGAGATGTGCTGTGGACTTGCTTTTTCCTTGGCCTTTGGAAGGGTGGTTCTCTTTGCCTGGAAAGCTCAGGCCATACCCTCTCCTTTTCTGCCTTCTACTTAAATGCCATTCCTTTGGGAGCCTTCCCTCATTCCCATCCTCCTCTGGGTCAGGTTAATGGCCCATGCTCAGTAGCTCCATGATTCCCTGAAATTTCCTTCATATTGCACTTATCAAGTATATTGCAAGGACTTTTTAAATTATTTATTTCTTTTTAAATATATAATCTTAGTATATTTTTTCCATTACTATTTAGTCCCCTCTACACCCTCCCCCCCAACAATCACCACATTGTTCTCCATGTCCATGAACCCTTTTTTCTTTTTGTTCAATCCCTCCATCTCCTCTCAACTCCCCCCACTAGCTGTCATCTGTTCTTCAACTATGAGTCTGTCTCTGTTTTGCTTGTTAGTTCAGTTAGTTCATTAGATTGCACATATGAGTAAAATCATATTCGTCTTTCTCAGACAGCCTTATTTCACTCATTTCACATTCACTTAATGTTCTCCAGGTCCATCTATACCATTGCAAAAGGTAAAATTTTATTCCTTTTTATTGTGTAGAATTCCATTGTGTAAATGTCCCAAACTTGTTTTCTATACTCATTTATTGATGGAAACTTGGGATGCTTCCATATCTTGGTCATTGTAAATGATGCTGCAATACTTAAGTCCTTTCAAATTAGTTTTTTGGATTCCTTTGGATATATTCCCAGAAGGCCCACTCGCTGGGTCAAAGGGTAGATCCATTTTAAAATTTTGGAGGTATCTCCATACTGCTTTGCACTGTAGCTGCACCAGTCTGCATTCACACCAACAGTGCAAAAGGGTTCCTCTTTCTCCACATCCTCGCATCACTTGTTGTTTGTTGATTTATTGATAATAGCCATTCCTGACAGGTGTGAGATACTATCTCATTGTGGTTTAGATTTATATTTGTCTGATGATTGGTGATGTTAAGCAGCTTTTCATATGTCTATTCGCCATCTGTATGTCCTCTTTGGAGAAATATCTATTTAGGTCCTTTGCCCATTTTTTAATTGGGTTGTTTGTATTTTTGTTGTTGAGTTTTGTAAGTACTTATAAATTTTGGATATTAACCCCTTATCAGATGTATCAGTGAATATGTTCTCCCATTCTAAAGTTGTCTTTTTATTTTGTTGGTGATTTTCTTTGCTGTGTAAAAACTTTTTAGTTTGATGAAATCCCATTTGTTATTTTTTCTTCTGTTTTCCTTGTCAGGGAAGATATATCCAATAAAAAATTTCTATGAGCAATGTCCAAGATTTTGCTGCCTATATTTTCTTCTTGGAATTTTATGATTTTTGATCTGACATTGAAATCTTTGGTTCATTTTTAATTTATTGTTATGTGTGGTGTAAGACAGTGGTCTAGTTTTATTTTTCCGCATGCTATCTGTCCCATTATCCCAGCACCCATTGAGTAAACTATCTTTAGCCCATTGTACATACTTGTTTCTTCTGTCAAATATTAATTGACTATAAAGGTGTGGGTTCATCTCTGGGCTTTTCATTCTGTCCCATTGATCTGTGTATCTGTTTTTATGCCAGTACCATGCTGTTTTGATTACTATGGCCTTATAGTACAGTTTGATATTAAGTAGTGTTGTTCCTCCAACTTTGTTCTTATTTCTCAGGATTTGCTGTTGCTGTGTGGGGCCTTTTGTGGTTCCATATAAATGTTTGAAATATTTGTCCTAGTTCTGCAAAGTATGTCATTGGAATCTTGATAGGAACTGCATTCAATATATAGACTGTTTTCAGTACTATGGACATTTTAATGATGTTAATTTGTCCTATCCAAGAACATAGTATGTACTTCCACTCATTTGTATCTTCTTCAATTTCTTTCTTAAGTGTCTTATAATTTTCTGAGTATAGATCTTCTACATTTTTGGTTAGGTTTATTCCTAGGTATTTTTGTTCTTATTAAAGTAATTGTGAATTGTATTCCTTTCTTAATTTCCCTTTCTGTTAACTCATTATTGGCATATAAAAATGCAACTAATTTCTGAATATTGGTAATATTTTTTTTGAGGATTTTAACATCTATGTTCATCAGTGATATTGGCCTATAATTTTTTTCTTTGTATTGTCTTTATCTGGTTTTGGAAATAGGATAGTGCTCAAGTCATAAAATGAGTTCAGGAGCCTTCCCTCTTCTTGCAATTTATGAAATAGTTTGAGAAGGAGAGGTATTAGTTCTCTTTGGAATGTTTGGTAAAACTTACCTGCGAAGCCATCTGGTTAAGAGCTTTTGCTTGTTGGGAGTTTTTTGATTACTGCTTCAATTTCACTAGATGTAATCTGTCTATTCAGATTCTCTGATTTTTCTGGAATATTGTATGTTTCTAGGAATTTATTCATTTTTTTCCAAGTTGTCTAGTGTGTTGGCATATAATTGTTCATAATATTTTCTTACAATCTTTTGTATTTCTTTGGTGTCACTTGTTATTTGTCTTCTTTATTTCTGATTTTATTTATCTGTGTCCTTTCTTTTCTTCTTAATGAGTCTGTTTAAAGTTTTGTCAATCTTGTTTATCTTTTCACAGAACCAGCTCTTGAATTAATTAATTTTAGTATAATTTTTTAGACTCTATTTCATTTATTTCTGCTCTGAGCTTAATTATATCCTTCCTTCTATTCACATTTGTTTGTTTGTTGCTCCTTTTCATGTTCTTTGAAGTGTAAAATTAGATTATTTATTTGATTTTTCTTGCTTTTTGTGATAGGCCTGTCATGCTATCAATTTCCCTCTTAGGATTGCTTTCCCTGTGTCCCACAGATTTTTGGATTACTGTGTCCTCATTTTCATTTGTTTCAATATATCTTTTGACTTCTTCCTTAATCTCATTGTTGAGCCGTTCATTGTTTAATACATTGTTTATTTAGCTTCCACATCTTTGCATATTTTTCAGTGCTCTTTTGATTGATTTCTAGTTTCATTGCATTGTGGTCAGAGAACATGCTTGATATGATTTCAATCTTCTTAAATTTATTGAGACTTCCTTTGTGTCCTAGGAGGTGGTCTATCCTCGAAAACACTCCACATGCCCCTGAAAAGAATGTATATTCTGCTGCTTTGGGGTGAAATGCTCTGAAGATATTAATTAAATCCATTTTATCTCATGTATTGTTTAAGACCACTGTCTCCTTGTTAATATTCTGTCTGTAAGATCTATCCATTGAAGTCAATGGGGTGTTAAAGTCACTACCTATGACTGTACTTCTGTTGATCTCCCCCTTTATGTCCATCAACATTTGCTTTACATATTTAGGTGCTCCTGTCTTTGGTATGTAAGTGTTTACTAGGGTTATATCCTCTTATTGGATTGTTCTCTTTATCATCATGTAGTGCCCTTCTTTGTCTCTTACTATAACCTTGGCTTTAAAGTCTATTTTGTCAGACATAAGTACTGCTACCCTAGCTTCTTTTCTTTGCCATTTGCATGAACTATCTTTTTCCACCTTTTTACTTTTAGTCTGTGTGATTCTTTTGATCTGAGATAGGTCTTTTGGAGGCAGAATAGATATGGATCTTGTTTTATCATCCATTCAGCTACCCTATGTCTTTTGGTTGGAGCATTTAAGTCATTTACTTAAGGTGATTATTGATAGATACGTATGTAGTGCCATTTTATTGTTAAACTGTTTTTTTCTGTTTCTATTTCCTTTTTTTTTTTATTCTTAAAGCAAGCCTTTTAACATTTGTTGCAGAATTGATTTGGTGTTATTAAACTCCTTTAGCTTTTTCTTGTCTCTGAAGCTCCTTATTTCTCCTTCAAATTTAAATGATAGCCTTGCTGCCTTAGTTGTACGTCCTTACTGTTGTTCATCACCTTGAATATTTCATGCCACTTCCTTCTGGCCTGAAATGTTTTAGATGAGTAATCAGATGACTGTCTAGTTGATATTCCCTTGTAGGTAACTTCCTGTTTTTTTTCTCGCTGCTGTTAGGATCTCTCCTTATGTTTAAGTCTTATCATTTTAATTATGATGTGTCTTGGTGTAGGCCTCTTTGGGTCCAACTTGTTTGGGACTCTCTGCACTTCCTGGACTTGTGTGACTTTTGCCTTCACCAAATTAGGGAAGGTTTTGGTCATTATTTCTTCTAATAGGTTCTCAATCCCTTGATCACTCACTTTTCCTTCTTGTATTCACATGATGTGGTTGTTAGCTTCATGTTGTCCAAGATGTTTCTTAAGCTCACCTCATTTTTTGAATTCATTTTTCTTCTTGTTGCTCTGCCTGGTTGCTTTTTTTCTACCTTGTTTTCCAAAACACTGATTTGATCTTCTGCTTCATTTAACCTACTGTTTATTACTTCCAATGTATTATTTATCTCAGGTATTTATTGTATTCTCTATTTCTGACTGATCATTTTTTTTATGGTTTCTGTCTTTTTTCATGCTGTTGAGTATCCTTATAATCATTACTCTAAATTCTTTATCTGATAAGTTGCTTCTATTTCATCTACTTCTCCTGTAAAACTCTCTTTTTCTTTTATTTGGGGCCCTTTTTTTGTGTTCTTATTTTTGCTGCTTCTTTGTGTTTTCTTCCTTAGATGTTAAACTAGTCACTTGTTAAACCGATCAGTTTTAATATAATCAGCCTGTTTTTTTATGGGTGAACAATGTTTTAATATTGTATGGATCATCTTTTGTTTATCCATTCATCAGTTGATGTACATTGGGGTTGTTAGTAACCCCAACTTTTGGTAATCCACTTTTTTGGCCATTATGCTGCTATAAAAGGAGTTAGTAAAACAAAACTAAAATGCCTGTTATCTGCAGTCAGGCATAAGCCCCACAGGGTGGGGCAGAGTAATTCTTGGGGGTGGGGCTATTGCTTCTCCTTATGCTGATGTCATTCAGAGAGGAGTGCTCTGTCTGAGAGAGATGGGTCCTGCAGTATGGGGAGTGACTCAGCACATGGATCTTGGTGGCTGTTCCCTTATTTCTCCTTCCAGAACTACCAACCCCAGGCTGTCATCAACTGTCTCTAGTCCACTCTGCCTTCCCTTTGCTGTCACCCAGGGTAGGTGGCTGCAAATGCAATTTTGTACTTTGGGACTTTAAAAGGCTCTCTGTGTCTCCAGCCATCTCTCTCTGGCTGACAGAACCCTTGCTGCTTTTCATACCTGGATATTATCTGGGTTCTTTTATGGCTCTGGTGCTGTAGGCTATGGAACTCGGCTTGAGGTTTAGACCCCACACTTCTCAGGAGGTTCCCCCCAGCTGCTGAAATATCCCTCTTGCACTTCAGCTGCTATCCTTGGGAGCCCAGACAGCCCTCTCACTTCTCTGCACTCTGTACAAGTCATATTGTGGTGAATGGTTTCTTCTGTTTCTCCGTGGTTCTAAAGCCTATCTCCTGCTAACATTTAGTTGGTTACTCAGGAGGATTTCTTTACATTTTAGTTGTAATTCCAGATTTGTCCTAGGAGTAGGTTAGTGTAACTTCCACTTACTCCTCCACCATCTTGGATCTCTTTTGTCCATTTTCCTCTTATACCCTTAGCTCCTTAAAATAGGAACCGTATCCACCTTGACTATTAGTACTTCTCCAGCACTTAATAGGTATTTGTGGAAAGTAGAAAGGGTGGAAGGAAGGAAGGAAAGAAGGAAGGAATAAAGGAAGGAAGGTAATAAGCAAAGGAAGAAAGATTAATTTAAAATAATATTAAAAGTATGCTTGGCAAAAGGAATCTGTTATTATTGCTGTTCTAGAGAGAGGTTTCATAATAAGAGTATCTATATTAAAACATTTTACCTGCTAAGAAGGGGATCTGGATGTGGAGCATTCTTTGAATTCAGGATGAAGAGGTCATTGCTCACCATAGATGAAGCTGAAGCCCTGTGGGAATTGAGGGACCTCTCCCCACTTTGTTGTCCTGTAAGAGAGCTGCCTATAGCCATTAACTGTGTACCTTTAGAAAGCTTCTCAGTTTCTTTTAGCCTTTATTTGCTCATGTATAACATGAGGGGGTTGAACAAACCCGTTGCTAGTTTGATTTCACTTTGTAACTCACTCCTTTCCTTTCTAAGGCTTTTGGGTCCCATTTATTTCTTTCTCCCTTGCTCCCTTATCCCCACTTCTAAGTGTATTAGTTAGTAGTGAAAATTAAAGATTGAAAGTTTTTTGGGTAAGTAGACAAGAGTGTGTATATAGTTGCTTTACACTTGGGTCTTCATTTTACTGAATTCTGTTTTCATAGGTTTCATTTGATCTTCTAGATAGTCTAGGATATTTTGAGATTCAGACCTAGTTTTTAACTTGGAGCATTAGTTTTAGCCACATCATCTATTGTCAATTCCATCTTATTATTATTTTTTTTTGCTAGAAAGCTTGACTCTGGTCAGCAGTTTTAACCAAATGTCCCTAATTATATGGATAATCAAAGGCATATAAGTCTATATTGTGTAGCTTTTGAACAAAAGACTATAATGAATAGTGAGACTTCCATTGGAATAAGGTTCTTCCCAAAGTTTCATGTTAACACATGTCTATGAATTCTCTCAGCTCCTGATATGGCTTGTTTCTTTTCATTGTTGACATCTCAGCTCAAATGTCATCTTCCTGTAGAACACTCCTTTGACCATCCTGGCTAAAAAGTCCTTCTATTCCTCAGTCACTTCACCACATTGCTGTGTTCCATTATTTTTGGAGTATTTATCACTGCTTAAGATTATAATGTCTATTTGTTTATTTATTTATTTAATGTTTCTCATTGACTAAAATGCAAGTTCTATGGAAGGTGGGACTTTATCTTTTTTACTGTTGTATACTCAGCACTTAGGAAAATGCATGCACAAAACAGATGCTTGAATAAATACCATAGTGAATGGGTGAATCTTTGGGATGTGCAGGAGTTTATGTAATCCATTCGTCCAGCAGCCTCAAACATTGGTACTTTTGTGTGATTGCTATGGAAAATGAATGGTTTAATAATCTTAAGGTTTTTAACATTGGACTAGCTGGTCTCTTGGTCTCTTATGGGCTTTTCAATTTGATATTCTCTGCTTTCCATTTATATTTATTTTTATTAGCTAGGAAACTATATATAATATTGTATATATTTTATATTATCTATATTTTATATATAATTATACATAATGCAATTGTATATAATTTTAAATATTAAATATTATGTTTAATATATAAATTTTGTAGCTTGTATATACTTTATTTATAGTATGTAATATATATACAATTTCCCAGCTAATATAGATAGATATAAATCTGTGTGTATACATATTTATACCAAAATTTCTAATATTTGGAATAAATAATGACTTACATCTATGTTTCACCTTTTTTAAAAGCTGAAAAATTCTAGAGTATAAAGATGGAGGTAATAGGTGGGAGCAGATTCCTCTTCCCCCTGCACATGGGTGAAACACCAGGCTGATCTACTGAGGAAAAGAGCAAACAGTCAACAATACCCCAACATATATGAAGATAGATGGCCAAAAATTGTAGAGGACATCGAAAAACCAGATGGTAAGGAGAGTGCTCCAGGACAATAAGGTCCCTGAGGCCAATGTGGGGACCAGGGTGGCTGGACATTCACATAGGCCTGGGAAGAAAGAGTGTACGCCCAAAACTGAGGGACCAGAGGCAGCCTGGCCAAGTATGCACACCCGCAGCCCTAGGGAGAGTACGCATTGTGGAAGGCCCTGCACCCATGCCCAAAACCCTGGGAAGAGTGTGTACTCCGGAAGGCCCCCAAGCCCACACCTGAAGCCCCAGGAAGAGAACCCGCCTGAACCTCTGGTCCTCCAAAGGCTACTGGGAAACTGGGCTAGAGGCTGACCAAGTGCCAATCAAGAAAAGAGAAAAGCAAAACAATTTCCCCTCAGCCTGCCAAAGCCAAGGAAGAACAGCAAAACTGGCTTAGCCAGTTTGAAGCCAGCCGGAGGCTTTTTTTTTTTTTTAAATACCACAAGGCAGACAAAAAAACTTGGACCTGTGGAAAGACCAGAGTGGGACATAAAGAGGGGGCATGCCAACAGCTGAGACAGTGAGACAAATTTTAGTTTGCTACTACAGAGAACTTACAAGTTTTGCATATTTGTATTATTATTTTTTCATTATCTTGTATCTTTTACTTTATTACTATTTTTGTATTTCTCTTTTTTCTGTTTAGTCTTCATCACTTGGCTAGTTAAATTGCATTATTTGATTGGTTTCCCTTGTTCTCTCTTTCATAGTGTATTATTAATTTACTGTCTTTCACTTCACTTGTATTACATTAGCACACTACTCTAGGACCTATATTTCCTATTATGGTTATCCAGATCACATAGATTCTGTCATATGACTGTTGCTGCATTATTTATTGTAAATAATACTTGTTCCATACAATCGTAAATACTGCACAGCACCACTCTCAGATCTTAGCCCACTTCACTGTTTCCTGAACTTTGTTACTGTTGTGGTTAACTCTATTCTCTCACACAACACACATATTTTCTATCCATTACTCTCACTTTACCTCATAATCTGACCTCCCACAAGCTACTGCTTTTTAGGTCCAACTCACAATCCTTCCCCACCAACAAGAGTCTTATCTTATTTCCACCCTTTCTAAAAAGAGGGTAGTTGTGTGAAATATCACAGTTAACACTACACATATCCAAAGGATCTCCTATCTCTTTTTAAAATATATTTTTAAATTTAATTGTTGTTCAAGTTGTTTTCTGTCTTTTATTCCCATCCCACTCCACCCTCCCAATGCTCCCCACCTCCCTCCCATTTGCACCCCCCTTAGTTGTCGTCCATGTGTTCTTTATACTAGTTCCTGTAAATCCTTCCCCCTTTTCCCCTGAAATTCCCTCCTATATCCTCTCTGTGGTCTGGTACTTTCAATATCATAGCATAACTCCTGCTGTCTTAAGCCATTTTGTCTCCAACCTCCAACAGATCACAAAAAAAGAGTACATGAAAGCTGTGAACACCAGGATACCTGCTGGAAGAGGAAACCCACCAACAAATGAGCCACCAACAGATAAAAACAGAAGAAAGTGAAGGAGGGAGTGGAGGCCACACTAACTCAACCCAGGATATATCTAGAAATACAACTAAATAGTAAAGAAATTACCCAGAGCCAACAACTAAACAAGAGCAAGAGAGAATCCTCAAAACCTTGTACACACTGAAGAAGCAGCTTCAACATAACCTGCCCACACCTACACAACAGAATACAATCAGTAGTAAACAGAGTGACCCTCAGTTAACCAGCCGGAGGGAAGGATCCACCAAAGACAGACCCAACAACAATCAAAACCCAAAGCCATACACAGAGCCAACATAAATGACAGCCCAAGACCAGGGAGCTCAGGAGATCAATGAGATATCACAACTGAATCTCAGAGGTATTCTACCATAGTAGTTCACAGCATAAACCCAGGGAACCAAAACAAATCAATTTAAGAAGCAGAGGCTAAGAAGAAGAGTCTCACAAACAATGAGAAGACAAAAAACAATCCCCAAATGAAAAGAAAGAAGGAAGCCTCAGAGAGAATGCTAAATAAAATAGAGGCACTTAACTATTAGATAGTGAGTTCAAAGTAATGGTTATAAGAAAGCTCAATGAGCTCTCAGAGAATTACCAAAAACTACAGGGAAACTACAGTGAACTCACTGCAAACTATACCAAAAGGAAAAAGGAAATAGAAACTATCTTGACAAGGGTCAAGAGAAAATGAAGAATACAATTTCTGAACTGAAGAACACAGTAGAAGGAATCAAAAGCAGGCTGGAGGAAACAGAGGATCAGATCAGCAAGCTGGAGGACAAGGTAGAAGAAAAATTCCAGAATAAGCAACAAAAGGAAAAGAGGCTCAGAAAGAATGAAGTGGGGTTAAGGAAGATGCAGGACAACATGAAACATCATAATTTTCATATAATAGGGAAACCAGAAGGAGAAGAAGAAGAGCAAGGGATAGAGAACCTGTTTGAAAAAATTATAATGGAAAACCTCCTTAATTTGGGCAGGGAAAAAGTCACACAAATCCAGGAAACACAGAGTTCCAATGAAGAGGAACACAAAGAAGCCCACTTCAAGACACATCATCATTAAAATGGCAAAATTACAAGACAGGGAGAGAACTTGGAAGGCAGCAAGGGAAAAGCAGGAAATAACATACAAAGGAGCCCCAATAAGACTAGCAGCTGACTTCTCAATGGAAATGCTCGAAGCCTAAAAACAATGGCAAGAAATATTATAAGTAATAAAAACCAGAGGCTTGCAACCAAGACTGCTTTATCCAGCAAGTCTCTCAATTAAAATGGAAGGCCAAATAAGGAGCTTCTCAGACAATAGAAGGCTCAAAGAATACATGAACTTTAAATAAGCTCTACAGGAGATGTTAAAGGGTCTGCTTTAAGAATAGGAAGAAAAACAGTGAAAGAGACAGGAGCATTGGTATCAAAAAATTGCAATGAATAAGTACATATTAATAAGAACCTTAACAGCTCTATATCAAAAGATATAGAAAAGCTGAATGGATAAAAAAATCATAACTGACACATACGCTGCCTACAGGAGACCTGCCTCAGAAAGAAAAAATCTACACAGATTGAAAGTGAAGAGGTAGAAACAAGTTTTCTAGACAAAAGGACAGGAAAAAAAGCTGGGGTAGCAATACTCATATCAGAAAACATAGACTTCAAAAAAGGGCCATAAAGAGAAATCTCAAAGGTCACTTCATAATACTCAATGGAAGAATCCACCAAGAAGACATTAACATTGTAAATATATATGCACTCAACGTAGGAGCACCCAAATACATTAAGAAATTTTTAGAGGACCTCAAGAAATATAGTAACAGCAACAAATTATAATAGGGGATTTTAACAACTGACTGTCAAAAAATGAACAGATCTTCCAAACAAAATATCAATAAAGATATTGTGGCATTGAACAATGTCCTACATGAAATGAACTTAACTGATATATATATATAGATCCATTAATCCCAAACGAGCAAAATATACATTTTTTTCAAAAGCACATGAAACATTTTCAAAGATAGACAACATGATAGGACACAAAACAAGCCTAAACAAATTCACGAAAATTGAAATCATATCAAGAATTTTCTCTGACCACAAAGGACTGAAACTAGAAACCAACCCCGAAGGAAAAAAAAACCTAAAAACACTTAAAATGAAGATTGAATAGCATGCTATTAAACAATTAATGGGTCAAGAATGAAATTAGGGAAGAAATCAAAAAGTTTCTGGAAACGAATGAAAATGAACTCACATTAGTCTAAAACTTATCAGATGCAGGGAAGGCAGTCCTGAAAGGGAAGTTTATAGCGATACAGACCTATCTAAAAAAAATAGAAACATTTCAAAAAAGCAACCCAACCCTATGCCTATAAGAACTTGAGTAACAACAACAAAGACAACCCAGAGCAAGTAGAAGGAAGGAAATAACCAAGATCAGAGCAGAATTAAATGACATAGAGACTAAAAGCACAATTCTAAGGAACAATGAAGGACCTGGTTCTTTGAAAAGATAAAATAGACGAGCCTTTAAGCAGGCTCATCAGGAAAAAAAGAGAGACGACCCAAATAAACACAATCAGAAATGAAAGAGGAGAAATTACAACTGATACCACAGAAATGCAAAGGATTGTAAGAAATTGCTATGAAAACTATAGGCCAAAACATATGAAAATCTATGTGAAATGGACTAATCTAGAAAAATATAATCTTCCAAAACTGAATGAAGAAGAAGCAGAAAGCCTGAACAGATCAATAACAGCAGACAAAATTGAAGCAGCAATCAAAAAACTCCTGACACACAAAAGCCCTGGTCAGACAGTTTCACAGGAGAATTCTAGAAAGCACTTAAAGAAGAGCTAACCCCTATCCTTCACAGACTTTTTCAAAAAATCCAAAATTATAGAAGACTCCAAATCTCTTTTTATGAAGCAGCATCACTCTAATCCACAAACCAGATAAAGACACAACTAAATAAAACATCAGGCCCATATCGCTGATGAACATTGATGCTAAAATCCTGAATGAAATATTCGCAAACCTCATCTAGCAATATGTTAAAAAGATCATACAACATGGTCAAGTGGGATTGATTCATCCCAGGGATGCAAGGATGGTAAAATATTTGCAAGTCAGTAAACACCACGTAAACAAAAGCAAAGACAAAAATCACAAGATCATATCAATAGATGCGGAAAAAGCATTTGATAAAGTACAGCACCCATTTATGATAAAAACACTCAGCAATGTGGAAATAGAGGGAGCATTCCTCAACATAATAAATGCCATATATGAGAGACATACAGCCGACATCAAACTCAATGGGCAAAAACTAAAAACTTTGCCACTAAGATTAGGAACAAGACAAGGTTATTCACTTTCACCTATTCTATTCAACATAGTATTCGAAATTTTCGCTATAGCAATCAGACAAAAAAAAAGGAAATAAAAGGAATTCAAATTGGAAAGGAAGAAACAAAACTGTCATTGTTAGCAGATGAAATGATAGTGTACATAGAAAATGCTATAGACTCCACAAAAAAAAAACAAAAAACGCTTCACCTAATAAAGAAATTTTGCAAAACAGTGGGATACAAAGTCAATATCCAGAAATCAAAGGCATTTTTATATACCAACAATGAAACATCAGAAGCAGAAATCAGGAAAAAAGTTCCATATGATATTGCAACAAGAAAAATAAAATACTGGCCTGGCTGGCATAGTGGAGTGAGTGCGAGCTTGCAAACCAAAGGATTGTGGTTTTGATTCAAAGTGAGGGCACATGCCTCGCTAGCAGGCCAGTTCCCAGTGGGGGACACATGAGAGGCAACCATACATCGATGTTTTTCTCCCTCTCTCCTTCCCTTTCTCTCTAAAGATAAATAAATAAAATCTTTAAAAAAAAAGAAAAAGAAAATACTTAGGAAAAAAAAAAACTAACCAAGGAGGTTAAAGACCTGTATTCTGAAAACTACACAACACTGAAGAAAGAAATCAGGGCAGACACAAACAAATGGAAGCATATATCATGTTCATGGATCAGAGGAATTAACATCATCAAAATGTTCATACTTTGTAAAGCAATTTATAGATTTAATGCAATAGCTGTTAAAGTACCAATGGCATATTTCACAGATGTAGAACAAGCACTTCAAAAACTTATATGGAACCATAAATGACCCCGAATAGCTGCTGTTATTTTGAGAAAGAAGAACAAAGCAGGAAGGATCATAATACCCAATACCTAACAATTACAAGGACACTGTAATAAAAAAACAATAACAGGCGTTTTTACGACTGTTGGGACTGGTGTAAAAACAGGCACATAGACCAATGGAATAGAACAGAGAGCCCAGAAATAAACCCAAATCTTTACAGTCAATTAATATTTGACAAAAGGGGCAGCAACATAAAATGGAGTAAAAATAGCCTCTTCAACAAATGGTGTTGGGAGAACTCAACAGCTACGTGCAAAATAATGAAACTTGAGCACCAACTTACACCATACACAAAAATAAATTCAAGGTGGATAAAAGATTTAAATATAAGTTGTGATACCATTAAAATTTTAGAGGAGAACATTGGCAGGAAAATCTCAGATATTCCACACAGCAATGTTTTCACTGATATGTTCCCTCAAGCAAGAAACATAAAGGAAAGAATAAACAAATGGGGTCCCACAAAATAAAAATCTCCTGCATGGCTAAAGAAAAGAGAATTAAAATAAAAGGAGAATGAACTGCATTTTTGCCAGAAAAATAAAACATATTTGCCAACGATACCTGAGACAAGGGTTTAATCTCCAAAATATATAAAGAACTCACAAAGCTCTACTCTAAGAAGACAAGCAACCCAATTAAAAAATGGGCAAAATTTGTGAACAAACACTTCTCCAAGGAGGACATGCATAGGGTCCAGAGACACATGAAAAGATGCTCAATATTGCTAGCTATCAGAGAGATGCAAGTTAAAACCACAATGAGATACCACTTTACATTGGTCAGAATGGCCATTATAAACAAAGCAACAAACAAGTGTTGGAGAGGTTGTGGAGAAAAGGGAACCCTAGTACACTTTTGGTGGGAATGCAGACTGGTACAACCACTATGAAAAACGGTCTGGAATTTCCTCAGAAAACTAAAAATGGAACTGCCTTTTGACCCAGCAATTCCACTGCTAGGATTATATCCGAATAACACTGAAACACCAATCCAAAAGAACCTACATACCCCAGTATTCATAGCAACACAATTTACAATAGCCAAGAGCTAGAAACAACCTAGGTGCCCATCAGTAAATGAATGGATTAAAAAACTATGGTACGTTTACACAGTGGAATTCTATGCAGCAGAAAGAAAGACGGAGCTCCTACCCTTTGCAACAGCATGTATGGAACTGGAAAGCATTATGCTGAGCAAATTATGGTGAAAGACAAATACTATATGATCTCACCTTTAACAGGAACGTAAACAACAAAAACAAACAAACAAACAAAATATAACCAAAAACACTAAAATTGAAAATAGGTTCACAGGGACCAGAGGGAAGAGGGGAGCGAGCTTCAGGGGAACAGGTTGAAGGGTATTCAGGAACAATTATAAAGAATACATGGACAATAATAGGGGTGTGGAAATGGATGGGTTGGGAGGGCTGGGGGTTTGGGCTCAGGTGGGGGGAAAAGGCAGAAAACTGTACTTGAACTATTAAAAAAATAAAAGATGTCATGAAAGAGACACACATGGGCTCTCTGGGACCAGAAGAGTGTTCCATTCTAGACTAAATTATTCCTTCAGCCAAGCTCTGAGAGAACTTGGGATCAATGTCTTTTCTTCCAAGTCTTGGTTATTCATACACATATAAATATTTAGAGTGCACTGTATCTCATTATCATTGTGGTTTCAGTCATTATCCACAAATACTTTGCTTGTCTTCAGAGAAGTTCTTGTTTCTGCATAGCCAATACTAAGATAGCATTCTTTATAGAATACTATCTTAATTTGTCTTATTTATAAAGAACAATCCTAGAGTAAGGTCCAAACTTTCTCTGCATTCTGCAGTTTTTGCGAGTAAATATGATGAGGTGTAGCATTAAAAAAAGCAACCAAAGAAACGTATTTTCAGAACAGCTATATATATAGTGTTTCCTTCCAAGTGACATGTGAGAGATTTATTGT
The DNA here is from genome assembly GCF_021234435.1 of Artibeus jamaicensis. Classification (NCBI taxonomy): domain Eukaryota; kingdom Metazoa; phylum Chordata; class Mammalia; order Chiroptera; family Phyllostomidae; genus Artibeus; species Artibeus jamaicensis. The sequence goes on from NW_026521822.1 coordinate 634,170, forward strand.
TGTCTGTCATATAAAGTGTACCATATTTTGCCATGTACAATGTGCACATTTTCATCCAAATTTTTGAGGCAAGAATAAGAATGCATATTATACATTGGTAGTACCTGAAATACCTTGTATCTGTTCTTGTGTTTTCTAACAGGTGAAAGATTTATACAATCTGAATGGAAACCAGAGTATATTCTTGTGTTTTATAATTATTTGTTACATCAAGTTTCTTGTAACATATGTTCAAAAGTAAATGTTAAAATTTTTATATAATACAAAAAAATAAGTATCCAAATATAAATAAATGATTGAATTAAAAAATTAAAACAAAGATTTTTTTAAAGTTCGCACCAAAAATGTGGGTGTGCATTATACATAGCAAATTACAAGATTTTTGAAGAATGTATACAGATGAAGTCTGAATAGGCATGGTTGTTGAAGTAATGGTATATAGGCAGTTAACCATGTGGCTATTTGCTTTAGCCAGGCCAGCAGCAGAGAATAGTGGAGAATTTCTCTGGTATTTAACATATGTTAAAGGGCTTGCTGAATTAGGACAGGCCCACAGAGGGTATATTTTTCTTTTAATTAATACAGTGTCAACTGATTAAGATGGTAATCATACTTTTGATACTCCCGCATATTCACTAACTTTTCCCACACTCAAAGTGGGGAAGGCATTATGTTAGACTTGTATATCAGGCAGTATGAATCTTAGAATTCTGTCCACCACAAATGGCAACTGCCTTTCATCTTTCAGTGCACAGTAAAAATTAATAAAAATTTAAAAAATCAAATCTCTCTCTAGGGATCATGTATCAAATTGGTGCTAGGTCTTTATTCTATAGTGTCTTCTTTCTTTATTTTCTGTCTAAAATTTTAAACATTGAACTGTGTTTTGTATTTGATATAGAATTCTCCCAAACTAAACATAAGATAAGGAAAAGTCAATCTCACATCGGACATGTATAGAACGAATACATTCTTTTTAAAAATTGTTTTATTTAGTTATTTTTCAAGTACAGTTTTTTGTCTATTTCTCCCATCCCAGCCCCCCTGCCCTGTGCTCCCCACCTCCATCCCATTTCCACGCGCCTTACTTCTCGTCCCTGTGTCCTTCCTATTTGTCAAATCCCTCCCCATTTTCCCATTAAATTCCCTTCCCTCTCCCCTCTGGTCACTGCCCACTTGTTCTCTATTTCAGTGTCTTCATTTTTATTCTGTTTGCTTGTTTGCTTGTTTGTTTTGTTGTTTAGCTTCCTGTTAAAGGTGAGATCATATGGTATTTGTCTTTCAGTGCCAGGCCTATTTCATTCAGCATAATGCTTTCCAGTTCCATCCATGTTGTTGCAAAAGGTAGTAGCTCCTCCTTTCTCTCTGCTGCATAGAATTCCATTGTGTATATGTACCACAATTTTTTCATCCATTCATTTACTGATGGGCACCTAGGTTGCTTCCAACTCCTGGCTATTGTAAATTGTGCTGCTATGAACATTGTGGTGCATAGGTTCTTTGAAATTAATGTTTTAGGATTCTTGGGATATAATCCTAGCAGTGAAATTGCTAGGTCAAAAGGCAGGTCGATTTTTATTTTTCTGAGAAAATTCCATACTGTTTTCCATAATGGTTGTACCAGTCTGCAATCCAACAGTGAACCAACAGTAAACTAAGGACCCCTTTTCCCCACACCCTCTCCAACATATGTTGTTTGTTGCTTTGTTTATGATAGCCATCCTGACTGGTGTAAAGTGGTATCTCATTGTGGTTTTCATTTGCATCTCTATATTAGCTAACGATATTGAGCATCTCTTCATGTGTCTCTGGATATTTTGTATGTCCTCCTTGGAGAAGTGTCTGTTCAAGTCCTTTGTCCATTTTTTAATTGGGTTGGGTGCCTTCTTAGAGTGGAGTCGTGTAGGTTCTTTGTATATTTTGGACATTAAACCTTTGTCTGAGGTATCACTGGCAAATATGTTTTCCCATACAGTTGGTTGTCTTTTTATTTTAACACTGTTTACTTTAGCCATACAGAACCTTTTTATTTTCATGTGATCCCATTTATTTATTCTTTCCTTTATATTCCTTGCTCTAGGGGACATATCCGTAAAAATGTTGCTGCGTGGAATATCTGAGGTTTTCTTGCCAATGTTCTGCTCTAGGACTTTAATGGTGTCATGGCTTTTATTTAAGTCTTTTATCCACCTTGAATTTACTTTGGTGTATGGTGTAAGTTGGTGCTCAAGTTTCATTTTTTTGCATGAAGCTGTCCAGTTCTCTTAACACCCTTTGTTGAAGAGGCTATCTTTACTCCATTTTATGTTACTGCCCCCTTTGTCGAATATTAATTGCCTGTAGAGAGTTGGGTTGATTTCTGGGCTCTCTATTCTGTTCCATTGGTCTATGTGCCTGTTTTTATCCCAGTGCCAGGCTGTTTTGGTTACAGCAGCTTTGTAATACAGTTTGATATAAGGTATTGTGACCCCGCTTACTTTGTTCTTCTTTCTCAAAATTGCAGCTGCTATTTGGGGTCATTTATGGTCCCATATAAATTTTTGAAGTGTTTGTTCTATGTCTGTGAAATACACCATTGGTACTTTAATAGGTATTGCATTGAATCTATATACTGCTTTGGGTAGTATGGACATTTTGATGATGTTAATTTGTCCAATCCATGAACATGGTATATGTTTCCATTTGTTTGTGTCTTCCCTGATTTCTTTCTTCAGTGCTGTGTAGATTTCTGTATATAGGTCTTTTACCTCCTTGGTTAGGTTTATTTCCCGATATTTTATTTTTCTTTTTGCTATATCGAATGGGAATTTTTTTCCTTGATTTATGCTCCTGCTGATTCATTGTTAGTATACAAAAATGCCTTTGATTTCTGGATATTGACTTTGTATCCTGCTGTTTTGCCAAATTCATTAATTAGTTTGAGCAGTTTTGGGGCAGAGTCTATAGGATTTTCCATGTACACTATCATGTCATCTGCAAACAGTGACAGTTTTGTTTCCTCCTTTCCTATTTGGATGCCTTTTATTTTCTTTTCCTGCCTGATCGCTGTGGCCAAAACTTCCAAAACTATATTGAATAGAAGTGGTTAAAGTGGACATCCTTGTCTTGTTCCTGATCTTAGTTTTTGCCCATGGAGTATGATATTGGCTGTAGGTCTCTCATAAATGGCCTTTATTATATTGAGGAATGCTCCCTCTATTCTCACTTTGCTGAGTGTTTTTATCATAAATGGGTGTTGTACCTTATCGAAAGCCTTTTCCGCATCTATTGATATGATCATGTGATTTTTGTCTTTGCTTTTGTTTATGTGATGTATATTACATTTACTGATTTGCGAATGTTGAACCATCCTTGCATCCATGGGATAAATCCCACTTGGTCATGGTGTATAATCTTTTGGATATATTGTTGGATGCGATTTGCCAATATTTTGTTGAGGATTTTAGCATCTATGTTCATCAGTGATATTGGCCTGAAGTTTTCTTTCTTTGTTGTATCTCTATCTGGTTTTGGAATTAGGATGATGCTGGCTTCATAAAAGAAGGTTGGGAGTTTTCCATCCTTTTGGATTTTTTGGAATAGTCTGTGAAGTATAGGGGTTAGCTCTTCCTTAAAAGCTTTGTAGAATTCTCCTGTGAACCCATCTGGTCCAGGGCTTTTGTGTGATGGGAGTTTTTTGATTACTGCTTCAATTTATTTTGCTGTTATTGGTCTATTCAGGTGTTCTACTTCTTTTTCAATGAGTTTTGGGAGGTTATATTTTTGTAGAAATGTGTCCATTTCCCCTAGGTTCTCAAATTTCTTGGCATACAGTTCTTCATAGTAATTTCTTACAATCCTTTCTATTTCTGTGGTATCAGTTGTAATCTCTCGTCTTTCATTTCTGATTGTGTTTATCTGTGTTCATTTCCTTCTTTTCTTGATGAGCCTACTTAAAGGCTTGTCTATTTTGTTTATCTTTTCAAAGTACCACCTCCTGGGTTCATTGATCCTTAGAATTGTGCTTTTAATCTCTATGTCATTTAGTTCTGCTCTGATCTTGGTTATTTCCTTTCTTCTACTTACTTTGGGCTGTTTTTGTTGTTGTTCCTCGAGTTCTTGCAGGTGTAGAGTAAGGTTGTTTGTTTGAAATGTTTCTATCATCTTTAGGTAGGCCTGTATTGCTATAAACTTCCCTCTCAGGACTACCTTCGCTGTGTCCCATAAGTTTTGGGTTGTTGTGAGGTAATTTTCATTTGTTGCCAGAAATGTTTTGATTTCTTCCCTAATTTCATTCTTGACCCATTCGTTGTTTAACAGCATACCATTCAGTCTCCATGATTTAGGGTGTTTTGGGTTTTTTTATTTGGGGTTGGTTTCCAGTTTCAGTCCCTTGTGGTCAGAGAAAATACTTGGTATGGTTTCAATATTCTTGAATTTGTTGAGACTTGTTTTGTGTCCTATCATGTTGTCTATCTTTGAGATTGTTCCATGTGCATTTGAAAAGAATGTGTATTTAGCTTCTTTGGGGTGAAGAGCTCTGTATATATCAGTTAGGTCCATTTCATCAAGGGTGTTGTTTAATGCCACAATGTCTTTCTTGATATTTTGTTTGGAAGATCTGTCCATTTTTGATAGTGGGGTGTTCAAATCCCCCACTATAATTGTGTTGCTGTCTACATCTTTCTTTTATTCCTCTAAGATTTTCTTTATATATTTTCGTGCTCCTATGTTGGATGCATATATATTTATGATGTTACTGTCTTCTTGGTGGATTTTTCTTTTGAGTATTATGAAGTGACCTTCTGGGTCTCTCTTTATGGCCCTCTTTTTGAAGTCTATTTTGTCTGATATGAGAACTGTTACCCCAGCTTTTTTTCTTGTCCATTTGCTTGGAAAATTTGTTTCCAGACTTTCACTTTTAGTCTGTGATGGTCTTTTGTCCTGAGGTGGGTGTCCTGTACGCAGCATATGTGTGGGTCGTGCTTTCTTATCCATGCAGCTATTCTGTGTCTGTTGATTGGATCATTTAATTCATTTGCGTTTAAGGTTATTATTGATAGGTACTTATTCATTGCCATTTTTGTACCTGTATTCCTCTCTGTCTGTCTCTTTTCCTTCCTTTCCTTAAAGCAGACCTTTTAGTATTTCTTGTAGAGCTAGCTTGGTGGCAGCAAATTCTTTTAGACTTCTTTTGTCTTGGAAGCTCTTTATGTGGCCTTCTATCTTGATTGAGAGCCTTGCTGGGTAAAGTAGCCTTGGTTGTAGGCCTCTGGTTCTCATTACTTGGAATATTTCTTGCCAATCTCTTCTTGCTTGGAGTGTTTCCATTGAGAAGTCAGTGGCTAACCTTATTGGGATGCCCTTGAATGTTATTTCTTTTTATTCTCCCTTGCTGCCTTTAAGATTCTCTCTTTGTCTTGGAATTTTGCCATTTTAATGATGATGTGTCTTGAAGTGGGCCTCCTTGGGTTCCTCTTGAATGGGACTCTGTGTGATTCCTGGATTTGTGTGACTTTTTCTTTTGTCAAATTAGGGAAATTTTCCCTCTTTACTCTTTCAAATATGTTTTCTATCCCTTGTTCTTCTTCTTCTCCTTCTGGTATTCCTATTATTCGGATATTATTACGTTTCATATTGTCTTGCATTTCTCTTAATCTCTCTTCATTCTTTCTGAGCCTCTTTTCCCTTTCCTGTTCTTTCTGTGAGATGCTTTCTACTTTGTCCTCCAATTCACTAATCCGATCTTCTGTTTCATCCACCCTATTTTTAATGCTTTCCACCGTGTTTTTTAATTCAGAAATTGTATTCTTCATTTCCTCTTGGCCCTTGCTAATAATTTCCATTTCCTTTTTCATGTTGATATAGTTCACAGTGAGATCATTGTAACTTCCCTGTAGTTTCTGGTAGCTGATTGTGAGCTCTTTGAACTTCTTGATCACCAGTGCTTTGAATTCAGTATCTGATAGTTGACTTGCCTCTATTTCATCTAACATTCTTTCTGAGGGTTCCTCCTTTCCTTTCATTGGGGGATTGTTTCTTTGTCTTCTCATTGTTTGTGAGACTCTTCTTGTTAGCCTCAGCTTCTTAGATTAATCTGTTTTGACACCCTCGGTTTATGGTGTGAACTTTTGTGGTGGAATGCCTGTGAATTTCAATGGTGCAGCCTCTTTTGGTTATCCTGTTGTTCTCTGCTTCCACCTACTCAAATATGCAGCAACTTGTGGCTTCTCTCCTACAACAATGTGCAATTTGTCTCTCTGACTCTACTATTGGGAGGCTTCTTCTATGGGTCCAGCTCTTGTCTTTTCATATTTTCAAGTTGATTGTGACTCTTGTGGGTAAAAGAAAGAAATGATAAGGAAAGAAATAAAAGGAAGAAAGAAAAAATGGTAGGGGAATGGAAGAAAGAGCAATAAGTTTAGAAAGAAAAGAAAAAGAAAAAAAACAGAAAATCCGGGAAAAGAGGACAAAAGTATGGAAAGATGAAACAGTAATAAAGTTTAAAAGAAATAACAGATTACTTTAAAAAAGCAAAAAGATAAAGAAAAGGAATGGAGAAGGAAGAAAAGGAAAAAAAGAAAGAATAAAAATAAACTAAAGTAAAGTAAAAAAAAAACAAGAAACAAAAAAACAAAAAATGCGCAAACAAAAATAATCCCTCAAAAACAACATCAGAAAAGGAAATGTCACTTGTTGGCTTCAAACTAGCCGAACTGGTTTTTCTGGTTGCAGTTGGCTGAGGGTCAATTGTTGTGATTTTTTCAGCCAGCCCCTCTCAGGATCCAGACACTTGGCGTCTCTCCCCAGCTCCCTACAATGGGGAACTAGGACTTTCTCGCAGCGCTCCCCTCCCAGGGGTTACTGCCATAGTCTGATTTGCTGTGTTTGCAGGCACCTGCACCGGCCTAGTTGCCTGGTTCCCTCGGGATTGAGCACAGGCCTGCCCCCGTTCAGTTGGGAAGCCCCAGACCCTCTGCCCAATCCTGGGTTTGCTGCCAAGCTGGGTGTGAAGCAGACCAGGCTGCCGTGTCTACTGGATTCAGAGCCCCAGGCTGCACCTCTGAGTTCTCCTGGGCTGCAACCACAGAGTCTTTGGTTGGGGCCCTTTGTCCTCTGCACCCTCTCTGTAAACTCTATCAAACAAGTCTCTCCTGGCTCCCCCACCTTGCTTGGCCAGAAAGGGAGGGGGTTGAGGGTCTCAGCTCTTTTCCCAGGACCCCTCGGCGCCCCCGGCTTCCAGATAGTCTGAGGGGGGTAGACTGGAAGCTGGGAGCCGATCTGAGGACTAGGCGCTGACCTAGAAACTCTGTGTGCTTGTCATGGCATGCTGTGTGGTGTGTATCCCTTTTGCTCCTGTATTTGTCTGGGTCCCCTGGCCAACCTCTGGCAAAAAAAAACCTAGGGATGGAGCAGCACCATGCCGGGCGCTGGACCCAGAACTGTGTGCAGGCTGAAATCTCCTCTGCTCCCCTCTGGTTGGGTCTCTTGGCCGGTCTGGGCCCAAAAATCTTAGGGAGGGAGCTTTCTGGGCGCTGAACTTTGGCCTAGGCGCCCTCAGGCACTTGCCCAGACACACTGCGTGTGGAGCGACTATTTCCCCAACTTGCGCACAGGCTGAAGTTTCTTCCACACCTCTTTGCCTCGGCCAGTCGGCCTGCCTGGAAGAAAAATCCCAGGGAGGGAGCCGTCTGGGCGCTGAACGCTGTCCCAGGTGCCTTTAGGCACTCTCCCAGACAAGGTTCCCACCAGGCACTGAACCTCCGAGCTATGCACAGACTGAAATCACCTCTGCTCCCCTCTGGTTGGGCCACTTGGCAGGTCCCCGGCCCAAAAATCCTAGGGAGGGAGCTTTCTGGGCGCTGAACGTTGGCCTAGGCGCCCTCAGGCACTTGCCCAGACACACTGTGTGTGGAGCGACTAATTCCCCAAATTGCTCGCAGGCTGAAATTTCTTCCACACCTCTTTGCCTGGGCCACTCGGCCTGCCCGGCAGAAAAATCCCAGGGAGGGAGCCGTCCGGGCGCTGAAGGCTGCCCCAGGAGCCGTTTGGCTCTGGCCACAGGGCACTGGTTCCCCTACCCTGTACCGGCTGTTTCTCCCTGCTCCATCCCAGAGACTACTGTACCGCTGCTGTCTCCCTACCGTCTGGTTCCTCCGTGACCAATGAGGTTTCTGTCCTTCAGGTATCTTGATGTTCTCAGCCTCCACCTACTCACGCTGGTCCTCGCGCTGGTCCCTGTGGTGGTGGTCTACCACTGCTGAGTGTCCTGGCTCCTGTATCTGACTCCTCTAGCACCCAGGCTCCTCACTATGGCAGCAGCCCAGGGGCTGCGAATTTCCCAGCTCTTGTAGTTGACTCCTCTGGTACCCAGGCCTGTCACAGGGGCCTTGAGTGTCCCGGCTCCCGTATCTGACTCCCCCGCACCCAGTCCCATCATTATGACAGTGGTACAGGGGCCAAGAATGTCCTGGCTCCCGTACCTAACTTCCTGGTGCCCAGGCCCGTTGCTATGGCGGTGGCTTAGGGGTCTCGTGTGTCCCAGCTCCCATAGCAGACTCTGCCACTGCCTGGTGTTTCAGCATTGGTCACAATGTCTGGTCTTTTAATTTTATAAATGCTGGGTAACTGATGGTTTATTGTGCTGTTTCTCTATAGATCTGCCAGGAATTTCACCCATGAGTACAGAAGCTAGAATCCACTTTGTCCTACTCTGTCGCCATCTTCCCAGCATCCCCTACTTTTTTTTTTTTTAAATCTTCAGCTGAGAATATGTTTATTGACTTTTCTCATTGCGTGTGCCTTCTCGGTCTTTGTGGATGGGGGAGAGCCATAGGAATCCCCTGACCCGGGTCTAAATCCGCTGTATTTAGAAAAACCAGTCAGGGTAGCCACGGTTACTAGCACCTGATTCACGGAGCAGAACTAATACATTTTAAGCAATGATTTGTAAATGGGAATCCAAAAATCTGAGAAATACCCAACATTAAATAAAGGTAAACTCAGACACCATAACTCAGAAGAGTATGCTCATATTAATCTGTCTAAGGATATAGGCAAGCTAGTTAGGTTTTGTATTATGTAAAACAAGCTGATTCATACAGGGAAATGCGCTGCAATGAACTTGTGAAAGGCTTGAAGCAGAGTTGTTAAGTTTTTATTTTTAAACTGACATTTTTTTCTTTTCTAATTATTTTTTAATTTTGATTTTTTACATATTTTATTTATTTATCTTTAGAGGGGAAAGGAAGGAGATGGGGAGAGAAATATCAATGTATGGTTGCATCTTGTGTGTCCCCTGCTGGGAACTGGCCTGCATCCCAGGCATGTGCCCTGCCTGACTAGGAATCGAACCACAATACTCTGGTTTGCAGGCCTGCGCTCAATCCACTGAGCTACACCAGCAAGGGCCAGAGTTGTTAAGTTTAATAATAGCAGCCAGTAAATCATCACACTTTTTTTCCTTGGCTTTTGTTCCCAGATAAAAGAACAAACATCCCACTTGAATTTGGTTTTCTATGTACCACACAGAGAGTTTAGTGACCAATGGGCATGGAAACTACAACATTTTGGGTGATTATATTTCTTAAACAAAAATAATAGATATTCAAACTGTATATTTTTCTTTTATGAATTTGACTAAAGTTAATTGACAGCCTAGAATCCAACTGTCTCTAGGTACACCAAAGGAATTCACCCTATAAACATAATCTTGTGGACTAGATTTAAATAAGAAGATCAAGAACTCGTCATCCCCTGTGACCCAACTGGCCCCCAGCCTAATCAACAACTCTGTCAGCTTTCCCTTACTGCTGCATGTTGGATTGATAACATGCTTTGAGAAGGCAATGTCGGTGACCTCAATGTTCAGCAAAAATCATCTGGTAGCACAGCCTAATAATCTGAATATGTCTCTTAGCTGAAAGGAGCAAGAAGTTGTAGCAGTCACCACAACTATGGTGTGGCTGAAACACTTGGGAGCTTTCAGCTGAGTAATAAGGGGATCTATGATGATATGGCTTCAATATGACTTAATAGTGACTAGCATTTAGCATTAGCCTGCTGGGAATTTTTAAAGTTTTTTCTAGTAAATGTAAGCATGCACTGTGATTGTTCTTCAACATAAAACCTTTCTCTTGACTTTACGCAATACTTCTACTCTTTTTCCTCTTTTGGATTTTAGAAATTCTAAGCAAATCTTCATAAAAGTCCCCAATTTAAAGGGTGGAAGAAAGGGGTAAAAGTGAAGAATTTGTTTTCTTCACTTTTTAGGTGACAGAGAAACATGTTTTATCTCATTTTTAATTCTGCATTTATGACATTCCTTTTATTTTCTACTTATCAGGCTTCACTTATCTCCAAATGTGGAGACAAAGGAGAAGAATAGTGAACTTGAAGAGCTGTTTTGAATCTATTCTATATAGTCAATATTTTCAATAAAATTTCTCACGTTATGGATATACCAATACTAAAATCAAAATTATTAAACTTAAATTCACATCAGGATCCAAAGACTGGGAAAAAAAATCAGGAATGCTTCATGACACAGTTCAGCCTTGAGTTCATAATTTTCTATAATGGCCTATTTTTGAAAAATAGATAAACAAGATTTAATTGTGAAGTGAATGCAGAATTATATAACAATAAGCAATATTTCTTCAACAGATTAGTGTTTAGAAATATATTTGAATTGAAATTGTTACTGAAATTGTTACATTATGTTGGACAGTCTATTTTTATGCTGCTCTAAACATAATTATAATTAGGCTAATAGAAAATAACTGTTTTCTCCCCAGATTTATTGAGGTAAACTTGGAAAGTAAAATGGTTTATATTTTAGGTGTGCAATATGATAAAATTAGCAAATAAAAACTGTAGTTCAGACATGTAACGTCTTGATATGTATGTACATTGTGAAATAAGTGCCATAATCTAGCTAGCTAACATATCCATTACTTTACAAAGTCACTATTTGAGTGTGTGTATGCGATAGAAACACAATCTCTCTTAGCAGACTACAAGTACACAATAGTGTAATATTAACTATAAATCATCATGCTGTACATTAGTGCTCTAGAAATGAAGTCAAAATCTTAGCCACTTTCTTAATGATTACATTTAAAACTTGGTCGTAACATCACCTGCTTACCTGTTAAGGTTAGGTGATATTGCAGATATTATTGTAGTAAATGTGAATGAAATGCTTGCCTGGTACCCTAGGAATGGTTTGAATTGCTAAAACAATTTAAAGAGAATAGGTCTGAGAATGAAAGACACAGAAACCTAGACACAGAGTTTATTGATGCTGTTTATCACATAAAGATATGGGATCATAGACTGAAGTAAGGTGCCTTCTTGGTGAAATAGACTGTATACCTAAAGGTGGTGACTGACTTAAGTTACTTGTGATTTAGAGTAAATACAAATGATTTTCCTTAGTATAATTGATCCACCAACCTCAAGGTTTTTTTTTTCATAAATATGGTTAAAATTCACATAAATTTATTTCCATCAGATCTTCTTGGGGTCTTTACTATGCACTGAATTCGTGTGTCCCACCAAATTTATATATTGAAACCCTAACTCCCAATATGAGACAGTATTTGGAGGTAGAACCTTTTAGGAAGTAATCTGGTTTAGATGAAATCCTAAGGGCGGAATTCCCATGATGGGATTAGCATCCTGATAAGAAGAGGAAGAGAGACAAGAGCTTTCTCTCTGCCAGGAAGGACACACTGAGAAGTCTGTGAGCCAGGAAGAAGGCCTTCATGAGGGAACTGAACTGGCTGGCACCTTGACTTTGGACTTTCCAGCCTCCAGAACTGTGATAAACCAATTCCTGTTGTTTAAGTTGCCTAGGGTATGGTATTTTGTTATAGCCACCTGAGCTGACTAATACACTAATGTTTACCATGATGACAATGCTCACTATAAATTTCTGTTTTGTTTCTCAAATGTATTTGATTAGAAATCCTTTTCTCAGAGCATTTGGGGGATGATGTGGGCAGAATTGCCCTTTAATAAGGCAAGAAAGTCTCCTGTTAATGAGATTTTATGCTTTAGACACCCCAATATGACCCTCAACTGCCTATTCCCCATTCACAGGGCCATGGGATTATTCTTAAACAGAATCATAGTTCGTCCCTATACTTCTTGCTCTGGGCATGAATGTGTTTCTATTCTAGCTTGTTCTCCTGAAAATGGACTGAATCCATTATATTCAAGCCAAGGGATGGCCAAAGGGAAGCTGTTCGCAGGAGGTTGAAGGATAGAGCATGGATATGTGCACTATTGCACCCAAACATGAGGCCTCTCTTAATTTGCCCTGGAGCCAAAGATGGGAAGACAAAGGAGATGGCTGGGAACAATTTCACCTTCCATGATCAAATTTGGGAGCAGAATGCTGTGAAATCTAAGAATTCTAAATTTGAATCTGGCCTTTCAAGTTGTTATGAAGGCATATTTGCAAAGGTAGTATGATACTTTATTTAATAATATGCTAGTTTGATTTATAACATAAAATATTTAGACATAGGGTAAGTGGGCCTCTGTTTGTACCCTATGTATCTTCAAGCCTTGCGGAAGAAGAGTACAGATGGAATTGGTGGGAGGAGAATACATCCCAAGAAAAGGAAGAGAGAGTTGGCAGTATAGAGCAATGATTCTCAAACTTCACTATGCAATGGAATCACCTGGAGATGTTAGTAAAACACAGGTTATTGGGCTCTACCCCCAGAGCTTCTGATTCAGCAGGCCTAGAATGGGCCCTAAGAACTTTCATTTCTAACAAGTTCCCAGATGATTTTGTTCCTGCTGGTTTGGGGATAATACTTTGAGAACCACTGATATAGAGCACTGGACACTATTTCTGAAAGGCTATACTTTTGTTAGTAGAGATAGCCTTGGGGCAAGAAAGAAGTGCTGTGCACCAGGGCTAGCACTAATGATGAATGTGGTCTACTTCTCATCTTAGCCTGGGAATATGGCTTTCAAGCCCCTTGTCTTATTTGGTGTTCTGTTATTGTTGCTCTGAGCAAAACCTCTCTTAGCTGCCAGCACTTGATGCATAGTAGGTGCTTCATCAACATTTGCTTAGTCAAGTGTTGTTCAAACAGGATTCGCAGGGATGAAGGAATTTACACAAATACAAATGAATAGGCACATCTACTGAAAAGTTAATATATCTGGCACCTCTAGAGAATGAGATGGGTTTTCCAAAAAACTAAAGTCAGGGCCTTTCTAAAGGGTGTAGGGCCTTGGACAATTCAATCAGTATAGATTCATAAGAAAATATACACTGAATCACACTTGAAAGGAGTCACTTCATCAGCATATTTCATAGGCACATTGAGTTACCATTATTCAAAAGGGAAATTTTAAAACTGAATTTTAACAATGGTCCAAAATAGAAGAGTAAGATGCAGTACAACTATAGGGCCTAGTGCAGCTTTGTCTGTGGCCCTGCCAAGGGATAGATCTAGCTGGAATTTATAATTTACAACCCCATCTTCATCTTACTTTAACTATTTCAATAATAGTGACTTAATAATAATAGTGTATTTTGTGTCCCATAATAATTCAGTGCAGTTGTAGATCAAGTCAATGTGGTAGGAGTGTGTGTGTGTTGGAGAGTGGATGGTTGTGGAAGGGGTTGCTAAGTCTGATACAGCTTTCCCATCTTCACTGCTAGGTTTCCAAGGTCACCTGAATGTCAGCATTCAGGTAGCAGAGGAGTAAAAACATGAAGGTTGTGAGTGGAACCTCCAGATTGATGAAGATCACTGCTTCTCACCATCCTTTGACTAGGATTTCACTACTTGGCTGCATCTAACTTCAAAAGTGAGTCAAAAATATAGTCCCTGGCTGGGCAACCACTTTTCAGTGGCAACCCTTCACTAAGCACAAATGTTTGGTGTAGAGCCAACTATGTTTATACAGAAGGAAATTTCCTAAAATTTATGATTCTTCTTTCTGATCAATACATAAAATCATCTTTTCCTGAAAACTTACTGCAATGTTTCCAAGGGTTTGTTCTTAGTTAACCTAATCCTGTGAGGTGTCCTCAAAACAAAAATAAACAGGACAAAAGTTTTGTTGTCAATAAAGTTTAAGAAACATGACTTGTCATATTTCCCTCTAAAGGAGTCATGGTTCAGCAACTTAGGCTCATAAAAAGTTGTAAAGAAACCAGTTTAGACTTCCACCAAGATGGAGGCATAGGTTGAGACTCCTTGCTTTCTCACACAACCAAGTTTAGAGACACTAAATATAATCAACAGAAAACACAGCCAGAACACAGAAAATTGAACTTTTCGGAAGTCTGATAACAACAAATTCTTCAGCCTGACTGGTAAGAGGGGCGAAGCCAGCAGCTGGTGGAGCGGGGTTGCACAGGAAAACTCGGTCAGATGGACTCAGGTGTGCAGAACCCAGGCATGGGGTTGCAACGGGTGGACCTCGTGAGCGACTCAGCGAGTGACCACGGGGAACCAGCAAGGGAGCAGGGCTGAGATTTGACTGTGGTCACGCATTCGTGTGCAGACAGACCAGCAAGGGAGTGGGCGTTTAGACGGGACCCAGCAGGCCCCAGCTGCGAGGGGCAGCAGAGGGCACCGCCATTTCCCTGCTCTGACCCCACCTCCACATACAGTGTCATAACCCAGCGACCTGAGTGGCCCTGTCCTGGTGAAGAACCTAAGGCTCTGCTCCTCACCCAGCAGTGCCATTTCCCCACTCTGACCACGCCCCCACATACAGCCTCAAAACCCAGCGACCTGGGAGTCCAAGGCTCCACTCCTCATACTTAATGGGTGCGAACAGACCAAAAATGGCTCAAGAAGATCTCAAAGCCCCAGAGCCTATAAATCTAAGTGATGAAGAAATAGCAAAACTCTCAGATGCACAGTTTAAAACACTGGTGATCAAGATGCTCACAGATCTGGTTGATTATAGCCACAAATTAGAGGAACATATGAAGGAGAAATTAATTGAAATGAATGGAACTGCATAGGAAACCAATAGTGATGAAAAGAAAACTGGGACTCAAATCAATGGAGTGGACCAGAAGAAAGCAAATAATGGCCAAACAGAAAAGAGTGAAGAAGCAAGAATTCAAAAAAATGAGGAGAGACTTAGGAACTTCCAGAACATCTTTAAACACTCCAATATCCGAATTATAGGGGTACCAGAAGGGGGAAAAGAACAGCCACCAGTGGAAAACTTATTTGAACAAATAATAAAGGAGAACTTCCCCAATCTGGCAAAGGAAATAGACATCCAGGAAATCCAGGAAGCTCAGAGAGTCCCAAAGAATTTGGACCCAAGAAGAAACACACCAAGGCACATCATCATTATATTAGCCAAGATTAAAATGAAGGAGAGAATCCTAGAAGCAGCAAGAGATAAGGGGACAGTCACCTACAAAGGAGTTCCCATCAGACTGTCGGCGGATTTCTCAAAAGAGACCTTACGGGCAAGAAGGGGCTGGAAAGAGGTATTCCAAGTCATGAAATCCAAAGACCTACAACCAAGATTGCTCTATCCAGCAAAACTTTCATTTAGAATGGAAGGACAGATAAAGTGCTTCTCAGATAAGATCAAATTCAAGGAGTTCATCATCACCAAGCCCTTATTATATGAAATGTTAAAGGGACTTATCTAAGAAAAAGAAGATAAAAAATATGAACAGTGAAAGGACAGCAAACTCAGTTATTAAGAACCACACCTAAAACAAAAGCAAACTAAAAGGACAGCTGGATCAGGAGTGGAAACATAGAAATGAAGATCTCAAGGAGGGTTAGGAACAGGGGAGTGGGAGGAGGAGAAGGGGGGAGAAGGTACAGAAAATAAGTAGCACAGATGGTAGATAGAAAATAGATGGGGGGCAAGAATAGCATGGGAAATATAGAATCTAAAGAATTTGAGACATATGGTCATAAACTAAAGGGGGGTAATGGTGGGGACGGGGGGTAGGGTGGAGGGAAATGAATGGGGGAGAATAGAACAACTGTAATGGTATAATCAATAAAAAATAAATTAATTTAAAAAAAGAAACCAGTTTATTTTCATTTAATCCAGTATTTTTCATACCCACTTTATACAGCATTTGGTTTTAGCAATGTGTTTTTTAAATTTGTTTAATTATATTTTATTGATTATGCTATTAGAGCTGTACTGATTTTTTTCCCTTTGCCTCCCTTCACCCAGGATCCCTTACAACCTCAGGCAATTCCCCCATCTTTGTTCCTGTCCATGCATCATGCATGTAAGTTCCTTGACTCTTCCCTTTCCTATACTATACTTTACATTCCCATGGCTATTTTGTAACTACCTATTTGACTTTTTTTAAATTTTATTTATTTCTCTTTAGAAGGGAAGGGAAGGAGAAAAGGAGAGAAGTATCAATGTATGGTTGCTTCTGGTGCATCCCCTGCTGGGAACTGTCCCCTGCTGGAAACTGTCCTGCAACCCAGGCATGTGCCCTGATGGGGAATCGAAACATGATCTTTTGGTTCGCAAGCCCATGCTCAATTCACTGAGCTACACCGGCCAGGGCTTTTTGACTTCTTTTAAAAAAATATGTTTAATTGATTATGCTATCACAGTTGTCTCATTCTTTTCTCTGCTTTATTTCCCTCTGCCCTGTACCCACCCCCACCAGAATTCGCCCACCTTAGTTCATGTCCATGGGTCATACATATAAGTTCTTGTGCTTCTCTATTTCCTATACTATTTTTAACCTCCCCCTGTCTATTTTGTATCTACCAGTTATGCTTCTTATTCCCTGTATCTTTTCCCCCTTTCTCTCTCCTTCCCTTCCCCACTGATAACCCTCCATGTGATCTCTATTTCTGTGAATCTGTTCCTGTTCTAGTTGTTTGCTTTATTTTTGTCTTTTTTGGGGGCGGGGGTAAGTTGTGGATGATTTTGAGTTTGTTGTCACTTTACTGTTCATATTTTTAGTCTTCTTTTTCTTAGACAATAAGTCCCTTTGACATTTTATATAATAATGGCTTGGTAATGATGAACTCCTTTAAATTGACCTTAACTGAGAAACAATTAATCTGCCCTTCCATTCTAAATGATAGCTTTGCTGGAGAGAGTAATCTTGGCTGTAGTTCCTTGCTTTTCATGACTTGAAATACTTCTTTCCACACCCTTCTTGCTTGCAAGTTTTTTTTTGAGAAATCAGATGATAGTCTTATGAGAACTCCTTTGTAGGTAATCATCTTCTTTTTCTCTTGCTGCTTTTAAGATTCTCTCCCTATCTTTAATCTTAGATAATGGAATTATGATATACCTTGATTTGTGTTTCCTTGGGTCCAACTTCTTTGGGATTCTGAGCTTCCTGGACTTCCTGGAAGTCTATTTCCTTTGCCAGATTGGGGACGTTTTTCTTCATAATTTTTTCAAATAAGTTTTCAGTTTCTTGCTCTTCCTCTTTTCATTCTGACACCCCTATGATTCAGATGTTGAAGCATTTAAAGTTGTGCCAGAGGTTCCTAAGCTTCACCTTATTTTTTTTGAATTTCTGTTTCTTCACTTTGTTCTCTGTTCCTAAGGTCATTGTTATTGTCAGTGATTCTGCTTTCACATTGTTCTGATGCTTTGGGGTACTTTCCCCACACCAAATAACCTGGATTTTTATGGGTTTGAGCTATTTTATTTTAATATTTGTTTTTCTATCTCTTCTCTCCATCTCATTATTTACCCTCTCTTTTAAAGATGGCTAGTGTGTCTCCTCTCAGCAGTGTCCATCCCATGCTGGCCCTCTCCTCAGCTTCTAATCTTTGTGCTGATAAAACAGTCCAACTTATTTGAATACATTAAAAATAAACTTCTGAGAGATACTTGTAGAGTGGAGATATATTTCTTTTGAGTAAGATACATGGACTTAAGTGAATCTACTTTGTAAAATCTATTTTTTGTTGTTCTCTTTCTTCCTTCCTGTTACATGCCTCTATTCTAGAGAGAAGTAGAAACAAATAATACAGCTCTTACATGAAAAATAAACCATTTTTCACTCCCAGTAACTCTGCCGTACTCAAGATATAAGACCTGACCCCCATAAGGTCTTCCATTGATCCTTCCATAATTCGAATTTCCACAAATGAAATGCTTTCTGATGTAAATTACATTTTGACATGTGTAACCTTTTATTCATCTCGGAGTACTTAAATGAATGAATTTTTTAAATACATACTCTTTCATCCGTTCCTCTTAATCTTCCCCAGGTATATCTAGAGCTATGAGGTGAGTAAAGAAAATATTGTCATGGGAGATGACTTGTAATTTTGTGACAAGTAGAACAAATTTTCCATCAAAAGATCAAAAATAAGCTTCAGGGAAAAGAATAAACACACTTTATTTTTTTAGGTATTTAATAGTTCTTTGCTGTTTTCCATGATGAAAGCCATCTAACTGCCACTATATTTTTATAAAGAAAATTTCTGCAGAGTTAGAAGACCTGTTGGATACTGAGTTCAGGGTGGAGGCTGCTATACTTGCTGCTTCTAAGGAGGAGTGCATATTTTAGCTCTCTACACATTGCACTGTCTATGATCTAAGAGTTTCAGATAACAGGAAGAAAAAGAAATAGCTCTGTTCTGTTCTATCAAGTATTCCTAGAAATGCCAATTGATTTTTCTGAAGTATATTATAGCATACATTAAGGAGTAAACAAGTCACTTCTAGCCCTGTATGGGAACTGTGACACCGGAGTAACATATTGTACTTAGTGTAGCTTGAAAGCAATATCCTCTGAGTTTTTAAAGTACCATTGAATTAGCAAACTGAGAGAGAAACACTGTGAAGAGGGCTCACTCTTCAATGGAATTGAAAGTTGTCATCAAAATCAATTGCATACATGATTAATAAAAACATATATAATTGTTATGTGCTGACTAATAACATATGTAATTGTTATTGTGCTGAATGATAGTTAGGTTTACATGGTACTCAGTCCCATAAATGAGTCTCTTTTGATACAGCCAAAACATGTGTTTCTAGAATTCTAATAGGTATCAGGTCCTTTCTCCCCTGTCAGAGATAACTAGAGCTGGACACCAGTTAAAAGAGTGAAGATAAATTTTAGTAAAAGAATCCCCAAAATTTGCAATAAGGGAAAAGAGACTCCAGTATAGATCTGGGCTCAATCTGAGTACAGTATGTGCAAGAGAAAATTTATGGCCGAGCAGTTGGGGTGGGGGATCAGGAGATGGAAGACTGCTAAGAAGAAAAAAAATCAGCAGTAAGGATGGATTCTGGTTAAACCAACTTGATAAAGTTCTTGCTGAGGGCAGGCCAGATTAAAGGACATGGATTTGATCAGCTATTGAGAGAGGGGATTTTTGCTAAACTGATTTAGCAGGATTTTTGCTAAAACTGGCTGATGCAAAGATTGACATAGAAGTCCAGTGTTTGGGACCCAGTCCAGAAGAGGGCTCCAGGAATCTGACATAAAATTTGGTAAAGGAGATACCACTTATATCTATATTTGGTCACTCCCTGTAGCCCATCATCTTTCCCCTAACACTGTTCTCTTCTCTCCAACTCATTTAATCCATAACTACCTTATGTCCCCAATTTGGGCCAAACTCCCAGGTCAATTCCAACTCTAAAACAAAGGAATCACAAAGGGTGGCTAAGAGATTTCAATTTTGTTTGAACAACAGTGGCTACCAGGAGCTCAGGATGAACAGAATCTGGGTCTGGCTTGGTGGGACAGAATGCCAGGGGATAGAAAAAGGGACTGCAGACAGCATGTCCTGGGACAGGGCTAGGATTTGTGAAGCCCAATATTTATATAATTTGATAAAAATATGTGACCAAATGGACAGATTGCCAGGGAATTTGAAGGGGTCTTTGTAAAGAAGGACCTACAGCTTAACTTCCTGGAAAATCTGCCACTGATTCCCAGTCTGATCCAATAGTGGAGACCTCAATGGCCCCCCCCCTTTTTTTTTTTTTTTTGCAACTAGTACGACTTACAAGTTTTCTCCTTTGTTGCTAGTGCTTTTTATGCCCTACTTAAGAAAATTTTCTCTATCATGATGATACTGTTCTACATTTTCTTTTAAACCTTATATTGTTTGACATAGGTCTATAATGCAACTGGAATTGATATTTTTATGGTATAATACAACATAGTAGATAGTAGTCAAGATTCACTTTTTTCCATATTGATTTCCAACTGATCCAGGCCCATTAAAACATCAATAGTGTTTTCTGCAATGCAGTACAGAGTCACCTTTATTTTAATTAAGTAACCTTCCATTTTTGTGGATTCTGTTCTGTTCCATTGGAATTTGCCTCTTCTTGTACCAGTTATTAGAACTTTAAAATGTCCTGGTATTTGTTATATTGCTTAAGTCCTCTACTTTTGTTTTTCTGTTTCAAGATTACCTTAGTGTTCTCAATTTTTTGAGAATTATTCTTTCAATTTTAGAATCAGTCTGTCAATTTACACACATACACTATTAATTTTTGGAATCAGCCCATCAGTTTACACACACACACAATCTCTACAAGAATCGAGATTGATAAACAACAAAACAAATAAGCAAGCAGAAAAAAAAACGAAAAACAAAGACACTGAAATAGAGAACAAGGGGATAGTGACCAGAGGGGAGAAGGAAGGGAAGTTAAGGGGAAAAAGGGGGAGGGATTTGGAGGAACAAATAGGAAGGACACAGGGACGAGAACTAAGGGGGGTGGAAATGGGAGGGAGGTGGGGAGAAAGGGGCGGGCGAGGCTGGGATGGGAAAAATAGACAAAACACTATACTTGAAAAATAACTAAATAAAATTAAAAAAAAAAGAATCGAGATTGAGATGATCTTAACCTGTAGATCAATAAATCAGTTTTAGAGGGAGTTGGCCATAGTCACAATTTCAATTCATAATTGAATTGAACTGAATTCAATTTCTTTTTTCTCTTTTTTTTAAAATTTTTTTACAATGTGTAAATATTTATTTATTTATTTGCTCTTTGGGAGTATATTCTTTGGTAGAATACAGCTTCCACAAGACCAAAAATTTTTTTTCTTTTTTTTTTTTTAATTTTATTTAGTTACTTTTCAAGTACATTTTTTCCCTTCCCCCCCCCCCCCCCCCCGCCCAGTCTCCCTCCTCCCTCCCATTCCCCCGCCCCCAGTCCTCATCTCTGTGTCTTTCATACTTGTTCCTCAAAATCCCTCCCCCCTTTCCCCTTAAGTTCCCTTCCCTCTCCCCTCTGGTCGCTGCCCACTTGTTCTCTATTTCAGCATCTTTGTTTTTATTCTGTTTGCTTGTTTGTTTTATTCTTTAGCTTCCTGTCAAAGGTGAGATCATATGGTATTTGTCCTTCAATGCCTGGCTTATTTCACTCAGCATAATGCTTTCCAGTTCCATCCATGTTGTTGCAAAAGGTAGTAGCTCCTTCTTTCTCTCTGCTGCATAAAATTCCATGGTGTATATGTACCACAATTTTTGGATCCATTCATTTACTGATGGGCACCTAGGTTGCTTCCAACTCTTGGCTATTGTAAATTGTGCTGCTATGAACATTGTGGTGCATAGGTTCTTTGAAATGGATGTTTTAGGATTCTTGGGGTATAATCCTAGCAGTGGAATTGCTGGGTCAAAAGGCAGGTCAATTTTTATTTTTTTGAGAAAATTCCATACTGTTTTCCATAATGGTTGTACCAGTCTACAATCCCACCAACAGTGAACTAAGGACCCCTTTTCCCCACAACCTCTCCAACATTTGTTGTTTGTTGCTTTGTTTATGATAGCCATCCTGACTGGTGTAAAGTGGTATCTCATTGTGGTTTTAATTTGCATCTCTCTGATAGCTAACTATATTGAGCATCTCTTCATGTGTCTCTGAATGTTCTGTATGTCCTCCTTGGAGAAGTGTTTGTTCAAGTCCTTTTCCCATTTTTTAATTGGGTTGGGTGTCTTCTTAGAGTGGAGTCGTGTAAGTTCTTTGTATATTTTGGAGATTAAACCTTTGTCTGAGGTATCATTGGCAAATATGTTTTCCCATACAGTTGGTTGTCTTTTTAATTTAATACTGTTTTCTTTAGCCATGCAGAAGCTTTTTATTTTGATGAGATCCCATTTGTTTATTCTTTGCTTTATATTCCTTGCTCTAGGGCACATATCCGTAAAAATGTTGCTGCATGGAATATCTGAGATTTTGTTGCCAATGTTCTCCTCTAGGACTTTAATGGTGTCATGGCTTACATTTAAGTCTTTTATCCACCTAGAATTTATTTTGGTGTATGGTGTAAGTTTGTGCTCAAGTTTCATTTTTTTGCACGTAGCTGTCCAGTTCTCCCAACACCATTTGCTGAAGAGGCTATCTTTACTCCATTTCATGTTACTGCCCCCTTTGTCAAATATTAATTGACTGTAGAGGGTTGGGTTGATTTCTGGGCTCTCTGTTCTGTTCCATTGGTCTATGTGCCTGTTTTTATGCCAGTACCAGGCTGTTTTGATTACAGTGGCCTTGTAATACAGTTTGATATCAGGTATTGTGATCCCTCCTACTTTGTTCTTCTTTCTCAAAAGAGCAGCTGCTATTCGGGCTCGTTTATGATTACATATAAATTTTTGAAGTGTTTGTTCTATGTCTGTGAAATACGCCATTGGTACTTTAATAGGTATTGCATTGAATCTGTATATTGCTTTGGGTAGTATGGACATTTTGATGATGTTCATTCTTCCAATCCATGAGCAAGGTATATGTTTCCATTTGTTTGTGTCTTCCTTGATTTTGTTCTTCAGTGCTGTGTAGTTTTCTGCATACCGGTCTTTTACCTCTTTGGTTAGGTTTATTCCCAGATATTTTATTTTTCTTTTTGCTATATCGAATGGGATTTTTTCCTTGATTTCTGCTTCTGCTGATTCATTGTTTGTATACAAAAATGCCTTTGATTTCTGGATATTGACTTTGTATCCTGCTGTTTTGCCAAACTCATTAATTAGTTTGAGCAGTTTTTTGGGTAGAGTCTATAGGATTTTCCATGTACACTATCATGTCATCTGCAAACAGTGACAATTTTGTTTCCTCCTTTCCTATTTGGATGCCTTTTATTTCCTTTTCCTGCCTGATCGCTGTGGCCAAAACTTCTAATACTATATTGAATAGGAGTGGTGAAAGTGGACATCCTTGTCTTGTTCCTGATCTTAGTGGAAAAGCTTTTTGTTTTTGTCCATTGAGTATGATATTGGCTGTAGGTTTCTCATAAATGGCCTTTATTATATTGAGGAATGTTCCCTCTATTCCCATTTTGCTGAGTGTTTTTATCATAAATGGGTGTTGTACCTTATCGAAAGCTTTTTCTGCGTCTATTGATATGATCATGTGGTTTTTGTCTTTGCTTTTGTTTATGTGATGAATTACATTTACTGTTTTGCGAATGTTGAACCATCCTTGCATCCCTGGGATGAATCCCACTTGGTCAGGGTGTATAATCTTTTGGATATATTGTTGGATGCGATTTGCTAATATTTTGTTGAGGATTTTAGCATCTATGTTCATCAGCGATATTGGCCTGTAGTTTTCTTTCTTTGTTGTATCTCTATCTGGTTTTGGAATTAGGATGATGCTGGCTTCAAAAAAGGAGTTAGGGAGTTTTCCATCCTTTTGGATTTTTTGGAATAGTCTGTGAAGAATGGGGGTTAGCTCTTCCTTAAATGCTTTGTAGAATTCTCCTGTGAATCCATCTGGTCCAGGGCTTTTGTGTGATGGGAGTTTTTTGATTACTGCTTCAATTTCTTTTGCTGTTATTGGTCTATTCAGGTGTTCTACTTCTTTTTCATTGAGTTTTGGGAGATTATATTTTTCTAGAAATGTGTCCATTTCCCCTAGGTTCTCAAATTTCTTGGCATACAGTTCTTCATAGTAATTTCTTACAGTCCTCTCTATTTCTGTGGTATCAGTTGTAATCTCTCCTCTTTCATTTCTGATTGTGTTTATTTGTGTCCGTTCCCTTCTTTTCTTGATGAGCCTACTTAAAGGCTTGTCTATTTTGTTTATTTTTTCAAAGAACCAACTCCTGGATTCATTGATCTTTAGAATTGTACTTTTAGTCTCTATGTCATTTAGTTCTGCTCTGATCTTAGTTATTGCCTTCCTTCTACTTGCTTTGGGCTGTTTTTGTTGTTGTTCCTCGAGTTCTTGCAGGTGTAGAGTAAGTTCATTTGTTTGAAATGTTTCTGTTTTCTTTAGGTAGGCCTGTATTGCTATAAACTTCCCTCTCAGGACTGCCTTGGCTGTATCCCATAAGTTTTGGGTTGTTGTGAGATCATTTTCATTTGTTTCCAGAAATGTTTTGATTTCTTCCCTAATTTCATTCTTGACCCATTCATTGTTTAATAGCATACTGTTCAGTCTCCATGATTTTGGGTGTTTTGGGTTTTTTCCTTTGGGGTTGGTTTCCAGTTTCAGTCCCTTATGGTCAGAGAAAATGCTTGGTATGATTTCAATATTCTTGAATTTGTTGAGGCTTGTTTTGTGCCCTATCATGTGATCTATCTTTGAGAATGTTCCATGTGCATTTGAAAAGAATGTGTATTTAGCTTCTTTGGGGTGAAGAGCTCTGTATATATCAGTTAGGTCCATTTCATCAAGGGTGTTGTTTAATGCCACAATGTCTTTGTTGATATTTTGTTTGGAAGATCTGTCCATTTTTGATAGTGGGGTGTTAAAATCCCCCACTATGATTGTGTTGCTGTCTATATCTTTCTTGAATTCCTCTAAGATTTTCTTTATATATTTTGGTGCTCCTATGTTGGGTGCATATACATTTATGATGTTACTGTCTTCTTGGTGGATTTTTCTTTTGAGTATTATGAAGTGACCTTCTGGGTCACTCTTAATGGCTCTTTTTTTGAAGTCTATTTTGTCTGATATGAGAATTGCTACCCCGGCTTTTTTTTCTTGTCCGTTTGCTTGGAAAATTTGTTTCCAGCCTTTGATTTTTAGTCTGTGATGGTCTTTTGTCCTGAGGTGGGTCTCTTGTAGGCAGCATATGTGTGGGTCATACTTTCTTATCCATGATGCTATTCTGTGTCTTTTGATTGGAGCATTTAATCCATTTACATTTAAGGTTATTATTGATAGGTACTTATTCATTGCCATTTTTGTACCTGTGTTCCTCTCTGTCTGTCTCTTTTCCTTCCTTTCCTTAGAGCAGACCTTTTAGTATTTCTTGTAGAGCTGGCTTGGTGGCAGCAAATTCTTTTAGACTTCTTTTGTCTTTGAAGCTCTTTATTTGGCCTTCTTTCTTGATTGAGAGCCTTGCTGGGTAAAGTAGCCTTGGTTGTAGGCCTCTGGTTCTCATTACTTGGAATATTTCTTGCCAATCTCTTCTTGCTTGGAGTGTTTCCATTGAGAAGTCAGTGGATAACCTTATTGGGGCTCCCTTGTATGTTATTTCTTTTTTCTCCCTTGCTGCCTTTAAGATTCTCTCTTTGTCTTGGAAGTTTGCCATTTTAATGATGATGTGTCTTGAAGTGGGCCTCCTTGGGTTCCTCTTGAATGGGACTCTGTGAGATTCCTGGATTTGTGTGACTTTTTCTTTTGTCAAATTAGGGAAATTTTCTCTCTTTACTCTTTCAAATATGTTTTCTATCCCTTGTTCTTCTTCTTCTCCTTCTGGTATTCCTATTATTCGGATATTATTACATTTCATATTGTCTTGCATTTCTCTTAATCTCTCTTCATTCTTTCTGAGCCTCTTTTCCCTTTCCTGTTCTTTCTGTGAGATGCTTTCTACTTTGTCCTCCAATTCACTAATCCGATCTTCTGTTTCATCCACCCTATTTTTAATGCTTTCCACCGTGTTTTTTAATTCAGAAATTGTATTCTTCATTTCCTCTTGGCCCTTGCTAATAATTTCCATTTCCTTTTTCATGTTGATATAGTTCACAGTGAGATCATTGTAACTTCCCTGTAGTTTCTGGTAGCTGATTGTGAGCTCTTTGAACTTCCTGATAACCAGTGCTTTGAATTCAGTATCTGATAGTTGACTTGCCTCTATTTCATCTAACATTCTTTCTGAGGATTCCTCCTTTCCTTTCATTTGGGGATTGTTTCTTTGTCTTCCCATTGTTTGTGAGACTCTTCTTGTTAGCCTCAGCTTCTTAGATTAATCTGTTTTGATACCCTGGGTTTATGGTATGAACTTTTGTGGTGGAATGCCTGTGAATTTCAATGGTGCAGCCTCTTTTGGTTATCCTGTTGTTCTCTGCTTCCACCTACTCAAATATGCAGCAACTTGTGGCTTCTCTCCTACAACAATGTGCAATTTGTCTCTCTGGCTCTACTATTGGGAGGCCTCTCCTATGGGTCCAGCTCTGGTCTTTTTATATTTTCAAGTTGATTGTGACTCTTGTGGGTAAAAGAAATGATAAGGAAAGAAATAAAAGGAAGAAAGAAAAAAATGGTAGGGGAATGGAATAAAGAGCAATAGGTTTAGAAAGAAAAGAAAAAGAAATAAAACAGGAAATCCGGGAAAAGAGGACAAAAGTATGGAAAGATGAAACAGTAATAAAGTTTAAAAGAAATAACAGATTACTTTAAAAAAGCAAAAAGATAAAGAAAAGGAATGGAGAGGGGAGAAAGGTAAATAAAAAAAAGAAAGAATAAAAATAAAATAAAGTTAAAAAAAAAAAAGCACCAAAATAATCTCTCAAACACAGCCTCAGAAAAAGGAATGTCTCTTGTTGGCTTCAAACTAGCCGAACCGGTTTTTCTGGTTGCAGTTGGCTGAGGGTCGATTATTGTGATTTTTTCAGCCAGCCCCTCTCAGGATCCAGACACTTGGTGCCTCTCCCCCAGCTCCCTACAATGGGGAGCTAGGACTTTCTCGCAGCGCTCCCCTCCCAGGGGTTACTGCCATAGTCTGGTTTGCTGTGTTTGCAGGCACCTGCACCGGCCTAGTTGTCTGGTTCCCTCGGGATTGAGCACAGGCCTGTCCCCGTTCAGTTGGGAGGCCCCAGACCCTCTGCCCAATCCTGGGCTCGCTGCCAAGCTGGGTGTGAAGCAGAGCAGGCTGGAGTCTATTGGATTCAGAGCCCCAGGCTGCACCTCTGAGTTCTCCTGGGCTGGCAACCACAGAGTCTTTGGTTGGGGCCCTTTGTCCTCCGCACCCTCTCTGTAAACTCTATCAAACAAGTCTCTCCTGGCCCCCCACCTTGCTTGGCCAGAAATGGAGGGGGTTGAGGGTCTCAGCTCTTTTCCCAAGACCCCTCAGCGTCCCGGGCTTCCAGATAGTCTGAGGGGGGTAGACTGGAAGCTGGGAGCCTATCTGAGGACTGGGCGCAGACCTAAAAACTCTGTGTGGTCGTCATGGCACGGTGCGTGGTGTGTATCCCTTCTGTTCCTGTGTTTGTCTGGGTCCCCTGGCCAACCTCTGGCAAAAAACAACAACAACAACAACAAAAAACCCAAATAAACAGTAACAACAACAGAGAAACCTTTCCCTTGTTGGTTTCAAACTGTCCAAGACTGGTTTTTCTCGTTGTAGCAGGATCTCCCTGTGTGCTGGGATGCCGGCGCAAGTGCGCGCATCAGCCGGGCTACCAGCTTGGGGAGTGGGCGCCTGTGCACCCGCCGCGGGCACTAGCCAGGCTACTGGATTGGGGTGTGGGTGCCTGCGCACTTGCCGGGCACACTCCCGGGCTGTCCGGGACTGTGCAACCAGCGCTTCCCGGTCCGCGCTGGCCCTAGCACTTCCAGACCTTAGTGGCGTCAGCCTAGAGTTCTCTGCGCCCCCGCTCGCACGGGAAACCGTCTGGTGCTTCTAGGACCAGTAGCCCCGGCTCAAAGAACCCTGCGCCAGTGCGCGCCAGAGTCCGGCTATGCGTGCGAGCAGGAAACCGGCAGGGAGCGTCCTTGTCCTGCGGCGCCTCTCTGAACTCTCTGTGCCCGCGAGCTCGTCCTTCTGGGACTGGCGTAACCGGCAGCGGGCTTCCCAGTCCCCTGGTGTTGGCTCAGAGGCCTCCGCTTCCAACAGACCTTCTGGGACCCGGAGTAACCGGCAGGGCGCTTCCCATTCGTGTGGCTAGTCCCCAAAAGCCTCCACTTTCCCCCTGGCTCGCTGCAAGGTCAGATAGGAAACAAGCCAATCTGCCTTGGCAGGAGAACACCTCAGTCCACTTTCAATAAAACAAAACAAAACAAAACTTTCCAGACATCCTGTCTCTCATTCCTGCTCAGTCCCCAACCAAACCCGTGGGGCTAATGCGTCTCTGGATTCCTCCCAGGCTTGCAATCACAGAGTCTGCAGTTGAACCGGGCCCTGTGTCTTTGTACCCCTCCCCAAAAATGCAAGCCGGCAAGCAGACGGGTCTCTGCCTGGTGTTATCCAGTTTTGCTTATACAGGATGCAGGGGAGCTGCTGGCCCACGCTGGTGGCCACTGGAGCCGCTGGGTGCCCAAGCTCCTGTGGTAGACCTCTCTGGTGTTGGTCTCAGACCGATGGTTCTGGACCCCGGCTGTAGATGCAGCACCCGGGCCACCTGGCCTAGGGCGCCAGCCCCTGCCGCTGCTTTGTCTTTACTCTGGACCCCAAAGCCCCACTGACCTGCCGCTTTCTGGTGTTTCAGCGTCCAACAGAGTCTCTGTTCTTTCAATTTCACAAATGCTGGATAACTGATGGATTAGTGCGCTGCTTTTCTATAGATCTGCCAGGATTTTCACCCACGACTGCGGGAGCTAGAATCCGCTCCCTCTTACTCCGACGCCATCTTCCCGACCTTCCTCTTTTTTAAAAATGTATTTATTATTGTTCAAGTACAGTTTTCTGTCTTTTACTCCTATTCCAGCCTACCCCTCCAGTGCTCCCCAACTTCCTCCCATTTCCCCCAACCTGCCTTAGTTTTTGTCCATGTGTCCTTTATACTTGTTCCTGTGAATCCTTCCCCCTTTCCCCTGAAAATCTCTCCCCTCTCCCCTCTACTCCCTGTCAGCCTGTTCTGCATTTCAGTGTCTTTGGTTACATTTTCCTTGCTTTTTTGTTTTCTTGTTTACCTTCCTGTTAAAGGTGAGATCATATGGTATCTGTCTTTCACCACCTGGCTTATTTCACTTGGCATAATGCTTTCCAGTTCCATCCATGCTGTTGCAAAGGGTAGTAGCTCCTTCTTTCTCTCTGCAGCATAGAATTCCATTGTGTATATGTACCATACTTTTTTGATCCATTCATTTACTGTTGGGCACCTAGGTTGCTTCCAACTCTTGGCTATTGTAAATTGTGCTGCTATCAAAATTGGGGTGCATAGGTTCTTTTGGATTGGTGTTTTAGGGTTCTTAGAATATAATCCCAGCAGTGGAATTGCTGGATAAAAAGGTAGGTTGATTTTTATTTTTCTGAAAAAATTCTATACTGTTTTCCATAATGGTTATACCAGTCTGCACTCCCACCAACAGTGAACTAGGGTCCCCTCTTCTCCACAACCTCTCCAACACTTGTTGTTTGTTGCTTTGTTTATGATGGCCATTCTGACCAGTGTAAAGTAGTATCTCATTGTGGTTTTAATTTGCATCTCTCTGACAGCTAGTGATATTGAGCACCTTTTCATGCGTCTCTAGACCCTCTGCATGTCCTCCTTGGAGAAGTGTCTGTTCAAGTCCTTTGTCCATTTTTTAATTGGGTTGCTTGTCTTCTGAGAGTGGAGTCATGTAAGTTCTTTTTATATTTTGGAGATTAAACTTTTGCCTGAGGTATCATTGGCAAATATGATTTCCCATACAGTTGGTTCTGTTTTTATCTTGATACTGTTTTCTTTAGCCATGCAAAAGTTTTTTATTTTGATGAGATCCCATTTGTTTAGTCTTTTCTTTATGTTCTTTGCTCTAGGAGACATATCAATAAAAATGTAGCTGTGTGAAATATCTGAAATTTTTCTGCCTATGTTCTCCTCTAGGATTTTAATGGTGTCATGGCTTATATTTAAGTCTTTTATACACCTTGAATTTATTTGGTGTATGGTGTAAGTTGGTGATCAAGTTTCATTTTTTTTGCACTTAGCTGTCCAGTTCTCCCAACACCATTTGTTGAAGAGGCTATTTTTACTCCATTTTATGTTACTGCCCCTTTGTCAAATATTAATTGACTGTAAAGAGTTGGGTTGATTTCTGAGCTCTCTGTTCTGTTCCATTGGTCTATGTGCCTGTTTTTATGTCAGTACCAGGCTGTTTTGATTACAGTGGCCTTTTAATATAGTTTGGTATTGGGTATTGTTATCCTTCCTACTTTGTTCTTCTTTCTCAAAATTGCAGCTGCTATTCAGGGTCATTTATTGTTCCATATAAATTTTTTTTAATTAGCTGAGTTATTTTTTAAATTATTTTTCAACTACAGTATTCTTTCTTTTACTGCCTTCCCAGCCTACCCCCAATGCCCCCCTCCCTCCCCATTTAACCCCCCCTTAGTTGTTGTCCATGTGTCCTTTATGCTAGTTCCTTTTTTCCCCCCTGAAATTCCTTCCCCTCTGCTCACTGTCCCCCTTTTCTCAATTTCAGTGTGGTAGTTTTTATTTTGCTTGCTTGTTTATTTTGTTATTTAGCTTCCTGTTAATGGTGAGATCACATGGTATTTGTCTTTTACCACCTGGTTTATTTCACTCGGCATAATGCTTTCCAGTTCCATCCAAGCTGTTGCAAAGGGTAGGAGCTCCTTCTTTCTTTCTGCTGTATAGAATTCCATTGTATATATGTACCATAATTTTTTTCATCCATTCATCTACTGATGGGCACCTAGGTGCCTCCAGCTCTTGGCTATTGTAAATTGTGCTGCTATGAACATTGGGGTGCATAGGTTCTTTTGGATTGGTATCTTAGGATTCCATTGGTATCTTGGCAATGGAATTGCTGGGTCATAAGGGAGGTCCATTTTTAGTTTTCTGACAAAATTCCATACTGTTTTCCATAATGGTTGTACCAGTCTGCATTCCCACCAACAGTGAACTAGGGACCCCTTTTCCCCAAAACCTCTTCAATATTTGTTGTTTGTTGCTTTGTTTATGATAGCCATTCTGACTGGTGTGAGGTAGTATCTCATTGTGGTTTTAATTTGCATCTCTCTGATGGCTAGTGATATTGAGCATTTCTTCATGTGTCTCTGGATCTTCTATATGTCCTCCTTGGGGAAGTGTCTGTTCAAGTCCTTTGTCCATTTTTTAATTGGGTTCGGTGTCTTCTTAGAGTGGAGTCATGTAAGTTCTTTGTATATTTTGGAGATTAAACACTTGTGTGAGGTATTGGTAATTATGTTTTCCCATGCAGTTGGCTGTCTTTTTATTTTAATACTATTTCCTTTATCCATGCAGAAGCTTTTCATTTTGATGAGATCCCATTTGTTTTTTCTTTCCTTTATGTCCCTTTCTCTAGGGGACATATCAGTAAAAATGTAGCTGCGTGAATTACCTGAGATTTTCCTGCCTATGTTTTCCTCTAGGATTTTAATGGTGTCATGGCTTATATTTAAGTCTTTTATACACCTTGAATTTATTTTGGTGTATGGTGTAAGTTAGTGCTCATGTTTCATTTTTTTGCATGTTACTGTCCAGTTCTCCCAACACCATTTTTGAAGAGGCTATCTTTACTCCATTTTATGTTACTGCCCCTTTGTCAAATACTCATTGACTGTAGAGGGTTGGGTTGATTTCTGGGCTCTCTGTTCTGTTCCATTGGTCTATGTGCCTGTTTTTATGCCAGTACCAGGCTGTTTTGATTACAGTGGCCTTATAATATAGTTTGATATGAGGTATTGTGATTCCTTCTACTTTGTTCTTCTTTCTCAAAAGTGCAGCTGATATTCGGGGTCATTTATGGTTCCATATAAATTTTTGAAGTGTTTGTTCTGTGTCTGTGAAATATGCTGTTGTTACTTTAGTAGGTATTGCACTGAATCTGTAAATTGCTTTGGGTAGTATGGACATTTTGATGATGTTAATTTGTCCAATCCATGAACAAGGTATATGTTTCCATTTGTTTGTGTCTTCCTTGATTTCTCTTTTCAGTGTTGTGTAGTTTTCTTTTTTTTTTTATTTTTATTTTTTTATTGATTATGCCATTACATTTGCTCTATTCCCCCCTCCCTTCCCCTCCACCCTGCATACCCCTCCCCCACCATTTCCCCCTTTAGTTCATGAACATGTGTCTCAAATTCTTTAGATTCTGTATTTCCCCTACTATTCTTACTCTCCCCCCTATCTATTTTCTATCTACTGTCTATACTACTTATTTTCTGTACCTTCTCCCCCCTTCCCCTCCTCCCACTCCCCTGTTGCTAACCCTCCATGAGATCTTCATTTCTATGGTTCTGCTCCTGATCTAGCTATCCTCTTAGTTTGCTTTTGTTTTAGGTGTGGTTCTTAATAACTGTGAGTTTGCTGTCCTTTCACTGTTCATCTTTTTTATCTTCTTTTTCTTAGGTAAGTCCCTTTAACATTTCATATAGTAAGGGCTTGGTGATGATGAACTCCTTGAATTTGGTCTTATCTGAGAAGCACTTTATCTGTCCTTCCATTCTAAATGAAAGCTTTGCTGGGTAGAGCAGTCTTGGTTGTAGATCTTTGGTTTTCATGACTTGGAATACCTCTGTCCAGCCCCTTCTTGCCTGTAAGGTCTCTTTTGAGAAATCAGCTGACAGTCTGATGGGAACTCCTTTGTAGGTGACTGTCCCCTTATCTCTTGCTGCTTCTAGGATTCTCTCCTTCATTTTAATCTTGGCTAATGTAATGATGATGTTCCTTGGTGTGTTCCTTCTTGGGTCCAACTTCTTTGGGACTCTCTGAGCTTCCTGGATTTCTCGGAAGTCTATTTCCTTTGCCATCTTGGGGAAATTCTCCTTTATTATTTGTTCAAATAATTTTTCAACTGGTGGTTGTGCCTTTCCCCCTTCTGGTACCCCTATAATTCGGATGTTGGAACGTTTAAAGATGTCCTGGAGGTTCCTAAGCTTCTCCTCATTTTTCTGAATTCTTATTTCTTCATTCCTTTCTGTTTGATCATTTTTTTCTTCCGTCTGGTCCTCTCCCTTGATTTGAAGCCCAATTTTCTTTCCATTACTATTGGTATCTTTTGTATCAGCATTCATTTCAATTAATTTAGCTTCCATATGTTTCTCTAATTTGTGACTAAAATCCACCAGTTCTGTAAGGATCTTTATAACCAGTGTTTTGAACTGTGCATCTGAAAGACTGGCTATTTCTTCATCACTTAGATCTATCGGTTCTGGGGCTCTAAGTTGTCCTAGAGCCATTTTTGGTCTATTCGTGCTGTTAAGTGAGCGGAGCGAAGCCTTAGTTGTTTACCAGGACGGGGCGACCCAGGTTGCTGGTTTGTGACGCTGTGTGTGGGGGCGGGGTCAGAGAGGGAGCAATGGCGTTCCTCTCCGCTACCCCAGCGCATCCAGTCACTCAAACGCCTCGGGCTTGCTTATCCGATCCTAATTTTGCGAGCCTGCTGCACCGCGCGGGTTTCCCTTCTCACTGGTTTCTCCGCAGGTAAATGCGCACCACCGACCGACCTACCGCGCCTCTTCTCTGTGCGCTCCGGCAGCCAGCTGGCTGGCGATCAGCGTCGTGGGTTGCCTGCGCGCACCGCGCACCACCCCGGGAATTTTTTCTTGCTAACCTGCTCCGCTGCTGGCCTCGCTCCTCGTACCGGTCCAGCTGAGTATCTAGTTGTCCTTTGGACTCCGTATTGTCGATTTTCCGTGTGGCTTGGTTGTGACTGCTGTTAAAAATAGTTGTTCTTAGATTTGGTTGTGCACAGAGTGAGGTGGAACCTCCACCTACTTCTCCATCTTGGCGGAAGTCCCCCAGTGTTGTGTAGTTTTCTGCATACAGGTCTTTTACCTCCTTCGTTATGTTTATTCTCAGATATTTTATTTTTCTTTTTGTTATATCAACTAGTATTTTTTCATTGATTTCTGCTTCTGCTGATTTATTGTTAGTATATAAAAAGGCCTTTGATTTCTGGATATGGACTTTGTAACCCACTGTTTTGCCAAATTCATTTATTAGTTCAAGCAGTTTTTGAGTAGAGTCTATAGGATTTTCCATATACACTATTATGTCATCTATAAACAGTGACAGTTTTGTTTCCTCCTTTCCATTTTGGATGCCTTTTATTTGCTTGTTTTCTCTGATTGCTGCGGCTAAATCTTCTGATACTATATTGAATAGAAGTGATGAAAGTGGACAACCTTGTTTTGTTCCTGATCTTAGTGGAAAATATTTTAGATTTTGCCCATTGAGTATGATGTTGGCTGTAGGTCTTTCATAAATGGCATTTATTATATTGATGAATGAACCCTCTATTCCCACACTGCTGAGTATTTTTACCATGAATGTGTGTTGTACCATATCAAAAGCTTTTTCTGCATCTACTGATATGATCATGTGATTTTTGTCTTTGCTTTTGTTTATATGATGTATTACGTTTACTGATTTGCAAATATTGAGCCATCATTGAATCCCTGGTGTGAATCCCACTTAGTCATGGTGTATGATCTTTTTAATGTATTGTTGGATGCGATTCACAAATATTTTTTTGAGGATTTTTAAAAAAATTTTATTTAGTTATTTTTCAAGTACAGTTTTTTGTCTATTTTTCCCATCCCAGCCTCGCCCGCCCCTTGCTCCCCACCTCCCTCCCATTTCCACCCCCTTAGTTCTCGTTCCTGTGTCCTTCCTATTTGTTCCTCCAAATCCCTCCCCCATTTTCCCCTTAACTTCCCTTCCTTCTCCCCTCTGGTCACTATCCCCTTGTTCTCTATTTCAGTAACTTTGGTTTTTTATTTTTTTCTACTTGCTTGTTTGTTTTGTTGTTTAGCTTCCTGTCAAAGGTGAGATCATATGGTATTTGTCTTTCAACCCCTGGCTTATTTCACTCAGCATAATGCTTTCCAGTTCCATCCATGATGTTGCAAAGGGTAGTAGCTCTTTCTTTCTCTCTGCAGCATAGAATTCCATTGTGTATATGTACCACAATTTTCTGATCCATTCATTTACTGATGGGCACCTAGGTTGCTTCCAACTCTTGGCTATTGTAAATTGTGCTGCTATGAACATTGTGCTGCATAGGTTCTTTGATATTGATGTTTTAGGATTTTTAGGATATAATCCCAGCAGTGGAATTGCTGGGTCAAAAGGCAGGTCGATTTTTATTTTTCTGAGAAAATTCCATACTGTTTTCCATAATGGTTGTACCAGTCTGCACTCCCACCAACAGTGAACTAAGGACCCCTTTTCCCCACAACCTCTCCAACATTTGTTGTTTGTTGCTTTGTTTATGATAGCCATCCTGACTGGTGTAAAGTGGTATCTCATTGTGGTTTTAATTTGCATCTCTCTGATAGCTAATGATATTGAGCATCTCTTCATGTGTCTCTGAATGTTCTGTATGTCCTCCTTGGAGAAGTGTTTGCTCAAGTCCTTTTCCCATTTTCTAATTGGGTTGGGTGTCTTCTTAGAGTGGAGTCGTGTAAGTTCTTTGTATATTTTGGAGATTAAACCTTTGTCTGAGGTATCATTGGCAAATATGTTTTCCCATACAGTTGGTTGTCTTTTTAATTTAATACTGTTTTCTTTAGCCATGCAGAAGCCTTTTATTTTGATGAGGTCCCATTTGTTTATTCTTTCCTTTATATTCCTTGCTCTAGGGGACATATCAGTGAAGAGGTTGCTGCGTAAAATATCTGAGATTTTCTTGCCAATGTTCTCCTCTAGGACTTTTATGGTGTTATGACTTACATTTAAGTCTTTTATCCACCTTGAATTTATTTTGGTGTATGGTGTAAGTTGGTGCTCAAGTTTGATTTTTTTGCACGTAGCTGTCCAGTTCTCCCAACACCATTTGCTGAAGAGGCTATCTTTACTCCATTTTATGTTACTGCCCCCTTTGTCGAATATTAATTGACTGTAGAGAGTTGGGTTGATTTCTGGGCTCTCTGTTCTGTTCCATTGGTCTATGTGCCTGTTTTTATGCCAGTACCAGGCTATTTTGATTACAGTGGCCTTGTAATACAGTTTTATATCAGGTATTGTGATCGCTCCTACTTTGTTCTTCTTTCTCAAAAGAGCAGCTGCTATTCGGGCTCATTTATGGTTCCATATAAATTTTCGAAGTGTTTGTTCTATGTCTGTGAAATATGCCATTGGTACTTTAATAGGTATTGTATTGAATCTGTATATTGCTTTGGGTAGTATGGACATTTTGATGATGTTCATTCTTCCAATCCATGAACAAGGTATATGTTTCCATTTGTTTGTGTCTTCCTTGATTTCGTTCTTCAGGGCTGTGTAGTTTTCTGCATACAGGTTTTTTACCTCCTTAGTTAGGTTTATTCCCAGATATTTTATTTTTCTTTTTGCTATATCAAATGGGATTTTTCTCTTTATTTCTGCTTCTGCTGATTCACTGTTGGTATACAAAAATGCCTTTGATTTCTGGATATTGACTTTGTAACCAGCTGTTTTGCCAAACTCATTAATTAGTTTGAGCAGTTTTGGGTAGAGTCTATAGGATTTTCCATGTACACTATCATGTCATCTGCAAACAGTGACAGTTTTGCTTCCTCCTTTCCTATTTGGATGCCTTTTATTTCCTTTTCTTGCCTGATCACTGTGGCTAAAACTTCCAATACTATATTGAATAGAAGTGGTGAAAGTGGACAACCTTGTCTTGTTCCTGATCTTAGTGGAAAAGCTTTTAGTTTTTTCCCATTGAGTATGATATTGGCTGTAGGTCTCTCATATATGGCCTTTATTATTTTGAGAAATGCTCCCTGTATTCCCACTTTGCTGAGTGCTTTTATCATAAATGGGTCTTGTACCTTATCGAAAGCTTTTTCCGCATCTATTGATATGATCATGTGATTTTTGTCTTTGCTTTTGTTTATGTGATGTATTACATTTACTGATTTGCAAATATTGAACCATCCTTGCATCCTTAGGATGAATCCTACTTGATCATGGTGTATGATCTTTTTGATATATCGTTGGATGCGATTTGCCAATAGTTTGTTGAGGATTTTAGCATCTATGTTCATCAGCGATATTGGCCTGAATTTTTCTTTCTTTGTTGTGTCTCTATCTGGTTTTGGAATTAGGATGACGCTGGATTCATAAAAAAGAGTTTGGCAGTCTTCCATCATTTTGGATTTTTTTGAACAGTCTGTGAAGGATAGAGATTAGCTCTTTCTTAAATGCTTTGTAGAATTCTCTTGTTAGACCATCTGGCCCAGGGCTGTTCTGTGACAGGAGTTTTTTGATTACTGCTTCAATTTTATCTGCTGTTATTGGTCTGTTAAGGCTTTCTGCTTCTTCATTGAGTTTTGGAAGATTATATTTATCTAGAAATGTGTCCATTTCACCTAGGTTTTCAAATTTCTTGGCATACAGTTCTTCACAGTAATTTCTTACAATTCCTTTTATTTCTGTAGTGTCAGTTGTAATCTCTCCTCTTTCATTTCTGACTGTGTTTATTTGAGTCCTCTCTCTTTTTTTTTTTTGATGAGCCTACTTAAAGGCTTGTCTATTTTGTTTATCTTTTCAAAGAACCACCTCCTGGATTCATTCATCCTTACAATTATGGTTTTAGTCTCTATGTCATTTCATTCTGCTCTGATCTTGGTTATTTCCTTTCTTCTACTTGCTCTTGGCTGTTTTTGTTGTTGTTCCTCGAGTTCTTGCAGGGTTAGGGTAAGGTTGTTTGTGTGAAATGTTTCTATTTTCTTTAGGTAAGCCTGTATTGCTATACACTTCCCACTCAGGACTGCCTTCACTGTGTCCCATAAGTTTTGGGTTGTTGTGAGATCATTTTCATTTATTTCCAGAAACTTTTTGATTTCTTCTCTGATTTCATTCTTGACCCATTCATTGTTTAATAGTATGCTATTTAGTCTCCATGAGGTAGAGTGTTTTGGGTTTTTTCCTTTGGGGTTGGTTTTCAATTTCAGTCCCTTTTGGTCAGAGAAAATGCTCAGGATGATATCAATTTTCTTGAATTTGTTGAGACTCCTTTTTTGTCCTATCATGTGGTCTATCTTTGAAAATGTTCCATGTGCATTTGAAAAGAATGTGTATTTAGCTTCTTTGGGATGAAGGGCTCTATATATAACAGTTAAGTCCATTTCATCTAGGGTGTTGTTTAATGCCACAATATCTTTGTTGATAATTTGTTTGGAAGATCTGTCCATTTTTGATAGTGGGGTGTTCAAGTCCCCTATTATAATTGTGTTGCTGTCAATATTTCTCTTGAAGTCCTCTAAGATTTTCTTTATATATTTGTGTGCTCCTATGTTTGGTGCATATATATTTATGATGTTAATGTCTTCTTGGTGGATTCTTCCCTTGAGTATAATGAAGTGACCTTCTGGGTCTCTCTTTATGGCCCCTTTTTTGAAGTCTATGTTGTCCATTATGAAAATTGCTACCCCACCTTTTTTTTCTTGTCCATTTGCTTGGAAAATTTGTTTCCAGCCCTTTACTTTTAGTCTGTGTAGGTCTTTTGTCCTGAGGTGGGTCTCTTGTAGGCAGCATATGTGTAGGTCATGCTTTCTTATCCATTCAACTATTCTATATCTTTTGATTGGAGCATTTAATCCATTTACATTTAAGGTTATTAAGGATAGGTACTTATTCATTGCCATTTTTGTACCTGTGTTCCTCTCTGTCTCTCTTTTCCTTCCTTTCCTTAAAGCAGTCCTTTTAGTATTTCTTATAGAGCTGGCTTGGTGGCAGCAAATTCTTTTAGACTTCTTTTGTCTTGGAAGCTCTTTATTTTGCCTTATATTTTGATTGAGAGCCTTGTTGGGTAAAGTAGCCTTGGTTGTAGGCCTCTGGTTCTCATTACTGGGAATATTTATTGCCATTCTCTTCTTGCTTGGAGTGTTCCCATTGAGAAGTCAGTAGCTAACCCCTTGGGCTCTCCTGTATGTTACCTCCCTTTTCTCCCGTGGTGCCTTTTAGATTCTCTCTTTGTCTGGAATTTTGCCATTTTAATGATGATGTGTCTTCAAGTGGGCCTCCTTGGGTTCCTCTTGAATGAGACTCTGTCTGATTCCTGGATTTGTGTGACTTTTTCTCTCATCCAATTAGGGACATTTTCTCTCATTACTCTTTCAAAAACATTTTCTATCCCTTGTTCTTCTTCTTCTGCTTCTGGTATCCCTATTATTTGGATATTATTATGCTTCATATTATCTTACATTTCTCTTAATCCCTCTTCATTCTTTCTGAGCCTCTTTTCCTTTTCTTGCTATTTCTGGGAGTTTTTTTTTTTTTTACTTTGTCCTCTAAGTCACTGATCTGATCTGTTTCATCGATCCTGCTTTTTATTTCTTCTACTGTGTTCTTCAGTTCAGAATTGTATTCTTCATTTCCTCTTGGCCCTTGCTGATAGTTTTTCTTTTCCTTTTTCATGTTGGTATAGTTTGCAGTGAGTTTGTTGTAGCTCCCCTGTAGTTTCTGGTAGCTCACTGTGAGCTATGTGAATATCCTGATAACCAGTGCTTTTAATTCAATATCTGATAGTTGACTTGCCTCTATTTCATCTAACATTCTTTCTGAGCCTTCCTCCTTTTCTTTCATTTGGATGTTGTTTCTTTGTCTTCCCATTTTTGTGAGACTCTTGTTGTTAGCCCCAGCTTCTTAAATTAATCTGTTCTGATTCCCTGGGTTTATGGTGTAAAGTTCTGTGGTAGAATATCTGTGAAATTCAGTGGTGCAGTCTCCTTCAGGTATCTTGATGTTCTCTGCTTCCACCTACTCCTTTTTGTGTGTGTATGTGTGTGTGTGTGATCAGTTGGGGGGGGCAAAATGGTTTATGACAGCAGAACAGTATTTTATGATATTTACAGTCACAGCTGGTAGAAAAGAGATAGAAGATCTTTAGGCTATATATAGTGTTAACCGTAATCTTCAACCCAACTTGCCACTTTTAAGAAAGGATGGACAAAAGATAAGTCTCTTGTTGGGGAGGGAAGGCTTGTAAGTTGGATGTAGAAAGCAGTGCGGTTGTGGGCGGTCAGATTTTGAGGTAAAGTGAGAGTAAAGAGTAGTAAATAGGTATGAGCAAATAGAGTTAATCACTACAGTAATAGAATTGAGGAAGCTGTAAAGTGGGCTGAGATCCAGGAGATGTGTTGTGAAGTATTTACAGTTGTATAGAACAGCTATTATTTACAATAATATTAGAGCAACAATCATATGACAGACTCTATGTGATCTGTCTGAATAGGGTGTATAGAACTTTGGGTAGTGTGCTAAAGGAAAACAAATGGCATGAAGTATAGAAAATTAGCAATATACTGTGAAGGAGAGAACAGGGGAAACCTGTCAAATAATACAATATAACCAGCCAAGACTAAGAAGCCTATACAAAAAGAGGAGGAATACAAAGATACTATTATAATAATAATATCTTATAATATAAAAGATGTGAGAATAATGAAAAAAATAATACAAATATGCAGCAAGTTGTGGCTTATCTGCTGTAGCAAAGTGAAGTTTGTCTCTCTGTCTCTACCTTGGGATGCCCCCTCTTTGGGTCCCACTCTGGTCTTTTTGCAGTTTCCCATTTGTGTCTCTTGTAGGTAAAAGAAAACAAAGCAACAAACAAAAAAAAAAGGCAGGAGCAGGTAGAAAAAGGTGATAAGTTTGGAAAGAAAGGAAGAAGGACTAAAACAGGGGAAAAAAGGAGAGGAACAAAGTATTGAAAGATAAAACAATAATAAAATTTTAAAAATATGATTACTAAAAAAAAAGCTATTAAAGAAAGAGAAAAAAAAATCCCTTGTTGGTTTCAAACTGTCCAAACTGGTTTTTCTGGTTGCAGCAGGCGCTGGGTTGCTTGGTGTAGTCTTTCTGAGAGTGGTCTCCCAAGAGCTAGCCTGTCCCCAGCGCTCCATGAAGGGGATCTAGGTTCTTTTCAGAGCACCTTACCCCAGAGATCCTCTCTGTGAGCTGGGGTGAAGGTGTGCGTGCGCCAGTCAAGCTGCCTGGGTTCCAAGGGATCTTTCATAGTCCTTCACAGTTTAGTGGTAGAACTGAAGTGCTTCTGCCCCTCCTCTGGATTGCTGCCAGGCTGGGTGGGAAGCACGCCAAGCTGCTGTCCCAGGAGAACACCTCAGTCCACTTTCCAAAAAAAACTTCTCCAGAAAGCCTGCTTCTCTGCCCAGCCCAATCCCCAGCTATACCGGTGACAACAATGCACCTCTCAATTCTCCCAGGCTGGCAACCATAGAGTCCGCAGTTGAACACGGCCCTTTGTCTTTGTTACCCTCTCTCTAA
Organism: Artibeus jamaicensis; assembly: GCF_021234435.1. Lineage (NCBI taxonomy): Eukaryota > Metazoa > Chordata > Mammalia > Chiroptera > Phyllostomidae > Artibeus > Artibeus jamaicensis. The sequence continues at coordinate 675,446 of NW_026521822.1, forward strand.
ACTCAAGCAGACAGGTCTCTGCCTGGTGTTGCCCAGCCTTGCTTACATGGGGAGGGAGGGAGCTGATGACCCAGCTCTCTCCCAAGAACCCTGCAGCAGGCCCAAGGCTCCCAAAGTGTCTGCATAGACCTGCCGGGTGCTGGGCTCTTGAAGAGTCCTCTGTGGCCGACGCCCCAGTGCTGGTCACCTACCGAGGCCACTGGGTGCTGGGGCTCCCATCGCAGATGCTCCGGCGTTGGTCCCTGATAGATGCCTCTGGATCCCGACTGCGGCGGTACCAAGGCCGCTAGGTGCTGGCAGAGGGCACTGGCCCCCGCCGCCATGCTTGTCTTTACTCAGGTCCCGAAGACCCCACTGACCTGCAGCTGTCTGGTCCTTCAGCATCCATCACAATCTCTGGTCTCTAATTTTCATAAATGCTGGGGAACTGTTGGTTGATTGCGCTGTTCCTCTGTAGATCTTCCAGGATTTTCTCCCATGTTTATGGGAACTGGAATCCCCTTTGTCCTACTCCGTCACTATCTTTCCCCCTCTCCCTGAATTCAATTTCATATTTCAGTGAGATACCTTAAGTTCTTCACTTAAGAACTTTAAATTTTTTTCTCAATAACATTTTGTAGTTTTCAATATAGTTGTCAATCATTTTTTAGATTGATTCCAAGTACTACTGTAAAAAACTTAGTTTTAACATATTTTTTCTTTTTGATGATATATAGAACACAACTGATTCTTGTACATATAAAAAATGTACCCAGCAAGTAGGTGGTGGCAAGGTAGGTGGGAGCTGATCAAATTTGCTTGTGCACCCAACTGGGATACCTAGCTGATCCTCTGAAGAATAGAGCGAACAGCCAATGGAATCCCAGCTTTTATGAAGTTTAGAAAGCAAGATTGTAGAGAATGTTGAAAAGCAGATGGTAAGGAGATTGTGTTGGGACAGGAAGGTCCCTGGGAACTGCGTGGGGGCCAAGGCTGCTGCACCTCTGCCCAGTGCCTGCTGCTGTGGTTAGTGGTGGCCGCAGGATCTTTGGAGAACTGGACCAGCAGCTCTCTCCCCTACCAAAACAGGGATGGCAGTGTGGTACCAAAAAAGACCTGGATGCTTGAAGTTGCTGAGGGGAATGAAGGCAAAGTGGGAGATGCACAGAGGCAATGTATTTCTGCTGGCACTGCAGTCATTGGCTGGGACAGTAGCAGAGAACTTGGGGGGCCAGATGACACCTGGAGAAGGGAGAAGAGTTGGGCTATGACTGACTCTGCCCTGGATGGTCTCTGGTCTGGTCAGAGAGTTGGGCTGTGTGAAAAGCTGAACACTTGTTAAGTAACGGTGGGTGCAAACAAGAGGAATTTACTTTTTTTAAAAAAAGGCTCTCAGCTGCTGTTTAAGGCTTTAAATTTGGAGGTACAGTTTGGGGACAGAAGTGGAAAGAGCTAGGTGTGGGAACTACTGTTGCTCCTGGGCCTTCCAGACACCTGGGACTAAGGGACAAGGAGAGGAGCCTGCCAAAGCTTTAGTCAGTGGTCACTTCTCTCCAGCACAGTGGTCAAATGCCTCCTTCTCATAAACCTATAACCTAGGGATGAAGAGTAGACAATTCTGTCAACACTGATTACCTTAACCTAAGAAATGAGCATTACTCCAACCCTTGCTCTGGTCACCAGGGTGGAGTGCCAGGGGGCAAACAGCAAAAAAATGACGACTCCTCTCTCAACCTCTCCTCCACTTTTGGCTGCCAAGGACAACAGATACTATGTCATCAGTTCAACAGACGCCCACATGGTCTCAGGGGAAATGAGGCAGGAAAACCATCCAGAGTGGCAGAAAAGTTAAGAATTTGTCATCTGGGTCTTTGAATTGTTTAGAAAGCAATTAGTTCTCTGATTGGTATATAAAAGACAATCTTTGCCATCAGAGTGAGGAAATTTGAATTGAAAAGGAAAGCAAAGTGCTTTGGTGTTTTAAGATTGCAGAGTGATTCTTAGAGAAGAAGACAGAATTTCTGTTTCAAAACTCTCCAGGTAGTTTCTCAGGTTATCAGCAGAACCAGGTGGCTGAACAATGCTAAAATCAGTTCTCATCCTTTAGCACCTGACTGGCATGTGCCATCTTACTGGAAGATCAACCTGAGAAGAGAAAGTTGGTCAGCCGAAAACCACCATTTGGTTTGGTCCATGTGGGTTAGGGGAAGGACAAATTCAGTATTAGTTCACTTTAAATAGCCCCTGGTCCAAGTGCTGGGCACAATTCTCAATCTCCAACTTGAAATTACATGTAATAGTTTTCTATCTCTAATAGATACAGATTTTTCCCCTAATAAGAATCTATCACTATAGGCCAGAATAATAATCCAGGAAAAGACAGGACTCTGATGTAACTCCTGATGGAACTGGTGAAGAAAGATGCTCTTACCTAGAAAAATTATCTTCTTAGGCCTACCTAAAAAAGACTAGAAACATTTCAAATAAACAAACTAACCCAACGTCTACAAGAACTAGGAGAACAATAACAAACAAAGCCCAGAGTGAGTAGAAAGTAGGAAATAACCAAGATCTAAGTAGAATTAAATAACATAGAGACTAGAAGAATAAGACAAAGGATCAACAAATTCAGGAGCTGGTTCTTTGAAAAGATAAACCAAATAGACAAGCTTTTAACAAGACTAATCAGAGAGAGAGAGAGGACCCAAATAAATAAAATCAGAAATGAAAGAGGAGAGATTACAATTGATACCACATAAATAAATACAAAGGATTGTAAGAAATTACTATGAAAAAACATACGACAAGAAATTTGAAAACCTGGATGAAAAGGAAAAATTTCTAAAAAAATACAATCTTCAAAACTGAATCAATAAGAAGCAGAAAGTCTGAACAGACCAATAACAGCTGGTAAAATATAAGAAGGGATCAAAAACTCCAGGCACACAAAAACTCAGGACTTCACAGTTTCACAGGAGAATTTTACAAAACATTTAAGGAAGAGCTAACCTCTTTACTTCTCAGACTATTCCAAAAAAATCCAAGAAGCAAGACTCCTAAACTCTTAATGAGGCCACCATTATCCTATTCCCAAAATTAGATAAAGACACAACAAAATGAAAACTACACACCAATATTGGTGATTAACATAGACACTAAAACCCTCAAAAATATTGGCAAACTGCATCCAGGAATGCATTAAAAACATCATACACCATGACCAAGTGGGATTCATCCCAGGGATGCAAGGATGGTATAATATTTGCCAATCAAAACACATAATACATCACACAAACAAAATGAAAGAAAAAATCACATGATCATACAAATAGATGTTGAAAAAGCATTTGAAAAAGCACAGAACCCATTTATGATAAAAATACTCAGTAAAGTGTGTGTAGAGGGAGCATATCTCAAGATAATAAAGGCTATGTATGAGTGTCCCACAGCCAACAGCATACTCAATGGGCAACAACTAAAAGCTTTCCAACTAAGACCATGAAAAAAACAAGGATGTCCACTTTCACCACTTCTATTCAACATAGTACTGGAAGACTTAGCTACAGCAATCAGACAAGAAAGAGATAAAAGGCATCCAAATTGGAAAGGAGAAAGCAAAACTGTCATTCTTTGCAGATGACATGATAGTGTACATAGAAAACCCTACAGACTTCATACAAAAAACTATGCAACCTAATACGTGAATTTGGCAAAACAGTGGGATACAAAGGCATTCCAGAAATTGAAGGCACGTTTGCATGCCAACAACAAAGTATCAGTAACTGAAATCAGGAAAAAATCCCATTTGCTATAGCAATAAGAAAAATAAAGTACCTAGGAATAAGCCAAACCAAGGAGGTAAAAGATCTGTACTCAGAAAACTGCAAACACTGAAGAAAGAAATTAAGGAAGATGCAAGTGAATGGAAGCATATACTGTGTTCATGGATTGGAAGAATTAACATCATCAAAAATATCCATACTACCCGAAACAATTTATAGATTCAATGCAGTACTTATTAAAATACCAATGACATCTTTCACACTTATAGAAAAAAAATTCAAAAATTTATATGGAACCATAAAAAACCTCAAATAGCACAGCAATTTTGAGAAAGAACAATGTAGGAGGGATCACAATATCTGATATCAGACTATATTACAAGGCCACTGTAATCAAAACAGTCTGGTACTGGCATAAGAATAGACACATAGATCAGTGGAATGGAATAGAGAGCCCAGAAACAAACCTATGTTTCTATGGTCAATTAATACTTGAAAAAGTGGGCAGAAGCATAAAATGGACTAAAAATAGCCTCTTTAACAAATGGTGTTGAGAGATCTGGACAGCTACATGCAAAGAAATGAAACTCAGGCACCAACTTGCACCATACATAATAAACTTAAGATGAATAAAGGACTTAAATATTAGTTGCAACACCATAAAACTCCTAGAGAACATAGAAAGGAAAATCTTAGCTATTCCATAAAGTAATATTTTCACTTATATGTGCCTAAAGCAAGGGACATAATGGAAGGAATAAACAAATGGGACTTCATCAAAGTAAAAAAGCTTCTGGACAACCACAACATTAGCACAATGAAAAGGGAACCAACTGCATAAGAAAATATATTTGCCAATGAGACCTTATACAAGGGTTTGATGTTTAAAGTATATAAAGAACCCACACAACTCCACTCCAGGAAGACAAACAATCCAATTAAAAAATGGGCAAAGGACCTGAACAGACACTTCTCCAAAGAGGACATACAGACAACCCAGAGATACATGAAAGGATGCTCAGCATCACTAGCCATCATAGAGATGCAGCTGATACCACAATGAGATACCACTTCACAGTGGTCAGAATGGCCATCATAAACAAATTAACAAGCAACAAGTGCTGGCAAGGTTGTGGAGAAATGGGAACCCTAGTATATTGTTGGTGGGATTGCAGACTGGTGCAACCACTGTGGAAAACAGTATGGAATTTCCTCAGAAAACTAAAAATGGGACTGCCTCTTGACCTGGCAATTTTGCTGCTACGATTATATCCTAAGAATCCTGAAATACCAATCCAAAATAATCTATGCACCCCATAGCAGCACAATTTACAATAGCCTAGTGCTGGAAGCAACCTAAGGGCCCATCAGTAAATAAGTGGATTAAAAAACTGTGTTATATTTACAATGGAATTCAGTGCAGCTGAATTCCATTGTATAAATATAGAGGAAAGAAGGAGCTCCTAACCTTTGCAACAGCATGGATGGAACTGGAGAGCATCATGCTAAGTGAAATAAGTCAGGTGATGAGGGACAAATACCATATGATTTCGCCTTTAACTGGAACATAATCAACAAAAGAAAAAAGCAAGCAAAATATAACCAGAGACATTGAAATTAAGAACAATCTAACAATAGCCAGAGGGGAGGGGGGAGGGGCCAGTGGGGAGAAGGTTTTTCAGCAACTACTATAAAGGACACATGGACAAAACCAAGGGGGAGGATAGAAGCAAGGGAGAGAGATGGGTTTGGCTGGGGTGGTGGGGAGTGCTGGGAAGAAAATGCAGACAACGGTAATTGAACAATAATAAAGTAATTAAAAAAACAGTAGGATCTTACTATCGTATTTTCCAATTTTCAAACATTTTTATCTCATGGTACACATAAACTAATTACTAAAATTCTGTAGCAAACCAGAAAATATATTTTTTGCCCATCTGACAAAAATAAGTATAATTTTGATTCATTCACAGTGGACAGCTATTTTTGTGGGGATGTTATTTTTTAATTTGACAGTCTAAGGAAAAACAGGTCAGTGTCTCTAAATGATAGTCAGATACTGCAAAAAAAAAAAAGAAAAGAAAAGAAAACAGTGTGGAATTTCTTCAGAAAACTGAAAATGGAACTGTTTTTTGACCCAGCAATTTCACTGCTATGATTATATCCTAAGAACCCTGAAACACCAATCCCAAAGAACCTATGCCCCCCAATGTTCATAGCAGCACTATTTGCAATAACCATGTGCTAGATGCAACCCAAGTGCCCATTAGTAAGTGAATGGATCAAAAAACTATGGTACATTTACACAGTGGAATTCTACACAGCAGAAAGAAAGAAGGAGAGCCTACCTTTTGCAGTAGCATGGATGGAACTGGAGAGCATTATGCTAAGTGAAATAAGCCAGGTGGTGAAAGACAAATACCGTATGATCTCACCTTTAATTGGAACTTAATCAACAAAACAAACAAGAAAGCAAAATATAACCAAAGACATGGAAATTAAGAACAATCTAACAGTAACCAGAGGGAAGGTGGGAGGGGATAATGGGGGCAAGGCGGAAGGTTTTTCAGGAACAACTATAAAGGACACAGGGACAAAATTAAGAGGGGTGGGTGGAAGCAGGGGAGGGAGGTGGGGATGGCTGGGGGTGGAATAGAGGGGGGTAAATGCAGATTTTGTACTTGAACAACAAAATAATAAAAATATAAATATTGAACATCTAAGTTACAAAAAACAAACAAACAAACAAAGCTATGATACATTTACTCAATGGAATTTGGCCATAAAAAAAAGAAGCAACTGTTACCTTTTGCAACAGCATGGATGCACCTGGAGACCATGTGACTTCACCATGTAAAGTCAAATAAACCAGAATGTGAATGACAATTAAGATTGACATCACATAAGTGGAGTCTAATGAACAAAGTAATCTAATGGGCAAAATAGAATAATAGGAATAGAATCATGGAATGGACTGACAGCTGTAAGAGGAGAGAGGGGAGGTGGGGACTGAATGAAAGAAGGTGAAAGGATTAATTGGAGAACATATGCACCTGACCCAAGAATGTGAATATTGATGAGGGGGTTGACTGAGAGTGGGGGGAGGTTTAGGTGAATGGGGGTAAAGGTGGAAAAATCAGGACAACTATAACAACATATATAATAAAATATAATAAATAAGAAAAACTTATTTTGTTAGAGATGAGCTTCTTTGGTCTTTCAAGGCTTTTTCCAGCTTTAAGAATCCTTTACTGAGGGGGCTTTCAAGATGGCGGTGGACTAGGATGGAGCAGATACCAGTTCCTAGTACGAAAGAGACAGAAACCTGTCTGATCAGAGGAGGTGAAACCAGCAAGCCAGCAGTTGCCAAGCATATATGAAAATAAGAGACCAGAAACCTCATCAGTCATGGCGGAACCAGATGGTAGGGAGACAGCAGCGGTACAGTAGCCTCTGGGACGGAGCAAAGAGAAACAGCCAGTGCAGGGTAGGGGAACCAGCTCCCAGTGGCGAGAGCCCAACTGCGAGAGCCCAACAGCGCACGGGACAGCCTTCGGCGCCCAGGCGGCTTCCTCCCTAGAATTTTTGGGCCGGGGGCCCGCCAAGTGACCCAACCAGAGGGGAGCAGAGGTGATTTCAGTCTGTGCATAGTTCGGAGGTCCAGCATCTGGTGGGAACTGTGTCTGGGAGAGTGCCTAACAGCCCCTGGGACAGCGTTCAGCGCCCAGACGGCTCCCTCCCTGGGATTTTTTTCTGCCAGGCAGGCCAAGTGGCCCAGGCAAAGAGGTGTGGAAGAAATTTCAGCCTGCGCGCAATTTGGGGGACTAGTTGCTCCACACGCAGTGTATCTGGGAGAGTGCCTGAGGGCACCTAGGCCAACTTTCACCGCCCAGAAAGCTCCCTGCCTAGGATTTTTGGGCCCGGACCTGCCAAGAGACCCAACCAGAGGGGAGCAGAGGAGATTTCAGCCTGCAGACAGTTCTGGGTCCAGCGCCCGGCATGGTGCTGCTCCATCCCGAGGTTTTTTTTTGGCAGAGGTTGGCCAGGGGACCCAGACAAACACAGGAGCAGAAGGGATACACACCACGCAGCATACCATGATGTGCGCACAGAGTCTCTAGGTTGGCGCCCAGTCCTCAGATCAGCTCCCGGATTCCAGTCCACCCCTCTCAGACTATCTGGAAGCCTCAGGCACTGAGGGGTCCTGGGAAAAAAGCTGAGACCCTCAACCCCTTCCCTTTCTGGCCAAGCAAGGTGGGGTGCCAGGAGAGACTTGTTAGATAGAGTTTGCGGAGAGGGTGCGGAGGACAAAGGGCCCCAACCAAGGACTCTGTGGTTGCAGCCCAGGAGAACTGAGAGGTGCAGCCTGGGGTTCTGAATCCAGTAGACACGGCAGCCTGGTCTGCTTCACACCCAGCTTGGCAGCAAGCCCAGGATTGGGCAGAGGGCCTGGGGCTTCCCAATGGAACGGGGGCAGGTCTGTGCTCAATCCCGAGGGAACCAGGCAACTAGGTCGTTGCAGGTGCCTGCAAACACAGCAAACCAGCCTATGGCAGTAACCCCTGGGAAGGGAGTGCTGTGAGGAAGTCCTAGTTCCGCATTGTAGGGAGCTGGGGAGAGGTGCCAAGTGTCTGGATCCTGAGAGGGGCTGGCTGAAAAAATCACAACAATCGACCCTCAGCCAACTGCAACCAGAAAAACCAGTTCGGCTAGTTTGAAGCCAACAAGTGACATTTCCTTTTCTGATGTTTTTGAGGGGTTATTTTTGTTTGTGCGGTTGTTGGGTTTTTTTTGTTTGTTTCTATTTCTTTTAAATTTTATTACTGTTTCATCTTTCCATACTTTTGTCCTCTTTCCCAGGATTTTATGTTTTATTTCTTCCTCTTTTCTTTCTAAACTTATTGCTCTTTCTTCCATTCCCCTACCATTTTTTTCTTTCTTCCTTTTATTTCTTTCCTTGTCATTTCCTTCTTTACCCACAAGAGTCACAATCAACTTGAAAATATGAAAAGACCAGAGCTGGACCCATAGAAGAGGCCTCCAAATAGTAGAGTCAGAGAGACAAATTGCACATTGTTGTAGGAGAGAAGCTAAAAGTTGCTGCATATTTGAGTAGGTGGAAGCAGAGAACAACAGGATAACCAAAAGAGGCTGCACCACTGAAATTCACAGGCATTCCACCACAAAAGTTCACACCATAAACCCAGGGTATCAAAACAGATTAATCTAAGAAGCTGAGGCTAACAAGAAGAGTCTCCCAAACAGTGGGAAGACAAAGAAACAATCCCCCAATTAAAGGAAAGGAGGAATCTTCAGAAAGAATGTTAGATGAAATAGAGGCAAGTCAACTATCAGATACTGAATTCAAAGCACTGGTTATCAGGAAGTTCAAAGAGCTCACAATCAGCTACCAGAAACTACAGGGGAGCTACAATGATCTCACCGTGAACTATATCAACATGAAAAAGGAAATGGAAATTATTAGCAAGGGCCAAGAGGAAATGAAGAATACAATTTCGGAATTAAAAAACACAGTAGAAAGCATTAAAAATAGGATAGATGAAACAGAAGATCAGATTAGTGAATTGGAGGACAAAGTAGAAAGCATCTCATAGAAAAAACAGGAAAGGGAAAAGAGGCTCAGAAAGAATGAAGAGGGATTAAGAGAATTGCAAGACAATATGAAATGTAATAATATCCGAATAATAGGAATACCAGAAGGAGAAGAAGAAGAACAAGGGAGAGAAAACATATTTGAAAGAGTAATGAGAGAAAATTTCCCTAATTGGATGAGAGAAAAAGTCACACAAATCCAGGAATCACACAGAGTCCCATTCAAGAGGAACCCAAGGAGGCCCACTTCAAGACACATCATCATGATAATGGCAAAATTCCAAAAAAAAAGAGAGAATCTTAAAGGCAGCAAGGGAGAAAAAAGAAATAACGTACAAGGGAGTCCCAATAAGGTTAGCCACTGACTTCTCAATGGAAACACTCCAAGCAAGAAGAGAATTGCAAGAAATATTCCAAGTAATGAGAACCAGAGGCCTACAACCAAGGCTACTTTACCCAGCAAGGCTCTCAATCAAGATAGAATGCCAAATAAAGAGCTTCCAAGACAAAAGAAGCCTAAAAGAATTTGCTTCCACCAAGCCAGCTCTAAAAGAAATACTAAAAGGTATGCTTTAAGGAAAGGAAGGAAAAGAGGCAGACAGAGAGGAACACAGGTACAAAAATGGCAATGAATAAGTACCTATCAATAATAACCTTAAATGTGAATGGATTAAGTGCTCCCATCAAAAGACACAGAATAGCTGCATGGATAAGAAAGTATGACCCACACATATGCTGCCTACAAGAGACCCACCTCAGGACAAAAGACCATCACAGACTAAAAGTGAAAGTCTGGAAACAAATTTTCCAAGCAAATGGACAAGAAAAAAAAAGCTGGGATAGCAATTCTCGTATCAGACAAAATAGACTTCAAAAAAAGAGCCATAAAGAGTGACCCAGAAAGTCACTTCATAATACTCAAGGGAAGAATCCACCAAGAAGACATTAACATCATAAATATATATGCACCCAACATAGGAGCACCAAAATATATAAAGAAAATCTTAGAGGAATGCAAGAAAGATATAGACAGCAACACAATTATAGTGGGGGATTTGAACACCCCACTATCAAAAATGGACAGATCTTCCAAACAAAATATCAACAAAGACATTGTGGCATTAAACAACACCCTTGATGAAATGGACCTAACTGATATATACAGAGCTCTTCACCCCAAAGAAGCTAAATACACATTCTTTTCAAATGCACATGGAACATTCTCAAAGATAAACCACATGATAGGACAGAAAACAAGCCTCAACAAATTCAAGAATATTGAAATCATACCAAGCATTTTCTCTGACCACAAGGGACTGAAACTGGAAACCAACCCCAAAGAAAAAAAACCCAAAACACCCCAAATCATGGAGACTGAATGGTATGCTATTAAACAATGAATGGGTCAAGAATGAAATTAGGGAAGAAATCAAAACATTTCTGGAAACAAATGAAAATGATCTCACAACAACCCAAAACTTATGGGACACAGCGAAGGTAGTCCTGAGAGGGAAGTTTATAGCAGTACAGGCCTACCTAAAGAAGATAGAAACATTTCAAACAAACATCCTTACTCTACATCTGCAAAAACTCGAGGAACAACAACAAAAACAGCCCAAAGCAAGTAAAAGGAAGGAAATAACTAAGATCAGAGCAGAACTAAACGACATAGAGACTAAAAGCACAATTCTAAGGATCAATGAATCCAGGAGGTGGTTCTTTGAAAAGATAAACAAAATAGACAAGCCTTTAAGTAGGCTCATGAAGAAAAGAAGGGAACAGACACAAATAAACACAATTAGAAATGAAAGAGGAGAGATTACAACTGATACCACAGAAATAGAAAGGATTGTAAGAAATTACTATGAAGAACTGTATGCCAAGAAATTTGAGAACCTAGGGGAAATGGACACATTTCTACAAAAATATAGCCTCCCAAAACTCATTGAAAAAGATGTAGAACACCTGAATAGACCAATAACAGCAAAAGAAATTGAAGCAGTAATCAAAAAACTCCCATCATACAAAAGCCCTGGACCAGATGGGTTCACAGGAGAATTTTACAAAGCTTTTAAGGAAGAGCTAACCCCTATACTTCACAGACTATTCCAAAAAATCCAAAAGGATGGAAACCTCCCGAATTCCTTTTATGAAGCCAGCATCATCCTAATTCCAAAACCAGATAGAGATACAACAAAGAAAGAAAATCAGGCCAATATCACTGATGAACATAGATGCTAAAATCCTCAACAAAATATTGGCAAATCGCATCCAACAATATATCCAAAAGATTATACGCCACGACCAAGTGGGATTCATCCCAGGGATGCAAGGATGGTTCAATATTCGCAAACCAGTAAATGTAATTCATCACATAAACAGAAGCAAAGACAAAAACCACATGATCATATCAATAGATGCGGAAAAAGCTTTTGATAAGGTACAGCACCCATTTATGATAAAAACACTCAGCAAAGTGGGAATAGAGGAAGCATTCCTCAATATAATAAAGGCCATTTATGAAAGACCTACAGCCAATATCATACTCAATGGGCAAAAACTAAAAGCTTTTCCAGTAAGATCAAGAACAAGAGAAGGATGTCCACTTTCACCACTTCTATTCAATATAGTATTAGAAGTTTTGGCCACAGCGATCAGGCAGGAAAAGGAAATAAAAGGCATCCAAATAGGAAAGGAGGAAACAAAATTGTCACTGTTTGCAGATGACATGATAGTGTACATGGAAAATCCTATGGACTCTACCCAAAAACTGCTCAAACTAATTAATGAATTTGGCAAAACAGCAGGATACAAAGTCAATATCCAGAAATCAAAGGCATTTTTGTATACAAACAATGAATCAGCAGAAGCAGAAATCAAGGAAAAAATCCCATTCGATATAGCAAAAAGAAAAATAAAATATCTGGGAATAAACCTAACCAAGGAGGTAAAAGACCTGTATGCAGAAAACTACACAGCCCTAAAGAAAGAAATCAGGGAAGACACAAACAAATGGAAACATATACCTTGTTCATGGATTGGAAGAATGAACATCATCAAAATGTCCATACTACCCAAAGCAATATACAGATTCAATGCAATAACTATTAAAGTACCAATGGCATATTTCACAGACATAGAACAAACACTTCAAAAATTTATATGGAATCATAAATGAGCCCGAATAGCAGCTGCTCTTTTGAGAAAGAAGAACAAAGTAGGAGGGATCAAAATACCTGATATTAAACTGTATTACAAAGCCACTGTAAGCAAAACAGCCTGGTACTGGCATAAAAACAGGCACATAGACCAATGGAATAGAACAGAGAGCCCAGAAATCAACCCAACTCTCTACAGTCAATTAATATTCGACAAAGGGGGCAATAACATAAAATGGAGTAAAGATAGCCTCTTCAGCAAATGGTGTTGGGAGAACTGGACAGCTACGGGTAAAAAAATGAAACTTGAGCACCAACTTACACCATACACCAAAATAAATTCAAGGTGGACAAAAGACTTAAATATAAGCCATGACACCATTAAAGTCCTAGAGGAGAACATTGGCAAGAAAATCTCAGATATTCCACGCAGCCACATTTTTACTAATATGTCCCCTAGAGCAAATAATATAAAGGAAAGAATAAACAAATGGGATCTCATCAAAATAAAAAGCTTCTGCATGGCTAAAGAAAACAGTATTAAATTAAAAAGACAACCAACTGTATGGGAAAACATATTTGCCAATGATACCTCAGACAAAGGTTTAATCTCCAAAATATACAAAGAACTTACACGACTCCACTCTAGGAAGACATTGAACCCAATTAAAAAATGGGAAAAGGACTTGAACAGACACTTCTCCAAAGAGGACATACAGAATATCCAGAGATACATGAAGAGATGCTGAATATCGTTAGCTATTAGAGAGATGCAAATTAAAACCACAATGAGATACCACTTTATACCAGTCAGGGTGGTTATAATAAACAAAGCAACAAACAACAAATATTGGAGAGGTTGTGGGGAAAAGGGGACCTTACTTCACTGTTGGTGGGATTGCAGACTAGTACAACCATTATGGAAAACAGTATGGAATTTTCTCAGAAAAATAAAAATTGACCTGCCTTTTGACCCAGCAATTCCACTGCTAGGATTATATCCCAAGAATCCTAAAACATCAATATCAAAGAACCTATGCACCACAATGTTCATAGCAGCACAATTTACAATACTAAGAGTTGGAAGCAACCTAGGTGCCCATCAGTAAATGAACGGATCCAAAAACTGTGGTACATATACACCATGGAATTCTATGCAGCAGAGAGAAAGAATGAGCTACTACCCTTTGCAACAACATGGATGGAACTGGAAAGCATTATGCTGAGTGAAATAGGCCAGGCATTGAAGGACAAATACCATATGATCTCACCTTTGACAGGAAGCTAAACAATAAAACAAACAAGCAAACAGAATAAAAACAAAGACACTGAAATAGAGAACAAGTGGGCAGTGAACAGAGGGGAGAGGGAAGGGAATTTAAGGGGAAAAATGGGGAGGGATTTTGATGAACAAGTATGAAAGACACAGGGATGAGGACTGGGGGCAGGAAATGGGAGGGAGGTGGGGAGATGGGGCAGGGGGTGGCTGGGATGGGAGAAATAGACAAAAAATGTACTTGAAAAAAAAATTAAATAAAAAATTAAAAAAAAGAATCCTTTACTAAAATGCAAACATGTAAGGAGGGAGTAAAAGTGTGCAGCTTTGACAGCTAATATACCTTATCACCATGCACCACTATCACTTAGCAAACATTTACTGAAACATTACTACTTAGTTATTTTTTATTTATTTGTTTATTTAAAGGTGGGTTTATTGTAGTATAATTTGCACACAGTCAAATTTATGCTCTTTAGTGTGTATTTAGCTCCATGCCTTTTTTTTTACTTCCCACAAATAATCACTTTATTGATACATCCTAAATGTAATTGTAGACACTGAGTGGGGCCATTTATCCTTATGACATGTGATTCTGTTTTTCCTTAAAAACAGAAAGACTGATGGGCTTCTGCAAGAGAAACTGAATTTATAAAAATAAAAAAGGCTTTGTCTGCCAATTAAACCAGATCAATGGAGTGGTCCACTTGGAGCCTGGTGATTGAAAACTCATGGACACAGACAACTGCATGGTGATTACCAGAGAGGAAGTAGGGTTGGGAGAGGTAGAAGAAGGTAAATGGGGGATAAATAGTGATAGGAGACATGGTTTAGGGTGGTGAAAACATAATACAGTATACAGTTGAAGTATCATAGAACTGTACAACTGCAACCTAAGTAGTTTTATTAACCAATGTCACCCCAATCAAATCAACTAAAAAAATAAAAAAGAAATTAAAAGAAAAGATAATCTTTGGAATCCACCTCAGTCATCAGATCTTAACTTCTGTGAGGCTGTTTTATTTTTAATGACATGAGGATTATGTTAAACATCTATAAGAGGAATGTGAGAATTCACTTAAATGAGTTCCATGCCTTTTGACAAAACTTAGTAGTTGTGTCACCAAGCTACAGTCAAGCTATAGAAGATTTCTATCACTCTCCCCAATGATCACTCATCCCCCTTTCCCTCTACCCACTGTCCCTGGCAACAATGAACCCATTTCTCTGTTTCCATAGTTTTACCTTTTCTAGTCCTTACTATTTATAAAAATAACACACCCTGTTCTCAAAAAAACAACCCCAACCCTGGCTAATGTGGCTCAATGAATTGAGTGCTGGCCTGTGACCAAGGGGTCACCAGTTCAATTCTCCATCAGGGCACATGCCTAAGTTGAGGAGTAGGTCCCCAGTGGGGGGCAAACAAGAGGCAACCTTTCTCTCTCTCTCCCTCTTATCTGAAATAAATAAATAAATAAACAAATAAATAAAATCTTTAAAAAACCCTAAATCTGTATTCATCTCTGTTTAGAATTTAGTTTATTAACCATTTCCCTTAGGGTGGGTGTGGATAACCTTCCAGATTAATTTCTAGTCCCATCTACCTGTCATGGTGAGGGAAGAGGAGGTTAGGTGGCAAAGGTGAAGGGGAACTTTGTTTTACCAAGTACCTATTTTCCTGCGACCCATGAAGGTGGGAAAGTCACAAAATAATCTTCCACCAAGGCTCCTGTTTGCTCGCTCCTCTAAAAAATAAACCCAAGTCAGAGGTAGACTGTAAACTATGTGCAGATTATAAACTGCATGCAGATTGTTTCCCTCTTTTGTTCTGTCTTTCCCTTTCCTCACTTGGTGGCATCAGGTTTGGGTAACTCTGAATATGGTGGGTAAAGGACCAAGGGGACTAGAATTTCTCCCACATTTCTGGCCTTAGTCACTGGATAGGTGATGGTACCAGTAATAAGGGAGAAAACTGAGAGGAAATAATATTTCTTTCCCTTTGATCTTGTGCCAGGCATACATGATTTCATTTAGTCTTCTCAACAGTCAGATGAGCCTCTGAGACAGAAATCTCTTTTTATCTTACCCCTATTACCCAGCATCCAGCCATGGGATCAGGTTTATCCTTTAACAGCTACCTAATTCTCTTTTCCTTTCTTCCTCACTGCTCTGTATTAGTTCGGTTTCATCACCATCTGGTATAGATATTTGTAATAATCTATTAAGATTCTCTTTACCTCCAACCTCATCCTAATTTACCCCCTTCATTGCTACCAGAGTTATTTTTCTCAGATGCAAATTGGATCACATTTGTTTCTTTCTCAAATTTTCTCTGTAACTTCTCATTATTCTCAGTATTACACTGCATCTCTGGCTCCTGATAAACAAGCATCCCTAATACCACATAAGCCCTTCTTCCATCCTTCTCTGTTGTGCCCAGAAAACTGCTAGTGGCACCAGTCCACCATGTTATTTCATGCTAATCATCTCCTGCTTGCCCTGTTCTAGCCATGTGTTGTGTTACACAGTCTTTCTTGTTCTAGACACTGCTCCAGTATTACCCTCTCTGAGAAGTCTTTCCTGTTCCCTCATTGAAGACATTCTTGATCTCTTCTCCCCTGTTTTTTACTATATCCCAACAGCCTTCTATCATAGCCCTTACCAAAGCTTATTACACTCATGTGCTTACAGCTCTGGCTGGTGAGCATGCTTTTCTTGCCTTCCTGAAATAAAATTCTTAGTAAATGAAAAAGTCTTATTTTAAATTCTTGTTTTCCACAACATGACTAACTTAAGGAGTTGATGTTTGAACCTAAAAAATTGACTTGTGTTCAAGCCCATACTATTTCTATTGTATAAACTATGGAAGCACATTTGGGAAGAAAAATGACTTTATTTTTGGCTGTGTTGTGTTTGAGATTCCTGTGATCACTGAGGTAAGTATACTAGGCAATTGGAAGAGAGAATATGGAGCTCAGAAAGAAGTTTTGAGTTGAATTTTCAGTAAATATCTCCTTTTGGTAGCCCCTAAGCACTCCTATTTTTGGAGGCTCCTCTTCATATCATATAACATACATCAAAACATTTAGTGTACAATATATTGAATAGGTAATCATGATTTAAATTGCAGATGACTATTTGATATAATTTGTAGGCAGCTTATTAAACCTTTATTAATTTCATTTTCACTTCTCTTCCCTTCCTCTTTTTTCCCTTTTTTTGTTCCATTCTTTCTCAAACATTTCTTTTACCATTGAAAAGATATTGTACTTCTAGTATGACTTTAATACTTATCAGGTAAAATAACCCTTGTGTAAGTGACAGTTGAAGACTTGACCTCTGAAGAATAAGGGGTGACTGGAAGTTAAGGGAGGATTATGTCACCCTATAAACTACACCCAACAAGCTGTCTCAAATAAAGAAACAGGAAAAGTACAAGGAAAAGTAGCTGGCCTATTCTGAAAACAACTTCAAGACAAATCTCCTAGATCTCCCTATATGAAAATTTTAGTAACTCCACTGGTATTAGATGTATAATATTCTTTTGCCAAACAAGAATAAGGCTGAAAAAAAAACTAATAGAACACTAACATTTGAAGTGTATGGCAGAAGAACAAGACTGGGGAGAGGATCAGGAGGCTAGGCCTAGGATGGTTATTTGAGGTCTGTCCAGAAAAAGTCCAGCTATTGTTAGTTTGTGGAACATCTATGTAACCTGATAGCCAAGAAGAGTGGACTGGAATGTGTATGAGTGAACAATGATGACTTCACTGTACCAGTCAGTGGGAGGTGGTAGACACCATTGAGTGAGCATGTGCATCTTGTGGTCATTGCATTCAAAATGATTGATCTAGTAGAGCAATGAATCTGCATCAAATTTTGTGTTAAGCTTGAACATTCCTCCATGGGAACTATTTGGATGATTCAGAAGGCCATAGCTATGGGCAACTGGTGATTGGCAGCTTCATCATGACAATGCACCTGTTCATGCATCACTTCTTGTGCAAAGTTTTTTGGTGAAACATGAAATCACCCAGGTGACTGAGCCCCCTATAACCCAGATTTGGTGACCTGCAACTTCTGGCTCTTTCCAAAACAAAATCACCTTTGAAAGGGAAGAGATTTCAGACCATCAATGAATGAGATTCAGGAAAATATGGTGGGGGCAGCTGATGATGATTGGGAGAACTGTGTGAGGTCCCAAGGTGCCTACTTTGAAGGGGACTGAAGAGTCATTGTCCTATGTACCAGGTTTCACCAAAAAACTTTGCATGAGAGGTAACGCATGAACAGGTACATTGTCACGATGAAGCTGCCAATCACCAGTTGCTCACAGCTACTGCCTTCTGAATCATCCAAATCATTTCCATGGAGGAATACTCAAGCTTAATGTAAAATGTGATGCAGATTCATTGATATACTCACTCCGTCATTTTTGATACAATGACCACATAGTACATATACTCACTCAATGGTGTCTACCACCCCCGCTGACTAGTACAGTGAATTCATTATTGTTCACACATGCACATTCCAGTCCACTCTTCTTGGATGTCAGGTTACATAGATGTTGAAGACTGTTCCCATTATATTAACAATGGTTGGGCTTTTCCCGGACAGACCTCGTACCTTGAACACATGTACTATTTCAAGCATATCAAACCTCAGGGCCTTTGCTCTTGCTTCTTCTGCCTGAAATGCTTACTCCCTGTCTCCTTCAGTTTTTGTTTAAATGTTACCTTCTCAGGGTGACATCAACCACTCCTTCTAAAATTGCAATATTATCTCCTTGAAGTCTTGCATCCACATTCTTGTTTTATCTTTTTCCTTGGTGCAATGAATTTTGTTTATTTTATCCATTGTGATATCCCTAGTGTCTAGGACAATACTTAGCACTTAGAGTGCTGAATAATTGATATTGATATTACCGGTGAACAGGATTATTGATGTGTGGGGGTTTAGAAGGGAACATGTGGAAGAACAGATGCAAAAAAAAGCAAAACACTGAATTCTTGACCTAGCTGGATGGGTCAGTTGTTTGGAGCGTTGTCTCATATACCAAAATATTGCAGGTTCTATTCCTGGTAGGGGCATATACCCAGACTGTGCATTCCATCCCCAGTTGTGTATGGTAGGCAACTGATACATGTTTCTCTTTCACATTGATGTATTTCTCTCTCCCCCACTCTCTAAAATCAATACATATATGCTTGGGTGAGGATTTAAAAAATAATACTAAATCCTCATTTTAGTAAGCAGGGCAGAATAGGGAACAAAGTAAGCTCTTGAAACTATCATTTGTCCATTGAAGGGAATCACTACTAGTATGTCACCTTTCCTACACATTTACATTGTTAAGCCTTTTTGTCTTTAATTGTGCTGTTAATAAAACTTTGTTCCTGTATTAAAGGAGTTGCATGCACTATCAGGAAGATTGATGGAAATTTACTCAGAAAGCACAGAAGCCTTCTTCTTGATCTTGAAATTGTTTTACACCTGTGTTACAACTGCTTTTCTCAAAGACATATCATTTCTGAAGCATGAAACAGATTTTATTAGTGTTAGTATTATATTAGTATTAATATTAGTATTGGTTTGTATGATTGTGAGGCTTGACTCTAATCCATTTAAGGACTGTCCAGTCCCATTGAATTTCCTTCCATTCCTTGTACCCAAGAATCATCATATCCTAAAAATCCAGAGCCAATATTGCTGAACTCTCTTCCCTGAACGTTGCTTTCCTCCCCTTCAACTCAGAAATCCTGCTGATAATCACAGCATATAATCACAAACCCCAAAATCCAGATTTTACTTGGTTAGGTCTTTAACACTTAATCCATGGGGAAGTAGGCAATTACACAACAGCTCAAAAAAATTGCAATGTGGGGGTAGAGTGGCTGGAGAGAGAACCAAGAAAAGTAGAAAACTAAATGCCTAGTGGAGTGGGCAAAGAACATGGGAAGATTGGCTATGCTTGGAGCAGGGGTACTGAACATAATGCTATTTGTCAGATGGATTTTGTTCTAAGTTTTATCCAAATATAACCACGAACCTTCTATAGGAGCTCAATGTATACCAACTATATGTGATAGTTGGTCTCATTATTTTGTATTCACCTTTCATATTCTTGAGTCCGCATATTTTTGTAATTGAAAAATAAAAGGGGAACATTTGCAGAAAACCAAAGAAAGGTATAATTTTCCTGAATGTGTTGAATTCACAAAGTTGTAGGGGCTTTTAAACCCTTCTTTTATTAATCAGTAGATTAGCAAGCATTTAGCAGGTTTCTGTAGTGAATGATTATTTTATTATTTAAGGTAGATCATTTTGACCACTTCCTGCTTTGGTTTGTTTGAAAACAGGATTAATATAGAATAATATAAATGTGAGAAGTAATGGTGGAAAAATGAAACAAGAGATACTAATACATACCCATAGTGAAGTTAAAGACAATTAAAAGAATATAATAGTTCTAAAATTTCCATTGTATTTTGTTGATGTACCATAGGTGTCTATATTAAAGGACTTTTTAATGGATTTGTTTTGAGGGTCCACTCTAATAGCTTTTGGTGTCAACTAGATTTGACATTTTGGCCTCTGAATTTCAGAAAAGAGAATTCTTAGAAAAGCTGCCCTCCCAAGGGTCATATTGACCACTTAGACCACACAGACCTCTCTTTGGATTTCAGTAATGTCACAGAAACAACCTGTGATTGTTACTTGCTAAATTTTAGAAGACTGAAAAAGATTTTTCTACTGAGAGTAAAATGTGACCATTCTAATCAAATCCCTTCAAAATATAGTAGGTCAGGGTATTTATATAACCCACAAATTACTATTTCATGCCCCTTCTTTTATAGAAAATGAGAAGGTTATTTTAAAAACTCCTAAGTATAAAGGATTGTACAGTTTTTCTATTTCAGTTATAAGTACTTAGATTTTATGATCTAAAATCTATAAATGTATGAAATAGAGACATTGAAGACTAATTTCAGACTTCCGGCCAAGATGAAGGCATAGGGGGAAACACTGTACCTCCTCACACAACCAAGTTTAAGGACAACACAGATTTAGAAACAAAAACACAACCAAAACAGATAGAAAATTGAACTGTATTGAAGTTTGACAACAACAAACCATTCCTCCAGACTGGTAAGAGGGGTGGAGTTGGCAGCTGGCAGAGAGGGGTCAGGGCAGGAAAAATTGGCCAGCTGGACCCAGGCATTCAGGTGTCAGTTGGCAGATCCCAGGTGTGGGGTGGCAACAGGCAGACCCAGTGAGGGTGCAAGGTGGCTGGCTGACCATAGTCACACATTGACACTCAGATAAACCAGGCAAAGGAATGAGCGGTGAGACAGACCACACAACCCAGGGCCCCAGCAATGGGAATTAAAGCCTAAAAGCACCTAATAGAGAAACTTTTGAGGGTTGAGGTGCCGGGAGAGGATCCCAGCCTCATGAGAGAATTCATTGGAGAGACCCACAGGGTCCTAGAGCATACACAAGCCCACATACCTGGGAAACAGCACTGGAAAAAGCCCAATTTGCTTGTGGGTAGTGGCAGAGGGGACCAAAATCAGAGAGAGAGTAGAACAAGCACCATTGTTCCCTCCCTGACCCTGCCCCCACATACAGCATCACAAACCAGCGGCCTGGGTTGCCCCACCCTGGTGAACACCTAAGGCTTTGACCCTCATACATAACAGGCACAAACAGACCAAAACATTATGGCTAAAGAACAGCTCAAAGCCCCAGAGCTAAAAATTCTAAGCAACCAAGAGATAGCCAACCTATCAGATGCACAGTTCAAAACACTGGTGATCAGGATAACTGGTTGATTTTACTTACAAATTGGAGAAACAAATTAAGGCTAAACTAATTGAAATGAAGGAAAATGCACAGGAAACCAATAGTAATGGAAACAAAACTGGGATTCAAATCAAGGGAGTGGACCAGAAGGAAGAAAGAAATGACCAAACAGAAAAGAATGAAGAAACAAGAATTCAAAAAAAATGAAGAGAGGCTTAGAAACATCCAGGACATCTCTAAACATTCCAACATTTGAATTATAGGGGTACCAGAAGGGGAAGAGGAACAGCCACAAGTGGAAAACTTATTTGAACAAATAATAAAAGAGAACTTCCCCAATCTGGCAAAGGAAATAGACTTCCAGGAAATCCAGGAAGTTCAGAGAGTCCCAAAGAAGTTGGACCCAAGAAAGAACACACCAAAGCACATCATATTTACATTAGCCAAGATTAAAATGAAGGAGTGAATCCTAGAAGCAGCAAGAGATAAGGGGACAGTCACCTACAAAGGAGTCTCCATCAGACTGTCAGCAGATTTCTCAAAAGAGACCTTACAGGCAAGAAGGGGCTGGAAAGAAATATTCCAAGTCATGAAATCCAAATACCTACAACCAAGATTACTCTATCCAGCAAAGCTTTCATTTAGAATGGAAGGGCAGATAAAGTGCTTCTCAGATAATGTCAAGTTCAAGGAGTTCATCATCACCAAGCCCTTATTATATGAAATGTTAAAGGGACTTATCTAAGAAAAAGAAGATAAAAATATGAACAGTGAAAGGACAGCAAACTTACAGTTATGAAGAACCACACCTAAAACAAAAGCAAACTAAGAGGACAGCTAGATCAGGAGTGGAACCATAGAAATGGAGATCACCAGGAGGGTTAGCAACAGTGAGGGGAGAAGGTACAGAGAATAAGTAGCATAGATGGTAGGTAGAAACTATACAGGGGGAAGGGCAAGAATAGTATGGGAAATGTAGAAGCTAAAGAACTTGTGACACATGGACATGAAGTAAAGGGGGGAAATGTGGGGGAGAAGTGTGCAGGGTGGAGGGGAATGGGACAACCGTAAAGGCATAATCAATAAAATATATATTTTTAAATAGACTAATTTTATTTGTATTACTTATTATGGTCTGTATTTTATTTCTAATATTATTTCTCATTTAGATGTACTCAAAATATTATAGTTTATTTTACAGCACATAGCTCTAAGTTACCAAGTTTCCCACTGGCAGTGTGTGACTGTGTTGTTGTTTTTGGTCACTGCATACTTACACATAAACTATATTATCAATGTAAGGAGGATATGGGGTCAAACACACACATTCAGTGTTGGATTTGTATCTTGGAGACTTCACAGGACTTGAAATATAGTCTTTTATTATTCCACAAAGAAAAATATTATTTCTAGTAAAAATATAACTTAAGTAAAATTTGAAACCTTAGCTTCCTACTTTCAAAAATCCTCCCCCCATTAAAACACAGTTTCTTGTTAAAGAAAATAAATTTTGAAAAGTCACTTAGATTCTAGAGAAGTCCTATGTTTTCTTGCATTGTACACATGTTGAATAAGGGCACTTAGTAAAAGGTATTAATTCAAAATAACAAAAGACAGGCTTAAGATAATTCGTTATTTTTTATTCTATTTACTATTCTTTCTAAAAGTTGGAGGATGGGACAGTACACATAAAACCAAGTAGGTGAATTGGTTGGACATATTCATTACTTTAAAGTAGCCCAAAGTCCCAGTTTTCCCTGGCAAAAAGCCCAAGTGCATGTATATTCTAGAGAATATGCCAGGGTGCTAGAGACTTCAAATAAAATAACCTGGGGATCACCTTCTCATGGATTTTGTATGGGACTTGGAAACAAAGAAAAAAGTGAGAAGCCACCTCTTGTTTCATTTACCCAGTGCCTAAATGAAGCCTTATTTTTTATTTCTAGCTCTGTGTATAGCACCAGTATTGTAATTAATTGTTGCTTCCCTTGGCAGTCTGGCCTCTGACTACTAAGTTTGGTACAGTGAAAAGGACACTTATCCTTGAAAATGAATTTAGATTTTCCTTTCCTCTGTTACTGTTTAGAAATACTCATACATTTTGCTTAAGAAACTTTATAGTTGCATGCCAGTAACAATGACTTCTCACTTTAGAGTTGAGAAATGCTTCTCTGTTCCAGATTTTAAAGAAAAAATAGAGCTCTGGCTGGGTGGCCCAGTTAGTTGGAGTGTCAACCTGTACACAAAAAGATAGTGGCTTCAATTCCCCATTGGGGCACATATCTAGGTTGTGGATTTCATCCCTAGTCAGGGTGCATAAAGGAGGCTATTGATTGATGTTTCTCTCACACACTGATGTATCTCTCTATCTCTCTCAAATCAATTTTTAAAAAAGAAAAGTTAGAGTCAACTCTTCATTAACCCAGGAATAGCAAGTTAGTGAAGTGGTTTTCAGGCTTCTCAGACTCAAAGCTTCTCTTCACATTATACATACATATTTTGAAATGCCCCCTTTTTTTTCTTCCACATTTTTTTAATTTAGTTATTTTTCAAGTACAGTTTTTTGTCTATTTCTCCCATCCAAGCCCACCCCCCTGTCCTGCGCTCCTCCCTCCCCCTCCCCCACCCCCCAGCCCTCCTACCTGCGTCCCTCTCATTTGTTCCCCCAAATCCCTCCCCCCTTCCCCCTTAAATTTCCTTCCCTCTCCCCTCTGGTCCCTGTCCACTTGTTCTCTATTTCAGTGTCTTTGTTTGATACCACTTTACACCAGTCAGGATGGCTATCATAAATAAAGCAACAAACAACAAATGTTGGAGAGGTTGTAGAGAAAAGGGGTCCTTAGTGAAATGCCCCTTTTTTATTCAGAAATGAAATCCACAGGTAATATAATCTAATTATACACATAATTTTAAAAAAATAAAATGTGATGTAAGCCCTGGCTGGTGTAGCTCAGTGTATTGAGCATGGGCCTGAGAACCAGACAATCGCAGTTTGATTTCCATTCAGGGCACATGCCTGGGTTGCAGGCCGGTTCCCTGCAGGCCAGTTCCCAGCAGGGGATGCACAAAAGGCAACCATACATTGACGTTTCTCTCCCTCTCTCCTTCCCTTCCCCTCTAAAGATAAAGAAATAAAATCTTAAAAAAAATAAAATGTGACGTAAAATAAATATAATGAATATAACAAAACAATATGTATTTTAGTATGTAAAGGGCTAAACTGGAAGATAAAACTGTAAATTTTCAAAACATTTCCCAGGGAGTGAAAGTGATCTGAGTGAGAACCACTTAGTGCTCTGCTCCCTCAGGTTTTGAGCAAAGCAATAAATGAGTTTATAAGTAAGCTCTTTGTGCCTTGGAGCAAATTATTTGTCTTCTCTCAGTCTTAGCATTCTCATATTTAAATGAATTCACTGTTTCACAGGAATATTATTTGTTATTATATAACATATTACATATGGGGGGGGGGTTTCAAGATGGCGGTGGACTAGGACGGAGCAGAGACCAGTTCCTAGTACAAAAGAGACAGAAATCCATCCGATCGGAGGAGGTAAGGCCAGCAAGCCAGCAGATGCCAAGCATATATGAAAATAAGAGACCAGAAACCTCATCGGTCACGGAGGAACCAGAAGGTAGGGAGACAGCAGCGGTACAGCAGCCTCTGGGAAGGAGCAGGGAGAAACAGCCAGTGCAGGGTAGGGGAACCAGTGCCCTGTGGCGAGAGCCCAACGGCTCCTGGGACAGCCTTCAGCGACCAGAGGGCTCCCTCCCTGGGATTCTTCTGCCGGGCAGGCCGAGTGGCCCTGGCACAGAGGTGTGGAAGAAATTTCAGCCTGCGCGCAAGTTGGGGATCTAGTCGCTCCACACGCAGTGGGTCTGAGCAAGTGCCTGAGGGTGCCTAGGCCAACGTTCAGCCCCCAGAAAGCTCCCTCCCTAGGATTTTTGAGCCGCAGACATGCCAAGTGGCCCAACCAGAGGGGAGCAGAGGTGATTTCAGTCTGTGCATAGCTCGGAGGTTCAGCGCCTGGTGGGAACTGTGTCTGGGAGAGTGCCTAAAGGCGCCTGGGACAGCATTCAGCGCCCGGACGACTCCCTCCCTGGAATTTTCCTGCCAGGCAGGCTGAGGGGCCCAGGCAAAGAGGTGTGGAAGAAACTGCAGCCTGCGCGCAACTTGGAGATCTAGTCGCTCCACACGCAGTGTGGCTGGGCAAGTGCCTAAGGGCGCCTAAGCCAACGTTCAGCGCCCAGAAAGCTCCCTCCCTAGGATTTTTGGGCCCAGACCGGCCAAGAGACCCAACGAGAGGGGAGCAGAGGAGATTTCAGCCTCCACACAATTCTGGGACCAGCACCCGGCGGGGTGCTGCTACATCCCTAGGGGTTTTTTGGGGTTATTTTCTTTTTTCTTTTTTTTTTTTTTTTTTGCCAGAGGTTGGCCAGGGGACCCAGACAAACACAGGAGCAGAAGGGATACACACCACGCAGCGTGCCATGACGAGCACACAGAGTTTCTAGGTCTGCGCCCAGTCCTCAGATCGGCTCCCGGCTTCCAGTCTACTCCCCTCAGACTATCTGGAAGCCCGGGACGCTGAGGGGTCCTAGGAAAAGAGCTAAGACCCTCAACCCCCTCCCTTTCTGGCCAAGCAAGGTGGGGGGCCAGGAGAGACTTGTTTGATAGAGTTTACAGAGAGGGTGCGGAGGACAAAGGGCCCCAACCAAAGACTCTGTGGTTGCCAGCCCAGGAGAACTCAGAGGTACAGCCTGGGGCTCTGAATCCAGTAGACACGACAGCCTGGTCTGCTTCACACCAAGCTTGGCAGCGAGCCCAGGACTGGGCAGAGGGTCTGGGGCCTCCCAACTGAACGGGGGCAGGCCTGTGCTCAATCCCGAGGGAACCAGGCAATTAGGCCGGTGCAGGTGCCTGCAAACACAGCAAACCAGACTATGGCAGTAACCCCTGGGTGGGGAGCGCTGTGAGAAAGTCCTAGTTCCCCATTGTAGGGAGCTGGGGGAGAGGCACCAAGTGTCTGGATCCTGAGAGGGGCTGGCTGAAAAAATCACAACAATCGACCCTCAGCCAACTGCAACCAGAAAAACCGGTTCGGCTAGTTTGAAGCCAACAAGTGACATTCCTTTTTTGAGGTTGTTTTTGAGAGATTATTTTGGTGCATTTTTTGTTTCTTGTTTTTTTTACTTTATATTATTTTTATTCTTTTTTTATTTACCTTTCTTCCTTCTCCATTCCTTTTCTTTATCTTTTTGCTTTTTTAAAGTAATCTGTTATTTCTTTTAAACTTTATTACTGTTTCATCTTTCCATACTTTTGTCCTCTTTTCCCGGATTTTCTGTTTTTTTTCTTTTTCTTTTCTTTCTAAACTTATTGCTCTTTCTTCCATTTCCCTACCATTTTTTTCTTTCTTCCTTTTCTTTCTTTCCTTATCATTTCTTTCTTTTACCCACAAGAGTCACAATCAACTTGAAAATATGAAAAGACCAGAGCTGGACCCATAGAAGAGGCCTCCCAATAGTAGAGCCAGAGAGACAAATTGCACATTGTTGTAGGAGAGAAGCCACAAGTTGCTGCATATTTGAGTAGGTGGAAGCAGAGAACAACAGGATAACCAAAAGAGGCTGCACCATTGAAATTCACAGGCATTCCACCACAAAAGTTCATACCATAAACCCAGGGTGTCAAAACAGATTAATCTAAGAAGCTGAGGCTAACAAGAAGAGTCTCACAAACAATGGGAAGACAAAGAAACAATCCCCAAATGAAAGGAAAGGAGGAATCCTCAGAAAGAATGTTAGATGAAACAGAGGCAAGTCAACTATCAGATACTGAATTCAAAGCACTGGTGATCAGGAAGTTCAAAGAGCTCACAATCAGCTACCAGAAACTACAGGGAAGTTACAATGATCTCACTGTGAACTATATCAACATGAAAAAGGAAATGGAAATTATTAGCAAGGGCCAAGAGGAAATGAAGAATACAATTTCTGAATTAAAAAACACAGTGGAAAGCATTAAAAATAGGGTGGATGAAACAGAAGATCGGATTAGTGAATGGAGGACAAAGTAGAAAGCATCTCACAGAAAGAACAGGAAAGGGAAAAGAGGCTCAGAAAGAATGAAGAGAGATTAAGAGAAATGCAAGACAATATGAAACGTAATAATATCCGAATAATAGGAATACCAGAAGGAGAAGAAGAAGAACAAGGGATAGAAAACATATTTGAAAGAGTAAAGAGAGAAAATTTCCCTAATCTGACAAAAGAAAAAGTCACACAAATCCAGGAATCTCACAGAGTCCCATTCAAGAGGAACCCAAAGAGGCCCACTTCAAGACACATCATCATTAAAATGGCAAACTTCCAAGACAAAGAGAGAATCTTAAAGGCAGCAAGGGAGAAAAAAGAAATAACATACAAGGGCATCCCAATAAGGTTAGCCACTGACTTCTCAATGGAAACACTCCAAGCAAGAAGAGATTGGCAAGAAATATTCCAAGTAATGAGAACCAGAGGCCTACAACCAAGGCTACTTTACCCAGCAAGGCTCTCAATCAAGATAGAAGGCCAAATAAAGAGCTTCCAAGACAAAAGAAGTCTAAAAGAATTTGCTGCCACCAAGCCAGCTCTACAAGAAATACTAAAAGGACTGCTCTAAGGAAAGGAAGGAAAAGAGGCAGACAGAGAGGAACACAGGTACAAAAATGGCAATGAATAAGTACCTATCAATAATAACCTTAAATGTAAATGGATTAAATGCTCCAATCAAAAGACACAGAATAGCGTCATGGATAAGAAAGTATGACCCACACATATGCTGCCTACAAGAGACCCACCTCAGGACAAAAGACCATCACAGACTAAAAATCAAAGGCTGGAAACAAATTTTCCAAGCAAACGGACAAGAAAAAAAAGCCGGGGTAGCAATTCTCATATCAGACAAAATAGACTTCAAAAAAAGAGCCATTAAGAGTGACCCAGAAGGTCACTTCATAATACTCAAGGGAAGAATCCACCAAGAAGACATTAACATCATAAATATATATGCACCCAACATAGGAGCACCAAAATATATAAGGAAAATCTTAGAGGAATTCAAGAAAGATATAGACAGCAACACAATCATAGTGGGGGATTTTAACACCCCACTATCAAAAATGGACAGATCTTCCAAACAAAATATCAACAAAGACATTGCAACATTAAACAACACCCTTGATGAAATGGACCTAACTGTTATATACAGAGCTTTTCACCCCAAAGAAGCTAAATACACATTCTTTTCAAATGCACATGGGACATTCTCAAAGATAGATCACATGATAGGGCACAAAACAAGCCTCAACAAATTCAAGAATATTGAAATCATACCAAGCATTTTCTCTGACCATAAGGGACTGAAACTGGAAACCAACCCCAAAGGAAAAAACCCAAAACACCCAAAATCATGGAGACTGAACAGTATGCTATTAAACAATGAATGGGTCAAGAATGAAATTAGGGAAGAAATCAAAAAGTTTCTGGAAACAAATGAAAATGATCTCACAACAACCCAAAACTTATGGGATACAGCCAAGGCAGTCCTGAGAGGGAAGTTTATAGCAATACAGGCCTACCTAAAGAAAACAGAAACATTTCAAACAAATGAACTTACTCTACACCTGCAAGAACTCGAGGAACAACAACAAAAACAGCCCAAAGCAAGTAGAAGGAAGGAAATAACTAAGATCAGAGCAGAACTAAATGACATAGAGACTAAAAGTACAATTCTAAAGATCAATGAATCCAGGAGTTGGTTCTTTGAAAAAATAAACAAAATAGACAAGCCTTTAAGTAGGCTCATCAAGAAAAGAAGGGAACGGACACAAATAAACACAATCAGAAATGAAAGAGGAGAGATTACAACTGATACCACAGAAATAGAGAGGATTGTAAGAAATTACTATGAAGAACTGTATGCCAAGAAATTTGAGAACCTAGGGGAAATGGACACATTTCTAGAAAAATATAATCTCCCAAAACTCAATGAAAAAGAAGTAGAACACCTGAATAGACCAATAACAGCAAAAGAAATTGAAGCAGTAATCAAAAAACTCCCATCACACAAAAACCCTGGACCAGATGGATTCACAGGAGAATTCTACAAAGCATTTAAGGAAGAGCTAACCCCCATTCTTCACAGACTATTCCAAAAAATCCAAAAGGATGGAAAACTCCCTAACTCCTTTTATGAAGCCAGCATCATCCTAATTCCAAAACCAGATAGAGATACAACAAAGAAAGAAAACTTCAGGCCAATATCACTGATGAACATAGACGCTAAAATCCTCAACAAAATATTAGCAAATCGCATCCAACAATATATCCAAAAGATTATACACCCTGACCAAGTGGGATTGATCCCAGGGATGCAAGGATGGTTCAACATTCGCAAAACAGTAAATGTAATTCATCACATAAACAAAAGCAAAGACAAAAACCACATGATCATATCAATAGACGCAGAAAAAGCTTTCGATAAGGTACAACACCCATTTATGATAAAAACACTCAGCAAAATGGGAATAGAGGGAACATTCCTCAATATAATAAAGGCCATTTATGAGAAACCTACAGCCAATATCATACTCAATGGACAAAAACTAAAAGCTTTTCCACTAAGATCAGGAACAAGACAAGGATGTCCACTTTCACCACTCCTATTCAATATAGTATTAGAAGTTTTGGCCACAGCGATCAGGCAGGAAAAGGAAATAAAAGGCATCCAAATAGGAAAGGAGGAAACAAAATTGTCACTGTTTGCAGATGACATGATAGTGTACATGGAAAATCCTATAGACTCTACCCAAAAACTGCTCAAACTAATTAATGAATTTGGCAAAACAGCAGGATACAAAGTCAATATCCAGAAATCAAAGGCATTTTTGTATACAAACAATGAATCAGCAGAAGCAGAAATCAAGGAATAAATCCCATTCGATATAGCAAAAACAAAAATAAAATATCTGGGAATAAACCTAACCAAAGAGGTAAAAGACCTGTATGCAGAAAACTACACAGCACTGAAGAAAGAAATCAAGGAAGACACAAACAAATGGAAACATATACCGTGTTCATGGATTGGAAGAATTAACATCATCAAAATGTCCATACTACCCAAAGCAATATACAGATTCAATGCAATACCTATTAAAGTACCAATGGCGTATTTCACAGACATAGAACAAACACTTCAAAAATTTATATGGAATCATAAACGAGCCCGAATAGCAGCTGCTCTTTTGAGAAAGAAGAACAAAGTAGGAGGGATCACAATACCTGATATCAAACTGTATTACAAGGCCACTGTAATCAAAACAGCCTGCTACTGGCATAAAAACAGGCACATAGACCAATGGAACAGAACAGAGAGCCCAGAAATCAACCCAACCCTCTACAGTCAATTAATATTCGACAAAGGGGGGCAGTAACATAAAATGGAATAAAGATAGCCTCTTCAGCAAATGGTGTTGGGAGAACTGGACAGCTACGTGCAAAAAAATGAAACTTGAGCACCAACTTACTCCATACACCAAAATAAATTCAAGGTGGATAAAAGACTTAAATATAAGCCATGACACCATTAAAGTCCTAGAGGAGAACATTGGCAAGAAAATCTCAGATATTCCACGCAGCAACATTTTTACGGATATGTGCCCTAGAGCAAGGAATATAAAGGGAAGGATAAACAAATGGGATCTCATCAAAATAAAAAGCTTCTGCATGGCTAAAGAAAACAGTATTAAATTAAAAAGACAACCAACTGTATGGGAAAACATATTTGCCAATGATACCTCAGACAAAGGTTTAATCTCCAAAATATACAAAAAACTTACACGACTCCACTCTAGGAAGACATCGAACCCAATTAAAAAATGGGAAAAGGACTTGAACAGACACTTTTCTAAAGAGGACATACAGAACATCCAGAGACACATGAAGAGATGCTCAATATCGTTAGCTATCAGAGAGATGCAAATTAAAACCACAATGAGATACCACTTTACACCAGTCAGGATGGCTATAATAGACAAAGCAACAAACAACAAATGTTGGAGAGGTTGTGGGGAAAAGGGGACCTTAGTTCACTGTTGGTGGGATTGTAGACTGGTACAACCATTATGGAAAACAGTATGGAATTTTCTCAGAAAAATAAAAATTGACCTGCCTTTTGACCCAGCAATTCCACTGCTAGGATTATACCCCAAGAATCCTAAAACATCAATTTCAAAGAACCTATGCACCACAATGTTCATAGCAGCACAATTTA
The DNA here is from genome assembly GCF_021234435.1 of Artibeus jamaicensis. Lineage (NCBI taxonomy): Eukaryota > Metazoa > Chordata > Mammalia > Chiroptera > Phyllostomidae > Artibeus > Artibeus jamaicensis. The sequence continues at coordinate 707,378 of NW_026521822.1, forward strand.
CAATAGCCAAGAGTTGGAAGCAACCTAGGTGCCCATCAGTAAACGAATGGATCAAAAAATTGTGGTACATATACACAATGGAATTCTATGCAGCAGAGAGAAAGAAGGAGCTACTACCCTTTGCAACAACATGGATGGAACTGGAAAGCATTATGCTGAGTGAAATAGGCCAGGCATTGAAGGACAAATATCATATGATCTCACCTTTGACAGGAAGCTAAAGAATAAAACAAACAAGCAAACAGAATAAAAACAAAGACGCTGAAATAGAGAACAAGTGGGCAGCGACCAGAGGGGAGAGGGAAGGGAACTTAAGGGGAAAAAGGGGGAGGGATTTTGAGGAACAAGTATTAAAGACACAGAGATGAGGGCTGGGGGGGGGGATGGGAGGGAGGGCGGAGACCGGGGGGGGGGGGGGGAAGAGAAAAAAAAATGTACTTGAAAAGTAACTAAATAAAATTAAAAAAAAAAACAAACATATTACATATGAAGTGCCTCATACAATATCTAGCCCATAGAAGGCTTTCAATGAATGTTGATTCTTGTCATTTTTTCCCTGAGAGAAGTCAAATGTACTGTGAGTCTCAGCTTATTTATCTCCTTTGCATGGTTTACCCAGGTGGGCTTAATGTCTTTTTAGTGGGGGAAATAATAAGTGGGAGTAATTCAAATATAGAGCTGTTAAAGAAACACTGGCCTTTACTGCTTTTTCAGCCCCATTCTTCTCTTAAGCTGAATCTTTTTAAAATTTTTAAAAAATTTTTATTTATCTTTAGAGGGTTAGGGAAGGAGAGAGGAAGAGAAGTATCAATGTATGGTTGCCTCCCATGTGTCCCCTGCTGGGAACTGGGCTCCAACCCAGGCATGTGCCCTGACTGGGAATCGAACTGGAGTCCTTTGGTTCACAGGCCAGTGCTCAGTCCACCGAGCTACACCAGTCAGGGCTTAAGCTGAATCTTTTATGCTGGTTGTCATATGCTGATTCTATACTACATGCCATTGGAGGTAAGGACACTTTGCAAGCTGTTGTCAGGCATGTTAAATACTGGATTGTGATTTGGAAAGCAATCACTAGTCTTTTTTTCTCCAGAACAAATGTTTATTGATGGTTAAGCATTTATAGAGGCAGGTAGAGCTAATGGTGAAGGACAAAAGTGGTATATTGTTCGTCCATTCCATGCTATTTTTGCTGTTCACATTCTATGCTATGAAGCAGAAACCAAGGTAGTGATATGGGGTGTTCTTTTTAATCCCTAAAAATAATTTGCCAGTTTCTTTCTTAAACTGGTAGCCTCCAAATAAAATCTGCTAAAATATTTTGCAGGAGAAAAATCTAGCTATCTTAAGAAAACAATTCAGCCTTTACTCCAAGTTTGCTGTTTGGGAAAATATTTGTTTATTGAATTGAGAGGAAAATTTTAAGGTACATTATTTTCTGTTTATCATTTATTTTCTGTTTATCTTTGCAAAAGTGATGGGTGTTTTTTTAACTAGCATGTTTTCACATTTTGAAAGCATAGCAGAATAAAGTTCTTATTCTGCATAGCAAAATAAGATCCTTTAAAAATTACCTAGAGCAGCAAAATGTTATCCCCTATTTTATACCCTTAAAAACAATCTCAATTAGATGAAAAGCAGCTGTGGAGCTGCAAGCCTCATTTATTACTGCCTCTTCTAGGTTTCCCTTCTCTCCTTGATTCCCCTTTTTGAGAAGAGATCAGGTAACCATGACAACATTGCACAGTGAGAATCCTTTCATTTCTGTGCTTTACATAATCCTGAAAATAAATCTGTTATCTGACACTTACTTCCTTTTCTTAAAACCTTTTTTCTTTTATCTTAGTACAGAAGCTTTTGAAAGAAACTTGGTACTTTAGCGGATTTGCTGCCCCCAATATGACTTCCTATTAGTAATGGGGTTGACTTTTTGTTCTCCAAGGCTCTGATTCCTGCCATGGATTCTCCCCATACATAGTTCAAACTAAATTATAGCTTTATTACACAGTTATTGAAGACTATCAAGACTGTGGTAGTTCATCAGGATCTTTTCTGATTTAAGACTTAAACAGTCCAAGTCATGTCATCCAAAATGGCAGCCATTGTTATTAGATGAGCCCCTATTTACAAAAGCTAGTTTCAAAGGGAGAATTCTGAGAGGAATCTTTCTAAAGTCCATGGTCAATGTGAAGCACTGATTTTTACACACAAATTTAATCAGTGTGTTAAGATATTTTGACCTAATATTTCTGGAAGGCTCCAATATAATTTAACATATCTTAACAATCTGCCTTTGAAATTAGAATGTGTCTTGTACCCACCTGAGAGTGTTAGAATTTTGAGCCATACCAAATGACTAGCTTCTTTCTCTTTGTCCTATCACTGAAAAGATAGATTAATTCCTTAATGTATATTCTAGAGACTTCCATAGTAATGAGGGCTTCTCTCACAACAAAAGAAATAACTCAGTTTCCTACATTTAATAAATTTGTGGAGATACAGACAACTTGAACATTGAATTGTGCTTGGTTGGATGGGAAGAAAGTTGTTATTAGGTGAAGAAGCATGCCATTGTTTTGAAAGCAAATCTAGTTCTTGTCTTTCTTTACCCAATGGCTTGGATTGTGTTCAGGTAAACTGTTATTGATTTTATTTATTTCCCAAATGGTTGCATTCTGCTCTCTCTCAGGAACTCTAATATACAAGACACATGGAGTTTTCCTCTGCATGCCTGCTTATTAAGTATTGTTGAGTGTAACGATTCTCTTCAACAGCACCCAACTCTCCAGGCTTTATTCATATAATTTCCTGGGAATTAGATCTCAGAGAAATGACTGCAGAATAGAGGCTTACCAATTTGTTAGATAACCTTATATTTCCTTTCAAGGACATGTTTGGTCTCCCTGGAACATCTAAATAGTCCATATGTAATCAATCAAAGTATAATCATATTGCTGTCATTCAAAATGTGACATTCAAATGACCTTCATTCAAAGTGACTGGGATAGGAGGACTTCCATTCAAATGGTGACATAGGTAAACATGGCTCACATACTCACACAACCACATCAAAATTAAAACTAAATTATAGAACAACCACCACTCAGAACTGTCAGAAATCAAGTTGAATGGAAATCTAACCATGCAATTAAACCACCACAATCATCCAGACTGGTAGGAGGGGTGGAGAGGTGGGACAGGTTTGCCTCATATCAACGTGTGGTGGATAAAAATTTGAGAGAGATGTTTCAGGAATGAGGACTCCCAGCCCCACACCAGCCCCCCCCCCAGCTGAAGGTACCAGGGCCAGGAAGATAAATCCCCATAATTTCTGGCTTCAAAACCAGCAGGGATAGAGTTGATAGAAGAAACTTCTGGAGTCCCAAGCAGTTCCTTTTAAAGAGCCCACACACTAACTTACTAAGTTAGTAGACTCACTACTTCTGAGCTCCAGCACCATGGTAGCAGCTTGAAAGGCATCAGTGGCATATAGGGAGAAACTGAAGTGGCTAGCATCAAGGTAACAGCTGGGGAACAGCTTTCTTAAAGACAGAAAGGCAGGCAGGGCCACAGAGCTGATAGGCAGGTGGCATACCTAAACTCCATCAACTTGACAAACACTGTTTTCCTTCCCTGGAGATTTCCCAGAGTCTCTGTCCCACTTAACTTACAGGTATTAACAGTGGCTTTAGCATATGAATGGCTGGCCTTGGCTCAAGCTTCACAACTTCCCAAATCCTTTCAAACAAGCAATAGCTGGCTTCAGTGAGCCCCCACCCCCCATAGATTTTGCTAAGTGGCTCCAGGCATGGAACTAACAGCAACCAGTTTAGCGTTATAGCTTGGCTTCACCTGGGAATCTCCAAGCCCAGCACAAGAGGCAGACATCTCAGATTACTCTATAGCTCAGTCAGGGTGGCCCCAGGAAAAATATGGGTGGGAGCTGATCTTGGCCTATACCACCCAGGAAACCACCGGGCCTGCACATCCAGTAGACAGCTACAGATCACATCAGAGCACCACCACCTGCCCTTGCATAGCTGATTCTCCATGGAGGGTGGAGGTTGGTGATCAGTGGTCAGAGCCAACCCTTGAAAATTATTGGCCTGGGTAAGTCCGTCCCATTGACCTGCCAACAACAACCAAGGCTCAACTACAAAAGGAGGATGTACTCAGCCCACATGGAGGGTGCATCTTGAGTACCCGGCTTTGGTGATAGGGGAGCTTGTGCCACTGGACCCTATAGGACACCTACTATATTAGTCCATGACACCAAGACAGAGTCATAGAAGCTCTACCTGATACATAGAAAAAACACAGGGAGGCTGCCAAAATGTGGAGACAAAGAAACATGGCCCAAATGAAGGAACAGATCAGAACTAAAAAAGAAAAGAGCTAAACAAAAGAGAGATAAGCAATCTATCAGGCATAGAATTCAAAGCACTGGTTACAAGGATGCTCAAGGAACTTAGAACATCAATAGCATAAAAAATCCAGTCAGAAATTAAGGATTCACTAATTGAAATAAAGAACAATTTATATGGAAACAACAGTACAGTGAATAAGCTGAGAACCAAATCAATGATTTGGAACATAAGGAAGCAAAAAATGACCAATCAGAACAAGAAGAAAAGAGAATCCAAAAAGCAAGGATAGTGTAAGCAGCTTCTGGAACAACTTCAAGCATTTTAACATTCACATCATAGGGGTTCCAGAAGGAGAAGAGAGAGAGCAAGAAATTGAAAATCTATTTGAAAAGTAATAAAAAAAAGAGTCCCTAATTTGGTGAAAAAAATAGACTTGCAAGTCCAGGACGCACAGAAAGTCTTGAACAAGATGGATTCAAAGAGGCCCACTCCAAGACACATCATAATTAAAATGCCAAAAGTTAAAAATAAAGAGAGAAACTTAAAAGCAGCAAGAGAAAAGCAGTTGTTACCTACAAGGGAGTTCCCATAACGCTGTCAGCTAACTTCTCCAAAGAAACTTTGCATGCTAGAAGGAACTGGAAAGACATATTTTAAGCCATGAAAGGCAGGGAACTACAGCCAAGATTGCTCTACCCAGCAAAGCTGTCATTTAGAATCAAAGAGCAGATAAAGAACTTCACAGACAAGAAAAAAACTAAAGGAGTTCATCATCATCAAACCATTACTGTATGAAATGTTAAAGGGACTAATTTAAGAAAAGAAGATAAAAACTATTAACAATGAAATGGGAAAAGATACATGTCTATCAACAACTGAATCTAAAAAACAAACTAAACAAATAAGAATAGAGACTGAATCATGGATACAAAGAGTGTTTTGATGATTGCCAGATGGGAGGGGATTGTGGAGGAATGGGTGAAGTGGTGAGGGGATTAACAAGTATAAATAGGTAGTTACAGAATAGCCATCGGGATGTAAAGGACACTATAGGAAATGGAATAGCCAAAGAACTTATATTCATGGCCTATGAACATGAACAATGGTGTGGGTATTGCCCGAGTGAGTGGGGGTGGGTGGGTGAAGGGGGTAAAGGGAGGAAAATTGGAACTTTGATGGCATAATCAATGAAAGATTAAAAAAATAAAAACACTCTAAAAAATGAATGAGATAAGCTCAGAGCCTCCATGTACTATAAAGGTCGTACTCTAAGGAAAGTGAGAGCAAATATAGCCTTTGTGTCAGCTCATAGGAAGGTGACTATTTCTAACTTCCCAAATACTCTGGCTTATGGTGGACTAGAGTAAACTGATTTCAGTATATCACTATACTTGATATTTGACCACCTGGATGAACAGTGTCCCAGCAGCAGGATGCTGTAATGCTGTAATGAGGAGGAATACTTGGGGGGGGAGGCGGAAATAAGAAGTTATTGGTGGAGGTAAAAGAAAAAAAAGGACAGAGAGCTCAGTATCTCAACCTCTTACTGATAAATAACTGATATCAGGCTAGCTTTGGATTCTAGAGTTGGTGTGACCTAAGGGACAAGTAACTTACTTCTCTGTAATTTTGTTTCTTTATCTTAAATGAAACAGTGTAACTACAGGATAGTGTAACTTAACAAATGGAGGTTTGACTGTCTGCCATGGTGAAAGTCAAACTTGTGAGGGAGGTGCTGATGCAAAAAGAGAATTTTATTCAGGTACTAGGCAACCTGGGAGAATGGTAGACTCCCATCTCAAAGACCATCTCTTCCCTGCTGAAGCCCGCCATTCCTTATCGGGATAGGGAGAGAAGGGCTTTTTAATATACATATAAAATTAGATGATATATATTAATTAAATTATATACTATATAAATTAAATTATATATGTGTAATTATCTTGCTAGCTTTTGCACACTTGGGCCCAACTCATTCATTTTTTTCTAGCTTTTGGTACACTCAGTGTAAGAATCTACCCCTGTCACCATTGGCCAATGAGGGAGACTCCCCGGCACTCTGACTGTCTAAAGCACAGGTGGCAAACACAAGACCTACAGGCACCTTGTTTCTACCTGGTGGCAGCACTGAGCTTCTTGCCACTAGTTAAGGAGCAGTTACATTTATACAGTCCTAAAATTACATTTGGCCCTTTGAAGGTAACTGTGAGGCTGATGTGGCCATCGGTGAAGATGAGTTTGACACCTCTGGTAAAGTAACAACAGTACTGTGCTCAACAAATCGTAAACAGTGGATAAATGTTTGTTCTAATTATGATTGCCAATCACCTTTCCCAACCCCTAGCTGTAATGCTTAGTGTTTACTTACCACCCTATAAGACCTGATATGTCTATGACATTGCATGGAGGAGAGCGAGAAGAGGATGAAGGAAACCAGAGTGTGGGATAGAAATCAAATCATTAAGGGCTACAAGGAAATTTATTTAATCAGCAACACACATTTAACCAGGAAGATTCTTTTTGACTCAAACTAGATTGATTTAGGTTTTTATTTTATTTATTTTTGCATGTGACATCTTGTGATTCTAATATGGATTTCTCTAAAGGTGGTTCAGAGCTTGCTTCTGATCATCCCTATTTGTGAATTTATTTTATTTATTTTATTTTTTAATTTTTTTAATATTTTATTTATTTATCTTTGGAAGGAGAGAGGGAGAGAAACATCAATGTATGGTTGTCTTTCGTGCGTCCCCTGCTGGGAACTGGCCTGCAGGGAACTGGTCTGCAACCCAGGTATGTGCCCTGACTGGGAATCGAACCGCGATTGTCTGGTTCGCAGGCCCGCCTATTTGTGAATTTAAAAAGTAAATGGCAGACCTGGCTGGTGTAGCTCAGTGGATTGAGCACGGGCCTGTGAAGCAAAGGGTCACCAGTTGGATTCCCAATCAGGGCATATACCTGGGTTACAGGCCAGGTCCCCAGTAGGGGACACATGAGAGGCAACCACACATTGATGTTTTTCTCCCACTCTTTCTTCTTCCCTTCCCCCTCTGTAAAAATAAATAAATGAAATATATTTTTAAAAAGCAAATGGCAGAGTTTGATCAGCAAAGTTTGATCAGTATTGGGAGTGAAGAGCAGACCCCAGAGGGCCCAAAGCAGCCCCATGCCAGACTAATTACCATCACACCCCAGGAGGAGCTGCAGCTGCCATAGCTGGCCCCAGTCACCATCACAGCAACCATAAGCAGTGAGGAAAATACCCAGCAACCACCTGTTGCCCTCCCACCCAACACTTTCTATCCCCATTGCCCTTACTCTCAGTGCTGTGGACACCAAGCTGGATACCATAGGCAGCAGTACAGGTAGCAGACAGCTTCAGCCTCACATCATGGGGGACTGCCAGAGGAGACAAGAAGGTCATTGCAGCAAAGGTTTTGGGAACAGTAAAATGGTTAAATATAAGAAATGGATATGGTTTCATAAACAGGAATGACCCAAGAAAGTTGTATTTGTTCACCGGACTGCTATAAAGAAGAATAACACCAGGAAGTACTTTTGCAGTGTAGGGGATGGAGAGACTGTGGAGTTTGTTGTTGTTGAAGGAGAAAAGGGTGCAGAGACAACAGATGTTGCAGCCCTGGTGGACCTAACAGTGTAAGACAGTAAATATGCAGCAGACTGTAACCATTATAGACACTATCCATGTCACGGGGGTCCTCCATGCAGTTATCAGCAGAATTACCAGAACAGTGACAGTGGGTTAAAAGATGAAAAGTATTTAAAAAATGAGAAAACCTTAAGAAACATTTTGGAAACATGAATTGGAACAACATCCACATCATGGGAATATCAGAAGAAGAGAGTGAGCAAAGGTTCAAGAACCTATTTGAAGAAATAAGGACTGAAAACTTCCTTAATCTGGTGAAGAAAAAAGACACACAAGCCCAGGAAGCTTAGAGAGTCCCAAACAAGTTAGACCCAAAGAGCCCTCCTCAGGACACATCATAATTAATATGACAAAACTTAAAGACAAGGAGAGTATCCTAAAAGACGTGAGATAAAAGCAGGTTGTTACATATAAGGGAAAAACTGTTATCTGATTTCTCAACAGAAACATGAAACACTCGAGGTGATGAAAAGCAAGGACCTATAACCAAGGATACTTTGTGCAGCAAGTCTATCATTTCAAATCAAAGGCGAAATAAGGGTCTTCCCAGACAAGAAAAAGCTAAAGGAGTTTGTCAGCACAAAAACAGTACTGCAACAAATGTTAAAAGGTTTGCTTGAGGAAGAAAGAGGAGGATGAGGAGGAGGAATAGAAGAAGGAAAATAGTCTAACAATAGCATGCACTAAATATGTACTTATCTATAACCGCCTTAAAAGTAAATGGCTTAAATGCTTCAACCAAGAGCTATAGGGTAGTTGAATGGATAAAAAAACAAGACCCGTACATATGCTGCCCCCAAAAGACCCATTACAGATCGACAGTTACATGCAAACTGAAAGTAAAGGGATGGAAAAAGACATGCCATGCAAATGGAAAGGAAAAGAACCCTAGGGTGCCAGTACTTACATCTGACAAAATAGACTTTAAGACAAAAGCTATAATAGGAAACTAAGAAGGACACTACATAATGTTAAAGTGAACAATCAAACAAGAGGATATAGCCCTAGTTAATATTTCAACACCCAACATAGGAACACATAAATATGTAAAACAAATCTCGTTGGACACAAAGGGAGAGACCAACAGAAATATAATCATAGTAGAGAATTTTAATACCTCATTGCCTTCAATGGATAAATCTTCCAGACAGAAAATCAACAAGGAGAAAGCAGCTTTAAATGACACACTGGATTAAATGGATTTACCAGATATCTCCAGAGCATTTCACTCCAATGCAACAGGATATACATACTTTTCAAGTGCACATGGAACATCTTCTAGGATACACCACATGTTAGGACATAAACAGGTCTCAATAAGTTTAAGGAGACTGAAATCATATCAAGCATTTTATCTGATCGCAATGCTATTAAACTAGAAATCAATCGCAAGAACACTGAAAAACACACAAAGACATGGAAGATAATTATTGTGTTATTAAACAATGAATGATCCAACAACAAGATCAAGGAAGAAATCAAAAGATACCTTGAAACAAGTGAAGCAAGGGCACAACAATCTAAGGGCCACTAGAAAAGCATTCTTAAGAGGGAAATTTGCAGGCATATCTAAAAAAAAAGCTCAAATAAATAATCTAATATTATAGTTAAAGAAACTTGAAAAAAACAACAAAGCACAAAGTGAGTAGAAGGAAAAAATAATAAAGTTCAGAGCACAAATGAATGAAATACAGTCTAAAATATGATACAAAAGATCAATGAATACAAGAGCTGGTTGTTTGAAAAGATGAACAAATTGACATACCTTTAGGTGAACTCATCAAGAAAAAAGAGAAAGGACCCAAATAAATAAAATCAGAAATGAAAGAGGGTAAATAACAACTGACAGCAAAGAAATACAGAGTATTGTAAGAAAATATTATGAACAGACTGTGCCAACCGACTGGACATCCTGGATGAAATGGATAAACTCCCAGAAACATACAATTTTCCAAAACTAACTCAGGAAGAATATGAATAGCAGATCACACCTAATTAAACTGAAACAGCAATAAAAAAAATCTTCCATCAAAAAATAGCCCTGGATAGGATAGCTTCACAGGTGAATTTTAAAAACATTATGAGAAGAACCAACACCTCTCCTTCTCAAACTATTTCATAGAATTCAAGAGGGAAGTCTCCCAAGCTATTTCATGAGACCAGCATTCTCCTAATTCCAAAAACAGATAAAGACACTACAAAAAGGAAAATTATAGGCCAATATCCATGATGAACATATATACTAAAATCACCAACAGATTATTAGCAAACAGAATACAGCAATACATCAAAAAGATAATACACCATGATCAAGTGGGATTTAATCCAGGCATGCAAGGTACAATAGTCATTAATCAATAACTATGATATATCACATAAATAAATTAAGGATAAAAAACTACATGGTTATATTAATAGATGCAGAAAAAGCATTTGATAAAATCCAGCACACATTTATAATAAAAACTCTCAGCAAAGTGGGATTAGGGGGAACATACCTAAACATAATAAAGGCCATATATGACAAACCCACTGCCAGTATCATACTCAATGGGCAAAACCCACAAGCATTACATTTAAGATTGGGAATAAGAGAGAGATATCTGCTTTCGACTCTCTTATTCAACATTGTACTGGAAATCCTAGCCACAGCAGTTATACAAGAAGAAGAAATAAGAGGCATCCAAATGGGAAAGGAAGAAGAAAAACTCATTATAAACAAGTGACATGATATTTATGTAGAGAACTCCAAAGATTTCACCAGGAAACTACTAGAACTGATAAAGTAATTCAGCAAAGTATCAGGACGCAAATTAATATCAAGAAATCAGTTGCATTTTTATGACAATAATGAACTAACAGAAAGGGAAATTTAAAAAACAATTCTATTTACAATTGCTACAAAAATAATAAAATACCTAGGAGTAAATCTAACCAGGTATGTGAAGTACCTGTACTGGAAAAATATAAGACACTGAAGAAAGAAATTGAAGACACGGATAAGTGCAAGTAATATTGTGTTCATGGACAGGAAGAATTAACATCATTAAAATGTCCAGACTACCAAAAGCAATCTATAGATTCAATACAATTCCTATCCAGATTCCAACGATGTATTTAACAGAACTAGGATAAATATTTCAAAAATTTATATGAAACCACAAAAGGTCCCACACAGCAATGGCGATCTTGAGAGAAAAGAACAAAGTTGGAGGAATCACACTACCCAATATCAAACTATACTGTAATGCCATAGTAATCAAAACATCATAGTACTGTCATAAAAACAGACACATAGACCAATTGAACAGAATAGAGAGTCCAGAAATAAGCCCACAGCTTTATAATCAACTAATATTCAACAGAAGAATCAAGTATATACACTGGGGTAAAGATAGTTTATCCAATAAATATTGTTGGGAAAATTGAACAGATATATGCAGAAAAAATGAAACTAGATCATCTTCTTACACCACACATAGGAATAAATTCAGGAAGAGTAAATGGGACAACTGTGGCATAAACAGTAAAATATATTAAAAATAAAAAATTAAAAAAGAATAAATTCAAAATGGATCAAACACTTAAATGTTAGACTGAAACCATAAAAATTGTAGAAAAAACACATGCAGCAAAATCTCAGGCACTGTGTGTTGCAATATTTTACCAGATATATCTCCCCAGGAAAGTGAAATGGACTACATTAAACTAAAAAGATTTACACAGCAAAGGAAGTCATTAACATAGTAAAAAGCCAACCCACAGAATGGGAGAACATATTTGCCAAAATATCTGTTAAGGGGTTAATATCCAAAATTTATGAAGAACTTACAAAACCAACATCTAAAAGAAAACAATCTAATTAAAATATGGGCAAAGGACCTTAATGGATACTTCTTCGAAGAAGACATACACATGGTCAATGGACAAATGAAAAGCTGCTCAATGTCACCAATCCTCAGAGAAATGCAAAGTAAAACCATGATGAGATACCATCTCACACCTGTTGGAATGGCTATTATCAATAAATCAATAAACAAGTGCCTGTGAGGATGTGGAGAAAGGGCAACCCTTTTGCACTGTTGGTGGGAATGTAGATTGGTACAACCACTGTGGAAAGTGGTATGGAGATACTTCAAAAATGAAAAATGGATCTGCCTTTTAACCCACATCCCACTTCTGGGAATATATCTGAAGAAACTCAAAACACTAATTTGAAAGAACATAAGCACTCCTATGTTCACTGCAGCATTATTTACAGTCATCAAGATATGGAAGCAGCCCAAGTGTCCATCAGTAAGTAGATAAATGGATAAAACGACTAGGGGACATTTTCAGAATGGAATACTACTCAGCTGTAAAAAAAAAAAAAAAAAAGAAAATTTTACCCTTTGACAGTATGGTTGGACCTAGAGAACATTATGTTAAGTGAAATAAAGCAGTCAGAAAAAGAGAAATATATGATTTCACTCATTCGTAGAACCTAATGAACAAACTGAACTAAGGAGGAAAATAGAGACAAAATCATAGATGGAGAGCAGGCTGACAGCTAGTGGAGGAGATGAGGGGATGGAAGAATTGAGCCAAAAGGAAAAAGGATTAATGGACATGGACAACAGTGTTTTAAATGCTGGGCCTAGGGTGAGGGGGGTTTAGGGGACAAAATGATAATGGAAAATATACCATAAATCTTAAATAAAAAAATGCCTATGTTTTATTCAAGGGTAAAAAAGGGAACATGGTTTTTCAAGCCTTTCTGTGGAATTTCCAGAGCTCTTTCCTTCTCCTTATCCAAAATTACCATCCCTTAAATCAACTCTCAGTTGTTGGTGAATCTTTGAATTATTTACTGGGAGTGGCACATGTCCTTGGCTCCAGAGCTCAGGCATAGAATTATCTGGAATGGAAAAGCCCAGGTCCCAATCCAGAGATTCTGACTTAGTAGGTGGGGTCTGAGCATTTGTAGGTTTAAAAACTTTCTAGGTACTTCTAATGCTTATGTTTGAGGATAATTAAATCTGGTATTTGTCTCTTCCAAACGTGTTTCACTTTAATAGGGATCTCTTGAAGACATTGAAGCTTTTGAAACCTCAGTGAATCTGATGAGATGGTGAAATTTTGATGCAGGTGGACAGAGAAATAATTCTGATGATTTCATTCCCTAAATTGTTCCATATGTATTCTACTTGCTCTGCAAACTTCATTATGACTGTGGGTTTGCAAAGGGAAGTGTTGCCATTGCATGGGAGTAACTCTAAGGAAAGGAGCAGCACTTCAAATACCTAGTACTTGTTACAGCATCCTTAGGAGAGAGTGGAGCGAAACATACAAGGCAGGTGGAATAGCAGATCTGCTCTCAGGGTTCTATGGTTAGCTATATATGGTGGGACACTTCCAAAAATGGAATTATCTTCTGAAAGGGGGGCCTCTTGTAGTACAGGCTTCCCTTCCTAGATGAGTGTTCTAGGAACCCATCTGTATCAGCGTAGCAGCTGGCATTGTTGTCAGAGGCTGCACTAAGCACATTTCATCATGGGTGATTTACAAGCACTTCTGCCCACACTACACTGAATGTTCAGCAGTTTTTGACCAAAAATGGCATGACTCCCATGCCCCACCCTCCCTCTTCACCCAATCTCACTCTGAGGGACTTTTAAATTTTTTTCTCAAAGTGAAATGTTTTGCTGATGTGGAATAGGAGAAACAAAAAATGGCAGAAGCACTAATAGGCATCAAAATTGACAAGTTCAAAAACTCTTTTGAGCAGTGGGAAAAAATCTCCACAGGTATATTGCATCAAATGGAGAGTATTTTGAAGGTGACTGAAGTTTAAACATGTAAGAATAAATACAGTTTTTTATAAATACATTCCTGTTTTGGGGGATCCCCCCTCTTTTATATAATCAGCTCTTGCCTGATGTCTTGTATTCCTTCATGCAATGGTCAGTCAGGTCTAGCCTCTACAGAGAGAAAGAAAATGCTCAGGAAAAAAAAAGTTTATTATATTCACAGGTTCTAGAGACTCATAGGTGTGGCAAGCCACACAAGGCCACATAGTGAAGACACCAAGGTGGTCAGGAGGCAGAAGACAGAAGTGAGAGGAAAGTTTAGACCAGAGCCATTTCAGGGCTTATAAGGGGAAGGAAACTGCTTAGGATTGCCTACTTTGAATAATTTCTGCATGTTTTTGACTATTGTTGTGGTCTCTAGTTGCTAGACACCTGGCTTTGGGATGAGTATGGCAGAGAAACATTGCCTCCTGGGTTGTGTAGGCCAGCTAGAAGAGGTGGGGCTCTGGATTGGTTAGTTCACATGTCAAGAGTAGGTGTTTCTGTGTGGGTCCTTTGCTTTACCTTTAAGAATCACCTAACCTGAGGAGAGGCAGTCACTACTTTAGCCAGAAAGGGTTTTTAAAGATGTTGAAACATCATAGAAATTTAAAAATATTTACAATACAATCAGTTTCCTATCTGTGAGACTTTATTGTTTTTATTTTACTGTATCCCATGGGCTTGTTGTACATTGCTGAGGTTGTATAAAAATTAGAAAATCTAGGAGATTTGCCAGTTTTTCCCGTTTGAGCTATTTTTAAAAACAGCTAAGAAGCTTAAAGGACAATAAAGAATGAGTGTGCAAGAATACTGACAATCAATTCTTCACTGATCCTTAAAACTCCCTCAGAATTGCCACACTGATCCTTCAGCTTTGACAGAAATTCAGAGCTCTTCTGAGAAACTTCACATTTCATAAATTGGAGTACTTGAGAGTATCACAAGGACAAAAATTCAGTATTTTTCTAGGAAGGTTTGGTTAGTCTGAACTGGCTATTCATTAATAAACGGTATTGATGCCCAAGTAGTGACTACCAGCTAGTGTTTGTCTCAATTATAATGTGGCAGTCTTTTTCTATTGTTCATACTAGATTATTTCAGTTTTAAAATTTTATTGTTGTTGAAGTACAGTTGTCTATATTTTCTCCTAACTAGTCCCCTCGCCCCAGCATCCCCACCCCACTCCCTTCATTCCACCACCCCTTGGTTTTGCCCATGTGTCCTTCATACTTGTTCCTGAAAACCCTTCACTCTCTTCCCCCAATTATCCCTTTCCACCAAGCCTCTGGTTACTGTCCATTTGCTCTGAATTTCAATGTCTCTGGATATATTTGGCTTGTTTTTTTGTTGTTGTTGGTTAGGTTCTAATTAAAGGTGAGATCATATGGTATTAGTTCCTCACAGTCTGGCTTATTTCACTTACCATAATTCTTGCCAGTTCCATCGATGCTGCCAAGAAGGGGAGGAACTCCTTTCTGCTGCATAGTATTCCATCATGTAAATATACCATAGTTTTTTGATCCATTCATTTACTGATGGGTACTTAGGTCGCTTCCAGTACTTGGCTATTGTAAATTATGCTGCTATGGGGTGCATAGGTTATTTTGGATTGGTGTTTCAAGATAATTAGGATGTAATCCTAGCAGTGGAATTGCCAGGTCAAAATGCAGTTCCAGTTTTAGTTTTCTGAGAAAATTCGTACTGTTTTCCACAGTGGCTTACCCAGTCTGCATTCCCACCAACAGCACACTAGGATCCCTTTTCTCCACATCCTCTCCAACAGTTGTTTGTTGCTTTGTTTATGTTGGCTATTCTGGCCAATGTGAAGTGGTATCTAATTGTGGTTTTAATTTGCATTTCTCTGCTAGCTAGCAATACTGAGCATCTTTTCATATGTCTTTGAACCCTCTGCATGACCTCCTTGGAGAATTGTTTCTTCAGGTCCTTTGCCCTTTTTTAATTGGGTTGCTTGTCTTCTTAGAGAGGAGTTGTGTGAGTTCTTTATATATTTTGGAGGTCAAACCCTGTCTGAGGTATTATTAGCAAATACGTTTTCCCATATGGTTTATTATCTTCATTTTAATGCTGCTTTTTAAAGCTGTACAGACTTTTTATTTTGACAAGATCCCATTTGTTTATTTTTTCCTTTATGTGCCTTGCTTTAGGGGACATATCAATGAAAATATGGCTCTGTGGAATATCTGTGATTTTCCTGCCTATGTTCTCATCTAGGACTTTTATGGTGTTATGACTTATATTTAAGTCCTTTATCCACTTTGAATATTTTTTGTGTATAAGGTGGTGATCAAGTTTCATTTTTTTGCATGTAGCTGTGCAGATCTCCCAACACCATTTGTTGAAGAGGCTATTTTTACTACATTTTATGCTTCTTCCCCCTTTGTCAAATATTAATTGACCATAGAGCTTGGGTTTATTTCTCGGCTCTCTCTTCTGTTCCATTGGTCCATGTATCTGTTCTTATGTTAGTACCAGGATGTTTGGATTGGAGTGGCCTGGTAATATAGTCTGATATCAGGTATTGTGATCCCTCCTACTTTGCACTGCTTCTTCAAAATTGTTGCAGCTATGGGGGGTTGTTTATGGTTCCCTAAACATTTTTGCAGTGTTTGTTCTGTATCTGCGTAATATGCCATTGGTACTTTAATAGGTATTGCATTGAATCTATAAATTGCTTTCAGTATTATAGACATTTTGATGATGTTAATTGTTCTGATTCATGAACATGATATAAGTTTCTATTTATGTCTTCCTAAATTTCTTTCTTCAGTGTTATGTAGTTTTCTGAGTACAGGTCTTTTACCTCCTTGGTTAGGTTTATTCCTAGGTATTTTATTTTTCTTGTTGTTATATCAAACAGGATTTTTTTCCTGACTTCTGTTTCTGATATTTCATTGTTGGTGAACAAAAATGCCTTTGATTTCTGAGTATGGACTTTGTATCCAGCTGTTTTGACAAATTCATTTATTAGATCAAGCAATTTTTTGTGGACTCTATAGAATTTTCTATGTACACTATCATGTCATCTACAAACAATGACAGTTTTACTTCCTCTTTCCCAATTTGAATACCTTTCATTTCTTTTTCTTGTCTGATTTTTGTGGCTAGGACATTCAGTATTATGTTGAATAAAAGCAGTGAAAGTGGATAACTTTGTCTTTTTCCTGATCTTATTAAGATCAAGAAAGTATGATGTTGACTCTAGGTCTCTATATATGGCCTTTATTAGGTTGAGGAATAGTTGCCTTATTCCCACTTTGCTGAGTATTTGCATCATAAATGGGTGCTATACCTTAAGAAATGATTTTTCCAAATCTATTGATATAATCATGGGATTTATGTCTTTCCTTTAGTTTATGTGATAGTTTGTCTTTCCTTTAGTTTATGTCTATTACATTTATTGATTTGCAAATACTGTACCATCCTTGTATCCCTGCAATGAATCCCACTTGGTCATGGTATATGATCTTTGTAATGTATTGGTGGATGTAGTTTGCCAGTATTTTGTTGAGGATTTTAGCATCTGTGTTAAATAGCGATATTGGCCTGAAGTTTTCTTTCTTGGTTGTGTCCTTATCTGGTTTTGCGATTAGGATGATGCTGGCTTCACAGAAAGAGTTTGGGAGTCTTATGTCTTGGATTTTTTTGAAAAGTCTGTGGATAATAGGGGTAGCTCTTCCTTAAAGTTTTGTAAAATTCTCCTGTGAAACTAGGCAGTCCTGGAGGGTTTTTTTTAAAGGATTTTATTTATTTATCTTTACAGGGGAAGGTAAAAAGAGAGGGGCAGAAATATCAATGTATGGTTGCCTCTCGTGCATCCCCTGCTGGGAATTGGCCTACAACCCAGGCATGTGCCCTGATGGAGAATCAAACCACAGTTGTTTGGTTCGCAGCCTGTGCTCAATCCACTGAGCAACACCAGCCATGGCTTCGGGAGTTTTTTTTTTTTTTTTATTACTGCTTCAGTCTTGTCAGCTATTATTGTTCTGTTCAGGCTTTCCACTTCTTTTTCATTGAGTTTTGGAAGATTATATTTTTCTAGAGGTTTGTAAATTTCACCTAGGTTGTTAAATGTTTGGCATAGAGTTCTTTGTAGTAGTCTCTTGATTAGTAAGTCCTCTCTTGATTAGTAATTCTTACAATCCTTTGTATTTCTGTGGTATCAGTTATAATTTCTCCTCTTTCATTTCCAATTGTGTTTATTTGGGTCCTTTCTCTTTTTTTTCTTGATGAGTCTGCTTAAAGGCTTGTAGATTTTGTTTATCTTTTCAAAGAACCAGTTCCTGTATTTACTGACCCTCAGAATTGTGCTTTTAGTGTCTATGTCATTTAATTCTGCTCTGAAGTTGGTTATTTCCTTCCTTCTACTTGTTCTGGGCTTTCTTTATTGTTGTTCTTCCAGTTCTTGTAGATGTAGGATTAGGTTGCCCATTTAAAATTATTCTATCAGGACTGCCTTCACTGTGTCCCACAAGTTTTGGCCTCTGGGTTCAGTTTCATTTTTCAGAAACTTTTTATTTTTTCTTTGATCCCATTCTTTGTTTAATAGCATGCTATTCAATCTCCATGAGTTTGAGTATTTTTGAGTTTTTTCCTTGAGGTTGGTTTCTAATTTCAGTACTTATAGTCACAGAAAAATGCTTTATATGGTTTCAATTTTTCTTCAAGTCACTGAGGCATGCTTTGTGTCCTATCATGTGGTCTCTCTTTGAAAATATCCCATGTGCATTTGAAAATAATATGTATTTAGCTTCTTTGGTATGAAAGTTCTGTATATATCAGTTAAGTCCATATAATCTAGGACATTGTTCAGTGCAACAATATATTTGTTGATATTTTGTTTGGCAGATTTATTCATTTTTGACAGTGGGGTGTTGAAATCCCCTACAAAAATCGTGTTGCTGTCAATATCTTTCTTGAAGTTCTCCAAGATTTTCTCGATGTATTTGGATGGTCCTATGCTGGGTCCATATATATTGAAAATGTTTATATCTTCTTGATGGATTCTTCTCTTGAGTATTATGAAGTGACCTTCTGGGTCTCTCTTTATGGCCCTTTCTTTGAAATCTATGTTGTCTGATAAGAGTATTGCTACCCCAGCTTTTTTTCCCTGTCCAGTTGCTTGGAATATTTCTTTGTAGGCCTTCACTTTTAGTCTGTGTGGGTCTTTTGTCCTGACATGAGTCTCTTGTAGGCAGTATATGTGTGGGTCATGCTTTCTTATCCATTCAGCTATTCTATGTCTTTTGATTGGAGCATTTAATCTATTAACATCTAAAAACTTTTTAAAATTTATTTTTAGAGAGAGGGGAAGGGAAGGAGAAAGAGTGGGAGAGAAACATCAATGTGTGGTTGCCTCTCATGTGTCCCCTACTGGGGACCTGGCCTGCAACCCACGCATATGTCCTGACTAGGACACTGAACCAACGACCCTTTGCTTCATAGGCCTATGCTCAATCCACTGAGCTACACCAGCCAGGGCTAATCTATTAACATATAAGGTTATTATTGACAGGTATTTGTTTATTTTCCCCCTTTGTACCTATGTTCCTCTCTCTTTCACTCTTTGCTTTTTTCTTTTTTAGTAGAGAAAGGAAAGTGCCTTTAGTTTATCTTGTAGTGCTGGTGTGGTGGAGATGTATTCTTTTAGCCTTCTTTTGTTTGGGAAACTCCTTATTGCACCTTCCAATTTAATTGAGACCCTTGTTGGGTAGAGTAATCATGGATGCATGCCTTTTTAAAATTTTCCATGGAATATCTCTTGCTACTCTCTCCTGGATTGTAGTGTTTCTGTTGAGAAATCAGCTGCTAGCCTTATCAAAGCCACTTTTTATGTTACTTCTTGATGCTCCCTTGCTGCTTTTAAGAGTCTCTCTTTGTCTTTAGAACTTAGCATTTTAATTATGATATGTCTTGGAGTAGGCTTCTTTGGGTTCATCTTGATTAGGACCCTCTGTGTTTCCTGAACTTGCATGGTTTTTCCATCTTCAGGTTCAGAAAGTTTTCTGTCATTATTTTTTTCAAACAGGGTTCCTATCCCGTGTTCCCTTTCTTCCTCTTCTGGTATTCCTATGATTCCAGTCTTGTTACGTTTCATGTTATCTTGCAATCCCCTTAAGCTATCTTCATATTTTTTTGTCTTTTTTTGCGCAGATGCTCTACCTTGGTGTTTCTTTCCATCTTGTCTTCCAGTTCACTCTTTCATCTTTATTTATTCATCCACCCTGCTTTTAATTTCTTCTAGTGTGTTATTTTTTTATTTTTGAAATTTTATCGTTCATTTCTTCCTGGTTGTTTTTTATATTTTCTATTTCCTTTTTCATACTGTTATAGTTCTCACTTAGTTCCTTGTATTTGTCCCTGATTTCTTTGTGCAACCTTATAACCATTATTTTGAATTCTATATCTGATAGTTTGATTACCCCCATTTAATTTAACTCTTTTAGTCTTCCATTCCTTTTGACTGAAGGTTCATCTTTGTTCCCCCATTTTAGGTGATTCTTTTTCTTTGTTTCTGACATTCATGATGTTTCACTTTGATACCTATCTTTGTAGGGTGAACTTGTATGGTAGGAATTCTATGGGATTTAGTGGTTTTTTTCTCTTTGAACTCCTTGTCTGGATGCTGTAGGTTTGCCCTTCTATTTGTGTGGGTTCCCTTGATGTACTTGTGTTTTTACCTTTTGGTGGTTCCTTTGTCAGTGGGCTTGCTCCTCCAGTGGGTATACTGAAGTTCACAGCTTCCATTTAATCTTCTATGTGATCAGTGGCAGGAGTTAGGCAAAATGGATTAAGATGATGGGAGAGTGTTCTGTGGGATTTAAAGTACCAACAAGTAGGAAACAGATAGGAACTACTTTGGATAAGTATAGTGTTAACTGTGAAACTTCACCCAACCAGCCACTTTTTATAAAAGGTGAAAGAGACATAAGACTCTTGTTAGAGGGGAAGACAATTGTGAGCTGAATCTCTGGATTGAGCTCATAGTCAGTGATATTCACAAGAACAGTTCACAAGAATATATGATTTGGATAACAAGAATGGAAAATACGTGATCAAGAGTAGTGTGTAGATAACAAAAGATGGTGGCAAGGTAGGTGGGAGTGGAACCCAGTTCTCCCTGTGCCTAGCTGGAACACCTAGCTGATTGTCTGGGGAACAGAGTGAAGAGCCAATGGAATCCCAGCTTATATTTCATATATTTCTTGTCATATTATTGTTGTTCTAGTACTGTTCCATACAATTTTACATGCTACATAGCAAATCTCCATGATCTTAGCCCACTTTACTTTATTCCCAAGCATTATTATTGTTGTGGTTAACTGTATTCTCTCTCACCTTAAGCCTACTTTATATCCTTCAATCTCACTTATATATCATCATTTAACCTTGCACAAGTGCTCTGTTTTCTGGATTCAGCTCACAATCCTCCTCCCTTCTAACACAAATCTTATCTCTCTTTTACCTTTTATAAAAAGTGGCTAGTTTGGTGAAATATTACAGCTAACACCATACTTATCCAATAAATCTCCTATCTCTTCCACACTTGCTGGTACTTTAAATTCATAAAATATTCTACCCCTGTCTTAATCCATTTTGCTACTCCTGTCACTGATCACATACAAAAATAGATGGGAGCTATGAACATCAGTATACAAGCTGGAGGAGAAAGACCACAAACAAAGGAACCACCAAAAGTAAAAACCCAAGTACAACAAGAGAGCCCACACAAATAGAAAAGGATGAAACTAGAGGACTCAGATAAGGAGATCAAAGAAACCACACAACTTATCCCTATAGAATTTCTACCATAGAAGTTCACCCTAGAAAGACATCTAGCAAAGCAAAACATCAGAAAGCTCATAAAAAAAGAGTCACGTAAAATAGAGAGGCGAAAAAAGGACATACAATCAAAAGGAATGGAAGACTCCACACTAACAGAGCTAAAGGCAATGGAAGTAACCAAACTATCAGATACAGAATTCAAAATAATGGTTATGAAGATGCTCAAGGAACTGTTTGAGAACTACATCAGTATGAAAAGGTAAAAAGAAACTATAAACAAAAACCAGGAAAAAATTAACAATAAAATCTCAGAAATAATAAACACATTAAAAGGAATTACAAGCAGGCTGGATGAAGCAGAGGATCAAATCAGCCAGCTAGAGAACAAGGTAGAAAAAAAAACACCCAGAAAGAGCAAGAAAAGGAAAAGAGACTCAATAGAATGAATAAGTGGTAAGGGAACTTGAAGACAACATGAAACGTAACAATATTCATACAATAGGGATACCAGGAGGAAGAAGGAGAGCAAGGGATTAAAAACCTGTTTAGAAAAGTAATGATAGAAAACTTCCCTAATTTGATGAGAGAAAAAGTCACACAAATCCAGAAATCACAGAGTGTCTCAATCAAGAGAAACCCAAAGAGGCCCAATTCAAGACATATCATCATTAAAATGGCAAAATTCCAAGATAAAGAGAGAATTTTAAAGGTAGCAAGGGAAAAACAAGAAGTAACATAGAAGGGACCCCTAATAAGGCTATCAGCTGACTTCTCAATGGAAATGCTCCAAGCCAGAAGAGAATGGCAAGAAATATTCCAAGTAATAAAAACCAGAGGCCTGCAACCAAGGCTACTTTACCCAGCAAGGCTCTGAATCAAGATAGAAGGCCAAATAAATAGCTTCCAAGACAAAAGAAGTCTAAAAGAATACACCTCCACCAAACCAGCTCTGCAAGACATTCTAAAGGACATACTCTAAGAAAAGGAAAGAAAACAGAGAGACAGAGAGGAACACAGGTACAAAAATGGCAATGAATAAGTACCTCTCAATAATAGCCTTAAATGTAAATGGATTAAATGCTCCAATAAAAAGACATAAAATAGCTGAATGGATAAGAAAGCATGGCCCACACATATACTGCCTACAAGAGACCCACCTTAGGACAAAGGACCTACACAGACTAAAAGTGAAGGCCTACAAAGAAATATTCCAAGCAACTGGACAGGGAAAAAAAGCTGGGGTAGCAATACTCTTATCAGACAACATAGATTTCAAAGAAAGGGCCATAAAGAGAGACCCAGAAGGTCACTTCATAATACTCAAGAGAAGAATCCATCAAGAAGATATAAACATTTTCAATATATATGGACCCAGCATAGGACCATCCAAATACATCGAGAAAATCTTGGAGAACTTCAAGAAAGATATTGACAGCAACACGATTTTTGTAGGGGATTTCAACACCCCACTGTCAAAAATGAATAGATTTACTAAACAAAATATCAAGAAATATATTGTTGCACTGAACAATGTCCTAGATTATATGGACTTAACTAATATATATAGAACTTTCATACCAAAGAAGCTGAATACACATTCTTTACAAATGCACATGGGATATTTTCAAAGAGAGACCACATGATAGGACAAAAAGCATGCCTCAGTGACTTGAAGAAAATTGAAATCATACAAAGCATTTTCTTTTACCACAAGAGACTGAAATTAGAAACCAACCTCAAGGAAAAAACTCAAAAATACTCAAACTCATGAAGATTGAATAGCATGCTATTAAACAATGAATGGGTCAAGAATGAGATTAGGGATGAAATCAAAATTTCTGGAAAAAAATGAAAATGAACTCTCAACATCCCTAAACTTATGGGACAGAGTGAAGACATTCCTGACAGGGAAGTTTATAGCGATACAGGCCTCCTAAAAAGCATAGAATCATTTCAAATAAACTGAATACCTAGCCTCATACCTTCAAGAACTCAAGGAAAAACAACAAAGACAGCACAGAGCATGTAGAAGAAAGGAAATAATCAAGATCAGAGCAGAATTAAATGACATAGAGATTAAATGCACAGTTCTAAGGATCAATGAATTCAGGAACTGGTTCTTTGTAAGCGTAAACAAAATCAACAAGCCTTGAAGCAGACTCATCAAGAAAAAAAAGAGGGGACCCAAATAAATACAACCAGAAATGAAAGAAAAGAAATTACAACTGATACCACAGAAATACAAAGGATTGTAAGAACTTACTATGAAGAACTATATGCCAAAAAATTTGAAAACCTAAGTTAAATGAACACATTTCCAGAAGAAATATAATTTTTCCAATGCAATGAAGAAGAATCTGAAATCTTTAACTGACCAATAATATCTGATGAAACTGAAGCAGTATTAAAATAACTCCCAACACACAAAAGCCCTGGACTAAATGGTTTCACAGGAGAATTCTAGAAAGCATTTAAGGAAGATCTAACACCTATCCTTTACAGACTATTCCAAAAATGCAAGAAGATGGAAGGTACCAAAACTCTTTTTTATGATGCCAGCATTATCCTAATTGCAAAAGCAGATAAAGATACAATAAAGAGGGAAAACTTCAGGCCAATATTGCTGATGAACATAGAGGCTAAAGTCCTTAACAAATATTGGCAAATGCATCCAA
Source organism: Artibeus jamaicensis (assembly GCF_021234435.1). Lineage (NCBI taxonomy): Eukaryota > Metazoa > Chordata > Mammalia > Chiroptera > Phyllostomidae > Artibeus > Artibeus jamaicensis. The sequence goes on from NW_026521822.1 coordinate 731,721, forward strand.
AAATACGTTGCAAAGATCACACATCATGACCATGTGGGATTCATCCCAGGAATGCATGAATAGTACAATATTTGCAAATTGATAAATGTAACACATCACATAAACTAAAGGAAAGACAAAAATCAAATGATCATATCAATAGATGTGACTAAATCATTTCATAAGGTACCGTGCTCATTTATGATAAAAACCCTCAGCAAAGTGGGAATAAGGGGGCTATTTCTCAACCTAATAAAGGCCATATAAAGACTTACAGCCAACATCATACTAAATAGGCAAAAAATAAAAACTTTTCCACTAAGATCAGGAAAAAGACAAGGTTTTATACTTTTTTCGTTCCTATTCGACATAGTATTAGAAGTCCTAGCCACAGCAATTAGACAAGAAAAGGAAATAAAAGGCATTCACATTGAAAAGGAGGAAGCAAACTGTAATTGTTTGCAGATAACATGATAGTGTACATAAAAAATCCTATAGACTGCACCAGAAAGCCACTTGATCTAATAAATTGATTTGTCAAAACAGCCAGATACAAAATCAATATTCAGAAACCAAAGGCATTTTTGTAAACCAACAATGAAGAAACAGAAATCAGAAAAAAATCTCTTTTGATATAGCAAGATGAAAAATAAAATACCTAGGAATAAACCTAACCAAAGAGGTAAAAACCTGTATTCAAAAAACTATATAACACTAAATAAAGAAATTAAGAAGACAGAAATAAGTAGAAGCATATACCATGTTCATGGATCAGAATAATTAACATCATCAAAATGTCCACACTATCCAAAGCAATGTACAGATTCAGTGTGATACCTATTAAAGTACCAATGGCGTATTTCACAGACATAGAACAAACACTTCAAAAACTTATATGGAACCATAAAGGACCCCAATATTTGCAGCAACTTTGAGAAAGCAGGGCAAAGTAGGGGGATCACAGTACCTGATATCAAACTTTATTACATGACCACTGTAATAAAAACACTCTGGTACTGGTATAAGAACAGACACATGGACTAATGGAATAGAATAGAGAGCCCAGAAATAAACCCAAATCTCAATGATCAATTAATATTCACCAAAGGTGGCAGCAGCATATAATGGAGTAAAAATTGTCTCTTCAACAAATGGTGTTGGTTAGCTGGACAGCCACATGCAAAAAAAATGAAAGTTCGTCATCAACTTACAGCATACACAAAGATAAATTCAAAGTGGATAAAGAACTTAAATGTAAGTCATGACACCTTAAAAGTCCTAGATGAGAACATAGGCAGAAAAATCTCAGATATTCCACACAGCAATATTTTCACTGATATATGCCCTAGACCAAGGGGCATAAAGAAAAAAATAAGAAAATAGAATCTCATAAAAATAAACAGCTTCTTCATGGGTAAAGAAAACGGCATTAAAACCAAAAGAGAACCAACCATATAGAAAAACATATTTTCCAATGATACCTCAGACAAGGGTTTGACCTCCAAAATATATAAAAAATTCACACAACTGCAGTCTATGAAGCCAAGTAACCCAATTAAAAAATGGGCAAAGAACTTGAAGAGACTCTTCTCCAAGGAGATCATACAGATGGTTCAGAGACATATGAAAAGATGCTCAGTATCGCTAGCCATCAGAGAGATGCAAATTAAAACCACAATGAGATACCACTTCACACTGGCCAGAATGGCCAACATAAACAAAGCAACAAACAAGTGTTGGAGAGGTTGTGGAGAAAAGGGAACCCTAGTGCGCTGTTGGTGGGATTGCAGGCTGATGCAACCACTATGGAAAACATTATGGAATTTCCTCAGAAAACTAAAAATGGAACTGCCTTTTGACCTGGCAATTCCACTGCTAGGATTATATCCTAAGAAGCCTGAAACACCAATTAAAAAGAACCTATACACCCCAATGTTCATAGCAGCACTATTTGCAATAACAATGTGTTGGAAGCAACCTAAGTGCCCATCAGTAAATGAATGGATCAAAAAACTATGGTACATTTACACAATGGAATTATACATAGTAGAAAGAAAGAAGGAGCTCCTACCCTTAGCAAGAGTATGGATGGAACTGGAGAGCATATGCTAAGTGAAATAAGCCAGGCAGTAAAAGACAAATACCATATGGTCTCACCTTTAACTGGAATCTAATCAAATGAACAAGCAAGCAAAATATAGTGAAAGGCATTGAAATTGAGAACAGGCTAAAAGTTTCCAAAGGGGAGAGCAAAGGTGATAATGGGGGACAAGCGTGAATGCTTTACAGAAACAATTATAAATGACACATGGAGAATAACGAGGGTGCAGGTGGAAACAGGGTAAGGTGGGGAAGACTTGGGTCATGGGTAGGGGTTGGAGGAAAAGGCAGAAAATTGTAGCTGGACAATTAAAAAAAAATTTGTATGTTATTGGAATATGAGTGTAGTAAAAGAGGGAAAATTAGAATACAATATGAAAGAGAGAATAAGGAAAACCAGTCAAGCCATGTAATTAAGCAGGGATATAAAATGAAGAAAACTAAACAGAAAGAAAAGAAATAAAAAATACTAATAAAATAAAAAGTAAAAATAATTAAAAAGCAATAATAATACAAATAAATAGTAAAATGCCAGTTCTATGGGATAGCAAAGTGACATTTGTCTCAGTTTCTCAGTTGTTGAGGGAGCCTTGTGCTCCCTCTTTGTATTTGTCTCTGGACCTTTCACACCTCCAGCTCTTATTGTCTCACTTGTGGGAAGAAAAAAAAAAGAAAGAAAAGAAAATAATAAGCCTCCTGCTGGCTTTCATCCCACTGAGAGAGTTTTGCTGGTCTTCTTAGATGCCACAGGAAGAGGGGGGCTGGGCTTTGGTTTTTATTTCCTTCTATGGTTTGTGAGGATGGGGGCCAGGTGTGGGCTGCAAAATTCACAGTCGCCCAGCCTCCAGCACAGGTTTTTCATGAGCTGCCAGGGCTCACTCTCCACTTGCATCAGGCTGGAGCCCTTAATTCACCAATTGAGTTGTAGTCTCTGTGGTGTGCCTCTTCCTGGCTGTTTGGATGCTCACAGTGGCTGGAGCTCACCACTGGGCAAGCAGTGCCAGTCAGCTGGATGAGCAGTGAGAATCAGCTACCAGGCTAGAGGCCAGAGTCAAGCAAGAGCAGGTGGCTCTACTCAGCATCAGGGCGAGTGGTGCGAATCAGCTGCTGTACAAGAATTCCTTAAAAAGTGGCTGAGAGTTATTTATTTATTTTGTTTAGTAAAAACCTCTTGTTTAAGCCTGCTGTTCTTAACAAGTGCCTGGCTTTTCACACAGTACAGTTTTCTAACCATACTGGAGACTATCTGGGTCAGGGTCCAACACAGCCCAACTCTTCTCCTTTCTCTAGGTATCACCTGGCTCTCCAATTTCTCTGGTAATGACCTAGCTGGTGTCCACAGTCCCAGTGGGTATACACCACCTCTGTGTGTCTCCCAATTTGTCTCTATTCCCCCCTAGTGACTTCAAGCATCCAGGTCCCTCCTGGTGCCAGGCTGCCCTCCCTCCTCTGGTAGTGGAAGGAGCTCATGATCTAATTCTCTTCCAAGTATTCTGCGGCAGGTGCCAGGCTTGGGGCCACAGCAGCCTAAGTCCCTGCACAGATCCCAGGGACCTTAGTGTCCCGACGTGATGCCTTTACTGTCTGTTTTTCAATGTCTTCTATGATTTTTGGCCTCCAAACTTCATATTAGCTTGAATTCCACTGGCTATTCACTCTGTTCCTCAGAAGATTTGCTAGGTGTTCAGGCTGGGCACAGGGAGAACTGGGCTCCACTCCCACCTACCTCACTGCCATCTTTATCCAGAAAATATGGTAGAGTCTTAATTGTCCTTCCAAATCTCTTCCTCCTTTCTTGTGCATGAAAATGCCAAATTAGAGACTAGATTTCTCAACCAATATTTTAGCTAGGTGTGGTCATGTGCTTCTAAACATCTGCAATGAAATATGAGCAAATTGATCCAGGTAGCTTCAACCTTACCTAACAGAAAAGAAATTGCTTGCCAAGGATTCCCTCTTATTATGAGGTAAAAAGCAGTCACACTAGTGCCAGTTACAGCCATGTAGAAGAGGCTGATGCAAAGCAAGTGGATTTAAGGAACTCAGGACTCAAAGGCACCTCCTGAAGTAGTGCCAAATTGTCAGAGAAGTACTCTACTCATCTTGGGACTTTCGCACAAGAAACTCCTATTTATATAAACCATTGTACTGTGGGTCTCTTTGTTATGACTACTGAAACTAGCAAATTAATATACATAGTTAGATACCACTTTTTGTTTATTTTTTTTTCTAAAAGGGATTATGGTTTCCACAGAAATGAAGAACCTCAAAGTGTAAAAAAAGTTAAGGTCATCTTGTCCAACTTCCCACCCATGCAGGAATCCTTTCTGTAATATTCTTCAGAGGATCACCAGGCTCTCTGCCAAATCTTTTGTGAGGGGATCTCTACCACTTCACTAGGAGATCTAGACCATGGGGCAGTTTTGTTACACTTTCACACCCTCCCCTTTGTGACTAATAATGTAGTATGTTACTACAAAACTAATTGGCCTTTAAAGCATGTAATTCATCCTCTCCCCATATATGGTCTCCACAGTATTCATTCTAGAAGACGCTCCTCAAATAAAACATTTGATAACCAAATAAGTTTTAAAGTCACCTATACTACTTCTCCATTAAGATTCACAGTATATATTAATATTTAAAGGTGTAGAAAAGTCTGAATTAAATAAATTTGTTTAACTTGGTTTAACCTAGAGTTTATTAAATATATTTGGATAGGATCCCCAGCTGCTTACTTTTTTTTTATGAACAATGTCTGTCAATTTCATGTGAAACAAATGTGTTCTGAGAAACACATTTAGGAAATGCAGATTTAACCTATGACTTGGCTTTAATTAGAATTATTTCCTAAAAACTGAGCAATTCAACCATAGCATGTACAGAATTTAACCCTACAAAAATAGAAAATGTTGAAATTTGTTTATATTACCTAATTATTGGATGTTAGCCCAGTAAATAGTAAACAGAAAATGTTTTTATTTGAGAATATAACCAAGAACTCCAGAGAAAAAGTAAATTCATATCCAAAATAAAATTCTCACACAAAACACCATAAGCATGTAACTAAACTCTTATTTCCCAGCACTCCCTTTTGTATGGTTTACTAAAAAGAATCGTGTCTCTTTTTATAAGAAAACCTGGTTTCTTTCTGTTTACTATCAGCCCAATTTAGTAGACAGAGTATGGGCTCTAAAGTAAAAGAGAACTAGATTTAAATCTCATTATCTATAGGACGTGTAGGAAGTTACTTATTCTAACTGAGCCTCAATTTTCTTTTTTGTAAAATGGGACAAAAATACCTCATTACGGACCCACCTCAGAACAAAAGACCTACCTACACAGACTGAAAGTAAAGGGCCAGAAAATACATTCCATGAAAATTGACAGGAAAAGAAAGCTGAGGTAGCAATACTCATATGAGACAAAATAGATTTCAAAACAAAGTCCATAAAAAGAAGCAAAGAGGGTCTTTGAAGCACTTCATAAGTCTTAAGGGAGAATCCATCAAGAACTTACAAACATTGTCCATATATATACACCCAACATAGGAGCACATATATATACACATACATACATATATATGTATGTATATACACATACACACATGCCCCTATATATATATGCTCATATATATATGTGTGTGTATATATATATATACATACATATATACATACATATATATATATATATATATGCTTATACACACAGACATATGAGAGAGAGAGAGAATTTTGGAAGACTTGAAGAAAAATATAGAGAGCTACACCCTTATAGAAGAAGATTTTAACACCCCACTGTCAACAACAGACAGATTTTCCAAACAAAGAATCAACGAGGACTTTGTGGCACTGAACGACACACTGGATCAAATGGACTTAATTGTTATACACAGAAGCTTTCATCCCAAAGAAGAAAAATATACATTCTTTTGAAATTCCCATGGAACATTTTCAAAGATAGACCACATGATAGGACACAAAACAAGCCTTGACAAATTATAAAAAACTGATATTATATCAAGCATCTTCTCAGATCATAGTGGCTTGAAATTAGAACACAATCTCAAGGAAAAAACTCAGACACAATCAAATCTATGGAGACTGAATAACATGTTATTAAACAATGAATAGGAAAACAATGAGATCAAGGAAGAAATCAGAAAGTTTCTGGAAACCAGTGAAAATGACCACACAACAATCCAAAACCTATGGGACATGGCAAAGGCAGTCCTGAAAGGGAAGTTCAGAGATACAGGCCTTCCTAAAAAAATAGAAAATTTTCCAATAAATAACCTAACTCTACATCTACAAGAGGTAGAGGAATGACAACAAACCTCAGAGAGAGTAGAAAGTAGGAAATAATTAAGATCAGAAGAGAATCAAATGACAATTACAAAAGACTGTAAAAAATTACTACAAAGAACTATATGCCAAGGAATTTGAAAGCCTAGGTAAAATGGACAAATCTCTAGAAACATATAATTCTCCAAAACTAAAGTAAGAAGAAGCAGAAAGCCTGAATATACCGGTAACAGCTAGTGAAATGGAAGCAGCAATCAAAAAACTCATGGCACACAAAGACCCTGGGCCACATGATTTCACAGGATAATTTGACCAAACATTTAGTGAAGAGATAACCCTAATTCTTCTCAATCTATTCCAAAAAATTCAAGAAGAGGGAAGACTCCTAAACTTTTTATGAGGCCAGTATTATCCTAATTCCAAAACCAGGTAAAGACACACGAAAAAAGAAAGAAAACTTCAGGCCAATATCGCTGATGAATATAGGTGCTAAAATCCTAAACAAAATATTGGCAAACCACATCCAGCAATACATTAAAAAGAACAAACACCATGATTAAGTGGGATTCATCCCAGGATGTAAGGATGGTACAATATACACAAACCAATAAATGTAATACATCACATAAACAATATGAAAGAAAAAAACCACATGATCATATCTATAGATGCTGAAAAAGCATTCAATAAGGTACAGCACCCATTTATAATAAAAATGTTCAGCAAAGTGGGAGTAGAGGGAGCATACCTCAACAAAACAAAGGCCATATATAAGGAACCTATAGCCAACATTATACTCAATGGGCAAAAACTAAAATCTTTCCCACTAAGATCAGGAACAAGACAAGGATGCCCACTTTCACCACTTTTATTCAACATAGTATTGGAAGTTCTAGCCACAGTGATCAGACAAGAAAAAGAAATAGATGGTATTCGAATATCCAAGGAAGAAGTAAAACTGTCATTGTTTGTAGATGACATGCTAGTGTACATAGAAAACCCTATAGACTCCACCAAAAAAACTATTTGACCTACTAAATGAACTTGGCAAAACAGTGGGAAACAAAGTCAACATTCAGAAATGGAAGGTATTTTTGTGCACTAACAATGATGTATATCAAACAGAATTTAGGAAAAAATCCCATTTACTAAAGCAACAAAAAAAATAAAATCCTTAGGAATAAACTTAATGAAGGAGGTAAAAGACCTGTACTCAGAAAACTACAGAACACTGAGGAAATAAATTAAGGTTGACACAAATAAATGGAAGCTTGTAACTGTGTTCATGATTGGAAGAATTAATATCATTAAAATGTTCATACTACCCAAAGCAATCTAGAGATTAAATGAAATCCCTATCAAAATACCAATGACATATTTTACCAATATTGAACAAATATTTTTAAAAAATTTTATGGAACCATAAATGATCCTGAATAATCTCAGCAATTTTGAGATAGAAGAATGAAATAGGAGGGACTAAAATACCTGATATCAAACTATATTATGGGGTCACTATAATCAAAACAGTGTGGTACTTGCAGGGACAGATCAATGTCCCTGGCTGGTAGAGCTCAGTGGATCGAGCATGGGCCTTTGAACCAGACGATCCCAGTTCGATTCCCAGTCAGGGCACATGCCTAGGTTGCAGGCCAGTTCCCGGCAAGGGACACATGAGAGGCAACCATACATTGATATTTCTCTCCTTCTCTCCTGTCCTTCCCTTCTCCTCTAAAGATAAATAAATTTTAAAAATTTAAAAAAAAACAGACACAGATCAATGGAACAAAATAAAAATCCCTGAAATTAGCCCATGTGTCCATGGTCCATTACATTTTACAAAGAGGACAGGAGGGTAGAATGGAGTAAAAATGTCCTCTTCAATAAATGGTGTTGGGAGAACTGGACAGCTATGTGCAAAAAATGAAACTCAACCACCAACTTACACCATGCACAAAAATAAACTTAAGATTGATAAAAGACTTAAATATAAAAAGGGACACCATAAAAGTGCTATAAGAGAACATTGGCAGGAAAATTTCAGATACCCCACCCAGCAATATTTTCACTGATACATCCCCTAGGGCAAGGGATATAAAAGAGAGAATGAACAAATGGGACTATATCAAATTTAAAAGTTTCTGCATGGCTGAAGAAAGCATTTAACATAATGAAAAGGGGACCAACCATATGGGAAAACATATTTGCCAATGATACCTCAGATAAGGATTTGACCTCCAAAATATAGGAAGAACTCACATAACTCCACCCCAGGAAGACATACAACCCAATTAAAAAGTGGGCAAAAGACCCAAAGAGACACTTCTCTGAGGACAACATACAGAGGGCCCAGAGACATATGAAAAGATGCTTAGCATTAGCCATCAGAGAGATGCAGATTAAAACCAAAATGAGATACCACTTCACACAGGTGAAAAAGGCCATCATAAACAAATCAACAAATAACAAGTGTTGGAGAGGATGTGGAGAAAAGGGAGCCCTAGTATGCTGTTGGGAACACAGACTGGTACAGCCACTGTGAAAAACAGCATGGAATTTCCTCAAAAAACTGAAGATGGAACTGTCTTTTGACTCACCAATTCCACTGCTGGGATTATTCCTAAGAATTCTGAAACACAAATTCAAAAGAACCTATGCACTCCAATGTCCATAGCAGTGTTATTTACAATAGCCAAGTGCTGGAAAAAGCCTAAGTGCCCATCAGTAAATGAGTGGATCAAAAAACTGTGGTTCATTTACACAATGAAATAGTATGCAGCAGAAAGAAAGAAGGAAATCCTACCTTTTCTGACAGCATGGATGGAACTGGAGAGCATTACGCTAAGTGAAATAAGTCAGATGGTAAAAGGCAAACACCATATGATCTCACCTATAAGTGGAACTTAATCAATAAAACAAACAAGCAAAATAAAACCAGAGACCTGGAAATAAAGAACAGACTGACAGTCATCAGAGGGGAGTGGTGAGGGGATAACAGGGAAAAGAGGAAGAAGAAGAAAGTCAAGGAACATGAAGAGAGGATCATTGGCACAGACAATGGGATGGGGATTGACTGTGGAAATGGTGGTGTGCAAGGCAGGGCAGAGCAATGAGGAAAATGGTGGGAGAATTATAACTGAATAATAATAAAAATATATATAAATAAAAATAAAAAATAAGAAACAACAAAAATAAGAGGGTAATAAATCTGCAGATGTCAAAAATGTGTCAAGGTCCTACTTCTTTTTAAAAATATACTTTATTGATTATGCCATTACAGCTGTCCCATTTCCCCCTCCACCATGCACACCCCTCCTCCCATCCCCCCCTTTAGTTCATGTTCATGTTTAGCTTCTACATTTCCTATACTAGTCTTGTCCTCCCCCTATTTTCTACCTACTGTCTATGCTACTTATTCTCTGTACCTTTTCCCCCTCTCTCATCTTCCCACTCCCCTGTTACTAACCCTCCAGGTAATTTCCATTTCTATGATTCCACTCCTGCTCTAGCTGTCCAGTTAGTTTGCTTTTGTTTTAGGTGTGGTTGTTAGTAACTGTGAGTTTGCTGTCCTTTCACAGTTCATACTTTTTATCTTCTTTTTCTTAGATAATCCCTTAGATAAATCTTCTTTAACATTTCTTATGATAAAGGCTTGGTGATGATGAACTTGAATTTGACCTTATCTGAGAAGCACTTTATCTGCCCTTCCATTCTAAATAAAGGTTTGCTGGATAGAGCAATCTTGGATGTAGGTCTTTGGATTTCATGACTTGGAATACTTCTTTCCCCAGCCCCTTCTTGCCTGTAAGCAGGTCCTACTTCTTTTTGTTTTAAAACTAATTTTTTTCTTGTTGTTCAAGTACAGTTGTCTCCATTTTCTCCCACTTTTAAGGGCAGTTTACTTGGCCTGTTTCTTTAAAAATAACAAAAAATTTCTTAAAGATATTAATAATTTTAGTGCCTTTTCAGGTATCTCTAAAAATAAAACATTTTATAAATGTAAATGAAACATTTTCTACCAAATTTTCTATTATAAGAAAGAATGCATAAAAAATACCTCATTTATGTTTATAGGAATTAAGTTAGAGTAATGCTGGCAAAGTCCCAAGCAAAGCATGTAGCACATAGCAGGAATTCAACAAATGATATTTACCTCAACTTCTCTACTCTCATCTCATTCCTTCACTTTTTAAATGTTTTTATCAATTTCAGAATGATGTTATAAAATATTATAAAATGAATCCCACATTGTAACAGGGTGTAGCCAAGAGGGGGGCCCCAAATAGGGATTTGGAATGGGGTCCAGAACTTAAGGTGTCCAGGAAATATTAAAAAGATTTATAGGATGTCCTCACTGCCACTCAACCCCACACCACAGGTGTGAGTTAGGGTAAGGGAGACGTGGAACAAAGCCATTGAGAGCTATTTTGCATAGCAACAGCTTTGCAGCTAACCTCTGGCTTGGTCATTTAACATATCTATAACCTTTAACTGGTTGCATAGATATGTTTAATAGCTGTGGCCATGCTTTGAGCCAGAGGGATGGAAATGACTTCCGCCCAAGACATAACTGGGAGGCAAGTCTCCCTGGTTACAGCACCTGCATTAGAGTTTAGAGATGATTGGCTCCACTCCATGGGGCCACGCCTGCACAGACTCACTATAGCAGCCCAGTAAGGCTGGAAGATTATGGGAGTGCTGGCAAGTTTAGCCAGTTATGGGAGGAGTCAGAAATGGTACTGCAGAGGAAGATTGGTGCAGGGATTTAAACCCAGACATGGCAGCCATTGAGGAGAGAACCATGAGGCTTTGGCCAGAATGGGGATCCCCACAGCCATGTGAGGGAGAATCATCATGTGGCTTTAGCAGAGAACCACCATTTGGCTTTGGCAGAGTGGCAATCCCACACTCCTGCAGCTTTGGCAGAGAGACGACCACGAGGCTGTGGACAGAGTGGGGACCCCCTGTAGATTTGCCGGGGAGAGGACCATGTGGCTTTGGGGTGCTCTCTTTGGCCACATGACTTAAGAAGTAGGAGAGAATGCCTGGAAGAAAAGGGGTGAAAGGACTTTTACTGGTAGGGCATGAGAAGGTGCCACATGGTTTTGGATTAGCTAGAGATCCTGGCAGTGACACAGCTGATGGTGCCAGGAGCCGGAATCACACACTTCTGCTTCTTTTCCTGAGATATGGTATCCCAGATTAGGGCAGAGCAAGGAGGAAGGATTGTGTGCATCTGTGGGTATCCTAAAGGACTTTGATATTTTAATGAAGATATTAGGTCACTACTTTAAGTCTGTATAGCTTTAAATATACATTTTCTTTCCTTTTCACAAATCTCTGGCATTGAGAGATGTCTTTCCTCTGGAAGCAGATAAGCAAACCTAGTGGGGGGTCCTTTCAGTAATAGTATATCATCCCCCCCTTGACCCTGATCTGTAACTATATTCCTTAGCCAAATTTAATAAACGTATTTAACATCCATGTAAAATTAACAGGTAAAATCTGATCATCTTGCTACCTAGAAAACATTTTTCTGTTCCTAATAGTTGTCATAGACTATGAATCATCAAGTCCCCCTGCTCCTGTCCAATAAAATTTTTGAGTTCCATCTTTGAGGGTGTTCCAGTGCCTCTACTACAGTAATTGATTAATACTTAAAAAATAGGCGCTGTGACTGAGCTGATGTCTCTTCCTCGCCAGTTGTATGATTATAGCTGAGAAATAAAATCTTTTAAAAATTACATTTGTTCTGACTTCCACCAAGATGGAGGCATAGGTGGATGTGCCGTGCCTTCTCACACAACCAAGTTTAGGAACAACTAAATATTAGCAACAGAAAACACAGCCAGAACACGGAAAATTGAACTTTTCGGAAGTCCGTTAACAACAAATTCTTCAGCCTGACCGGTAAGGGGCGAAACCAGCGGCTGGTGAAGCGGAATTGCACCGGAGGTCTCCGTCAGCCGGACTCAGGTGCGGAATCCAGACGCGGAATCCAGACGCTCAGAATCCAGGCTCAGGGTTGAGCCTAGTGAGCGACCGAGGGAGCCACTAGGCGAGCGACTGCGGGGGAGACAGCGGGGGAGCAGTGCTGCGTGTTGACTGTGGTCACGCATTTGTGCGTGGGCGGACGGGTGAGGGAGTGGGCGGTTGGACTAGGGCCGAGCCAGTCCCTGCGGCAGCGGCAGTGGAGGGCGCCGCCATTTCCCCGCTCTGACCCCACCTCCACATACAGCGTCATAACCCAGCGACTCTGAGTGGCCCAGCCCAGGTGAACCACCTAAGATGCTAATCCTCACCCAGCTGTGAGAAACAGCAGAGGGGGTCACCATCCCCCCCCCCCCCGCTCTGACCACGCCCCCACATACAGCGTCACAACCCAGCGACCTGGGAGTCCAAGGTGCCGTTCCTGACACTTAAAGGGCCAGAACAGACCAAAAATGTCGCAAGATCTCAAAGCCCCAGAGCCCATAGATCTAAGCGATGAAGAAATAGCAAAACTCTCAGATGCACAGTTTAAAACACTGGTCATCAGGATCCTCACAGAACTGGTTGATTATAGCCACAAATTAGACAAATATATGAAGGCGAAACTAATTGAAATGAATGGAATTGCACAGGACACCAATAGCAATGAAAAGGAAACTGGGACTCAAATCAATGGAGTGGACCAGAAGAAAGCAAATAATGGCCAAACAGAAAAGAGTCAAGAAGCAAGAATTCAAAGAAATGAGGAGAGTCTTAGGAACCTCCAGGACATCTTTAAACGCTCCAACATCCGAACTATAGGGGTACCAGAAGGGGGAAAGGCACAGCCACCAGTGGAAAACTTATTTGAACAAATAATAAAGGAGAATTTCCCCAATCTGGCAAAGGAAATAGACTTCCAGGAAATCCAGGAAGCTCAGAGAGTCCCAAAGAAGTAGGACCCAAGAAGGAACACACCAAGGAACATCATAATTATATTAGCCAAAATTAAAATGAAGGAGAGAATCCTAGAAGCAGCAACAGCTAAGGGGACAGTCACCTACAAAGGAGTCCCCATCAGACTGTCAGCAGATTTCTCAAAAGACACCTTACAGGCAAGAAGGGGCTGGAAAGAGGTATTCCAAGTCATGAAATCCAAAGACCTACAACCAAGATTGCTCTATCCAGCAAAACTTTCATTTAGAATGGAAGGACAGATAAGGTGCTTCTCAGATAAGATCAAATTCAAGGAGTTCATCATCACCAAGCCCTTATTATATGAAATGTTAAAGGGACTTATTTAAGAAAAAAAGTTAAAGAAACATGAACAGTGAAAGGACAACAAACTCACAGTTATTAACAACCACACCTAAAACGAAAGCAAACTAAATGGACAGCTAGATCAGGAGTGGAAACATAGAAATGAAGATCTCAAGGAGGGTTAGCAACAGGGGAGTGGGAGGAGGAGAAGGGGGGAGAAGGTACAGAAAATAAGTAGCATAGACAGTAGATAGAAAATAGATGGGGGGCAAGAATAGCATGGGAAATATAGAATCTAAAGGAATTGAGACACATGGTCATAAACTAAAGAGGGGGTAATGGTGGGGATGGGGGGGTAGGGTGGAGGGGAATGAAGGGGGGAATAGAACAACTGTAACAGCATAATCAATAAAAAAATAAAAATAAAATACTTAAAAAATATCGCAGATGGCCACATCAACATTTTCCAGCTAATTCTTTTCCTTTTTATGGAAACAAAAAAGGAAATATATTTGACTATAATATATTTGACTATATATTGACTATAATATATTTGACTATATATTGACTATATATTTAATTATAGTCAAATAATATATTTGACTATAATTAAATTTTATTTTCTACAACTCTGTTTTAACATATGAGGGCACTAAATGAGACAAAAGGCAAAACTATAGTTTTAGTAACCAAAGAATTTTTCAGGAACTGATATAAGCCAAAGAGTTAACTAAAAAAGTTTAGAAATATTTTTAAAGTTTTGTTTGTTCGTCAAGTTTATAAAAGGCAAAAATTTTGTTTGTTACTATCAATCAATAGCTTGTATTATTTGTAAACTTTTCCCTGAGAACAATTATAAAGGCTGAATAACATTTAAAAAATCAACTATTTAAAGATATGAGAGAATAACCAAGTTAGTGGGGAGTTTGAGGGTCAAGATTTCAGAAATATCCTTTGATATAAAAACTGATAGGACCTGGCTGGCTCACTCAATAGTTTTTGTGCCAGCTTGCGGATCAAAGGGTCACTAATTTGATTCCCAGTCAGGGCACATGCCTGGGTTGCGGGCCAGTTCCCAGCAGGGGATTCACAAGAGGCAACCATACATTGATATTTCTCTCCCTCTCTCCTTCCCTTCCCTTCTAAAGATAAATAAATTTTAAAAATCTTAAAAACTGATAGGAATAGGACAACAAAGGAATATTATACACTTATCACATTTATTCAGTCCCCCTCCCCTCATCTCTGGTGATTAAAAACATCTTTCTTCCTTTTGGTTCCAGGAATGACACTTTTCACAGTTTTATCTCCTGCTATAAGCATCATGGATAAATCTTATTGTTTAGCAAAAGACTACAAAAACAAAAAGTTGAATAGGTGGGGGGTGTTATTTGATTACTTATTCAATTTTTTTAAAACTGATAATTAGCCCTGGCCCACCTGGCTCAGTATTGTCAAGGTGCATACCCAAGTTTCAGGTTCTAGATCCCCTTCTCATAAGTGGTGTGTATGGGAAGGCAACCCACTGATGTTTCTCTCTTAAATTGATAATTGTCTTATGCTTTTCTCTCTTTCTCTCTCTCTTCCTCTCTTGCTAAAAGCGATGAGAAAATGTCCTTGGGTGAGGATTAAAATAAGTTAAAAATAAAATTTTTCAGTGACAGTATAATATTCAAATTTTATACTCTTAAAAGCCACCACTGCCTTCTTCCTCCCCCCTCCTCCCCTTCTCCTTCTCCTTCTCCTTCTTTCTCCTCCTCCTCCCTCCCCTCCTCCTCCTCCTCCTCCTCCTCCTCCTCCTCCTCCTCCTCCTCCTTCTTCTTCTTCTTCTTCTTCTTCTTCTTCTTCTTCTTCTTCTTCTTCTTCTTCTTCTCTTTCTTCCATATTTTCAAAGGACTTGGGGAATGCAGGAGGATAGATGTTTGATTTTTTTTAATCCAATGTTTCCTCAATAAACATCTTTTGGGGTATCTGCTAATTACACATTTTGAACCCATGTGTAAGTATTATTACTATATCATCAGTGAAAACTTTCTTTGGAAATATAGCTACCATTAGTTATCTATTATTTGATTATTAAAGGTCTTGTGAAGAAAACTAGCGAGCATTAGTGAAGGAAAATTTCTGGCAGGTTTTTTTGTGTGTGTGTGAGAGTATTCAGATAGTATTTATCAAGCAAGTACTTCCATAAGGCATGCTTGTTATTTTATTCAAACTCACATCACTATGAAAGTAATAAGTCCATGTGTCAGTCATAATGTCATTGTAAATGGAGCTGGAAATAATGAAGGGATTTATGAACTGAGCACTATGGCAAAGTAGTAGTTAGTGGCAGGTACAGTAAAAGGTACTGATGATTCCTGTTGACAAAGAAACCTAGTGATCTCCTAGACAACTTCTGAACTTCTACATAAAAGTCAGAAAACATTCTTTTACAAATAGTGCAAGAGTCCTACTTACCTCAACAGCAACCCTGGATCATATGAACATGCACAAATACCTTCAAATAATAACTTTTTATCTAGGACTCTTTATGGTAGAAAATGTTCTGCTAAAATTAGAGATCAAACAAAGAAATCGGAAGATGTAGAATCCAGGAAACTGAAGATAAAGAGATAAAGAGTATTTATTTTTAGGAGGATGGTCAATGGGGAACACAAGATGAGACCACCTTGTAGTAGGCTTGAGAATAACTGGTTCAGACTGAAGCAGATCAGAAGGTCTTGGGAGATAGATATGTCTTCAAAAAGATGGAACTTGTACCAAGCCTAAATGAGTTCTAAGATAGTTCTAAGATGAATTCTAAATCGTTATAAGATAGATGTAACGGTATAGAGTATGGGTTGAATTTGTCATTATTCATAGAAAATTAAGCAAAAGAAAAACAGGACAATAATTAACTTCAAGAAAAGACAAAAAGGAAGCTAATCATAATATACTATATGGTTCAACTGTGGATTAAACTTAAGTCATTAAATTAATACTGATTACTGATCTAAACAAAATTATAACTGCACAGGGAGAAGACTGGAATGAGAAATTTATGTCTTGTGGATGAGGTGCTACCTAAAACCGAAATCATATAATATTTAGAGATATTAAGATAAGTAACCAATAGAATCGGTTAAAAACATTTTAAAAGTAGCTGTCTTTGGAGGGTAGTAAAAGGAGAACAAGAAAGAACCACTATTTTTCATAACAAGTCTTGTAGAGCTATTTGACTGCAATATTGTTGAATTATGATAAAAATAGGAACTAACAATAAAAATATGAAAAAACTGAAATTTTATGTGATCTTGGACAAAAAAAAAACCTCACTGGACATGATTTGTACAATAAAAAGGATAGAATGGGTAACCTTCCATTTTGGATGATCTCAGGCTCAATAAATTTAAGTGTTAAACTACCTAGTTCTAAAATTTAAAACTAAATAGAATCCAAGTTAATGGAGATCAAATTTCAGAACTGGAAGGAATAACAGCATCAGTTAGTTGGACCTCAGTTTCCAAAGAAGAAACCCAGAGTAGCTGAATGATTTTATAGACACCGGCTCACTAGTAACTGAGAACATACTGGGACATGAGTATCTAGCTCTTGATCCAAATATTCTTTTTATTTTACCACAGTGCCAGCAAGATAGATATTTGTGAAAGAGATAACTAAAACCACATAGAACTACATGAAAACAATTCTTAGAATATTATTTCCTGTGGTCAAGCCAGAAAAGTGATTTAGTGGGATATCTCCATACCAACCTGTTCATCTTGTTCATAGAGCTGTGCGCCCAACTTTAATTACAGCAAAGGTTAAAGGCAAGAAAGGCAAGTTTGTAATACAGGAATGGATTCATCTTCCCAAAAGAGATTACAGGAGTGACATTTATATTGTGTCATTAAACTCCCCCTGAAGCCATTAGTAATTTTCCAGACTTATGTCCACACTGAGTCTGTGGCTGAATCAATGCTATGGTTATAACAGAGACTCAAACTGAGTACCTGAAGAGCAAGATGACTGGCAAAGAGTGCTACAGGTATCATTCTGTCCAGAATGCACTCCGTATGCTGCAAACTTCTTTCCCTCCCCCAATTTGCTGTGCTTGCCTGAATGCAAATTCAAGAGGGAAGTCTTAAGACCAGTTACTATGGTGACAAAACAGGTGCTCGCATGAGTCATTCTCTTTTTGAGGGCATGTGGGTCAATTTTTTTTATCGTTGTTCAAGTACAGTTGTCTCCATTTTCACCCTACAATGGCCCAATCTCATCACCCACCACCAATCCTACCCCCTTTGGCTTTGTACAGAGTGAACATGTATAAAGGATTCATGTGGGTAAGTTTCAGTGGTGATTAATTCGCTTTTGACATCCATTTAAACACACAAGGGCCAAAGTTTAATTTCATATTAAACCTTACTTTTTTCCATAACACTGACAGGTAAAAGCAGTAAATGAATCACTGTGGTGTAGTATGGGGTTACAGAAGAACCCCTGCAACCCTTTTATGGAAGGAGCAAAAAGGCAGAAGCTTCTGAATGAGTAAGTGGCTTTGTCTCTTAGCTGAGGAAAAGCATGGGTGACGGAACAGTCATTTGGCCCAGTGGAAAGAGCTGGAAAAGGGGCCAGATGTTAGTAATTCCATCTTGTTGTGCTAAGTTTTACAGAACAGCCAGTCTCATCCAATCAGTCAACCCTGAGGAGACAAAGGATATGGAGGGAATGTTGGGGAGATGGTTGAAAGGAAACAGAAGAAACAATTTAGTTTTGGTTTGGACTTTTCACTCTGGGAGGCAGCCACATGATGGAAACATCATGGGTTTAGTAATCAGAAGGTGTTGATTGCAGACCCAATAATGCTAAGAGGTCTGTCTGGATTCTTAACATTTCTGTACATCAGTAATATGCAAACAGTGTCAATTTCAAGGTTATTGTGAGGATTTACACATAGCAAGCACCTAAGAAATGTTGGAATTCCCTTTCCTAACCCAAGTTTAGATAGAATCATAGAATCCTAGCACTGGAAAGGGACATTAATGATCTAACTTCACCACTCAGAAAGCTTGAAGAAATTCTAAATCCCCTAAAAGAATTCTAAAGGTCTTCCAGTTTCTGCTCAAACATCTCCAGTATGAGGAAATTTCCACCTCCAGATAATTATTCCAATAACTATTTCAGAAAGTCCTTTACCTATTTATCTTAGTTGGAACCCCATAGCCACAAAGAACTAAACCAGCCCAATCACTTCCACAACAAATGTAATACTTATTTTCTTCTGATGTGAGACATTCCTAACATGATATGCCACTTTTGCCATAATTGTGATTGTTGTTTCTCCAAGATTTTGTAGCAGAGATTGTGGTCTAGCTGCCAAAATACATTCTCCCTTTCCATTGTTTACTATAGAATTATAGTCGAGTAAATGGGGCATCTATCTTCTCCAGTCTCCTATGAAGTTAGGTGTGGGTATACTGGGTGACAGTAAAATGTGAGCAGAAGCAATGAGTGTGAATTCTTGACCAGCACCTTAAAACAGAGGATATGTCTTCTGTATGTCCTTCTATCTCTTCAACTGTGTCCTGGTCATATTAGTGACCCTCTTTCAACCCAGTAGTAGTTGGTAATGCCCTAGTGGATGATGAAACAACGATGGTGGAAGGCACCTGGTCCCCTCAACTGCCAGCTTAGACCACTCTCCAGGGACTATTACACAGAGAAAAGCAAGTTTCTTTGTTCTTTATACCAATGTATCAATGCATTGAATTGTATAACTAAAATAGGTCTTCTTACGGTATTCCTGAGAAATGAATACAATGATCAGGTTGTGTTGTGTTTTCACTAATTATTTTCACTTTGCCAAGTACTACACTTTATAAATGGAATCCAAGTCTAGTTATTTTTGTGTATTCACTTCATATTGACTGTAAATTGAGCAAAATTTTAAACTTTTTCCTATGTTGTTTGTAAACCACATATTTTCCAACTTACACTTGTGTGATTGGTTTTTCAATGCCATTGAAATTTCTTATACTTAACCTCATTAATTGTTAACTTGATATATATAAAATCAAAGGAGTCTGCAAAGCTCCTTTTGTTTTCTGGTTTGTCATCCACTCTGTTGGTTATTTCTCTCAACTTGCAGTGATCCATAAGTTTGAACATCATGGAAGTTATAGCTTTAGAATGAGCTCACTTTCATATTTTGATGCTTGCATTAAGGAATAAAACACCTTATTTTTTTCTGCTAGAAGAAACCTGGAGCCCTCAGTCTGTAGCTTAATGTATGGTCATCGTCCCTTATGGTATGGATAATATTAACATGGTTGTCCCTCACATTGGTGCATGTAAGAAATAGTGTAATACAGTTTGATATCAGATATTGTGCTCCCTCCCACTCTGTTCTTCTCAAAATTGATTTAGCTATTTAGGGTGGTTTATGGCTCCACATAAGTTTTTTCATGTCTTTTAAAAAATATTTTATTTATTTATTTTTAGACAGAGGGGAAGGGAGAAAGAAACAGAGGGAGAGAAACATCAGTGTGTGGCTGTCTCTCACATGCCCCCCACTGGGGACCTGGCCCACAACCCAGGCATGTGCTCTGACGGTGAATTAAACTGGCAACCCTTTGGTTCACAGGTTGGCACAAAAACCACTGAGTGAGCCAGCCAGACTGGTTCCATATAAATTTTCAAAATGTTTGTTCTGTATCTGTGAAATATATCATTGGTATTTTAATAGGGATTGTGTTAAATCTACAAATTGCTTTTGGTAATATGGACATTAGTGATGATGTTAATTCTTCCAATCCATGAACACGATACATGCTTCCATTTATTGGTGTCTTCCTTAATTTCTTTCTTCAGTGTTGAGTAGTTTTCTGAGTACAGGTCTTTAGCTCCTTGGTTTGGTTTATTCCTAAGTACTTTATTTTTCTTTTTGCTATAACAAATGGTATATTTTTTTCTGATTTCTTTTTCTGATATTTTATTATTGGTGTACAAAATGCCTTTAATTTCTTAATATTGTCCTTGTATCCTACTGTTTTGCAAATTCACTTACTGCATCAAGTAGTTCTTTGGTGGAGTCTATAGACTTTTCTATATACACTGTTGTGTCATCTGCAAACAATCAGAGTTTCATTTCCTCCTTTCCAATTTGGATTCCTTTTATTTCCTTTTTTTTTTTTGGTCTTATTGCTATGACTAGGTCTTCCAATACTATGTTGAATAAGAGAGCTGAAATCGGGCATCCTTGTGTTGTCCCTGATCTTAGTGGGAAAGTTTTAAACTTTTACCCATTGAGTATGATGTTGGCTGTATGTGTCTCATATATGGTGATTATTACATTGAGGAATGTTCCCTCTATTCCCACTTTGCTGAGTGTTTTCATCATAAATGGGTGCTGTACCTTATCAAATGCTTTTTGCACATCTATTGATATGACCATGTGATTTTTATGTTTGCTTTTGTTTATGTGATGTATTACATTTATTGATTTGTGAATATTGTACTGTCTTTGCATCCCTTTGGTGAATCCCACTTGGTCATGGTGTATGATCCTCATAACATATGACCGAATGCATTTTGCTAATATTTTGTTGAGGATTTTAGTGTCCATGTTCATCAGAAATATTGGCATGAAATTTTCTTTCTTTGTTATTTCTTTATCTGGTTTTGCAATAAGGATGATGCTGGCTTCATAAAAAGTTTGGGAGTCTTCCATCTTCTTGGATTTTTTGGAATAATCTGTGAAGGATGGAGGTTAGCGCATTCGTAAATGCTTTGTAAAAATCTCCTGTGAAACTGTGTGGTCCAGGGCTTTTGTGTGTCAGGAGTTTTTTTTTTATTATTATTACTGCTTCAATTTCATCAGCTATTATTGGTCTCTTCAGGCTTTCTGCTTCTTCTTCATTCAGGTTTGGAAGATCATATTTTCTGAAAATTTGTCCATTTCACCTAGCTTTTCAAATATCCTAGCAAATAGTTCTTCATAGTAATTTTGTACAGTCCTTTGTATCTCTGTGGTATAAGTTATAATCTCTCCTCTTTCATTTCTGATTGTGTTTATTTGGACCCTCTCTCTTTTTTTCTTGATGAGTCTGCTTAAAGGCTTGTTGATTTTGTTTATCTTTGAAAAGAACCAGTTCCTGGATTCACTGATTCTTACAATTGTGCTTTTAGTCTCTATGTCATTTAATTCTGCTCTGATTTTGGTTATTTTCTTCCTTCTTTCTCTGGGCTGTCTTTGTTCTTGTCCCTCAAGTTCTTGTAGGTGTAGAGTTAGGTTGTTTATTTGAAATGTTTCTATCTTTTTCAGGTAGGCCTGTATTGCTATGAAGTTCCCTCTCAGGACTGCCTTTGCTGTGTCCTATAAGTTTTGGACTGGTGTGAGTTCATTTTCATTTGTTTCCAGAAACATTTTGATTTTTCCCTTAACCTCATTTTTAACCCATTCATTGTTTAATAGCATGCTATTCAATCTGCATGAGTTTCAGCGTTTGGTCAGAGAAAATGCTTGACATGATTTCAATATTCTTACTTTTTAAAATATTTATGTTTTTATTTATATTTAGAGGGGAAGGAGAGAGGGAGAGAAACATCAATGTATGGTTGCCTCTAGTGCGTCCCCTGCTGGAAACTGGCCTGCAGGGAACTGGCTTGCAACCCAGGCATGTGCCCTGACTGGGAATTGAACTGTGATTCTCTGGTTCGCAGACCTGTGCTCAATCCCCTGAGCTACACCAGCCAGGCAATATTCTTAAATTTTTGATGCTTATTTTGTGTCCTATTATTTTGTCTACCTTTGAAAATGTTCCATGTGTATTTGAAAAGAATGCGTATTTTGCTTCTTTGTGAAAAAAGGTTCTTTATATATATTAGTTAAGTTCATTTGATCTAGGGCATTGTTCAGTGTCACAATATCTCTGTTCATATTTTCTTTGGAAGATCATCCATTTTTGACAGTGGGGTATTAAAATCCCCTAATATAATTATATTGCTGTCAAAATCTTTCTTGAAGTTCTCCAAGATTTTCTTTATGTATTAGGGTGCTCCTATGTTGGCTGCATATATATTTACTATGTTTGTCTTCTTGATGGCTTCTTCCCTTGAGTATTATGAAGTAACCTTCTGGGTCTCTCTTTATAGCTCTTTTGAAATCTATTTTGTCTGATAAAAGTATTGCTACTCCAGCTCCCTTTTTCCTGTATGTTTGCGTGGAATATTCGTTTCCAGCCCTTCACTTTCAATCTGTGTAGGTCTTTTGTTCTGAGGTGTGTCTCTTGTAGGCAGCATTTGTGTGGATCATGGTTTCTTATCCATTCAGCTACTCTATGTCTTTTGATTGAAGCATTTGATCTGTTTACATTTAAAGTTATTATTGTAGTTATATTGTAGTTGTAAAGTTATTATTGTAAAGTTAATAAAGTAAAGTATTTATTCTTTGCCATTTTTTGTACCTGTGTTCCCCTATCTCTCACTCTTTCCCTTCCTATTATTAAAACAGACCCTTTAGCATCTCTTACAGAGCTGTTTTGGAGGACATGTATTGTTTTGAGGCTTCTTTTGTTTGGGAAGGCAAAAGGCTCCTTATTTGGAGCCTTATTTGGATCCTTATTTGGCCTTCCATTTTAACTGAAATCCTTGGTGGGTAGAGTAATCTTGCTTGCAGGCTTCTGGTTTTCATGAATTAGAATATTACTTGCCAATCTCTTCTGGCTTGGAATGTTTTCATTGAGAAGTCAGCTGCTATTCTTACTGGGCCTCTTTTGTATGTTACTTCCGGCTTTTCCCTTGCTACCTTTAATATTCTCTGTTTATCTTGGAATTTTGCCATATTAATGATGATGTGTCTTGATGTGGGCCTCTTTGGGTTTCTCTTTATTTGGACCCTCTGTGTTTCCTGGATTTGTGTGACTTTTTTTCTCATCAAATTGAGGAAGTTTTCCATTATTATTTTTTCAAACAGGATTTCTATCCCTTGCTCTTTTTCTTCTCTTTCTGTTATCCCTAGTATATGGATACCATTACATTTCATGTTGTCCTGAATTTCCCTTAACTTCTTTTCATTTTTTGAGTCTCTTTTCCTTTTCTTGACCTTTCTGGGAGTTTTTTTCTACCTTGTTCTTCAGCTTTCTGATTCAATCATCTGCTTCATCTAGTCTGCTCTTGATTCCTTCTACTGTGTTCTGCAGTTCAGAAATTGTATTCTTTATTTGCTCTTGGCCCTTGTTGATAGTTTCTATGTCCTTTTTTATGTTGATATAGTTCATAGTAAGTTTGTTGTAGTTTCCCTATAGTTTGCTAATTCTCTGAGAGCTCATTGAGCTTCCTTATAACCATTGCTTTGAACTCAGTATCTGATAGTTGACTTGCCTGTTTTTTATTCAGCATTCTTTCTTAGGCTTTCTCTTTTCCTTTCATTTGGGGATTGTTTCTTTTTCTTCCCATTGTTCATGAGACTCTTCTTAGCCTCTGCTGCTTAAATTGATCTGTTCTGACTCCCTGGGTTTATTCTGTAAACTTCTGTGGTAGGAGACCTCTGAAATTCAGTAGTGCAGACTCCTTGATCTTCTGAGCTCACTGTTGTTGGGTTGTTGTTTATGTTGGCTCTCTGTGTGTCTTTGGGATTTGATTATTGTTGGGTATTTCTTCATGGGTCCTTCCCTCCAGCTAGTTAACTGAGTGTCGCTCAGCCCATCATACCCTGTATTCTGTCATGCAGGTGTTGGCACATTGTGTTGAAGCTGGTTCTTCTGTGTATACAAGGTTTTGAGGCTTCTCTCTCACTATTGTTCAATTTTTTGTTCTGGGTAGTTTCTCCACCATATAGTTGTATTTCCATATTGGTCCTGGGTGGAGGTTAGTGTGAATTCTACTCACTCCTTCACCTTCTTCCATTATTATTGGTTGGTGTTTCCTTTGTTGGTGGGTTTCCTCTTCCAGCAAATATACTGGTGTTTACAGCACCACCTACTCTTTTATGTCATCAGTTGGAGGGGGAAGGCAAAATGGATTAAGACAGCTGGAATGTGTTCTATGGAATTTAAAGTACCAACACACAGAGAAGAGGTTGGAGATCCTTTGGGTGTTTATAGTGTTAACTGTGATATTTCACCCAGTTGGCCCTTTTTAGAAAGGGTGAAATAAGATAAGACTCTTGTTGGGGAGGAAGGATTATGAGTTGAATGAAGGAAGCAGTGAGCTTGTGGGAGGTCAGGTTATGAGGTAAAGTGAGAGTAAAAGATAGAAAATAATTGTAGTATGCAAGAGAATAGAGTTAACCACAACAGTAATAAATTTCCAGAAACAGTGAAATGAGCTAAGATCCAAGAGGGGCGCTGTGTAATATTTATAATTGTATGGACCGGCAATTATTTACAATAGTAATGGGGCAACAATTACATGACAGAATCTATGTGTTGGAAAACAAAAAGAGGAAGTACATGACTTAGAGTAGTGCCCTATTGGAATACAAGTGAAGTGAAAGAAGGAAAATTAAAAATACACTATGAAGAGGAGGACTTCCACCAAGATGGAGGCATAGGTGGAAACGCTTTGCTTCCTCCCACAACCAAATCTAAAAACAATAAAGTTTTAACAACAATAAATGCAACCAAACCACAGAAAATTGAACAACACAGAGTCCAAAAACAATGAGCCACTCAGCTAAGCCGGTGAGAGGGGCAAAGCCAGCAGCGGAGTGGGTCGGGCAAAAAAGATCCCCGGACCAGGGTGGCATGCAGGCAGCCAAGGTCGTGGATCCCAGGTGTGGGGGAGCTATGGGCAACCCACGGAAGGCACAGCGTGGCTGGCTGTCTGTGGTCATGCATTTGTGCGCAGATAAACCAGTGAAGAGACCTGCACTGGGACAGACCACGCAGGGTGGTGGGCCCCCACATTTGTGCTCAGATAAACAGGCCGGGGGGAGCGGTGAGGCGGACCAGGTGAGCAGAGAGGAACAACATTGCTCCCTCTCTGACCCCGCCCCCACATACAGCATCACAAACCAGCGACCTGGGTGGCGCTACCCTGGTGAACACCTAAGGCACCTCTCCTCATACATAACAGGCACAAACAGATCAAAACATGGCTCAAGAAAAACTCAGAGCCCCAGAGCCAAAAAACCTAAGCAACCAAGAGATAACTAACCTTTCAGATGCACAGTTCAAAACACTGGTGATCAGGATCCTCACAGAACTGGTTGATTTTAGTCACAAATTAGAGGAACAAGTGAAGGCTAAACTAATTGAAATGAATGCAAATGCACAGGAAACCAATAGTGATGGAAAGGAAACTGGGACTCAAATCAAGGGAGCAGACCAGAAGGAAGGAAAAAATGACCAAACAGAAAAATATGAAGAAACAAGAACAAAAAAATGAGGAGAGGCTTAGGAACCTCCAGGACATCTTTAAATGCTCCAACATCCGAATTATAGGAGTACCAGAAGGGGAAGAGGAACAGTCACGAGTGGAAACCTTATTTGAACAAATAATAAAGGAGAATTTCCCCAATCTGGCAAAGGAAATAGACTTCCAGGAAATCCAGGAAGCTCAGAGAGTCCCAAAGAACTTGGACCCAAGAAGGAACACACCAAGGAACATCATCATTACATTAGCCAAGATTAAAATGAAGGAGAGAATCCTAGAAGCAGCAACAGCTAAGGGGACAGTCACCTACAAAGGAGTGCCCATCAGACTGTCAGCTGATTTCTCAAAAGAGACCTTACAGGCAAGAAGGGGCTGGAAAGTATTCCAAGTCATGAAAACCAAAGACCTACATCCAAGATTGCTCTATACAGAAAAGTTTTCATTTAGAATAGAAGGACAGATAAAGTGCTTCTCAGTCAAGATCAAATTCAAGGAGTTCATCATCACCAAACCCTTACTATATGAAATGTTAAAGGGACTTACCTAAGAAAAAGAAGATAAAAAAGATGAACAGTGAAAGGACAGCAAACACAGTTATTAACAACCACACCTAAAACAAAAACAAATTAAGAGGACAAGTAGATCAGGAGTGAACCATAGAAATGAAGATCACATGGAGGGTGAGAAACAGGGGAGTGGGAGAAGGAGAAGGGGGGAGAAGGTACAGAAATTAAATAGCATAGACAGTAGATAGAAAACAGTGGGGAGGGTAAGAATAGTAGGGAAAATATAGAATCTAAAGAACTTGAGACACATGTTCATGAACTAAAGGGGGGAATGGTGGGGGCGGGGTGTGCAGGGTGGAGGGGAATGAAGGGGGGAAATAGAACAAATGTAATGGCATAATCGATAAAATAAAAATATATATTTAAAAATACAATATGAAGATAGAACAAGGGAAACCAGTCAAACAATGTAATTTAACAAACACAGTGAAGACTAAAGAGAAATAAAAATACAAATAAAATAAAAGACATAAAAATAATGAAACAATAATAATACAAATATACAATAACTTGCAAGTTCTCTGGAATGACAAAGTGAAATTTGTCAGACTGTCTCAATTGTTGGAATGATCCCTCTGGGTCTGACTCTGTTCCTTTCATAGCTCCAGGTTCTATTGTCTCACTTGTGGAAATTTAAAAAAGGAAGGAAGGAAGGAAGGAAGGGAAGAAGGATGGAAGGAAGGAAGGGAGAGAGAAGGAAAGAAAGAAGGAAAGAAAGAAAGAAAGAAAGAAAGAAAGAAAGAAAGAAAGAAAGAAAGAAAGAAAGAAAGAAAGAAAAGAAAGGAAGGAAGGAAGGAAGGAAAGAAAGAAAGAAAGAAAGAAAGAAAGAAAGAAAGAAAGAAAGAAAGAAAGAAAGAAAGAAAGAAAGGAAGGAAGGAAGGAAGGAAGGAAGGAAGGAAGGAAGGAAGGAAGAAAGGAAGAAAGGAAGAAAGGAAGGAAGGAAGAAAGAAAGAAAGAAAGAAAGAAAGAAAGAAAGAAAGAAAGAAAGAAAGAAAGAAAGAAAGAAAGAAAGAAAGAAAGAAAGAAAGAAAGAAAGAGGAAGGGAGGGAGGGAGGGAGGGAGGGAGGGAGGAAGAGGACCAGGTCTGAGCTGTACTCTTTGAAGTTGCCAGGCCTCCAGCACAGTTCCTCAGTTCACTTCCAGGTCCCCAGTGCTCTTCTGCACCTGGCCTATGCCTTCAGTCCACCAGTTGTGCTGTCCTTGAGGTGCACCAATTAAGGACAACTCACATACCACCTTCTCACTCTTTGCTGTCCTAAATGTTAGGGACTCTCATAGCCTCTTCAGGGTAGTTCAGTGCCCCTCACTGAGTTATGTCTTTCTAGGGATTGCTGACTCCCTGAGCCCTGCTGCTCTTCTCTGTGGGGGTGTCTTCACCTTCCTCTTAGCGAGCTAGTTGCTCTTCAGGTTGGGGGTGCTGCTGTGGTGGTTGATGTAGGCATGAGCCTCCTCTGCTGCTGCACTTGGGGGCAGTGGGGTTGGGTGGGGTAGGGTCTGGCATGCAGTGCTTCTGGGCAACAAGGTCAGGCATACTCTGCCACCAGGGCTGTGGTTGTGAGCACTCAGCCTGTACTGCTGTGGTGGGATGGGGAGCTGCTGGGCCCTGGGTTCAGGGGTGTGCCATCCTTGGGGCTACAGATGTGAGTGAGCAGGTGGCCTCTGCTGCTGCTGCTGTGGCTGGGGTGGTGGGATAGGCAGAAGGTGCCTCTGGGCGGTGGGGTCAGGTGCTTTCTGTTCCTGGGGCTGCAGGTGTAAGCGCTCAGTCCCCACTGCTGCAGCGGGAGCACAGTTGCAGGCAGCAGTGTTAGTCACCTGCCAGCCTCCAGTGCTCTGGTAGTAGCTGAGGCAAGGTGGGGGGCAGCTAGGTTGGTAACCCACCACTAGGGTCCCTGGCACAGTTGGGCACCCTGTTCCTCTGCAGCCAAGGATAGGGTTGCATCCACAGCTCTGGCAATAGAGGCTGGCACACAGAACAAGGCTGCAGAGGCTGCACACAATAGCTGCTGAGTGCCTCTTTTTTTCCTTTTTGAAAAATTTCTCCTGTTCAAGCCTGCTGATCCAAATAAGTGTGTGGCCGCTTACACAGCCCAACTCTCCAACCAGACTGGAGACTATCTGGGTCAGGGTCCAACATGGCCCAACTCTTCCCAGCCGCATCCACATTCTCAGTGGGTGCAGACCACCCCTGTGCATATGCCACTTCATCCTTATTCCCCCCAGTGACATCTAGGTCCGTATTGGTGCTGCTCAAACTTATTTGTTTGGCAGGGGAGGGAGCCCTTGACCTGACTCTCTCCTAAGAATCTTGCAGCAGGCCTGGCAAGCACAGGGCTGGGGCTGCAGCCACATGATTGTCCCAGGGACCTTATTGCCCAAAAGCAATCTCCTTACCATCTGATTTTTCAATGTCCTCTACATTTTTGGTCTCCAACCTTTATATATGCTGGGATACTATTGGCTGTTACTCTGTTTTTCAGAAGATTGACCAGGTGTTCCACCTGTGCACAGGGGGAAATGGACTCCACTCACCGATCTCTCTGCCATATTTCCACCATTGGTATTTTAATAGGGATTGCACTGAATCGAATCTATAGATTGCTTTGGGTAGTATGGACATTTTATGATGTTAATTCTTCCAATGAATTCCATGGAAGAATTTCAGTTCCGAATATGGTATATGCTTCCACTTATTTGTATCTTCCTCATTTTCTTTCTTCAGTGTTCTATGGTTTTTGGAGTATAGGACTTTTACTTCTTTGGTTAAATTTATTCCTATGTACTTTATTTTTTCTTATCGTAATAGTAAATAGGATTGTTTCCTAAGTTTCTCTTTCTGAGAGTTCACTGTTGGTATATAAAAATGCCATTGATTTCTGAATGTTGACTATGTATCTGATTACTTTGCTGAATTCATTTATTAGGTCAAGAAGTTTTTAGGTGGAGCTTATAGGGTTCTTTATGTATAATATCATGTCATCTGCAAATAATGACCACTTTACTTCTTTTCCAATTTGGATACTTTTAATTTATTTTTTCTTCTCTGATCACTAACACAGCTTTTTAAATCCACTCATCTGTTCATGGTCACTTGAATTGTTTCCACATCTTGGTTATTGCAAATAATGCTGCAATATACATAGAACTGCATTTATTATTTTGAATCAGTATTTTGGGTTTCTTTGGATAGATACCCAGAAGTGGAATTTCTGGATGATAATGTCTTATCATTATCTTCCATTTTGAATTTTTTGAAGAACCTCCATACTATTTTCCATAGTGTCTGCACTAATCTGCATTCTCACTAAAAGTGCACAAGAGTTCCCCTTTCTCCACATCCTTGCCAACACTTATTTGTTGATTTATTGAAGATAGCCACACTGACATGTGAGATGATATCATATTGTGTTTAAAAATAAGTTTATTTTTTAAAAGATTTTATTTGTTTTATTTTTAGAGAGAGGGGAAGAGAAAGATAAAGAGAGGAAGAGAAACATCATTGTGTGGTTGCCTCTTGTGCGACCGCTACTGGGGACTAACCCAGGTATGTGTCCTGACTGGAAATCAAACCCTTTGGTTTGCAAGCCTGTACTCAGTCTACTGAGCTACACCAGCCAAGTCCCTTACTGTGGTTTTAATTTGTATTTCTCTGATGATTAGTGACATGGAGAATCTTTTTATATGTCTATTTGCTATCCATATGTTATCTTTAAAGTAGTGTCTCTTCAGGTCCTTTGCTTATTTTTAATTGGATTGTTTTTTTGACGTTAAGTTGTATGAGTTCTTTATAAATTTTGGATATTAACCCTTTATTCATTTATCATTGGTGAATATCTTCTTCCATTCAGTAGGTTGTCTTTTTTGTTTTGTTGATAGCTTCCTTTGTTGTGCAAAAACTTTTTAGTTTGATGTAGTTCTGTTTGCTTATTTCTTTTGTTTTCCTTGCCAAAGGAGATATGTCATAAAAATATTGCTAATAGAAATAACAGAGATTTTGATGCTTGTTTTCTTCTAGGAGCTTATAGTATTTTTTTAAATTTTTATTTAGTTATTTTCAAGTACATTTTTTTGTCTATTTCTCCCATCCCAGCACCCCCCCACCTCGTTTCCCCACCCGCCTCCCATTCCCCCACCCCCCAGTCCTCATCCCTGTGTGTTTCATACTTGTTCCTCAAATCCCTCCCCATTTTCCCCTTAAATTCCCTTCCCTCTCCCCTCTGGTAGGTGCCCACGTGTTCTCTATTTCAGTGTCTTTGTTTTTATTCTGTTTGCTTGTTTGTTTTGTTGTTTAGCTTCCTGTTAAAGGTGAGATCATATGGTATTTGTCCTTCAATTCCTGGCCTATTTCACTCAGCTATAATGCTTTCCAGTTCCATCCATGTTGTTGCAAAGGGTAGTACCTCCTTCTTTCTCTCTGCTGCATAGAATTCCATTCGGTATATGTACCACTATTTTTTAAACTTAATTTTATTTAGTTATTTTTCAAGTACAGTTTTTTGTCTATTTCTCCCATCCCAGCCTCCCCTGCCCCTTGCTCCCCACCTCCCTCCCATTTCCACCCCCTTAGTTCTCGTCCCTGTGTCCTTCCTATTTGATCCTCCAAATCCCTCCCCCTTTTTCCCCTTAACTTCCCGTCCTTCTCCCCTCTGGTCACTGTCCCCTTGTTCTCTATTTCAGTATCTTTGTTTTTTTTTTTTCTGCTTGCTTGTTTGGTTTGTTGGTTAGCTTCCTGTTAAAGGTGAGATCATATGGTATTTGTCTTTCAGCACCTGGCCTTTTTCACTCAGCATAATGCTTTCCAGTTCCATCCATGTTGTTGCAAAAGGTAGTAGCTCCTTCTTTCTCTCTGCAGCATAGAATTCCATTGTGTATATGTACCACAATTTTTTGATCCATTCATTTTCTGATGGGCACCTAGGTTGTTTCCAGCACTTGGCTATTGTAAACTGTGCTGCTATGAACATTGTGGTGCATAGGTTCTTTGAAATTGATGTTTTAGGATTCTTGGGACATAATCCTAGCAGTGAAATTGCTGGGTCAAAAGGCAGGTCGATTTTTATTTTTCTGAGAAAATTCCATACTGTTTTCCATAATGGTTGTACCAGTCTTCAATCCCACCAACAGTGAACTAAGGTCCCCTTTTCCCCACAACCTCTCCAATATTTGTTGCTTGTTGCTTTGTTATGATAGCCATCCTGACTGGTGTAAAGTGGTATCTCATTGTGGTTTTAATTTGCATCTCTCTGATAGCTAGCGGTATTGAGCATCTCTTCATGTGTCTCTGGATATTCTGTATGTCCCCTTTGGAGAAGTGTCTGTTCAAGTCCTTTTCCCATTTTTTAATTGGGTTAAATGTCTTCCTAGAGTGAAGTTGTGTAAGTTCTTTGTATATTTTGGAGATTAAACCTTTGTCTGAGGTATCATTGGCAAATATGTTTTCTCATACACTTGGTTGTCTTTTTAATTTAATACTGTTTTTCTTTAGCCATGCAGAAGCTTTTTATTTTGATGAGATCCCATTTGCTTATTCTTTCCTTTATATTACTTGCTCTAGGGGACATATCGGTAAAAATGTTGCTGTGTGGAATATCTGAGATTTTGTTGCCAATGTTCTCCTCTAGGACTTTAATGGTGTCACGGCTTATATTTAAGTCTTTTATCAACCTTGAATTTATTTTGGTGTATGGTGTAAGTCTGTGCTCAAGTTTCATTTTTTTGAACATAGCTGTCCAGTTCTCCCAACACCATTTGCTGAAGAGGCTTTACTCCATTTTATGTTACTGCCCCCTTTGTCGAATATTAATTGACTGTAGAGAGTTGGGTTGATTTCTGGGCTCTCTGTTCTGTTCCATTGGTCTATGTGCCTGTTTTTATGCCAGTAGCAGGCTGTTTTGATTACAGTGGCTTTGTAATACAGTTTGATATCAGGTATTGTGATCCCTCCTACTTTGTTCTTCTTTCTCAAAAGAGCAGCTGCTATTCGGGCTCGTTTATGATTCCATATAAATTTTTGAAGTGTTTGTTCTATGTCTGTGAAATATGCCATTTGTACTTTAATAGGTATTGCATTGAATCTGAATATTGATTTGGGTAGTATGGACATTTTGATGATGTTAATTCTTTCAATCCATGAACAAGGTATATGTTTCCATTTGTTTGTGTCTTCCTTGATTTCGTTCTTCAGGGCTGTGTAGTTTTCTGCATACAGGTCTTTTACCTCCTTGGTTAGGTTTATTCCCAGATAGTTTATTTTTCTTTTTGCTATATCAAATGGGATTTTTCTCTTTATTTCTGCTTCTGCTGATTCACTGTTGGTATACAAAAATGCCTTTGATTTCTGGATATTGACTTTGTAACCAGCTGTTTTGCCAAACTCATTAATTAGTTTCAGCAGTTTTTGGGTAGAGTCTATAGGATTTTCCATGTACACTATCATGTCATCTGCAAACAGTGACAGTTTTGTTTCCTCCTTTCCTATTTGGATGCCTTTTATTTCCTTTTCTTGCCTGATCGCTGTGGCCAAAACTTCTAATACTATATTGAATAGAAGTGGTAAAAGTGGACATCTTTGTCTTCTTCCTGTTCTTAGTGGAGAAGCTTTTAGTTTTTTCCCATTGAGTATGATATTGGCTGTAGGTCTCTCATAAATGGCCTTTATTATATTGAGGAATGCTCCCTCTATTCCCACTTTGCTGAGTGTTTTTAACATAAATGGGTGCTGTACCTTATCAAAAGCTTTTTCCGCATCTGTTGATATGATCATGTGGTTTTTGTCTTTGCTTCTGTTTATGTGATGAATTACATTTACTGATTTGTGAATGTGGAACCATCCTTGCATCCCTGGGAAGAATCCCATTTGGTCATGGTGTATAATCTTTTGGATATATTGTTGGATGCGATTTGCCAATATATTGTTGAGGATTTTAGCGTCTATGTTCATTGGTGATATTGGCCTGAATTTTCTTTTTTTGTTGTATCTCTATCTGGTTTTGGAATTAGGATGATGCTGGCTTCATAAAAGGAGTTTGGGAGTTTTCCATCCTTTTGGATTTTTTGGAATAGTCTGTGAAGAATGGAGGTTAGCTCCTCCTTAAATACTTTGTAGAATTCTCCTCTGAACCCATCTGGTCCGGGGCTTTTGTGTGATGGGAGTTTTTTGATTACTGCTTCAATTTCTTTTGCTGTTATTGGTTTGTTCAGGTTTTCTGCTTCTTTTTCATTGAGTTTGGAAGATTATATTTTTGTGGAAATGAGTCCATTTCCCCTAGGTTTTCAAATATCTTGGCATACAGTTCTTCATAGTAATTTCTCATAATCCTTTCTATTTCTCTGGTATCAGTTGTAATCTCTCCTCTTTCATTTCTGATTGTGTTTATTTGTGTCCTCTCTCTGCTTTTCTTGATGAGCCTACTTAAAGGCTTGTCTATTTTGTTTATCTTTTCAAAGAACCAACTCCTGGATTCATTGATCCTTAGAATTGTGCTTTTAGTCTCTATGTTGTTTAGTTCTGCTCTGATCTTGGTTATTTCCTTCCTTCTACTTGTTTTGGGCTGTTTTTGTTGTTGTTCCTCAAGTTCTTGCAGGCGTAGGGTTAGGTTGTTTTTGTGAAATGTTTCTATCTTCTTTAGGTAGGCCTGTATTGCTATAAACTTCCCTCTCAGGACTGCCTTTGCTGTGTCCCATAAGTTTTGGGTTGTTGTGAGATTATTTTCATTTGTTTCCAGAAATGTTTTGATTTCTTCCCTAATTTCATTCTTGACCCATTCATTGTTTAATAGCATACCATTCAGTCTCCATGGTATTGGGTGTTTTGGTTTTTTTCCTTTGGGGTTGGTTTCCAGTTTCAGTCCCTTGTGGTCAGAGAAAATGCTTGGTATGATTTCAATATTCTTGAATTTGTTGAGGCTTGTTTTCTGCCCTATCATGTGGTCTATCTTTGAGAATGTTCCATGCGCATTTGAAAAGAATGTGTATTTAGCTTCTTTGGGGGTCCATTTCACCAAGGGTGTTGTTTAATGCCACAATGTCTTTGTTGATATTTTGTTTGGAAGATCTGTCCATTTTTGATAGTGGGGTGTTCAAATCCCCCACTATAATTGTGTTGCTGTCTATATCTTTCTTGCATTCCTCTAAGATTTTCTTTATATATTTTGGTGCTCCTATGTTGGGTGCATATATATTTATGAAGTTAATGTCTTCTTGGTGGACTCTTCCCTTGAGTATAATGAAGTGATTTTCTGGGTCTCTCTTTATCGCTCTGTTTTTGAAGTCTATTTTGTCTGATATGAGAATTGCTATCCCAGCTTTTTTTTCTTGTCCATTTGCTTGGAAAATTTGTTTCCAGACTTTCACTTTTAGTGTGTGATGGTCTTTTGTCCTGAGGTAGGTCTCATGTGGGCAGCATATGTGTGGGTCATACTTTCTTATCCATGCAGCTATTCTGTGTCTTTTGATTGGAGCATTTAGTTGATTTACGTTTAAGGTTATTATTGATAGGTACTTATTCATTGCCATTTTTGTACCTGTATTCCTCTCTGTCTGTCTCCTTTCCTTCCTTTCCTTAAAGCAGAACTTTCAGTATTTCTTTTAGAGCTGGTTTGGTGTAGGCATATTCTTTTAGGCTTCTTTTGTCTTGGAAGCTCTTTATTTGGCCTTCTATCTTGATTGAGAGCCTTGCTGGGTAAAGTTGCCTGGTTGTAGGCCTCTGTTTCTCATTGCTTGGAATATTTCTTGCTATTCTCTTTTTGCTTGGAGTGTTCCCATTGAGAAGTCAGTAGCTAACCTTATTGGGGCTCCCTTGTATGTTACTTCTTTTTTCTCCCTTGCTGCCTTTAAGATTCTCTCTTTCTGTTGGAATTTTGCCATTTTGATGATGATGTGTCTTGAAGTGGGCCTCCTTGGGTTCCTCTTGAATGGGACTCTGTGTGATTCCTGGCTTTGTGTGACTTTTTCTTTTATCAAATTAGGGAAATTTTCTCTCATTACTCTTTCAAATATGTTTTTTCTCCCTTGTTCTTCTTCTTCTCCTTCTGGTATTCCTATTATTCAGATATTATTATGTTTCATATTGTCTTGCATTTCTCTTAATCTCTCTTCATTCTTTCTGAGCCTCTTTTCCCTTTCCTGTTCTTTCTGTGAGATGCTTTCTACTTTGTCCTCCAATTCACTAATCCAATCTTCTGTTTCATCCACCCTATTTTTAATGCTTTCTACTGTGTTTTTTAATTCAGAAATTGTATTCTTCATTTCCTCTTGGCCCTTGCTAATAATTTCCATTTCCTTTTTCACGTTGATATAGTTCATAGTGAGATCATTGTAGCTCCCCTGTAGTTTCTGGTAGCTGATTGTGAGCTCTTTGAACTTCCTGATAACCAGTGCTTTGAATTCAGTATCTGATAGTTGACTTGCCTCTATTTCATCTAACATTCTTTCTGAGGGTTCCTCTTTTCCTTTCATTTGGGGATTGTTTCTTTGTCTTCCCATTGTTTGCAAGACTCTTCTTGTTAGCCCCAGCTTCTTAGATTAATCTGTTTTGACACCCTGGATTTATGGTGTGAACTTTTGTGGTGGAATGCCTGTGAATTTCAGTGGTGCAGTCTCTTTTGGTTATCCTGTTGTTCTCTGCTTCCACCTACTCAAATATGCAGCAACTTTTGGCTTCTCTCCTACAATCATGTTCAATTTGTCTCTCTGAATCTACTATTGGAAGGCCTCTTCTATGGGTCCAGCTCTTGTCTTTTCATATTTTTAAGTTGATTGTGACTCTTCTGGGTAAAAGAAGGAAATGACAAGGAAAGAAATAAAAGGAAGAAAGAAAAAAATGGTAGGGAAATGGAAGAAAGAGCAATAAGTTTAGAAAGAAAAGAGGAAGAAATAAAACATAAAATCCTGGGAAAGAGGACAAAAGTATGGAAAGATGAAACAGTAATAAAATTTAAAAGAAATAACAGATTACTTTAAAAAAGCAAAAAGATAAAGAAAAGGAATGGAGAAGGAAGAAAAGGAAAAAAAGAAAGAATAAAAATAAACTAAAGTAAAGTAAAAAAAAAAACAAGAAACAAAAAAACAAAAAATGCGCAAACAAAAATAATCCCTCAAAAACAACATCAGAAAAGGAAATGTCACTTGTTGGCTTCAAACTAGCCGAACCGGTTTTTCTGGTTGCAGTTGGCTGAGCATCGATTGTTGTGATTTTTTCAGCCAGCCCCTCTCAGGATCCAGACACTTGGCACCTCTCCCCAGCTCCCTACAATGGGGAACTAGGACTTCCTCACAGCACTCCCCTCCCAGGGGTTACCGCCATAGGCTGGTTTGCTGTGTTTGCAGGCACCTGCACCGGCCTAGTTGCCTGGTTCCCTCAGGATTGAGCACAGACCTGCCCCGTTCTGTTGGGAAGCTCTAGGCCCTCTGTCCAATCTTGGGTTCGCTGCCAAGTTGGGTGTGAAGCAGACCAGGCTGTTGTGTCTATTGGGTTCAGAGCCCCAGGTTGTACCTCTCAGTTCTGCTGGGCTGGCAACCACAGAGTCCTTGGTTGGGGCCCTTTGTCCTCCGCACCCTCTCTGTAAACTCTATCAAACAAGTCTCTCCTGGTACCCCACCTTGCTTGGCCAGAAAGGGAGGGGTTGAGGGTTTCAGCTCTTTTCCCAGGACCCCTCAGCACCTGGGGCTTCCCGATAGTCTGAGGGGGGTGGACTGGAATCCGGGAGCCGATGTGAGGACTGGGCACCGACCCAGAGACTCTGTGCGCACGTCATGGTATGCTGCGTGGTGTGTATCCCTTCTGTTCCTGTGTTTGTCTGGGTCCCCTGGCCAACCTCTGCGAAAAAAAACCTAGGGATGGAGCAGCACCATGCCGGGTGCTTGACCCAGAACTGTGTACAGGCTGAAATCTCCTCTGCTCCCCTCTGGTTGGGCCACTTGGCAGGTCAGGGCCCAAAAATCCTAGGGAGGGAGCTTTCTGGGAGCTGAATGCTGTCACATGTGAGGTTGGGCTCTCGCCACTGGGCGCTGGTTCCCCTACCCTGCACGGGCTGTTTCTCTTTGTTCCGTCCCAGAGACTACTGTACCGCTGCTGTCTCCCTACCGTCTGGTGCCTCTGTGACCTATGAGGTTTCTGGTCTCTTATTTTCATATATGCTTGGCAACTGCTTGCTTGCTGGTTTCATCTCCTCTGATCGGACAGGTTTCTCTCCCTTTTGTACTCGGAACTGGTATCTACTCTGTCCTAGTCAATCACCATCTTGAGAACCCAGGAGCTTATAGTTTTGAGTCTTACATAAATCTTTAATCCTATTTTAGTTTATTTTTATATATAGAATAAGAAGGTGATCTAGGTTCATTATTTTTTCAAGGATGTGTCCAAATTTCCAACCCCATTTATTGAAAACACTGTCCGTTATATGTTCTTGCCTCCTTTGTCAAATATTAACTTACTGTATAGGCATGGATTTATTTCTAGGCTCTATATTCTGTTTCATTGATTTATATGTCTGTTTTTATACTAGCATCAGATACCTCCAATTTTGTTCTTCTTTCTCAAGATTGCTGTGGCTACTCTGGATCTTTTATAGTTCCATATACATTTTTGGATTCTTTGTTCTATTTTTGTGAAATACATCATTGATATTTTGATGGGAATTTCATTGGCTCTATTGATTACTTTGAGTAGTATAAACACGTTAATGATGTTAATTCTTCCTATCCATGAGCATAGTATATACTGCCATTTACTTGACTCTCCTTCAGTTTCTTTCTTCAGTCTTGTAATTTTCCAAGTTTGTTTTGTTCTTCCATCTTTGATGCTTCAAAAAGCTTTCAATGGAAACTGATTTGTGCACACAGGTTTCATGCTCCCTATCTTTAAGCCTAGCCCTGGTCTTCTTATGCAAGTACCTAGGAAGTCTTTCAGGGGTGTCCCATAGTTCTTGTTATAATACAAAGTCCTAAATTTTGCCATTGGCTAGGTTTTCTGGCTGCTGTTCCTCTACTTCCTCTCATTCTCTTCATCCAGACACAAGGCTTCCAATTCTTTGTATTTGCTACCAATGCTCCTCCTTTCCCAACGCCATTCTCTTCTACTGGGGGTTATCTTCTCTGTTCTTCTCAGCCAAATAACCTCCACTCATCTTTCTGATCATAGCTCAAGTACCATTTCTTTAGGGAAGACTTTACTGATTTGCCTACCTAGTCAAATCCCATGAGTGTAGGTTTTTACAGCATTTTGTATCCAAACCTAACACTGGTCACCACTGCAGTTTACATATTTATGTAATTATTTAACTAATATCTGTTGCTCCTTGAGAGCAGGGAAATATCTTGTTTTGCTTACTATTATTTCTATTTAGTTTGGTGCCTAGTTATGGCAGATACTCAATGAGTGAATTAATGAATGCCCTTGTGTGTGTTAATGAATGAATTAAT
Source organism: Artibeus jamaicensis (assembly GCF_021234435.1). NCBI lineage: Eukaryota > Metazoa > Chordata > Mammalia > Chiroptera > Phyllostomidae > Artibeus > Artibeus jamaicensis. Next base: position 770,677 of record NW_026521822.1, read on the forward strand.
TAATGTTCTTGTGTGTTTTATAAAGAGAAATAATTAAAAAACTATCATTTCTTTTCTTTTTTGGATGGGGTTTGGCAGTTCATCAGTACATATTTATTGATCTTGTATGAGGTAGAGAGTATTGTTGCTTCTTCTTGTATTTTTAATAGTACAATGGTATGTGGTATGTGAATGCTGTGCTATGACTCTAAGAAAGACAAATAGGTATAACAAAAAGAAGCTGATATTTTTCATCTTCTTTATGAGATCTGCTAGAGTAAAATATGTAATCAGAGGTCAACATAAAAGAAATAACATTGCTTCCAAAAATAACACAGAAGACAAATTAGTGATGCAGCTCAAAACTATTTCTTTTTCCTTCAGCCACTTTCTGCATTTTTATTTAGTGTTTCTCTGTTCTAGACAAATGCAATGTGATCTTGTGACTCACAACAGGTAGTTTCAAGTAAGCATTACATATACATTTTAAGCAGCCAGCATGAGCTGGTATAAGTTTCTGTCTCCTGGAAAAAGGGAAAGAAGCAATCTACAGCAGGGTCCTAGAGAGGGTCATCATTTGCATACCTGTGGTACAAAACTAAAGAAGCAGGTGTACCATTTCTATTCTGTAGACTGATGCTGATTTAGAGAAATGACATTTTTTATCACTCATCTGTACAGATTGCATCTCCTTTACCAAATGGTTATATAACAGCAAAAGAGATTCAAGGAGAATTAAAGGCAGTCAGCTCGTTTACCAAAGGTTAAAACTGGTCTGAGCACCAACTCACTGATGTGCCCCATGTGCAACAACATGACTTCACCTGTCACACCAGGCACGCTGCAGATGAACCTGGGTGAGGGCTTCAGGGAAGTAGGTATGGCTGTTATTGTACAGAGGAGCCAGGAATGAAGGCTGAACCTTACCTTTTCTCATGGGCAGTGAAGCAATAGTGAAGTAAAGACTCTTTTTAAAAATATCACTGGAGAAATATCATACATCTTAAGAGCATTTTTGTGTGGTACATGCTGACCGTTTTGTTGACCGTTAAACCAAAAGTTTAAGAAAAAACCACACTCTTATTTGTCCCAGATGTGTACTGGAAACACAATGCACTAAACAAGGGAACCTATTCAATGCCTGGAAAGGTGATATCTCATTTGTACTTGCTTTGTAGAAGATAGTAATAAAATATGTCTTCATACTTCATATTCATTAAATATGCTACAGATTATAAAATTAATTATAAAAAGTTTAAAATATTCTAAACCATTGATGATTCAGTCCAAGATTGGTGCCCTTGCAAAAGATGAGATTAAAAGGTGAACCAAGGTAAGTGTTGGTTTGTGAGATACAATAGAAGTAAGGAGTTGTGAGATATCGATATCAAAATGATCAGTCATGAATTTTGAAACACCAGATAATGGTTATAAAATGGTCATTTGTTGCTATTGGCTGTCCAACATCAATACACTTTCATAGCATCCTGATTTAATTAGAGGAAATTACCCATCCCCACATGTCATCATGATGACATAAGTGCATGCCTTCCTCTAAAGAAACTGAAAGGAATCCATCCTCCCTTTCTTTGGGAGATGACACCTGATCTGGGTTCAACTAATCAGAGTCTGTCTCAGACTGTCTATGAATTGTAACCTTGAACAAGCACTGAAAGGATATGAGAAATGTGTTATCATCACATAGGTTGGAGCAGTGGCTGACCAACCCATTGCCCTGTATGGCTGTAGCTCTTCTTCTCTCTGGTCCTGTGGATTCCCTTGGTTCCTGCTGGTTTTAATGGTGTAATGCCTCTGGCTTCCTGTTGATTCTCTGAACCTTAATGCCCTTCCAATAATTCCTTTGTTTTACAATAACCAAAAGTTGTTGAGTACAAATGATAAATTAATATTATTAGTAAATTACCATTACTACCAATATCATTATTATTCCATTAGTAAATTAGCATTACTTAACAAGAAAGCTGTTGAGATGGCATTAAATTTAAAAGTACTCGAGGACACAGGCTTAGAAAAAGGCAGGGCTTGGGAAATTCTGGGCCAGAGTCAGAACATATAACCAGGTCAGGATGAAGGAAGCTGAGAGAATGAAAGCTGAAACTTCTCAGGTTTCAAGGTAGACCAGACTAGAGGAACAAGGTAGGAAGGGGTAGAAGTATAGTGGTAGTGCATGGGCAGGAAGGTGTTCTGTACTGCAGAGGCCAGAACTTAGGAGGAACATATCGACAGATAAAAACAGGAATTGTAGAGGAGATATAGTGACTCCTGGAGGTACAACCATCTTCATGGCACAGAGCATAAGAAATGCACTGGCTTCCCCCTTCCACCCTGTCCTCCACTCTCCTAGTACCTCCCATTGGATGGATCTTGCTGGAAACTAAGTAATGAGAGTCTGGAAAATGCAGCTTGAAGAGGAGTGCATCTGAGAGCAAATAGGCAATGAGCCCACCTAGTAGAGGCAGGGTCACCCTAGTCATAAAGAGCACTGTAATATTCAAAGATAAGATCTGGGAGGAGTCAGACAGTGTGACAGAAACCATTGCTATCTGGAAGACACAGTTTCTGTTAGTTTAGTTATGCTGCTGTAATAAATTATCACATATGTATTGGCTGAAACAACACAAATTTATTCTCTTATAGTTCTGGGGGTCAGAAGTCTGAAATCAGTTTTACTGGGCTAACGTCACGATGTCTTCAGGGCTAATTTATCCTGGAGGCCCCAGGGAACAATCTATTTTCTTGCTCTTTTCAGTTTCTCAAGGCTATCTGCATTTCTTGGCTTGTAGCCCCTTCCTCAAATCACTTGCCTCTTGCTTTCATCATCATATCTCCTTCTGTGAGTCTCGCCCTCTACCTCTTTCTTATAAGGATTCTTTGAGCCGACCTGCATAATCCAGTATAATCTCTACATCTCAAGATCCCTAATGTGCAAAATCCTTCTTGTCATATAAAGTCACATATTCAGTTTCTGGGGATTAGGACAAGAACATCTTCAGGTCCATTGTTCAGCCTATCACATGGTGAATACTTAGAGCTGAGTCAAACTGGATGGTGTTGCTTGGAACTGGGAGCAGGGTACTAATTTACAGTTTGTGATCTGGGATCTTGCTCATCACAGTTAAATATGACATGTTGGACTTTGCACCTGTGCTATGCTGCTGTGGAACTGGCATCACAGAAGACAAGGTAGTTTGAATGGGACCCTCAGGGGCAGGTATTATGGAGAAAACATTCCCTTTGCTTCCTCTAGGCCGAGTCACCCAGTCTAGCATCAGTGACAGAATCCACATGCAAGCTTACCCCATTTGCTTCATCTTCACATGTTTCTATATCAACTGTAAAGTTGTAACCACATACCACGAAAAAGGGGTATGGGGAGCGCAGAATCCAACTAGATTTCATTCAAAAACTAGGAAGTGCTGTAGTCTACAGATATGAATAATAAGAAAACAATCTAAAATTAGGTATAAAAACAATAATTTAGCCTTAGTAAGAGATTTATAATTTGAGACTGTAGATGAAATAATTACATAAAGTGTAACTTTAAACCAAGAGCAGCTCATCCTCTCTGAAGGATATGGGATTTGATATTTGTTTTTGTCATAGAAGCTATTTAAAAAAGGCACACAGTATATCCTTCAATGACTCAGAAAGAATCACCTTGGATTTATTCATCCTCCAGGCTTGCACATTGGCCACAGATTCCTGATTAATAAGCAATCCCAGGCTGCCTGAAAAAATGACACTGTCAAGGCAATAACCTTAGCTTACCTGGGTTATGAAACTGTAAAAGATAAGGAGAATTGAGTTTAGAGATTAAAAAGCATAATAAACCCACAGTATTCATACATGTATGTTAAGTATAGAAATATTTCAGGAATGTTTGATAGTAAAAGTATATGTCATGTCTTAGAGAATTAGCATATTAGAGAAACTCACATATTACTCTTGTGTGTTTGATTTAAGATGCATAATTGATTTTAGGTTTATCATTTAAGTAAAGGGGCATAAGAAAAATGGATTTAACCTATAAACAGTATTATACTATTTAAAATAACTTAAAGTTTTAATTCATTAGATTACAAAAGTTTCTAAGTACCTTAAAGGATTAAACTTGAAGGAAGATCAATTAACCTTGAAGTACTTCAAGGAAGTTAAACTTCAAGCCTTAAAGTAAACAATAGCTTAAATTTGCAATTTAATTAACTAGTTTAATTCAAAACCTGATAACTCTAAATAATATTTTCTGTGCACAACTTATCAGTTACCAGAATAATCACATTGAGAATTCACATACTTATGTGTGAAAGCTCCAAGTTAGATTAGCATGGAGTTCTCCACAGCAGAAATTACATAGAATTACATAGATGGGGCTTTAGAGGAGGCTGCCAAAAGCATCACTTTCCATGTTGGAGATTTTTGAAATGCTATATATTACATCTACTCCTTAGTTTGTCTTTCATCCTTATCATTGTCACCTCTACATTGAGTCATTCCATATCTATCTTTTCTAAATCATTTTATTTGATTGATTCTGGTGACTCCCAAAACCTGGTTCTGAAATTCCCTACTTTCCCACTGTCATACCTTGTAATTCCTCCATTTTGTGAGTTTGGAATGATTGTTTGCTCTTCAGCTTTCTTAAGAAGGCTACAATATATCTGAGATTTTCTTGCACCACAATGTTCATAGCAGCACAATTTACAATAGCCAAGTGCTGGAAGCAACCTAGGTGCCCATCAGAAAATGAATGGATCAAAAAATTGTGGTACATATACACAATGGAATTCTATGCAGCAGAGAGAAGAAGGAGCTACTACCTTTTGCAACAACATGGATGGAACTGGAAAGCATTATGCTGAGTGAAATAGGCCAGGCATTGAAGGACAAATACCATATGATCTCACCTTTGACAGGAAGCTAAAGAATAAAACAAACAAGCAAAGAGAATAAAAACAAAGATGCTGAAATAGAGAACAAGTGGGCAGTGACCAGAGGGGAGAGGGAAGGGAACTTAAGGGGAAAAAGGGGGAGGGATTTTGAGGAACAAGTATGAAAGACACAGAGATGAGGACTGGGGGGGGGAATGGGAGGGAGGGGGGAGACCGGGCGGGGGGTGGGGTGGGATGGGAGAAATAGATAAAAAAAATGTACTTGAAAAGTAACTAAATAAAATTTAATATTAAAAAAAAAAGAAGGCTACAATATAGATAGAGATTTGTAGTAGACCACTCTGCCTAGTTTTAGGAATTGTATCTCTACCCCTCGTGGCTAAGGGCAGGAGACGACTTTTGGAATGCCAGCCGCAGGAGACAAAGCCTGTCTCTGGTAGCAAATGCTGCCTCAGTTCCTCTCCCTGCCCCCAGAGCTTGGTCAGAAGTCAATGAAGGGTAAGACCCCTCACAGCAGGGGGCAACCTAAGCCAGACTCGATCACCTGGGAGGCCTTCATGGAAGAACTCATGGGGCTGCAACAAAGAGCAATAGACTCTTGCCCCCCTGGCTTTGACATAGCCCAAGTCCCCATGTTCTCTGGGAAAAGCACTTCCTGGCTCTAATCCCCTTAAGCCTGAATACCTGATGGGGAGAGGTGCAGCTCCTTGCCTGGCCAGAGCGTGCCCTGGGGAAAAATCTGGCACCACAAAGACTTCCTGATAAACCCGTGAAATCTTGTCTGCTGAGAGTGCTTTCATTCATATGGTAAGGGTCTGAGAGGAAATGAGTATGTCTCCCAAAGTTTCTGTAACTCTCTTCCTGACAGACACTCACTCGGACTGAAACCCTCAGACCTCTTTGAAATGTTATCTACTGTTTGATCCTTGCCACCCTGTATTCCTGTGTATTACAACCCAATAAAAGGCTATGGAGAAAGGCACTCGAGGCCTTTTTCTCCTCGGAGAAACTGGCCACTGCTGGCTTCTTTCTCCCCAGAGAAACTGGCCACAGCCCATGCCTCCATCCCCAAACAGATCTCTTCGTTTCTCGGCCATATTTATTCACTCACGCGTGTCCGTGGCACCGGGGGGACCTTGTGAAAGTGGTCGCCCCCACAGAGATTGATTCACTTTCACATCTATCTCTTCAATTTTGTCACGAGCTTATGGCTTTCGTCTTTGCTTCTATCACACTGTTGCTTTTATTTTCTCATCCTCCTAGCCAGTTCTTAACAATTTGCTTTGTTTGGGGATCACTGTCTTAGGAAGTACTTTGTGAGGCTGTTTGTTGATGACATTAGATGAACATGAACTACATTTAGTGTTGCAGAGAAAAAGCATTGCATTTGTGTATTATGAAGGAATGTGAAAGGAGCTAGCTTCCCTATGATTGCTGGGCTGAAGTGACAGTCTCTTAATTTTTAAGGCAGCAGGAAACACAAATCTGTCTTAAAATAGGCCACGTGGTGCCAACAGGCATCCTATTACTTGAGCATTAGGGCAGAAAACTAATCAATCTCAGATAGCCCTGCTGACTCATATTATCCAGGTCATGTGTTAACACTCCTTTGTGCAACTTGGGATAATTTATGGCCTACCTATGGTCACTTTGTGTTTATGTTTTTCAGAGGCTGAGCTGAAGAGCTCTAGTTCAGCTCACTGCTGAGTTCCTCATGTGTGCATTTTTTTGCCTTGATTATTTTGCAACAGGTAACTGACTCTGACTTTAAAGTTCTGTAATAGGGGAATTTCAGGGGAAAAGGGGAAGGGTGTACAGGAACAAGTATAAAGGACCCATAGACAAAAACGAAGGGGGGTGGAAATGGGAGGGAGGTGGGGAGCACTGGGGGGTGAGCTGGGATGGGAATAAAAGACAGAAAACTACTTGAACAGTGATTAAAATAAATAAGTTTAAAAAACCAAATTTCTGATAAATGTGCAGAGAATCAGAACTTCTCTTCTGAAACACATAAAACAGTATATGTGGGGAGAAAGGGAAGATAATTTTCTGACAAGTAAAACATAAAAGATCATTTCATATTATTCCAAATTAAAAGTTAAGAATTCATGTATGGGGGGGGGGAACTAGATGAAAGAAGGTAAGGGATTAGCCAAAGAACATATACGCATAACTCATAGACACAGACAACAGTGTGTGGGGATGGCCAGAGGGAAGGGAGGGAAGGGGCTGGGGAGGAGATGGGCAAAGGAGAGGGGAAATGAGGACATATGTAATAGTGTGTCAATAATAAAAATATAGGAAAAAAAGGAAAAATACAGTTCTGTAATAGGCAGATTATTATTTGTGATAGCACTGGAAATTGATACAAAATATACAAATGTAGAATGAATGATGAGGTCGTAGGTGTGTTTGCTTCATTCTACTTCTCCACCTGGGAAAATCAATCCACATTATTTTCACACATTCAAGATACTCTCACATATATTATAGTACATCCCAAAATTACCTGCTTTTTCATAGAGAGCTTTTGTTTACATATGGGACATGAATAGTTCAAGAGTGACACAAAAAATTTATCACTCCAGGTACTTAAGAAAATGTATTCTTTGTGAAAACTGTATACCTTTTCTACAAAATTTAATAATAATAACCAGTACATTTTCAGTCTTAAAAAGTATTTTGCAGACAGTAAAGGAAACCTGTAAAAACAAGTGGCATTCGAGGGAAAGTGATGGTTGTCACCCCAAGGCCAATCAGTTCAGGGTTATGGTGTCTTTGTGGTACACTTTCTTTTCTTCAGGAGCAGGATGGTAGCAGAGGATCTATTGGTGGACTCCTGTGATGGCAGAATCACGAAATCAAAGGAGCCTGGCAGAACCATGAAATCAAAGGAGCCTAGGTTCCTGAATGACTGTGTGGAACAAAGTTTTCCTACTGACTCTCAATGGAGGGTTACGTGAAAATAAAAAAAAAAAAAAACATTGTGTTAAGCCACTAAGATTTTGGGGTCTTTACTGCAGTTAGTCTTTCATGGTAAGCCATTGGATAAACATTAACACCTCAGAAAAAATGACTGTGAATGCTAAATGACTAGTTGCCAATTCTAGGCAACTTTAAAGGTTTACGTTTTTTGTTTTCAGTTTTCTGCTTTCTTTGGTTTCATTCCATAACAAAGACAACAAGTCAATGCGTTGGTGTTCAAGACTTCATGGGAGAAGCTATCCAGAAATATAGATTAAATAAATATTTTTTTAATTTTTAAATTTACTGTTGTTCAATTATTGTTGTTCTGCCTTTTCCCCCATTGCTCACCCAATCCCATCTCCCCACTCCCACAGTCAATCCCCGCATTGTCCATGCCCATGAATTCTCTATTCATGTTCCTTTGCTTACCCCTTTTCTTTCTTTCCTCATCACCCCTGTCACCTCTCCCTTCTGGTCACTGTCAGTTTGTTTTTTATTTCTAACTTTCTGGTTCTATTTTGCTTATTTGTTTTGTTGATTAGGTTCCACTTATAGGTGAGATCATATAGTATTTGTCTTTCACCACCAGGCTTATTTAAAATAGCATACTTTCTTATTTTATTGTGTAATTTAAAATGTTCTGGGAGGAAGAGGAAGATGGTGACGGAGTAGGACGGAACATACTCCAGCTCCCCTACACGTGGGTGAAAAGCCTGGCCGAGCTCCTGAGAAACAGCGTAATTAAGTAATAGATCCACAGCATTTATAAAGTTGGGAGAGCAGCAATTGTGATGGACGTTGAGGTTCCGGTCAGCAGCAGGTTAGTGGCTTATAGGGGAGTTGAGAGGAGACACGAACAGCAGCAGGGCTAGCGCCCACAGTCAGGCGCCCCGGTGCTAGAGCCACTGCAGTGTGGCTGGGACCTGCGCAGGAGGCGTCCTTCTTGGGAGCGGGAGTACCAAGCAGCCCCGGTAGGCGACCAGAGTGGGGACAGCAGTGTTCTCCGCCCCCCACCCCCCACACCCGGTCTAGGGAGCGCCAGGCAGAGGCCTGTGCGACTGAGTTTACACAAAGAACAGAAAGCAACTCCAGAACAAAGGGCCAAGCTCATCTCTGGACCCTGCTCCATGGCGGTCAGGGCTCAGAGACATTGGTCTGGGACAGGCACTGGAGGCGTCCTCCTTGGGAGCAGGTGTACCAAGCAGCCCTGGTAAGCGACCAGCACAGGGGCAACAGTGTTCTCTGCCACCCCCCATGGGCAGTGCCAGGCAGAGGCCTGTGTGACTGAGTTTACACAAAGAACAGAGAGCAACAAAAACAAAGGGCCGTGTTCATCTGCAGACTCTGTGGTTACCAGCCCGCAAGAATTGAGAGGACTCTGTGGTTGCCAGCCCTGGAGAATTAAGAGACGCATTGTTCCCACCGGTCTGGCTGGAGATTGGGCTGGACTGAGAGGTAGGCTGTCTAGGGGAGGCTTTTTTATTATCATTATATCCTTTTTGAAAGTTGACTGAGGTGCTCTCCTGGGACGGCTTGGCTTGCTTATCACCCAGCCTGGCAGCGAGGAAGTATTGCACCAGAGAGCAAGGGAATCAGGCAGACTGGCAGGAGAGTGGGCTCCCATATTCCAGTCTAGAAGCCTGGCTAGCACGCGTTGGCAACACAGTCAACAGAGAGGTCCTGCTGCAACCAGAAAAACTGGTTTGGACAGTTTGAAACCAACAAGGGAAGTTTTTTTGTTTTGTTTTAGGGTTTTTTTTTTTTTTTTTTTTTTTTTTGGTAATCTTATTTTTTTTTAATTTTATTTAGTTATTTGTCAAGTACAGTTTTTTGTCTATTTTTCCCATCCCAGCCTCCCCTGCCCCTTGCTCCCCACCTCCCTCCCATTTCCATCCCCCTTAGTTCTCGTCCCTGTGTCCTTCCTATTTGTTCCTCCAAATCCCTTCCCCTTTTTCCCCTTAACTTCCCTTCCTTCTCCCCTCTGGTCACTATCCCCTTGTTCTCTATTTCAGTGTCTTTGTTTTTTGTTTTTTTCTGCTTGCTTGTTTGTTTTGTTGTTTAGCTTCCTGTTAAAGGTGAGATCATATGGTATTTGTCTTTCAGCACCTGGCCTATTTCACTCAGCATAATGCTTTCCAGTTCCATCCATGTTGTTGCAAATGGTAGTAGCTCCTTCTTTCTCTCTGCAGCATAGAATTCCATTGTGTATATGTACCACAATTTTTTGATCCATTCATTTTCTGATGGGCACCTAGGTTGCTTCCAGCACTTGGCTATTGTAAATTGTGCTGCTATGAACATTGTGGTGCATAGGTTCTTTGATATTGATGTTTTAGGATTCTTAGGATATAATCCCAGCAGTGGAATTGCTGGGTCAAAAGGCAGGTCGATTTTTATTTTTCTGAGAAAATTCCATACTGTTTTCCATAATGGTTGTACCAGTCTGCACTCCCACCAACAGTGAACTAAGGACCCCTTTTCGCCACAACCACTCCAACATTTGTTGTTTGTTGCTTTGTTTATGATAGCCATCCTGACTGGTGTAAAGTGGTATCTCATTGTGGTTTTAATTTGCATCTCTCTGATAGCTAATGATATTGAGCATCTCTTCATGTGTCTCTGAATGTTCTGTATGTCCTCCTTGGAGAGGTGTTTGTTCAAGTCCTTTTCCCATTTTCTAATTGGGTTGCGTGTCTTCTTAGAGTGGAGTCATGTAAGTTCTTTGTATATTTTGGAGATTAAACCTTTGTCTGAGGTATCATTGGCAAATATGTTTTCCCATACAGTTGGTTGTCTTTTTAATTTAATACTGTTTTCTTTAGCCATGCAGAAGCTTTTTATTTTGATGAGATCCCATTTGTTTATTCTTTCCTTTATATTCCTTACTCTAGGGGACATACCAGTAAAGAAGTTGCTGCGTGAAATATCTGAGATTTTCTGGCCAATGTTCTCCTCTAGGACTTTAATGGTGTCATGGCTTACATTTAAGTCTTTTATCAACCTTGAATTTATTTTGGTGTATGGTGTAAGTCTGTGCTCAAGTTTCATTTTTTTGAACATAGCTGTCCAGTTCTCCCAACACCATTTGCTGAAGAGGCTTTACTCCATTTTATGTTACTGCCCCCTTTGTCGAATATTAATTGACTGTAGAGAGTTGGGTTGATTTCTGGGCTCTCTGTTCTGTTCCATTGGTCTATGTGCCTGTTTTTATGCCAGTAGCAGGCTGTTTTGATTACAGTGGCCTTGTAATACAGTTAGATATCAGGTATTGTGATCCCCCCCTACTTTGTTCTTCTTTCTCAAAAGAGCAGCTGCTATTTGGGCTCGTTTATGGTTCCATATAAATTTTCGAAGTGTTTGTTCTATGTCTGTGAAATATGCCATTTGTACTTTAATAGGTATTGCATTGAATCTGTATATTGCTTTGGGTAGTATGGACATTTTGATGATGTTAATTCTTCCAATCCATGAACAAGGTATATGTTTCCATTTGTTTGTGTCTTCCTTGATTTCGTTCTTCAGGGCTATGTAGTTTTCTGCATACAGGTCTTTTACCTCCTTGGTTAGGTTTATTCCCAGATATTTTATTTTTCTTTTTGCTGTATCAAATGGGATTTTTCTCTTTATTTCTGCTTCTGCTGATTCACTGTTGGTATACAAAAATGCCTTTGATTTCTGGATATTGACTTTGTAACCAGCTGTTTTGCCAAACTCATTAATTAGTTTGAGCAGTTTTTGGGTAGAGTCTATAGGATTTTCCATGTACACTATCATGTCATCTGCAAACAGTGACAGTTTTGTTTCCTCCTTTCCTATTTGGATGCTTTTATTTCCTTTTCTTGCCTGATCGCTGTGGCTAAAACTTCAAATACTATATTGAATAGAAGTAGTGAAAGTGGACAACCTTGTCTTGTTCCTGATCTTAGTGGAGAAGCTTTTACTTTTTTCCCATTGAGTATGATATTGGCTGTAGGTCTCTCATATATGGCCTTTATTATTTTGAGAAATGCTCCCTGTATTCCCACTTTGCTGAGTGTTTTTATCATAAATGGGTGTTGTACCTTGTTGAAAGCTTTTTCCCCATCTATTGATATGATCATGTGATTTTTGTCTTTGCTTTTGTTTATGTGATGAACTACATTTACTGATTTGCGAATATTGAACCATGCTTGCATCCCTGGGATGAATCCCACTTGATCATGGTGTATGATCTTTTTGATATATTGTTGGATGCGATTTGCGAATATTTTGTTGAGGATTTTAGCATCTATGTTCATCAGCGATATTGGCCTGAAGTTTTCTTTCTTTGTTGTGTCTCTCTCTGGTTTTGGAATTAAGATGATGCTGGCTTCATAAAAAGAATTTGGGAGTTTTCCATCCTTCTGGATGTTTTGGAATAGTCTGTGGAGAATAGGGGTTAGCTCTTCCTTAAATGCTTTGTAGAATTCTCCTGTGAACCCATCTGGTCCGGGGCTTTTGTGTGATGGGAGTTTTTTGATTACTGCTTCGATTTCTTTTGCTGTTATTAGTGTATTTAGATTTTCTGCTTCTTTTTCACTGAGTTTTGGATGATTGTATTTTTCTAGAAATGTGTCCATTTCCCCTAGGTTTTCAAATTTCTTGGCATACAGTTCTTCATAGTACTTTCTTACAATCTCTTCTATTTTTGTGGTATCAGTTGTAATCTCTCCTTTTTCATTTTTGATTGTGTTTATTTGTGTCCTCTCTCTTCTTTTCTTGATGAGCCTACTTAAAGGCTTGTCTATTTTGTTTATCTTTTCAAAGAACCAACTCCTGGATTCATTGATCCTTACAATTATGGTTTTAGCCTCTATGTCATTAAGTTCTGCTCTGATCTTGGTTATTTCCTTCCTTCTGCTTGCTCTGGGCTGTCTTTGTTGTTGTTCCTCCAGTTCTTGCAGGCGTAGGGTGAGGTTGTTTGTTTGAAATGTTTCTATTTTTTTTAGGTAGGCCTGTATTGCTATAAACTTCCCTCTCAGGACTGCCTTTGCTGTGTCCCATAAGTTTTGGGTTGTTGTTAGATTATTTTCATTTGTTTCCAGAAATGTTTTGATTTCTTCCCTAATTTCATTCTTGACCCATTCGTTGTTTAGTAGCATACCATTCAGTCTCCATGTTTTTGGGTGCTTTCGGTTTTTTTCTTTGGGGTCGGTTTCTAATTTCAGTCCCTTGTGCTCAGAGAAGATGCTTGGTATGATTTCAATTTTCTTGAATTTGTTGAGGCTCGTTTTGTGTCCTATCATGTGGTCTATCTTTGAAAATGTTCCATGTGCATTTGAAAAGAATGTGTATTTAGCTTCTTTGGGATGAAGGGCTCTATATATATATATCAGTTCAGTCCATTTCATCTAGGGTGTTGTTTAATGCCACAATATCTTTGTTGATAATTTGTTTGGAAGATCTGTCCATTTTTGATAGTGGGGTGTTCAAATCCCCTACTATAATTGTGTTGCTGTCAATATCTTTCTTGAAGTCCTCTAAGATTTTCTTGATATATTTGAGTGCCCCTATGTTTGGTGCATATATGTTTACAATGTTAATGTCTTCTTGGTGGATTCTTCCCTTGAGTATAATGAAGTGACCTTCTGGGTCTCTCTTTATGGCCCTTTTTTTGAAGTCTATTTTGTCTGATATGAGAATTGCTACCCCAGCTTTTTTTTCTTGTCCATTTGCTTGGAAAACTTGTTTCCAGCTCTTCACTTCTAGTCTGTGATGGTCTTTTGTCCTGAGGCGAGTCTCTTGTGGGCAGCATATGTGTGGGTCATGCTTTCTTATCCATTGAGCTATTCTGTGTCTTTTGATTGGAGAATTTAATCCATTTACGTTTAAGGTTATTATTGATAGGTACTTATTCATTGCCATTTTTGTACCTGTGGTCCTCTCTGTCTCCCTCTTATCCTTCCTTCCCTTAAAGCAGTCCTTTTAGTATTTCTTGTAGAGCTGTTTGGTGTAGGCATATTCTTTTAGACTTCTTTTGTCTTGGAAGCTCTTTATTTGGCCATCTATCTTGATTGAGAGCCTTGCTGGGTAAAGTAGCGTTGGTTGTAGGCCTCTGGTTCTCATTACTTGGAATATTTCTTGCCATTCTCTTGTTGCTTGAAGTGTTTCCATTGAGAAGTCAGTAGCTAACCTTATTGGGGCTCCCTTGTATGTTATTTCTTTTTTCTTCCTTGCTGCCTTTAAGATTCTCTCTTTGTCTTGGAATTTTGCCATTTTCATGATGATGTGTCTTGAAGTGGGCCTCCTTGGGTTCCTCTTGGTTGGGACTCTGTGATTCCTGGATTTGTGAGACTTTTTCTCTTTTCAAATTAGGGAAATTTTCTCTCATTACTCTTTCAAATACACTTTCTCTCCCTTGTTCTTCTTCTTTTCCTTCTGGAATTCCTATTATTTGGATATTATTACATTTCATATTGTCTTGCATTTCTCTTAATCCCTCTTCATTCTTTCTGAGCCTCTTTTCATTTTCTTGCTCTTTCTGTGAGATGCTTTCTACCTTGTCCTCCAACTCACTAATGCTATCCTCTGCTTCATCTATCCTACTTTGGAAACTTTCTACTGTGTACTTCAATTCGGAAATTGTAGTCTTCATTTCTTCTTGTCTCTTGCTGAAAGTTTCCATTTCCTTTTTCATGTTGCTATAGTTTGCAGAGAGATCATTATAGTTCCCCTGTAGTTTCTTGTAGTTCACTGTGAGCTCTTTGAACTTCGTAATAACCAGTGCTTTGAATTCACTGTCTGATAGTTGATCAGCGTCTATTTCATCTAACATTGTTTCTGAAGTTTCTGCTTTTTCTTTCATTTGGGGATTGTTTCTTTGTCTTCCCATTGTTTGAGACTCTTCTTGTTAGTCTCTGCTTCCAAAATTGATCTGTTCTGAAACACTGGTTTTATGGTGTGAATTTCTGTGGTATGATCCTTGTGAAGTTCAGTGGTGCAGACTCCTTGAAGTTTCTTGATGTTCTTTTTCTCCACCTACACTCACGCTGGTCCTCGTGCTGATCCCTGCGTTGGTCGCCTACCACTGCTGAATGTCCCGGATCTACTAGCCGCCTTTTCAAGCACCCAGGCCCATTACTACGGTAGTGGCACAGAGGCTGGGAATGTCCTGGCTCCCGTATCTGGCTCTCTCTGCTGCCCAGGGCCGTCACAGGGGCTTGGAGTGTCCCGGTTTCCGTACCTGACTCCCCGGTGTCTAGTCCTGTCTCTATTGCAGTGGCACAGAGGCTTAGGAAGTCCCAACTCCCGTACCTGATTCCCCAGTGTCCAGTCCCGTCGCTATGGCAGCAGCACAGGGGCTGAGACCATCCCAGTTCCTGTAGAGGGCTCCTCTGCCACCCAGGGCTGTCACAGGGGTTTGGAGTGTCCCGGCTTTTTTACCTGACTCCCCGGTGTCCTGTCCCATCGCTATGGCAGCGGCACAGGATTTGAGAGCTTCCCGGCTCCCGTAGCTGGTTCCTCTGCTGCGTCACAGGGGTTTGGAGAGTCCCGGCTTCCGGACCCGACTCCCTGGCGTCCAGTCCCATCGCTATGGCAGCGGCATGGGATTTGAGAGCTTCCCGGCTCCCGTAGCTGGCTCCTCAGGGCCCAGGCCTGTCTCCATGGCGGCGTCACAGGGGCCTTTGGTGTCCCAGCTCCTGTAACTGACCCTTCCCTTGCCCAGGCCGGTAGCTATGGCATCGGCACAAGGGTGTCCTCGCTCCGGTTCCTGACTCCTCTGTCTCCCAGGACCGTCACAGGGGCTTGAAATGTCCGGCTCCCGTACCTGACTCCCCGGCTCCCATGCCTGTTGCTGTGGTGGCAGCACAGGGGCCACATGAGACCCAGCTCCAGTAGCTGACTCTGCTGCCGTCAGGTGTTTCAGCGTCGGTCACAATCTCTGGTCTTTTAATTTCATAAATGCTGGGTAACCGATGGTTTATTGTGCTGTTTCTCTATAGATCTGCCAGGATTTTCACCCATGAGTACAGGAGCTAGAATCAGCTCCATCTTACTCCGTCGTCATCTTCCCAGCATCCTGTTAATCTTATTTATTTTGAATTTTATTATTGCTTTATCTTTCAATACTTTAATCCTCTTCTTTCCTTTTCCTGTTTTACTCCTTCTTCCCTTCTTCCCAAACTTATCGCTTTTTCCTCCCTTCTCTTGCCGTTTTTTGTGCTGTTTTGTTTTATTTGTTTGTTGCAGCATACTTGTATTATTTTTCTTTCATTATTCTCACTTCTCTTATATTCTAACCGTATTTTTGTATTCCTCCTCCTCCTGTATAGGCTTCTTAGTCTTGGTGGGTTATATTGTATTATCTGACAAGTCTCCTCTGTTCTTTCCTCCACAATGTATTTCTAATGTCTATACCTTATGCCTCTTGTTTTCCTGTAGCACACTACCCGAAGCTCTACACTCCCTATTCAGACTGATCTCCTAGAGTTGGTCACAGAATTGTTGCTCTAATACTACTGTAAATAATACCTGTTCTATATAACTGTAAACACTTCACAACTAATCTCCCAGATCTTAGCCCACTTTACAAGTTCCTGAATTCTATTACTGGAGTAATTAACTCTATTTGCTCCCACAATACACCTATCTACTATTTCTTGCTCTCACCTTACCAAAAAATCAAACCGTCTGCAACCTCACTGCTTTCTAGTCTCAACTCACAAGCCTTCCCTCCCCAACAAGAAGCTTATCTTTTGTCCATCCTTTTGTAAAAGTGGCAAGTTGGGTTGAAGATTACGGCTAACATTATGTATAGCCTAAAGATCGTTTATCTCTTCCCTACTGGAAGTGATTGTAACTATCATAAAATACTCTTCAGCTGTCATAAACCATTCAGCCTCCCCCTCCAACTGATTACACACACACACAAAAAAGGAGTAGGTGGAAACGGAGAACATTGAGATACCTGCAGGAACCCGCACCACTGAAATTCACAGGCATTCTACCACAGAAGTTCACACCATAAACCCAGGGAGCCAGAACAGAACAATTTTAGAAGCTGAGGCTAACAAGAAGAGTCTCAAACAATGGGAAGACAAAGAAACAATCCCCAAGTGAAAGAAAAGGAGGAGCGCTCAGAAAGAATGTTAGGTGAAATAGAGGCTAATCCACTATCAGATATTGAATTCAAAGCACTGGTTATCAGGAAGTTCAAAGAGTTCACAATGAGCTACCAGAAACTACAGGGGAGCTACAATGAACTCTCTGCAAAATATATCAACATGAAAAAGAAAATACAAACTATCAGCAAGGGACAAGAGAAAATGAAGAATGCAATGTCCAAATTGAAGAACACAGTAGAAAGTTTTAAAAATAGAATCAATGAAGCAAAAGATAGGATCAGCAAGTTGGAGGACAAAGTAGAAATCATCTCACTGGAAGAGCAAGAAAAAGAAAAAAGGCTCAGAAAGAATGAAGAGGGATTAAGAGAAATGCATGACAATATGAAACGTAATAATATCCAAATAATAGGAATACCAGAAGGAGAAGAAGAAGAAGAAGAAGGGATAGAAAATGTATTTGAAAGAGTAATGAGAGAAAATTTCCCTAATTTGATGAGAGAAATAGCCACAAATTCAGGAAACACAGAGAGTCCCAATCAAGAGGAGCCCAAAGATACCCACTTCAAGACACATCATCATCAAAATGGCAAAATTACAAGAGAAAGAGAAAATCTTAAAGGCAGTAAGGGAGAAAAAAAAAGCAACATACAAAGGAGCCCCAATAAGGTTAGCTACTGACTTCTCAATGGAAACACTTCAAGCAACAAGAGAATGGCAAGAAATATTCCAAGTAATGAGAACTAGAGGCCTACAACCAAGACTACTTTACCCAGCAAGGCTCTCAATCAAGACAGAAGGCCAAATAAACAGCTTCCAAGAAAAAAGAAGTCTAAAAGATTACGCCTCCACCTAACCAGTCTTCCAGGAAATACTAAAAGGACTGCTTCAGGGAAAGGAAGGAAAAAGAGAGATACAGAGAGAAACACAGGTACAAAAATGGCAATTAATACCTATCAATAATAACCTTAAATGTAAATGGATTAAATGCTCCAATCAACAGACATAGAATAGCTGAATGGATAAGAAAGCATGACCTACACATATGCTGCCTATGAGAAACCCACCTCAGTACAAAATATCACCACAGACTAAAAGGGAAAGGCTGGAAAAAAATTTTTCAAGCAAACAGACAAGAAAAAAAATGCTGAGACAGCAATACTCATATCAGACAAACTAGACTTCAAAAAAAGGGCCATAAAGAGAGACCCAGAAGGTCACTTCATAATACTCAAGTAAACAATCCACCAAGAAGACATTAACATCATAAATATATATGCACCCAACATAGGACCACCCAAATATATAAAGCAAATCTTAGAGGACTTCAAGAAAGATATTGACAGCAACACAATTATAGTAGAGGATTTTTAACACCCCACTATCAAAAATGGACAGATCTTCGAAACAAAATATCAACAAAGATATTGCTGCATTAAACAACACCCTAGATGAAATGGACTTAACTGATATATATGGAGCCCTTCATCCCAACGAAGCTAAATACACATTCTTTTCAAATGCACATGGAACATTCTCAAAGATAGACCACATGATAGGACACAAAATGAGCCACAAAAAAATTCAAGAATATTGAAATCATACCAAGTATTTTCTCTCACCACAAAGGACTGAAATTAGAAACCAACCCCAAAGGAAAAAACCCAAAACACCCAAAATCATGGAGAGTGATTGGTATGCTATTAAACAATGAATGGGTCAAGAATGAAATTAGGGAAGAAATCAAAAAGTTTCCGGAAACAAATGAAAATGATCTCACAACAACCCAAAACTTATGGGACACAGCAAAGGCAGTCCTGAGAGGGAAGTTTATATCAATACAGGCCTACCTAAAGAAGATAGAAACATTTCAAACAAACAACCTCACCCTACGCCTGCAAGAACTTGAGGAACAACAACAAAAACAGCCCAAAGCAAGTAGAAGGAAGGAAATAACCAAGATCAGAGCAGAACTAAACGACATAGAGACTAAAAGCACAATTCTAAGGATCAATGAATCCAGGAGTTGGTTCTTTGAAAAGATAAACAAAATAGACAAGCCTTTAAGTAGGCTCATTAAGAAAAGCAGAGAGAGGACACAAATAAACACAATCAGAAATGAAAGAGGAGAGATTACAACTGATACCACAGAAATAGAAAGGATTGTGAGAAATTACTATGAAAAACTGTATGCCAAGAAATTTGAGAACCTAGGGGTAATGGACACATTTCTACAAAAATATAATCTTCCAAACTCAATGAAAAAGAAGCAGAAAACCTGAACAAACCAATAACAGCAAAAGAAATTGAAGCAGTAATCAAAAAACTCCCATCACACAAAAGCCCCGGACCAGATGGGTTCACAGGAGAATTCTACAAAGCTTTTAAGGAAGAGCTAACCCCTATTCTCCACAGACTATTCCAAAAAATCCAAAAGGATAGAAAACTCCCAACCTTCTTTTATGAACCCAGCATCATCCTAATTCCAAAACCAGATAGAGATACAACAAAGAAAGAAAACTTCAGGCCAATATTGCTGATGAACATAGACGCTAAAATCCTCAACAAAATATTGGCAAATTGCATCCAACAATACACCATGATGAAGTGGGATTCATCCCAGGGATGCAAGGATGGTTCAACATTCGCAAATCAGTAAATGTAATTCATCACGTAAACAAAAGCAAAAACAAAAACCACATGGTCATATCAATAGATGTGGAAAAAGCTTTTGATAAGGTACAACACCCATTTATGATAAAAAAAAAAACCTCAGCAAAATGGGAATATAGGGACCATTTCTCAATATAATAAAGGCCATATATGAGAGACCTACAGTCAACATCATACTCAATGGGCAAAAACTAAAAGCTTTTGCACTAAGATCAGGAACAAGACAAGGATGTCCACTTTCACCACTTCTATTCAATATAGTATTAGAAGTTTTGGCCACAGCGATCAGGCAAGAAAGGGAAATAAAAGGCATCCAAATAGGAAAGGAGGACACAAAATTGTCACTGTTTGCAGATAACATGATAGTGTACATGGAAAACCTGATAGACTCTACCAATAAACTGCTTGAACTAATTACTGAATTTGGCAAAACAGCAGGATACAAAGTCAATATCCAGAAATCAAAGGCATTTTTGTATGCCAACAGTGAAACAGCAGAAGCAGAAATCAAGGAAAAATCCCATTCGATATAGGAAAAAGAAAAATAAAATATCTGGGAATAAACCTAACCAAGGAGGTAAAAGACCTGTATGCAGAAAACTACACAGCACTAAAGAAAGAAATCAAGGAAGACACAAACAAATGGAAACATATACTGTGTTCATGGATTGGAATAATTAACATCATCAAAATGTCCATACTACCCAAAGCAATATATACATTCAATGCAATACCTATTAAAGTACAAATGGCATATTTCACAGACATAGAACAAACACTTCAAAAATTTATATGGAATCATAAATGACCCCAAATAGCAGCTGCTCTTTTGAGAAAGAAGAACAAAGTAGGAGGGATCACAATACCTATATCAAACTATATTACAAAGCCACTGTAATCAAAACAGCCTGGTACTGGCATAGAAACAGGCACATAGACCAATGGAACAGAACAGAGAGCCCAGAAATCAACCCAATTCTCTACAGTCAATTAATATTTGACAAAGGGGGCAGTAACATAAAATGGAGTAAAGATAGCCTCTTCAACAAATGGTGTTGGGAGAACTGAACTGCTAGCTATGTGCAAAAAAAAAAAAGAAACTTGAGCACAAATTACACCATACACCAAAATAAATTCAAGGTTGATAAAAGACTTAAATATAAGCCGTGAAACCATTAAAGTCCTAGAGGAGAACATAGGCAGGAAAATCTCAGATATTTCACGCAGCAGCATATTTACTGATATGTCCCCTAGAGCAAGGAATATAAAGGAAAGAATAAGCAAATGGGATCTCATCAAAATAAAAAGCTTCTGCATGGCTAAAGAAAACAGTATTAAATTAAAAAGACAACCAACTGTATGAGAAAACATATTTGCCAATGATACCTCAGACAAAGGTTTAATCTCCAAAATATACAAAGAACTTACACGACTCCACTCTAGGAAGACACCTAACCCAATTAAAAAATGGGAAAAGGACTTGAACAGACGCTTCTCCAAAGGGGACATACAGAATATCCAGAGACACATGAAGAGATGCTCAATACGGCTAGCTATCAGAGAGATGCAAATTAAAACCACAATGACGGACTTCCGCCAAGATGGAGGTATAGGTGGAGACAAGACGCCTTCTCACACAACCAAGTTTAGAGACAACTAAATATTAGGAACAGAAAACATAGCCAGAACACAGAAAATTGAACTTTTCAGAAGTCTGTTAACAACAAATTCTTCAGCCTGACCTGTAAGGGACGAAACCAGCAGCTGGTGGAGCGGGGTTGCACAGGAAAACTCGGTCAGACTGACTCAGGCGTGCGGAATCCAGGCGCAGGGTTGGACCTAGTGAGAGACCGAGCAAGCAACCAAGAGACCGACCGTTGGGAAACAGCAAGGGAGCAGGGCTGCAGGTTGCCTGTGGTCGCGCATTTGTGCATGGATAGACAAGTGAGGGAGTGGGCCATTAGACCGGGACCCAGCGGTCCCCATGGCAAGCAGTAGCAGAGGGCCTAGCCATTTCCCCACTCTGACCCCACCTCCAGATGCAGCGTCATAACCCAGCGACTCTGAGTGGCCCAGCCCTGGGAACCACCTAAGACTCTGCTCCTCACCCAGCAGCTCCAAACAGCAGAGGGTGCCACCATTTCCCTGCTCTGACCACGCTCCCACATACAGCTCACAACCCAGCGACCTGGGAGTCCAAGGCTCCGTTCCTCACACTTAAAGGGCACGAACAGACCAAAAATGGCTCAAGAAGATCTCAAAGCCCCAGAGCCTATAAATCTAAGTGATGAAGAAATAGCAAAACTCTCAGGCGCACAGTTTAAAACACTGGTGATCAGGATCCTCACAGAACTGGTTGATTATAGCCACAAATTAGACAAACATATGGAGGTGAAACTAATTGAAATGAATGGAATTGCACAGGAAACCAATAGTGATGAAAAGGAAACTGGGACTCAAATCAATGGAGTGGACCAGAAGAAAGGTAATAATGGCCAAACAGAAAAGAGTCAAGAAGCAAGAATTCAAAGAAATGAGGAGAGTCTTAGGAACCTCCAGGACATCTTTAAACACTCCAACATCCGAATTATAGGGGTACCAGAAGGGGGAAAGGCACAGCCACCAGTGGAAAACTTATTTGCACAAATAATAAAGGAGAATTTCCCCAATCTGGCAAAGGAAATAGACTTCCAGGAAATCCAGGAAGCTCAGAGAGTCCCAAAGAAGTTGGACCCAAGAAGAAACACACCAAGGCACATCATCATTACATTAGCCAAGATTAAAATGAAGGAGAGAATCCTAGATGCAGCAAGAGCTAAGGGGACAGTCACCTACAAAGGAGTGCCCATCAGACTGTCAGCGGATTTCTCAAAAGAGACCTTACAGGCAAGAAGGGGCTGGAAAGAGGTATTCCAAGTCATGAAATCCAAAGACCTACAACCAAGATTGCTCTATCCAGCAAAACTTTCATTTAGAATGGAAGGACAGATAAAGTGCTTCTCAGTCAAGATCAAATTCAAGGAGTTGAACATCAACAAGCCCTTATTATATGAAATCTTAAAGGGACTTATCTATGAAAAAGAAGTTAAAGAAACATGAACAGTGAAAGGACAGCAAACTCACAGTTATTAACAACCACACCTAAAACAAAAGCAAACTAACAGGACAGCTAGATCAGGAGTGGAAACATAGAAATGAAGATCTCAAGGAGGGTTAGCAACAGGGGAGTGGGAGGAGGAGAAGGGGGGAGAAGGTACAGAAAATAAGTAGCATAGACAGTAGATAGAAAATAGATGGGGGGCAAGAATAGTATGGGAAATATAGAATCTAAAGGACTTGAGACACATGGTCATAAACTAAAGGGGGTAATGGGGACAGAGGTAGGGTGGAGGGGAATGAAGGGGGGAATAGAACAACTGTAATGGCATAATCAATAAAAAAATAAGTTTAAAAAAATAAATAAATAAATAAAACCACAATGAGATACCACTTCACACCAGTCAGAATGACCATCATAAACAAAGCAACAAACAACAAATGGAGACCTTGTGGGGAAAAGGAGACCCTAGTTCACTGTTGGCAAGATTGCAGGCTAATGCAACCATTATGGAAAACTGTATGGAATATTCTCAGAAAAATAAAAACCAACCTGCCTTTTGACCCAGCAATTCCACTGCTAGGTTATATCCTACAAATCCTAAAACATCAATTTCAATGAACCTATCCACCACAATGTTCATAGCAGCACAATTTACAACAGCCAAGTGCTGGAAGCAACCTAGGTGCCCATCAGTAAATGAATGGATCAGAAAATTGTGGTACATATACACAATGGAATTCTATGCAGCAGAGAGAAAGAAGGAGCTACTACCCTTTGCAACAACATGGATGGAACTGGAAAGCATTATGCTGAGTGAAATAGGCCAGGTGTGGAAAGACAAATACCATACGATCTCACCTTTAATAGGAAGCTAAACAACAGAACAAACAAGCAAGCAGAAAAAAAAAACAAAGACACTGAAACAGAGAACAAGGGGACAATGGCCAGAGGGGAGAGGGAAGGGAATTTAAGTGGAAAAAAGGTAAGGGATTTGGAGGAACAAATAGGAAGGACACAGGGGTGAGAACTAAGGGGGGTGGAAATGGGAGGGAGTTGGGGAGCTCCGGGTGGGAGAGACTGGGATGGGAGAAATAGACAGAAAACTGTACTTGAAAAATAACTAAATAAAATTTTTAAAAAATTAAAAAAATAATAAGCATAATAAATAATTATGTTCTAAAAAAAGAAATATTTTATAGTCTATTTGTTCATCCCTTCTTCATTCTTGTGTTAAAAAGTGGGAAAAGATTGTGAGAAAAATTATAAAAAGGTGGCAAGAGGGAAGGAAAAGTTAACTAAGATTTGTTGCATCACTACTGTGAACCAGACTCCACTCTAGGCATTTCATATTCATTAATTATATCACTTTTTAGCCAAGCAAAACCATTAAACAGCTTTAACTTAGCTTTCATATGTTTCCTGGGCATGAAAATGAAAGAACTTAAAAAAAAGAAAAATAATACACTAATTAATGAATAGTGATACAAGAATAAACTGTTTCATTTACTTCCAACTGTAAATCAACTTTTGCCTACCCTGTAAGTTTTAAGTTTATACAACTGATGCTATGCTATAGATAATTACTCTGTTTGCTTTTTTTCACTTAACACTATTTTTGAAAGCTTTACATTGCTTTCTTTATCTCCAGTTTATTGGTTCTGACTCATGTATAATATTCCAAACTAAGCTTCTACCATATTTTGTATATCTGTTTCCCTTGCCTCCCACACTCCTACCACAAAATAAAACACTGTGATAAACTTTGTTTTTGTCACTGTTGGATTTGTGGATAATTTTCTCAGGTTTTATATTAAAGAGTGAGTATGTGCATGCTGAGTTTCACTAAATTCTGCTAATTTTGTTCTCCAGAATTGTTGCAGTGGTCTTATGCCTCTGCAAGCAGTGCATGAGAAATACTGTTTTCCCACATCCTTGCCATCATTGACAGTTATCCAATTCCTAAATGTTTGCCAACCTATGTATAATGGTATTTTAAATAAAATAAATAGTATTTAGTAATACTATTAAATACATTTAATATTTTATATTAAATATAGTATTAAATATTAAATACTATTAAATACTATATTTAATAATAAAATAAAGTCGTATTTTATTCCTTCAATCTTCATTTTTGTGATTACTAATGAGGTTTAATATCTTGTTTATGTACATATTAACTATTCTGAATTTTCTCTCTATACATTGCTCATTTTTCTATTAGGGTATGATCTTTTTCTTATTAACTGTCAAGAGTTCCTTGAAATACTAATCTTTTGTTATTTTTGATATTACAAATATTTTCACCCAATCTTTTAGTTGGTTGTTAATTTTCTATCTTGTGTTCTTTGTTGAACAAAAATTCTTAATTTTGAGGTAGGCAGATTCATAATTTTTGCCTTCTGCTTAATAATTTTGAAGCCTTGCTTAGTAATCTATTTATACTCCCAAGTCACAGAATTAGTCATTGAGACCTTTTCTAGTTATATTTTTAAACCATAAGGAGTATTTCTTTGCATATGGGGTAAAGTAGGGATAAACTTTATTATTCTCCATATGTTAAAAATGCCATAATTTCTCAAAATATTTTTCACAGAAAACTGATTATATGAGATATTAAGTGGGTAACATTAAGAGAGATCCAAGGTTAAGTAAGGTAAAGTTGAACTTGGTTATTGCTGGGTCATAAGGCAGTTCCGTTTTTAATTTTTTGAAGTAACTCCATACTGCTTTTCACAGAGGCTGCACCAATCTGCATTCCCACCAACAGTGCAAAAGTATACCTCTTTCTCCAAATCCTCAGTGGCACTTGTTGTTTGTTGATTTATTGATGGTAAATAAATGTCAGATGGTAGCCATTCTGACAGTTTTGAGGTGATATCCTATGTTTATTTTAACTTGCATTTTTCTAATGATTACTGATGTTGAGGAAGGCAAAGAATAAGGAGAATAAGAGGAGGATGAAGGAGGTAGGAAGAGCAGAAGGAAAAAGAGGAGGAAGAAAAGAAAGAGGAGGAGGGGAATAGGAAGGAGAAATAACAGATGTAAATTACAAAGCCTAAAATATATATTCTGGCTGTTTACAGAAAAAGCTTGCCAATTTCCAATCTGTGGTATGCAAGTTGTCCCAAATACATTGTTCTAGAACTCTTTGGTGGAGGATAGTCTCATGGCATTAGCATTTTGGTACAAAAATATGAGGAGGCACTGACTGGGGTTAGATCAAGATAGAATTAACAAAAATTAAAATCTGGCAATTTTACAATTAATTTGAATTTTGTAGAATCATAAGATTATTAAAGATTTAATTGATGTTATGGTCATACTGTTCTACCCAATGTTGGTCCACTTAATAAATAACTGATTTTTCTTCATTTGCATAACTATTAAGGAGAAACACCATTTCACACACTGAATTTATTTTTCCTGTGGCCACTCTGCCAACTACACTGATACATTGGTATATATTTGTTCTCCTGAGTCAACCCATTTACTTTGAATATAGCAAAATTCCATTTTTATTTTTCCATCTCTTCAATGTTGCTAAAAATATTTCCTTGATAAACCAGATATTTTATAGCTTGGTTCTCCTATTTCTTTTTTCTAAAATTGTTTCTTAAAGGATATATTTAAGATTATTTTCTTTCTATATATTTTTAAGTACACTTTGAAAGAAACAGATTAAAAATATGTACAGGGATGTATAAGATGGCAGCCTAGGTAAACATTGCTCACCTTCTCACACAACCACATGAAAATTATAACTAAACCAACAGAACAACCATCACTCAGAACCAGCAGAAATCAAGTTGAATGGAAATCCTGCAACCATGGATTTAAAGAAACCACATCCATCAAGACTTGTAAGAGGGGCACAGACACAGAATAGGCTGTGTTTTTACCCATGTGTGGTGGAAAAATATTGGGGGGGGGATATCTGAGGAGCAATGAGTCCCAGCCACACACCATGCCCCCAGGGTTCCAGTGCCAGGAACATAAGTCTCTATGGTTTCTGACCGTAAAAACCAGTGGAGGTAGAATTGGTAGAATAAATTTCTGTATTCCTAGGCACAACCTCTTAAAAGGCCTGCACATAGACTTACTCCAACTCACTCCCACTGAGCTCCATACCAGGGCAGCAGCTAGAAAGGCACCAGTTACCTGGCATCAAGGTGACAACTCGGGGGCAACTTTATCCAAGACAGACCTGCTGCCAGAGGCCATTACTCCACTTTCAAGGCTTCCCTGCCTTGAGCCACAGAGCACAGCAGGCGCCATATCTGAGACTTCATCAACCTGGCTCACGCTGTTTGTCTCACCCTCGTGGTTCCCTAAGTCTACATCCCATCCAACTTATGAGCCCACTCCACAAAGTATGGATTATTTCAACAGACCTCTGGTGCCCAGTTGTGTTCTGTTTGGGGCCACTTGCATAAGGTATAAAGCAATCGGCAGTTGGCTACTTCTTGTTTTGGACTTAGAGTTGCCTTAACAAAGTCAGGCTGTGAACCAAGGCCAGCAGTTGATAGTGCCA
Organism: Artibeus jamaicensis; assembly: GCF_021234435.1. Classification (NCBI taxonomy): domain Eukaryota; kingdom Metazoa; phylum Chordata; class Mammalia; order Chiroptera; family Phyllostomidae; genus Artibeus; species Artibeus jamaicensis. The sequence continues at coordinate 797,920 of NW_026521822.1, forward strand.
GACCTGGGACTTAGCAAGGTACAGGAGCTCACTGAGGCTAGGTGCCACTTGTTTGCAAGTTTGCAAGAAGATTTAGGAAGATCAGAAGCATCCATGGGAAGCAGAGGTTGGTGGTCAGTGGTCACAGCTGGGCCTTGCAACTGACTGGCCTAGGTAAGTTCCTCCCATTGACCCAACAACAGCAATCAAAGCTCAACTGCAAGAGAACAGTGCACTCAGCCCACACGGAGGGTGTACCTCAAGTACCCAGCTTTTGTGATAGGGGAGGCTGTGCCACTGGACCCTACAGAACACCTATTATATTAAGCCACCCTACAAAAACAGGGAATCATAGCAGCTCTATCTGATACATAAAAACAGTCACAGGGAGACTGCAAAAATTAAAAGACAAAGAAACATGTCGCAAATGAAAGAACAGAAAAATTTCTAGAAAAAGAACTAAGCAAAATGGAGATAAGCAATTTTTCAGATGCATAGTTCAAAACACTGGTTATAAGGATGCTCAAGGATCTTAGTGAGTACCTCATCAGTATGAAAAAGATCCAGTCAGAAATGAAGGATACACTAATTGAAATAAAGAACAATCTACAGAGAATAAACAGTAAAATGGGTAAAGCTGAGAATCAAATCAATGATTTAGAACACAAGGAAGCAAAAAATAACCATGCAGAACAAGAAGAAAAATTCATCTACAAATTGAGGATAGTGTAAGGAGCCTCTGGGACAACTTCAAGTGTACCAACATTCATATCATAAGGGTGACAGAAGGAGAAGAGAAAGAGTAAGAAATTGAAAATCTATCTAAAAAAATTATGAAATAAAGCTTCCCTAATTTGGTGAAGAAAAGAGACATACAAGTTCAGGAAGCACAGAGATTTTGAAATGAGGTGGAACCAAAGAAGACCACACTAAGACAAATCATGATCAAAATGCCAAAGGTTAAATATAAAGAGAGAATCTTAAAAGTAGCAAGAGAAAATCAAGTAGTTACCTACTAGGGAGTTCCCAAAAGGCTGTCAGCTGATTTCTCAAAAGAAATTTTGCAAGCTAGAAGGGATTAGCAAGAAATATTCAAAGTCATTAAAAGCAAGGGCTTACAAACCAACATTACTGTACCCAGCAAAGCTATCATTTAGAGTCAAAGAGCAAATATAGACCTTTCCTGACAAAAAAGTAAAGGAGTTCATAATCACCAAAACATAATTATATGAAATATTAAAGGGACTTTTTAATGAAAAAGATAAAACTATGAACAATAAAATGACAATAAATACATATTTATCAACAATTGAATCTAAAGACAAACTAAGCAAACAATTGGAACAGAAACAGAATTATAGATACAGAGAAAGGTTTGATGGCTGACAGGATGGAAGTTGTATTGGAGGAATAGGTGAAACAGTGGAGGGATTAAGAAGCACAAATTGGTAGTTATAGACTAGTCATTCAGATATAAAGTACAGTATAGGAAATGGAGAAGCCAGAGAACCTTTAAGCCTGACCCATGGACATGAACAAATGTGTGAGGATTGCCTGAGGGAGTTGGGGGTGGTCTGAGGAGGGTAGCAAAGGGAAAAATTGAGACAATAGCAAAATCAATAAAATATAATTTAAGAATATTTGCAATGTGAATTATTAATAGCCTCAAAAGAGTTATAGAGTAGGGTAATGTAACACAAATAAAACATTGGATCTGTGTATAAATTACAGATGGCTTTAAAAATTCTTATCATGTTGACTGAATTCATATTAACATTTTCTATTTCTTTTAGAGATGAACTTTGGGGAGAAACATGGAAAATTTAGAAGGTCCTCCAAAATAATTCCAAGCAACATGGGTTATGTTATCACAGCCAACATAATTAGGTAGTTATAAAAGTATGGAAGTGTACTTTGAATGTGGGCTTGAGATGCTTCCAAAGAATAGAATATAGAAAGGGAAAAACAGAACCTTCACATTGGAGAAACTTAGCAAATACTACCTTAACGAAGTTTAGCATTATCAGTGATGTCCTATAGCTGTCACATACTTTCAATATGATGTTATGAGAAGGGTACTTCACCTCTGTGATATTATTTTAAAAAACCTATAACCAGTTTTATCATAAAAAAACATACCAACCCACACTGGAGACATGCTACAGAATACTTATTCCTCAAAACTGTCAAGATGGTCATGAAAAAACAAAGATAAATAAGAAACTGCCACTAGAAGACAAGAAGACACTTACAAGGAAAGATAACAACTAAATGCAATGTGGCATTCCAGATTGAATCCAGGAACAGAAAAAAGACTTCAAGAAAGTCCAAATAAGTTCAATTAATAGCAATATATTAATATTGGTTTCTTAATTTTTAATTAAAATATAGTCACATGTGATAGTAACATTAGGGGAAACAACCTGGTAGAGGGGTATACAAGAACTCTTAGTACTATTTTTGCTACTTTACTGTAAGTCTAAGATTGTTCTAAAGTAAAAATTTTATTTAAAAAATTTCCTTTCTTTCAGACTAAGATCTACTATTTATTGCCCAAATTTCCAAAGCACTGTGCATCACATACATTATCTCAATTGTTTCTCATGGAAGCCCCGTGAGGTAAGTATTGTGTCCAGATCTTACAGAGAATAAAAGTTTCAGAAAAATAAGCTGTTTGCCCATGATCATACTGCTAAAGAGGAGCCAAACCATAAATGTCTTCTAATGGGTGAAATGTATTTATATGGAGGAGAATAAGCATCCCTTTTGCATTTGTACTATGATCTTGAGCCAGTAGGTTTTGACTGTGTGGGTAAGGGAAACCTAAATTAAGATGCAATGCCTTTTTTTTTGAGAGGCTGTTAAGTCCCAGAATGTGCTATAAAGACCAGCATAGAATCTCTTACAGTGAAGGGAATATAGGTTGAAGGGTTGCTGTGCATTATCTGTAGGATAATTATTTCTTCCAGGTTATCACCATATCTGTGGCTCCATCATTTGAAAAATATTTTTTAGCCCAAGGTCATGGTTGCTTGTGAAAAATCAGTGACTATACAGGGCTTTCCCATTTAGCTGTTCATGCTTACATCCTTAGGTCAAGTTGATAAATGTAACACTCATAAGAAATGACAGGCTGGACTTCCAGCCAAGATGGAGTTGTAGGTGGAAGCATTGTGCCCCCTATCACAACCAAGTTTAAAGACAACAAAATTTTAGTGTAAAAAAATGCAACCAAAACACAGAAAATTGAACTAATGGAAGTCCAACAACAGCTAATCATTCAGCCAGACCCGTAAGAGGGGCAGAGCCAGCAATTGGCAGAGTGGGGTTGGGGAGGAAAACTCAGCCAGACCAACCCAGGCATGCTGGCAGTGGTTGGCAGATCCAAGGTGTAGGGTTGCCACAGGCAGACCCAGTGAGGGCGCAAGGTGGCAGGCTGATCATGGTCACACATTCACCTGCAGATAAACCAGGCGAAGGAGCCAGCAGTGAGACAAACCGCACAGGTCACAGCAGTGAGAAGCAGCAGAGGGGACAACTATTGCCCCTCTTTGACCCCCCCCCCCACATGCAGCATCACAAACCAGCGACCTGGGCAGCCCTACCCTGGTGAACACCTAGGGCTCTGCTGCTCATACATAAAAGGTACAAACAGACCAAAACATTATGGAAAAACTCAAAGCCCCACAGCAAATAACTCTAAACAACCAAGAGATAGCCAACCTATCAGATGCACAGTTCAAAACACTGGTGATCAGAATGCTCACAGAACTAGTTGATTTTAGTCACAAATTAGAGGAACATATGAAGGCTAAACTAATTGAAATGAAGGGAAATGCACAGGAAACCAAAAGTGATGGAAAGAAAACTGGGACTCAAATCAAGGGAGTGGACCAGAAGGAAGGAAAAAATGACCAAACAGAAAAGAATGAAGAAACAATTCAAAAAAAATGAGGAGAGGCTAAGGAACCTCCAGGACATCTTTAAACACTCCAACAACCGAATTATAGGGGTACCAGAAGGGGAAGAGGAATAGCCACGAGTAGAACACTTATTTGAACAAAAAATAATGGAGAACTTCCCCAATCTGGCAAAGGAAATAGACTTCCAGGAAATCCAGGAAGCTCAGAGAGTCCCAAAGAAGTTGGACCCAAGAAGGAACATACCAAGGAACATCATCATTACATTAGCCAAGATTAAAATGAAGGAGAGAATCCTAGAAGCAGGAAGAGATAAGGAGACAGTCACCTACAAAGGAGTTCCCATCAGACTGTCAGTGGATTTCTCAAAAGAGACATTACAGGCAAAGGGGCTGGAAAGAAGTATTCCAAGTCATGAAATTCAAGGACCTACATCCAAGATTGCTCTATCCAGCAAAGCTTTCATTTAGAATGGAAGGACAGATAAAGTGCTTCTCAGATAAGATCAAATTCAAGGAGTTGATCATCACCAAGCCCTTATTATATGAAATGTTAAAGGAACTTATCTAAGAAAAAGAAGACAAAAAATATGAACAGTGAAAGGACAGCAAACTCACAGTTATTTAACAACCACACCTAACCTAAAACAAAAGCGAACTAAGAGGACGGCTATATCAGGAAAACCACAGAAATGAAGATCACATGGAGGGTTAGCAACAGGGGAGTGGGAGGAGTAGAAGGGGGGACAAGGTACAGAGAATAAGTAGCATAGACAGTAGGTAGAAAATAGACAGGGGGAGGGCAAGAATAGTATGGGAAATATAGAATCTAAAGACCTTGAGACACGTGGACATAAACTAAAGGGGGGGAATGGTGGGGGAGGGATGTGCCAGGTGGAGGGGAATGAAGGGGGGAATAGGACAACTGTAATGGCATAATCAATAAAATATATTAAAAAAATAAGAAATGACAGACTGCTCTGCTCAGAGCCATCAGAAGCTCAAGGAGAAATATGGGGCATGTTTACTTCAGTGGCTGACTCTTCTAACTTATGCCTAGCCTGCAGTACTCCTGTTAACTAGTAAGGGACTTGTCAACTGTTTTAGGTAACCAGAGTCCAATGATTCTGATTCTGAATTTGTTCTTTGGTGTGGTCACTCTTGGTGTGTGCAGCAGGAGCAGGCTTTTAAGGAAGTAGGGAAGTCTCCATTTACATCCCAGGTAAATGGAGACTCATGCTGAATCTCATGAGCTTTCCATAGGGAAGAATGTCATTTCTGAATTACAGCTTGAAGAATATTATATTCATCATATACAGGCAAGAATTGTTCCCCTGATATATACCCTGGAAAAATGGGTAAACTCTCTTATGATCTTGATTTATATAATATTTCTATTATAGAACATGTTACTGCTGAGAATAGAATAGAGAAAGTCATGGCTAGGCCTGGGGCAGTCTGGGTGGGAAAAATGGGATTTTATATAACAGCTGTGTAACAGACCTTGTGGCTGTAGGTGACACAAGGTAATTTTTTGTTTGTTTGTTTTTGCACTGAGGTCTCCCCTTCTGCCAAAATAGCAACCCCTGGCTATTAGGGAAGGCAGGTACTGACATTTTGCCGCCAGTCAGAGTGCTTTCCCAACAGCTACCTGGGAAGTGGGAGCTACTTTTAAATAACATCCTGGTGGTAAGGGAGGTGTCTAGAAGGTGAAAATGGTGGGATCAGCAGGCTGTGCTTGTTTCCACACACTCTAATTTGGAAGAGGGATTCAAGCTCTACTCCCCATGGCTTTTTAAATTTAATCTTTATTGAAATTTTTTACATTACCTTTTAGTCCCCCCAGCAATTACTACACTGATGTCCATGACCATGAGTCCTTTTTCCTTATGCTCAATCCCTCCATCCCCTAACTCCCCCTGCCATTAGCTGTCATCTTGTTCTCTATCTATGAGTCTGTCCCCATTTTCCTTGCTAGTTGAGTCAGTTAATTAGATTCCACATATGAGTGAAATCATATGGTATTCGTCTTTCTATGACTGGCTTAGTTCACTTAGTATAATGTTCTCCAGGTCCGTCCATACTGTTTCAAGGGTAAAAGTTTCTTCTTTTTTATGGCTGAATAGTATTCTATTATGTAAATGTCTCCATTTTTGTATCCATTCATCTACTGATGGACTCTTGCGCTGCTTCCATATCTTGGTGATTGTAAATAATTCTGCAATAACATAAGGGTACTTATGTTCTCTGAAATTTGTGTTTTGGGTTCATTCAGATATATTCCTAGAAGTGGGATTGCTAGGTAAAAAGGCTATTCCATTTTTAATTTTTCGAGGAATCTTCATACTGCTTTCCACAGTGGCTGCACCAACCTGCATTCCCACCAATAGTGCAAAAGTGTTCCCCTTTCTTCATATTCTTGCCAGTAGTTGTTGTTTGTTGATTTATCGATGATAGACATTCCTGACAGGTGTGAGATGGTATCTCATTGTGGTTTTAATTTGCATTTTTATGATGATTAGTGGCATTGAGCAGCTTTTCATATGTCTATTGGCCATCTGTATGTCTTCTTTGGAGAAATGTCTATTCAGGTCCTTTGAGCATGTTTAATTAGGTTGTTTGTACTTTTGGTGTTGAATTTTGTAAGTACTTTGTAAATTTTGGAGATTAACAGCTTATCAGATGTATCAACGAATATGTTCTCTCATTCTAGAGTTGTCTTTTTATTTTGCTGATTTTTTTTTGCTGTGCAAAATTTTTTTAGTCTGATGTCATTCCAGTTTTTTTCTTTTATTTTCCTTTCCTGGGGTGATATATCTTGTAAAATATTGCTACAAGCAATACCAGAGATTTTGCTGCCTATGTTTTCTTCTAGGATTCTTATGGTTTGGGGTCTAACAGTTAAGTTTTTGATACATTTTGAATTTATTCTTGTGTATGGTATAAGACAGTGGTCTAGTTTCATTTTTTGTATGTATCTGTCCAATTTTCCCAACACCATTTATTCAATAAACTATCTTTAGCCCATTATATGTACTTTCTTCCTCTGTTGAATATTAATTGACTATAATGGTATGGGTTTATTTCTGGGCTCTTTATTCTGTTCCATTGATTTATGTGTCTGTTTTTATGCCAGTACCATGCTGTTTTGATTACTATGGCCTTGTAGTATAGTTTGGTATTAGGAAGCATGATTCCTCCAACTTTGTTCTTTCTCAGGATCACTGTTCCTATGTGGGGACTATTGTGGTTCCGTATAAATATCTAAAATATTTGTTCTAGTTCTGTGAAATATGTCATTGGAATCTTGATAGGAATTGCATTGAATCTATAGATTGCTTTGGGTAGTATGGACATTTTAATAATGTTAATCCCTCTTATCCATGAACATGGTTTGTGCTTCCACTTACTTGTATCTTCTTCAATTTCTTTCCTCGGATGTCCTATAATTTTCCTAGTACAGGTCTTTTGCATCCTTGTTTAGGTTTATTTCCAGGTATTCTATTCTTTTGATGCAATTGTGAGTAGGATTGTTTTGTTGATTTCCTTTTCTGATAGTTCATTATTGATATATAAAAATGCAACTGATTTCTGAATATTAATTTTGTATCTTGACACTTTGCTGAATTCATTTATCGGCCTCTAGTATTTTCTTGGTGGAATCTTTGGGGTTCTCTATGTACAGAATCTTGTCATCTACAAATAAAGATTTATTTAGGATGGACTGAAAAAGCCTATTTGAAGGTGGATGATCTTTTTCATGCATTGATGTATTTGGTTTGCTGATAATTTATTAAGGATTTTGGTGTCTATGTTAATCAGAGATATTGACCTATAATTTTCTTTCTTTGTAATGTCTTTATCTGATTTTGGAATTAGATAATGAAGGCTTCATAAAATGAGTTTGGGAGTCTTCTTTCCTCTTGAATTTTATGAAATAGTTTGGGAAGCAGAGGTCTTAGGTTTTTTTTGGAAATTTTGGTCAAATTCCCCTGCACAGCCATCCAGTCCAAGGCTTTTGTTTGTTGGGATTTTTTATTACTGCTTCAATTTCATCAGGTGTAATTTTGAAAGGGGGATTTTCCTTTTATTTAAAATTTTTTTTCAGTTACAGTTGTCCCACCTCTTTCCCCATTGTTCACACCATCCCCATTCCCCATTATTCCCACAGTCAATTCATTCATTTCTGCATTTCAAAAAATTCTTTAATGTAAGGTCCACAGGGGCAGGAATCAAGATTGACTTTATCTTTGTTAAATCCACAGTGGCTAGCATAGTAGATGCTCAATATCAATGTGGAAATGAATGATTGTTTAGAGGATGTGTGCATGAACATATGAATGAATGAACCAAATTATCTACTTTTGAGGGTTTCTGTTGCCCTCAAAATTTGAACCATGAGGTGTCTTCCTCTTCTTTCAAATTCTAAAAGCTTTCTCATGAAACACAGAAACACACTCAAGAAATGTTGAGTTTGTTAAGTATTCATTTAGAAAAAAAACAGATTTGCTGCAGAAATACCTACCTACTATGTTCAGGTTCCCAACTGGAGCAAGTTTGGAGGTTTTCCTCATTTTGGAATATCTTTTAGTTTATAGTTTTCTATGGTGTTATAAAGTGCTTTCTCCTAGTCATCTCATTCTTTTATCAGTCCTGAAGGGGAGTTGAAATAGAAATTATTATTCCCATTTTAGAGGCATGGAGACAGAGGCCCAGAGTAGTTTGATGATTTATTAAAAAATCTCCCACTCATTGGTGCAGAGGAGGACTCTCACTGCAACTATCCTTGCTGTTAGGTCAGTGAATTAGTATTTATGTTGTCAAGTTAGTAAGAGCTCTTCAACCACATCTTCTGATTCCGAGTATCTACTCCTGTTTTCATTCCACTTGTTTCATTTCTGTGCAAAACTAAAACAAATCTATATTTCTCAATAAGCCTCTGCAAAGTTTTAACCTTTTCCAAGACTAGAGGCAGATGGAACAGGCCGTAATGAAGTTGACTTTGCTTGGTAAGAATTGCTGGGCTGGGCCAGGTAAAGATCATTCAGCCCAGAGGTTGACTCCTCAAGTGGCACTGGGGTTTTGTGAAATGCACCATTCTGCTGCAGGCAGAAGGAACATTACTGTTTACCAAATCAAACCAGATGTTCTACTCTTAGAAAGGTTAGATGGTCTACGGCCATACCACCCTGAACGCGCCCGATCTCGTCTGATCTCGGAAGCTAAGCAGGGTCGGGCCTGGTTAGTACTTGGATGGGAGAAAGGTTAGATGGAGGCCCCTCCATCCTGAAAAAGGTTGTTGAAATTGAGTTCTTCTTTGAAGTGTGTTTGTCTGGGAAATATTGGCTCTATTGGCAAAGAACTTGTGACTATGTTTTGAGATAACCTTGACAGGTAGAGGATATGTTCCCAAATCAACAGTGGACATAAAGGCCTATTGTATTTCCTGATGAATCAAATAAATATAAGGATAAATCACATATTTAGTACGTATCACAGATGTTAAACTTTGATTCACTCATATATATGTCCAGAATGAACTCACGGTCAAGTGCTAAGTGTTTAGGACGGCTGCCACATACACATAGAAAATTCAATTTCACAAGCCATGCAATGTTTAGAAGAGCAGGTTAAGAAAGACTCAAAATGTGAACTGGGTGCTCTTGCTGTGCTATATCAACTCCTAAAGGGATATGTGGTTCTGTTTATTTTTTAAAAATTAAATTTCAGTTTTACTGAGGTATAATTTACAAATAAAATTGTAAGATTTTAAAATGTACATAGTTGTGATTATATATACATACATTGTGCTGTTTCTTAATTTTTAATCTCTTATAAAATTGAGTAAACTTAAATACTTGACATGTCAGGAGTTGACTATTTTAGTGAAATAATGATACTGTCCTATGGTAAATGAGAAAAAATACATACATTTTTATCTATATTTTGTTTTCACACAATTATGAAAAAGTTTAGTGGAAGAGCTGATTATTACTGACTTTTGATTGACTTATTTCCTCCCTTCTTCTCCTCACTGAGCACACACTCCTTACTGGACTCTGCTCTAGGTATTGTGGATATAGTAGTGAACGTGGCAGAAACACTTCGTGGCTTTGTGGAGCTTACAGTTGAGTTGGGGAGAGTGGTAGATGGGATTATTTGAAAGAACAAACACTAATTATGCAGATAATTAATTATGATGTTTATAAGTGCTGTGTAGAAAAGTAGGGTGCTAGAGCATGAAAGACAGGGAGAAGTGGTATATTCAATAGATTTAATAAGCAAAGTCAATAGGCCTGGTGGTTTATTAGATATGAGTGGGGTTGGTAGTGAGAGTGAGTGAGGAGTCCAGAGCATGACTGAATGATTAACTGGTGGATGGTAACCTATCTGGAGGGAGAAGACAGAGGAGGACAGTTATTAAGTCATTTCCAAGGGAAACATCTGAGTGAAAAGATCGGAAGTTGATATCTCTTCTTCTCTCTCTCTCTTTTTCTTTCTCCTTCCCCACCTCCCTCTCAAAGAAAAGAAAATTTCTGAAGTCTTTTGGTTAAAAAAAAAGTTGTCATCTTAATGAGCCATACAAACAGGTCCCAAATAAAATCCTGTTGTACAGGCTTTTCCACATCTGACTATAATAAGTATTCCAATCTCACTCTCCTTAGAAACCATAATGGTGATCCACTTTGACATTTAATGGCCTGGCACTTGCATGCTTTTTGTTTCCTTGTTATATATTGTTTTGTGAGCTTCCTGAGGGTGAAAGTAGCATTCATTTTTGTCTCCCCTAGTCTAATGGCATTTAGTTAGTAACACAAGTCAATAGAATTATAAGTCAGTTGTATGAATGCTGGCTATAATGAACATGTATTCTTTTACTCTTGCCTACCTATTATGTGAACTTTCCTAGCAGTATTTATTTCTGTGTGTGACTCCTCTTATGGAAGGGGTTATCTGTCTTACCAATCACTAAATCTCCAATCCTGTTACATGATTAAGTTTCAAAAATAGTTCCTCAGTTTTTGATGCAAGACGGACAATGTGATTCAAAATCTCTGAAAGCATTCTGAATATTCTACAGGTAAAGGAACAAAACACATATGCCACTGATAAACCTAAAGATCCACAGAAGTTTTGCTGAAGCTTATATAGAGAGTGGAGTATTCTTACCCACAGGCTGCTCACTTTTAAGTTAGCCAGGTTAATTCAGGTATCAATGAGACCCTAGGTTGATTTTCACAGTTGACAAAAGTTGGACTAATTTGACACATTGATATTCAGATTTGAAAGGATGTGGACTTTTCTTCATTGTTTTTTAATGGTGTTCCAAGCAGCCTTTCAGATTTCATGAAAATGTCAAAGTCAATCGAATGGGGCTCCAACCTGTTGGTTCTGCCTTTGTACAGGGGCAGCTTATTGGTATTTGCTTTGTTTACATGTCTGCAAAGTTTCCTTTGAAGGACAGTTTACATGGCTTAAGGGAAAAAAGAATGAACTTCAAAAACCAGTGTTATATAGCAATTCTAAAACTGTTCTCAAATAATTGTAATGTTTCTATGTGTAAAATTTCTACCTGACAGTTGGTGGCAGCATGTTGGTTGTCTTAGGAAAACAAGTTTGGTCTCAGAGAAGGTATGAAAACCTTTGTCAGTTCATATATCACAAAGCTACCAATGTGTTTGCAAAACATATTTCTATTTCATTTATTCCTCTTTTTTAAAAGCTCCCTGTTTTTTCATGTGTTTCTGTCAACTAAATCATGAACTCTTTGAGAGTAGTAACAATAGTTTTTGTTTCTATCCAGGTAAGCACAGTGCCTAGCCTAGTAAAGTTATTCTGAATTAATTAGTAAGTGGATGGATAAATGGATGATGCATGGATAGATGACTTTGACCATTAGAAGAATGGCTGACACAATACCAATACGTGGGAATTAGTAATTTGTTCTAATCCTATTTCAGCAATTCTGTTTTTGCAAGACCCTGAATTAATTATTTTGTATCTCATTATGTTAAATATAAAATTAAAAAATAGGGTATGTGTTGAAAATTAAGAATAATTAATCACTGTTTCTCTGGAACAAAGGGTACATGAGAAAATTAATTACAAAAGGTTATGTTATAATTATGATATCAATTATAAGACATAGCTGCTATTGATGAAAGTAGTTGGAAAAGAAACATAATATGAGCAGTTGGTTCAAATCTTGGGCTGATATTCCTGTGAACAAAATTATTATTCATTACTCAGGGGACCTTAGACCAAAGTTTGATGCTATATAGACCACTTGGATTTCTACAGGTTCAGTAATAGCAATGACCTAGTAGCCAAAGAAGATCTGGAAAACCAATGCAAGTCTGAAGAGGAAAGCAAACACAATTGTAAACGTAAAGGTTTCTACTTCTTGTTCAGTGCCATGCTGGATGAATGTACATAAGAATACCTTGAGTAGAATTTATTAAGTTGCTTTTCTATGCAAGATCCAGTGTTGAAGGAAATTAGAGATGAGTTAGTAAATCAAAAGAGATATACATATAATAAAGAAAGCAGTAGGAGCCACAAAAAAAATAGTGTTCCAAGTGGTATGAGAATTCATGAGGAAGAGAATAATCTTTATCTAAATATTGCTTATCACTTGTATTACTTATGCCTCAATTTTAAAATAAAATTAAACCTTTCATCTTCTCAATAAAGTATTTTGCATAAATATATAGACAGTGTTTCTATCCAAGAAAGGTATGCATTCCCTAAAGAAGGAACCATTTTCATAAATATAAACTTTCCTTTGTTTCTGATGGCTCCATTTTATGGCATGAAGTCATTTAAAGTTGTAAAACTGTCTCTGATTCCTGGCCATTGTTGAATCATCAGATTAACTGACCTCACTACACCATGCATTTTGTATTAAAAATGTAGTATGAGTGGGTGGGTGTATTATAGACCACTCTGCCTAGTTTTAGGAATTGTATCTCGATCCCTTGTGGCTAAGGGCCAGAGAGACAACCTCTGGAATGCCAGCTGCAGGAGACAAGGCCTGTCTCTGGTGGCAAATGCTGCCTCAGTTCCTCTCCCTGACCCCAAAGCTTGGTTGGAAGTCAATGAAGGGTAAGACCCCTCACAGCAGGGGGCAACCTAAGCCAGACTTGATCACTTGGGAGGCTTTCATGGAAGGACTCGGGGGGGGGGGCTGCAACAAAGAGCAATAGACTCTACCCCCCCTGCTTTGTCAAAGCCTGAGTCCCCATGTTCTCTGGGAGAAGCACTTCCTGGCTCTAATCCCCTTAAGCCTGAATGTGGTGCCTGTTGAGGAGAGGTGCAGCTCCTTGCCTTGCTAGAGCGTGTCTTGGGTAAAAAAATCTGGCATCACAAAGACTTGCTGATAAACCTGTGAAATCTGCTCTGCTAAGTGTGCTTTCATTCATATGTTAAGGGTTTGAGCAAGAAACCCTAAAACTCTGTTCCTGACAGACTCTGAAGCCTCCAGATTTCTTTACAATGTTATCTACTGTTTAATCATTGCTGCCCTGTATTCCTGTGTATTACAACCCAATAAAAGGTTATGGAGCAGGGGGGTATGGGGCATTTTTTTCCTCAGAGAAACTGGCCGCAGCTGGCCTTTGTCTCCTCTGAGAAACTGGCCACAGCCCACTTCTCCATCCCAAGCAGATCTCAGCATGTCTCAGTCATTATTCATTCACTCATGTCCATGGCACTGGGGGGACTCAAGAAGAAGTCGCCCCCACAAGTAACTAAGATAAAGCGGAGGGTTAAATTTCAGAGACTAAAAGACCAATTCCAAGAATCAATAAATCCAGGAACTGGTTTTTTGAAAGATAAACAAAATCAACAAGTCTTTAAGCAGTCTCATGAAGAAAAAAAAGAGAGATGACCCAAATAAACATGACCAGAAATGAAAGAGGAGAGATTACAACTGACACCACAGAAATACAAAAGATTGTAATAAATTACTATGAGAAACTGTATGCGAAGAAATTAAAAAAATCTGTGTAAAATGGCCAAATTTTTAGAAAAATATAATCTTCCAAAACTGAATGAAGAAGCAGAAAGCCTGAACAGACTGATAATAGCTGATGAAATCAAACATGTAAACAAACAATGCCTGGCACATGAAATTCCTGGACCAGACAGATTTAAGGAAGAGTTAACCCCTATCCTTCTCACACTATTCCAAAAAATTCAAGAAGAAAGAAGACTCCCAAACTCTTTTTATGAAGCCAATATCATTCTAATCTCAAAACCAAATAAAGACACAACAAAAAAGAAAACTGTAGGGCAATATTCCTAATGAACATAGAAGCTAAAATCCTCAACAAAATATAGGCAAGCTGCATCCAGCAATACAGTAAAAAGATCATACACCATGACCAAGTAGGATTCATTCCAGGAATGTGAGGATTCTCTGATATTAGCAAATCAATAAACATAATACATCACATAAACAAAAGCAAAGATCACATGATCATCATCAAAATGTCCATAATATCCAAAACAATTTACAGATCCAGTGCAATACCTATTAAAAGTACCAATGACATACTTCACAGACATAGAACAAACACTTCAAAAATTTATATGGAACCATAAACCACCCTGAATAGCAGCTGCAATTTTGAGAAAGAAGAACAAAGTAGGAGGGATCACAATACCTGATATCAAACTGTATTACAAGGTCACTGTAATCAAAACAGCCTGGTACTGGCATAAAAACAGGCACATAGACCAATGGAACAGAACAGAGAGCCCAGAAATCAACCCAAAACTCTATGGCCAATTAATATTCAACAAAGGGGCAGCAACATAAAATCGACTAATAATAGCCTCTTGAACAAATGGTGTTGGGAGAACTGGACAGCTACGTGCAAAAAACTGAAACTCGAACACCAGCTTACACCATACATCAAAATAAATTTGAGGTGGATAAAAGACTTAAATGTAAGCCATGACACCATTAAAGTCCTAGAGGAGAACATTGGCAAGAAAATCTTAGATATTTCACACAGCAACATTTTTACCGATATGTCCCCCAGAGCAAGGGACATAAAGGAAAGAATAAACAAATGGAATCTCATCAAAATTAAAAGCTTTTGCATGGCTAAAGAAAGCAATATTAAAATAAAAAGACAACCAACTGTATGGGAAAACATATTTGCAATGATACCTTAGACAAGTGTTTAATCTTTAAAATATACAAAGAACTTACACAACTCCACTTTAAGAAGACAAGCAACCTAATTAAAAAGTGGGCAAAGGATTTGAACAAACACTTCTCCAAGAAGGACATACAGAAGACCCAGGGACACATGGAAAGATGCTAAATATCACTAGCTATCAGAGAGATGCAAATTAAAACCACAGTGAGATACCACTTTACACCAGTTAGAATGGCCATCATAAACAAAGCAGCAAACAAGTGTTGGAGAGGTTGTGGAGAAGAGGGTACCCTAATCCATTGTTGGTAGGATTGCAGACTAGTACAACCACTATGGAAAAAGGTATGGAATTTTCTAAAAAAAACTAAAAATGGACCTGCCTTTTGACCCAGCAATTCCACTGTTGGGTTTATATCCTAAGAACCCTAAAACACCAATCCAAAAGAACCTATGCACCCCAATGTTCATAGCAGCACAATTTACAATAGCCAAGAGCTGGAAGAAACCTAGGTACCCATCAGTAAATGAATGGATCAGAAAATTGTGGTACATATACACAATGGAATTCTATGCAGCAGAAAGAAAGAAGAAGCTCAACCCTTTGCAACAGCATGGATGGAACTGGAAAGCATTATGCTGAGTGAAATAGGCCAGGTGTTGAAAGACAAATACCATATGATCTCACCTTTAACAGGAAGCTAAACAACAGGAAGCCAAATAAGCAAGCAAAATAAAAACACAGACACTGAAATAGAGAACAAGGGGACAGTGACCAGAGGAGAGAGGGGAGGGAATTTCAGGGGGAAAAGGGGAAGGATTTACAGGAACTAGTATAAAGGACACATGGACAACAACTAAGGGGGGTGGAAATGGGAGGGAGGTGGGGAGCAGGGGGGGTGAGCTGGGATGGGAGTAAAAAACAGAAAACTGTACTTGAACAATAATTAAATAAATTTTTAAAAATCACATGATCATATTACTAGATGTGGAAAAAGCATTTGATAAGATACAGCACACATGAATGACAAAAACACTCAGCAAAGTGGGAATAGAGGGAGCATTCCTCAACATAATAAAGGCCATATGTGAGAGACCTACAGCCAACATCATACTCAATAGGCAAAAACTAAAATATTTCCCACTATGATCAGGAGCAAGAGAACATTATGTCAGCTTTCACCACTTCTGTTCAACTTAGTATTGGAAGTCCTGGCCACAGTGATCAGACAAGAAAAAGAAATAAAAGGCATCCAAATTGGAAAGGAGAAAGCAAAGGGTAATTGTTTGTAGATGACATTATCATGCATAGAAAATCCTATAAACCACCAAAAAACTACTTGACCTAATAAGTGATTTTGGAAGAACAGAGGGGATACAAAGTCAGTATTCAAAAATTGAAGTAATTTTTACACCAACAATGAAATACCTGAAAAAGAAATGAGGAAAAATATCTCACTTAATATAGCAACAAGAAAAATAAATTACATAAGAATAAACCTAATCAAGGAGCTAAAAGACCTGTACAAAGAAAATTACACAACAATGAAGAAAGAAATTAAGGAAGACACAAACAAATAGAAGCAGATACTGTGTTGTTGGATGAGAAATATTAACTTTATCAAAATATCTGTAATACCTAAAGCACAATCCCTGCTATCCACAAGCAAATTGTGCCCTTCTGGTGATGATTCCTGGATCAGTGGGTTTGTGTATGTTCCAGCACCATCTGGGTCTCTCTAATGAGCTCTCCTGTGAGACTGGGAGTTTCTCCCACATCCTCAACCACTAAAGCTTTTTTCAGTCAGAGTAACTGAAGTTTTATTTCCCCTCACTGGAAAGCTGGGTTGCATGGTCTATCTCACAACCTACTCATTCTGCCAGCCACCACCTTGTCATGAGTCCTCTCTGCCTGGCTGCCCATCTCTGCTCCTTCTACTGATCTCAATGTTTCTTCTTTAACTCGGTTGTCAGACTTCCGTACGGTTAAATTTTCTGCCAGTTCTGGTTGTTTTTGTTTTGAATTTTTTTCTTTTCCTTGTGCAAGGAGGCACAGTGTATCTATCTACCTATGTGTCAATCTTGACTAGATATCTCATTAATCAATTCCAATGTAAATGGATTAACATTCTCTGGAGAGGCCACTAGGGGACATCAGCACCAAAATGATTTAAGTCCCAGAAAACATTGATTTCTGATCTGAATTTAACTGTTTTCAAGAATACTTAAGGCAGTCAAAACATAGTCAAAATTTACTTTCTATGATGGGCCTCCTTTTGCAACTAGACTGCTTCACTATGGACATACACTTGCAAAGACATGTAAAGATATAGTCCAAATAATGAGAACCAGAGGACAGCAACCAAGACTACTTTATCCAGCAAGACTCTCTATTAAAACGCAAGGCCAAAAAAGAGATTCTCAGACAAAAGAAGCCTCAAAGAATTTTCCTCCTCCAAACTAGCTCGGCAACAGATGCTTTGATAACAGGAAAGGAAAAAAAAAACAGTGAAAGAGAGAGAAACACAAGTACAAAAAATGCCAATGAATAAGTACCTATCAGTAATAACCTTAACTGTAAATGGATTACATACCCCAATCAAAAGACACAGAGTCTCTGAATGGATAAGAAATCACAATCCACACATATGCTGCCTACAAGAGATGTACTTCTGAACAAAAGACCTACACAGACTAAAAGTGAATGCATGAAAACAAATATTCCAAACAAACAGACAGGAAAAAAAAGGCAAGGTAGCAATACACATATCAGACAAAATAGACTTCCAAAAAAGGACCATAAAAAGAGACCTAGAAGGTCACTTCAAACTACTCAAGAAAAGAATCCATCTAGAAGACATAAACACAGTAAATATATATGCACCCAACATAGAAGCACCCAAATACATAAAGAAATTCTTAGAGGACCTCGAGAAAGATATTAACAGCAACAAATCATAGTAGGGGATTTTAACAACCCACTGTCAAAAAATGGACAGATCTTCCAAACAAAATATCAATAAAGATATTGTGGCATTGAACAATGACCTAGATTAAATGGTCTTAACTGATTTTATATATATATATATATATATATATATATATATATATATATATATATATATAGCCATTCATCCCAAACAAGCAAAATACACATTCTTTTCAAATGCACATGGAACATTTTGAAAGATAGATCACACGATAGTACACAAAACAAGCCTCAACAAATTCAAGAAAATTGAAATCATATCAAGCATTTTCTTTGAAGACAAGAGACTGAAACTAGAAACCAACCCCAAGGGATAAAACCCAAAACACTCAACTCATGGAGTTTGATCACCATGCTTATTAAACAATGAATGGGTGAACAATGAGATTAGGAGAAAAATAGAAAACTTTCTGAAAACAAATGAAAATGAACTCACATCAGTCTAAAACTTATGCGACACAGGGAAGGCAGCCCTGAGAGGGAAGTTAATAGCAATACACGCCTACCTTAAAAAGATAGAAATATTTCAAACAACCTAACACTATGCCTACAACAACTTGAGTAACAACAACAAAGACAACCCAGAGCAAGTAGAAGGAAGGAAATAACCAAGATCAGAGCAGAATTAAATGACATAGAGACTAAAAGCACAATTCTAGGGATCAATAAATCCTGGAGCTGATTCTTTGAAAAGATAAACAAAATCAACAAGCCCTTAAACAGGCTCATTAAGAAAAAGAGAGAGAGGATCCAAATAAAAACAATCAAAGCTGAAAGAGACAGATTACAATTGACATCACAGAACTACAAAGAACTATATGCAAAGAAATTTGAAAACCTAGTTGAAATGGACAAATTTCAAGAAAAATATAATTTTCCAAAACTGAATGAAAAAGAAGTAGAAAGCCTGAATACACCAATAACAGCTGATGAAATTGAAGCAGTAATTTAAAAAAAACCTCCTGACACACAAAAGCCCTGGAACCAATCAATGGTTTCACAGGAGAATTCCAAGAAGCATATGGGGAAGAGCTAACCCCTATCCTTCAAAGACTATTCTAAAAAATCCAAGAAGACTAAAGACACCCAAACTCTTTTTATGAAGTAGACATCATCCTAACTGCAAAACCAGATAAAGACACAACAAAGAAAGAAAACTTCAGGCCAATATCGCTGATGAAATAGAGGCTAAAATCCTCAACAAAATATTGGAAACTGCATCCAGCAATACATTAAAAAGATGATACATCGCCAAGGCTGGTGTAGCTCAGTGGATTGAGTGTGGTCTGCAAATCAAAGGGTCTCTGATTTGATTCCCATTCAGGGCACATGCCTGGATTGCAGGCCAAGACCCCCAGTGGGGGCCACATGAGAGGCAACCACACATTGATGTTTCTCTCTCTTTCTCCCTCCCTTCCTCTCTCTCTCTAAAAGTAAATAAGTAAAATTTAAAAAAAATCATACACTATGACCAAGTCAGATTCATCCCAGGGATGCAATGACAGTACAATATTCACAAATCAATAAACATAATACATCACATAAACAAAGCAAGGACAAAAATCACATGATCAAATCAATACATGCAGAAAAAGCATTTGATAAGGTACAGCACCCATTTGTAATAAAAACACTCAGTAAAGTGGGAAGAGAGGGAGCATTCCTCAACATAATAAAGGCCATATATGAGAGACCTACAGCCAATATCATACTCAATGGGCAAAAACTAAAATATTTTTCCACTAAGATCAGGAACAAGACAAGGATGCCCACTTTCACCACTTCAGTTGAACATAGTATTGGAAGTCCTAGCCACAACAATCAGACAAGAAAAAGAAATAAAAGGCATCCAAATGGGAAAAGAGGAAACAAAACTATCCTTTTTTTGCAGGTGATATGACAGTGTATGTAGAAAATCCTATAGATTCCACCAAAAATTTGCTTAATTTAACAAATGAATTTGGCAAATAACAGGATTCAAAGTCAATATTCAGAAATCAAACGCAATTTTGTATACTAACAATGAAATATCAGAATCAGAAATCAGAAAAAAGTCCCATTTGATCTAGCAACAAGAAAAGTAAAATAACTAGGAATAAACCTAACCAAGGAGGTAAAAGAACTATACTCAGAAAACTACACAACACTGAAGAAAGAAATTAAGGAAGACACAAACAAATGGAATTATGTACCATGCTCATGGATGGGAAGAATTAACATTATCAAAATGTTCATACTACCCTAAGTGATTTATAGATTCAGCGCAGTACTTATTAAAGTACCCATGTCATATATCACAGATATAGAACAAAAAATTCAAAAATGTATATGGAACCATAAAAAATACAAACACTTACAGCATTTTTCAGAAAGAAGAGCAAAGTAGGAGGGATCACAATACCTGATAAGAAACTGTATTACAATGCTACTGTAATCAAAACAGCCTGGTAGTGGCATAAGAACAGACACATAGACCAATGCAACAGAACAGAAAGCTCAGAAATAAACCCAAGTCTCTGTGGTCAATTAATATTTGACAAAGGGGGAAGAAGCATAAAATGGAAAAAATAGCCTCTTCAACAAATGGTGTTGGGAGAACTGGACAGCTACATGCAAAAATGTGATACTCTAGCACCAACTTAAACCATACACAAAAATAAATTGAAGATGGATAAAATATTTCTATATTAGTCATGACACCATTAAAGTTCTAGAGGAGAAAATAGGTAGGAAAATCTCAGATATTCCACACAGCAAAATTTTCACTGGTTGTCCCCTAGAGCAAGGAACACGAAGGAAAGAATAAATAAATAAGATCGCATGAAAAAAAAAACACTTCTGCATGCCTAAAGAAAACAGCATTAACATAAAAAGAGAACCAACTATATGGAAAACATATTTGCCAATGATATCTCAGACATGGGTTTAATCTAAAAAATATATAAAGAACTTAAATGACTCCACTTTAAGAAGACAAGCAACCCAATTAAAAAATGGGCAAAGGACTTGAACAAACACTTCTCCAAGGAGGACATAGAGAGGATGCAGAGACACATGAAAAGATTCTCAGTATCAATAGCTATCAGAGAGATGCAAATTAAAACCACAATGAGATATCACTTCACAGCAGTGAGAATGGCCATCATAAACAAAGCAACAAACAAGTGTTGGAGAGGTTGTGGAGAAAAGGGAGCTCTAGTGCACTGTTGGTGGGATTGCAGTCTGGTACAATCATTATGGAAAACACTATGAAATTTTTTCAGAAAAATAAAAATGGATCTGCCTTTTGACCCAGCAATTCCACTGCTAGGATTATATTCTATGAACCCTAAAACACCAATCCAAAAGAACCTATGCACCCCAATGTTCATAGCAGCACAATTTACAATAGCCAAATGCTGGAAGCAACCTAGATACCCATCAGTAAATGAATGGTTCAAAGAACTATGGGACATATACACAATAGAATTTTACACAGCAGAAAGAAAGAAGAAGCTCCTACCCTTTGCAACAGCATGGATGGAACTGGAAAGCATTAAGCTCAGTGAAATAAGCCAGGTGGTGTAAAACAAATACTATATGATCTCACCTTTAGCAGGAACCTAAACAACAAACAAGCAAGCAAAATATAACCAAAGACACTGAAATAGAGAACAGGCTTACAGTGACCAGGGAGGAGAGGGGAGGTAATTTCAGGGGAAAAGGGGAAGGGTTTACAGGAACAAGTATGAAGGACACATGGACAAAAACTGGGGATGAGGGTAAAAATGGGGGGGTGGAAATGGGAGGAAGGTGGGGAAGACTGGGACGTGGGCTGGGATGGGAGTAAAAGACAGAAAACTGTACTTGAACAGCAATTAAAATTTAAAAAATAATAATAAAAGAAAGCCAGTAACTTAAAAAAAGAAAACAGCATTAAAATGAAAAGAGAACCAAACATATGGGAAAGCATATTTGCCAATGATATCTCAGAGAAGGGTTTGACCTCCAAAATATATAAAGAACTTAAATGACTCCACTCTAAAGAGACAAGCAACCCAATTTAAAAATGGACAAAGGACTTGAAGAGACTCTTCTCCAAGGAGGACATACAAAAGGTCCAGAGACATATGAAAAGATGCTCAGTATCACTAGTGAGCAGACAGATGCACATTAAAACCACAAGTTACCATTTCACACTAGTCAGAATGGCCAATATAAACAATGCAACAAATGACAAGTGCTGGTGAAGTTGTAGAGAAAAGGGAACCCTACTGTATTGTTTGTGGGATTGCAGAATGATGCAACCATGATGGAAAACAGTATGGAATTTCCTCAAAAAACTAAAACTGGAGCTGCTATTTGACCCGGCAATCTCACTGGAAGCCTGAAACACCAATCCAAAAGAAGCTATGCACCCCAATTTTCATAGCAACACAATGTACAATAATGTACCACACAGTGTACAATTTACAATAGCCAAGTACTGGAAGTAACCTAAGTACTCATTAGTAAAAGAATGGATTAAAAAAACTAAGGTACAGAGACTTCCGGCCAACGTGTAGGTGTAGGTAGACACACTGTGTCTCCTCGCACAATCAAAATAACAACAATTTAGAAACAAAAAAAAAACCAATGAGAATTGACAGAAAAATCAAACTGTATGGAAGTACGACAACCAAGGAGTTAAAGAAGAAACATTCACCGAGACTGGTAGGAGGGGCGGAGATGGGCAGCTGGGCAGATAGGACTCATGGCAAGGCAGCAGCAGGCAGACACTGGGAGGTAATGGCTGGTGGGGTGGCCAATCGCACATTCACAAACACATAAACTGGGAGGAACATCTGGGGAGCAAGACAGAGCACACAAGCCAGGGTTCCAGTGCAGGGAAATAAAGCCTCAAACCTCTGATAGAAAACACTGGTAGACATTGAGGCGGCAGCATGAAAAACTCCCAGCCTCACAGCAGAGCTTGTTGGAGAGGTCCATAGGGTCCTAGAACATACACAAACCCACCCACATGGGAATCAGCACCAGAAGGGCCTAATTTGCTTGTGGGTAGCAGGGGAAGTGACTGAAATCTGGCAGAGAGCAGAGCCAGCACTATTGTTCCCTCTCAGACCCCACCCCCACATACAGCATCACAATACAGCAATGTAGGTTGCATTGCCCTGGTGAGGCCCTGCCCTTTACTACATAATAGGTGAGCCAACACAAAAAATAATGGCCTAAATGAAAGAACAGATCAAAGCTCCAGAAATAATACAACTAAGTAATGAAGAGATAGCCAAACTATAAGATGCAGAGTTCAAATCACTGGTAATCAGGATGCTCACAGAATTGGTTGAATATGGTTACAAATTAGATGAAAAAAAATAAGGCTATGCTAAGTGAAATAAAGGAAAATGTACAGGGAACCAACAGTGATGGGAAGGAAACTGGAACTGAAATCAATGGTGTGGACCAAAAGGAAGAAAGACACATTCAACCATAACAGAATAAAGAAACAGGAATTCCAAAAAGTGAGGAGAGGCTTATAAACCTCCAAGACATCTTTAAATATTCCAACATTCCAATCACATGGGTACCAGAAGGAGAAGAGGAAGAGCAAAAATTGAAAACTTACTTGAAAAAATAATGAAGGAGAACTTCCCCAATGTGGCAAAGGGAATAGACTTCCAGGAAGTGCAGGAAGCTCAGAGAGTCCTGAAGAAGTTGAACCCAAGGAGGAACACACCAAGACACATCATAATTACATTAGCCAAGATTAAAGATAAGGAGAGAATCTGAGAAGCAACAAGAGAAAAGGAGACAGTTATCTACAAAGGAGTTCCCATCAGACTGTCAACTGATTTCTGAAAAGAGACCTTGTGGGCAAGAAGGGGCTGGAAAAAAGTATTCAAAGTCAAGAAGGGCAAGGATCTACATTCAAGATTACTCTATCCAGCAAAGCTTTCATTTAGTATGGAAGGGGAGATAAAGTTTTTCTCACATAAGGTCAAGTTAAAGGAGTTCATCATCACCAAGCCCTTATTACATGAAATGTTAAAGGGACTTATCTAAGAAAAAGAAGATAAAAAATATGAACAGTAAATGGACAGCAAAGTCACAGTTATTAACAACCATACCTAAAGCAAAACAAAAACAAATTTAGCCAACAATAGAACAGGAACAGAATCACAGAAATGGAGTTCACATGAAGAGTTATCAGCAGGGAAGTGGGAGGTGGAAATAGGGAGAAAAGATCAGAGAATAAGTAGCATGGCAGGTAGAAAATAGAGAGGTGGAGGTTAAGAATAGTATAGGAAATATACAAGCCACAGAATTTATATCTATGACCCATGGACATGAACCAAAGCAGGGTCATGTGGTGGGAGGGGTGTGCGGGGTGGAGGGGAATAAAAGGGGAAAATGGGACAACTGTAATAGCACAATCAATAAAACATATTTTTAAAAGGGTGGTACATTTACACAATGAAATTCTATGCAGCCTATAGAAAGGAGCTTATATTCTTTTCAACAGCATGGATGGAACTGGAGAGTATTATGCTAAGTGAAGTAAGCCAAGTGGTGAAATAGAAATACCATATGATCTCAACTTTAACAGGAGCTTAATGAAAGTAATGAACAAGAAAGCCAAATATAACCAAAGAAACTGAAATTGAGACACTGAACTAGCTGACAGTGGCCAGGGAGGAGAGGGGAGGGGACTCTAGGGGAAAAGAGTGAAGCATTTGCAGAACAATTATAAAGGACACATGGACAATAACAAGGGTGGGGTGGAACAGGGGAGGGAGGTGGGGAGGGCTGGGATGCTGGGAAGGGTGGGGGAAAAGGTAGAAAACTGCAGTTGAACAACAATAAAAATGTTTAAAAAATAAAAGTGCAACAAGATTAATACTATTATAAGAAAATAGCATGGATATGAGATGACCTACTACAAGAGAAATGACTTTCAGAGGGTAGAGGGAGGATCACTGATAAGAGTTCGAAATTGGAGTAATGGAAGGAGAGAAGGTAAAATTTACCTCGTGAATAAAGAAAGGGAATGAAGAGTGTGGAATGGATTATGAGAAGGGAAGGGTATAATATTAGGTTTAAACAGAAATTTAAGTGTATAAAATAATATAAAGTGAGAGAGAGAGAAAGAAAAAGAAAGGAAAATATTAAATAATTAATAAAAATATAAGAGCCAAATTGGAGAGAAAGATCCACCAGAGTACTATCAACAACAAATGAGTGGGGACAGAGCAGAGGGAAACAGCCGGTGCAGGGTAGGGGAACCAGCGCCCAGTGGCGAGAGCCCAACGGCACTTGGGACTGCGTGCAGCGTACAGATGGCTCCCTCCCTGGGATTTTTTCACCGGGCAGGCCAAGTGGCCCAGGCAAAGAGTTGTGGAAGAAATTTAAGCCTGCTCGCAATTTGGGGAACTGGTTGCTCCACAGGCAGTGTATCTGGGAGAGTGCCTGGGAGCTCCTAGGCCTGTGTTCAGCGCCCGGAAAGCTCCCTCCCTAGGATTTTTGGGCCGGGGACCTGCCAAGTGGCACAAAGGGAGGGGAGCAGAGGTGATTTCAGTCTGTGCATAGTTCGGAGGTCCGGTAGCTGGTGGGAACTGTGTCCGGGAGAGTGCCTAACGGCGCCTGGGACAGCGTTCAGCACCCAGACGGCTCCCTCCCTGGGATTTTTTCACCGGGCAGGCCAAGTGGCCCAGGCAAAGAGGTGTGGAAGAAATTTCAGCCTGCTCGCAACTTGGGGAACTAGTCACTCCACACGCAGAGTGTCTGGGCCAGCGCCCGGAAAGCTCCTTCCCTAGGATTTTTGGACCCGGACCTGCCAAGAGACCCAACCAGAGGGGAGCAGAGGAGATTTCAGCCTGCATACAGTTCTGGGTCCAGCGCCCGGCGTGGTGCTGCTCCATCCCTAGGTTTTTTTTTGGCAGAGGTTGGCCAGAGGTCCCAGACAAACACAGGAACAGAAGGGATACACACCACGCAGCATGCCATGACGTGCGCACAGAGTCTCTGGGTTGGTGCCCAGTCCTCAGATCGGCTCCCGGATTCCAGTCCACCCCCCTCAGACTATCTGGAAGCCTCGGGCACTGAGGGGTCCTGGGAAAAAAGCTGAGACCCTCAACCCCCTCCCTTTCTGGCCAAGCAAGGTGGGGTACCAGGAGAGACTTGTTAGATAGAGTTTGCGGAGAGGGTGCGGAGGACAAAGGGCCCCAACCAAAAACTCTGTGGTTGCCAGCCCAGCAGAACTGAGAGGTACAGCCTGGTCTGCTTCACTCCCAGCTTGGCAGTGAACCCAAGATTGGACAGAGGGCCTAGAGCTTCCCAACAGAACGGGGCAGGTCTGTGCTCAATCCCAGGGAACCAGGCAACTAGGCTGGTGCAGGTGCCTGCAAACACAGCAAACCAGCCTATGGCGGTAACCCCTGGGAGGGGAGTGCTGTGAAGAAGTCCTAGTTCCCCATTGTAGGGAGTTGGGGAGAGGCGCCAACTGTCTGGATCCTGAGAGAGGCTGGCTGAAAAAATCACAACAATCGACCCTCAGCCAACTGGAACCAGAAAAACCGGTTTGGCTACTTTGAAGCCAACAAGTGACATTTCCTTTTCTGATGTTGTTTTGGGGGGACTCCCTTTGTTGGTGTGTTTTTTGCATTTTGTTTCTTTTTTTTAAAATATTTTATTTATTTTCGAGAGAGGGGAAGGGAAGGGGAAAGAATGGGAGAGAAATATCAATGTATGGTTGCCTCTCATGCGTCCTCTGTGGGGAACTGGCCTGCAACCCAGGCATGTGCCCTGACTGGGAATCGAACCGCGATACTCTGGTTCGCAGGCCCGCGCTCAATCCACTGAGCTACGCCAGCCAGGGCTGTTTCTTGTTGTTTTTTTTTTTACTTTACTTTATTTTATTTTATTTTTATTCTTTCTTCTTTTTTTCCCTTTTCTTCCTTCTCCATTCCTTTTCTTTATCTTTTTGCTTTTTTAAAGTAATCTGTTATTTCTTTTAAATTTTATTACTGTTTCATCTTTCCATACTTTTGTCCTCTTTTCCAGGATTTTATGTTTTATTTCTTTTTCTTTTCTTTCTAAACTTATTGCTCTTACTTCCATTCCCCTACCATTTTTTCTTTCTTCCTTTTATTTCTTTCCTTGTCATTTCTTTCTTTTACCCACAAGAGTCACAATCAACTTGAAAATACGAAAATACCACAGTTGGACCCATAGAAGAGGCCTCCGAACAGTAGAGTCAGAGAGAAAAATTGCACGTTGTTGTAGGAGAGAAGCCAAAAGTTGCTGCATATTTGAGTAGGTGGAAGCAGAGAACAACAGGATAACCAAAAGAGACTGCACCACTGAAATTCACAGGCATTCCACCACAAAAGTTCACACCATAAACCCAGGGTGTCAAAACAGATTAATCTAAGAAGCTGAGGCTAACAAGAAGAGTCTCACAAACAATGGGAAGACAAAGAAACAATCCCCAAATGAAAGGAAAGGAGGAATCCTCAGAAAGAATGTTAGATGGAACAGAGGCAAGTCAACTATCAGATACTGAATTCAAAGCACTGGTTATCAGGAAGTTCAAAGAGCTCACAGTCAGCTACCAGAAACTACAGGGGAGCTACAATGATCTCACCGTGAACTATATCAACATGAAAAAGGAAATGGAAATTATTCGCAAGGGCCAAGAGGAAATGAGGAATGCAATTTCTGAATTAAAAAACACAGTAGAAAGCATTAAAAATAGGGTAGATGAAACAGAAGATAGAATTAGTGAATTGGAGGACAAAGTAGAAAGCATCTCACAGAAAGAACAGGAAAGGGAAAAGAGGCTCAGAAAGAATGAAGAGGCATTAAGAGAAATGCAAGACAATATGAAACATAATAATATCCAAATAATAGGAATACCAGAAGGAGAAGAAGAAGAACAAGGGAGAGAAAACATATTTGAAAGAGTAACGAGAGAAAATTTCCCTAATCTGATAAAAGAAAAAGTCACACAAAACCAGGAATCACACAGAGTCCCATTCAAGAGGAACCCAAGGAGGCCCACTTCAAGACACATCATCATGAAAATGGCAAAATTCCAAGACAAAGAAAGAATCTTAAAGGCAGCAAGGGAGAAAAAAGAAATAACATACAAGGGAGTCCCAATAAGGTTAGCCACTGACTTCTCAATGGAAACACTCCAAGCAAGAAGACAATGGAAAGAAATATTCCAAGTAATGAGAACCAGAGGCCTACAACCAAGGCTACTTTACCCAGCAAGGCTCTCAATCAAGATAGAAGGCCAAATAAAGAGCTTCCAAGACAAAAAAGCCTAAAAGAATTTGCTGCCACCAAACCAGCTCTACAAGAAATACTAAAAGGTCTGCTTTAAGGAAAGGAAGGAAAAGAGACAGACAGAGAGGAACACAGGCACAAAAATGGCAATGAATAAGTACCTATCAATAATAACCTTAAATGTAAATGCATTAAATGCTCCAATCAAAAGACACAGAATAGCTCAATGGATAAGAAAGTATGACCCACACATATGCTGCCTACAAGAGACCCATCTCAGGACAAAAGACCATCACAGACTAAAAGTGAAAGGCTGGAAACAAGTTTTCCAAGCAAATGGACAAGAAAAAAAAGCTGGGGTAGCAATTCTCATATCAGACAAAATAGACTTCAAAAAAAGAGCCATAAAGAGTGACCCAGAAGGTCACTTCATAATACTCAAGGGAAGAATCCACCAAGAAGACCGTAACATCATAAATATATATGCACCCAATATAGGAGCACCAAAATATATAAAGAAAATCTTAGAGGAATTCAAGAAAGATATAGACAGCAACACAATTATAGTGGGGGATTTTAACACTCCACTATCAAAAATGGACAGATCTTCCAAACAAAATATCAACAAAGACATTGTGGCATTAAACAACACCCTTGATGAAATGGACCTAACTGATATATACAGAGCTCTTCACCCCAAAGAAGCTAAATACACATTCTTTTCAAATGCACATGGAACATTCTCAAAGATAGACCACATGATAGGACAGAAAACAAGCCTCAACAAATTCAAGAATATTGAAATCATACCAAGCATTTTCTCTGACCACAAGGGACTGAAACTGGAAACCAAGCCCGAAGGAAAAAACCCAAAACACCCAAAATCATGGAGACTTAATGGTATGCTATTAAACAATGAATGGGTCAAGAATGAAATTAGAGAAGAAATCAAAAAGTTTCTGGAAACAAATGAAAATGATCTCACAATAACCCAAAACTTATAGAACACAGAGAAGGCAGTCCTGAGAGGGAAGTTTATAGCAATACAGGCCTACCTAAAGAAGATAGAAACATTTCAAACAAACAACCTTACTCTACGCCTGCAGGAACTCGAGGAACAACAACAAAAACAGCCCAAAGCAAGTAGAAGGAAGAAAATAACTAAGATCAGAGCAGAACTAAATGACATAGAGACTAAAAGCACAATTCTAAGGATCAATGAATCCAGGAGTTGGTTCTTTGAAAAGATAAACAAAATAGACAAGCCTTTAAGTAGGCTCATCAAGAAAAGAAGGGAACAGACACAAATAAACACAATCAGAAATGAAAGAGGAGAGATTACAACTGACACCACAGAAATAGAAAGGATTGTAAGAAATTACTATGAAGAACTGTATGCCAAGAAATTTGAGAACCTAGGGGAAATGGACACATTTCTAGAAAAATATAATCTCCCAAAACTCAATGAAAAAGAAGTAGAACACCTGAATAGATGAATAATAGCAAAAGAAATCGAAGAAGTAATCAAAAAACTCCCATCACACAAAAGCCCCGGACCAGATGGGTTCACAGGAGAATTCTACAAAGCTTTTAAGGAAGAGCTAACACCCATTCTTCACAGACTATTCAAAAAAATCCAAAAGGATGGAAAACTCCCAAACTCCTTTTATGAAGCCAGCATCATCCTAATTCCAAAACCAGATAGAGATACAGCAAAGAAAGAAAACTTCAGGCCAATATCACTGATAACATAGACGCTAAAAACCTCAACAAAATATTGGCAAATCGCATCCAACAATATATCCAAAAGATTATACACCATGACAAGTGGGATTCATCCCAGGGATGCAAGGATGGTTCAACATTCGCAAATTAGCAAATGTAATTCATCACATAAACAAAAGCAAAGACAAAAACCACATGATCATATCAATAGATGCGGAAAAAGCTTTTGATAAGGTAAAGCACTCATTTATGATAAAAACACTCAGCAAAGTGGGAATTGAGGGAGCATTCCTCAATATCATAAAGGCCATTTATGAGAAGGCCATCCTTTACAAGACAAGGATGTCCACTTTCACCACTTCTATTCAATATAGTATTAGAAGTTTTGGCCTCAGTGATCAGGCAGGAAAAGGAAATGAAAAGCATCCAAATAAGAAAGGGGGAAACAAAACTGTCACTGTTTGCAGATGACATGATAGTGTACATGGAAAATCTTATAGGCTCTACCCAAAAACTGCTCAAACTAATTAATGAATTTGGCAAAACAGCAGGATACAAAGTCAATATCCAGAAATCAAAGGCATTTTTGTATATGAACAATGAATCAGCAGAAGAAGAAATCAAGGAAAAAATCCCATTGGATATAGCAAAAAGAAAAATAAAATATCTGGGAATAAACCTAACCAAGGAGGTAAAAGACCTGTATACAGAAAACTACACAGCACTGAAGAAAGAAATCAGGGAAGACACAAACAAATAGAAACATATACCTTGTTCATGGATTGGAAGAATTAACATCATCAAAATGTCCATACTACCCAAAGCAATTTACAGATTCAATGCAATACCCATTAAAGTACCAATGACATATTTCACAGACATAGAACAAACACTTCAAAAATTTATATGGAATTATAAATGAGCCCGAATAGCAGCTGCTCTTTTGAGAAAGAAGAACAAAGTAGGAGGGATCACAATACCTGATATCAAACTGTATTACAAGGTCACTGTAATCAAAACAGCCTGGTACTGGCATAAAAACAGGCACATAGACCAATGGAACAGAACAGAGAGCCCGGAAATCAACCCAACTCTCTACAGTCAATTAATATTCGACAAAGGGGGCAGTAACATAAAATGGTGTAAAGGTAGCCTCTTCAACAAATGGTGCTGGGAGAACTGGACAGTACGTGCAAAAAAATGAAACTTGAGCACAAACTTCCACCATATACCAAAATAAATTTGAGATGGATAAAAGACTTAAATATAAGCCTTGAAACCACTAAAGTCCTAGAGGAGAACATTGGCAACAAAATCTCAGATATTTCACGTAGCAACTTTTTTACTGATATGTCCCCTAGAGCAGGGAATATAAAGGAAAGAATAAACAAATGGGATCTCATCAAAATAAAGAGCTTCTGCGTGGCTAAAGAAAACAGTATTAAATTAGCAAGACAACCAACTGTATGGGAAAACATATTTGCCAATGATACCTCAGACAAAGGTTTAATCTCCAAAATATACAAAGAACTTACACGACTCCACTCTAGGAAGACATTTAACCCAATTAAAAAATGGGAAAAGGACTTGAACAGACACTTCTCCAAAGAGGACATACAGAATATCCAGAGACTCATGAAGAGATGCTCAATATCATTAGCTATCAGAGAGATGCAAATTAGTATCACAATGAGATACCACTTTACACCAGTAAGGATGGATATCATAAACAAAGCAACAAACAAGTGTTGGAGAGGTTGTGGGGAAAAGGGGACCTTAGTTCACTGTTGGTGGGATTGCAGACTGGTACAACCATTATGGAAAACAGTATGGAATTTTCTCAGAAAAATAAAAATTGACCTGCCTTTTGACCCAGCAATTCCACTGGTAGGATTATACCCCAAGAATCCTAAAACATCAATTTCAAAGAACCTATGCACCACAATGTTCATAGCAGCACAATTTACAATAGCCAAGAGTTGGAAGCAACCTAGGTGCCCATCAGTAAACGAATGGATCAAAAAATTGTGGTACATATACACAATGGAATTCTATGCAGCAGAGAGGAAGAAGGAGCTACTACCCTTTGCAGCAACATGGATGGAACTGGAAAGCATTATGCTGAGTGAAATAGGCCAGGCATTGAAGGACAAATACCATATGATCTCACCTTTAACAGGAAGCTAAACAATAAAACAAACAAGCAAACAGAATAAAAACAAGGACACTGAAATAGAGAACAAGGGGGCAGCGACCAGCGAGGAGAGAGAAGGGAATTTAAGGGGAAAAATGGGGAGGGATTTTGAGGAACAAGTATGAAAGACACAGGGATGAGGACTGGGGGAAGGAAATGGGAGAGAGGGGGGAGACAGGGCGGGTGGGGGGCTGGGATGGGAGAAATAGACAAAAAATGTACTTGAAAAATAACTAAATAAAAATTCAAAAAAAGAAATGAGCTAAAATTAATATAGGTTGTATGGGAATAAGAGGAAAAAAAGAAACAAAAAAAAGTCTAAGAGATGTTTATAGGAACAGGATGTGATTTTGTAGTGATAGAGAGCCAGGGAATACTAAGAATGAGGAACAAAAACTAGACTAAGCTAAGGGAAAATTAAAATTTGGGGTGTTAAGGAAAGAAAAAGGAGAATAAAGAAAAATAAAATGGCAGGATGAAAGAGAAATAGAATAAAGACAAAAAAGAAAGAAAAAAAACAGGCTAAGAAGGCATAATTAAAAGTTGTGTCAGAACAAAAAAAGAGTAGGAGAGGGGTCCAGTAAAATTTGTTTTTTGAAATATAGAATTAGTGAAGCTCTACAGATAACCTTGAAAAACAATGCAACAACAACTACCCTACCCGCAACCAACTAGCAAAATTTGTTACAGTTGTAGAGAGAACATGGGTATTTCAATAGCTGGGAAAAAGGATGTGAAATGACCCTTGATAAGAGAATTGGTTTTGAGTGTTTGGACAGGGGATAAATAGTAGGAGTGTGAATAGACTCCTATTCTATTTCTAGTGAATACAAATAAGTTGTAGCTAGAGAGAACACCAAATTGGAAATGAGAATATTGCAAGGAAAGAGGAAGGTAAGATGGGCTAAGGGAAGGGAGGGGCAAAATATATGAATCAAAATACACTATAGTATAAAATCTAGTGTCTTATTATATACAAATTCACTGGGCAAGAAATGAATGTTGTAAAACTATGCAGGAAAGAAAATATCACAAATCATGAAGAAGACCACAGTAGCTTTCATATTGATAGCCTCTTGTATTTACCACTGTTTTTTTTTTTTTTTTCTTTCTGGATCTGCCTCTGGTGATGTCAGATGTTGATGTCATCTGACCTTATACAGCCTGTTTGATACTTCCAGTGATTTGCTGTCACTGGCTATCTCTTTAAATTGTTAATAAGATCCCTCTGCACTCAGCAGTCATAGGGTGGAGCCAAATCCCTCCTGGTGTGGGGGCTATTGTTTCCCCTCAAGTAGCTGCTGCTTGGAGGGGATTGGTCTGCCTTAGCAGGATGATTGCTGCATAAGGGGGTTGGTTCAACACAGGATCCTGGTGGCTACTTTCTCAGTTCTCTCCCCAAAGCCTCCATCCCCAGTCTCTCTTCAAGTCTCTCTAGTCCATTCTGCCCCTCCTTTGCCAGTGATCTACTGTCTCTGGCTGTCCCCTTTGTTTCTTTATCTAGTCACTAGAACTCAGCAATCAGGCTTAAGCACCAAAGGACTGAGGTAGAGACCCTCCTTGAGTTCAGGCTATTGCTTCCCCTCAGGCTACTGCTGCTCAGAGGGGAGTGGTCTGCCTGAGCACAAAGGCTGCTGCCATCTGGGGTATGACTCCGCACCAAGATCCTGGAGGCTGCTCTCTCAGTTCTCTCCCCAAAGCCTCTGTACACTGTCTCTCCTCAAGCATCTTTAGTCTTTGCTGCCTCTGCCTTTGCCTGAGCCCCAGGTTAGTGGCTGCAAATGAAAATTTGTGAGTTGGCCCTTTAAATGCCTGTTGCATCGCCAACCTTCTGTCTCTGGCAGAGAGCAACCCTGCTGCTTTTTCCACTGGTTGTTATCTGTGTACTTTGGGGGCTCTAATATTCTAGGCTGGGAATCCTAGCTTAGAGTTTAGATCCCAATTTCATCGGGGGATCCAACTGGCCACTTAATTATTCTGTCAGCACTGCCACCAGTGTGCACCCAGCCAGCCCTCTTGAGTCTCCACCACACTCCTTACCAGACTGGTTGTGCTGTAGCTGGTTTTGTAGGTCTGAAGTTATATGCTTGTCTCTGGCTATTGTTCAGTTTTCTGGGTGGTTTTTACACTATTAAGTTGTAATTCCAGATTGGTCATGGGAGGAGGGCAGCGTGACTTCTATTCACTCCTCCACCATCTTCCTTCTTTATAAAGCAGATATTGGTGGGATAATGGGAGACATTGGCAGTAATACTGTCATAGTAGGGAACTTTAACAACCCATTGTCATCAATGGATAGATCTTCCAGACAAAATCAATAAGGAAACTGCAGCCTTAAATGACACATCAGATCAGAATGATTTAATTGATATTTTTAGAGCATTATACCTCAAACGGCTAGAATATAGGCTCTTTTCAAGTAGACATGGAACCAGCGTTATTTACAACAGCTAAAATATGGGAAAAACCTAAGTTCCCAAGAAAATTGAAATGGACTCATGATGTAGAAAGTGAACTTGTGGTTGCCAGAGGGGATAGATTTTGGGTACTGCATAAGTGAGGTAAAGGAATTAAGTACAAATCGTAGTTACACAAAAGTCATAAATATATAAGTAAACCATAGAGTATTTGGTTGATAATAATGTATAGTGCCAGTTGGTGTACTAGAAATATTGAGGGGGTCACTATTTATAGTATTTCCAAACTTTGGTTTTCTAACATCTCCCAACTTGAAAAATTCAGTTCTCAATCAACTTGTTCACACAAAAATGTCTTGACCCAACAATCTTTCATGACGAAAATGTATTTCTAATGGGAAAAAATGATTTGGTTTTTAGACAAACTTCTTCCCAAACAGCCTTCCAGAATTAATTAAATTGAATAACTGAGGTTCCACTGTATATGACTGTCTAATGAACTAAGCTGTACACCTGAAACCAATGC
This sequence comes from Artibeus jamaicensis, assembly GCF_021234435.1. NCBI lineage: Eukaryota > Metazoa > Chordata > Mammalia > Chiroptera > Phyllostomidae > Artibeus > Artibeus jamaicensis. The sequence goes on from NW_026521822.1 coordinate 833,106, forward strand.
AAAATAAAAATTTTTTAAATCATTCTTTTTATGGCTAATGTTCCATTGCATATATGTACCACTTCCTTTTTCTTTTTAATATATTTCATTGATTATGCAATTTCAGTTGTCCCATTTCCCCCCTTCACACCCCTCCCCTACCATTCCCCCCTTTAGTTTGTGTCTATGTGTCACAAGTTCTTTAGATTCTATATTTCCCATACTATTCTTGCCCTCCCCCTGTCTATTTTCTACCTACCATCTATGCTACTTATTTTCTGTACCTTCTCCCCCTTCTCCTTCTCCCACTCCCCTGTTGCTAACCCTCCATGTGATCTCCATTTCTATGGTTCCACTCCGGATGTAGCTCCTAAACTAGCTGTCCTCTTGTTTTAGGAGTGGTTGTTAATAACTGTGAGTTTGCTGTCCTTTCACTGTTCATCTTTTTTGTCTTCATTTTCTTAGATGAGTCCCTTTAACATTTCATATAATAAGGGCTTGGTGATGATTAACCCCTTGAACTTGACCTTATCTGAGAAGAACTTTATCTGCCCTTCCATTCTAAATGAAATCTTTGCTGGATAGAGCAATCTTGGATGTAAGTCTTTGGATTTCATGACCTGGAATACTTGTTTCCAGCCCCTTCTTCCCTGTAAGGTCTCTTTTGGGAAATCAGTTGACAGTCTGATGGGAACTCCTTTGTAGGTGAGTGTCCCCTTATCTCTTGCCACTTCTGGGATTCTCTCCTTCATTTTAATCTTGGCTAATGTAAATATGATGTGCCTTGGTGTGTTCCTTCTTGGGTCCAACTTCTTTGGGACTCTCTCTGCTTCCTGGATTTCATAGGAGTCTATTGCGTTTGCCAGATTGGGGAAGTTCTCCTTTATTATTTGTTCAAATAAGTTTTCTACTGGTGGCTGTTCCTCTTCCCCTTCTGGTGCCCCTATGATTTGGATGTTGGAACATTTAAAGATGTCCTGGAGGTTTCTCAACCTCTCCTCATTTGTTTTTAATTCTTGTTTCTTCATTCTTTTCTGTTTGGTCATTTTTTTTCTTCCTCTGGTCCACTCCCTTGATTTGAGTCCCAGTTTCCTTTCTATCACTATTGGTTTCCTGTGCATTTCCCTTCATTTCAATTAGTTTAGCCTTCATTTGTCCCTCTAATTTGTGAGTAAAATCAACCAGTTCTGTGAGCATCCTGATCACCAGTGTTTTGAACTGTGCATCTGATTGGTTGGCTATCTCTTGGTCGCTTACATGTATTGGCTCTGGAGTTTTGAGCTGTTCTTCTTGAGCCATAATGTTTTGGTCTGTTTGCACATGTTATGTATGAGGGGAGGAGCCTTAGGTGTTCACCAGGGCTAGGCAACCCAGTCCCTGGGTTTAAGGCTGTATGTGGGGGCGGGGTCAGACAGGGGCAATGGCATTTGTTCTACTCTCTCAGATTTTGGCCCCCTCTGCTGCTTCCCACAAGCAAATCTTCCCCCCACCCCGGTGCTGGCTTGTGTGGGCTTGTGTACCCTCCAGGACCCTGTGGGTCTCTCCAACGAACTCTCCTGGCACCTTGATCCCAGAAGTTTTTTCAACTGGTGCTTTTAGGCTTTAATTCCCTTCGCTGGGGCCCTAGCCTGTGCGGTCTGTCTCACTGCTTGCTCCTTTGCCTGGTTTATTTGCACACGAATGTGTGACCCCAGTCAGCCATCCACTTTGCACCCTCATTGGGTCTGCTCATTGCCACCCCATGCCTGGGATCTGCCAACTGCCGCCTGCACTCCTGGATTGGACGGGCCACTTTTTCCTGCCCTACCCCACTATGCCAGCCACTGACTCCCCACCTCTTACTGGTCTGGCTGAATGGTTTGTTGTTGTGGGACTTCCGTACAGTTCAATTTTCTGTGTTTTGGTTGAATTTTTATTACTAAATCTTTGTTGTCTATAAACTTGGTTGTGTGAGGAGACACAGTGTTTCCACCTATGCCTCTATGTTGGCCAGAAGTCCTCAAATCACCACTTCTTTATCTAATCCTGCATGTATAGGCACTTAGGTTGCTTCTATATCTCAGCTATTGTAAATAACGCTGCAGTGAACATATGGAGGCATATTTTTTCAATTAGTGTTTTATATTTTTGGATAAATACCCATAAGTGCAATTGCTAAGTCGCACTTAGCAAGGTAGTTCTATTCTTAATTTTTTTTTTCAGAAAACTCTATACTGTTTTCCATAATGGCTGCACAAATTCACAATCCCACCAACAGTATTAGAGGGTTTCTTTTTCTCCACTTTCTCACAAACACTTCTTGTTTGTTGATTTGTTGATGCCTGCCATCTTGACAGATGTAAGGAAATATTTCATTATGGCTTTGATTTGCATATGTCTGAAGTTAAGTTGAGCATCTTTTCATATGCTTATAGTCCATCTGTCTATCCTCTTTGGAGAGATGTCTACATAGGACCTCTGCTTGTTTTTTTAAAATATTTTATTTATTTATTTGCAGAGAAGAGAAGGGAGAAAGTGAGGACTAGAAAATTCAATGAGTGGTTTCCTCTTGCATGCCCCCTACTGGGCCATTTTGCTGATGGTTTTGTTTGCTGTGCAAAAGCTATTTAGTTTGATGTAGTCTCATTTGTTTACTATTTCTTTTGTTTTTATTGCTTAAGGAGATATATCTGAAAATACATTACTAAGAGTAATGTCAGAGACTTCCTAGAGTTTTATGGTTTCACACCTTGCATTTGTTTTTTATCTGTTTTAAGTTTATTCTTGTATAAGATGTAAGAAGTCGGTCTAGTTTCATTTTTTTCTCTATCTGTTCAGTTTCCCCAAAACCATTTATTGAAGACACTGTTGTTCGTCCATTGTATATTCTTGACTCCTTTGTCATAGGTTAACTGAGCATATAGGCAGGGTTATATTTCTGGGCTCTCTATTCTGTTCTATTGATCTATATGTCTTGCTTTATGCCAATACCATGTTGTTTTTATTACAATAGCCTTGTATTACAGTTTAATATCAGAGAGCATGATAACTCCAACTTTGTTCTTCTTTCTCTAGATTGCAGTGGTGATGCAGACCCCAGCTCTTGGGGTCCACAGCATTGTGGCTGAAATGAGACAAATTCGCATGGACTACTGAGTCCTGTGGAGGAAAAGAGATGGCATGGCCACTTGCTCAAGAGGAGAGTGCACCGACCCTTGCCTTGACAAGCTTTTATTGCATTTCTGGGCACATTACATGATGGTCCTTGTTTGTTATGCACAGGTTCTTTTTAGGTGGTTACCTTCTACAGAAAACAAAGGAGAGGCTACTGCTAATTATATCACAGAAGAAGGATATTTGCAAATGGAAAAGGAAAAGTGGTTGAACTGGTTACACTCATTCTTGGAAGGTTTAGCATGGATTCTAGGAAGTTACTTTAAAGATATGCAGTAAACATTTTCTGCCTCAATTCAGGGTGAGGGAGTTTTAGCAAAAAGCAAGTCTCAAAGTGTCCCAGGTTCAATGCAGGCCTGATTCCCCATATGAGAACTCATTTGTGGGTGTGGGTCTAGTGTACATATCAGCTCTAATAGGGGTTTTTTTTACTCTAATTTTAGAGTTCTCAATATTTAGTGCACGTTATCTGCAAATAATGACAGTTTTTTTTCTCTCCAATTTGAAAGTCTTTTATTTCTTGTCTGACTGTTGTGGGTAGGACTTCTAATACTACATTAAATAAGTGTGGTGAAAGTGGACATCCTCACCTTATTCCTGATCTTAAGGAAAATGCTTTTAACTTTTCTCCATTGAGCATAATGTTAACCATGGGTGTGTCATATCATACTCCTTTCTTATGTTGGAGTATGTTGTCTCTATTCTCAATTTACTAAGATTTTTTAAAAATCATAAATGGATGCTAAATTTTGTCAAATGTTTTTTCTGCTACAATTGATATTATCATATGATTTTTACCTTTCATTTCACTTATGTGGTATATCATGTTAATTGATTTGCTCATGTTGAACCAATCTTGTCCAAAAAAAAGTTCCACTCAATCATGGTGTAAGATCTTTTAAATGTATTGTTGAATTCAGTGTGCTAATATTTTGTTGAAAATTTTTGTGTCTATCAGCATATTGGCCTATAATAATTTTTTATAATGTGTTTGGTTTCAGAATCAAGGTAATGCTGGCCTTGTAAAATGAGCTTGTGAACCTTTCTGCTGCTTCAATTGTTTGGAATAGTTTAAGAAGGATAAGTATTCATTCTTCTTTAAAAGCTTGGTAAAATTCACCTGTGAAGCCATTTGAACTAAGACTTTTGTTTGTTGGGAATTTTTTAAATAACTGATTTGATTTTTCTATTAGTTGGTGTGTTCAGATTTTTCTGTTTTGTCTTGATGTAATCTGGGAATATTTTATGTTTCTAGGAATTCATTCACTTTTTCCAAATTGTCCAACATGTTGGCATATAATTCTTTGTGGTATATTCTTATCATCTTTACGTTTCTATGTTGTCAGTTGTAACCACTCCTTTTTCATTTCTGATTTTATTTATTTGGGTTCTCTCTTCTTTTTCTTGATTAGTGTGGTTAAATGTTTATCAATTTTGTTCATCTTTTTAAAGAACCATCGCATGGTTTCATACATTTTTTGTGAGCTCTGACTCTTGTCTTGCTCTCCTGCGACCTTTGCACAATGACCATGGTACTTTTTCCAAAAGTTTCACCTGGTTAATGCTGATTTCTATTTGGTCCCCACCTATGCCTGAAGGCTGGGCTCAACACAGGGACAATGGTGACCTTCACTCTGAAATCACACAATTCAGCCCCTCACCAAATTCCTCTGACACCTTTCAAACTGTCAGTTCTTTTGCTGGAGTTCATAGTAGATGTCCATGAACAAGGGAGTCTGTGCACAGGCCCTTTAAGAATATGCCTGGGTTTTCATCAGTCTATGTCTCACTAGGACAGAATCCCTGCAGATTTTCACAGCCACCTGCCATAAGGACTCCTCTTCCAGCACTGGAGCCACGGCCTGGGGAACACTTTCTTTCAAGGAGGGACCTTTACACCCAAGAAAGATTCTTTTGGATCCTGATTCTCAGCAGCCACATATGGGCCTGGGACCAACCCATTTCATATCTCCATCCCTCCTACCAGTATTCACGTGTTTTTTTTATATCTTTATTTATGAGTTTTGTTCAGCGAATCTTCAGATGGTTCTCCAGGTATATTGTTTTGTAATTTTGATGTAGTCATGAGAGAAGGTGAGTACAATGTTTACCTACTCCACCAACTTGGCTGGAACCTCAATACTTATTGTTTATATATATAATATTTCTATATAAGTGTTTGTGTGGAACATAAGTGACTTTACTTTGAAGCTAATTCATGATCTTGACTTCTGAGTCATCTCTAACCCTTTCTTCTGCCCCCTCCTTTATAACTACTAGGAATGTGTACAGATGATCCAGGCTAATCACAAAATTCTCATTAATCCTTCCTTGAGTAAGTGCCCTCAATGATACCTATTTCTTAACTACTCCACTGCTAGAACCTCACAGGCAAGGCCTTTTTGATCATTCCCACATTCTTTTCTTGGCAGTCAGCCTCACTGCTAAAGGTATATAAGCAAATGGTCTGGAGAGTGGAAGGTACAGAGATATGTCCATTTTGTGGCCACTCAAGACTGTATTTCTGTATGTAAGTTCTCTACTAAACTCATTAATGAACAAGCTGGACTTATCTGCTTGGTTCTTTGGTCTCTTTGCTCTTTCAGCTGTTGGGAACTGCTTTGAATATACAGCCTTTTAACAAAACATTGCTATTACAGCTGAGCCATGTAATAAAATATGATCACTTCTCTTTTGCTGCATGTCTTCTTTTCCCTGTTATCTGTGCTTTGTTTGCTTTATTAGTTTTCAGAGAATTTCAATCTCAAATGTTCTACCACTTGTTTAAGTTTTACTTCAAGATAGTCAGATTTATTTGTTAAATTATCAGTTTAATCTTGAAGAAATCTCTTCTAGATTTTTGTGCTATTATGGGCTCATTGCCATGTATATCTGGTTCACAGTTCTTATCCTGAGAGTTTCTTTCAAAATTACTCTGGTGATTTATTTCACCTTCTGTACTGCTTTGCTGTTTCCTGTTTCCCGTGTAGTCTTCCTTTTTACAGGTTTATTTCTTTGGTTTTAATAGAGAGCATCCTTTAGTGGGTTCCTGAAAAAAGGATACATGGGACATAAAAACATTAAGTCCATGCATGCATGAATATGTTCTTATTCTACTCTCACACTTGATATTGGTTTGGCTTGGTATAGAATTCAACATTCAAAATAATATACTTTTTAAAAAGAATTTTGAAGACATCGCCCCATTGTCTTATAATTTTCTGTGCTGATATGTAGAAGTTGGTAGCCATTCTACTTTCTCTTTTGTGTATGTAACCTGTTTTCTTTCTCATGTAAGAGCTTCTCTTTGTATCTAATGATATGAAATTTAATGGTGCTGTGTCTGTCTATATGTAGACCTAATTTTACCTACCACACTAGTCACGGAGTAGACCCTTTTTAATCTGAAAATGTAGGTCTTTCTGCTCTAGGAAATTTATTAAATTATTTTTTTAAGTGACTCCTCTCCTCTGTGTTCTTTGTCCTCTTTTAATAGAAATTCTAGTATTAAATATTGTGGAATAACCCTCTAATTTTCTTATCTTTAATTCTCAACTTCTTGTTCCTTTTCATGGTTATAACATTCTTTTATTTCTCTGAGAATACTAATTTCTTTGCCTTTTTTATGCATACTATTTGTTTTCTACCAGTTATTTTTTTAACTGGGTATTATTTATATCTCAGTCTTTTAAGCTATTGATTTCTGATAACAGATTAGTACATTTGATCATAACTGAGTGATTGGAAACTCTCAGCATATAGATTACACTTACTCAATATTGTAAGGTGACATATCACCATGGTTTGCCTGGGACTGACCCAGTTTTAATACTGAAAGTCCCATGTATCAGAAAATCCCTGACACTTGCGGCCCCTGTGAAGGGCCTGGGTGCCAGAGGAGTCAGCTACAGGAGCTGGGACACTCCTGGCCCCTGTGCCGCTGCCGTAGCAACAGGCCTGGGAGCCGGAGGAGTCAGCTACGGGAACCGGGACACTCAGCGGTGGTAGGTGACCAGTGTGGGGACCAGCTCAAGGACAAGTGCCAGAATAGGTGGAGACAGAGAACATCAAGATACCTGAAGGAGTCTGCACCACTGAAATTCATAGGTATTATACCACAGAAGTTCACACCATAATCCCAGGGAGTCAGAATAGGTCAATTTTAGAAGCTGAGACTAACAAGAAGAGTCTCAAACAATGGGAAGACAAAGAAACAATCCCCAAATGAAAGAAAAAGCAGAAATTTCAGAAAGAATGTTAGATGAAATAGAGGCTAATCAACTATCAGAGAGTGAATTCAAAGCACTGGTTATTACAAAGTTCAAAGAGCTCACAATGAGCTAACACAAACTACAGGGGAGCTACGATGATCTCACTGCAAACTACATCAACATGACAAAGGAAATACAAACTATCAGCAAGAGAAAATAAAGAATACAATTTCCAAATTGAAGAACACAGTAGAAAGTTTCAAAAGTATAATAAATGAGGCAGAGGATCAGACTAGCAAGTTGGAGGACAAAGTAGAAAGAGGCTCTTTACAGAAAGAGCAAAAAAATGAAAAGAGGCTCAGAAAGAATGAAGAAAGATTAAGAGAAATGCAAGACAATATAAAACATAATAATATCCGAATAAAAAGAATACCAGAAGGAGAAGAAGAAGAACAAGGGAGAGAAAATGTATTTGAAAGAGTAATGAGAGAAAATTTTCCTAATTTGATGACAGAAAAAGTCACACAAATCCAGGAATCACAGAGAGTCCCAACCAAGAGGAACCCAAAGAGACCCACTTCAAGACACATCATCATGAAAATGTCAAAATTCCAAGACAAAGAGAAAATCTTAAAGGCAGCAAGAGAGAAAAAAGATGTAACATACAAGGGAGTCCCAATAAGTTCCCATTGACTTCTCAATGGGAACACTCCAAGAAAGAAGAGAATGGCAAGAAATATTCCAAGTAATGAGAACCAGAAGCCTACAACCAAGGCAACTTTACCCAGCAAGGCTCTCAATCAAGATAGAAGGCCAAATAAAGAGCTTCCAAGACAAAAAAGTCTAAAAGAATACACCTCCACCAAACCAGCTCTACAAGAAATACTAAAAGGTCTGCTTTAAGGAAAGAAAGGAAAAGAGGGAACGGAGAGGAACACAGGTACAAAAATGGCAATGAATAAGTACATATCAATAATAACCTTAAACATAAAATGATTAAATGCTCCAATCAAAAGACGTAGAATAGCTGAATGGATAAGAAAGCATGACCAACACAGCATATGCTGCCTACAAGAGATCCACCTCAGGACAAAAGACCATCACACACTGAAAGTGAAAGGCTGGAAACAAATATACCAAGCAAACGGACAAGAAAAAAAGGCTGGGGTAGCAATTCTCATATCAGACAAAATAGACTTCAAAAAAAAAGGGCCATAAAGAGAGACCCAGAAGGTCACTTGATAATACTCAAGGGAAGAATCCACCAAGAAGACAGTAACATCATAAATATATATACACCAAACATAGGGGCACCCAAATATATCAAGAAAATCTTAGAGGACTTCAAGAAAGATATTGACAGCAACACAATTATAGTAGGAGATTTTAACACCCCACTGTCAAAAATGGACAGATCTTCCAAACAAAATATCAACAAAGATATTGCTGCATTAAACAACACCCTAGATGAAATGGATTTAATTGATATATATAGAACCCTTCATCCCAAAGAAGCTAAATACACATTCTTTTCAAATGCACATGGAACATTTTCAAAGATAGACCACATGATAGGACATAAAAGAAGCCTCAACAAATTCAAGAAAATTGAAATTATACCAAGCATCTTCTCTGACAGGGACTGAAATTAGAAACCAACCCCAAAGGAAAAACCCCAAAGCACCCAAAATCATGACGACTGAATGGTATGCTATTAAACAATGAATGGGTCAAGAATGAAATTAGGGAAGAAATCAAAACATTTCTGGAAACAAATGAAAACGATCTCACAACAACCCAAAACATATGGGACACAGCAAAGGCAGTCCTGAGACAGAAGTTCATAGAGATACATGCTTACCTAAGGAAGATAGAAAAATTTCAAACAAACAACCTAACCCTATGCCTGCAAGAACTTGAGGAACAACAACAAAGACAGCCCAGAGCAAGTAGAAGGAAGGAAATAACCAACATCAGAAGAAAATTAAATGACATAGAGACTAAAAGCCCAATTCTAAGGATCAATGAATCCAGGAGCTGATTTTTGAAAATATAAACAAAATAGACAAGACTTTAACTAGGTGCATCAAGAAAAGAAGACAGAGAACCCAAATAAACACAATCAGAAATGAAAGAGGAGCCTGGCTAATATAGCTCAGTGGATTGAGTGCGGGCCTGCGAACCACATGATCGTGGTTCGATTCCCAGCCAGGGCACATGCCTGGGTTGCAGGCCAGTTCCCGGCGGGGACACACAAGAGGAAACCATACATTGATGTTTCTCTTCCTCTCTTCTTCCCTTCCCCTCTAAAGATAAGTAAATAAAACCTTTAAAAAAAGAAAAAGGAGAGATTACAACTGATACCACAGAAATACAAAGGATTGTAAGAAATTACTATGAAGAACTGTATGCCAAGAAATTTGAGAACTTAGGGGAAATGGACAAATTTCTAGATAAATACAATCTTCCAAAACTCAATGAAAAAAAGCAGAAAATCTGAACACACCAATAACAGCAAAAGAAATTGAAGCAGTAATAAAAACACTCCCATCACACAAAAGCCCTGGACCAGGTGGGTTCACAGGAGAATTCTACAAAGCTTTTAAGGAAGAGCTAACTCCTGTTCTTTACAGGCTATTCCAAAAGATCCAAAATGGTGGAAGAATCCAAAATTCTGTTTATGAAGCCAGCATCATTCTAATTCCAAAACCAGATAAAGACACAACAAAGAAAGAAAACTTCAGGCCAATATTGCTGATTAACATAGATGCTAAAATCCTCAACAAAATATTGGCAAATTGCATCCAACAATATATCAAAAAGATCATATGCCATGACCAAGTGAGATTCATTTCAGGGATGCAAGGATGGTTCAATATTCACAAATCAGTAAATGTAATACATCACATAAACAAAAGCAAAGACAAAAACTACATGATCATATCAATAGACGCGGAAAAGCTTCTGATAAGGTACAACACCCATTTATGATAAAAACATTCAGCAAAGTGGGAATAGAGGGAGCACTCCTCAATATAAAAAAGGCCATATATGAGAGACCTACAACCGACATCATACTCAATGGGCAAAAACTAAAATTTTTCCCACTAAGATCAGGAATAAGACAAGGTTGTCCACTTTCACCACTTCTATTCAATATAGTATTGGAAGTTTTACCCACAGTGATCAGGCAAGAAAAGGAAATAAAAGGCATCCAAATAGGAAAGGAGGAAACAAAACTGTCACTGTTTGCAGATGACATGATAGTGTACATGGAAAATCCTATAGATTGTACCCAAAAGCTGCTCCTACTAATTAACGAATTTGGCAAAACAGGAGGATACAAAGTCAATATCCGGAAATCAAAGGCATTTTTGTACACCAACAATGAATCAGCAGAAACAGAAATCAAGGAAAAAATCCCATTGGATATAGCAAAAAGAAAAATAAAATATCTGGGAATAAACTTAACCAAGGAGGTAAAAGACCTGTATGCAGAAAACTACACGGCCTTGTAGAAGAAATCAAGGAAGACACAAACAAAAGGAAACATATGCCGTGTTTATGGATTGAAAGAATTAACATCATCAAAATGTCCATACTACCCAAAGCAATTTACAGGTTCAATGCAATACCTATTAAAGTACCAATGGCATATTTCATAGACATAGAACAAACACTTCAAAAATTTATATGAGACCATAAATGAGCCCGAATAGCAGCTGCAATTTTGAGAAAGAAGAACAAAGTAGGAGGGATCACAATACCTGATATCAAACTGTATTACAAGGTCACTGTAATCAAAACAGCCTGGTACTGGCATAAAAACAGGCACATAGACCAATGGAATAGAATGGAGAGCCCAGAGATCAACCCAACTCTCTACAGTCAATTAATATTTGGCAAAGGGGGCAGTAACATCAAATGGAGTAAAGATAGCCTCTTCCACAAATGGTGTTGGGAGAACTGGACAGCTACGTGCAAAAAAAATGAAACTTGAGCATCAACTTACACCAAACACCAAAATAAATTCAAGGTGGATAAAAGACTTAAATATAAGTCTTGAAACCATTAAAGTCCTAGAGGAGAACATTGGCAGGAAAATCTCAGCTATTTCACCCAGCAACATTTTTACTGATATGTCCCCTAGAGCAAGGAATATAAAGGAAAGAACAAAGAAATGGGATCTCATCAAAATAAAAAGTTTCTGTGTGGCTAAAGAAAGCAGTATTAAATTAAAAAGACAATCAACTGTATGGAAAAACATATTTGCCAATGATACCTCAGACAAAGGTTTAGTCTCCAAAGTATACAAAGAACTCATACAACTTCATTCTAAGACAACCAACCCAGTTAAAAAATGGGAAAAGGACTTGAACAGACACTTCTCCAAAGGGGACATACAGAATATCCAGAGACACATGAAGAGATGCTCAATATCATTAGCTATCAGAGAGATGCAAATTAAAACCACAATGAGATACCACTTTACACTGGTCAGAATGGCTATCATAAACAAAGCAACAAACAACATATGTTGGAGAGGTTGTGGGGAAAAGGGGACCTTAGTTCACTGTTGGTGGGATTGCAGACTGGTACAATCATTATGGAAAACAGTATGGAATTCTCTCAGAAAAATAAAAATTGACCTGCCTTTTGACCCAGCAATTCCACTGCTAGGATTATATCTGAAGAATCCTAAAACATCAATTTCAAAGAACCTATGCACCACAATGTTCATAGCAGCACAATTTACAATAGCCAAGAGTTGGAAGCAACCTAGGTGCCCATCAGTAAATGAATGGATCAGAAAATTGTGGTACATATACACAATGGAATTCTATGCAGCAGAGAGAAAGAAGAAGCTACTACCCTTTGCAACAACATGGATGGAACTGGAAAGCATTATGCTGAGTGAAATAAGCCAGGGGTTGAAAGACAAATACCATGTGATCTCACCTTTAACAGGAAGCTAAACAACAAAATAGACAAGCAAGCAAAATAAAAACAAAGACACTTAAATAGAGAACAAAAGGACAGTGACCAGAGTGGATAGGGGAGGGAATTTAAGGGGAAAAATGGGGAGGGATTTAGAGGAACATGTATAAAGGACACATGGACAAAAACTAAGGGGGGTCGAAATGGGAGGGAGGTGGGGTGCATGGGGTGGGGTGGGCTAGGATGGGAGAAATATCCAAAAAACTGTACTTGAAAAATAATTAAATAAAATTAATAAAATGAAAAAAGCATCCATTGAATTTGGTTATTAGGAGGACCATTACTGATTTCAAGTGTGCATCCCTACATGTCCAACTTTACTTCTAGAATGAAGTTTGTAATCACAAAGCGTCTTGTCAGAACACTTTTCTTTATTGACAAAAGTGCCACTGAAGTGTCCTTTAAGAGACCACTGAGTTTCCAAAGGGGAGCTTAAGTTTATTATGGAGCTGTGGGCCAAAGTATTGTTCAGTGAGCTCAGGTCTAGGACTCATTCTCAGGGAGAATTACGAGACACATCCTTGTATCAAGTTGGATGTGAGCCTCTGGAGCCAAACTCCTGAACAGAACTTTCTGGAGAGGAGTTGGGGGGATGATGTGTGTATTGGAGACAACATGTGTCATTCTTGAAATGAACTCCCAAGGATGATGACAACAGGAAAAGCTGATCTCTGAGCTAATGAGAGCACATCTATTTATGTAGCATTAGGAGAATGACTAAAACCCACTTGCTTGCTGGATTAAAATATTATGCTGATACAGTGCTAAATGGAGGCTTGCTAAGTGTGAGTCATGATGACAAACCACTGTAATAAAATATATTGAAATACTCACCCTCTCATACTCAAAGTCATTGTTTTCTATGATGGTTTCAGAATTAAAATTTTCCCCACTTCCTTTATTTATAACTTTACTAAATCAAATGTAACAGGGTGGTGTTGGCCAAAAATCTTTGGAATTTGTATCTGTAGAAATAAAGAGTGCCTCTACATGAACCCCCAACCAGCCATAAGACAATAGGTATGAAGACTTTTTTTTTTTTTTTTGGCCAAAGGGAGAAAGGAGTCTGGAGAAAGGGCAAGGATGTAAGGAGAGAGATGGATAGATGGTGAGTCAGTAGTCAGTTCCCAGCCAGGGGACCACATTTGACTCTCTAAAAGATTGTTTTAAGGGGGGAACCAATGAGACTTTGCCAAAGGAAATATGTGTGACTTTGGGTTTAATCGGTTCTGCTTTAGAGTCCAGGTGACAAAGTATAACACAGAGTAGGAAAAAGGGGCACCATGCTACGAAGCTCTGTTTTGCTAAAGTTCAGTGCAGCCATTGTGAGGGCCCAGGAGTGGTGATAGGATAAGGAGGCCCAATTGTAGGCAGCAGACCTTGCTGAGAAGTTTGGGATGGGAAAGCATGAAGAGACCTGGCACTGAGCACATGATATACACTTGAAGAAGCCCTAATAAATGAGAAGGATATAAGAGGGGGATAGTGAAATTAGAGTCTGCAGTTACACATTCAATGTTCATAGGTTCCATTTGAATCCACAGGCTGGTGAGATATGGAAAGGTCTGAGTGGCATTGATATGGAAAGGCCACGGTTAAAAATATATATGAACTTTCAGTGAATCCTGAAACTGTGCTGGTAAATGGCTATGATTAAAATAATACTAATAAGACCCTATGTTTATATAGTGGTATAAATTTTAGAGTATTCTCAAATATACTTTATCTTATTTGAGTTCCTCAATAAGCTTATAAAAGGTAGCTAGGACTCCCATTTCAAAGATGAAGAAGTTGAGGCACAGAGTAATGGTATCTAAGTCTGTCCAGGTTGCATTCCCCAGTGTTGGGGCTTAAACTTCAGTCTGTATCCCTCCACATTCAGTGCTCTTTCTACTAGATGAAGCCATTACTTTACACAAATTGGAATTATACCCCTGGAGTCGTATCATGCACAGCAGGTGTCCTTAGCCAAGGTGGCCCTGCCTCCAGGCTACATGATGTCATAAGAATGGAATAACTTAGATGTATTTTTGGCTGCAAACTAACAATTCTCATTATATTTTCAGAGTGGGGTGGTATATATGTTTCAGAAGATAAGTCTGGTCACTGGTTCCTTACCCCCGGTACTTGGCATGCAGGTAGGTACTATTAAGATATTATAAACATCAGCCCTGGCTGGTGTAGCTCAGTGAATTGAGCACAGGCCTGTAAACCAGAGGATCGCAGTTTGATTCCCAGTCAGGGTACATGCCTGGGTTGCAGGCCAGTTCCCTGCAGGCCAGTTCCCTGCAGCCCAGTTCCCAGCAGGGGATGCATGAAAGGCAATCATACATCCATGCTTCCTTTCCTCTCTCCTTCCCCTCTAAAGATAAAGATACATAAAATCTTTAAAAAAGATATTATAAAGATCAAATGAAGTTTTGTGTATGTGTGTGCACAAGCACTCATGAGTGTGTGTGTACATGCATGTCCCTCTGCTAGGGCACGGATGCATTGTCTGCTGTGGATTCCTTCCCACTGCTGCAGCATCTAGAGTGACATGTGGACTCTCCACTGGGCCTGCTGTCATTCTCAGTATGATGTGGAAGAAGTAAGCCTCCTGGAACTTCCTTCCCTATTTGGTAAGCCCTGCAATGTGCCCCCTTTCTGTATATATCACCTGCACTGCTCTTGGCTGGGTGCAGTGGACCAGCCATGACAGAATCTTCAAGGAAGGTCAGTAGTGGGATAAGATGTGGTTTGAGGGCCGTTAGCTCCCCATAATCTCCTTCAGCACCCTGAATAAGCCATACTAAGTAGATATGCAATGTAGGTAAAATAAAGTGCTTGTTATGCAAATGCAGTTTCAAGGGAATTCCCTTAGCGCTGTCTCATCCTAGCAGAGTGCTGCTCTTAATTTTATCCTACATAAAAATGTGTTTCTTTCTCCTTATCCCTGCCTTCCTTGGTGCCTCTGTCTGTTTGTGCCTCTGAGGTGATACTCTCTATTATATCTGAGAGACATCTGCATATCTCTTTTTCTAGATCCCAAGCTTTGGAGCAGGGATATCTCTTATTTCTTATTGACTTCTGAATTCCAACAGTCTATAAAATACCCATAGCAGATGCTCACTAAATCAGTGTGAGTCAACTTAAACAGGAATGTGATATCCACAGCACCACTATTATCTTATCCCAATCCTCACCACTTAGAGGCGATGCCACAGCTGAGTTTCTAATCTAACCCTGCCCTCTCCCAGGTTTCTAGATCTCTGTATATTCATCTTTACACTGGGGGAAAATAACAGGGTAAGAAAGAACTACCATTTGCTCTCTTGTCTCTTTTTGGACACTTAAAATTTTGGGTGCTGCCTTCTCTTCCTTTTGAGTTCCCCCTCCAGTTATAGAGTTCTGGGACTACATAAAGATACATTTCCTTGGCTGAAGTTTGTCCTTCCTCCCTGATACCTATGTTTGTATGTTGGGGCCCTGATTATCATTTTCCCTTAACATGCATAATCTCCTACCTGGATCCCATCTCAGTAAGGCTAGATCACAGCTCTCAACCTTGGCACTACTGACGTTTTGGGTGAGATAAATATTGAAGGACTCTCCTATGCATCACCATATTTAGCAGTATCCCAAGCAGTGCCTGTCCCTGTCTCCTTCACTTATGACAATCAAAAGTGTTTTTAGACATTGCCAACTTTCCCTAAGGATGAAAAATTGTACCTGTTTGAGAACTGTTAGGATAGATAATCCTCTCGGACTTCTAAGACTAATTACAACTGCCATCCTATTCAAGGAGGTTAGAGGAGATCCCCAAGGCCACAAGTAGCAAATGTCATTAGGGAAAATATAGGGTTGGTAGTGAGGTAAGCCTGAGATGTCAAATAAATAAAAACATTTACTAGGTAAGATCAGCTGTTTGCACCATCTAAAAGAATAGGACATATTCTAAAGTCCAAAGAACAAGAGAAGGGCTTGATTCTAGACCAGGATTTCTTAACGCTGGCACCATTAAAATTTTAGCTTGGATTATTATTTAGTATAGGGTATTGTCTTATGCATTATGGGATGTTTAGCAACATCTCTGGTCTTTACCCACTAGATGACAGTAGCATCACACCAACTCCCCCTGCCTTTATGAAAACCAAAACTGTATCCAGACTTTGCCAAATATCACCTGGGTGGCAGAATTATCCCCAGGTAAGAACCACTGTCTAGTCTGATTGATGCTTCATTAAGAATGGATGAATATCTTGAGCTTATTTTTGTGTATGGTATAATTTGGTGGTCCTAATCAACAAAACAAACAAGCAAAGAAAATATAACCAGAGACTTGAAATAAAGAACAAACTGACAGTAACTGTAGGAGAGGGGCAAGGGGATAATGAAGGAAAGAATAGGAAGGGTCATGAAGGAACATGTGTAAAGGACCCATGTTGCAGACCCCAGCCAGCAGAGTCCGCCTGTTGTGGTATACATGCACAGGTGACAACAACCCTGTGTGGAAAAAGGGAACAGGCACTACTACTCTCTCAAGGGGAGAGTGCATATGGTGCCTCAGCCACTCCCTCAAGAGGGGAGTGCCCCGACCCTTGCCTAGACAGGCTTTTATTGTTTTCCTGGGGTCTTACATCAAAGAAAGATTTATTATCTATCACACAGAGCATTATTATCTACATTCTAGGTACAATCAAGGAAATAGAAATAGCATGCAGAGGGGGATGGCAATGAGCTCATTAGCTCTGTCCTTGGGAGAGCTCACACAGGTTTTGGGAGTTACCTTGAGGATAAACAATATACATATGTTGCTTTAGACCAGGGTGAGGGGGTTTTAGCAAGAGCAAGCCATAACAGTCTGTAAGTATTTTCTAGGCCTGATTCCCATGGGAAAACTCAGTTTGAAGATCTGGCTCCTGCCCACCACATTGCATCTGTAGGTTTTCCATACAGAGCTGAGGCACATTTGCCAGGCCAAGACAAACCAGTCCCCTACATTACTCTACTCCCTGTGGCTGGAGGAGTCAGTAACCTCAGGAATGCGAGCCACAGGAGACAAAGCTTGTCTCTGGTAGTAAATGCTGCCTCAGTTTCCTCCCTTCCCCCAAAGCAGGGTCAGAAGTCCTTGACCAGTAAGACCCCTCAGAGGAGGGGCAACCTAGGCCAGACATGGCCACTTGAGAGGCCATCATGGAAGGACTCGGGGAGGCTGTGACAAAGAGGGAGCAATGGACTCTTGCCCCCCACCCCCCACCAGCTTTGACAAAGCCCAAGTCCCCATGTACTCTGGGAAAAGTGCTTCCTGGCTCTAATCCCCTTAAGCCTGAATATTTGATGGGATGGGGTGCAGCTCCTTGCCTTTCTAGAGCATGTCCTGGGGGAAAATCTGGCATCACAAAGACTTCCTGATAAACCTGTGAAATCTCCTCTGCTAAGAGTGCTTTCATTCATAGGTTAAAGATTCGAGCAAGAAACCCTAAAACTCTTCCTGACAGACTCTGACTCAGACTAAGCCCTCAGATTTCTTTGAAATGTTATCTACTGTTTGATCCTTGCCGCACTGTATTGCTGTGTATTACAACCCAATAAGGGCCCTTGAAGGAAGGGACTCAATGCTTTTTTCCCCCTGAGAAACTGGCCACTGCTCAAGGCCTTTTTCCTCTGGGACTAGCCACTTCTCCTCCCCAAGCAGATCATGTCTCAGTCATGTTTACTCTCATCTGTGGCACATGGGGGAACTTGCGAGGAAAGTCGCCCCTACAGACCATCTTTTGTGGGACTTAATAGTACTGGTTTTAATTTTCATAGAATTTTACATTCTTTATGGTAGTCACTGCACTAGGAGAATTACTAGCAAATCAAGGTGCCTCAACAAACAGACACAGAAAATGTGAGAGGGTTGACAAACCAGATAGATGTAAAATTCAGTACAGGGTTTTCTTTGAGTTCCATGGTTGCCCCTTGCTCACATCACCTTGACATTCTCTGCCCTCTGAGTTAGCCTCCTGAGCAACTGTGCAAGCCTACCTTAGACAAACCAATCCAGGACCAGATGGTCAAGAGTGCTAAAAGTTTGGTTTAAAGCTTCCTCCAAGAGTAAAAAACAAAAAGGAAAAGCATGTGTTGGGTTTTTTGCCAGGACTCCATCCTCAGGCATTCTTTGTCCAAAAAAGGATGAGACCCTCACTTAAGTAACTCTAATTCAAGGAAGGCAATGGGTAGCACCCAAGAAAAGTATAGAGACTGCTGGGATTCTGACAGGAATTTGGTAAGGCTCTACAGCAAAGCTAAGCAACGTAGGCAAATGCTTGCCTTTCTCAATCCACTTGGCTGCTGCATTAACCAGAACTCCATGGAAAACTGCATAAGACAAGCCCCTGTTAGACTTTCATCTTTTGGTATTAGCCATGGGGAACTAGCATATGTCAGATGTCTGATGTGCAAGACATACTAGAAAAGCAGGAGGAGTTCCTGAGCTTGGGATGAATACAAATGAAAATTTTTTAAATGCCCAAGATGATACTGACACAAACCAATGAGTTACTTTTGTATAGCAGATTTCTCCCAGAATAGGTATTGTTCAGATGATGGGGTACACCTTAGGATCCCAGGTGGGTAGGGAGGCAGAATACTAACAGAGTTGCGCTAAATTTTGATACATTTAGAACATTCTGGAGCCTCGATGTCTCTAACTTTTAATTACCAATGCACTGAAAACAAATCCATTTATTTACAGCATTAGTAAATTGAAACTTTCTAGAAGATTCTCATCTCAACAGTTTATCTTTGTGGTGCCAAACTCATTTTCACCAGGGGCCACATCAGCCTTGGAGTTGCCTTCAAAGAGCTGGAATAATTTTAGGATTGTATAAATCTAACTACTCCTTAACTGTCAAGGAGTTGAAATTACATTTGGCCCTTTGAAGGCAACCACAAGGCTGATGTGGCCCCCAGTGAAAATGAGTTTGGCACCCCTGGTTTATGTGGCTGAGGTAGATAATAAAAATTTCTAGAAGTTTTATGTTTCCCACAAATTATTCTTGCATTATCAATACAGTATTAAAAAGGATGTTTAGGTGGCTTGCCTGAAATTGTACCTCTCTTTCCCCTGATATGTATTACTCTCAAGTATATGTCAGAGACAGAAAAATATTTCAAATGATTCAGATATGTTGTTATTATGTTGGCCACCCATTAGAACCACCTGGAAAATATTTGAAAAATAAAAAGCAAGAAACTACTACAGATGACTGGCTCATCTTCAAAAGTTAAGTTTCACTTTTTCTAGGGGTAATTTTCTAATCTTCCTCAGGATCAGGTTGAACATACAGCTAGAGCTAAGAACCACTGACTGAGATTCTAAAGGAGTAATTATAAACATACTCTCACACACTCTTTCCCTCTCATTGTGCCTCTGAGTAAAACCAATTAAAACTACATTCTCAAATTTAACACCCCCCAAACTAAAACCTTGACTGGAAAAAATACACCTTACATATTAAAATGACCAATATATGAAAAATAGGAAAGATGCTATATAGCCAAAAATGAAGGTATAGTAGAGTAAAATTGCCTCAATAAAATATTATCCAGGAGAGAGGAGGCAAGATGGTGATGGAGTAGGACGGAGCAGATTTCAGTTCCTTGTATACAAGGGAGAGAATCCTGTCTGATCGGCGGAGGAGAAGCCAGGCAGCCAGCAGTTGCTCAGCATATATGAAAATAAGAGACAAGAAAGCTTGATGGTCACGGAGGATCCAGACAGTAGGGAGACAGCAGCTGTACAGTAGAGTCTCCGGGATGGAGCAAAGACAGGAACAGCAGGGAATTCGGGGGGTGCACAGTCCAGTCTTAAGGAAGTGGCTGTGGAATTTTCAGGACCCAATATACCTGGGCTACACAGCAGCCATCTTTCTTGAGAAGAGCAAGCCTCTCCCAGGAGAAGATTAATTACCTTGCCCTGTGAGATACCACTTTCCTCACCCTCTGGAAATCCCCTTACTACAACCCCTGAAATCCTGTTTACTCCATTCAGCAACTTTTTTTGTTCTTTTTTTCAGTTTTGCTCTGTCTTGGTGTTCTGTTTCAGTGTTTGTTTGTTTGTTTGTTTTCTCCTGTCCTGTATATTAATCCTTACTGAGGAGACAGCAACATAAACACACTCAGGGATCCTCAGAAACTGCCTGTAGGGCACAGCCAAACCGTACACTATCCTGGAAAACAGACTGGTGCCTTCCCCTCATGAGAGAGCCATGAAAACATCCTCCCAGCATCTAGCAAACCCAAAATCTGGTGTCTGGAAGCCACTAGGGGCCACACCCTGCCAAGTACAGGGAAATAATCCTGGACAGGCAAGCTAGTAGTTCAAGGGAGGAGGGGGAAACCTAACATATTCTCTGAAGTCTCAAAGGCACCTGCCACAAGAGATCAAGGAATCACAGCCCCCTATTTCCACCAGAAGCCCTCTTAAAAATAGTTGGGCCTGCAACTGGTAAAAGATTGATGGTAGACTAGCAGGCATAAACAGGCAGAGGTGGTTCCTGTGGCAGCCCGGGGCATTTGTAGATACACCTCTGGACCCAGTGTTGATAAAAGCCAGCTTTGCAGAGCAACTTGGCCCACCTTAAGAGCAGCCAAGTCTGGAGGAATCAGCCACAAACTGTGGATCACCAGTAGCTTCAAGAAAGTGGCAGAGGGCCAGATGTGGACAGCACCTGTCATTGGCTTACACCAGATTCAGACATCAGAGTGCTATCGAAAGGGAGAAACCAGAAGGTAAGATCTAAACTGTGCTTAGACAAATTCACTTGACCCTTTTCTCATTATCTTAGCTATTTTTCTTTGTATAGCTTTTATTTATTTATGTGTTTGTTTTCTAATAAAGGCATTTTAGTTTATTTGCTTTAGGATGTACAATGTAACCCCTCATCTTATTCCCTTTGAATTCTTTTTTTAATATATTTTATTGATTATGCTATTACAGTTGTCCCATTTCCCCCCCTTCATTCCCCTCCATCATGCACACACTCTCCCACCCACATTTCCCCCTTTAGTTCATGTTCATGTGTTTTAAGTTCTTTAGCATTTACATTTCTCATACTATTCTTGCCCTCCCCCTGTCTATTTTCTACTTACCATCTCTGCTACTTATTCTCTGTACCTTTTTCCCCTCTCTCTTCCTTCCACTCCCCTGTTGCTAACCCTCCATGTGATCTCCATTTCTGTGGTTCTGTTCCTGTTCTAGTTTTTGCTTAATTTGTTTTTGTTTTAGGGGTGGTTGTTAATCATTATGAGTTTGCTGTCATATTACTATACATGTTTTTTATCTTCTTTTTCTTAGATAAGTCTCTTTAACATTTCATATAGTAAGAGCTTGGTGATGATGAACTCCTTTAACTTGACCTTATCTGAGAAGCACTTTATCTGTCCTTCCATTCTAAATGATAGCTTTGCTGGATAGAGCAATCTTGGATGTAGGTCCTTGCATTTCATGACTTGGAATACTTCTTTCCAGCCCCTTCTTGCCTGTAAGGTCTCCTTTGAAAAATCAGCTGACAGTCTGATGGGAAGTTCTTTGTAGGAAACTGTCTCCTTATCTCTTGCTGCTTCTAGGATTCTCTCCTTCATTTTTATCTTGAGTAATGTAAGTATGGTGTGCCTGGTGTGTTCATCCTTGGGTCCAAATTCTTTGGGATTCTCTGAGCTTCTTGGACTTCCTGGAAGTCTATTTCCTTTGCCAGATTGGGGAAGTTCTCCTTTATTATTTGTTCAAATAAGTTTTCCACTTGTTGCTCTTCCTCTTCCCCTTCTGGTACCCCTATAATTCAGATGTTGGAATGTTTAAAGACGTCCTGGAGCCTCTCCTCATTGTTTTGAATTCTTGTTTCTTCACTCTTTTCAGTTTGGTTGTTTCTTTTTTCCTTCTGGTTAACTCCTTTGATTTGAGTCCCAGTTTTCTTCTCATTACTATTGGTTCCCTGTGCATTTTCCTTCATTTCACTTAGCATAGCCTTCATTTTTTCATCTAATTTGTGACCAAATTCAACCAATTCTGTGAGCATCCTGATCACCAGTGCTTTGAACTGTGCATCTGATAGGTTGGCTATCTCTTAGTTGCTTAGCTGTATTATTTCTGGAGCTTTGATCTGTTCTTCTCTTTTGGCCATTTTTTTGTCTTGTAATGCCAGTTACATACTGAAGGGTGGAGCCTTCGGTATTCACCAGGGTGGGAAAACCCCTGTCACTGGATTGTGATGCTGTATGGGGGGGTGGGGTCCATTGCACTCTGCTCTCTGTCAGACCTCAGTCCTTTCTGCCGCTCCCCCCAAGCAAGCTGGGCCCTTCTGGTGCTGGTTCCCTGGGTGGGGGGCTTGTGTACATTCTAGGATCCTGTGGGTCTCTCCAACGAGCTCTCCTATGAGGCTGGGAGTCTCTCCCTGCATGTCAACCCCCACAGGTGTTTTCAATTGGTGTTTTGAGGTTTTATTTCCCAGCACTGGGACCCTGAGTTGCCTGGTCTATCTCACTCACCAGTTATGTACGTGTGAATGTGGGACTGCAAGGTCAGCCAGCCACCTTGTGTGCAGTGACTCACTCCATACTCGCCCCTAGCTGGGTCTGCCTGTTGCCATCCCACACCTGGGGTCTTCCAACTGCTGCCTGGGTACCCAGGTTCTTGCCCACTGCCATCTTGCATGCCTGGGGTTCCTTGCACACCCGGTGTCACTGCTTCTTATGCTGCAACCCTTCTCTGCTCGGCCACCCAACTCCACCCCGCCTGCTGGTCTAGATGAATGTGTCTGTTTCAGCTCCTTGGCTGTCCGACTTTCCATACAGTTCAATTTTCTGTCAGTTCTGGTTGTTATTTTGTTTCTAAATTTTTGTTGTCTTTATTTTGGTTGTATGAGGATACACAGTGTGTTTACCTACACCTCCATCTTGGCCAGAAGTCCTCTTTTATTTATTTTTGTAATCTATTTTTATTTTATTTTGGGGGCTGTAATTTTTCCTCATATATCCTATTCTACTCTTATCTTTGATTACTCCAGTTCCCTTATTATCTAAATTTATTATTTTTGTTACTTTTTCTGTGTTCCTTTCTCCCATTTTTCTCTTTTAATTCATTTTGAGTAGTTCTCTTTCCCTTTCTCCTCACATAATCCCCTTTTATTTCTTTGGTCCTGTCATAGTTTTTTTATTTCCTCCTTTCTCTACTATTCCATCTTTCTTTCTGCTTTTAATATTCTTTGCCCTCTTGTTGTTAAAATTTCTGTGGTGATCAGAGAGCAGTTTGCTTGATGTGGTGTTGTTTTTGAGTTGTTGAGCTTTGCTCTGCCAGCACTTATACAACAGTGCATAACACATGGTGGAGGATGAGCCTCTTAGTCAGACAGACAGAGGGGAGTTACCAGTACCAAATGGGCAAATAACAATCAGGACTGAAGTACAACAGAAGAGTCCATATAACCCACACAGAGAACATACCTAGAATATACAGATCAGTGGATCAAGGAGTCTGTACCACTGGGGCCCATAGGACCACACCACAGGCAGAGAGTCAAAGCAAATGAATCTAATACATAAAAACAAACACAAAGAGACAACTAAAATAGGGAGACAAAGAAAAAATAAAGAAAAGAAAAGGAGTAATACTCAGAAAAAGAGCTAACTGAAATTTAGGGAAGCAATTTATCAGACATAGAGTTCAGAGTAATGGTTATAAAGATGCTCAAAGATCTTGAAAACTATAAGAAAATGAGTAGGATATACATCGATATGAAAAAAACATAGAAACATTGAATAAGAATCAGATGGAAGCAAAGAATGAAATATCTGAAATGAAGAACACAGTAGAAGGAATTAAAAATAGGTTAGATGAAGCAGAGGGTTGAATCAGTGAGTTGGAAAATAAGGTAGAGTAAAACAACTAGTCAGAGAAACAAAATGAAAAAAGACACAAAAAGAATAAGGATAGTTAAGGAAGCTTTGAGATACATGAAATATAATAATATTTGCATCATAGGGACCGCAGAAAGAGAATAAAAGGAGCAAGGGATACAAAACCTGTTGGAAAAAAATAAGGACAGATCACTTCCGAAACTTGGTGAGAGAAGTTGTCATGAAAATCCAGGAAGCACAGAGGGTCCCAATCAAGATGAACCCAAAGAGGCCCACTCCAAAACACATTATAATCAAAATGGCAAAATTTGAAGACAAAAGGAGAATCTTAAAGGCAGCAAGGGAAAAACAGCAAGTATTATACAAGGGCACTCCAATAAAACTGTCAACTGATTTCTCAATAGAAACACTGCAAGCCAGAAGGGATTAGCACAAAATATTCTGAGTAATGAAAAGCAATGACCTACAACCAAGAGTACTATATCTAGCAAAGCTCTTACTTAAAAGGGAAGGTGAAATAAAGAGCTTCTGGGCAAAAGAAGACTAAAAGAGTATGTCTGTACCATGCAAGCACTGCAAGAGATGCTAAAAGGACTGCTATAAAAAGGAGAGAGAAAATATAGGTACAAAGGGAAAATGGCAATGAATAAGTATGTATCAATAATAACCTTAAATGTAAATGCATTAAATGCTTGAATCAAAACACATAGAGTAGCTGCATGGATAAGAAAATAGGACCTGAATATTTGCTGTCTATGAGAACAGACATTAAAATAAAAGATGTGCACAAGCTGAAAATGAAGAAATAAAAAAATTATTCTATGTAAGTGACATGAAGAAAAGCAAGGGTTGCAATACTTAGACAAAATAAACTTCAAAATGAAAGGCATAATAAGAGACAAAGAAGGTCATTATATTACTTAAGAGAGTAGTTCAACAAGAGGATATAACTCTTGTAAACATATATCACCCAATATAGGTGCACCTAATATATAAAGAAAATATTGGAGGATTTTAAGAAAGAGATAGACAGCAATACAGTTATTGTAGGGGATTTTAATGCCCTACTGTCAAAATTGGATAGGTCTTCCAAACAAAGAATCAACAAAAATATTGTGACACTAAAGGACACTCTATATCAAATGGACTTAATTGATATTTGTAGAACATTTCACCCAAAGAAGCAAAACACACATTCTTCTCAAACACACATAGATCATTCTCAAAGATAGACTACATGGTAGGACAAAAACAAGCCTTAATAAATTCAAGAAAATCTCAGTCATACCAAGCATCTTCTTGGATCACAACCACTTGAAACTAGAGACCAAAGTCATAGGAAAAAAACCTTCAAAAACATTCAAATACATGGAGGCTGAATAATATGTTATTAAATAATGAAAGGGTTAACAATGACATCAAGGAAGAAACCAAAAAATATCTGGAAACAAATGCAAATGAACACACAACAGTCCAAAACCAATGGGACACTGTGAAGGCAGCACTGAAAGGAAATTTTGTAGTAATTCTAGACTACCTAATGAAGACTACTTACATTACTCTATCCCAAGAAAAAAGAATAGAGGACCCAAATGAATAAAATGACAAATGAAAGAGGAGAAGTAACAACTGATACTTTTCCTCTAGTATACAGAGGAGAAGTATGTAATACATATATATATATATATATATTATACTATATACTAGTTCTTATATAGTCTCCTCCTGTCTGTGATACAGACACACAAAGGATTGTAAGAAGTTACTCTGAATAACTACATGCCAAGAAATTGGACAATGTGGGCAAAATGGATAAACTTTTAGAAACATAAAATCTTCTAAAACTAAATCAGGATGAAGCAGAAAACCTGAATAGATTGATAACAACTAGCAAAAGTAAAGCAGTAATAAAAGAAACTACTGACACACAAAGCCATGAACCAGATGGCTTCATAGGTGAATTTCACTAATCATTCAAAGAAGAACTAACAACTCTCCTTTTCAAACTACTCCAAAAATTTCAAGAAGAGGGCAGACTCCCAAGCTCTTTTTATGATTCCAGCATCATCCTAATCCCAAAACCAGTTAATGGCACAACAAAGAAACAAAATTACAAGTTAATATCTCTGATGAATGTAGATGCTAAAATTCTTAACCAAATACTAGCAAACTGAATCTAACAATATATTAAAGTTATCATATATCATGACCAAGTAAGATTTATTTCAGGGATTCAAGAATGATACAATATTCACAAATCAATAAATGTGATACATCACATAAACAAAATGAAAAGCAAAAATCACATGATCATTTCAATAGATGCAGTAAAAGCATTTGATAAAATCCAGCACTCACTTATGATAAAAACTCTCAGTAAAGTGGGATTAGAGGTAACATACCTGAATATAAAGGCCATATATGACAAACTCACTGCAGCATCATACTCAATAGGCAAAAATTATACCATTACCCTTAAGATTGGGAACAAGACAGGGATGTGTACTTTCACATCTCTCATTCAACATAGTACTAGAAAGTTCTAGCCGCAACAATCAGACAAGAAGAAATAAAAGTATCCAAATTGGCAAAGTGGAAGTAAAACTATCATTGTTTGCAGACTACATGATAGTGTACATACAAAGCCCTATAAACTCCCCAGGAAAACTGCTTGACCTAAAAAATGAATTAAAAAAAGTAGCAGGATACAAAGTCAATACTCAAAAATTGGTGACATTTTTGTACACAAACAATGAACCATCAGAAAAAGAAGCTAAGAAAAAAATCCTATTTACTAAAGCAGGAAAAACAAAATAAAGTAATTAGGAATAAATTTAACCAAAGAGGTAAAAGGCCTGAACTCAGAAAACTATATAACACTGAAGAAAACAATTTGGGAAGGTACAAAGAAATGGAAGCATATACCCCATTCACGGATTGGAAGAATTAACATCATTAAAATGTCCATATTACCGAAAATGATCTATAGATTCAATTCAATTATTATTAAAATACTAAGGGTATATTTCACAGACCTAGGACAAATATTTCAAAATGCATATGAAACCAAAAAAGACCGTGAATAGTCACAGCTATCTGGAGAGAGAAGAACAAAGTTGGAGGTATCACAATACCTGGTACCAAACTGTTTGGCCTGGTACTGGCATAAGATCAGGCACATAGATCAATGGAACAGAATAGAGAGCCCACAAACCCATGACTTTATGGTCAATTAATATTTGACAAAGGGGGCAGGAGCATAAAATGGAGTAAAAATAGGCTCATCAATAAACGCTGTTGGGAGAACTGGACTGGTAAGCACAAAAAAATGAAACTAGACTACCAACTGACACCACACATCAGAATAAACTTGAAATGGATAAAAGACTTAAATGTAATTTGTGATACCATAAAAGTCTAGTGGAATACATAGGCAGTAAAATTTCAAATAACCCACACAGCAAAATTTTTGCTGATGTATCTCCTAGGGTAAGAGAAATAAAGAAAAAAATAAACAAATGGAACTACATCAAATTAAAAATCTTCTGCCTAGTTAAAGAAACCAGCATCAAAATGAAAAAGGAACCAGATGTATGGGAGAAAATATTTACCAAAGATACATCAGACAAGGGTTCAATATCCAAAATATATAAAGAACTCACATGACTCCACACCAAGACAAACAATCCAATTAAAAAATGGGCAAAGGACTTGAACAGACACTTCTCCAAGGAGGACATACAGAAGGTCTAGAGACATATGAAAAGATGCTCAGTATTGCTAGCCATTAGAGAAATGAAAATTAAAACCACAATGAAATAGCACTTCACACCTGTTAGAATGGCCATCATTAATAAATCAACAAATAACAAGTACTGGCAAAGATGTGGAGAAAAGGGAACCTAATGCACTGTTGGTGGGAAAGCAGACTGATGTAGCCACTGTAGAAAACAGTATAGAATTTTCTTAAAAAAACTAAAAATGAAATTTCCTTTTGATACAGTGATTTCACTACTTAGATTATACCCTAACAATCCTGAATCACCAATCCAAATAAATGTATGCACCCCAATATTCATAGCAGTGTTGTTTACAATAGCCAAGTGCTAGAAACAGCTTAACTGCCCATCAGTAAATGAGCATATAAAAAAACTGGTACATTTATGAAATGGAATACTATAGCAGAAAGAAAGAAGGAACTTCTATTTTTCATGACAGCATGGATGGGACTGGAGAGTGTTATGCTAAGTGAAGCAAGTCAGGCGATGAAGGACAAATACTATATGATATCACCTAAAGCGGAACCTAATCAACAAAACAAACAAACAAGCAAAATAGAACCAGAGACTTGGAAATAAAGAACAAACTAACAGTGACCAGAGGGGAGGAGGGAGAGAGATAACAGGGGAGGATAGGGGAGGGGTCATCAAGGAACATGTATAGAGGACCCACAGCATGGACAATGGGGCAAGGATTGACTGTGGAAGTGGGGAGGGGGGTGGGTGAGGCAGGGGAGAGCAATGGAGGAAAATGTGGGGCAATTGTAATTGAACAGCAAATTAAAAAAAAGAAGAATATAAATTCATTAGTAACTTCTTGGTAAAGAAATCACAATAAAATATTTACTTAACAAAGAAAAATGGGCCAAAGACCTGAATACACACTTCTCCAAGGAGGACATACAGATGGCCCATAGATATAAAAAAAGATGCTCAACATCACTAGCCATCAGAGAAATGCAAATCAAAACCACAGTGATGTATCACCTCAAACCTCTCAAATGGTTATTATTAATAAATCAACAAACAAGTGCTGGTGAGGATATGGAGAAAAGGAAACCCAAGTGCACTGTTGGTGGAAATGAAGATTGGTGCAGCCATTGTGGAAAACAATATGGAATTTTCTCAAAAAATTAAAAATGGAACTGTGTTTTGACTCAGTAATCCCACTGCTTGGAATATACTGTAAGAATTCCAAAATGCCAATTCAGAAGAACCTATGCACCCCAATGTTCATAGCAGTGCTATATTCAATAGCCAAGTTATGGAAACAGCCCTAAGTGCCCACAAATGGATGAATGGAAAACTGATACATTTACACAATGGAATACTATGCAGCAGAAAAAAGAGGAAGGAATCCCTATCCTTTGTGACAACATGGATGCAACTGGAAACTAGTATGCTAAGTGAAATAAGCCAGGGAGTGAAAGACAAATACCATATGATTTCACTTATAAGAGGAATCTATTGAACAAAATAAACTAAGGAGAAAAATAGAACCAGATACATGGAAAGAGGGAACAGTCTGACAGCTCCTAGAGGAAAAGGGAGATGGGGGAGAATGGTGGAAAGTAGGAGAAGAGAATAGTCTAAGACCATGTATGAATGACCCATGGTCATGGACAGCAGTGTGAGGATTGACTGTGGCAGCAGGAGGTTGGCTTGATGAAGCATGGCAAAAGTGGAAAAAACTGGAACAACTGTAATAAAATAAACAGGAATAAAAAATAATTACAGCCCAGGGCAAATACAATATATGCCCTAAAAAGTACAGAATGTTATATGATTAATGAGAATGAGGGCTAGTACTGGGGAATAATTAGGGAAGAGCATTTTAGGCCTGAATGCATTAGGTTTTTGACAGACCAAGATGAGGGTCAAGGCAAGCCAGGCAGAGGGAACAAACAACATTGGATCTGTGGGAGGTGCATTATATTCCCACCAGTAGGGTGCAGGATACAGCAGGAGTTGAGCTTAGAAAGGTAGGTTGAGTCAGGTGCCACAGGACCTAGAACATCTTAGTCTGGCATTCATGGTGCTGCACAGCAGACTGTAAATTATCTTCACATTCTCCATCTGGCCCTCTGGCCTCATTATCTATATCCATCCTGGACACTGTGTTCAACTACTGACCAGATGGGAAACCTCTTGACCTGTCAGTATGAGCAAGGAAGTACAATAAGGTAATGTTTACCTTTTGCTAAGTGACTCCTAGGAACCAGATCTTATATTCAAGATCTGGAAAGACAGAAAAAGAAGAGTTATTTTCCAGAAGTCATAACCTTTCAAAAACATGACAGGCACATCACAATCCTGCACTCTAGAGGACCCTAGAGGAAAGCCATTGTCAAAGGCCAAAGCAAGAATAGAGGGATAAGAAGAGTCACCTGAACATAAATGACTTATTGGACCCTGGCCATGGTTAGAATGTGGCTCTCAGGTGTCTGTGTTCCTCAGGTGAATTAGGTCAGCCTGTGGTTGCTCAATCAGCAGGTTGCCTCTCATTTCTTGCTTCCACCTCTCCTTTCACAATCTCCCCTCTCCCACCTGACAGAACAGCTCTTACCATCTGACATCTTACTAAATACATCTTCCTAAATACACTGTGTAATATGTACCAAATGACAGCACAATAAGAAAAGTCAGAGGTAAAAGAGAAAAGTCCCAGGAAAGCAAAGCAACAGAAACTTTCTAGAAAGAAGTCCAATGGGGCTGTGTCATCATCATCTGTGCCTGCTCCAGTAGGCAAGGGTATAATGGTGGCCACCAACAAATAGTTTCATTGAATGGAAACAGGAAAGAAGACTTTTTTAATCAGGAAGCAATTGTAATTTGGTTGACTGGTTTGACAATGAAGGCTGGGTTTGCCCACCAGCTTACGTAGAGGGCATTTTTCATAAATTGAATGAGCACAATCTGCAACTATTTAAAGCACAGAAAATATGTGGAAAATTCATTCTTCACATTGTTAAATTGATGACACAAATTTATATGTCAACTTAAAAATGTGCAAGCAGTCACATAGTTGTTTGATATTATTTTAATGAGGTCATTAGAGAAGTCTGAAGACCCCTGGACCTTCAATGGGTCTCCAAACTAATGTTGGGAAGTTTGTATAAACTGCTGAATTGAAATTCTAGTTTTGCTCTGCAGAGGGCAGCATTGATAAAACGTTATGAGATAAAAATAATTTTTTTTCTAACAGTTCTTTGGAGACTAACTTTTCTTTTTGCCTTCAAACAATTTAAAATAGAATACGAATGAGCTTTAGAGTTTGTGGCTTTAGGTGAGAATACCTGTTTGACCAGAACAGAAATATTGAAGATCTCTGTGTCAGGTACATTTTTCCAAGGCCAAAACAGTATTACATTTTGTTTTTCTGTTTTTAACCAATTTATTTCTAGAATTTAACAGTGCCCAACACCAAGTGGGTGCTCAAAAAGTGTTTGATGGAAGAACACTGCCAGCTCTAGGGAAGCTTTGGGTTAAGCATACAGTATAATTTCATGTTGGGGCAAGGATCCCTTGTCCCTGAAACCCTACCCCACTCAGATGGCTTGGGTCCAACAGTCATCAGAAAGGGCAGGTGCCCTCTATGATTAAAAAGGACTTTGGCACTGGCTGACACGAAATGGCCTGAATGTGACTACAGCTGTTTACAGTTCTCAGTGACTCCAGGAAATTATTTTCTGATGCCATTTCACCAAGAAAATCATGTGATTTCCTTATAGTGAGTTCATTTTTGCCAGACCTTAAATAAATGACCAAAAATGTAAATTTAAAGCATAGGTAGATCACATACAAAAATAGTCCATAGTTAATATTAAACACTGCTTTGTCAGGAATTAAAAGATTCTTCCAAAAATAAGGCAGGGAAGGGAGATCAGATTGGAAGAAAAAGCATGAAGAAATGAGTTTATACTCTGCAGCTACCAATTCCTTTTTCTAACACTTCTCTTTCTGAAAATAAAAACTGCCTTCAGGCAAGTTTTGACATATGGGTGTTAGTTTAATATGTGGGCCTTTGAACAGTTGTTTAATTGGAATTGAAATACAAGGTCAAACTCTCAGTAGGAGGAATTTCAGCAACAGGCACAGATGTGTGTGCTGGAGGTTGGGAGGTGGTTTCCAGATGACAGCTCTGCAGCTATTGCTGAGCCCTCTAGGCAGGTGTGAAGGGAGCACCAGGGCCTCCAATTAGTCCTTCTGCCAGCTTCTCTTCATCACCATGGCACAATCACAAGACTGTCAGTGACAAGGGACATGGTATTTTCAAGGGACTGAAAGTTACAAATATATAATGATAAAAACCATAGGTTACTTTCAACTACCAGTTCTCTTGGTTTTTCCTAAAATTGGGAACATCTCACAAAGTACGCACACATGTGCATGTGTGTGTATGTATATATAAAATTAATATCATATTAGGTATGCATACTATAAGTGCATATAGATACAAAAATTTAAGCAAAAAATTCATGGCAAATATGACATTAACATATTTCCCCAAGCAAACAAAACAGCTGGCAGCTCTCACTGAGCTTACCAGTGTGGGCCCTTGCACAAAGAAAAAGACAGACTGCAAAATGAACACTGAGGGCCAGGCCTGTTAAGTAAATTATTAAAAACACATTCACTCTGTGGTTGAATCTACAGAAGACCAGCGTGCATACTGCATGACATCATGGCTTTAGCTGTGCCCATTTCTTCACTTTCTCCAAGATGTAGAATAGCCATTTTTAGACTAGGTATTATCTGACTCACTGGCAAGCTGGCTATTCAGGCATTGGCTTATTACAGATGACGCCATTAACTTCCTATTTCCAGATGATAATGCTAGGATTCTTGTATCAAAGTGCAATGGACTGAATATTTATGTTCCCACCCCCTCAAATTCATATGTTGAAATTCTAACACTTGTGGTGATAGTATTAGGAGATAGAGCCTTTGGGAGATGGCATTTTTCCTGCAACTTGTGAACTGGAAAGTAGCTTCCAGTTTACTGTTAATAAGAAAACAGTCCTAGACCACCTTAATATGGAGGCACTGACTAAGTGTTCTTTACCAGGAGGGTGAGAGGAAGGACAGGATAGATGGCTATCATTCATGTTCAATGAAATTTTTACTTGCTTCTCTTCACTATCAATAAGCAGAGGATTATCCCCAGAAATGTCAGAAAGATGGCATGTGAGGCTCTCAGGAAGGAGTTTTGCTGGTCAAAACCTGCATCCTTAAACCTCAGTAGCAGCCGGGGAATGCCCAAGATAACATGTACCCGTAGGAGGGGCAGTGCCTGCAGGAGGCCTGGAGCTTACCTTCCAGGCACTTCCTCATGAGTCAGACCCAAGGAGATCTGGTGACCCCTTGGGTATGAAAATGGTTCTGAAGCTGTGGGGATGGAACATTAACTGAAAAAGAAAATGTAATGCCCACATACCGACTCCTCAGAGGAATTAAAGGTCTTAGAAGGGGCAAAGACACACAGCTTTAGCTTAGTGTTTTGATTGTTACTTTGTGTTTTTAGACATCCTGTAGTTTCCCTTTCAATCTCAAAGAAAGTTTGAAATTCATCCAGATTCTTAAAATACAACCAACTTAATTATATCATGTTTAGAAAAATTAATGTCTTACAATATTTTCAGAAGGAGAAGGCAGGGAAGGGTCTCTCTTATAAAAAAAACAAAAACAATAATAAAGTGATTGAATTCACCAAAGGCCAGGAATAATCACATACTCCTCATATAGGGGTGGACAAAAGTAAGTTTACAATTGCAAATACATGAAATACAGAGTTTATTATAGTATTATTTATTAATTATTATATTACTTATTTGTATTATGTTTCTTATTCTTATTATTGCTGTTATTTTGTACCTTACTAATGCTTTATCTTTCAGGTAATGATGGCTGATAACTCAACCTATTTTTGCCAACCCCTATATTATATATATATATACACATGTATTATATATACATTATATATATATAAAATAAAAGAGATTCCATGAAAAGCTTCAAAAAGAAAAGAATATTGCATCCTGTTGATATCAGCCCTTGTAAATAAATGTCACTGTAAAGACAATATCCATGGTTAGAGTTAATATATTATTTCCATTTGCGTCTTAAAGGGAGGAAGGGAAAGGGGAAGGAAAGGGAAGAGGAAAAGACAAGAGCTAATATAGCTTTGAGATGTTTGACATGTGTCCACTTCTCTTTCTCATTAAGCAAGTGGAGAACATGCTCCCTGGGAGAAAAGTGAAGCCATTCCCCATGGCATGCCCCTTCCCCAAGAACAGTTACTTTTTTCAGAGGGAGATGTGTTATCTTTCTGGGGGTTAAGCAGCTAGCTTCAGGAAGTGTTAGGAATTGGAAGATTTAATCTACCTCATTGCAAAGACCTTTGTCAGGGCTGATATATGAAGCAGTTGTTTGCTACACAAACCCTGAGAATTTAAATGCTGGTCAGAATAACACTGAGGAGCTTTTCTCCTTCCTGATGGCGTGGCTCAGTGCCCAACTTTGGCAGGCTGGCTTCCTGGCTGGATGTTTTTCATCCACACCTGTGGACCTTAGGAAAACAAGGATGACCTCAGTAGGTGTGGCCTTGATTTCTTTTCCATCATTCCATCACCACTTTTGAGATGTAGAAATTGAATGAACATTCACACTAGAAGCATCCACTCAAACAAACAGGTCAGGGAGGAGACCTTCCTCACTCTATGTTCAGCAAGTCAGGTTTGGGCCACCTCCTGACTTGCTGAACAGGCTGTGGTCTTGCAACATGGTATGGTTGGCCTTCTATTGTATGGTTCATCCAGAAGTAGATGGCTTTGCTTCTTAACCAATAAGCCCAGAGCCTGTGGCAGAGCAAGGAAGCCACCCTTTTAAGGTCTTTGATTGCAGATTAAGCCACACCATTGAAGAACTGCCTTTGTGTACTATATTACCTTGGCTTCTCTTAAAAGTGCTATTTCTGAACTACCTTTTCACATATGGCTACAGAAGTTAGCCATATGTGACAGAAGTTATATGAGCTATAGGAACATTTCTGTGTTAGCTACTGTATAGATGCTGTTGAGTATGTGACCCAAAGCAGGTTGACAGCATTGATCCCTTTTCTCAGGCCTTTTAGAAGAAATGTATCTCGGTTTGAAGAAGCAGAAAACTGTGTATATTTCTCCTGAGTATTAGCATGTTTTTCTCTTTTGGGCATCATTAATCTTCTAACTCATAAAATTCCTGTGTTTGAGTTGCATGCTAGAAAATTCAAAGCCAAGCATATTGCTCACTTCCAACAAAACTTGTATAGTACCTATAGAGTGCATATTCTGTATGTACTCTGGACTTGAGTCCATTCTATTTTCTTATCCTTGTTTTCTTTTTACCCTAGTTGCTTTCATCTCTAAGCTGTTGTTTATTACCTTGTGTGTATTCTAGAGGTTCTCTGTATTAGTCAGAGTAGGCTAACTGCAGTCAAAAATGGCTCCAAAATATGAACACCATATAACAGATTGACTTCTTTTTAAAATTTCTTTTCTTTCTCTTTTTTTAAAACATATTTTATTGATTATACTATTACAGTTGTCCCATTTCCCCAATTTTATTTCCTTCTGCTCTGCACACCCTCATCCCCCCCTTTAGTTCATGTCCATGGGTCATACATATAAGTTTCGTGGCTTGTATATTTCCTATACTATTGTTAATCTCCCCTGTCTATTTTCTATCTACAATTTATGCCACTTATTCCCTATACCTTTTCCCCTCTATCCCCTTCCCAATCCCCCAGTAATAACCCTCCATGTGATCTTCATTTCTGTGATTCTTTTCCTGTTCTACTTTTATGCTTAGTTCATTTTTGTTTTTGTTTTTAAGGTTTGGTTGTTAATACTTGTGAGTTTGTTGTCATTTTACTGTTCATAGTTTTCAGCATCTTCTTTTTCTTAGATAAGTCTCTTTAATATTTCATATAATAAGGGCTTGGTGATGATGAACTCCTTGAATTTGACTTTATCTGGGAAGCACTATATCTGCCCTTCCATTCTAAATGATAGCTTTGCTGGATAGAGTAATCTTATATGTAGGTCCTTGCCTTTCATGACTTTGAATACATCTTTCCAGCCCCTTCTTGCCTATAAGGTTTCTTTTGAGAAATCAGCTGATAGTCTTATGGACACTCCTTTGTAGGTAACTATCTCCTTTTCTCTTGCTGCTTTTAAGATTCTCTCCTTATCTTTAATCTTGAGTAATGTAATTATGATGTGCCTTGGTATGTGCTTCCTTGGGCCTAACTTCCTTGAGACTCTCTGAACTTCCCGGACTTCCTGGAGGTATATTTTCTTGGCAAGATAGGGGAAGTTCTCCTTTATTATTTGTTCAAAGAAGTTTTCAATTTCTTACTCTTCCTCTTCTTCTTCTGGCTCTACTATGACTTGGATGTTGGAACATTTAAACATGTCCTGGAGGTTCCTAAGCCTCTCGTCACATTTGTGAATTTTTATTTCTTCATTCTGTTCTGATTAAATGTTTATTTCTTCCCTCTGCTTCAAACCATTGATTTGAGTCCCAGTTTCCTTCCCTTCATTGTTGGTTCCCTGTACATTTTCCTTTATTTCACTTTTCATAGCCTTCACTTTTTCCTTTATTTTGCAACCATACTCAACTGATTCTGTGAGCTCCCTGATTACCAGGGAAATCTGGTAATCTGGTAATCTGTAGGTTGGCTATCTCTTCATCACTTAGTTGTATTTTTTCTGAAGCTTTGATCTGTTCTTTCATTTTGGCCTTTTTTGGGGGGTTGGAGGGTCTCCATGCACTTCTTATGTAGTAAGGGGAGGATCCTTAGGTGTTCACAAGGGCAGGGACACCCAAGTCACTGTGTTGTTGTGACACTGTTAGTGGGAGAGGAGTCCAACAGGAAGCAGTGCTGCTTGCTCTGCTCTCTGCCGGTTTTTAGTTGCTTCCGGGGTTACCCACAAGCAAATTGGGCCCTTCTGGTGCTGATTCCAAGATCAGTGGGTTTGTGTATGTTCTAGGACCCTATGGGTCTCTCCAGTGAACTCTCCTGTGAGGCTGGAAGTTTCCTGATGCCACAACCCTCACAGTTTTTTTTTCAGTCAGAGGTTTTGAGGCTTTATTTTCCCATGCTGGGATCCTGGGTTGTGCAGTCTGTCTCACTCCCCAGTTGTTCCTTCTGGTTTATCTGCATGCAAATGTGGAACTGCCTGCTTTGCCAGCTGCCACCTCACCTGCTCCTCCAGCTGTTGCCTTTCCATGAGTCCTCTCCACTCCAGCTGCCCAACTCTACACCTCCTACTGGTCTGGATGAATGTTTCTTCTTTAACTCCTTGGTTGTTGGACTTCTTTACAGTTCAATTTTCTGGCAGTTCTGGTTGGTTTTTGTTTTTAAATTTGTTGTTCTCCTGTTGGTTGTGCGAGGAGGCACAGTGTGTATACCTATGCCTCCATCTTGACCAGAAGTCTGTAGCTGACTTCTTACTTACCCTACCTTCAATATATATATAGCCCCACAACGGCTCTAAGAAGTAGCAAGATACTCAAATACTTAACCACTTCAGCCTGGAAATGATACATACCATTCCTTTCACATTTCATTAGACAGAACCAGTCACCCAGGTGCAAATCTGCTAGGAAACATTGTTCTCAATTGGTCAGCCACTTCCTAAAAACAACTCTAGGTGGGAGGGGAACACAAATTTTTGGTGGTCAGATATGGTTTCTGCCGCACTCCCTACATTTCTCTAAGGATTGGGAGAATTATACTAACTCAGTTGAATGTCTACAAAAAGGAACAATCTCTTGACCTTGTCAAAGAACAGCACTATCAAGAAGTAACCAAAATTATGATGATCTACAGCTGGGCTCTATGCTGGGTATTGTAGGATGTACCAAAGTATGAGTTATAGTTCTTACCCTCAAGTTGATGATAGTGTTTCATATACACCTTCCATACTTCTGCTTCCATGATTAGGTAGAGACATGGCATCCCCCCAAGTTGTTCTGTGGTAGAGAAATTCTACCAGGTTTCTTCTCAACCCTCACCAGACTCTATAATTGGAAGGGTCAGATACACCTAGGAGCTAGCTCTGTGAAATAAAAAAAAGCTCTTCTGCAGTGACCTTTAAGGTTCCCAGTAAACTAAGAAGGCAAGGACTTTTCATTTCTAGTATTCATTCTGAGGTGGCCTTGGGAAAAGGGCTTAATTGCTTCCTGCCTAGATTCCTGGCCTGTAAATTAAAGATAATGATACTTGCCTACCTTGCCCTCGGAATTAATTAGTGGTTGTGTTACACTTTGAGGCTACAAATGAAAGGCTTCTGTGTAACTCAGTATACCACCGTCATCATCACCATCATCATCATTGTCATCATTACTGTGTGTCCTGAAGATAATCAGATGAAATTTCCACACAAAGCTTCCAAGAGACTTGACCTTCCTGTCCTTTTCCTCTACATATTTTTAAGGGACTAACCACTTTCCTCTTCTTTTTTTTTCCCCAAAAACCTCATGTTTTATTGACTATTAGGAATATATGTACCCCACTCTCCCCTTCTTCATAACCTTTCCATCAAGTACTAAGAAAGTAATAACTAGCTATATCTGAGACATGATTCATATGCCCCCACTTGACAGTGCCTTTCTCCCAGCAAGTGAGATTAGACACTTTGACTATGCCCCAAACAATATAAGAGATATATCAGAAGCAGAGGGGAGGGAAAACTCTTACAGTATATTTTAAATCTTGGAACTGCTAAAAATTATTCTATTTTCTCCCAGAATATCTCACTAAATAAATTGCCCTTTGTTGCTTATTAGGTGACATAAAGAAGAGTATTACTAGTATTATTTCCTTTTAACTTATTACTCTAAGTTGGATCACACATTCTTAGGAGATGCTCAGTCACTGAACTCAATAAAAGTTCAAATTCTGATGTGAAAATTGAAGTCTTTTCCTGAGTAGATTGGCAAAGCTTTTGGTGACATCTTGCTCTTATACATGAGAACTAGAACCAGAGGTAGTGTGGGTTGTGAAGTGGTAAAAGTAGTCAAGTGAGTAAGGTCAGGCTACCACAGAAGAACTTGAATTTTCCTCAGTACATGGATTTAGTATTCCTGATCCAGTATCAAGAACGATAAAATCAAATGGTGACCTTACTAAGCAGTCCTAGTCCCTGGGACTAATTTAACTGGAATATAGCTACTCCTGGGGCATTAAACTGCAATAGTTTGCTAAGCCAGTGAAAGCCTTTTCACTTATCATTGATGCAGGTACTTCTTCCTTCAAAATTAGTATTGACATGAGAAAGCTGATCAGTATTGGAATAGCTGGAAGGCTCAGTCAATACTGTGATTCCAGCTTCAGCTTGTCTTCAAGTGAACAATAACAAGTTATAGAAGGGAATTGAAGTTCTAATTTTGAGATTTTGGTGACTCAAAATTAGTTGAGAAACCATGATAAAAGAAACATGTTTAAAAATTTTCCTGTATGCTAACTATTGTTTTATATGTTTGTATAAATAACTTAATCCCAGTTTGCTTTTTATTTATATTTTATTGATTATGCTATTATAGTTGTCCCAATTTTCCCCTCTTTGCCCCCCTTACCCTACCATTCCTCATATCCATGTGTCATGTGTATAGGTTGTTTGGCTATTCCATTTCCTATACTGTACTTTGCATCCCCATGGCTATTCTGTAACTACCTATTTGTACTTCTTAATTCCCTCATCTCTTCACCCATTCTCCCCTGACCCCCTCCCATCTGGCAACCTTCTGGTAACAAACTTTTCTCTTGATTTTAAGAGTCTCTCTTTATCTTCACCCTTTGGCCTTTTAATAATGATGTATAATAATGAAGTGGGCCTCTTTCCATCTATCATAATTGGGACTTTCTGTGCTTCCCGGACTTACACGTCTATTTCCTTCACCAAATTAAGGAAGTTTCCTTCACTGTTTTTTCAGATAGATTTCCAATTTCTTGATCTTTCTCTTCTCCTTGTGACACCCCTATGAGGCAAATGTTGGATTCTTAAAGTTGTCCCAGAGGCTGTTTATACCATCCTCATTTTTAAAAAGATTTTATTTATTCATTTTTAGAGAGGTGAAGGGAGAGAGAAAGAGAGGTGCTGGGGTCCAGCCTTGGCAGGGTTCAGGGTCCCCAAAAGATGGACGGCCCAGGCGACGAACGATGAGTCAGACACCTGATTGAATGCTGGAGAACAGCCAGCCTCTGTGGGTCTGACTGAACTCATAGAGTTTGACTTAGGCTTTATTTTTATAGAGATTGTTTGTTGTATAACATTAAAGGAACAGGTGCATGTCGTGATCAATTAAGCAGAAAAAAACAATACAGAGGTAACCAGGAAAAGTACAAGAATTTCCATAGTTTCAGTTATGTTAAACAAAAGTTGTTTTGACCAGGAGAACCATTAATCAGACAATTTGAACTAGCTCTATGTACAGAGTTTGAATGTCTTGTTTGTTAAAGGTCTTAGAATTTGACATGGGGCAAAAAGGTATGCTAGACTGAGCAGAGGTTAGGAAATTCTTTATAAGGCCTTTGTGATGTCTAACTTAGCTA
Source organism: Artibeus jamaicensis (assembly GCF_021234435.1). Taxonomy (NCBI): domain Eukaryota; kingdom Metazoa; phylum Chordata; class Mammalia; order Chiroptera; family Phyllostomidae; genus Artibeus; species Artibeus jamaicensis. The sequence continues at coordinate 873,707 of NW_026521822.1, forward strand.
TCTATCTTTCTGTCTAAAATGTTTCTTTATGTAATATGGACTCTAACTCCTTGGTATTTGTTTCTACGTGCTTAGTTTGTAGTAGCTAACCAGCTTCTCCTGTTTCTTTGCCTGTCTACTTCTAATTAATATATATTCCTGTCCAAGGTAGAGGAGGGGCTGTTACTCTATCAACTTTTAGATTTTCGGGGGCTACTTCATTAGGGGGGAACTTTGTTCTCTAGCCAAAAAATTATTTTGTACAACCTCATTGGAATTATGCGGATCTTTGGACCTGAAGTGCAGGTGTCTAAAAATCCCACCACCTATTAATCTCAACAACAAACATGCAAGGGAGAGATAGACAGGAAGTACAGCCACAGTTGCCTCTGCTGTGCAGCTGCATCTCATCCATCCCGACTGTGTCAAGGGACGGCTGTTGGTTGGTTCCCAGCAGAGAGGTAAAGAAACATCAATGTGCAAGACATATCAATCAGTTGCCTCTCACATGCCCCCAACTGGGAACCTGACCTGCAACCCAGGCATGTACTCTGACTGGGAATCGAACCAGTAACTTTTGATTCATAGGCTGGCACTCAATCCACTGAAATGCACCAGTGAAGGCATATACGGTCCTCAATTTTTTGGATTTGTTTTTCCTTCTTGTTGTTCTGCATGGTTGCTTTTGTTTTTGCTTTCTTCATGTTCCAAATCATTGATTTGATTCTCAGCTTCACCCATTCTACTGTGGTTTCTCTATAAATTGTTCTTTATTTCATTTAGTGTATCCTTTGTTTCTGACTGGGTCTTTTATGCTGCTGAGGCCCTCACTAAATTCCTTGAGCATCCTTATAACCATTGTTTTGAACTCTACATATGATAGATTGCTTATCTCCATTTCATTTAGCTCTTCTGGAGTTTTAATCTGTTCTTTCATTTGGGCCCTGTTTCTTCATCTCCTTGTTTTGGGTGCCTCCCTGTGTTTGTTTCTATGTAAAGCTGCTTTGACTCTGTGTCTTGGTTGTGTGGCCTAATATAATAGGCGTCCTGTAAGGTCCAGTGGCACAGACTCCCCTATCACCCCAGCTGGGTATTGAAGGTGTGCTCTCTTTGCGTGCTGAGTACACTCTCCTCTTGTAGTTGAGCTTTGGTTGTTTTCTTTTTGTTTTTTGTGGGGATTTTTTTGGCAAGTCAATGGAAGGGATTTACCCAGGCCAGTCAGTTTCAAGGACTGGCTGTGACCACTGACTGCCAAACTCTGCCCTCTGTGGAGGATAAGCTGTGTATGGGGCAGGGTGATGATAATCCAACATGGTCTGTAGCTGTCACCTGGGTGCATTGGCCCTAGAATTCCTGGGGTGGTGCAGGCCAAGATAGGCCCCCACCTGTGTTTACCTGGGGTACCCTGCCTCAGCTGTAAAGCTATCTGAGATGGTGGCTACTTGTGCTGGGCTTGGAGATTTCCAGATGAAGCCAAAGTGTAACTCTAATCTGGCTGCCACTAGGGCTCACTGAAGCCAGCTGTTGCTTGTTTGATAGGATTTAGGAGTCAAGATCAGCCATTCGTATAGAAAAGCAGCTTGGGTGGACCTGTCAGAAGGGTGGGGTAGAGTCTCTGTGTATTCTCTGTGTATCTCCAAGGTGGGTCACACAATGTTAGCCAGGTCGATGGATTCTCAGATATGGCACCACCCTACCGGATCTGTAGGAGAGAGCACAGCAAAGGGACTATGGCCTCTGCTTGCCCCAGTGCCAGACACTTTAGTCTCCTTGTATATCACTGGTGCCCTTCAAGGTGCCACCATGGTGCCAGAGCTCAGAGGGAGCAAGTCTGGGTAGGTGAGTCCATGTGTGGGTTCCCCAAAAGAAGCCTCTCAGGGCTCCAGCAGCCTCCTCCAGTGACTCGATCTCCACTGATTTTTGCAGCCAGAAGTTGTGGGGACTTATCTTTCTGTCTCTGGAATCCTGGGCTGGGGACCCAGGTGTAGGTCTGGGATTCCCCACTTCTGAGATATCCCTCCCTAATTTTTATCCATATGGGTTTAAGGCCAGTCTGTTCTACATCCACACCCCTCCTACCAGTCTGGTTGGATTTGGTTTCTTCAATTCTGTAGTTGTCAGACTTCCATTCAACTCTATTTCTGATGTTCCGAGTGATGGTTGTTCTATATTTTAGTTGTAATTTTGATGTGGTTGTGTGAAGCAGAGAGCCATGTCTGCCTATGTTCTCCCAATTTCTTTAGAGATCAAGAAACTGAGCAGGGAGGGTTTATATGTCTTATTCAAGGTCTCATGGCCAGTCAGAGGCAGAGCCAGGATTTAAACATAGGCTTTCTATGCTTGGAACCACCAAACTATCTGTGACTCCTTGAGTGCCCTTTCCTTTGTCATCTATGACACATGCTGTGTGACATTCTGTGACACAGCAATTCTCTATATCAGGAAGTCAGTTTCTATTCTTGGGCTGAACTTAAATAAACTATTTTCTCTACATGTTGGAACTTTAATCCCTAGAAAAGACCTGCAAATATTATCAACTACAAAGTAGGATATAGGATGGAGGGCATCCTATAGAATGGGAGCCACCAAATGATCAGGAGATGCAGATAGAAATATATGCTAATCCCGAGAAGTTAAAGGAAGCTGCTCAGGACATGGGTTCTCTACTCACATATCCGAGAGGGTGTTTTCTTGTTATCTAAACTAACTCCAACCCAAGATGAATAACATAAAGAAATTTCTACTGTCAATGATGAAAGAAGTCTTTCTAACAAATAGTGCTAGGATAAGTAGACTATTATTATTGATTATTAGGAATACATGCACCCCACTTCCCTGTTCTTCATAACCTAGGCATAAACTTTACACTTTGCACAAAAAACCACTCCAAATTTGTCATAGACCTAAATGTAAATGCAAAAATATAAAACTTCTTGAAGATAACGTAGTAGAAAATCTAAATGACCTAGGATTAGGCATAACTTTTTCTTTATTATTTAAAAAGCCAGTTTTATTGAAGCATAATTTACATACAGTCACATACACATATTTTACGTACATATTCAGTGGATTCTGACAAATCCATATACCCAAATAAATATCACTACAATGGAGATATAAAACATTTCCATCATCATATAAATTCCCTCATATCCCTGATGCTTAAAAACAGTTTGAAAACTTCTAGAATTGAAGATATCAGTTGCTCTTGATTTCTGAAGGATAGTAAAATCTCTTCCTATTTCCTAATTTCTCAACGCCACATCTAAAGAGCCAAAGGCCCAGTGGACTCCCAAATGAGGCAGTAGCAGGTCTTATTCTGGGGATGGGGCAGAGAAGACCAATGGCAGAGAGGGCAGCCCACTGTGGGAAGAAATGTGTTTCTTTTAGCTTGGGTAGGCAGGTCTCCCTACAGGACCTTGCTGGCCGGTAATATAGACTGCAGCTCCCCAGCTGCCTTGGCATCCTTATGAGACTGCCAACAAAACAAAGGCAGTCAGAGACAGTACATATTTCTTAAAACTCAACTTGATCTACCTCCTGGAGGGGAGGCTGAATGTCCATGTGCCAGGCACATTAGAGGAGTCAATTTCCTGCCAGCAGTCAGTGGAGAATGAGACTGATGTAGGCTATGAAGGCCCACTACCTGCCAACGAGACAAGGAAAGGCATGCTGCCCTGCCTAAAATGCATGGAACCTGAACCTTCCTTGAAAGCATCCCCTCTTGTGACTTTAGAAGAACATGCTATTGGCTTAATTCATTTTTAGATAGGTAGGACTTCTCCAGGTGTGATCATGTTGGGAACACTTGAGTGGGCTGATGGATCTTTGAGATGCAAAGCTGTTCTAATGTCTTTTAGCCTGTTTAGAAGCAAATTGTTGCCCCTGAAAGCAGCTATCAGATTGAAAATAGTAAATTATGAATAACCTCAATCCTTCTTCATGTTTGAGTGTATGGAAACTATTACTTACCTTTAATAATGGCAAATAATTCATTGGCTAGTACCGTAGGGTGTTAACAAAACCCCATAACTAAACCCTTAAGACTGAAGGGAATTGATACTAGAGTTCATTATTAGACAATCTCAGTATTTACCAGTTGTACACATATAGTCCAGAAGAATGTGAAAAAACAACAATGTACTATTTCAAGGTCAAATCCTATTTTAAACCACACAGAGGCCACTGGCATAGGCATAACTTTTTAAGTGGAACACCATGTCATGATCCAAATTGATGTCAGACTTCATTAAAATCAAAATCTTCTACTCTGCAAAAAACACTGCTAAGAAATAGGAAGACAAGTCACAGAATAAGAGAAAACATTTGCAAAACACACATCTGATAAAGGATTTTTATCCAAAATATGCGAAGAACTCTAAAATCTAAACAATAAGAAAACAAACAACTCAATTTAAAATAGGCAAAAGATCTGAACAAACACCTCACAAAAGAAAATATACAGATGGCAAATAAGCACATGAGCTCTGATTTATGTGGCTCAGTAGATTGTGTATTGTCCTACAAAGTGAAAGTTGCCAGTTCAATTCCGGGTCAGGGCACATGCCTGGGTTCCGGGTTTAGTCCCTGTCAAGAGGCATGTGAGAGGTAACCAATCGATGTTTCTCTCTCACATTAATGTCTCTCTCTCTCTCTCTCTTTCTCCCCCCTTCCCTTTCTCTAAAACTAAATAAATATATAATTTTTTAAATAAGCATATGAAAAGAAACTTTATATCATAATTTTACCTTAAAAATTTTGAGAGAAATTTCTTCCAACCTAGAATTCTATTCTTTGCTAAACTACCAATCAAATAGGAAGGTAAAATAGTATCATTTTCAGAAACAAGGGCTTTAAAACTTCCCTCCACCAACTCTTTCTAAGGAAGTCCCTAAAGGATGTATTCCACCAAACTCAGCAAATAAACCATTGCTGAAAGAGGAAGAAGACAGGTTCTAGGAAACAAGAGCTCCAACATAGCATGGGCCAATTCTCAGGGTTGTGGTCAGGGGAAGTCTGGAATCACAGCTGGGCTGCACATTCTGTGAACAGTAAGTCCTGATTGGAGTAGAAGGGCTGAGACATCTCTAGTATTTTTTTAATGAATATATATACTGTGCATAATAATATAAACACTAATTATTGATTTAATCTCAATTTTCAAAATGTCAAAAATAGGAGTAGATAGTGAAGAGAGGGAGGTGAAAAAGAACTAAAATCTCTTATAACAGTTTTTTAAAAGATAACGGTAAAAGCTTACAGTCAAAAAATTAATGAACAACAGGATAGTGTATTCTGTTAAGGCATAGAGATGAATACCTGGAGAAAATAATCAGTTGTTTCCTGGAGATGGAGTGGGGAAGCTGCTATTTCTCATTGTAAACTCCTAGTGCTACTTGCCTTTGAAGTTATGCCATATACTATATTGTAAAAATACAAATTCAATTAATAAAAAAGAAGGCAAAAGAGAAAGAAAAGTTGTGATGGCAATTCAAGCAGGATCTTTTTGGCTATCTTCCTTTGGAAAGGAAGTATGCAGATAGCCCATCCCAAATTCCTCATCAGAGCCCAGGTTGTGTCCAGGGTAGTTCAGTAGGGTCATTTTTGCAATTAGCACCATCATTTTTGGTTTTCATTTCAGTAGTCCCTGAATCTATAACTAAATGATTTATTTGTATGTTTAGAAAATGCTTTAAATAATATATTAATACTAGAAACAGATCCAGGATTTAGGGACTTAAAATTTGTATGATTTGAGGGATTCTCTTTTTTTAATATATTTTATTAATTATGCCATTACAGTTGTTCTATTTCCCCTCTTCATTTCCCTCCACCCATACACCCCTCCTCCACCATTCCCCCCTTTAGTTTATGACCACATGTCTCAAGTTCTTTAGATTCTGTATTTCCCCTATTCTTACCCTCCCCCCTATCTATTTTCTATCTACTGTCTATGCTACTTACTTTCTGTACCTTCTCCCCCAATCTCCTTCTCCCATTCCCCTGTTGCTAACCCTCCATGTGATCTTCATTTCTATGTTCCTGCTCCTGATCTAGCTGTCCTCTTAGTTTGCTTTTGTTTTAGGTGTGGTTCTTAATAACTGTGAGTTTGCTGTTCTTTCACTGTTCATGTTTTTTATCTTCTTTTTCCTAGATAAGTCCCTTTAACATTTCATATAATAAAGGCTTGGTGATGATGAACTCCTTGAATTTGATCCTATCTGAGAAGCACTTTATCTGTCCTTCCATTCTAAATGAAAGCTTTGCTGGATAGAGCAATCTTGGATGTAGGTCTTTGGATTTCATGACTTGGAATACTTCTTTCCAGCCCCTTCTTGCCTGTAAGGTCTCTTTTGAGAAATCCACTGACAGTCTATTGGGAACTCCTTTGTAGGTGTCTATCCCCTTATCTCTTGCTGCTTCTAGGATTCTCTCCTTCATTTTAATCTTGGCTAATATAATGATGATGTGCCTTGATGTGTTCCTTCTTGGGTCCAAGTTCTTTGGGACTCTCTGAGCTTCCTGGATTTCCTGGAAGTCTATTTCCTTTGCCAGATTGGGGAAGTTCTCTTTTATTATTTGTTCAAATAAGTTTTCCACTTGTGGCTGTTCCTCTTCCCCTTCTGGTACCCATATAATTCAGATGTTGAAACGTTTAAAGATGTCCTGGAGGTTCCTAAGCCTCTCCTCATATTTTTGAATTCTTGTTTCTTCATCCTTTTCTGTTTGGTCATTTTTTCTTCCTTCTGGTTCACTCCTTTGATTTGAGTCCCAATTTCCTTTCCATCACTATTGGTTACCTGTGCATTTCCCTTTATTTCAATTAGTTTAGCCTTCATATGTTCCTCTAATTTGTGACTAAAATCAACCAGTTCTGTGAGCATCCTGATCACCAGTGTTTTGAACTTGCATCTGAAAGTTTTGCTATTTCTTCATTGCTTAGATTTATCAGGTCTGGGGCTCTGAGTTGTTCTTGAGCCATGTTTTGATCTGTTCATATCTGTTATGTATGAGGAGAGGCGCCTTACGTGTTCACCAGGGCGGGACCACCCGGGTCGCTGGTTTGTGATGCTGCATGTGGGGGCAGGGTCAGAGAGGGATAATGGTGGTTCCCTCTGCCACTTCCTGCCACAGGGGCCTGTGAGGTCCAACTCACTGCTAGCTCCTTCACCAGTTTATCTGGGCACGAATGTGTGACATGATCAGTCCTCAGTGGGTCCGCCTGCTTCTCCACACCTGGGATCCACCCAGGCTGCTGGCACACCTGGGTCATGTGCCCGGGTTGGTCCAGTGGATCTTTCCTGCCCAACCCCGCTCTGCTGCTGGCTTTGCCCCTCTTACTGGTTTGGCTGAAGGGTTAGTTGTTGTCAGACTTCTGCGTAGTTCAATTTTCTGTGGTTTGGCTGCATTTTTGTTGCTAGAACTTTGTTGTTTTTAAACTTGGTTGTGTGAGAAAGCGTAGTGCTTCCACCTATGCCTCCATCTTGGCGGAAGTCCCTGAGGGATTCTCTTTAAGAAAAATAATATATCCAACATTAGGTATGGAAATAGTATTTATTTAAAATAAGAAATATATCACAATAAATTATAAAATTTGAAGATCTACTAAGTACCAAATTTCTAAAAATTCAGAAAAGTCCCACCTGCATTCCCACTTCATGTCCATGGGTTGTACTTATAGGTTCTTTGACTTCTACATTTCCAATACTATTCATAACCCCCTCCTTTCTATTTGGTACCTACCATTTATGCTTCTTATTCCCTGTACATTTTCCCCAATTCCCCACTGATAACCCTACATGTGATCTCTATTTCTGTGAATCTGTTCCTGTTATAGATGTTTGCTTACTTTGTTTTTGTTTTTTTAGGTTTGGTTGTTGATAGTTGTGAGTTCGTTGTCACTTTACTGTTCATATTTTGACCTTCTTCTTTTTCTTAGATACATCCCTTTAACATTTCATATAATAAGGGCTTGGTGATAATGAACTCCTTTAACTTGACCTTATCTGGGAAGCACTATATCAGCCCTTCCATTCTAAATGATAGCTTTTTGGGGTAGAGTAAGCAATCTTGTATGTAGGTCCTTGCCTTTCATGACTTCAAATATGTCTGTCCAACCCCTTTTGCCTGCAAGGTTAATTTTCAGAAATCAGCTGAGAGTCTTATGGGTAATCCTTTGTAGGTAACTATCTCCTTTTCTCTTGCTGCTTTTTAGATTCTCTTTATTTGTAATCTTGAGTAATGTAATTATGATGTGCCTTGGTGTGTGCTTCCTTGGGTCCAACTTACTTGGGACTCTCTGAGTTTCCTGGACTTCCTGGAAGTCTTATTTCTTTTTCCAGATTGGGAGAGTTCTTCATTATTTTTTCAGATAGGGTTTCCATTTCTTCCTCTTCCTCTTCTCCTTCGGACACCCCTATGTTTAGGATGTTGGAACATTTAAAGATGTCCTGGAGGTTCCTCAGCCTCTCCTCATTTTTAAAAAATTCTTGTTTCTTCATTCTGTTATGGTTGAATGTTTATTTTTTTCTTTTTGCTCTAAACCTAGATTTGAGTCCTGGTTTCCTTCCCATCACTGTTGGTTCCCTGGACATTTTCCTTTATTTCACTTTTAATAGCCTTCATTTTTTCTTCTATTTTGTGACCATACTCAACCAATTCTGTGAGCTTCCTGATTACCAGTATTTTGAACTGTGCATCTGATAGGGTGGCTAACTCTTTATTGCTTAGTTGTATTTTTTCTGGAGCTTTTATCTCTGTAGAGATAGAAGAAAAAGAAAAATAGAAAAATAATGAAAAGCCTATGAAAAAGACAAGTGATGAGATAAGAAAAAAATAATAAAGTGGAATTAGTCTGAACAGAGTTTGGTGCTTGGCTTCTGGGTTCTCCCGTTGGGTATAGCACTAATGTTATCTGAGGTTGGTGTAAGCCTATGCCAGGTGCTGTCCACATGCTGTCAACAGGCTAGCCCTTGGCAGCCTGTTCAAAGCTATAAGAGATCCACAGTTTGTGGCTGATTCTTTCAAGCTTGGTTGCACCCACAAAGAACAAAGTTTCTCTACCAAGCTGGGTTTTATCTGTACTGGGCCCAAGGGTAGGTCAGCAAATATTCCAGGTCACCTCATGATCTGCCTTTCTTTACCTGTCACTGCTTATCAGCCTGTTGTCAGTTTTGGACTAGTTGCAGACCTGACTGTTTGTAAAGGGCTTTTGGCAGAATAGAGTGGGATGGGACTCCTGGATCTTTCATGACAGATGCTTTTCAGACTTCAGGGAAAATGGTGGGCATGTTCTCTTGCCCCCAGCCACTAGGTTGAGCCTGTCTGAGATAATATCTCTATAGAGAGCAGAGTGGGACCCCTAGTAGGCTAATGGATAGGTTTCAAGTGTCCAGATTTGGGGCTTTCCTGTGAGGGGAGAGTGCCAGTGTGTTTCCCTGAGAAGTGTATGGAATGGCTGCCCTCTATAGCCCATCTCTGACAACCCCTGAGTCTGTGTGTATTGTTTTCTCCTCAGCAGGGATTAAGATGCAGGATGGAAGAAAAGAAAGAGGAAAGAAAAAACAAATCCAGACCCCCCCCAAAAAAAAAAACAAACACAAGACACAAACAAACAGAACAAAACACAAAAAAAGGAAAAAAAAGTTGCATGGTGGGACAAATTATATCCCACAGGGTAAAGTAATTGCTTTTCTCCTGGGAAGGGCTTGCTCTTCTCGAGAAAGATGGCTGCTGCAGAATCCAGGTATATGCCTGCATAGTAAACCCCATGTCTCTCCCCAGTGCCTCCCACTGCAGACTCTCCTTACACAACTCCAGTCCACACCCTCTTCCCTTTGCTGGGGCCCAAGGTGAGCGGTTGCAGAGACAAAACCTGTGCTTTGGCCCCTATAAGAATTAAGAAAAGAAATAATAGTGGCTTTGTCTCCAGGGATTTCATCTTTCGCCAGCAGAGAAAAGCCCTGTGGCCTTTCACCACTGGATGCTACATGGTAGCTTATCCTGGCATTGGTACTCTGTGCTTGTGAGGCCAGTTTGTGTTCCCAGCTTCTCTTCTTTCAAGGGGAAGTTCCCACAGCTATGTAGCCACCTCAGCCCACCACCTGTGTGAATGGGGCCAGCCCCTTTAATGACCTCACCCATCCTCTAGGACTCATGGTGGTTTTTACCCATCCTTAGTTAAAAGTCTCTTTTTCAGGTAGTGTTAGGTTTATTTGTGATGACTATTTCCCTCTTTAGTTTTATTTACAGTTTGGTTTTGGGAGGAGCTACACAACATAACCTCCTACTCTGCCACCATCTTGTGACCCCTTCTATGTTTCCTATCTTTTTGCTGAGGTTCTCAACAAGATCATTGAACATCCTTATAACCAATGTTCTGAAGTCTGAATCTGGTAGATTGTTTGTCTTTATATCTCCCAATCTTGGTAGAGTGGCTTTATGGGAATAGGGAGACCAGGTTTGGGGTAAGGCTGGCACCTAGTTCACCTGAGCTGACCTTATCTACATGGCTCAAGGGATGTTTTGATGTTTTCAGAAGTCAGGATAAGGAAAGTTCCCATCAGTATCACTCTGGAAGTCCTTTCTCTGCCAGCTGGCAATAGAGGAAGATGTGTGTGTATGGGACTAGGGTGTGAGATATTGAAGGAAGATAGGAGAGAAACAAAAACCCAGTCTAACTCTTCTGGTCCCCAGCAATTTTCAGTAAGCTCCAATGACAGTCTCTTCTGACCCTGAACCTTTGTTTCATATCACCAGAATTATCAATTAAATGATTTATTATCAGTTTTTATTTTTTATTGTATTTTGTCATTACCATTTAGTCCCCTTATATCCCCTACCCACCCCCCAAAATCACCACACTGTTGCCCATGTCCACGAGTCCTGTTTTCCTTTTTGCTCAATCCCTCCATCCTCTAATCACCTCCCCCCTTATTGTCATCCTCCTCTCTATCTATTAGTCTGACTTTATTTAGCTTGTTAGTTCAGTTTGTTCATTAGATTTCACATATGAGTGAAATCATATGGCATTTGTCTTTCTCTGACTGGCTTATTTCATGTAGCATAATATTCTCCAGATCTGTCCATACTGTTGCAAATGGTAAAACTTTCTTCTTTTTTACATCTAAATAGTAATACATTGGGTGAATATCCCATAGTTGTTTTATCCATTCATCTATGGTGGACACTTGGGCTGCTTCCATATCTTGACAATTCTAAATAATACTGCAATGAATATAGGAGTGCTTTTGAATATGTTCTTTTGGATTGGTGTTTTGGGTTCCTTTGAATATGTTCCCAGATGTGGAATCACTGGGTTGAAAGGCAGATCCATGCTTAATTTTTTGAGGTATCTCCACTCTGCTTTTCACAGTGGCTCCACCAATATGCATTTCTACCAACAGTGCAAAAATGTTCCCCTTTCTCCACACCTTGCCAGCATTGTTTGTTGATTTTTTTCCAAAAATAGTCATCTCTTATTTATTTGTATGTATTCATGCATTCTGTGGATTATAAGCAATAAACATTTTACTGGTGGACCAAGCAACATATGAGGAATATCACTTAAGGCAGAAGAATAACAATACCTTCCATAGCCAAACAATTTTTTTCTTGAATGTATGCTTATTTCTGACTCTTGAAGAAAGACCATATTTGAGGGCCTATTTTGTGCTTATCATATTATCTCTTTTAACCCTCACAGTAAACCTGCCAGAAGATAATATTATTTACATTTTACAGATGTGGACACAAGCCTATAGTGGAGAAATAAACCAGGTAAAGAGATAAGGATCCATCCAAGACAACATGCTAACAAGAATTTCAGAGTCTCAAGCCATGTTTTTTCACCACCTCACAAAGACAACTGAAAACCACCCATAACATCAAGTATCCAGGATGGCCAAATCATCCCCACTGAAGGGCTTAGTGTCCAGAGCTGTCACACTTTGGGCACCTGGATTCTGGCTAAGACAAAGAATCTTGCATGATGCCTTTCTTGTACTTTATAGGGCTCCCCAGTGCTTTTTGAGGAATCCAGACAACTAACCAACATATTTTATTGTTTTCTGGAAGAATTATTACTACTTTTAGAGGAAAACCCTGGAACTAAGAAAATTTGAAGGAAACATTTTAAAATTCTATTTTGCAAACTGTACATTAGGGAGTATTGAAGGTTAATAGTACTGAATCAGATGAGTAAAAAAATTGTTTTCATTTTTGAGCCATTGTAAACATAGAGAAGCATATTTTTCACTATATATCCCTAGGAAACAATGAGCCAAACATTTGCTTCCTCTCTGAGTTCCTGTATTTGAAGGAAAAGCTGATATTTTTTGCTTGTGTGCTTGATTGTTTCAAATAAAACCAGAACATTCCTGCCCTTCAGGCAGCTATGGTAGCCATAGACAGTTGGAAATTCTGAAATTGCAGTGAAGTAAGTTGGGGAGAATCTTCTAGCACTCCCACACAAATGGGAGTGAGTCATTTTTTATTTCCTTTTTTTAAATGAAGCACAAAATTAAGTCTCAGAGAGCCATGACTTTTAGTTATAGAGTGAACTACCCTCCTACTCCTGAATTTGTAGACCCATTGGTGGGTGGCGTTGGGGCTGAGGAGAGGGAAGGGGCCGGGGCATAAGCTGTTTAATTCTGTCAAATCCTTAGAGATGTTTCTCAAAAATTAAACAGACTGTCATCTTTTCCTTTTAAAAATAATCACATTAAATATACAACAGGGATGGAGACTGTTGCTCTTCTTCCCAGAGTCACAAATAAAACTATTTTAGTCTTTGTGGCATAAAGAATGTCCTCAATATGTGTGTGTTGTCCCATAAAAGAATAAAAGCAATTATGTTGCCTGCTAGTTTTAAATGACTTCAAATGACAACAGTACATCATGTTTGTGTGACATATTTCTCAAGGGGGACCAAAGGGTTATAGCCTGTCTTTAACTCTGACCTTTTCTTCTGAGACTCTAAACCTCATTCTTCACAGAACTTTGTCCCACCTGTTCTTATGTTTCCTACATTTTAAGCATATTCTCTCCTCCACTAGAGCCCCCTCATCCCACTAGATGTCCAAAGCTCTTTGATGTGTCTGGATTGCTCAGAACTCCTAACACACAGCAGCCTTTCTATACTGGGCCCTGCATCAACCTCACTGGGAAGCTGGTTAGAAATGCAGACCTGGATCCCAGACTGGACATGCTAATTAGAGTTTGTATCTTAACAAGATACAAACTGGTGCCGGTGACTTGTGTGTACCAGTGCAGGTTTACTCCATTCTTGTATGGTATAGTGAGTTTTGTCACCAACTTCTGTGATCTGGGTCATGTCAGGATATATCTCAGGGACTCAGTTTTCTCATTTGTGCAATGAAGAAGTAAAGCCATCTCCAGATGGCAGTGTGATCAAGAGAGCCAGCTCTGCATAAAAACAGGCACATAGACCAATGGAACAGAACAGAGAGCCCAGAAATCAACCCAACTCTCTACAGTCAATTAATATTCGACAAAGGGGGCAGTAACATAAAATGGTGTAAAGATAGCCTCTTCAACAAATGGTGCTGGGAGAACTGGACAGCTACGTGCAAAAAAATGAAACTTGAGCACCAACTTACACCATATACCAAAATAAATTCAAGATGGATAAAAGACTTAAATATAAGCCTTGAAACCACTAAAGTCCTAGAGGAGAACATTGGCAACAAAATCTCAGATATTTCACATAGCAACTTTTTTATTGATACGTCCCCTAGAGCAGGGAATATAAAGGAAAGAATAAACAAATGGGATCTTATCAAAATAAAAAGCTTCTGTGTGGCTAAAGAAAACAGTATTAAATTAGCAAGACAACCAACTGTATGGGAAAACATATTTGCCAATGATACCTCAGACAAAGGTTTAATCTCCAAAATATACAAAGAACTTACATGACTCCACTCTAAGAAGACACACAACCCAATTAAAAAATGGGAAAAAAACTTAAACAGACACTTCTCCAAGGAGAACATACAGAACATCCAGAGACACATGAAGAGATGCTCAATATTGTTAGCTATCAGAGAGATGCAAATTAAAACAACAATGAGATACCACTTTACACCGGTCAGGATGGCTATCATAAACAAAGCAACAAACAACAAATGTTGCAGAGGTTGTGGGGAAAAGGGGACCTTAGTTCACTGTTGGTGGGATTGTAGACTGGTACAACCATTATGGAAAACAGTATGGAATTTTCTCAGAAAAATAAAAATCGACCTGCCTTTTGACCCAGCAATTCCCTGCTAGGATTATATCCTAAGAATCCTAAAACATCGATTTCAAAGAACCTATGCACCACAATGTTCATAACAGCACAATTTACAATAGCCAAGAGTTGGAAGCAACCTAGGTGCCCATCAGTAAATGAATGGATCCAAAAATTGTGGTACATATACACAATGGAATTCTATGCTGCAGAGAGAAAGAAGGAGCTACTACCCTTTGCAACAACATGGATGGAATTGGAAAGCATCATGCTGAGTGAAATAGGCCAGGTGTTGAAAGACAAATACCATATGATCTCACCTTTAACAGGAAGCTAAACAACAAAACAAACAAGCAAGCAGGAAAAAAAAAAAAACAAGGTCACTGAAATAGAGAACAAGGGGACAATGACCAGAGGGTAGAGGGAAGGGAAGTTAAGGGGAAAAAGGGGGAGGGATTTGGAGGAACAAATAGAAAGGACACAGGGACAAGAACTAAGGGGGGTGGAAATGGGAGAGAGGTGGGGAGCAAGGGGCGGGGGAGGCTGGGATGGGAGAAATAGACAAAAAACTGTACTTGAAAAATAACTAACTAAAATAAATAAATAAATAAATAAATAAATAAATAAATAAATAAATATAAATAAAAATTTAAAAAAAGAGAGAGCCAGCTCTGAAGTAAGGCTACCCAGTTACCTCTGGGTCCAGTGAGTCAACCTCTCCAAGCCTCCATCTACTCATCTACAAAATAAGAATATGAATACCCATTTGATGGGGCTGTTGTGAATATGGAATGAGAGAATACGTGTTTGTTTTTGATTGCTGCTGTACCAAATTATTCCAAAGGTAGTGACTTAGAGCAACATATTTTTTTATCTTTCAGTCCTGGAGGTCAGATGTCTGCAACTGGTTTCACTAAGCTAAAATCAAGGTGTCAGCAGACCCAGGTGGCTCTAAAGGAGAGTATGTTCTCTTGCTTTTCCATCTTCTAGAGGCTGCCCATATCCTTGGTTCATATTCCCCTTTCTCCTTCAAAAGAAGCAATGGTCAATGGAGTCCTCACATCACATTACTCCAACCTCAGATTTAATAGGCACATCTCCTTCTCTGACACTACCTCCTGCCTCCTGGCTTCACTTTATAAAGACTACTATGATTACATTGGGCCTACCTGACAATCCAGGATAATCTCCCCATCTTAAAGTCAGCTGATTAGTGAGCTTAATTCTGTCTACAACCTTAATTCCTCCATTGCCATCTAAAAATGAGTCAAAGGCTCCAGGGAGTATGTAGGGTAAATGGAGGTAGCCTGTCTTCCTCTCCCAGGTGTTTGGGTAACTAAGGAAAACAGTTTAAGCAGTTTACTTAGCAGCCTGATAAGTAGAGTTCTCATAGCCTTGAGATTGATCCCAATAAATGGTTCCCATAACACTAAGTGTGCTCACATGCTCAGAATCATGCTATATTCTACAATATCTTGGCTTTCTGCTGGCTTTGTTTGTCTCTAGTACTCAAGAGGGTAGGGGCTTCCCACTCAACACATGCAGCTTGCTGTATGCATGGCTCACCTGCCATTAATAAAAGCATGTCAAGCATTCCCAGATTCATGCATTTTTCTGTGTCTGCCCGAATCTAGAGTGGACCTTTCAGGCCTTGACAGGCTGTAACACATTGTGACATAGGTGTCTTTGGTGGGACGGGGTGGGGGTGCATTATCACTATGCCTGGCAAACAGTCAGCACCCAGTAAATGTTAGGTGTTTTTTATTGTGATCTGTGACTCTGAAGATAGCCTACCCTACTGTATAGAAGCAGAACAGTGGGCTTGTTGTGTTTTTGTGATGAAATAACCAAGATATTTTCCATTAAAGTGCCCTTTGGTGTCTTACCCTCTACAGCTTTTGCTCCTGTGGCTGGACACTCACCCTGACTAGGGAGCTCCTCAGCTAGCCAGAGTGATCTACCTAGCAGTTTACGTCTAAAGCTACAGCCTCTTGATGTAGTGACATAATCCACTAAATTCATTTATCTGAATTTTCTCCTGCAGACAACCTACCCTTTATTTCATTCACATATTCATTCACTCAGGAAACATAGAACAAATAACATGTGTGAGGCACTGAAGATATAATAAGAATGAGTGGTTCTATCTCTGTCTCTTAGCAGAGTCCTAGTTCCCTGTAGAGGTGCCTTGGCTGCTACTAACAGGATTCAGAGGGAAGCTGAGTGACCCTTGGTCTTCCAAGTCTTATTTCAATGGAGAAACCTCAATTATTTTTTAATATGATGAGGTTCTGTATAAGATTTTCTTTAAAATCTTGCACCTAGCACGTAGTAGACATTCATATATCAGTAAATCTCTAAGTGTCTGAAAACCATTGGCCTAAAATATAAAGCCCTTTTCTAGTTGGCCTCTGGGTTGCTGGCTCATTTGCTCCTAAGCCCAAGAGTCCTTCCCTCTTGGCCCTCAGCTGTACAGCATCCTTCACTTGCCACCAGCAGCTGCCCCTCCTCTGCTCTTTAACAGGCTCAACCCCTCTATTTTCTTTCCTGTTCTGGGCCAAATCTTTTGGTCCACTTCTTATATTTCTAGAGCACACTTTTACCCTCATACCGTCTTGTCTTCTATTAGTTAAGTCCTGGTTCATCATCACAGTTCTGTCCTCAAACTACATTGTACTCCACCCTGAGGCATTTGAAATTACTTAAATTAAGCTGTTTGTTTTATTATTTACTTTTTAATAACACCTTGTATTTATAGTTCTTCAGAGTTCACAAAGCTCTTTGACATTATTGCATTTAATTTGAACCTCAAACACTCTTATGAGGTAAGCAAGGTGTGACTTTTATTCTTATGCAGAGACGGAAACAGGCTCAGAGAGGGCCCCTGCTTTACTCAAGACCATGAGGCCTAAGGTGGCAAAACCATCCAAAAACATGAACTGTGTGTTCATTCTCATTTCTAAAGATTATGAAGCCTCAGGTCCATTTAATTTTTGTTTCAGGAATAGATTTGGCAAAAGAATAAGAAAGTACAGTTAATCCTGGCTGCAGCTGCTGAAAAATTTGTGCATCCTCCTCATGTTGAATTTGGAACCTGGAACAAAGCTCAGGAGAAAAAAGACAAAGAAAGCTTTCATTTGCATTTCATTTTAGTTCCCCCTTTGATTTCACAGAAAAGAAACAGGAAACCCACATTTCTGTCATTGTCACTTGCAGTGCTACTTGAAAATCAAGCCAGCTTTGTTATGAAAAACAGATTTCTTTTGATGAAATAGGGCAGTCTTTTGAAACCAATAAAGATAGAAAGCTCTGTAACATTCTACACAGCACGCCCTTGATCTACAAGCAGACAGAAGGATAGTTAAGGTATTGTATCTTAATTCTCTGCTAACAGAAATACTCTTCTAGTCACAGGACTCCAAATACTAAGAGATACAAATGTAGGCTGTAAGAGATGATGAGACAGTCAGCCCCTGTCCTTTTTGCTCTCTCTCCTCTGCTCTCCTTGGAGAAAGCCGTACATTTTTGGTTGTCCTCAAAACCTTTGAGGCGTGAAACACTTAGAATTTTGAGAAGTGTTGTTGCTGTTGTTTTTAATTGGTAATAAAAGAAATAACAGGTTGCACTTTCAGAATCAGGCAAAATAAATGGAAACTCTCATACTCTGCTTGGGAAAACTGTTCACCATAAACACTAATCAGCCTACAGATCAGCTTTCTCATTGCTGAGTCACTCTAGGAGCAAAATAAGAAATAAATGGATCCAAACTTGAGTACTAAAACAAGAAGCACTCCTGACTAGGGGCATGAATTTGAAGTGATGAATGTAGAATCTTTTTCCATTAAAGGAAGAATCCTCTGGTTTTTAAGAACAGAAAATTCACTGTGATTCAGCCATGATTTAAATAAATATATACTCTAATTCTCTGTACTGAAGGGACATGGAAGCAATGATATCTCTGTAGCAATAAGCACACCTTGTACCCAGATACTGGTTTCTAAACATCATTCCACTGAGCTCCTTGAGAAAAGAAACAGTTTCAGGGTTGGGAGTGTTGATGGGAGAGACCTGGTTCTTCTTGCTGACCCATGTAAAGAATTACATATCAGCAAGTCTAGTAGTATGTAATCAGTTTATTAGTGGCCCATTCCCATCGAAGAGAACAGGACTGGGTAGAGTAGGGGATGAAAGGCAAAGATTCAGGGCAAAGCCTGGAGACAAAAGCAAGAGCGGCTGAAGACCAGAGTGATAAGCTGTTGGGCAGCCTGAGGCCAGGCGGCCAGAGGCCCCTGTTGCCTGAGAGCCAAGAGCACCCTGAGCCCGAGGTGGAGAGAGAGAGAGAGAGAGAGAGAGAGAGAGAGTCTTTTGTTCTCAGGACTTATATAGATGGTGGGATAGGAGGGAAAAAAGTTACATATTGATTAATGGGTAAATGTGGTGCCAGCTTTCCTGGGGGAATGTGACTAGCCAAACTTAGGTATGTGTGGGGGTCTGTTAGCCCGAATCCTTATCTTGCTCCAGAACCCATGCATTCATCTTGTTGTAAAACAAATATGTGACAGGAGGCAGTTAATTAAAATTGGGGCATTTTCCAAAGTTA
The DNA here is from genome assembly GCF_021234435.1 of Artibeus jamaicensis. Taxonomy (NCBI): domain Eukaryota; kingdom Metazoa; phylum Chordata; class Mammalia; order Chiroptera; family Phyllostomidae; genus Artibeus; species Artibeus jamaicensis. Next base: position 892,534 of record NW_026521822.1, read on the forward strand.
TTTATGGGCTCTTTCTGTAAGCATCAGGGACTGCCTCATAAAATAGATAGTGACCAGAGGCAATTAACCAAAGCTGTTTTCTGGGCTCTTTCTTTGGGCACCATGGACCCTCTCCCACATTCAGGCCTTGGGATGAAAGCACAGTTTCAAGACTTTCTTTCCCAGATAGTGGAAATGTTTCAAGGACTTTCCTTCTTTCTTGCTAACACAGTGTTTCTTGTGATGTTGGAACACCTAGCAATATTATCAGACCAGGACTGCCGAGTTAGCATGTGAGACTTGTCTCCTTCCTCCTCCCTGACTCAGTTTACTATTTATTCTACCTAATTGGTAAAAGGCGTTTCCTGGCTAAATGCTGGCCAGTAACAGTATTGCAGCCTCAGAGTTCTTCCTATGCTGTCTCCTGCTTCAGGAGGAGGAAACTTAGATGAGTTTCCACTGTACAAGAAAGTAGAAAAACACTAAAGACTCATAGGCATATGTAGAAAGATTATGAAATAACATAGATGAGTCTTAAATACATATTCCTAATTGAAAAAAGTCAATCTGTAAAGGCTACATATTGTATGATTCTATTAATATGACATTCTAGAAAAAGCAAAACTATAGAGATGGTAACAGAACCATGGTTGCCAGGCATTTGGGATGGAGGAGAGTATTGAAAAGGTAGAGCACATGGGATTTTTTTTTATTTTCTGTAGTGTAACTATTCAGGAACATAAAGAATTCTTTGATAAGAATTATTTCAGGGTTATATGTTTTTTACTGTATTGGCTATTCTAAAAGGAAGGAAAACACACTATTCTTATATGTGTATATGTTATAGAATATATAGGAAGAACTGAAAGTTGCAAGTATTGATGTAGGGAATTTGTAAATGCATGAAAGTAATTACTTTGGTGGAAACAGTATAATAAAGTTCCAATACATATTGCAATTTGCTTAATAGAGTACTTGATTCAGACATCATGTAAAATTTCATATTGTATTGTAAATATACTGAATAAAGTTTAATAACAAGTGCAACTGCGTTAAATACAAAGTTTCTCTCTCCACCGTGGCCTATCCTCCTTTGCCCCCCAAATCTTAAACACCTAAGGGACTTATGTTGCACAGACCCTGCAGCACAAAAGGCTGGAATATCATTGCTGAGGCTACCACTTCACTGGCACTTACTCAGAAATCTGGGGAATCGACATGTAGTGACTCTGAGAACAATTTGATTTAATGTGACAAAGTCAAATGGGTTACAACAAATATTAAGAACCCATCCTTCATATTTCCAGTTGTAAGAATACCTGAAAAATATAGCAATAAGAGATGGAGTATTACTTAAAGTCTACAGGCATTCATGTCTTACACCTTATACTGTCCCTGAGCATGGTGCTCAGGTGACTTTCCTCACCAGTGTGCTTCATTTGGGGCACATGCACACACATTCATGTACTCACATATTTCCTTCCCATAATACTTGATTCCAAAATAAACTCTGCATTGCACAATTTATTTTCATTTTATTTTGCCTAAATAATGGGCATGTGGCCACATTTACTAATAAGAGCAAGTTTATGCAGAGTCAGTAAAACCTCTCAAAGTGCCTCAACACTTACTTAATAGAGTAGTTGAGCAGCTTAAGGAGGAAGTAAAACAGGGACAAGGAAAGATCTTCTTAAACCTAGATCATCTTTTTAAACCAAGAAAGTGTAAACATCCTTCTTGATTTGCCATGGCCTCATTGTCATCATTCTTTCTTTGCTGTAATAGCATGAATATTTTGTTCATGAGTTGTATGGCCAATTACCCCATAGAAGAGATAGCATTTATTTATCATTCTTTATTTCTACCTAAAAACTTCAGGCTATTAATTGCCCTTCTGCCTTTCTGGTGACACCTTCATTTTCAGTCTCTTCCCAAGATACTGGTTGGCAACTGTGTACCATGTCTTCCCTTGAGGGTTTCAACAAGCAAACGGTGTAAAACGCTAACAGAATCTATTGCTTTTTGTCTTGCTGGTGAGTCACCATGCTTATTCAAAGCATATTAAGGCCAGTGCAAGTATGGATACTTGAAAGTTAATGAAACAGAGATAAGAAGTTTTTGAAAATTAAATGAAGGCTTACAGGGCTTTATAATAAGACTCTTTTGGCTACAGTTCTTTGTAGTGCTAACAAACACATTTGAATGTGATAATTACTCTTAAGTAATTCAGGAAAATCAGGTTTAGACACTAAGCAACCAGAAGAATCAGATTAGTCATTAGACACTATAAAATAATTAGAGAAAAGATTACTCCATCTTGGTACTCTGAAGAATCAGAGAGTGTTAGAGCGTGGAAGAATTTGGGGAATTATCTTGCCCAATCTCTATTTTATCGATGAGAAAGCTGGGAGCCAGGGAGGCCTGGTGACTCATCTAAGGCCAGTAATTAGCTGGGTGACAAATTAGACTTGGCCTAATGTTTTTCCATGAGATAATTGATTAGACTCGGCCTCATGGTTTTCCACGAGATCATTGATTTATATGATTTTGGACAGTTGAACAATAACATAATATATTTGTAAATTAAATCTCATCCTTATAATAGTCATAATGCTAAATATTATATGAAACTCCTAAAAAGAGGTTTGCTGTATAGAGATATGGGCAAAGAGCATATGATTATAGGCCTTAAACACTGATTTCTGGAAACATTTAGCTATAAGTGCATTTAAGTTCAGTGAGAGATTCAGAAGAAAATCAAGTTGAATATTTTCTTATTTCATTGAAGAATATCTCACCTTACAAACCATCTTGGCCAATAGAGGAGTCAGTGAAGTATTACTACGAATAAAATGTTTTCTGCCAGTTGCTCTTGGTTTCAGCAGTCTTGAGCAGAGATATCACAGCCAAGGAGATCTATGGGAAGAATTCAAGGCATATATATTATCGTGTTTAAGAGGCCATCTCCTACGGGTGACCTGCTGTTCCTGAGCCTGCCAGTGCCTCTTACTGCCTCTTACTGTAACTACTGGGCCTACGGGGAGCCGGGTCAAGTCCTGCCCTCTGCCTTCATTCTGGGCTGGGCCTCCCCTCTGGGGTGCAGACTATAGTCGATAAGCGAAGGAACTGAACCCCCTGATCCTGGATCCTCAGCTGGATACCAGCACTTATTGGAATGGACGTTGCACGCTAATGGCAACCGAAGCGAGGAAGGTAGAAACGGCACAGATGCAAAATCTTCCAGGTTTTTATCTTCAGCAAAAGTAGTTTACGCCCTCAAGGAAGCACTTTGTAAATCTCAAACATACCTTGTAGCCCCTGTACTACAGGCTGGTTCCCCAGGGTGCAACAGGAGACACCCCTCCCTATGTTCTGTGGATGAAAGGAGTTCTAAGGACAGTAACCTCACAGGGTGATCTGATCATAAATTCCAAACTGGGAGCTCATAATGAGTAGTCTCGTCCCGGGCATAGAACGTTTTAGTAAAAGGTTTACTTTGCCTTAAGCCGGTACTGTCCTTTGTTTCTGAGAATCTAGGTTAACACACCTTTGTAATAAACTTCGCTAGGATCAAGAGAGCACATAATCTTATTAACTATCCTGTAACCCAATTTCTGCCTTTCCTCTTTCTTTCTTTCCTGGTTCCCTCCTTAATTTCAAATGCATAAGAGCTGCAAAACTTGCTCTGTGGAGCATTTGAGATCTTCCCAGCATGTTGTCAGTTTGACTCATATAAAGTCTTGTAAAAATTATCTACAAGTTTGAATGTTTCTTATGTTGATATCACAAGATAAATTGCTGAGGCCAAAAAAAACCAAAACAAAACAAAACAAAAAAGAGGTCGTCTCCTAGACAGAGATGGAAAATGTCACTTCTTAATATCTAAGTTACTTTGAGTTACAGGACTAGTGGTTAGAAACCCTCGTTCACATTTTCCATTTCCCAGTTTCTATCTGCACTCCTGTGTTATATTAATCTTAATTACCTTTGCCCATGTTACTCCAGTAATATTAGGCTCTTTCTCCCATAACTCCAAGTAAGAATTTTTTTTTTTAGTTTTTTGTTTTCTCCCATACTTTGTCCAAGTTTGGGCATATTACTATATGTTCCTAAATGTTTATCATAGTTTTAAGTTTGGTACAATATTTAGTTGACCCGGAGAAATTGTACCAAGTTTGAGTCTGCAGTTCAGAGCCATAAATTTAGAGACTAAGTAGCAGAACTGAAACCCTTTCAGGGAGCCTCTCCTGTTGTCCAAACATGAAGCCACTTTTCTTTTGAATAACTACTTCTGGGGCTCATATCCAGTTCTTGCTGCCTTTTATGGGATCTCTCTTATTTGTTTTCTGTTTCTCTTCCTCTGAGGTTAGTGGAGCTTCCTGCTCATAAGGTACTACCCATAAATACCTTGTTAGAGTTTATCACTTTTTTTATGCAATAACATTCAGCCAAGAAGACACTGGTCAGCATAAACTCTATTTCCATTAAGTTTGTTTTCAAATTCATCAGCATCAGCATTAGCAACAACATTATTATATATTTGTTTTCAGATGCAGATTTGTGTGTATGATGGATCTGTAAATCCATTTCAATGAACACTTGCTCAAACACTTTCACTGAGCTCACTGTTCTTACAGGGACTACAGAAAATATGGTCTTTCAGTCAATAGCATCTACTTTATTTAAAATGTCATGTTATTGTAATTTAGGTGTATTTTGTATGAGTTATTTTGTGTTTTTCAGTCACTTCCTTTTTCAAAAACTTCAAAGCAGTAAATGGTGGCATTGCTGCTTGGTTATTCTTTTTGTGCACTTAACTCTTTCATTTAAGAGTTTATAAACTCACCAAATCAGGTACTAATGTATTATGTGTCTGTGTGACATAATGAAAATAAATCTGAAAATAACATTATTATCAACATTAATCGACACATCAACTTTATTATGAACTTACATATTTTTTAAATTAAATATCATTGCAAACAATGAATTCACACAATAATTCCTGAGCACTTTGGGTTGGAGTTTTGACATCTTAACAGAATAATCCTGGTTGTCAGCACCTGGTTAACAGATTAGTCAAAAATCAAGGTAATTGGAGAAGAGCCAATATTACAATGATCTTAAAACAAATTAACAAATTCATTTTGGTTGATGCAATGACCGTCCTAACTTGTGAAGCCACCTGTCTCCATTTGAAGATGTCAACATCAAAAGTAAAATAACATTAACTGAGTGCCTACAATGCTCCAGGCAGTGAAGTGGAAAACAAAATGAAAGAGCCTTACCCCAGTGAGCTTATAATTATAAGGGAAGTAATGGGTAGGGTATTTTTAAAGGAGAAATAAATAGAAATAATGAGATAATATTTAGCAAGAAGAAATTTTAAGATGAGCTCAGGAAAATTATTTCTATCAACATTTTCAGTATAATCACTAGAGCCATTATACTGTATAATATTGTTGGGGCCATTAATATTAATAGCAATAATCATCATTTACTATGAGTGCAGTGTAGGGAACAATTCTGCAGTGGTAGGAAGATAGAACAGATAAACTTGAAGAGTTAAGTCCCTTCAATTTTATGATGCTGTGTACAATATGAATTCTAAGAACAGAAGGTCTTAATCACTTCATTATAAAAAAAAATGCTGCATGACTACATTCAAGGCAAATGTCTTCAAGATGGCACTTAATATGACTGACTCAGCTGAAAAAACACTAGAACCAAAACTATCTGTTACTGTTTGTTAGTTGGGAGTATATTTATCCATTTTACTATTTTCTTTCCTCTTTAATAAGTATTATACAAAATACTTTTATTTTGTAACTGTGTGTAATAAATCATTAAAGGATAAAAATGAAACTTTATTTGAAAAAATTAAAGAAATTTAGATTATTTTGTAAGGTACTTTAAATTAAAATTTGTATTGATATAATTATAGATTCACAGTCAGTTGTGACAAATAATACAGAGTACCTTCTACCCAGTTTCTCCCAGTGGTCATACTTTGTGAACTATAGTATAATATCACAACTAACATATTGACTTAGTACAATCTCCCTACCTTATTCATATTTCACCCACCACCTTAATATGTACATATTTGTGTGTGACTCTTTAGTTATATAAAATTTTATCATATATGTAGGTTCAAGTATTTATCACCACAGTCAACATATAGAACACTACATCCCCACAAGGAACCCTTCTGTTGTCCTTTTATAAAAACATCTAACTCTCCCCTCCTCCCGTTCTTAAACTCCTGCTAGCCACTAATCTGTTCTTCATTTAATTTTTTTTTTCATTTTGAACACATGTTGGATAAGGAAATTATACAATATGTAACATTTTGGGATTGGCTCCTTGCATTCAGTGTAATTGCCTGAAGTTTCACCCAAGTTATTACATGTATAAACATTCATTCCTTTTCATTGTTGAGTATTCCATGGCATGTATACACAAACGTTTAGTCATTCACCTGTTGAAAAACACCTGGGTTGTTTCTAGTTTTTAGCTATAGCAAAATGCTTCTATGAATATTCATGTACAGGTTTTCATTTCATTTGCCCAACAGTGGAACTGCTTGATTATATAGCAATTGCATCGTTATAAGAAAATGCCAAACTGTTTTCGTAGTGATCATACCATTTTACATTCCCATAAACAATGTAGAAGTAATCTAGTTTCTCCTCATCCTTTCCAGCACTTAGTGTTAGCACTATTTTTAATTTTAGCCATTCCGATGGTTGTACAGTGATATCTCATCATGGTGTTAATTTAGATTTCCTGAGTAGCAAACAATAATGAACATTTCATGTATGGTACTTACCTGCCAACTGCATGACCTCTTCAGTGGAATGTTTCCTCATGTCTTTTGTTTATCTCTGTTTGTTCACTAATGTAGAGTTTTGAGAATTCTTTATATTTTCTAGAAACCAATGTTTTGTGATTTTACTTTATATTAAAAAATGATATTAGAGAGAGAGGGAGGTAGAGAGAAGAGAGGGAGAGAAACATCATTGTTAGGAGAAACATCAACTGGTCACCTTCTGTATTAGTCTTGATCTGGGACAGAACATGCAAACCAGGCATGTGCCCTGACTGGGAATTGAACAGGCCACCTTTCAGGCTGTGGATGATGCCCAACCATCTGAGCCACACTGGCCGGGGCCCAGTCCTATGTTGAACATGTTGTTTGTAAATATTTTCCTACTTTGGAATTTATATTTTTAGGGACTTGTGCAGACCAAAAGTTTTTAACTTTATTAAAACCCAGTTTATCAATTTTCCTTTTATGGATTCAAGTCTAAGAACTTTTTGCCTGGCTCCAGATTCTAATAATTTTCCCCTGTATTGTTATTTTAAGATTTATGTTTTACATTTAAGTCCATTTTGAATTTACTTTGTATAATGTGTGAGACTTAGGTTAAGTTCTGTTTGTTTGTTTAGTTTGTGAATGTTCATTTGTTCCAGCACAAGGTCTTAGAAAGTTAAGCTTCTTCCATTCAATTGCTTTTATAGCTTTGTTAAAAATCAGTGGGTCATACTTACATATATATCTAGGTTCTCTACTCTCTTCCAGGAATCTATGTGCCTATTCCTCTGACACTATGAAACTGCCTTGATTACTATGCTATATACCAGGACTTAACTTTGAGTTAATTAATGCCTCCCACTTTATTCTTCTTTGTCCTTCTTTGTCAGGATTCTTTTAACTATTCTAAAACCTATGTCTTTCCCAGATATTTCATGCAGCAACATTTTTACTGATATGTCCCCTAGAGCAAGGGACATAAAGGAAGGAATAAACAAATGGGATCTCATCAAAATAAAAAGCTTCTGCACGGCTAAAGGAAACAGTATTAAAATAAAAAGAGAACCAACTGTATGGGAAGACATATTTTCCAATGATACCTCAGACAAGGGTTTAATCTCAAAAATATAAAAAGAACTTACATGACTCCACTCTGAGAAGACAAGCAACCCAATTAAAAAGTGGGCAAAGGACTTGAACAGACATTTCTCCAAGGAGGACATACAGAGGATCCAGAGACACATGAAAAGACGTTCAATATCACTAGCTATCAGAGAGATGCAAATTAAAACCATAATGAAATACCACTTTACACAATTCAGAATGGCCATCATAAACAATGCAACAAACAAGTATTGGAGAGGTTGTGGAGAAAAAGGGACACTAGTTCACTGTTTGTGGGATTGCAGACTGGTACAACCACTATGAAAAACAGTACAGAATTTTCTAGGAAAACTAAACATGGATCTGCCTTTTGACCCAGCAATTCCACTGCTGGGATTATATCCTAAGAACACTAAAACACCAATCCAAAAGAACCTGTGCACCCTGATGTTCACAGCAGCACAATTTACAATAGCCAAGAGTTGGAAGCAACCTAGGTGCCCAGCAGTAAATGAATGAGTCAAAAAATTGTGGTATATATACACAGTGGAATTCTATGCAGCAGAAAGAAAGAAGGAGCTCCTACCCTTTGCAACAGCATGGATGGAACTGGAAAGCATTATGCTGAGTGAAATAAGCCAGGGGTTGAAAGATAAATGCCATATGATCTCACCTTTAACAGGAAGCTAAACAACAAAACAAACAAGCAAGCAAAATAAAAACAAATACACTGAAATAGAGAACAGGCTGACAGTGACCAGAGGGGAGAGGGAAAGAAATTTCAGGGGAAAGGGGGAAAGATTTACAGGAACTACTATAAAGGACACAGGGACGAGAATTAAGGGGGGTGGAAATGGGAGGGAGGTGGGGAGCACTGGGGGGGTAGGCTGGGATGGAAGTAAAAGACAGAAAACTTTACTTGAACAACAATTAAATTTAAAAAAGAAATACAAACTGTAAAGAATATTAGAAATAAAATAAATAAAAGCTATGTATTTACATATAAATTTTAGAATACACTTATTTATGTTTACAAAAAAATGTTGGATTAATTGCATTAAACCTATAGAACTTTTAGGGAGAATTGCTATCTTTCTTATGTTGAGTTTTGCAAATACGTGAATGCTATGTGTCTACATTTACCTAAATCTTCTTTGATTTCTATTATCAACATCTTGTAATTTTCAGCATACAGATCCTTGTATATGTTTTATTTAGTGTATAACTACAGCATTTCATTTTCTTTGGAGTAATTATATATGGTATTATGTTTTTAATTTCAGTTTCTACATGTTAGTTAGAAATACACAGTGCTGATTCACTTATTAGCTCTAGGATATTTTCTGGTATATTCTTTGTGAAGACAATTATGTTATCTGAAAATAAGGTGTCTATTTCTTATAGGTGTTTTTTTCTTCTTTATAGCAGTGTCTAGAGCTACTGGTACTATGTTAGATAAAAGTAATGAGAGCAGACATTCGTGCCTTTTTCATGATCTTAGGAGCAAAACATTTATTTCATCACCATCAGTATGACTTAAGCTGTACTTTTTAAATTGATGTTCTTTAACAAGTTGGGGTTATCCTCCTTTATTCTTACTTCTGGGAAGATTTCTTATTGTTGGTTTGTTTGTTTTTCATTAACGGGAATTGGGTTTTATACAAATTACTTTTTTGTATAAAGTTATATGATCATACACATTATTTTTCTTTAGCTTCATGATATACCATTGATTTATTTTATTTTTTAATTTTAATATATTTTATTGATTATGCTACTATACTTGTCCCATTTTCCCCCTTTAGTCCCCTCCACCCTGTACTCCCCTGCCACCATCATTCCCCTACCTTAGTTCATGTCCATGAGTCATACAAATGAGTTCTTTGCTTTCTCCATTTCCCATACTATTCTTAACCTCCCCCTGTCCATTTTGTACCTATAATTTATGCTTCTTATTCCCTGCACTTTTCCCCCATTCTCCCCTGTCCCCCTCCCTGCTGATAACCTTCCATGTGATCTCCATTTCAGTGATTCTATTTGTTCTAGTTGTTTGCTTAGTTCACTTTTGTTTTTTAGATTTAGTTGTTAATAGTTGTGAGTTTACTGTCATTTTACACTGCTGTTCATAGTGTTGATCTTTTTTTTAGATAAGTCCCTTTAACATTTCATGTAATAAGGGCTTGGTGATGATGAACTTTAACTTGACCTTATCTGGGAAACACTTGATCTGCCCTATTTGATCTCTCCAATGAACTCTCCTGTGAGGCTGGGAGTTTCTCCTAAGGTCTCAAACTTCACAGATTTTTGCAGTCAGAGGTTTTAAGTCTTTATTTTCTGGCTCTGGAACCCTGGGTTGTGCTGTCTGTCTGGCTCCCCAGTTGCTCCTCACAATTATCCACACATAAATGTGAGACCACCCACTGTGCCAGCCACTGCCTTGCCATAAGTCCTCTCCACCCCATCTCTGCCCCTCCTACCAGTGTGGATGAATGTTTGTTCTTTAACTCCTTGGTTGTTGGACTTCCATACAGTCTGATTTTGTGGCAGTTGAAGTAACTTTTTGTTTTAAATTTGTTGTCCTTCCTTTGGCTGTGCAAGGAGGTGTAGTATATCTACCTACACCTCCATGTTAGCTGGAAGTTCCCATTGATTGTTTTTAATGTTAAACAACCTTCCATCCCTGGAATAAGTTGCAATTGGTTGTGGTATGTCATTCTTTTATACACTACTGAATTCTGTTTGCTTATATTTTGTTAAGGATTTTTGTGTCTAAATTTATGAGATGTATTAGCCTGTAGATTCCTTCCATTCTCCTTTCTTTTCCTCCTCCCATCCTTCCTTGCTTCCTTCCTTCTTTCCTTCTTTAATATTACTTTGTCAGGTTTAGTCCAAATAATTTTACAAACAACTTTTAACAAACATTAAGGAGCAAGTAACTCTTTTGTATATAAAGTATTCCAGATAATAAAAAAAGAAAAATCAGAGTTAGACCAAAAAGTATAAGAAAAATTTATCGATAAGCTTAAGTATGAACATGGATACAAATGTCTCAAGTAAAATATTAGCAAACTTAATTCAGCAATGTATATAAAAATTTTTCATGACTAACTAGGGTCTACTCCCAAACTGTAAGACTAGTTTAAGACATACAATCCTATTATTGTCATTTGCCACATTAATAATTTTTTTAAAAAGCGTATAACAATACATGCCAAAAATTTAATAAAATTCAATATTTATTTATGATTTTTAAATAATCAAAAAGAGGTATCTTTGCCAATGATATCTCAGACAAGGGTTTAATCTTGAAAATATAAAAAGAACTTACATGACTCCACTCTGAGAAGACAAGCAACCCAATTAAAAAGTGGGCAAAGGACTTGAACAGACATTTCTCCAAGGAGGACATACAGAAGATCCAGAGACACATGAAAAGATGTTCAATATCACTAGCTATCAGAGAGATGCAAATTAAAACTATAATGAGATATCACTTTACACTGGTCAGAATGGCCATCATAAACAGGCAACAAACAACAAATGTTGGAGAGGTTGTAAAGAAGAGGGACCCTAATCCATTGTTGGTGGGATTGCAGACTGGTACAACCATTATGGAAAACAGTATGGAATTTTCTAAAAAAACTAAAACTGAACCTGCCTTTTGATCCAGCAATTCCATTGCTGGGATTATATCCTAAGAATCCTAAAACACCAATCCAAAAGAACCTATGCACCCCAATGTTCATAGCAGCACAGTTTACAATAGCCAAGCAACCTAGGTTCGAAGCAACCTAGGTGCCCAGCAGTAAATGGATGGATCAAATAATTATGGTACATATACGCAGTGGAATTCTATGCAGCAGAAAGAAAGAAGGAGCTCCTACCCTTTGCAACGGCATGGATGGAACTGGAAAGCATTATGCTGAGTGAAATAAGCCAGGTGTTGAAAGACAAATACCATATGATCTCACCTTTAACAGGAAGCTAAACAACAAAACAAACAAGCAAGCAAAATAAAAACAAATACACTGAAATAGAGAACAGGCTGATAGTGACCAGAGGGGAGAGGGGAGAGGGGAGGGAATTTTAGGGGAAAAGGGGGAAGGATTTACAGGAACTGGTATGAAGGACACATGGACAACAACCGAGGGGGGTGGAAATGGGAGGGAGGTGGGGGGCACTGGGGGATGGGCTGGAATGGGAGTAAAAAACAGAAAACTGTACTTGAACAATAATTAAATAAATTTAAAAAAATAATTAAAAAAAACAGTTTAGAAGTCAACAACCGAAGGGGATTTTCTTCAACTGATAGAAAGCATTTATCAGAAATTTACCACAAATATACTTGATGGTAAAACATTAGAAGCATTCTGTTTAAAGTCAGGAACATGAAAAGGATGTCACCATTACTGTTTCCATTTCACTTAGCTCTACAGGTCTTATTCATAGGCAGAAATGAGAAAAATAAATTAAATATAATTATTCAATTGGAAAAGGTAAAAATTATGCCCAGATAATTGAATTGTCTACACAGAATATCCAAGAGAAGCTACAAACTGTTAAAGCTAATAAGAGAGTTTAGCAAGGTGGTGGGTTATGAGAGCAATATTAAAAACTAAGTGGCATTCCAGTACACTAGCAATAACCAATTAGGATGCTACAAAATCAATCTGGGAATACAGCTAACATGAAAGATATAGAAGACTTTCATGGAAAACATTATGCTGTATTAATTTGTAACATAAAATATTATCTAATTAAGTGGGGAGATAAAATATACTATGAGAATACTCACTATCATAAAAATGTCAGTTCTTACCCAAATTAACATACAAATTCAATGCAAATCCAAAAAAATTTTCAGGAGGCCTTATTCTGGGGTTTGAGGAGCTGATTCTAAACTATAAGTGAACAGAAAAAGGCCAAGAATACCTAAGACAATTTAGAAGAAAAAATATGATAGATACCACTCTTACCAGATACCAATATTTATTATAAAATGATAGAGAGTAAAATAATGTGACATTGGCAAAGAAACAGAAAAATAGACCTATTAACCAGAAAATCAGTCCTCAGAAAGAATTTGCATGCTAGAAATTTGTTATATAACAGAAGTAGCATTGTGATTCAGTGTAAACTAGATGGCTATTCAATATATGATTCAGAAGCCATGTGTTACCTTGTGGGGGTGGCAAATGAGGGAAAAGGCTATAATTTTATGTAGCACCATACACATGCTTAATTCCAGATGGACTGGACTCAAGTGCAAAAAGCAAAACTTTAAAACTTTTAGGAATTAATGCAGGAGTATGATTTGATGGCCTCAGCGTAGAATGAGTTAGTTGCTGTACAGGATTCAAATATTAGAAATCATGTAGAGTGAGTTGCTATACAGGATTCAAATTTCAGAAATTATAAAGAAAATAATTAAATTTGAGTATCTTCAAATTTAAAACTTTTGTTAATCAAAGATATTGCAAAGTAGGCCAGAGATTTGAAGAAGATACTTGCATGTCTAAAAATAATTCAATAATTAAATTATGAAGAACTTTTATAGATCAAAAGGAAAAAGTCAAATAACCATTAGGTAATGGTATAAAGAGTAAATTTAAAGAAATAGAGGCATGCATGACCAATTAACATGAATAAAAAATATGTTCAAACTGGTCACAAATCAAGAATAGAAATTAAAACAAGGAAATATTTTTTCAGGTCCATCTGATTGGGAAGATATCTGATAGTACCAAGCATTGGTTAGGATGGGAAGATTCTCACAAAAGGCTGGCAAATGAAAATTGATACAAACATTTTGAGAAATAATTTGGAATTAACTGATAAAATAAAAGTTCTATGCAACCTAAGATCCAGCAATTCTAATTTTTAGTATATATCCTAGAGACATTTTTGTACTTGTACTTAAAAGACGTATGATTGGATTTTTCATTACATCATTGCTTACAATGATAAAATATTGAAAATAATTTAAATGTTCACCAGTTGGAAAATAGATAATTGTGGTATTTTATTGAGCCTTATGAAATTGCTGATATTAAGCCATTTTGATATGGTTCAACATAATAAATTTATAAAACTGAACCATGGCTAAATCTCAAAATCCAAAATGTTGAATGAAACACTATGCTGTTATATGTATGGTAAGAACACAAACACATTCAGACAAAAATTAGCTTCTTTAAGATAGAGCAACTGTACATGACAATAATTAAAAGGATTTTGAATTCAGAACTTTTTAAAAGATGACAGAAGTAGCCCTGGCTTGTGTGGATTAGTGGATTGAATACTTGCTTGCTAACCAAAGGTTTACTGGTTTGATTCCCAGTCAGGAAGCACACATGACACATTGATGTTTCTCACCCTCTCTTTCTCCCTCCCTTCCCCTTTCTCTAAAAATAAATACATAAAATATTTTTTTTAAAAGATGACAGAAGTATTTGCTGAGAACAACATGATTTCATGCTCACACTGAAAAGTGGTGGTTTCCCAAAAGGAAATAAAGGTGCTATTAGAACAAGCAGAGGGACCCTGGGCAGCCAAAAATTACTATTACAGAACACCACCAATGGTGTTCTGGAACAGCCATGGGGTTCGATTACCTGCCATCAAATAGCATAACTCCCAAGGCAAGTGTTTGGTGAAAAAGGAAAGGAGTTGCTTATTTAAAGTTTATACAGGTTTAGCATAATGTCAGAAGTCTGCAATTATATCCAACTCTCTTTAAAAACACCCAAAACCATATAGTCCTTCCTCCCTCTGCCGAACCAGGCCAGTTTCAGAATACACCACTTTCACAAAAGCAGAAGTCTGCAACTCAGCATTTCTGGTCACAGTTCAGCTTCAAGCATTTCTCATGAGTCTGGGTGGCTAGACAGATCCCCACAGTACCTTCAGCTCTGCTGCCATCCTCTACAGGCAGACTTCCAGGCAGACCTTCTCTGATGTCACAGCTCTCTTTCTCTGCAGACCTCATTGCTGACTCCTTTGCAGGCCTCCTGTGACTTCATGGCTCTCTCCCTTGACCTTTGGTCTGCCATAATTTAAATGTTCAGCACAGAACTTCCTATGTGACTTTGTATCTGGCTCTTCCTATGGTGCATTAGTGTCTACCATTTCTGTCAGTTCCCCAGTGTCTTTGACCCTCTTTTGTCTGCCATCTTTAGTCAGGTCAAGAGTTCCCAATGATGTGCAGGCATGCACACCCACAGGTGCACACCCACACCCACAGGTGCACACCCACAGGTGCACACCCACACGCGCTTACACCCACACACGCTCGAGTAACAGGAACATGATCTTTTAAGTCGACAAGATGCTTTGAAGATGCTCATCCAGAATGAGCTTCTACTCCCCCTGGCTATGTCATGAGTCCCTATATGTTCTCACAGTCATATATACAATTCTCCCTGGGTGGCAGCCTTCTTCCCTTTAGGAAGCCACAGCTGTTAATTGCCTTTTGTTATGCAACATATTTTAAATGCTGTACCATCCATTCTCCCTGCCTTCAATCCTGCATATTATCAGGGGACCCCATGCCCCATTACAATCCCTACTTCTATACCTCTGGACCCTTTGTAATCTTACAAAGGCAATGGGCAAAGGTCTTATAATCTTTTGGAGCTACTACATGCTGACCATGGCCATAGTCCTACTTACTTCTGTGTCCAGAAATCCATAACAGAATGGAGGTCTAAAGTGGAGGGTGGCCTTCATGCGAGGCAAGGACATTGTGGCAACAGAGTCAGTTGGCTGGCCCTGGAGAGTGGCATGTTTGATGTCCAAAGCTTGGCACTGCTGGACAGGTCGACATCCTTGTCATATTCTATAAGCAACAAACTTAGCAAGAGGGCTATAAGGCACAATCAAAACCATAATCTTTAAATGGCAAAGGTGCGGATGAATTCTGTAACATTCCACATTAGGAAAAGAGTGGCTTCCTTGGAGGAAGGTATGCAAGGCATGTCACACCTATCCAAAGCCCTTTTCCCCACTATATTTAGCTTGGGCTCAGGGGAATATTCTGGGATTACCCCTCACCCCCTTTAGTACCTTTGGGCCCTTTCTGTCTAAACCATTAGGGCAGAAAGCAAGCCAGTTTTAGAGTGAATCCCATAGACTGCCTCATAGTTCACCAACCCAACCACTTAGTCCAGCCAAACCACTGAGACTCAAAAGGAGGTGATGCAGATGGGCTCCTCAAGTCAGGCCTATTTTGTGTAAACAACCAAGCAGGTAATGAGGTCATAGGCTTATGCCCTATGAAAACAGAAGGAAGAACACATGAGTTAATTCATATAACAACCCAAAAACTTGTCTCAGTCCACAAGACTGTCTTTTTGGAAGATACCCAATTGCAAGGTCTTTAGTGGAATGACAATAAGCAGTGACAATTTGACGGGTCTTTCTTGCCTGCAAATTGAGCACCTTTGATGATGTCACAAATCCAGTACAACTTCCAAATGAAAACAAACTTTGAAGACAACTGCCCTAGTCTAATGTCTACCACTGAGCACTGTGATTTTCTTTGAATCATAATTTTTCTCCTTAAGATCACCCTTATTGTCCTTAAAGAGATTGCATTAAGTCCAGTTTTCATTTTCCCTGTTCATTTGCATAAATACAACGAGAGCAACAATTGATCAAATAGGATTTTTAAGTCTGCTTTGCTGGAACTCATACAAGGAACCTTTAGACTGATACTTTAGTCTGTCTAAAGGTTCCTTGTGTGAGTTCATGGCATAGAAGCTAAGCCACATACCTACCATCTGTCTTCACCTGCAGCACCTGCTTCCCTCAAGTCCTTGAGGTTTGCATTGTGCCCTAAATTTCCTCCTTGCCATCTTTAAGGAAAGCAACCTTTGTTCCTTCCCCAGAAAGAGAGCCACAAAGCACATAACCAACCAAAATACCAGGCCTTTTTTCCAGTGGACCTTTGCTAACTTTGAAAGTCAATCTTAGTTTCTCATGGCTTTTTAGTTAATAATCAGAGCCCAGTCATACCCGCTTTCAGGTACAACCTTCCAGTCAAAGTCTTGGTTAACAAAACCACCATTGTCAACTTGTCTTATTAGTTTTATGCAAAGAAATCTTATGTCATCTTCAGAATGCCAAATTCTGGAGGAATCAGGTAGGGACAAAAATATAAAGCATGAAGGAAAATCCTTATTCTTCCAATATCCACCAAGACTACATTTCCATGCCTTATACCTTTCATTACTGATACCATTCAACTTCTCAAAACCTTCACAAACTTTTTCACCCATTCATAAGCCTAACTTACTTTGAGTTCTTGTCCTTTAATATCAAACCACATTTCATCTCCATGCCTTATATCTTCCATTGTTCACTTTCCCACTTGGTGTGAAGTTTTAGTACTCCCTGGGAAACCTCAATTTCCTTTCAGAACAGAAACAAAGCAAAATTCAAAGCAAATACAGGGTTCCAAAAGAGGAAGGGGAACAAAAACTAGCCTAGAATCTTGTATCATTTCTCACTGGTCCCACTAACTGGTCACCCAGGCAACCTTTCCTAGGTCCCACATGGCCCAAAGCCTCACTTGTACAACAGGCATTTTCTCACCTACCAATTACTCCACTCACTGGTCTCCTGGCAGAGACATGACCTCTCACTCCCAGCTGGTACACAGACCAGCATTCCATGACACAAAGCCTCACAGGTAGAAGCACTCTCTTCTCCACCAATGTGCCAACTGGTCTTTTGGCAGAGACATATTATCTTACCCCAAGCCAGATTCTACCATCACCACATGACCCTTCCTAAGTCCCACATGGCAAAGGCATTCTCTACAACCAGTTTCACAGGTGACCTCTCCTAGGTCTTATTGGTCAAAAAGCAGAGACAGGATTCCCAATATACCCAAAACAGCAAAGTTCAAACCATGTCCGCATAAGATCAGAAAACAAGCCAACAAAAAATAACCACACCAAAGAGCTGAGGTTTCCTTTCCTCTAGGTTTGAAACTTTTACAACTTTTCTATGTATATTTACTTGTTCAGATTTATCTATAGTCCATTTTTAATCCTTGTTCTTTTCCACACTGGCAATGATCATACTCAAACTCAGTATCTGGCAGCTGAAAGTCCCTAGCTTTACAAGCACATAAATAAAGTAAAAGAAACATTGTTACCCTGTATTGGATGTCGCTGTCCTTTTCTGGAAGAGAAATTTCATTTCCCTTTCAGGACTGAGGTCCAGCTTTCTCTTTCAGCATCTACCACAGCAGCAGGGTCTGCATCCTCCTCAGGCAATGCCTGTTTTTATCCATATGTGGTAGAACCAGGGCTTGATTCCCATCAGCTTTAAGGAAGAATGTGTTGTCAACAGGATGCCAAAGGGACCAGGTGTCCCAGCTGCTGGTTAGGGCCTTGAGTCTTCAAGTGAGTCTTTTTTTAAATTTTATTTGATTTTATTGATTATGCCATTACAGTTGTTCTATTCCCTCCTTCATTCCCCTCCACCCTTCTCCCCCTTACCCCCACCATTCCCCCCTTTAGTTTATGACCATGTGTCTCAAGTCCTTTAGATTCTACATTTCCCATATTATTCTTGCCCTCCCCCCTATCTATTTTCTACCTACCATCTATGCTACTTATTTTCTGTACCTTCTCCCCCAATCTCCTCCTCCCACTCCCCTGATGCTAACCCTCCAAATGATCTTCATTTCTATGTTTCTGCTTCTGATCTAGCTGTCCTTTTAGTTTGATTTTTTTTTAGGTGTGGTTCTTAACAACTGTGAGTTTGCTGTCCTTTCACTGTTCATCTTTTTTATCTTCTTTTTCTTTGATAAGTCCCTTTAACATTTCATATAATAAGGGCTTGGTGATGATGAACTCCTTGAATTTGATCTTATCTGAGAAGCATTTTATCTACCCTTTCATTCTAAATGAAAGTTTTGCTGGATAGAATAATCTTGGTCATAGGTCTTTGGATTTCATGACTTGGAATACCTCTTTCCAGCCCCTTCTTGCCTGTAAGGTCTCTTCTGAGAAATCTGCTGACAGTCTGATGGAAACTCCTTTGTAGGTAACTGTCCCCTTATCTCTTGCTGCTTCTAGGATTCTCTCCTTCATTTTAATCTTGGCTAATATAATGATGATGTGCCTTGGTGTGTTCCTTCTTGGGTCCAACTTCTTTGGGACTCTCTGAGCTTCCTGGATTTCCTGGAAGTCTATTTCCTTTGCCAGATTGGGGAAATTCTCCTTTATTATTTGTTCAAATAAGTGTTCCACTGGTGGCTGTGCCTTTCCCCCTTCTGGCACCCCTATAATTCAGATGTTGGAGCATTTAAAGATATCCTGGAGGTTCCTAAGTCTCTCCTCATTTTTTGGAATTCTTATTTCTTCATATTTTCCTGTTTGGTCATTTTTTTCTTCCTTCTGGTTCACTCCCTTGATTTGAGTCCCAGTTTCTTTTTCATCACTATTGGTTTCCTGTGCAATTCCCTTCATTTCAATTAGTTTAGCCTTCATATGTTCCTCTAATTTGCGACTAAAATCAACCAGTTCTGTGAGCATCCTGATCACCAGTGTTTTGAACTGTGCATCTGAAAGTTTTGCTATTTCTTCATCACTTAGAGTTATGGGCTCTGGGGCTTTGAGATCTTCTTGAGCCATTTTTGGTCTGCTCACGCTTGTTAAGTATGAGGAGCGGAGCCTTAGGTGTTCACCAGGGTAGGGCTGCTCAGGTCACTGGACTGTGACACTGTATGTAGGGGCGGGGTCAGAGTGGGGTAATAGCGGCCCCCTCTGCTGCTTCCCGCCACTGGGGCCTGTTTGGTCCCATCTCCCTTCTCACTCCTTCGCCAGTTTATCGGTCAGGCTGAAGAGTTCATTGTTATCAGACTTCCGAAAAGTTCAATTTTCTGTGTTCTGGCTGTGTTTTCTGTTACTAATATTTTGTTGTCTCTAAACTTGGTTGTGTGAGAAAGCACGGCATCTCCACCTATGCCTCCATCTTGGCAGAAGTCCTCTTGCAGTGAGTCTTTAGTAAGACTCAGTACCCTGGCTGGAAGAGATGAAGGGACCTATCAGATGTATAGGCAAACCTTCAATGAGCAAACTTGTGAAAAATGGTTAGTGTTTGCCCTAAATGTTGCAGATATTGCTTAATCCTTGGCTTGCATTCCAGATCTAAAGAAGCATTCCTAAAACATGGATTTGTGTGAGTCTCTCATAAGTTATTTCAAAAGAGCTCATTTTAAGCCTTCTTATGGGTGCCACCCTAATTCAGGACAAAGCAATGGGGAATGCCTGGTCCCATTTTAGGTGCATTTCCTGGCATATTTTTGCCGGGTCTTCTTTATTGTCTGATCCATTTTCTCAGTCTTTCCCATAGATTGAGGTCTCCAAGATACATGTAATTTCCATTGTATTTTCAATGCCTGTCCAACCTTCTGGGAGATCTCTGAAGTGAATGATTTTCTATCATCACTTTGAATGCAGCAGGGAGAGTCCAAAACAAGGAATTATTTCCTTAAGTAAGAGTTTTGCATCCTCAGTTGCCTTTTGAGTTCTAGTGGGATAAGTCTCTACACATCCATTAAAAGTGTCCACAAAGACTAACAAAAACTTGAAATTCCCCCTGGTTTTAGGCATCTGTGTGAAATCCACCTGCCAGTCCTCAAATGGACACAACTGTTTATATTGTACTCCCTTTTTTGTTGGGATATGCTCTGTCTCAGGATTGTTCTTGGCACATATTTGACAGGATTAGCAAATCCTCTGAACAGTCCTTTGCAAATGGGAGTTCTTCAAATGTGGCCTAATGAGGGCCTTCAAAGGATCCCTTCGATAATGTCCCTTCATGTAGGTGTTTGAGAATGGGATACTCTAGAGCCTTGGGGAGTAAAATCATATCAGGGGCATTGATCTTCCACATAGAACTGAGATCAATGTTGGTGAATCCCCATTCATGGGCCTGTTCTTCATTCCCATTCTACGTAATGAGATTCAGACTTTGACAAGGCCAAGCTGGGGATCAAAGCCCCCAGGTGTAATGATCCTCTGGCTGTCTTATTGGTCTTGCTGCTTTATTAGTAATTTGGTTTTCCTGGCTCATTTAGAAACCATCCCTTCAGTGTCCTAGGCAGTGCTTTATGGCAACCTGGGCCAGTAGATTCACTGCCTCTGGCAATTTTAAATTCTCCTCTGCATGTTTAACATCCTTGTTCCCTGAATTAAAAGTCCTCTCCCTCTTCATATTTCTTCAAGGGCATGGGCTACCATGAAGGCATATTTGGAGTCTGTGTACACGTTAACCTTCTTTTCTTGGGAGAGTACTAAGGCTCTTGTGAGTTCAGTCTTCTGTGCTGAGGTTTCTGATGCAAAGGCTTGGGCTTCTATTATGTCTATGGTGACTACCATGTACCCAGTTCATCGTCGACTATTGTCCATGAAGCTGCTTCCATCTGTACACAGCTCCCAATATGGTGCTGCCAGCAGTTGGTCCAGCAGATCTAGCCTGCTAGAATAGACTTGGTCAATGATTTCCTAGCAATCATGTTGTAGGGCTGAGTCTCCCTCCATATCTGAGAGCAGGGTAGCCAGGTTAAGGGTTGTGGTGATCTGCAAGGTAACATTTGGGTTGTCCAGCAGAATGGCCTGGTATTTCCCCATGCACCCATCTGTCATCCAATACCCTCCTTTTTGCTCCAATAGAGTCAGAACCTGATATGTTCCCAATACTGTAGTTGGCTATCCCAGAGTAAACTCGTCAGATTCCTGTAAGATGTCACAGGTAGCAGCTACATTTGAAGACTTGGTAGCCATCCCTTTGTCATGTGATCCAACTTTTTTGAGAAATAGGCTATGGGTCAGGGAATATTTCCTACAGTCTGGGTTAGTATCCCCAGTCCAGTCCCATGTCTTTCATGAGTGTACAATTTGAAAGGTTTCTATAAATTGAGCAATCCTAGTGCAAGAGTAAAACTAGATTTTCCTCCAAGGGATCAAATGCTACCCAACAATCCTTTGTCCATTCTAAAGGTTCAGAGTCCAGTCCTTTCAAGAAATCATAGTAGTTTTGCTATGAGTCTAAAGTTTGGAATCCAAATTTGGCAGAACCCTGTATTCCATAAAAACTCACAATCTGCCTTTGGTCCTTTGGGATTTTTAATGTAGCAATGGCTTGCTTTCTATCTGCCATCAATCTCCTAGTGCCATTTCAGTTCAGATCCCAGGTACACCACCACTTCCTTTTTGCAAATCTGGGCCTTATGAGGTGACACCTTACATCTTCTTTTTGCCAAATGATTTGGGACTGTGATGGTGTTGAGTACACAGTCCTTATAGGTGCTGCTGACTATCAATACATCATCTATGTATTGCAAAAGAACTCCTGATCTCAGTTGATCTTTAAGTCTTTTGCCAACACTTCCCTTACTGTAGTCAGGGAGTTCTTAAATCCTTGTGATAGCACAGTCCAGTAGTAATAGAGCAGGGCTTTTGTTTCTGGGTCCTGAAATTCAAAAGTGAACAGTAGTTGAGCTTATTTGTCTACTGGGATGCAGAAAAGGGCATCCTTAAAGTCTAGAACTGAAAACCCTTTGCTATCTCCAGGTACCATAGTCAACAGAATATAGGGCTGGGCATCATAGGATGAATGTCCTGAACACTGTCATTTATGGTCCTAAGACCCTGTACAGACTGATATTCATCAGAGTGAGGCTTTTTGACTGACTGGAAAAATGGGATTGTGATAGAGTGACTGGCATGGCTGAATTAGTCCCGATTTTAAAATCTTCTGCAATACTGACTAAATCCCCTCTAAAGCCTCCTTCTTGAGAGGGTACTGCTTCTTTCATGGGACCTGTGCCCCTACTTTTAGATTAACTTTTATGGGTGGCACATTAACTGCTTTACCCAGGGTTCCATCAGCTCAAATAATTCAATCTGCCTGCTCATAGATCTGAGGCCAGGAATGTCTATAGTTGGCAGGCATGTTCCAGCATAACCTCCACACATAACTGCTGCTTCTCAGGAGAAAAAAAGTTATTTGTACATGTGATTTACAAAGTAAACCTCAGCCCAGCAGTGGAATGGAGCAATCTGGCATGGAGAGAAAACTATGCATAATCTTTTGATCCCCAAGCTGACATTCTAGAGGTTGAAGGAATGCCTGCTTTATAACCGTCTAGTCACTCCAGCAATTGTTACTGTATGTATCTGAACTTTTCTTGGTTAATTTTTGTGTTCAAAACTGATGCACCTCCCCTACCTACAAGAAAATCAATTAGCTTGTTCCCCACAGTCAACTATACCTGGGACTCCCATGGGGAAATAGTAATACATCAGGAGATATCCAAAGGAGTCCCTGGGCCTCCTCAATCATCATCAGGCTCTCCTCCCCTTTTCAGCATTTCTTGGTGAGTGTTCTCATTTCTATATTTCCTTTTGAATTGCAGGCACTTATTTCTCTAATGGGCCAGTTCAAGTGGCCCTCCTCCTTGCAGTGGGCAAATTGGTTGATGCCTATTGGTTCTCTTCTCCTTCCTGTAGTGTCCTGTTTCTTCCTTTGTCCTCCCCACCCTTCTTCTAAGAATGCCATGGCCTGTTTAATCTTCCTTGCTTCCTGGGCATTATAAACTTTACATGTTATGTCTGCCAACTGAGAGGGATTCATTCCCAATGTGTCTATACACTGGAATTTGTTTTGGATGTCTGGGGCACTTTGCAAAATAAAAGTCTTGTTCACCATTTGCACATTTTCTGGTGCCTGTGGATCAGCATCCATGTGTTTCCAATAGGCCTGATAGATCCTCTCCAAAAATTCAGAAGGATCCTCATTTGTTTTTTATGCTTGGGCAGCCCCTTCTTAAGACTTTCGAATATATACTTTCTGTAATGTTCCAGTCAGGGAGGCTAGGCCCCCACCATTTGGGTTCCAGTCAGGCTCTGTCAAGGGAATTGCCTCAGCTGGGTTGGGTGCCCATGAGGATTCTCTTGGTAGAGACATTGGTTCTCTTCATTAACCCTATTTATAGCCAGCTGTCTCTCATGCACTCTTCACAATATATTTAGGAGAGCCTATACATCTGCCCAGTTTGGGTGATGAGTGGCAAAAATGGAAATGACAAGATCTGCAATTCTCTGAGGATCATCCTTATGTGAAGGGTTGGAACTCTTATAATTCAGTAAGTCTGAAATGGAGAATGGAGTATAGGCCCAATAGTAACCAGCAGGCTGGCTTTGCTGATCTACTCCATCTATAGAATATTGCCTCAAAGGAAACTGCCTTGCTCCAGATACAGATGATTCCTGGCCAAATTGGGTGCTCTGATGGGTCTTTGAGGAACAGACACATCCCTCATCATATCATCATATAGGGGTATAGCTGTTGGCTCTGTGGTTTCTCCTTCAGGGGCAGCTCGTAAAGGAGGTGGTGATGAGGAAGATCCTCTGCCACTAACCCTGTGTCACCTGGACTCAGAACATTGATGAGGTGTAGCTCCTCGTTTTCCCTTCCTCCCTGTGACTTACCATCAGGGGGAGGTTTTAAGGCCACTTCCCTTCTCTGTACCATCAAGCAATTCTATGTTCCTGACAAAACCCTATTATACAATGATATAAATGCATTAATATAACAGATTTCATCCCATTTGTCCAAATGTTGGCAACACTTTTCCAATTGTATAATGGTATAGTAACTCAGGGAACCATCCTTGGGCCACCTTTCCCCACAATCCATATCATATGCAGGCCAAACAGTATTACAGTAATAAACCAATTCCTCCTTGGACATTGGATGATGGCAATACATACTCCAGTCCTCCAAAATTCTACCTAGTGGAGCCCCTTAGGTGCCAGCATAGAACTGCCCTTATTGCTTTGGACATACCTACAAAAATCTATAACCAGAAAAATCCAGGCAACTTGGGAGCATATAAGCAAACCCATCATCCACAAATCCATTATTCCAAACAGTGCTAATGAGCACATTTTTCTTCCAACAAATCTAACTTCTCAGAGCTTATCCCCTTTCCAGTCCTATTTCCATTCCACCTTCCAGGAGTGTTTAGGTGGCCTATGCCATCAAGAGGTTTGCAGGGAAATTCTCAGAAACTGGGAAACTTTATACTTCCTCTCTCCCATTCTGAGGGGGTTGACTTGCCCCACCCTGATGAATACATAAGGCTCTGAACCTTACAATGTAACAGGTGCACTGAAACAAAGAAATATGGCCCAAATGAAAGAACAGATCAAAGCTCCAGAAAAAATACAACTAAGCAATAAAGAGATAGCCAACCTATGAGATGCACAGTTCAAAATACTGGTAATCAGGATGCTCACAGAAATGGTTGAATATGATTGCAAAGGAGAGGAAAAAGTGAAGGCTTTTCTTTATTTCACTTGAAAGTGAAATAAAGAAAAATATACAGGGAACCAAGAGTAAAGGGAAGGAAACTAGGACTCAAATCAATGATTTGGAGCAAAAGGAAGAAATAAACATTCAACCAGAACAGAATGAAGAAACAAGAATTCAAAAAAATGAGGAGAGGCTTAGGAACCTCCAGGACAACTTTAAATGTTCCAACATTTGAATAATAAAGGTGCCAGAAGGAGAAGAACAGAGCAAAAAATTGAAAACTTATTTAAGCTTTTCTGCTTGCTCCCACATCCCCTAGAGTGCCACACTGTGCTCACTAGAGCTCCTAGCTCCTGCTCAGCAAGCGCCACTGTCATCTTCTTCCAGCTGCCATCATAATCATCTACCTGGACCTTATCAGTCATGATGAGATGTTCTCCAATATGTACAAGATCCAGGAGGTCTCAGATGGGCTGTGTTTGGAGTTGAGGGGATGATGAACAGTAGGGCAGAGGGTAACATTGATGACTCACATGTTGGTGAAATGCCTCGGCTGAAGTCCCCAAGGGCAAAGGAACCAAAAGCAAAGTAATCACTGATGTTGATATTGTCATGAACCATCATTTACAGGAAACCAGCTTCACAAAAGAGGCCTACAAGATATACATGAAAGATTACATGAAATCAATCAAAGGGTAACTTGAAGAACAGAGACTGGAAAGAGTAAAGCCTTTTATGACAGGGGCCACAGAACAAATCAAGCACATCCTTACTAATTTCAAAAATTACCAGTTCTTTATTGGTGAAAACATGAATCCAGATGGCATGGTTGCTCTGCTGGGCTACCATGAGGATGATGTGACCTCATAATTGATTTTCTTTAAGGATGGTTTAGAAATGGAGAAATATTAACAAATTTGGCCATTTGGATATATCACCTATCACCATAACTGGCCGCTGCTTTTCATCTACACATCAGGACTAGGACAAATGAGACCGATGTTATCTTTAGTTTGTCATGTATTTTGACCATGATTTTTACGGAGAGGAGGCACTGTGTTTTTTTTTTAATGTGGCACGTGGGTTGTCTGAAAACAAAATGCATTTAAACTTAAAAAAAAGGAAAACTTATTTGAAAAAATAATGAAGAACTTCCCCAATCTGGCCAAGGAAATAGACTTCCAGGAAGTTCAGGAAGCTCAGAGAGTCCCAGAGAAGTTGGATCCAAGGAAGCACACACCAAGGCACATCATAATTACATTAGTCAAGGTTAAAGATAAAGAGAGAATCTTAAAAGGAGCAAGAGAAAAGGAGACAGTTATCTACAAAGGAGTTACCTACCCATAAGACTGTCAGTTGATTTCTCAAAAGAAACCTTGCAGGCTAGAAGGGGCTGGAAAGAAGTATTCCAAGTCATGAAAAGCAAGGAGAGAAAACATACAAGATTAGTCTATCCAGCAAAGCTATCATTTAGAATGGAAGGGCAGATTAAGTTCTTCCCAGATAAGGTCAAGTTAAAGGAGTTCATTCTTACCAAGCCCTTATTATATATTAAAGGGACTTTTCTAAGATAAAGAAGAATGTAAAAATATCAACAGTAAAATGACAACAAACTCACAACTCTCAACAACTGAACCTAAAAACAAAAACAAAAATGTACTAAGCAAACAACTAGAACAGGAACAGAATCACAGAAATGAAGATCACATGGAGGGTTATCAGCAGGGAGGGGGACAATGGGTGAAAAGGTACAGGAAATAAGCAGAAATAGTAGCTACAAAATAGAGGGGTGTTGAGAATAGTACAGGAAATGGAGAAGCCAAAGAACTTGTATATATATGATCCATGGACATGAACTAAGGGGGTGGGAAAATGCTGGTAGGAGTGGGGGTGCAGGGCAAAGTAGAATAAAGGGGGGAAAATGAGACAACTGTAATAACATAATCAACAAAATATACTTAAAATTATCAGTTATGCAATAAGAATATTAAACATGTCTTAAGTAAAGATTAAGACTGGTGAATTCACTTCTATTGTTCCCTTTCTGCTCTTTGCTCATGTTATTAGTGATCTATGCATGAATTTTTTAAATTTTTTTTCAGTTCTTAGTGACATAAAGAGAAAATACAACAGTACCACCAATGTGAGCAAATTTTATTTCCCTTTTATTTCTCTATCTAAAATCTATTATTTGTTTTCTATCTAAAATCCATTAATTTGTGTAGATTATATATTACATATGTGTATATAACATAGAGTATATAAGTTTTTAACATAGAGTTTAAGGCCTTCTTTTTTCATTTTATTGCATTTTTTCCATTGCTGTTTATTCCCCTATACCCTCTTCCACCTACTCCCCTCCTCCACAATCACTACACTGTTATCCACATCCATGAGTTCTTTCTTTTCTCCTTTTTGTTTGACCCCTCCACCCTGAATCAACACTCCACACCCAGAGTTGTCAGCCTGCTTTCTGTCTGTGAGTCTGTCTCTATTTTGCTTCTTAGCTTAGTTTTTTATTAGATCCTTGATATTACTTTGATACAGTGATATCTCTACTGGTATCACTTAAAATAGGTTCAGCTACTACACAATGTGCAGAGGACTCATAAGAAGACAGAAGCTGATGTTGCAACTCTACAATGATCAGAGAGCCAGACTTTTTCTAATTTGTGCTCTACTAGCCTCAACATTCAACTTCCATATTGTGGCCAAGAAGCTGTTCTAGATCCTGCTGTCATATTTACATTCTGGCAATGAGGAGAAAAAGTAGGAGGCAAGGGCATATCCCCCATCTATTAGGACAGTCTCGGGAAGTTGCACACATTTCGCTTATATCCCAAAGTCCCAAACTTAAGCATATGCCCCACTTTGCTTCAAGGGAGATAGGAGGTGTAATTTTTATTCTAAATGGCTAGTACCCAGGTAAATTTGGGGGGTTCTCTTACTGAGGAAAAATAACTGATATTGTGGAAGCAACCAATAGCTCTGTCATACCATCTCCCTCCCTTTCCTCCTCCAAATAAGGGATACTACTTTGATTTCAGAATTTTTACTGTGTCATATTAACTCTTGGGCAGAATTCCTGGACAATATAAGGCCTTGTGTATTGATGCATAGATTTAGCCCTTTCTTAGATGTTTTGCTCCATTTCTTCTTCCATGTAGCTGAATAAGTCAACTGTTCAAGGCTTTGCCTAAAAGATAATCCAAGCTTCTTTGTCTCTGGTCCCTTGCTCTTCATTTACAAGTGTTTGAGCAATTTTATTGCTTTCATGGCAGCACTTATCTGGTGGTTTGCTTCAGGCACATATGAGACATCTATCATATGCTCCACTCCACTTTACCAAAAAGTTATGCCTTAAGGATTTCAGTTTTGAGACTAGCTAATACTTAAATTAAAATAGATACATTGGTTTTAGTTTTAAAGAAAAAGTATGTAGAATTCAGAACCTCAAGGGAATGCACAAGTGATAAAAGATTATAAGTAAATTGTTTTACATAATATAAGGAAACAAAGGGACTGCAGGCTGTGAGGTGGAAAAATCTGAAGGGAGACTCTCCATTAGGGCAGGAATGGATAGACAAGAAACCCCTATAGGATTTGCAGGCTGTGTGCTATGAATATATTTTGTCAAGCTCCTCTTTTTACTCTTCTATAAAATATTTAGAAAACTTTACATTGTTCACTAAAGGTTTGTATGAGTAGATTCTTGGTAGGACTCAAAGAAGAGGAGATGAATGTAACAGTTTTCATTCTGTTACTTGCAAATTTAGAAACCAAAGACAAAGTAACTTAAAGAAGAGAGAGACAGAAGAGTGAAGGAGAAAGTAAGCTGGTTTATAAAACAGGGAAGTCCAGGGATGAATTTGGATTTAGAGACAGTTCCACTGTTTTCTCTCTCACTTTCTTTTCTCTTGTTTTTCTTATCTTCGCCCTTTTCCCCGTTCCCCTCTCTCTCTCTCTCTCTCTCTCTCTCCTATGTCTGCCTCTGCTTTCCTCTGTCTGTTGGTCTAACTTTTAATTTCCACTAAAGACAGGCTTTCTCCATGCAGCTACAGATGGCACCCACTGGCAGCCCCAGATTCACATTTTCCCAGACCAGCAATCCCAGTAGAAAAGTAATTGGCTCCTCTCTTTCATATATTAATCTAGAAGAAGACTCTGTTCCTGCTGAATAATGAGCCCATTCCTAGATCAATCAGTATACCAAGCATATAATGAACCATGTTAGGACAAGTTTGGGTCACATGACCATCTCATGGCCAAACAGTGCCAGGCAGTAGAATTGAGAGCCCTGTCCAGACTGTATGAAGTTGGGAGTTTCCCAGAGGAAATGGGGTGCTGCCACCAAATGTGCTGGCCAGGAAAAAAAAAGCTTTCCCACTTCACTATATTGTTATATTTTCCACCTGTAAAATATGCAGTTGCATTTTAGATTAAATCTCACTGCAAGACCGAACAATTCATATACTCCAACCACTGTCAAAGTATTGAATGAAAGGTGTGGAGAAATAGAAATTGACCAGCAGGAAGATCTGAGAACACCACTTCTGAGTCAGAGGGAAATTACAAAGCAACTGAGTTTAACCTGACATCTTTTGCAGAAATACCCAGTTCATAACAAAGTAGATTTCTAGAAATAGGATTAAAAGTTTCTGCATATTTAATGAACTACCAAAATTCAAATTGTAAATACAAAGGGGGTTCTCATGTATAATTCCACCAATAGTACATAAAAATGCCTGTTTCCCACACCTTCACTATTAGTCATTAGGAAAATAAAGTAAAATGACAACCAGATACTAGTGTACATCTATTAGGACATCTAAAAATTAAAAAGACCAACCATATTCAGTGCCAGTGGTGATGTGAGGAAGTTGGAACTCTGATATATTGCTGATGAGAATGTAAAAATTTTCAGCCACTTTAGAAAATATTTTAATAAATCTTAAAATGTTAAACATACACCATCAATTCTTAGAAATTGAGAAAAGGAGCTATATGTCCATACAAAAACTTGGACACAAAAGTTTATAGCAGCTTTTATTTAAGAGAGTGGGAGAAACAGAGAGAAATCTTGTTGGGTGTTAGATTCAGACAGACCTTGACTTAAAACCCAGTTCATATGAGCAAGTCATTTAACCTCTTTAAGCTCATTTCTCATTCATAAAATGAGAACAATAATACAGTGCTTATCTCATGGGGTGGTTGTGAGGATTAAATTAGGTCATATATAAGGGCTTAGCACAAATGCCTTACATATAATATACATACTGTAGATATTATCATTATGATTCATTGTGTCTGTTACCTGACACATTATAAGTATTCAATAAATGTTAGTTCCTCTTTTTGTTGTCACGGGTCTACACATCAAATTATTTTCTATGTTCATGTCCTAGCATTAATTTATATTCTAAAGTCAAACCACTTCAGGGCAAAGGAGACACTGAAACAGTAGTTTGGGGGTCAGTGTTGAAAACATTTCATCTAAAAATAGCTTTGACATGAGATTACTGCATAACTCAGGGCATTCAGCTTTATGGCACTATCACCAAAACATAAATCTTCATTCTGGGAAGGTATATAGTCAGGGATTCATAGATCTGTATGTTCTGATGAGGCTGGAAAGAGTATCCCTGGAATCAAAATAATCATCTTCAAGTCCCAAGCACTAAAAACAAAAGGGAAAGCCAGTGAAGTTTTTGAGGATTATCTATTTGGGGCAGAGAAATTTCTGAGCTTTTAGGGAGATATGGGAGACTTATCTAAACCATAAGCTAGTGTGAGCCTCCACAGGGCAAAGGAAAGAGAACAAAAATTTGAGGCCATGGGAACCAGGAAGACTGGTTAAACTAGGGCCTAAACATTCTGATGAATTGAGTAGGTCAAAGTGCTGGGTCACAGGTGGAGATGATAAGAGGTAGAACTGCTGTCAAACAAGGGTTTGCAGAGAGAGAGAATTCAAGGGCATTGAGGCCCAGAGCTAAGTCAGAGAAGAGCTACTATCAAATCCTAATCATAGAAAAGCCCACAGGAAAGCTGCACTCAATCCTTTGGGAAGAGATTGGAATTGGAAGTGGGTGGAAGTGAGCAGTGAGTTTAAAAGAGCATGGAGTGTAGCTGGAGTATAGCCACAGTCAGACAGCATGTTGTTACATCTTTCTTGTTTCTTTTTTTAACATATATTTTATTAATTATGCCATTACAGTTGTTCTATTCCCCCCTTCATTCCCCTCCACCCTGCACACCCCTCCCCCACCATTCTCCCCCTTTAGTTTATGACCATGTGTCTCAAGTTCTTTAGATTCTATATTTCCCATACTATTCTTGCCCTCCCCCTATTTATTTTCTCTCTATGGTCTATGCTACTTATTTTCTGTACCTTCTCCTCCCTTCTCCTCCTCCCACTCCCCTGTTGCTAACCCTCCATGTGATCTTCATTTCTATGGTTTTGCTCCTGATCTAGCTGTCCTCTTAGATTGCTTTTGTTTTAGGTGTGGTTGTTAATAACTGTGAGTTTGCTTTCCTTTCACTGTTCATATTTTTATCTTCTTTTTCTTAGATAAGTCCCTTTAACATTTCATATAATAAGAGCTTAGTGATGATGAACTCCTTGAATTTTATCATTTCTGAGAAGCACTTTATCTGCCCTTCCATTCTAAATGAAAGTTTTGCTGGATAGAGCAATCTTGGATGTAGGTCTTAGGATTTCATGACTTGGAATACTTCTTTCCAGCCCCTTCTTGCCTGTAAGGTCTCCTCTGAGAAATCTGCTGACAGTCTGATGGGCACTCCTTTGTAGGTGACAGTCCCCTTATCTCTTGCTGCTTCTAGGATTCTCTCCTTCATTTTCATCTTGGCTAATGTAATGATGATGTTCCTTGGTGTGTCCCTTCTTGGGTTCTACTTCTTTGGGACTCTCTGAGCTTCCTGGATTTCCTGGAAGTCTATTTCCTTTGCCAGATTGAGGAAGTTCTCCTTTATTATTTGTTCAAATGTTTTCCACTTGTCGCTCTTCTTCTTCCCTTTGTGGTACTCCTATAATTCAGATGTTGGAACGTTTAAAGATGTCCTGGAGGTTCTTAAGCCTCTCCTCATTTTTTAAAATTCTTGTTTCTTCATCCTTTTCTGTTTGGTCATTTTTTTCTTCCTTCTGGTCCACTCCCTTGATTTGAGTCCCAGTTTCCTTTCTATTACTGTTTGTTTCCTGTGCATTTCTCTTCATTTCAATTAGTTTAGCCTTCATCTGTTCCTCTAATTTGTGACTAAAATCAACCAGTTCTGTGAGCATCCTGATCACCAGCGTTTTGAACTGTGCATCTGATAGGTTGGCTATCTCTTGGTCGCTTAGAATTATTGGCTCTGGGGCTTTGAGTTCTTCTTAAGCCATAATGTTTTGGTCTGTTTGCGCCTGTTACGTATGAGGGGCAGAGCCTTAGGTGTTCACCAGGGCAGGGCAACTCAGTCCCTGTGTTGTAATGCCGTCTGTGGGGGCAGGGTCAGAGAGGGGCAATAGTGGGCTCCTCTGCTGCTTGCCGCAAGCCGCTGAGGCCTGTGTGGTCTGTTTCACTGCTCACTCCTGCACCTGGTTTATCTGTGCACGAATGTGTGACTTCGGTCAGCCTACCACCCACGCCCCCACTGGGTCTGCTCATTGCCCGCCCACGCCTGGGATCTGCCAACTGCCGCCTGTGCGCCTGGGTGGGTCTGGCTGATTTTTCCTGCACAACCCCGCTCAGCCAGCTTCTGGCTCTGCCCTTCTTACCGGTCTAGCTGAACAGTTCATTGTTGTTGGAGTTCTGTACAGTTCAATTTTCTGTGTTTCAGTTGAGTTTTTCTTACTAAAACTTTGTTGTCTTTAAACTTGGCTGTGCGAGGAGGTAAAGTGTTTCCACCTACACCTCCATCTTGGCCGGAAGTCTCTTTCTTGTTTCTTAATGATGTGTATGTCCTCCCTATTTTGAAGTCCTACCGTACACCATTGACTGATTATTGCTTTCCAGTTTACCTAGTGTCTTACTCTTCATTTCTCCTATATGCTACTTAGGAAGGTCTCTGGCAATAGCCATTTGGGTTGTGATTTTGAGATAAGGGTTCAGTACATGGCCCATTTCTCAGGTTAGGTATTTCTAGGTAATACGACCAGAACTTTTTTACAGACCTCTCTCCTAATTTTAATTTTGGAAGCCCTGAGCTGGCCCTGCTTCATCATATTACAAGGGAAATTATTTCAATTTACAAATAGAGTTAGAAACTTCATTTTGTTTCTCATTTCACTGTTATATATATGAGATCATCAGTTCAAATTAGACTACTGAGCTTTAGAAAAGTTATGCTAAAATCAGATGATTAGTTGGTTTCCAAGTTTTCTCTAGTGACTTTGGTCTTAAGTACCAAACTATAGCTAGGAATTAGTATACCATATAGGAATCTCAAAAAGGGAAAGGATTAAATAGGCACCAGTACTAAATAGTGGAATCTCAACAAAGTTTCTTCTAGGTGGGGCTCTTAAACTTTCTCACTGACCTGTACCTTTTATTTTCACCAGCTGGTACACCATTCCTGACCTCAAGCAGACCTGAGATCCTGATTCTTGAACTCTGGCAGGGAGATAGTCCTGCCTTTCCTCAGGTTTTCAGACTTGCTACAATATCTTCTACAGACTCACACTGGCTCAGATTGGAGTAGCAACATCAGTTTTGAGTTTCTACCATTGCAGAGAAATCTTGTTTGATCTCTGCCTAGACTTCAGGACAGTCTGTCCCCTAAAAGGCAATTTGGTTGAAGAGCCAGTTG
Source organism: Artibeus jamaicensis (assembly GCF_021234435.1). NCBI lineage: Eukaryota > Metazoa > Chordata > Mammalia > Chiroptera > Phyllostomidae > Artibeus > Artibeus jamaicensis. The sequence continues at coordinate 926,573 of NW_026521822.1, forward strand.
TGTAGGAAGGCTGTAAATGACCATTCCCACTCCAGGAGTTATAAGAATGCTCTCAGGTGAGGGGATAAGGGACACGAACTCACTCAAGACTCTGAAGATAGAACAAGGAGAAGATATCAAGTCTATAGATGGCCCTGGGATTTCTGGCCTACTGTATTTGCACTGGGGTCAGGGCTATGTCCCTGTCCATTTGGGGAGGTGAGTCCTGCTGCTAACATCACGTGAAGGGGTGGATCTATCAGACCAAAAACAAACCTGCAGGTGACCTGGCTCATAGTTTCACTGCTTCCATGCTGGCTGCCTAGGAGCAAGCTGTTCCTCCTTCAGAGTTCAGACCCGAAGGTGGGTGGAAAACATCTTTTCCTGTTTCCCTTTCCCCAACTGTGATAAGTTAAATCCTGCTGCAGACTAGATGGGTGTCAATATAGAACAAGAGAAAAACAACCACAGAAACTATATAATGTAAGTAATTTGTGTAATCTTCCCTTTGCCCTTTCCTCTGCATCCCTAAACCACTGCACAAATTCAAGCTTGCATTGTCTTGCATCTAGACTCCTGCAGCTGTGCTTCAGTTTCTTTCCCAATGCTCTTCTGTCCCCCTTGTGCCATTCTCCATATCATATCTGATCTCTGTTTAAAATTCATCAAAGCTCTCAGGGAACTGCCTTTCTAGACTCATTTGCAGCTTTGTTCCCCCATGTCTTTAATGGCATTTCTCCACTTTAGATTATGAGGTCCAGGAAAGCAAGGTTATCTCCTTCGTTAAATCTGTCATAGCAACTATGGTAACACAGGATACAAAGCACAGGGGCTACAGATAGCTGTGGATTCTATTTCTTTTGTTCATAGTCATAGTCAGCCTGGCCCTGGTTCCCTGTGCTGATGACATGGCAGAAGCAGCAACAAAAGGGTAATCAGCAGAAGGAAAGAAAGACCTTTTTCAATTTTACTCTGGAGGCCTAGAGTTTTTTTTTTAATATCTTTTTGGTTTTAAGAATATGCAGTTTCATGGGAGAATTCAATGAACCAAAAGTCCTTAAATGTAGGCTAAGGGAAGCCTACTTGTTATTTTTACCACTAAGTGAAAATTTTGCCAATTTTATTTTATTTTTTTGTCACTGGAAAATGTCTCTCTAATAAAACTCATGGTTTTCTGGATTTCTTTTTTTGTAACAGGATGATTATGTTTCACAAGGCTAGAGAATATTGTAAATTAAATAAAGTACACAAAGAAAAATCACAAAAATTTTTAGATTAGGAAATGCATAAATCTTTCTAAAAAATGTTTATCAGGACATGTTATTCCAGGATCAAAACATTTCCTGCCTGATGATTATGCCAGGTTGCAAATTTATGTGATGTCAGTTATGAAGTCTTTTTTTTTTAAACTTTTTTATTGATTATGCCATTACATTTGTTCTATTCCCCCCTTCATTCCCCTCCACCCTGCATACCCCTCCCCCACCATTTCCCCCTTTAGTTCATGAACACGTGTCTCAAATTCTTTAGAGTCTGTATTTCCCCTACTATCCTTACCCTCCCCCCTATCTATTTGCTATCTACTGTCTATGCTACTTATTTTCTGTACCTTCTCCTCCCTTCTCCTCCTCCCACTCCCCTGTTGCTAACCCTCCATGTGATCTTCATTTCTACGGTTCTGCTCCTGATCTAGCTGTCCTCTTAGTTTGCTTTTGTTTTAGGTGTGGTTGTTACTAACTGTGAGTTTGCTGTCCTTTCACTGTTCATCTTTTTTATCTTCTTTTTCTTAGGTAAGTCCCTTTAACATTTCATATAATAAGGGCTTGGTGATGATGAACTCCTTGAATTTGGTCTTATCTGAGAAGCACTTTATCTGTCCTTCCATTCTAAATGAAAACTTTGCTGGGTAGAGCAATCTTGGTTGTAGGTCTTTGGATTTCATGACTTGGAATACCTCTTTCCAGCCCCTTCTTGCCTTTAAGGTCTCTTTTGAAAAATCTGCTGACAGTCTGATGGGGACTCCTTTGTAGGTGACTGTCCCCTTAGCTCTTGCTGCTTCTAGGATTCTCTCCTTCATTTTAATTTTGGCTAATGTAATTATGATGTTCCTTGGTGTGTTCCTTCTTGGGTCCAAGTTTTTTGGGACTCTCTGAGCTTCCTGGATTTCCTGGAAGTCTATTTCCTTTGCCAGATTGAGGAAATTCTCCTTTATTATTTGTTCAAATAAGTTTTCCACTGGTGGCTGTGCCTTTCCCCCTTCTGGTACCCCTATAATTTGGATGTTGGAACATTTAAAGGTGTCCTGGAGGTTCCTAAGCTTCTCCTCGTTTTTCTGAATTCTTATTTCTTCATTCTTTTCTGTTTGATCATTTTTTTCTTCCTTCTGGTCCACTCCCTTGATTTGAGTCCCAGTTTCCTTTCTATTACTGTTTGTTTCCTTTGTATTACCATTCATTTCAATTAGTTTAGCTTCCATATGTTTCTCTAATTTGTGACTAAAATCAACCAGTTCTGTAAGGATCCTGATAACCAGTGTTTTGAACTGTGCATCTGAAAGACTGGCTATTTCTTCATCGCTTAGATCTATCAGTTCTGGGGCTCTGAGTTGTCCTAGAGCCATTTTTGGTCTATTCGTGCCATGCCATTAAGTAAGCGGAGCAAAGCCTTAGTTGTTTACCAGGACGGGGCGACCCAGGTCGCTGGTTTGTGACGCTGTGTGTGGGGGCATGGTCAGAGAGGGAGCAATGGCGGTCCTCTCTGCTAGCCCAGTCAGTCCAGTCACACCACTCGCCCCGGGCCTGTTTATCCAATCGGAATTGTGCAAGCCTGCTGCCCCTCGCAGGCTTCCCTTCTCACTGGTTTATCCTTACGTAGATGCGCGACCGACCAACCACAGACAGCCCACCGCGCCTCTTCCCTGTGTGCTCCCATAGCTAGGCGACGATCAGCGCCTTCGGTTGCTTGCGCAGCCCGCACTACCCGGGGATTTTTTCTTGCCAACCTGCTCCGCTGCTGGCTTCGCTTCTCTTACCGGTTTAGCTGAGCATTTAGTTGTCTTTGGACTCTGTATTGTCGATTTTCTGTGTGGCTTGGTTGTGTTTATTGTTGTTAAAAATAGTTGTTCTTAGATTTGGTTGTGCACAGAGGCAAGGTGGTTCCACCTACATCTCCATCTTGGCGGAAGTCTGAAGTCTTATAAAAAAGAAATTTTATGATGGAATACATTTATTTGAAAAAAATCCATTATAAGTTAAATGAGATAAATGGGTATTGCTCAAAATCATATGGCTTTTAAAATTTATTATTCACACAAAAACTTTAGCCTTAAACCTTATAGAAAATTAGAAAGAATTAAGTAGAAATTCACCAATATCTCACCACTCAGAGATGATCACCCTCCATATTTAAGTGAACATAATTCTAGGTAAGTCTTTGTGTAAATATGTGCCCTTATGTACAATTTCATGTAAATGACTTTAATGATAGGTACTATACAGCAACATATCATACAGGTTTATTTCACTGCCAATAAGTTTAGATTTGTAGTATTACTGTTCATAAGTGCACATTGCATGTACCATTGAAATATTCCAAGTTTCAGCAGCTGCTCTCCAAACATCAAGTCCTCATGTGATAATGTGAAAAGAAACTGATAGGGAAAAGGGGGCCACAGAGTAGGTGGAAGGGTCTTTCCTAGAATCTTCCTAGTGAATTCCTTGTATGTGTCTATAGCCAAGACATCACATGCCTACCCTAGAGACTGCTGAATGGTATCTGCAGAGTTATACTTGAACACCCCATCCTTCTAGCTCCTATGGGATTTAAGGAGGGATAATACTCCCAACAAGGTTATCCTTAGATAACCTGAGTCAGAAAGTTGTCCTGTTTTAGTATGACCTAGCTGTATTTCGAAAATATGACCTACAGAAACATAGGTTACAATAGCAGTCACATTATCTGGAATAATATTTTCAAAGAAATTGTAAATGATGAAATAATAGACAAAATAATAGAAACACAGAAGAAAAATGTCTATCTGGTATAGAGGCTATCTCTTCTGATTAAGGACTGTGTTGTGTTTAGGGGCCTTCTTTCTTCCCCTCTTCCCCCCTCACCTCCTCCTCCTCTCTCACTTTCTTTCCCTCTCTTTACCACCTTCCTCCTCCTCCTTCTCCTCCTTCTCTTTTTCCCTGGAACTACTCCCCGCAGTCAGACTCTCTACTCCAACCAAGTGCTTTGCATCCTTCAGCTTCTGACCAGTCAGCTTTCCCAGAGTTTGGACAGCTGATTGAAACCAAGTGTTTGCTTTATCTTAGCATTTGCAGTATATTATATGAAATATAGAAAACTTCTAAATGTAATACAAATTTTCAATTTCATAAAGTCTTCGGGACTTTATGTTTTAGAAACCTAATCCACAATGGAACATCTGGTACCAAAGTACACGTGTCTTTCATTAATTCATTTATTCATTCAGTCTTTAACAAGGTGACCTACAAAGAAACTTTTTTTTTCAATAATTTTATTTAGTTATTTTCAAGTACAGTTTTCTATTTCTCCCATCCCAGTACCCCCCATGCCGTGCTCCCCACCTCCCTAGCATTTCCACCCCCCTTAGTTCTTGTCCCTGTGTCCTTCCTATTTGTTCCTCCAAATCCCTCCCCCTTTTTCCCCTTAAATTCCCTTCACTCTCCCCTCTGGCCACTGTCCCCTTGTTCTCTATTTCAGTGTCTTTGTTTTTTTTTTTTTTTTTTCTGCTTGCTTGTTTGTTTTGTTGTTTAGTTTCCTGTTAAAGGTGAAATCATATGGTATTTGTCTTTCAACACCTGGCCTATTTCACTCAGTATAATGCTTTCCAGTTCCATCCATGCTGTTGAAAAGGGTAGTAGCTCCTTCTTTCTCTCTGTAGCATAGAATTCCATTGTGTATATGTACCACAATTTTTTGATCCATTCATTTACTGATGGGCACCTAGGTTGCTTCCAACTCTTGGCTATTGTAAATTGTGCTGCTATGAACATTGTGGTGCATAGGTTCTTTGATATTAATGTTTTAGGATTCTTAGGATATAATCCTAGCAGTGGAATTGCTGGGTCAAAAGGCAGGTCGATTTTTATTTTTCTGAGAAAACTCCACATACTGTTTTCCATAATGGTTGTACCAGTCTGCAATCCCACCAACAGTGAACTAAGGTCCCCTTTTCCCCACAACCTCTCCAACATTTGTTGTTTGTTGCTTTGTTTATGATAGCTATCCTGACTGGTGTAAAGTGGTACCTCATTATGGTTTTAATCTGCATCTCTCTGATAGCTAGCGATATTGAGCATCTCTTCATGTGTCTCTGGATGTTCTGTATGTCCTCCTTGGAGAAGTGTCTCTTCAAGTCATTTTCCCATTTTTTAATTGGGTTGGTTGTCTTCTTAGAGTGGAGTCGTGTAAGTTCTTTGTATATTTTGGGGATTAAACCTTTGTCTGAGGTATCATTGGCAAATATGTTTTCCCATACAGTTGGTTGTCTTTTTAATTTAATACTGTTTTCTTTAGCCACACAGAAGCTTTTTATTTTGATGAGATCCCATTTGTTTATTCTTTCCTTTATATTCCTTGCTTTAGGGGACATATCAGTAAAAATGTTGCTGCGTGGAATATCTGAGATTTTGTTGCCAATATTCTCCTCTAGGACTTTAATGGTGTCACGGCTTATATTTTAGTCTTTTAGCCACCTTGAATTTACTTTGGTGTATGGTGTAAGTTGGTGCTCAAGTTTCATTTTTTTGCACATAGCTGTCCATTTCTGCCAACACCATTTGTTGAAGAGGCTATCTTTACTCCATTTTATGTTACTGCCCCCTTTGTCGAATATTAATTCACTGTAGACAGTTGGGTATATTTCCGGGTTCTCCGTTCTAATTCATTTGTCTATGTGCCTGTTTTTATGCCAGTACCATGCTGTTTTGATTACAGAGGCCTTGTAATACAGTTTGATATCAGGTATTGTGATCCCTCCTACTTTGTTCTTCTTTCTCAAAAGTGCAGATGCTATTAGGAGTCATTTATGGTTCCATATAAATTTTTGAAGTGTTTGTTCTATGTCTGTGAAGTATGCCATTGGTACTTTACTAGGTATTGCATTGAATCTGTAAATTGCTTTGGGTAGTATGGACATTTTGATGATGTTAATTCTTCCAATCCATGAACAAGGTATATGTTTCCATTTGTTTGTGTCTTCCCTGATTTCTTTCTTCAGGGCTGTGTAGTTTTCTGCATACAGATTTTTTTATCTCCTTAGTTAGGTTTATTCCCAGATATTTTATTTTTGTTTTTGCTATATCGAATGGGATTTTTTCCTTGATTTCTGCTTCTGCTGATTCATTGTTGGTATATGAAAATGCCTTTGATTTCTGGATATTGACTTTGTAAGCCACTGTTTTACCAAATTCATTTATGAGTTGAAGAAGTTTTTGAGTAGGATGTTCCATGTACACTATCATGTCATCTGCAAACAGTGACAGTTTTGTTTCCTCCTTTCCTATTTGGATGCCTTTTATTTCCTTTTCTTGTCTGATCACTGTGGCTAAAACTTCCAATACTATATTGAATAGAAGTGGTGAACGTGGACATTCTTGTCTTGTTCCTGATCATAGTGAAAAAGCTTTTAGTTTTTGCCCAATGAGTATGATGTTAGCTGTAGGTCTCTGATATATGGCCTTTATTATATTGAGGAGTGCTCCCTCTATTCCCACTTTGCTGAGTGTTTTTATCATAAATGGGTGCTGTACCTTATCAAAAGCTTTTTCTGCATCTATTGATGTGATCATGTGGTTTTTGTCTTTGCTTTTGTTTATGTGATGTATTACATTTACTGATTTGCAAATATTGAACCATCCTTGCATCCCTGGGATGAATCCCACTTGGTCATGGTGTATGATCTTTTTGATATATTGTTGGATGCAATTTGCCAATATTTTGTTGAGGATTTTAGCATCTATGTTAATCAGCAATATTGGCCTGACATTTTCTTTCTTTGTTGTGTCTCTAACTGGTTTTGGAATTAAGATGATGCTGGCTTCATAAAAAGAGTTTGGGAGTTGTCCATCCTTTTGTATTTTTTGGAATAGTCTGCAGAGAATAGGGGTTAGCTCTTCCTTAAAAGCTTTGTAGAATTCTCCTGTGAAACCATCTGGTCCAGGGCTTTTGTGTGATGGGAGTTTTTTTTTATTACTGCTTCAATTTCTTTTGCTGTTATTGGTGTGTTCAGATTTTTTGCTTCTTTTTCATTGAGTTTTGGAAGATTGTATTTATCTAGAAGTTTGTCCATTTCCCCTAGGTTTTCAAATTTCTTGGCATACATTTCTTCATAGTAATTTCTTACAATCCCTTCTATTTCTGTGGTATCAGTTTGAATCTCTCCTCTTTTGTTTCTGATTGTGTTTATTTGTGTCTTCTCTCTTCTTGATGAGCCTACTTAAAGGCTCATCTATTTTGTTTATTTTTTCAGAGAACCTACTCCTGGATTCATTGATCCTTAGAATTGTGCTTTTAGTTTCTATTTCATTTAGTTCTGCTCTGATCTTGGTTATTTCCTTCCTTCTGCCTGCTCTGGGCTATCTTTGTTGTTGTTCCTCAAGTTCTTCCAGGTGTAGGGTTAGGTTGTTTGTTTGAAATGTTTCTATCTTCTTTAGGTAGGCCTGTATTGCTATAAACTTTTCTCTCAGGACTGCCTTCACTGTGTCCCATAAATTTTGGGTTGTTGTGAGTTCATTTTCATTTGTTTCCAGGAACTTTTTGATTTCGTCCCTAATTTCATTCTTGACCCATTTGTTGTTTAATAGCATACCATTTAGTCTCCATGATTTTGGGTGCTTTGGGTTTTTTTCTTTGGGGTTGGTTTCCAATTTCAGTCCCTTATGGTCAGAGAAAATGCTTGGTATGATTTCAATTTTTTTGAATTTTTTTGTGGCTCATTTTGTGTCCTATCATGTGGTCTATCTTTGAAAATGTGTCATGTGGATTTGAAAAGAATGTGTATTTAGCTTCTTTGGGATGCAGGGCTTTATATATATCAGTTAAGTCCATTTCATCTAGGGTGTTGTTTAATGCTGCAATATCTTTGTTGATAATTTGTTTGGAAGATCTGTCCATTTTTGATAGTGGGGTGTTAAAATCCCCTACTATAATTGTGTTGCTGTCAATATCTTTCTTGAAGACCTCCAAGATTTTCTTGATATATTTGGGTGCCCCTGTGTTTGGTGCATATATGTTTATGATGTGAATGTCTTCTTGGTAAATTCTTCCCTTGAGTTTATGAAGTGACCTTCTGGGTCTCTCTTTATGGCCCCTTTTTTGAAGTCTATTTTGACCATTATGAAAATTGCTACCCCACCTTTTTTTTCTTGTTCATTTGCTTGGAAAACTTGTTTCCAGCCTTTCACTTTTAGTCTGTGATGGTCTTTTGTCCTGAGGTGGGTCTCTTGTAGGCAGCATATGTGTGAGTCATGCTTTCTTATCCATGAAGCTATTCTGTGTCTTTTGATTGGGGCATTTAATACATTTACGTTTAAGGTTATTATTGATAGGTACTTATTCATTGCCATTTTTGTACCCGTGTTCCTCTCTGTCTCCCTCTTTTCCTTCCTTTCCTTAAAGCAGTCCTTTTAGTATTTCTTGTGGAGCTGGATTGGTGGAGGCGTATTCTTTTAGACTTCTTTTGTCTTGGAAGCTCTTTATTTGGCCTTCTACCTTCATTGAGAGCCTTGCTGGGTAAAGTAGCCTTGGTTGGAGGCCTCTGGTTCTCATTACTTGGAATATTTCTTGCCATTCTCTTCTTGCTTGGAGTGTTCCCATTGAGAAGTCAGTAGCTAACCTTATTGGGGCTCCTTTGTATGTTACTTCTTCTTTTTCCCTTGCTGCCTTTAAGATTCTCTGGTTGTCTTAGAATTTTGCCATTTTGATGATGATGTGTCTTGAAGTGGGCCTCCTTGGATTCCTCTTGATTGGGACTCTGTGATTCCTGGATTTGTGTGACTTTTTCTCTCATCAAATTAGGAAAATTTTCTTATTACTCTTTCAAATACATTTTCAATCGCTTGTTCCTCTTCTTCTCCTTCTGGTATTCCTATTATTTAGATATTATTACGTTTCATATTGTCTTGCATTTCTCTTAATCCCTCTTTATTCTTTCTGAGCCTCTTTTCATTTTCTTGCTCTTTCTGTGAGATGCTTTCTACTTCATCCTCCAACTCGCTAATCCTATGCTCTACCTCATTTATCCTACTTTTGAAACCTTCTACTGTGTTCTTCAATTCGGAAATTGTATTCTTCATTTCCTCTTGTCCCTTGCTGATAGTTTCTATTTCCTTTTTCATGTTGATGTAGTTTGCAGAGAGATCATTATAGTTCCCCTGTAGTTTCTGGTAGTTCAGAAGCTCTTTGAACTGTGAGCTCTTTGAACTTCATAATAACCAGTGCTTTGAATTCACTATCTGATAGTTGATCAGCCTCTATTTCATCTAACATTCTTTCTGAAGTTTCTGCTTTTTCTTTCATTTGGGGATTGTTTCTTTGTCTCCCCATTGTTTGAGACTCTTCTTGTTAGTCTCAGCTTCTAAAATTGATCTGTTCTGACACCCTGGGTTTATGGTGTGAACTTCTGTGGTACAATACCTGTGAAGTTCAGTGGTGCAGACTCCTTCAAGTATATTGATGTTCTCAGTCTCCACCTACTCTCACACTGCTCTTCGCACTGGTCCTCGTGCTGGTCACCTACCACTTCTGAGTGTCCTGGCTCCAGTAGCCGACTCCTCCAGCACCCAGGCAAGTTGCTACAGCAGCGGGCACAGGGGTTGAGAGTGTCCCAGCTCCCGTAGCTGACTCCTAGGTGTCCAGTCCCGTCACTATAGCAGCAGCACAGGGGCCTCCAGTGTCCCAGCTCCCATAGCTGACTCTTCTGTCGCCCACGTCCGTCACAGGGGCTTGGTGTGTCTGGATCCTGTCCCTGACTCCCCAGCATCCAGTTCTGTGGTTATGGCAGTGGCACAGGGCCCTCCAGTGTCCCAGCTCCTGTAGTTGACTGCTCTAGGGCCCAGGCCTGGAGCTATGGCAGCAGCACAGGGGCAGAGAATGTCCTGGCTCCTGTACCTGACTCCTCTGGCACCCAGGACCATCACAGGGGCTTGGAGTGTATGGCTCCCGTACCTGACTCCCTGGCTCCCAGGCCTGTTGCTATGGCAGTGGCACAGGGGCCTTGCGTGTCCCAGCTCCCATAGCTGACTCTACCGCTGTCTGGTGTTTCAGCGTCGGTCACAATCTCTGGTCTTTTAATTTCATAAATGCTGGGTAACCGATGGTTTATTGTGCTGTTTCTCTATAGATCTGCCAGGATTTTCACCCACAAGTGCAGGAGCTAGAATCTGCTCAGTCCTACTGCAATCACCAGCATCTCCTCACCACTTCTATTCAATATAGTATTGGAAGTTTTAGCCACAGCTATCAGACAAGAAAAGGAAATAAAAGGCATACAAATAGGAAAGGAGGAAACAAAACTGTCACTGTTTGCAGATGACATGATAGTGTACATGGAAAATCCTATAGACTCTACCCAAAAACTGCTCAAACTAATTAACGAATTTGGCAAAACAGCAAGATACAAAGTCAATATCCAGAAATCAAAGGCATTTTCATATACCAACAATGAATCAGCAGAAGCAGAAATCAAGGAAAAAATCCCATTCGATATAGCAAAAACAAAAATAAAATATCTGGGAATAAACCTAACCAAGGAGGTAAAAGACCTGTATGCAGAAAACTACACAGCCCTGAAGAAAGAAATCAGGGAAGACACAAACAAATGGAAACATATACCTTGTTCATGGATTGGAAGAATTAACATCATCAAAATGTCCATACTACCCAAAGCAATTTACAGATTCAATGCAATACCTAGTAAAGTACCAATGGCATACTTCACAGACATAGAACAAACACTTCAAAAATTTATATGGAACCATAAATGACTCCTAATAGCATCTGCACTTTTGAGAAAGAAGAACAAAGTAGGAGGGATCACAATACCTGATATCAAACTGTATTACAAGGCCACTGTAATCAAAACAGCCTGGTACTGACCTACAAAGAAACTTACCTGTACTTAATTTTTGCTGCTAGAGACTCTTCCCTGAAATAATTAGACTTTCTGAATTCCTAAGAAAAAGTCAAAAGAAGGTGTAGTGTTGGTGTCTGGTTGTATGGAAAGGAAACAGCAGGATGAAGTCTCTCTGCTTTGGAGGTTTAAAAAGGGAAGACAGTCCCATTATGACTGGGTCCATTGTGGAATGGGAAAAGGTCAGGGCTCTAAGTTTTACTGGAGTAAAATTGTGATTCTACTCCAGTCAAGTGACAGGATATTGAGGGAAAATGGCACCAGGAATGGCCAGAGGAGCTGAACACTAAAAACTATATCTCAAGAATGAATAAAATCACCAATGGAGAGAGAAGACAGAAGTCCAAAGATTGAACTCTGGACATGCTGAGGACTGGAGATGTGGGGGGTGAGAAGTGACCAGCCAATGGACCTGCCTTTTAGATGGAAGACCCAAGAGAGGGGCCCCTGAAAGCCAAGCAAAGAAAGTGAATGCTTCAAAATAGCAGGTTTGAACAACTGTTTTAAATGCTGCTGATAGTTGGAGTGAGATAACTGAGAATTAACTGCTGATTTTACAATATGGAGGTCATTGGTGACTTTGCCAAGAGCAATTTCAGTGAAGGGGTAGGGGCAAAAAAAAACCTGATCAGAGTGGATTCAAGAATGAGTAGGTGGAAGAGATGAGAATACAATGAGCATAAATGTCTCTTTTGAGGAGTTTTGGGAGAAATAGGGTTGTAGCAAATGGGGACATCTTGTCAGAAAGTGTTTTTAAGGATGGGAAAATGATATACAATGTTAATATGCTTATGGTCATAATCCAGGATAGAGAAAAGTTTTAATAATGTAGGATTGAGGGGTAACGACATTGAGAATCTAAAAGACAGACATACAAAAATGGGAGAATAGGACTTAGATGGGAGCATGAACATTTCATTCTGGGGAACAGAGGGGAATACAGAGTGCATGAGTCCAGATGTGGTTGCAATGGACTGAATGTTTGTATCCTCTCAAAATTTGTATGTCAAAACTCTAATCTCCAATGTGATGGTGTTAGGAGATGAGGCTTTGGGGAGGTGATTAGGCCATGAGGTGGAATCCTCCTGAATGGGATTAGTGCCTTTATAAAAGGAACTCCAGAGAGATCTCTTGCCTTCTTTCCACTGTGTGGAAATACAATGAGAAGATGGCAATCTGCAACCCAGAAAAAGGACCTAATCTCAAACTTTTGGCCTCCATAACTATGAAAAATATATTTCCATTGCTTATAAACCACCCAGTCTATGGTATTTTTCGTAAAAGCAACCAAAACTGACTAAGACAGTGGGTAAACTTGACCAATGTGATGATGGGAATTTGAACCCCTGATATACTGACCTATACCATTAAAGTATTGGTGTAACTTCTCAATCAGATAAATTTATCAATATTATGATATTAATAAACTAAATTATCTTAAAAACTTTGAAGAGAACTATGTGGTTTAGTCATTTTTCCCTCCCTGGGGAAAATTCTTGGTCCCAATAAAATAAATATATTTAATTTTTTATATCAGTATGTACATTTTTAAAAGAATAGTTTTAACTTCTGAGAAAATATTCACAATTTTCAAAACAATAATAATAAATAGTTTCTTTTTGTTAGATAATTATCAGGATTCAGCTGAAACTTAGGGTAAGGAATGTATGAGTTTCAGCTGTCAATAGGTGGAAAAGATGAAATGTACCAAATGGACAGATTGGCCTTGAGGCTGATGAAAGTGACTTAATCTCTCAGACCCTGAGTCATCTTAGCTGTAAACTGAGGATAACCCCTGCCTTAAAGGATTTTTTGAGCTCCAAATAATATAATCGAAGCTCTTGGTATACAAGAGGTGCTCAAAAATGGCAGCTATCATTATTAAATCTATTGGTTTAAAACTTACTGAGAGCACACATATTACCTGATAAATTTATTCCATTTATAAAATATAACTAGTGGAGGAGACTGGGAGCAGGAACATGAAACCTCTCTGTATGATGTTCACAACTTCCTGTGAATCTATAATTATTTTGAGGTGAAAAGTTAAAAATTTCTTTAACTTAGATTTCTGTGAGAAATAGCTGTACCTCCCTCTCTTCTTCTGCAATGGCACTGTTGTTAGTTCACCTGGTGGATAATGAAATGCTACTATTTTCCTATGAATGGGATGATGCATTAGAAAAAGCATTGATATTGTAAGTCCAAAGACTTGAGATAAGTTTCACAATCTGGGTGTCTAAAAATGAGGATTTATATTTAATCTCTATAAAATATAAATACAAAGCAACCGTTAAGGCAAAGAAATATTATGTAAATTACCAAGATTTGCTCAATAAATATTTTTTAAAGATTTTATTTATTTATCTTTAGAAGAGAAGGGAAGGAGAGGGGGAGAGAAATATCAATGTATGGTTGCCTGTTGTGTGTCCCCTGCTGGGAACTGGCCTGCAACCCAGGTATGTGCCCTGACTGGGACTTGAACCGCAGTTGTTTGGTTTGCAGGCCCACACTCAATCCACTGAGCTATACCAGCCAGGGCTGCTCAATAAATATTGCATGCTGTAAGAGATTCAAGGATAAACATTTAACTGCACAATAAAATGTAAAATTTTCAATATTATATATATTTTTAAATTGTTATACTTATAATGTTATATAAATTCAAGTTATTGTGTATAAACTATTATATAGATTCAAAATGTGTTGACATCAGATACCTACCTACATTGCTGATGATACTCTATGGAAATTATTTCTAAACATTTTTGATCATATACTCTGATTACAAAAACATGCACTATTATAAATTTACATGTAAAATATTAGTACAGTTTGATTTAAGACTTGTTTAAATTACAGATTATATTCAATATTATTTTGTATTTATTTTAGTTGTACAACATGGATGTTAGACAATCATATACTTTACAAAGTGTTCCCCTGATATCTTCAACACCACCTGGCACCATACATACTTATTAGAATATGATTGACTACATTTCCTTTGTTGTACTTTACATCCCCATGACTATTTGGTTACTACCAATCTGTACTTCTCAGTCCCCTCATCTTTTTCACCCAGTCCCCTCAAACTCCCTCACCTCTGGTAACCATCAGTTTGCTCTCTGTATCAATGAGTCTGTTTCAGTTATGTTCATTTATATTGTTCTTTAAATTCTATGTTAAATGAAATCGTGAGGGTTATATCTTTCTCTGTCTAACTTATTTCATCAAGCATAATATACTCTAGGTCCATCTACATTGTTGCAAATGGTAAGATTTCGTTTTTATGGCCAAGTAATATTCCATTGTATATATGTACCACAGCTTTTTAATCCACTTGTCTACTGAAGGGCACTTGGGTTGCTACCATATCTTGGCTATTGTAAATAAAACTGCAGTGATATTGAGATGTATATATTCCTTCTAATCAGTGTTCTGGGTTTCTTTGGGTAAATACCCAAAAGTGGAATCACTGGGTAATAAGACAGTTCCATTTTTAATTTTTTGAGGAGCCTATATACTGTTCTCCAGAGTGGCTACACCAGTCTGCATTCCCACCAGCAGTGCACATGAGGTTTTTTTTCTTTTTTTTTTGGGGGGGGGGTGTCTTTTTAAACTTTTTAAAAAGATTTTATTTCTTTATCTTTAGAGGGGAAGGGAAGGAGAGGGGGAGAGAAACATCAATGTATGGTTGCTTTTCATGCGTCCCCTGCTGGGAACTGGCCTGCAGGGAACCAGCCTGCAACCCCGGCATATGCCCTGACTGGGAATCAAACTGCGATAGTGTGGTTTGCAGGCCTGCACTCAATCCACTGAGCTACACCAGCCAGGGCTAAACTTTTTTTTTGAAAAAATTTTATTGTTTTTCTATTAGAGTTGTCTCAGTCTTTTCCTCTTTGCCCTCCTCCATGCCCCCATCCCCTGCTCCCACAGTCAATCCCCACACTGTTGTCCATTTTATGGGCCATTTATACACGCTATTTTACTAGTCCCTTCCTCCTCCCCCTTCCCCTCTGACCTTTGTCAGTCTGTTCCATGCTTCCATGTCTCTGGTTCTATTTAGCTCTGTTACTTTATTGTGTTCATTAGATTCCTCTTATAAGTGAAATCATATGGTATTTGTCTTTCAACAACTGGCTTATTTCAGTTAGTATAATAGTCTTCAGTTCTATCCATGCTGTTGCAAAAAAGTAGGAATTCCTTCTTTCTTTCTTCTGTGTGGTATGTCATTGTGTAAATGTTCCACAGGTTTTTTTGGATCCACTCATGTACTGATGGGCACTTTGGCTGTTTCCAAATCTTGGCTATTTTAAATAGGGCTACTATGAACATAGGGGTGTATAAGTACTTTTGAATTGGTCTTTTGGGACTCTTAGGGTATATTACCAGTAATGGAGTTGCTGAGTCAAAAGGCAGTTCCGTTTTTAGTTTTCTGAGGAAATTCCATAGTGTTTTCCATAGTGGCTGCACGAGTCTGCATTCCCACCAGCAGTGCACTAGGATTCCCTTTTCTCCTCAGCCTTGCCTGCACTTATTGTTTGTTGATTTACTAATGATAGCCATTATGAAAGGTGTGAAGCGATGTATCATTGTGGTTTTAATATGCAACTCTCTGATGACTGGTGATGTTGAGCATCTTTTCTTATGTCTTTGGGCCATCTGTATGTCCTTCTTGGAGAGGTGTCTATTCAGGTCCTGTGACCATTTTTCAATTTGATTGTTTGTCTTCCTGGTGTTGAGTCATGAGAGTTTTTTCTATATTTTGGATGTTAAACTCTTGTCTGATGTATCATTGGCAAATATGTTCTCCATATGGTTGGTTCCCTTTTTATTTTGATGCTGGCTTCTTTAGCCATGCAGAGCTTTTTTAGTTTGATGTATCCCATTTGTTCATTTTTTCCCTTTATTTCCCTTACCCTAGGAGATATTTGGCAAAAATACCACCACATGGAATATCTGAAATTTTACTGCCTATATTTCTCTGGGACTTTTATGATATTACAGCTTATATTTAAGTGTTTTATCCATTTTGAATTTAGTCTGGTGTATGGTATAAATTGGTGATCTAGTTCATTTTTTTCCAGGTCCAGTTCTCCCAACACCATTTATTGAACAGACTGTCTTTATTCCAATATATGCCCTTCCTCCTTTGTCAAATATCAATTGACCATGGAGATGTGGGTTTATTTCTGGGCTTTCTCTTCTGTTCCATTAAGCTATGTGTCTCTTCTTATGCCAGTACCAGACTGTTTTGATTGACTACAGTGGCCTTGTAGAATAGTTTGATATCAGGTATTGTGATCCCTCCTACTTTGTTCTTCTTTCTCAAGATTGCTGAGGTTATTCAGAGGGGTTTTTTTTTTGGTTCCATATCAATTTTTGAAATACTTGTTCTAAATCTCTAATATATGCCATTGTTGTTTCAATAAAAATTGCATTGAGACTTCTGCCAAGATGGAGGCGTAGGTGGAAGCACTGCATCTTCTCACACAACTAAGTTTAAAAACAAAGTTTTAGCAACAAAAACGCAGCCAAACCACAGAAAATTGAACTACACAGAAGTCTGACAATAACTAACCCTTCGGCCAAACCAGTAAGAGGGGTGAAGCCAGCAGCAGAGCGGGGTTGGGCAGGAAAGATCCACCAGACCAACCGGGCATGCGACCCAGGTGCACCAGCAGCCATGGGCGGATCCCAGGTGTGGAGAAGCGGGCGGACCCACTGAGGGTGCAAGGCGGTGGACCCACTGAGGGCTGATTGTAGTCACACATTCTCACTCAGATAAACCGGTGAAGGAGCTAGTGGTGAGACAGACCAGGCAGGCCTCAGCAGCAGGAAGTGGCAGAGGGAACTGCCATTGTCCCTCTCTGACCCAGCCCCCACATACAGCATCACAAACCAGTGACCTGGGTGGCCCTGCCCTGGTGAACAACTAAGGCTCCGCTACTCATATGTAACAGGCATGAACAGATCAAAACATGGCTCAAGAACAACTCAGAGCCCCAGAGCCAATAAATCTAAGCAATGAAGAAATAGCCAAACTTTCAGATGCACAGTTCAAAATGCTGGTGATCAGGATGCTCGCAGAACTAGTTGATTTTAGTCACAAATTAGAGGAACATATGAAGGCTAAACTAATTGAAATGAATGCAAATGCACAGGAAACCAATAGTGATGGAAAGGAAATTGGGACTCAAGTCAATGGAGTGGACCAGAAAGAGGAAAAAAATGACCAAACAGAAAAGGATGAAGAAACAAGAATTCAGAAATATGAGGAGAGGCTTAGGAACCTCCAGGACATCTTTAAACGTTCCAACATCCGAATTATAGGGGTACCAGAAGGGGGAAAGGAACAGCCACCAGTGGAAAACTTATTTGAACAAATAATAAAGGAGAACTTCCCCAATATTACAAAGGCAGGAGACTTCTAGAAAATCCAGGAAGCTCAGAGAGTCCCAAAAAAGTTGAACCCAAGAAGGAACACACCAAGGCACATCATCATTTCATTAGCCAAGATTAAAATGAAGGAGAAAATCCCAGAAGCAGCAAGAGATAAGGGGACACTCACCAACAAAGGAGTGCCCATCAGACTGTCAGCTGATTTCTCAAAAGAGACATTACAGGCAAGAAGGGGCTAGAAAGAACTATGCCAAGTCATGAAATCCAAAGACCTACAACCATGATTGATCTATACATCAAACCTTTCATTTAGAATAGAAGGGCAGATAAAGTGCTTAACAGATAAAATCAAATTCAAGAAGTTCATCGTCACCAAGCCCTTATTTTATGAAATGTTAAAGGGACTTATTAAGGAAAAGAAGATAAAAAAAGATGAACAGTGAAAGGACAGCAAACTCACAGTTATTAACAACCACACCTTAAAACAAAAGCAAACTAAGAGGACAGCTAGATCAGGAGCAAAACCATAGAAATGAAGATCACATGGAGGGTTAGCAACAGGGGAGTGGGAGGAAGAGAAGGGGGGAGAAGGCACAGAGAATAAGTAGTGTAGACAGTAGGTAGACAATAGACAGGGGAGGGCAAGAATAGTATGGGAAATATAGAATCTAAGGAACTTGAGACACATGGTCATAAACTAAAGGGGGGAATGGTGGGGGAGGGGTGTGCAGGGTGGAGGGGAATGAAGGGGGAAATAGAACAACTGTAATGGCATAATTAATAAAATATATTTTAAAAAATAAAATAAATAAAATAAAAATTGCATTAAATCTATAGATTTCTTTGGGTAGTATGGAAATTTTAATGATGTTAATTCTTCTGATCCATGATCATTTGTATCTTTCTCAATTTTTTTCTTCAATGTTCTATAGTTTTTCATGTACAGGTCTTTTACATACTTGGTTATATTTATTCCTAGGTACTTTATTTTTCTTGTTGCTATAATAAATGGAAATTTTTTCCTAGTTTCTTTTTCTCATAGTTCATTGTGGTGTACAAAAATGCCATGATTTCTGAATATTTACTTGTATCCTGCTATTTTTTCAAATTCACTTATTTAGTTAAATACTTTGGTGGATAATAGTGTATGTACCCTATCATGTCCTCTGCAAATAATGACAGTTTTACACCCTCCTTTCCAATTTCTTTTATTTCTTTTTTCTTGTCTGATTGCCTTTGGCTAGGACCTCCAGTACTATGTTGAATAAGGGTGGTGAAAGCAAACACACTTGTCTTGTTCCTGATCTTTAAGGGAAAGCTTTATTTGTTGCCCATTGAGCATGAGGTTGGCAGTAAGTTTCTCGTATATGACTTTTATCATGTTGAGACATGTTCTCTTGATTCCCACTTTGCTGAGAGCTTTTTATTTATTGTAAATAGGTGCTGGATTTTATCAAATGCTTTTTCTGCATCTATTATTATGATCACATGATTTTTGTCCTTCATTTCGTTTATGTGGTGTATTACATTTATTGTTTTGTGAATATTGTACCATCTTTGCATCCCTGTGATGAATCCTACTTGATCACAGTGTATTATCTTTTTAATGCATTGTTGGATCAGAATTGTAAATATTTGTTGAGGATTTTAGCATCAATGTTCATCAGCGATACTGGCCTCTAGTTTTCTTTCTTTCTTGTGTCTATCCAGTTTTGGAACTAAGATGAGACTGGACTCATAAAAAAGAGTTTGAAGTCTTCCCTGTTTTTGAAATTTTTTGAATAGTTTATGAAGTATAGGAGTAAGTTCTTCTTGGACTGTTTCATAAAATTCACCAGTGAAGCCATTCTTTCCAGGGTTTCTCTTTGCCAGACGTTTTTTGATTAGTGTTTCAATGTGCTAGTTGTTATTTGTCCATTAATGCTTTCTGCTTCTTCTTGATTCAGTTTTGGAAAATTATATGTTTCTAGAAATGTTTCCATTTAGCCCAGGTTGTCCAATTTCTTGGTATATAGTTGTTCATAGTAAATTCCTACAATCCTTTGTACTTCTTTGGTATCAGTTGTAACTTCTTCTCTTTGGTTTCTGATTTTACTGATTTGGGCCCTCTCTCTTTTTTCCTTGAATACTTTAGTTAAAAGTTGTCAATATGTAATCTTTTCAAAGAACAAGCTCCTTTATTTATTGATCCTTTGAATTTTTTATGTTGTTTAACTCTGATCTCATTTTGACTTTTTCCTTCCCTCTGCTCATTCTGGTCTTTGTTTGTTGTTCCTCTAGTTCTTGTAGATGTAGGATTAGAATGTTTATTTGAGACTCTTCTCTTTTCTTTAGGTAGAATTGTATTGCTATGAACTTCCCTCTCAGGACTGCCTTTACTGTGTCCCAAAGGTATTGGAATGTTGTATGTTCATTTTCATTTTTTTCCAGATGCTTTTCATTTCTTCCTTGATCTTTATTAACCCAAATGGTATTTAATAACATGTTATTCAGTCTCCATGTATTTGAATGTTTTTGAGTTTTTTCCTTGAGGTTGATTTCAAGTTTCAAGTTGTTATAGCCCATGAAGATGCTTGTTATGATTTTAACTTTCTTGAATTTGTTGAGGTTTGTTTTGAGTCCTGCCATGTGATCTACCTTTGAATATGGGGTGAAATATTCTGTAAATATTGATTAAATCCATTTGATCTAGGGTATTTTTCAATGTCCCAGTATCCTTGTTGATTCTTTCTTTAGAAGATCTATCCATTGTTGACAGTGGAGTGTTGAAATCTTCTGCTATGTGTTTGCTGTCTATATCTTTCTTGAATTCCTCCAAGATTTTTCTAATATAAATAGGTGCTCCTATGGTAGGTGTACATATTTACAAGTGTTATATCTTCTTGTTGGACTACTCCCTTAAGTATTATGTAGTAACCTTATTTATCTCTTATTATGGCCATTGTTTTGAAGTCTATTCTGTCTGATATACGTATTGCTACCCCAGCCTTTTTTTATGTCAGTTTGCTTGGAATATTTTTTCCATCCCTTCATTTTCAGCCTGTGTAAATCTTTTTTTTTCTGAGGGGGGTCTCTTGTAGACAGTATATATGTGTGTCATGTCTTCTTATCTGTTCAGTTGCCCTATGTCTTTTGATTGGAGCATTTAGTCCATTTACACTTACAGTTATTATTGATAGGTATTTATTCTTTGCCATTTTTTCCTTATATACCTATCTTCCTCTCTCTTCCTCCCTCTCTCTGTCTCTCTTTTCATCTTCTTAAAACAGTTTCCTTAGCATCACTTGAAATGCTGGTTTGGTGGAAATATACTCTTCTACCCTTTTCTTTGTTTTTTTTCCCTGGGAACCCCCTTATTTCACCTTCCATTTTAAATGAGAGGCTTGCTGGGTATACTAGTCTTCATCACAGGCATTTGCTTTTCATTACTTGAAATATTTTTTGCCATTCCATTCTGGTTTGTTGTGTTTTTGTTGAGAAATCATCTCATAGCTTTATTGGAGCTCCCTTGTATGTTACTACCTGTTTCTCTCCTGCTGCCTTTAAGATTGTCTTTAAATTTTGCCATTTTAATTATGATGTGGCTTGGAGTGGGCCTCTTCGGCTTCATCTTGATTGGGATCTTCTGTGCTTCCTGGACTTGCATGACACCTCCCCATCAAGTTAAGAAAGTTTTCTGTTATTACTTTTTCAAACAGGTATTCTCTTCCTTGATTCTTTTCTTCTTCTGGTATCCCTATGTTGGAATATTATTACATTTCATATTGTCTGAAAGCTCCCTTAAACTATCTTTATTATTTTTTTAGTCTTTTCTCATGTTGTTGCTATTAATGGGTGTTTTCTTCTACCTTGTCTTCCAACTCACTGATTCAGTCCTCTTCTTCTAGCCTGCTTTTAATTCCTTCAGGTGTATTCTTTTTTCAGATATTGTATTCTTCATTTCCTCCTGGCTCTTAAGTGTAGTTTCTATGTCCTCTTTCATATTGATGTAGTTCCCATTAAGTTCCTTGTAGCTCCCATAGAGTTTCATTGTTGTTCACAAAGAGTTCCTAGATTATCCTTAGAAGCATTATTTTGAACGCTATATCTGATAAAATGCTTGCCTCAATTTCATTTAGCACTCTTTCTGGGAATTCCTCTTTTCCTTTTGATTGAGGTTATTTCTTTATCTTCTCATTTTAGGTGACTGTTTTTGTTTGGTTTTGCTTATTAGATTGATCTTTTGACTCCCTGTGTTCATGGGGTGGCCTTCTCTGATAGGAGACCTGTGGAACTCAGTGGTTCAGTTCCTGATCTCTTTAGCTGGATGCTCTTTGGATGCCTTTTATTCTGTTGATGTGGGCTTGCTTATTATAATTGGCTTTTGGTTGTTGTTGGATCATCTTTGGTGGTTTCTTTCCTTGAGCTGGCTGACTGAGAGTCAGACCATCCACCATGACTTGTATGCTATTGTACAGGTGCTTCTAAAAAGAAATAAAACAACCCAGGAAACAAAACCCATACCCAGAAAAAATTCCACCAACCACAACCACACTATCAACAATGAATGAGCAAATATTAATAAAGGTAGAAAGAGATTAAGACTATTATAAGAAAGGAAAAATGAATATAAGGTGACTAACAGAGGCAAAATTGATTTTGAGAGGTTAGAAGGAGGAGGAATAATAAGAGTAGAGAATAGCAACAAGGTGTAGAAAGAAAGAAAATAAAATTTACAATGTAAATAAAAAGCAAGGGAAGAAGGCAAAATGGAGTAAGAAAGGGGAAAAATATAATATGGGTTTAAAATAATAAAATAGGAGTTGGGGGAAGATGGTGGTGGAGTAAGACAAAGGATTTTGCTTCCCCCCACGCACCGGAGAAAAACTGGGCTGATCTGCGGAGGAGCACAGCATATAGCCAACAGGGACCCAGCATATAGGAAGGTAGGAGTCCAGAAGTTGGAGGGGACTCTGATTGACAAGACGGTGAGGAGAGACAGCTGCAGATCAATAAAGTCCGAGGGAACAACACAGAGGCAGCAGGCCCTCCGCCCTGCAGTGCCAGGGCCCGGGCTGGCCTACCTCAATCTCTGGGAGCCAAGGGCTGGCAGCAAGGACCTTGGGAGAGAGCCAGTCACCAGCTCCCTCCCTACCCAGCTGGGCACAGTTTGAAAAATGCAAGGAGAGATCTGTTTCCTTGAAGTATGAGGGAGAGGAGTTGGTATAAAGAAGCAAACCAGAGAGCTTTGATCACCCGTGGAGTCTGTGGTCACCGGCTTAGGGGAATTGAGAGTCACCATTGAGTTCCCCCATAGCACTGGGAAAGGTTGTGCCCAAGCTGGCAGGACCAGAGAAGCCTGGCTGGGAACGCGCGCATCCTCACCCCAGGCCAGGACTGTGAATCCTGGGGAAAGTCTGCTCTCAGTGGGGCGCTGAGGAGAGGTGCTGGTCTGAATCTTGGGAGAACAATTGTGAGACTGGCTGAGTTCACCAAGGGAGAAAGGCTACAATAATCGCCTCTCAGACTGCTGCAGCTAGTGTGACCAGAAGAAAAGGCTCGACCAGCTGGAACCCAACAAGAGGGTTTTTTTTTAATAATCTTTTTTTTAAACGTTATTGTTTTATCTTTCAATACTTTTACCCTCTCTCTTCTTGTTTCTTGTTTTATTCCTTCTTCCTCTCTATCCAAACCTACTACTTTTTCCTCCTTTTTTGCTGCTCTTTTTCCTTTTTTTTTCTTTCTTTTTGACCCCTCCCCCCAAGTGAGACAAAGGATTTGGAATGGCGAAAAGACTGGAGTTGGACTCAAAGAGGGGGCATCCCAACAGTAGAGACAGAGAGACAAAATTCATTTTGCTGTAACAGAAAAACTACAAGTTACTGCATATTTGTATTTTTTCATTATTTTTTATTATTCTTACATCTTTTATTTTAATAGTATCTCTGTATTCCTCCTTTTTCTGTATAGTCTTCTTTACCTTGGCTGGATATATTGCACCACTTGACAGGTTTCCCCTGTCCCCTCAATCATAGTGTATTGCTAATTTACTGTCCTTTACTTCCCCTTGCCCAGTTAGTACACTGTTGAAAGTCCAATATTCCCTAATCTTGGTATATCATACATTCTGTTGTATGATTGTTGCTCTAATACTATTGTAAATAAGAGTTATTGCATGCTGTTGTAAATACTACACGACACCACCTGCCCCCAGATCTTAGCCCACTTCATTGTTGCAAGAACGATAATACTGCAGTGGTTGACTCTGTTCTATCTCACACTATACCTATTTACCATCCTTTATTCTCACCTTACCTCAGAATCTGACTTCCCTCAACCTCATTCCTTTCTGGATCCAAATCACTAGCCTTCCCTCCCCAACAAGAGCCTTATCTTCCTTCCACACTTTCTGAAAAGTGGCTAGTTAGATTAAAGATTACGGTTGTCACTGTACATAGTTGAGGGATTGCCTATCTCTTCTCTACCGGCTGCTATTGTAAATATCATAAAATACTCTCCTGCTGTCATAAACCAGTTTGCCTTCCCCTCCCATTGATCACACACACACACACAAAGAGTAGGTGGAAGCAGTGAACACCAGGAGCCCTAAAGAAGAGGAAACCCAACAACAAAGGAACCACCAGCAGATAACAACAGAGGAAAGTGAAGGAGGGAGTAGAAACCACACAAACTTCAACCCAAGACCTATCTGGAAATATAACTAAACAGCAGAGAAACTTCCCAAGACAAACAGCTGAACAAGAGAAAACAAGAATCTTCAAAACCCTGTATATGCAGAAGAACTAGCTTCAGTGTCACCCACCCTCACCAGCACAACAAATTAAAATGGGTAGGGGAACTGAGGGACCATCAGATGACCAGCTGGAGGGAAGGACCCACACACAAAAAAAGACCCAGAAACAACAAAAACCCAAAGACAAATTCAGAGCCAATGTAAAGAAGAGCCCAAGACCAGTGATCAGGGGAGATCAAGGAGACTACAACACTTAATCTCACAGGTGTTATACCACAGAAGTGCACACCATATACCCAGGAAGCCAGAACAAATCAACCTAAGAAGCTGAAGCTAACAAGAAGAGTCTCACAAACAATGGGAAGACAGAGAAACAACCCCCCAGTGAAAGGAAAGGAGGAAGCCTCAGAAAGAATGCTAGATGAAATAGGGGCAAGTCAGCTATCAGATATTTAATTCAAAGCACTGGTTATCGGGAAGTTCAAACAGCTCACAATGAGCTACCAGAAACTACAGGGGAGCTACAATAAACTCACTGCAAACCATATTAACATGAAAAAGGAAACAGAAACTATCAGCAAAGGCCAAAAAGAAATGAAGAATACAATTTCTGAACTGAAGAATACAGTAGAAAGAATCAGGAGCAGGATCAATGAAGCAGAAGATCAGATCAGCAAGTTGGAGGACAAAGTAGAAAAAACTCCCAGAAAAAGCAAGAAAAGAAAAAGAGGCTCAGAAAGAATGAAGAGGGATTAAGAGAAATGCAACACAATGTGAAACATAATAATATCTGAATAATAGAGATACCAGAAGGAGAAGAAGACCAAGGGATAGAAAATCTATTTGAAAAAGTAATGATGAAGAACTTCCCTAATTTGATTAGAGAAAAAGTCACACAAATCCAGGAATCACAGAGTCCCAATCAAGAGGAACCCAAAGAGACCGACTTCAAGATACATCATCATTAAAATGGCAAAATTCCAAGACAAGGAGAGAATCTTAAAAGCAGCAAGGGAGAAAAAGGAAGTAACCTCTAAAGCAGCCCCAATAAGGTTAGCTACTGACTTCTCAAAAGAAACACTCCAAGCAAGAAGAGAATGGCAAGAAATATTCCAAGTAATGAGAACCAGAGGCTTTCAACAAAGGTTACTTTATCCAGCAAGGCTCTCAATCAAGATAGAAGGCCAAATGAAGAGCTTCCAAGGCAAAAGAAGTCTAAAAGAATACAATTCCACCAAACCAGCTCTGCAAGAAATACTAAAAGTTCTGCTTTAAGGAAAGTAAGGAAAAGAGAGAGACAATGAGAAGCACAGGTATAAAAATGACAATGACCTATCAATAACATCCTTAAACATAAATGGACTAAATGCTTCAATCAAACGACATAGAACACCTGAATGGATAAGAAAGTATGACCTACATATTGGCTGCCTACAGTAGACACGCCTCAGGACAAAAGACCTACACAGACTAAAAGTGAAGAGCTGGAAACAAATTTTCCAAGCAAATGGCCAGGAAAAAAAGCCAGGGTAACAATACTCATATCAGACAAAATAGACTTCAAAAAAAGGGCCATAAAAACAGACCCAGAAGGTCACTTCATGATACTCAAGGGAAGAATCCACCAAGAAGACATAAACATTGTAAATATATATGCACCCAAAATAGGACCACACAAATATATAAAGAAAATCTTAGAGGACTTCAAGACAGATATTGACAGCAACACAATTTTACTAGGGGATTTTAACATCCCAATGTCAAAAATAGACAGATCTTCCAAACAAAATATCAACAAAGATATTGTGGAATTGAACAATGTCCTAGATGAACTGAACTTAACAAATATAACTGATAGAGCCCTTAACTGATAGAATTTAACAAATAGAACCCTTCATCCCAAAGAAGCTAAATACACATTCTTTTCAAATGCACATGGAACATTTTCAAAGATAGACCACCTGATATAACACAAAATGAGTCTCAACAAATTTTTAAAAATTGAAATCATCCTGAGCATTTTCTACGACGACAAAGGATTGTAACTGAAAACCAATCCCAAGAGAAAAGACCCAAAACATTCAAAATTGTGGAGATTGAATAGCATGCTATTAAACAATGAATAGGTCAAGCATGAACTTAGGAAAGAAATCGAAAAGTTTCTGAAAACATGAAAATTAACTCACAATAACCCAAAACTTATGGGACACAGAGAAGGCAGTCCTGAGAAGGGAAGTTCATAGCAATACAGGCCTACCTAAGAAAGACAGAAACTTTCCAAACAAACAACCTAACCCTACGCCTGAAAGAACTCAAGGAACAACAACAAAGACAGCCCAGAGCAAGTAGAAGGAAGGAAATAACCAAGATCAGAGAAGAATTAAATAACATAGAGACTAAAAGCACAATTTAAAAAATCGATGAATCCAGGAGCTGTTTTCAAAAAATAAAAAAATAGACAAGCCTTTAAGCAGCCTCATAAAGAAAAAAAGAGGTACTTCTGCCAAGATGAAGGCGTAGGTGGAAACACTTTGCCTTCTCGCACAACCAAGTTTAAAAACAACAAAGTGTGGGCACTGAAAACTCAGGCAAACCACAGAAAATTGAACTATATGGAAGTCTAACAACAATGAACCCTTCAGCCAAACCAGAAAGAGAGGCAGAGCCAGCAGCAGAGTGGGGTCTGGCAGGAAAGATGCACCGGATTGACCCAGGTGTGAGACCCAGGCATGCAGGCAGCTGTGGGTGGATCCCAGGTGTGGAGTAGCAGCAGTGCACCCACTAGGGCTGACTGTGGTCACACATTCACATGCAGATAAACCCGTGAATGAGCGAACAGTGAGACAGACCATGCAGGCCCCAGCAGCAGCAGCAGAGGGGACACCATTGTCCCTCTCTGTCCCCAGCCCCACATACAGTGTCACAAACCAGCGACCTGGGTGACCCCTCTGTGACCACATCCCCACATAAGCATCACAAACCAGCAACCTGGGTGGCTCCTCCCAGATGAACACCTAAGCTTCCACTCCTCATATGTAACAGGCATGAACAGAGCAAAACAATATGAATAAAGCAGAACTCAAAGCCCCAGGGCCTATAACTCTAAGCAAAGAAGAAATAGCAAAACTTTCAGATGCACAGTTTAAAACACTGGTGATCAGGATGCTCGCAGAACTAGTTGATTTTAGTCATAAATTAGAGGAACATATGAAGGCTAAACTAATTGAAATGAAGGGAAATGCACAGGAAACCAATAGTAATGGAAAGAAAACTGGGAATCAAATCAAAGGAGTGGACCAGAAGTAAGAAAAAAATTACCAAACAGAAAAGGATGAAGAAACAAGAATTCAAAAAAATGAGGAGAAGCTTAGGAACCTACAGGACATCTTTAAACGTTCCAACATCTGAATTATAGGGGTACCAGAAGGGAAAGAGGAACACCCATGAGTGGAACACTTATTTGAAGAAATAATAAAGGAGGACTTCCCCAATTTGGCAAAGGCAAGAGACTTCTAGGAAATTCACGAAGCTCAGAGAGTCCCAAAGAAGTTGGACCCAAGAAGGAACACACCAAGGCACATCATAATTATATTAGCCAAGATGAAAATGAAGGAGAGAATCCTAGAAGCAGCAAGAGATAAGGGGACTGTCACCTACAAAGGAGTGCCCATCAGACTGTCACCAGATATCTCAGAAGAGACCTTACAGGCTAGAAGGGGCTGGAAAGAAGTATTCCAAGTCATAAAATCCAAGGATTACAACCAAGATTCATCTATCCAGCAAAGCTTTCATTTAGAATAAAAGGGCAGATAAAGTGATTCTCAGATAAGGTCAAATTGAAGGAGTTTATCATCACCAAGCCCTTATTATATGAAATGTTAAAGGGACTTACCTAAGAAAAAGAAGATAAAAAAAGATGAACAGTGAAAGGACAGTAAACTCACAGTTATTAACAGCCACACCTAAAACAAAAGCAAACTAAGAGGACAGCTAGATCAGGAATGGAACCATAGATATGAAGATAACATGGCAGGTTAGCAACAGGGGAGGGTGAGAAGGAGAAGGGAGGAAAAGGAACAAAAAATAAGTAGCATGCATAGACAGTAGGTAGAAAATAAATAGGTGGGAGGGCAAGAATAGTATGGGAAATATAGAATCTAAGGAACTTGAGACACGTGGTCATGAACTAAAGGGGGGACATGGTGGGGGTGTGCAGGGTAGAGGGGAATGAAGGGGGGAAATAGGACAACTGTAATGACATAATCAATAAAATATATTTTTTAAAAAAGAGTAAAAGAGAAACAACCAAAATAAACACAATCAAAAATGAAAGAGGAGAGATTACAACTGTTCCCACAGAAATACAAAGGATTGTAAGAAATTATTATGAAAAACTGCATGCCAAGAAATTTGAAAACCTAGGGGAAATGGACAAGTTTCTGGAAAAATATAATCTTCCAAACCTCAATGAAGAAGGAGCAGACAGCCTGAACAGACCAATAACAGCACATAAAATTGAAGCAGTAATAAAAAAATTCCCATCACACAACATTTCTGGAACAGATGGTTTTACAAGAGAATTCTACAAAGCACTTAAAAAAGAGTTAACTCCTGTTCTTTACAGGCTATTCCAAAAGATCCAAAATGGTGGAAGAATCCAAAATTCTGTTTATGAAGCCAGCATCATTCTAATTCCAAAACCAGATAGAGACACAACAAAGAAAGAAAACTTCAGGCCAATATTGCTGATTAACATAGATGCTAAAATCCTTAACAAAACATTGGCCAACCGCATCCAACAATACATTAAAAAGATCATTCACCATGACCAAGTAGGATTCATTTCAGTTATGCAAGGATGGTTCAATATTTGCAAATCAGTAAATGTGATACATCACATAAACAAAAGCAAAGACAAAATCACATGATCATATCAATATACTCAGAAAAAACTTTTGATAAGGTACAACACCCATTTATTATAAAAACACTCAGCAAAGTGGGAATAGAGAAAGCATTCCTCAACCTAATAAAGGCCATATATGAGAGACCTAAAGGCAACATCAGACTCAATGGGCAAAAACTAAAAGTGTTCCCACTAAGATCAGGAACAAGACAAGGTTGTCCACTTTCACCACTTCTATTCAATATAGTATTGGAAGTTTGAGCCACAGTAATCAGACAAAAAAGCAAATAAAAGGCATACAGATTGGAAAAGAGGAAACAAAACTGTCACTGTTTGTAGATGACATGATAGTGTACATGGAAAATCCTATAGACTGCACCCAAATACTGCTTCACCTAATAAATGAATTTGGCAAAACAGCAGGTTAAAATGTCAATATCCAGAAATCAAAGGCATTTTTGTATACTAACAATATATAAATCAGCAGAAGCAGAAACCTAGAAAAAAATCCCATTACATATAGCAAAATCAAAAATAAAATATCTGGGAATAAACCTAACCAAGGAGGTAAAAGACCTGTATGCAGGAAACTACACAGTCCTGAAGAAAGAAATCAGGGAAGACACAAACAAATGGAAACATATACCGTGTTCATGAATTGGAAGAATTAACATCATCAAAATGTCCATACTATCCAAAGCAATTTACCTATTCAATGCAATACCTATTCGAGTGCCAGTGACATACTTCACAGACATAGAACAAACACTTCAAAAATTTATATGGAACCATAAATGACCCCGAATAGCAGCTGCTATTTTGAGAAAGAAGAACAGAGTAGGAGGAATCACAATACCTGATACCAAACTGTATTACAAGGCCACTGTAATCAAAACAGCCTGCTACTGGCATAATAACAGGTACATAGACCAATGGAATAGAACAGAGAGCCCAGAAATAAACCCAACTCTCAACAATCAAGTAATATTCAACAAAGGGGACAGTAACATAAAATGGACTAAAAATAGCCTCTTCAACAAATGGTGTTGGGAGAACTGGACAGCTACATGCAAAAAAATGAAACTTGAGCACAGACTTACACCATACACCAAAATAAATTCAAGGTGGATAAAAGACTTAAATATAAGCCGTGAAACCATTAAAATCCTAGAGGAGAACATTGGCAAGAAAATCTCAGATATTTCACACAGCAACTTTTTTACTGATATGTCCCCCAGAGCAAGGGGCATAAAGGAAAGAATAAACAAATGGGATCTCATCAAAATTAAAAGCTTATGCACGGATAAAGAAAACAGTATTAAAATAAAAAGAGATCCAACTGTACGGGAAAACATAATTGCCAATGAAACCTCAGACAAGGGTTCAATCTCCGAAATATACAAAGAACTTACACGACTCCACTCTAAGAAGACAACTAACCCAATTGAAAAATGGGAAGAGGACTTGGACAGACACTTCTCCAAGGAGGACATACAGAGGATCCAGAGACACATGAAAAGATGCTCAATATTGCTAAGCTATCAGAGAGATGCAAATTAAAACCACAATGAGATACCACTTCACACCAGTCAGAATGGCCATCATAAACAAAGCAACAAACAACAAATGTTGGAGAGGTTGTGGGGAAAAGGGGACCCTAGTTCACTGTTGGTGGGATTGCAGACTGGTACAACCACTGTGGAAAACAGTATGAAATTTTCTCAGAAAACTAAAAGTGGACCTGTCTTTTGACCCAGCAATTCCACTGCTGGGATTATATTCTAAGAACCCCAAAACACCAATCCAAAACAACCTATGCACCCCAATGTTCATAGCAGCACAATTTACAATAGCCAAGAGTTGGAAGCAACCTAGGTGCCCATCAGTAAATGAATGGATCAAAAAAGTATGGTACATATACACAATGGAATTCTATGTGGCAGAAAGAAAGAAGGAGCTCCTGCCCTTTACAATAGCATGGATGGAACTGGAAAGCATTATGCTGAGTGAAATAAGCCAGGTGTTGAAAGACAAATACCATATGATCTCACCTTTAACAGGAAGCTAAACAACAAAACAAACAAGCAAGCAGAAAAAAAAACAATGACACTGAGATAGAGAACGAGGGGACAGTGACCAGAGGGGAGAGGGGAAGGAATTTCAGGGGGAAAAGGGGAAGGATTTTCAGGAACTAGCATAAAGGACACATGGACAACTACTAAGGGGGGTAAAGATGGGAGGGAAGTGGGGAGCAAGGGGTGGTGGGTGGGATGGGATTAAAAAACAGAACACTGTCCTTGAACAATAATTAAATAAAAGTTTTTTCAAATAAATAAAGAAAGAAAATTAAAAATAATAAAATAGGAACAAACTTGAATAAAAACAACCATCACAGCAATATCAATGACAAATGAACAAAGATTAATAACAATAGAAACAGAATGAAAAGGAAATAAGAAATAAAAAATATTATGTTATCTAAAGGAAAGAAAAGTATTTTTGAGAGAATAGAAGGTTAAAAATAATGAGTAAGGAGTCAATACTAGGCTAATAGAATGAGAAATACAATTTTAAATGAAATAAAGGGCACGAGGAAGACAAAATGAAGTAGAAGACAGGAGCAGTAAAATTTGATTTACAATACAAAAATACTGAACATCTTGGAGTAAAATTGAAGAAATGCAACAACAACCACCATATCCCCCCAAATGAGCAAAGATTAATAGAGGTAAAAATAGAATAAGAATATTATGAGAAAGAGAAAAAGAGTGTGAGATGACTAATTGTAAGAAAAATGGTTTTGAGAGGAAAGATCGTAAGAGTGTGGAATGGAAACAAAGTGTAGAAAGAGAAATTTTAAAAGTTAAAACAAAAATGGGAAGAGGGAGCAAGGAGGTAAATTGGAGTAAGAGAAGGTAGAGTAAAATATGAGATTTGAAACAATACTAAAGTAAAAAATTAGTCAAATAAGGGTAACACACATGAAGAAAAAGAAAGAAATGTTAAAAAGCTATGCCAGAGAGAAAAATAATGAAGAGGACCGAGATGGAATTTGCCTCAGGAGAATCTATTGTTTGCTACTGTCTTCTCATTCTGGATCTGTCCCTGGTAATGTCAGATGGTGTCCTAGCGTAGGTCTAGAAAGCCTGTTTGTGGCTACAAGTGATTTACAGTCTATGATCTACAGAGAGTCTATGACTGTCTCCTTCAGGCCTGTCTGGTCTTCTCTTTTCTGCCTCGTTGGCTTTCCATCAACACAAGGCCTAGGAATGGCTAATGTTATGCCCAAGGGCACTGCAAATACCACTTTCCCCTGCCTCAGTGGGGAACTCTGATGCAGTCTGGTGGCTGAAATTCCTGGGTCACCCCCAGGAGGTGCTATTCAGTTTTCAGGGAAGATGGTGGGTTTGTTCCCCCACACCACTACACATCTTGATCTGTCCCAGATTGTTTCCAATAACAAATAGTTTCTGATGAATTAGCTGTCCATTTCATGTGAGACACCAATTGGTATGAAAGGGTCAGCTCTTTCCTGCTTGGCACTTTTATTTAAGGGCAGCTTTATTTAAGAGCTGAGGCTGGGTAGGGCCTTGAACACCCCTTGCTGTGCCTGTCTCTAATCCATCTGCTGTGCTAGTTTCAGTTGGTCAGGGCTCAAGGAACTATCATAGCTCACAGGTCAGAAAAGGCCCTTTCAGAGCTTTTCTTTTTTTCCCTGGGGATATGTACCAAGAAGGAGCTATTGAGCGTGGCCTCACTGTATCTAGAGAGCCTGTAATCCTGCAGGTGAGGGTTGGGCATGCCTGACTGTGCGGGGACCTGCCTAGCTGCAATGATTCTCTGGTGCTAGGCTACTGGCCCCAAGTCTCTAGTCTCCCACTCTAGCAGGAGACTCAGACCCAGATTCTCTGCTCTGTGCAACCCCTTGCTCCCCAACCACACTAGGTTGGATCCAATAGTCCCTTTGGGCATGCCACTTTCTGTTCTTCCTGCACAGCTGAACTATGTGAATGAACTGTGTTTTCACTCTGGTTTCTTTGTTAGCAGAGCCACTGCATGTGCAAGTACAAATCCCTGCCCTGCCACTCCTCAGATCCCCTTTTTAAAATATCTCCATGTGGCACTCTCACTGTAGCCCGAAGCCATGGATTGGCTCTCTGCCTGTTTCTCCTCCCCCAAAGCAGTCAGTCTCTCTCAGTCAGGGCTGTCCACAGCCTGCCAGTGCCTCTGACAGTTTTAGGAGACAGAATTTCTCTCTGGAACTCTCCCAGTTGGTGCTATAGCTATGGACATTCTGCTTGGTGTGTGTGTGTGCAGTCTAAGTCTCCCAGATTTTGTATATCCTTCCAAGGGTTGGGGGTTCTCTGTGTGGTACCAGGATCCTACTCTGGGAGGGAAGGGAGCCACTAGGCTGTGCGTTCTGTCTGATTTCTCTTCTGCTGCAGACATCTTGCACAGGGCATTTCCCCCTCAAATTAATAAAATCTCTTACCAGATGGTGCAAAGTCTCTTGGCTTCAAAGATGTATATCAACTGAGAATCTGCTGATTGTTCAGGTCACTTTTTGGAAGATCAGCTGAAAATCCATGCGGGGGGGAGGGGGGACAAGCAAGTGGGCTCAGCTTCCACCTACTAAGCTGCCCCACCCCTTCCATCTTCTCCCCGCCATCCCACCCCCAGGTTCCCTTTTCTTTACATCCTCTCCAACACTTCTTGATTTATCGAAGATAGCCACTCTGACAAGAGTGAGATGATATCTCAATGTGTTTTTAATTTGCATTTCTGTGATGATTAGTGATGTTGAGCCTTTTTTCATATGTGTAGGTCATCTGTATGTCCTCATTTGACAAGTGTCTATTCAGGTCCTTTGCCCATTTTTAATTGGATTATATTTTTGGTGTTGAGTTGTCTGAGTTCATTATAAATTTCGGATATTAACCCTTATTTGATATATCATCGGCAAATATATTTTCCCATTCATTGGATTTTCTTTTCATTTTGTTCATGGTTTTCTTTGCTGTGCACGAACTATTTAGTTTGATGTAGTCCCATTTGATTATTTCTTCTTAAATTTTAAATGACAGCCATGCTGGGTAGAGTACTCTTGATTATAGATCCTTGTTTTTCATCACAGTAAGTATTTTATGCCAATCCTTTCTAGCCTAAAATGGTTCTGTTGAGTAATTAACTGACGCTCTTCTGAGAGCTCCCTTGTAGGTAACTGTCTTTCTCTTGCTGCTTTTAAAATTCTCTCTCTCAATTTCTATTCATGATGGAGACATAGGTAGATACACTGTGCCTCCTCACACAACCAAAAGAAGGACAACAACAAATTAAAAATAAAAAGCCAGAACTGACAGAAAATCAAACTGCATGGAAGTCTGACAGCCAAGGAGTTAAAGAAAAAACATTCATCCAGACTGATGCCAAGATGGGCAGTGGAGGTGGAGAGGTCTTGTGGCAAGGCAGCGGCTAGTGGAACAAGAGAGGTGATGGCTAGCAGAGAGGGCCATCCCACATTTGCATGCAGATAAACCAGGAAGAACAACTGGGGAATGAGACAAACAGCCCAAACTCAGGGTTCCCATGCAGGGAAATAAGGCCTCAAAACCTATAACTAAAAAAACCTATAGGAGTTGAGGTAGTGATGGGGAAAACTCCCAGCCACTCAGGAGACTTTGCTGGAGACCCACGGGGTTCTAGAATGTACACAAACCCGCCCACCCGGAAATCAGCACCAGAAGAGCCCAATTTGCTAGTGTGTAGCAGAGGAAGTGACTGAAAGCTGGCAGAGAGCTGAGCAAGTGGCATTGCTCCTTCTCAGACCCTCCCTCACATACAGCTCCATGAAGCAGGGACTCAGGTTGCTTTGCCCTGGCAAATACCTAAGGCTCTGCCTCTTACTATGTAATAGGTGTGCTGAAACAAACAAACAAACAAACAAATGGCCCAAATGAAAGAACAGATCAAAGCTCCAGAAAAAAATACAACTAAGCAATGAAGATATAGCCAACCTATCAGACTCACAGTTCAAAACACTGGTAATCAGGATACTCACAGAAAAGGTTGAGTATGCTCACAAAAGAGAGGAAAAAGTGAAGGCTATGAAAAGTGAAATAAAGAAAAATAGGGACTTCCACCAAGATGGAGGCATAGGTGGAAACAGTTTGCCTCCTCGCACAACCAAATGTAAAAATGACAAAGTTTTAACAAATAAACGCAGCCAAGCCCCAGAAAATCGAACAACATGGAGTCTGAAAACAACAAACCACTCAGCTAAACTGGTGAGAGGGGCAGAGCCAGCAGTGGAGCAGGTCGGACAAAAAAGATCCCCCGAACTCGGCGGCACACAGGCAGCCAAGGGGGGAATCTAAGGTGTGGACTAGCAACGGGCTGACCCAGAGAAGGCGGGGGGCAGCTGGCTAACTGAGGTCCGTGCATTTGCAGGCCGATAAACCAGCAAAGAGACGAGCACTGAGACAGAATCAACAGGCCCTGGCTCAGGGCAGCAGGCTGACCACAGACACACATTTGCACGCAGATAAACAGGGGAGGAGGGGTGAGCAGTGAGGCGGACCAGGTGGGAGGGAGTGAAGAGAACCACTTTTCCCCTCTCTGACCACGCCCCCACAAATAGCGTCAATAAAAGGGTGACCTGGGTGGCCCCACCCTGGTGAACACCTAAGGTGCCTCTCCTCAAATGTAACAGGCACAAACAGATCAAAACATGGCTCAAGAAGAAGTCAGAGCCCCAGAGCCGATAAATCTAAGCAATGAAGAAATAGCCAACATATCAGAGGCACAATTCAAACCACTGGTGATCATGATGCTCATAGAACTGGTTGATTTTAGCCACAAATTAGAGGAACATATGAAGGCTAAACTAATTGAAATGAAGGGAAATGCACAGGAAAGCAATAGTGATGGAAAGGAAACTGGGAATCAAATCACAGGAGCTGACCAGAAGGAAGAAAAAAATGACCAATCAGAAAAATATGAAGAAAGAATTCAAAAAAATGAGGAGAGGCTAAGGAAGCTCCAGGACATCTTTAAATGCTCCAACATCTGAATTATAGGGGTACCAGAAGGGAAAGAGGAACAGCCACAAGTGGAAACCTTATTTGAACAAATAGTAAAGGAGAACTTCCCTAATCTGGCAAAGGAAATAGACTTCCAGAAAAATCCAGGAAGCTCAGAGAGTCCCAAAGAAGTAGGACCCAAGAAGGGACACACCAAGGAACATCATCATTACATTAGCCAAGATGAAAATGAAGGAGAGAATCCTAGAAGCAGCAAGAGATAAGGGGACTGTCACCTACAAAGGAGTGCCCATCAGACTGTCAGCAGATTTCTCAGAGGAGACCTTACAGGCAAGAAGGGGCTGGAAAGAAGTATTCCAAGTCATGAAATCCTAAGACCTACATCCAAGATTGCTCTATCCAGCAAAACTTTCATTTAGAATGGAAGGGCAGATAAAGTGCTTCTCAAATAAGATCAAATTCAAGGAGTTCATCATCACTAAGCTCTTATTATATGAAATGTTAAAGGGACTTACCTAAGAAAAAGAAGATAAAAAAAGATGAACAGTGAAAGGACAACAAACTCACAGTTATTAACAACCACACCTAAAACAAAAGCAAACTAAGAGGACAGCTAGATCAGGAGCAAAACCATAGAAATGAAGATCACATGGAGGGCTAGCAACAAGGGAGTGGGAGAAGAATAAGGGGGAGAAAGTACAGAAAATAAGTAGCATAGACCATAGAGAGAAAATAAATAGGGGGAGGGTAAGAATAGTATGGGAAATATAGAATCTAAAGAACTTGAGCCACATGGTCATGAACTAAAGGAAAAGGAATGGTGGGGGAGAAGTGTGCAGGGTGGAGGGGAATGAAGGGGGGAAATAGAACAAATGTAATGGCATAATCAAGAAAATTAAAAAATATTTTTTAAAAAGAACAAAGTATAGGGAACCAACAATGAAGAAAAAGAAGCTGGAACTCATTCAATGGTTTGGAACAGAGGGAAGAAATAAACATTCAATCAGAAGGGAATAAAGAAACAAAAACTCAAAAAAATGAGGAGAGTCTTAAAACCACTGACACAACTTTATTTTTATTATTTTTCATTTTTTAACTTATTTTTCAAGTACAGTATTCTGTCTTTTACTCCAATCCCAGCCCACCTCCCCCATGCTCCCCACATCCCTCCCATTTCCACCCCCCTTAGTGGTTGTCCATGTGTCCTTTATGCTAGTTCCTGAAAATCCTTCCCCTTTTCCCCCTGAAATTCCTTCCCCTCTCCCCTCTGGTCACTATCCCCTCGTTCTCTATCTCAGTGTCATTGTTTTTTTTTTCTGCTTGCTTGTTTGTTTTGTTGTTTAGCTTCCTGTTAAAGGTGAGATCATATGGTATTTGTCTTTCAACACCTGGCTTATTTCACTCAGCATAATGCTTTCCAGTTCCATCCATGCTATTGTAAAGGGCAGGCGCTCCTTCTTTCTTTCTGCCACATAGAATTCCATTGTGTATATGTACCATACTTTTTTGATCCATTCATTTACTGATGGGCACCTAGGTTGCTTCCAACTCTTGGCTATTGTAAATTGTGCTGCTATGAACATTGGGGTGCATAGGTTGTTTTGGATTGGTGTTTTGGGGTTCTTAGAATATAATCCCAGCAGTGGAATTGCTGGGTCAAAAGACAGGTCCACTTTTAGTTTTCTGAGAAAATTTCATACTGTTTTCCACAGTGGTTGTACCAGTCTGCAATCCCACCAACAGTGAACTAGGGTCCCCTTTTCCCCACAACCTCTCCAACATTTGTTGTTTGTTGCTTTGTTTATGATGGCCATTCTGACTGGTGTGAAGTGGTATCTCATTGTGGTTTTAATTTGCATCTCTCTGATAGCTTAGCAATATTGAGCATCTTTTCATGTGTCTCTGGATCCTCTGTATGTCCTCCTTGGAGAAGTGTCTGTCCAAGTCCTCTTCCCATTTTTCAATTGGGTTAGTTGTCTTCTTAGAGTGGAGTCGTGTAAGTTCTTTGTATATTTCGGAGATTGAACCCTTGTCTGAGGTTTCATTGGCAATTATGTTTTCCCGTACAGTTGGATCTCTTTTTATTTTAATACTGTTTTCTTTATCCGTGCATAAGCTTTTAATTTTGATGAGATCCCATTTGTTTATTCTTTCCTTTATGCCCCTTGCTCTGGGGGACATATCAGTAAAAAAGTTGCTGTGTGAAATATCTGAGATTTTCTTGCCAATGTTCTCCTCTAGGATTTTAATGGTTTCACGGCTTATATTTAAGTCTTTTATCCACCTTGAATTTATTTTGGTGTATGGTGTAAGTCTGTGCTCAAGTTTCATTTTTTTGCATGTAGCTGTCCAGTTCTCCCAACACCATTTGTTGAAGAGGCTATTTTTAGTCCATTTTATGTTACTGTCCCCTTTGTTGAATATTACTTGATTGTTGAGAGTTGGGTTTATTTCTGGGCTCTCTGTTCTATTCCATTGGTCTATGTACCTGTTATTATGCCAGTAGCAGGCTGTTTTGATTACAGTGGCCTTGTAATACAGTTTGATATCACGTATTGTGATCCCCCCTACTTTATTCTTCTTTCTCAAAAGAGCAGCTGCTATTCAGGGTCATTTATGGTTCCATATAAATATTCAAAGTGTTTGTTCTATGTCTGTGAAATATGCCATTGGTACTTTAATAGGTATTGCATTCAATCTGTAAATTGCTTTGGATAGTAAGGACATTTTGATGATGTTAATTCTTCCAATCCATGAGCAAGGTATATGTTTCCATTTGTTTGTGTCTTCCCTGATTTCTTTCTTCAGTGCTGTGTAGTTTCCTGCATACAGGTTTTTTACCTCCTTAGTTAGGTTTATTCCCAGATATTTTATTTTTCTTTTTGCTATATTGAATGAGATTTTATTTCTTTATTTCTGCTTCTGCTGATTCACTCTTGGTGTACAAAAATGCCTTTGATTTCTGGATATTGACTTTGTAACCAGCTGTTTTGCCAAACTCATTAATTAGTTTGAGCAGTTTTTGGGTAGAGTCTATAGGATTTTCCATGTACGCTATAATGTCATCTGGAAAGAGTGACAGTTTTGCTTCCTCCTTTCCTATTTGGATACCTTTTATTTCCTTTTCTTGCCTGAATGCTGTGGCTAAAACTTCTAATACTATATTGAATAGAAATGGTGAAAGTGGACAACCTTGTCTTGTTCCTGATCTTAGTGTAAAAGCTTTTAGTTTTTGCCCATTGAGTATGATATTGGCTGTAGGTCTCTCATATATGGCCTTTATTATTTTGAGAAATGCTCCCTGTATTCCCACTTTGCTGAGTGTTTTTTATCATAAATGGGTGTTGTACCTTATCAAAAGCTTTTTCTGTATCTATTGATATGATCATGTGATTTTTTCTTTGCTTCTGTTTATTTGATCTATTACATTTACTGATTTGTGAATATTGAACGATCCTTGCATCCCAGGGATGAATTCCACCTGATCATGGTATATGATCTTTTTGATATATTGTTGGATGCAATTTGCCAATATTTTGTTGAGGATTTTAGCATCTGTGTTCATCAGCGATATTGGCCTGAAATTTTCTTTCTTTGTTGTGTCTCTATCTGGTTTTGGAATTAAGATGATGCTGGCTTCATAAAAAGAATTTGGGAGTTTTCCATCCTTCTGGATTTCTTGGAATAGTCTGTGGAGAATAGGGGTTAGCTCTTCCTTAAATGCTTTGTAGAATTCTCCTGTGAAACCATCTGGTCCAGGGCTTTTGTGTGATGGGAGTTTTTTGATTACTGCTTTAATTTCTTTTGCTGTTATTGGTGTATTTAGATTTTTTGCTTCTTTTTCACTGAGTTTTGGAAGATTGTATTTTCTAGAAATGTGTCCATTTCCCCTAGGTTTTCAAATTTCTTGGCATACATTTCTTCATAGTAATGTCTTACAATCCCTTCTATTTCTGTGGTATCAGGTGTAATCTCTCCTCTTTTGTTTCTGATTTTGTTTATTTGTGTCCTCTCTCTTCTTTTCTTGATGAACCTACTTAAAGGCTTGTCTATTTTGTTTATCTTCTCAAAGAACCAACTCCTGGATTCATTGATCCTTAAAATTGTGCTTTTAGTTTCTTTGTCATTTAATTCCTCTCTAATCTTGGTTATTTCCTTCCTTCTGCTTGCTCTGGGCTGTCTTTGTTGTTGTTTCTTGAGTTCTTGCAGTCGTAGGGTGAGGTTGTTTGTTTGAAATGTTTCTATTTTCTTTAGGTAGGCCTGTATGGCTATAAACTTTTCTCTCATGACTGCCTTCGCTGTGTCCCATAAGTTTTGGGTTGTTGTGAGATCATTTTCATTTGTTTCATGAAACGTTTTGATTTCTTCCCTAATTTCATTCTTACCCATTTGTTGTTTAATA
This sequence comes from Artibeus jamaicensis, assembly GCF_021234435.1. Taxonomy (NCBI): domain Eukaryota; kingdom Metazoa; phylum Chordata; class Mammalia; order Chiroptera; family Phyllostomidae; genus Artibeus; species Artibeus jamaicensis. The sequence goes on from NW_026521822.1 coordinate 967,196, forward strand.
GCATACCATTCAGTCTCCATGATTTTGGGTGCTTTGAGTTTTTTTCTTTGGGGTTGGTTTCTAATTTCAGTCCCTTGTGGTCAGAAAAGATGCTTGGTATGATTTCAATATTCTTGAATTTTTTGAGGCTCATTTTGTGTCCTATCATGTGGTCTATCTTTGAAAATGTTCCATGTGCATTTGAAAAGAATGTGTATTTAGCTTCTTTGGGATGAAGGGCTCTATATATATCAGTTAACTCCATTTCATCTAGGGTGTTGTTTAACGCCACAATATCTTTGTTGATAATTTGTTTGGAAGATCTGTCCATTTTTTATAGTGGGGTGTTAAAATCCTTTACTATAATTGTGTTGCTGTCAATATCTATCTTGAAGTCCTCTAAGATTTTCTTGATATATTTGGGTGCCCCTATGTTTGGTGCATATATGTTTACAATGTTTTGTCTTCTTGGTGGATTCTTCCCTTGAGTATAATGAAGTGACCTTCTGGGTCTCTCTTTATGGCCTTTTTTTTGAAGTCTATTTTGTTCGATATGAGAATTGCTACCCCAGCTTTTTTTTCTTGTCCGTTTGCTTGGAAAACTTGTTTTCAGCCTTTCACTTTTAGTCTTTGATGGTCTTTTGTCCTGAGGTGGGTTTCTTGTAGGCAGCATATGTGTGGGTCATTCTTTCTTATCCATTGCGCTATTCTGTTTCTTTTGTTTGGAGCACTTAATCCATTTACGTTTAAGGTTATTATTGATATGTACTTATTCATTGCCATTTTTGTACCTGTGTTCCTCTCTGTCTCCCTCTTATCCTTCCTTCCCTTAAAGCAGTCCTTTTAGTATTTCTTGTAGAGCTGGTTTGGTGGAGGCATATTCTTTTAGGCTTCTTTTGTCTTGGAAGCTCTTTATTTGGCCTTCTACCTTGATTGAGAGCCTTGCTGGGTAAAGTAGCCTTGGTTGTCAGCCTCTGGTTCTCATTACTTGCAATATTTCATGCCATTCTCTTCTTGCTTGAAGTGTTTCCACTGAGAAGTCAGTAGCTAATCTTATTGGGGCTCCCTTGTATGTTATTTCCTTTTTCTCCCTTGTTGCCTTTACGATTCTCTCTTTGTCTTGGAATTTTGCCATTTTGATGATGATGTGTCTTGAAGTGGGCCTCCTTGGATTCCTCTTGATTGGGATTCTCTGTGATTCCTGGATTTGTGAGACTTTTTTTCTTATCAAAATAGAAAAATTTTCTCTCATTACTCATTCAAATACATTTTCTATCCCTTCTTCTTCTTCTTCTCCTTCTGGTATTCCTATTATTAGGATATTATTAGGTTTCATATTGTCTTGCATTTCTCTTAATCCCTCTTCATTCTTTCTGATCCTCTTTTCATTTTCTTGCTTTTCTGTGAGATGCTTTCTACCTTGTCCTCCAACTCACTAATGCTATCCTCCCGCTTCATCTATCCTACTTTGGAAACTTTCTACTGTGTTCTTCAATTTGGATATTTTATTCTTCATTTCCTCTTGTCTCTTGCTGATAATTTCCATTTCCTTTTTCATGTTGCTGTAGTTTGCAGAGAGATCATTGTAGTTTCCCTGTAGTTTCTAGTAGTTCACTGTGAGCTCTTTGAACTTCATAATAACCAGTGCTTTGAATTCACTATCTGATAGTTGATCAGCGTCTATTTCATCTAACATTCTTTCTGAAGTTTCTGCTTTTTCTTTCATTTGGGGATTGTTTCTTCGTCTTCCCATTGTTTGAGAGTCTTCTTGTTAGTCTCTGCTTCTAAAATTGATCTGTTCTGAAACCCTGGTTTTATGGTGTGAACTTCTGTGGTATGATCCTTGTGAAGTTCAGAGGTGCAGACTCCTTGAAGTTTCTTGATGTTCTTCTTCTCCACCTAGTCTCACGGTCCTCACGCTGGTCCCTGCGTTGGTCGCCTACCACTGCTGAATGTCCCGGCTCTAGTAGCCGCCTCCTCAAGCACCCAGGCCCATTATTACAGCAGCGTCACAGAGGCTGGGAATGTCCCGGCTCCTGTATCTGGCTCCTCTGTGGCCCAGGGCCGTCACAGGTGTTTGAGTGTCCTGGCTTCCATACCTGACTCCCTGGCGTCTAGTCCCATCACTATGGCAGTGGCACAGGGGCTGAGAATGTTTCGCTCATGTAGCCTGCTCCTCTGCCACCCAGGGCCGTCACAGGGGTTTGGAGTGTCCCGGCTCCCGTACCTGATTCCCCAGCGTCCAGTCCAGTCGCTATGGCAGTGGCCCCAGGGCTGAGTACGTCCTGGCTCCCGTAGCTGCCTCCTCTGCCGCCCATGGCCGTCACAGGTGTTTGGAGCGTTCCGGCTTCCATACCTGACTCCCTGGCATCCAGTCCCGTCGCTATGGCAGCGGCACAGGGGCTGAGAATGTTTCTCTCCAGTAGCTGGCTCCTCTGCCACCCAGGGCTGTCCCAGGGGTTTGAAGACTCCCGGCTTCCGTACCTGACTCCCCAGCATCCAGTCCCGTCGCTATGGCAGCAGCACAGGAGCTGAGAATGTCCGGGCTCCCGTAGCTGGCTCCTCAGGGCTCAGCCCTGTCTCAATGGTGGCGTCACAGGGGCCTTTGGTGTCCCAGCTCCTGCAACTGACCCTTCTGTTGCCCAGGCCGGTAGCTATTGCATCAGCACAAGGGCCAAGAATGTCTCCGCTCCGGTTCCTGACTCCTCTGTCTCCCAGGACCGTCAAAGGGGCTTGGAGTGTCCGGCTCCCGGACCTGACTCCCCGGCTCCCAGGCCTGTTGCTCTGGCGGCAGCACAGGGGCCGCGTGAGACCCAGCTCCAGTAGCTGACTCTGCCGCCATCTGGTGTTTCAGCATCGGTCACAATCTCTGGTCTTTTAATTTCACAAATGCTGGGTAACCAATGGTTTATTGTGCTGTTTCTCTATAGATCTGCCAGGATTTTCACCCATGAGTACAGGAGCTAGCCCAGCTCCATCTTCCCCAGTCGCCATCTTCCCAGCATCCTAGCCTCAGCTTCTTAAATTGATCTGTGCTGACTACCTGGTTTCATGGTGTGAACTTCTGTGGTGGAATGCCTGTGAAATTCAGCGGTGCAGTGTCTGTTGGTTATTCTTTCATTCTTCACTTCCACCTATTCCTTTTTTGTGTTTGATCAGTTGGAGGGGGAGGCAAAATGGTTTATGACAGTGAATAAGTATTTTATGATATCTACACTCACAGTCGGTAGAGAAGAGATAGAAGATCTTTAGGCTATATATAGTATTAACCGTAATCTTCAACCCAACTTGCCACTTTTAAAAGAGGATGAACACAAGACAAGTCTCTTGTTGAGGAGGAGAGACTAGTGAGTTGTATCTAGAAAGCAGTGATGTTGCAGTTGGTCAGATTCTGGGGTAAGGTGAGAGTAAAGGATAGTAAATGTGTGTAGTGTATGAGCAAATAGAGTTAATTACTCCAGTAATAGAATTCAGGAAACTGTGAAGTGGGCTAAGATCTGGGAGATGTGTTGTGAACTATTTACAGTTGTATAGAACAGCTATTATTTACAATAATATTAGAGTAACAATCATATGGCAGACTCAATGTGTTCTGTCTGAATAAGGGGTATGGAACTTTGGGTAGTATGCTAAAGGAACACAAGTGACATGAAGAATAGAAAATTAGCAATACACTGGAAGAGAGAACAGGGGAAACCTGTCAAATGATACCATATAACCAGCCAAGGCAAAGAAGCCTATACAGAAAGAGGAGGAATACAAAGATATTATTAAAATATAAAAGATGTGAGAATAATGGGAAAAAATTAATAATTATACAAATATGCAGCAACTTGTGGCTTCTCTCCTATAGCAAAGTGAAATTTGTCTCTCTAACTCTATGTTGGGAAGCCTCTTCTTTGGGTCCAGCTGTAGTCTTTTTGCAGTTTCAAGGTGTTTGTGTCTCTTGTGGGTAAAAGAAAGAAAAGAAAAGGAAAGGAAAAAGAAAAAAAGGCAGGAGAATGGAGGAAGGAGCAATAAGTTTGGAAAGAAAGGAAGAAGGAATAAAATGAAAAAGAGGAAAAAAGTATTGAAAAATAAAATAATAATAAAATTAAATGAATAACAGATTACTTAAAAAAAAAAAAAGAAACATCACTTGTTGGTTTCACACTATCCAAACTGGTTTTTATGGCTGCATCAGGCTGAGGGACTATTACTGTGTTGTTTCTGCAAGCCCTCTCTGAGGAGCCAAATAGTCGCCGCCTCTCCCCATCTTTCTATGATGGGGATCTAGGACTTCCTTACAGTGCTCTTTTCCCAGGGGTTACCACTGTGTGTTGGGTTGTGGGGCACGCAGGCACCTGTGCTGGCCAGGCTGCCTGGTTCCCACAGGATCTAGCACAGTCCCGCCCCAGTTCTGTGGGAGAATTCTAGGCCCTCTGCCCAACCTCGGGTTCGCTGCCAGGCTGGGTGGGGAGCAGACAGGCGGCTGGGCCTATCGGAGTCAGAGCCCCACACAGTGCCTCTCAGTTCCCTGGGGCTGGTGACCACAGAGTCTGCGGTTGATCTCAACCCTTTGTCCTTAGCACCCTCTCTGCAAACTCTAGCAAACAAGTCTCTCCCAGCGCTCAACCTTTCTTGGCTGGAAAGGGAGGGAGCTGAGGGTCCCAGCTCTCTCCCAAGGACCCTTTGGCAGGTCCAGGACTCCCAAAGAGTCTGAGGGAGATGCACCAGAAGCCATTTTGAGCACTGGGCACTGACCTAGACACGCTGGGCGCCCGCCCAGGTGCACTGTGTGCCTGGACACTCATCCCCAGACTGTGCACCGGCCGAAGACCCTTTTGCTCCTGTCTTTTTTCTGGTCCCTTTGGCAGGCCCAGGTCTTGCGATGAATCTGAGGGAGATGCACCAGGAGCCGGTCCAGAGCGCTGGACGCCGACCCAGACACGCTGCACACTGGGCACTGGTCCCCAGACTGTGCACCCCGCCGAAAGTCCCTGCTGTTCCTGTCTTTGCTCCATCCTCAAAACTCTACTGTACTGCCACCGTCTCCCTACCATCTGGATTCTCAGTGACCATCAAGATTTCTGGTCCCTTATATTCATATATGCTGAGTAACTAACTGCTGGCTGCCTGCACTTCTCCACCGATCAGACAGTATTCTCTCCCTTGTCTGCTCCGTTCTACTCCATCGCCATTTTGCCTCAGAAAAATGGGACAACTTTAAATATTTCAACATCCAAATTGTAGGGGTGCCAGAGGAGAAGAGAAAGAGCAAGAAATTGAAAACATAATGAAGGAGAACTTCCCCAATCTGGCAAAGAAATAGACTTCCAGGAAGTCTAGGAAGCACAGCGAGTCCCAAAGAAGTTGGACCCAAGGAAGCACACACCAAAGCACATCATAATTACATTAGCCAAGATTAAAGATAGGGAGAGAATCTTAAAAGCAGCAAGAGAAAATGAGACAGTTACCTACAAAGGAGTTATCTACCTGTAAGACTGTCAGCTGATTTCTCAAAAGACATGTTGCAGGCTAGAAGAGTCTGGCAAGAAGTATTTAAAGTCATGAAAGACAAGGACCTACATCCAAGATTGCTCTATCCAGCAAAGCTATTGTTTAGAATAGAAGGACAGATAAAGTTCTTCCCAGATAAAGTCAAATCAAAGGAGTTCATGATCACCAAGCCTTTATTATGTGAAATGTTAAAGGGACTTCTCTAAGAAAAAAAAGTTCAAAATAGGAACAGTAAAATGACAACAAACTCACAGCTATCAACAAGCAAAACTAAACAAACTAAACCAAAAACAAAAATGAACTAAGCAAACAACTAGAACAAGAATGGAATCACAGAAATGGAGATCACATGGAGGCTTATCAGAGTAGAAGGGAATGGGGAAATGGGGTAAAAGGTGCAGGGAGTAAGTGGCATAAGTGGTAGGCAGAAAATAGACAGGGGGAGGTTAGGAATGGTATAGGAAATGTAGAAGCAAAAGAACTTATATGTACAACCCATGGACATGAAGTAAGGGAGGGAGAATGTAGGTACGAGGTGGTGTGCACAGCAGAGGGGAATAAAGGGGGGAATGGAACAACCATAATAGCATAATCAATAAAATATATTTTTACAAAAAGCTTCTCTCTCTGTTAACCTTTGCCATTTTTTAATTGTTGTTCAGTTACAGTTTTCCCCATTTTCCCCTGTTGCTCTTTTCTTGCCAGTCAAATCCCCACTCCCAGAGACAATCCCCACCCTATTGTCCATGCCCATGGATCCTTTGTACATTGTCCTTGACTTGACCCTTCCCATTCTTTCCCCCATTATGTCCCTTTTCCTATTTTCTGGTCACTGTTAGTTTGTTCTTTACTTTCTGTCTCTAGTTCTTTTTGTTTGCTCATTTGTTTGTTTTGCTTGACTAGTTTGTTTTGACTATGTTCTGCTTATAGGTGAGATTGTACAGTATTTGTCTTCTACCTCCTTGCTTTATTTCATTTAGCATAATACTCTCCAGTTCTACCCATGCTGTCACAAGGGATAGGAATTCCTTCCTTTTTCTTTCTTCTGCAAAGTATTCCATTATGTAAAATGTACCACAGTTTTTTGACCCACTCATTTACTGATGGGTCCTTAGGTTGTTTCTAGCATTTGGTCATTGTAAATTGTTCTGCTATAAAAATCGGGGTACATAAGTTCTCTTGCATGGGTGTTTTGAGATTCTTAGACTGTAATCCCAGCAGTGGAATCACTGAATCAAAAGGCAGTTTCATTTTTAGTTTTCTGAGGAAATTCCATACTATTTTTCACAGTGACTGCACCAGTCTGCATTCCCACCAACAGTGCACAAGGATCTCTTTTCTCCACAACCTAGCCAGCACTGTGTTGATTTGTTAATGATAGCCATTCTGATCAGTGTGAGACATTCATCTCATTGTGGTTAACCTTTGTCATTTTAACTGTGATGTGTCCTAGTGTGGGCCTCTTTGTGTTCATCTTGTTTAGGACCCTGCACTTGCAGGACTTGTGTGTCTTTTTCTTTCACCAGGTTAGGAAAGTTTTCAGTTGTTATTTCTTCAGATAGGTTCTGAATCCATTGCTCTCTTCTTCTTCTAGTTCTCCTGTGACACAGATATTGGTATGCTTCATGTTATCCTAAAAGTTTCTTAAATTATCTGCTTTTTTAAAATTTCTTTTTCCTCTTTGTTGCTTTGGTTGGGTGTTTCTTCCTACCCTGTCACCCACATCACTGATTCCATCCTCTGTTTCATCTACTGTACTACTTTATGCCTTCTAGTACTCATGTCTGACTGGCCTTTTTTATGGTTCCTATGTCCTTTTTTATGCTGTTGAAGTTCTTTCTTAGTTCCTTTAGCATCATTATAACCATTGTTTTGCTGGTGGCTAGCTTGCCTCTGTTTCACTTAGTTCTTTCCCTGGAGCTTTCTCCTGTTCTTTCATTTGAGGTATGTTTCTTTCCCTCCTCATTTTGGTTGTTGCTCTGTATTTGTTTCTGCATATTAAGTAGATCTGTTTTGTCTTCCAGTGCTGGTAGGGTGGCCTTATGTACTAGGTGTCCTGCTGAACCCAGAGGCACCCTGATCACCTGTGCTGGGTACTTCAGTAATGTCCATTGTGTGGCTTATGTGAGCCCTCCTGTTGTAGTTGAGTCTTGATTGCCATTGGCCTGTCTGTGCATGGGGTCAACCTGTATGCTGGCTACTGTGAGGACTGACTCCTACCATAGTTAATGATTTGCTGTGTAGTTGCTGACCATATGAAGCAGAATTCATTTCAGCAGGGTCTGGGGCCTGTTGAGGTCAACCTTTGAATTTTCTTCTTGTGGAGTTAATTGGGTCCTGCTCTATGTGGTCTGAAGCCTGCCACTGGGTATGTTGGTTCTGGAGCCTCTTAGGAGGGACTCTGGTGCAGGTCATTGTCAGAGGCTGCCTGTGACTGACCCTGGGCAATTTGTTTGGTGCTACAGAGCAATCCATTGTTTGTGGCTGCCTCTTCTGGATCTAGTGTATGGGAAGAGCCAAGCTGCACACTAGGCTGGCTTCCACAAACACTAAGATGGGGTAGAGGTCAGTAAAAGGCCCAAGTTATCTCAAGATCCACCTCTGCCTGCCTCTACCTGCCATCTGCCTATTAGACTCAGTCATTGAAAGAGCCTCTAGCACTATACAAGTTGCATGGGGAAACTTCGCAGTGAGTCACCAGGGTTGAGTGGTGTTCATCACATTGACAGATTCAAACTTGGAGCCAGTGCTGGTCTGAGGCCACTCAGCAAAAGTCCCAGACTATACAAAGACCAGTTGTCACCCACCAGGTGAGCTTTGTGGTAGGGCAGGGTTCAGGAAATCATTAAGATGAGGCCAGTGGAGTTTAATAGGGCCAAACAGATCAAGATATGGCTGTGTGAAGTTTGGACTCTGCACAGGAATGGTGGTCCTCTTCAGTGTGGAAAGGGAACATGGCCCTAGTGCCACACTCCCCAGTCTGTCCTATATTCTGCCCAGACCTCTTCAAGAGCCAGAGCTGGAAAAGGCAGAATTGCTGGGAGTTGGGAGGGTGAAACTAGTGAACCTCCATGGGGGGATGGCATAAGTCAGGTTTGTGCAAAGGTATATGTGACACCCCAGAGCCACGCAACTCAGTCTCTGCCATCCCCCGAGTCTACCCAGACCTCTAAATCTGGGCAGCTGACAAGTCTGCAGGGTGTGAGCTCAGCAGGGTAGGGAAATAGGAAGTCAGAGAGGTGAGGTTATTGCATTCCCCTAGGCTGATGCCATATGGAGGAGAGCACTCTACCCAAGAAAGATGTCATCTGTGGGTGGTATGGTAGAAGGACTAAGCACAGGAAACTTGGTGGCTGTTCCTTTAGTTCCCTCCTTGGAGCCACACAATCCAGTCTCTCTTCTTGTGACTTGTCCATTGTGAGCCATCCTCCCTCTGCTGGATCCTAGGTTAAGTGGGTGAGAGCTAGATTTTGTGTGCTGGCCCATTAAGAGTGTGCCTGGGTTTCTAGCAGACTCCCATCTCTGATGGACAGAATTCCTACTGAGTTTCATAGCCAGATGTTATGTGGGTTCCTCTTCCTGGCTCTGGTGCTCCAGGCTGGGGACCCCAGAATGGGGTTGAGACCCCCTCACTCCTAAGAGGAATCTTTGCAGTTGTGATATCCTTCTGGATTCTCAGTTGCCTCACATTGGTATGTGATCAGCCCTTTTGGCATCTACGCCCTTCCTACTAGTCTCTGTGTGGTTTCATCTCTAAGTACTTGGTTTTAAGACTTCTGCTCAACTAGTCTTCAGTTGGTTATTCAGACTGATTGTTCTATATTGTAGTTGTAATTCCAGTTTGGTACTGGGAGGAGGTAAGTGTAGTATAACTTGTTGACAATCCATTATCACATTGGATCTCCCTTGATTTCTTAATTCAGATAAAAATATAGAATGTCTAACATTTTCTTCCCATACCCCAGTTGCTCCTGAGGTCAGATTTGTTACAGGAAGTTTCCCTTTTTATATTCTGGGACTATACCTGTTGAAATCTCTGTAATCACATCTTAATATTAAGTTTCCCACTAACAATATGTGTCAGTCCTAGAAACCAGAGAAAGTCCACATTATAATATGTCATCATTTAGAAATAATCTCAGGACCTTTAACAAAGTATCTATTTTAGCCCTGGCTTGGTAGCTCAGTTGGTTAGAGTATCATCTTAGTATGCCAAGGTGGTGTGTTCAATCCTTGGTCAGAGCACATATAAGAAGCAACCAATGACTGCATAAATAATTGGAACAACAAATCAATGTCTCTCTCTCTCTCTCTCTCAAAATTAATTTAAAAATTTAAAAAGTATCTATTTTAATTTAAAAATAGCTAAATCTTTAAAAAGGAAATACAAATTTGTAAAGGAGTATCATTACTGCAGGAAAAGAATTTTTATGTAGGTTGATTTGTTACATTCTGTATGAAAGTGGTTTTTCTGTAGTTTTGCTCTCTAAATAATGACTCAAGCCCCTTACAATGCCTTAAATACAAAGCAGTCTGGATTAAGGGAAAAAGTGGTAAATATCATGAGTGTTTGAATTAGAAATAATTCTTGTTTAATCAATCAACTCTAAACTTGTTGAATTTTAACTTCTGAGGTAATGAGATTTTCTGAACAGAAGAAGTCAGTAGATTTTTTTTTGAATTGTAAAATTTTATTTATTTATTTTTAGAGGGGAAGGGAAGGAGAGAAGGAGAGAAATATCAATGTATGGTTGCCTCTCATGAGTCCCCTGCTGGGAATTGGCCTGCAACCCAGGCATGTGCCCTGATTGGGAATTGAACCACAGTTGTTTGGTTCACAGGCCCACGCTTAATCCACTGAGCTACACCGGCCAGGGCAAAGTCAGTAGATTTTTCAACACAGACTCAGTGTTATACAGTTGTGCCATAAAGAAAAGAGGAAGGAGAAAGCTGATCAAGTCATAAGAAAAGGTGACCTCAAGCCTTTCTGGATTTGATATCTACCATTCTTAAGATGTCAGTTTATTCAGGCAGTCAAGCCCAGATGGCACAAACCATTTAAAATGAGAGTAGACAGTGGACTCATGTTTATACTGAGGTCTCTAAATGTAGCATGGATGCATATTTGAGGAAATAAAGGTATGTAATGAATGTAACTTGATTTCAAAAACATCTATGATGCATTTTGTGATACAGAAATTAACAAGGCACGATCTATGCTCTCAAGAACTTCACAGTCTAGAGAAATATAAAACAACCCAAGTATAAGGAAGGTATGTTGAGTGATATTAATGCCTACTCACCTGAGCCTGCTTTTCTTAGTCTGGCTCTCCAGTCGCTTGGGTAATTACTGTTGAAGGAAGGGCTAATTACCCTTTTGAAAATTAAAACTCCAAGCTCTCCTTTCAGTTATGGTTATGTCACAGGTTACATTTAAAGGCCAAAAAGTAACTGATTGTTTCAAGGGAAAAGTTTGTCTTAGGCAATGACATACATAGAAACTTCTGCCCTACTTACATTCTGTACAAACAATTGCATGTCTCCTTCTGGAGCTCAGTGGACTATGCTTTGATAATGGGCATAAATTTCACCTGTATCAGCTGCAATAAGGGCACCTAGACATTCTAGAATTTTCCCAATAAAATGTCATTTTTTGGTGAAATGACAAAAGCCAAAGCTAACAAAAGACAGACATGGTCACTCTGGATTTAAATGTCAGTTATTCTATCTGGCCGTGCTAGTTTTGTCAAATTATTTAAACGTTGAACCTGTGTCCTCTTTTAAAAGCTAGTATCCGTCGTATAAGGCATCAGCTTCTTTGATAGGAACAGCTAATAATATTCATTGTGGAACATTTGATGAAAATCCACTCAGGTTAAGTGTAGTAATGTGACAGAAATTATTGAACATTATAAAGCTGTGGTGCAATTTACTAAAATCTACTAAAGCCAACAGAAGTGTATGTAGTGTGATACAAGATATTACCGCGAATTTCTAAAGGGACAGTATAGTTCCAGATCTTGATCCCAAAGTAACTCAGTTCACCTCCTCAGCACACATCATTTATTATTTCAGGCTTTGTACTAGAAGGGTACAGGACTTCAGTTCCACTTTAGTGAAGTAAAAACAAGGGGGAAACTGTTGAAAATCTATTTGAGATCCCTAATGAGGTACCTACCACCTCTAGGAAAGCCGGGACAGAGGGACTGTAGAAAAGGTTGTTCACAGCATCATACATTGCCTCACGTTCAAGAATTAGGCATCTCCAAATTTCCAAGATTTTGGGGACCAGAGCCACCGAAAATGTTGGTGGTGTCCCAATTGGAAATATCTGATAAAAGAACATATATGATCCATCGCGGGAGGCGATGTCCAGTCTTAGGGGTCCCTTCCATAGGAAGGGGTGGGTCGCGCGGAATGGGTGGGGGTGGCCGTGAGCAGCCAGGCAGGAGAGGAGGGGCAGGGCGTCTTCCCCAACTCCCTCTCCTCCAGTGCGCTCCTCTCCTTTCCCCTCCCTGGTCTGCTGGGCACCGGAGCACATCCCTCCGAAGCCAGGCCACTGCAAGGGGAGGTGCCAAGCCTTCGCAGCTCTAGTTCCCACTGGGCGGTAACAAGGACGCAGGAGGCGGAGCAGATACAGCTTGGGCCAGCGCTGAGGTACGGATTAGGGGACCACACAGAAAATTAGGAGGGGGCGCGGGGGTAGAATCCGGCCAATCTCTGATACCGCGGGGCGGGCCACCTTTCCGCCCTTGCTGCCGGAATACTCGGGGCGACGCAGTCGCTGTGAAGCAGCCCGTGGGTGCACGGTCTTGCCCAAACCGAGGGCCAAACTGTCTGCACAACCGCAATTGCGCTAGCTAGGCCTAGGCGCCGGTCTGTGGGCTACACCACTACCAGGGCCTGGGCCAAGGTGTCGCTGCGCCTGCGCAAACCTGCTAACGGGGCCGGACTAACGACTCCAGGATTGTGCCCCACCCAGGCTGCACGCAGAGGCAGCCGCGCACTAGCGAGGCTGCTGGTGGTGTTGTCTGTGCCATTTAGGGTTGTGTTTGGGTTGCCTCAGGATTACTGCCTGCCAGGATACTTCCCTCTTTGGGCCAGCCTGGCTACAGGGTGTCCTGAGCTTCGGGTGGGGCGTCTGCCTCAAGAGTTTCTCTCTCCCTTCCCACAAGCAGACTTCTGGTCTTTTTGTATCTGTTCCCAGGGCCCTGGGCTCCCGTCCCATCAATCTAATTACCTAGTCCCTGGCTCCGAACAGGCTAACTCATTATGCCTTCGACTTTTGGTCGTGATTTAGACTGCTAGTGCAGAAAGTTTGACCACGATAAGGCGAAGCTGTTTTGAAACTGAAGTGGAAGGGGTGGGGAGAAGTCGTTGTTTTAAACCAGAAGATAATTGCTCGTCGCAGACTCGGAAATATTTTCAAATGCTGATAACCTTCCAAGTGCCCTCCTTGGTGTAGAAAGAACTTCCTGCTTGAGTAGGAAGACGAGTTCAGAGTGAACTTTTTGCGTTCGTTCTTTGGGAAATTACATAAAACTTTGTAACAGTTGTAGTCAAGGACTGTAACAGCATAGATGTTATAGGACTGCCTGGTACTGCGCTTGGCGACTTAATCTCTGTCCGAGCTGAATGAAAGCACGAAAATGGTAAAATTCACAAATAGTGTCATAGAAAGCTCTTTCTCCCAAAGTTCGGGAAGTGACAGTCACTAATGTTTATTGAGTCTCCTGGCCTTACACCCTACTAGTACTAACTTTCTGCGTGGTTTTGCACCTTACTTGGGGGAAGGTGCTTAAGTTAGTTTCCTGACTCCTAGGGCTGCTTGGGACATTTTTCACAGTGTCATTACTGTGGGCCCTGTAATCTTATATGATGTGCTGATACAGACATTTGGGGGCTGGAACAGAAGAAACACTTACTATCAGAGAATCTGAATACCCTAGGTTAAATGTACTTCTATTGTATTTTACAGGGCATACGGTAGTCTCTACATATTATCAGTTGAAATATGTTATTGCACACCCCACTCTCACCACGCATACCTGGTTGCCTTTTTGGGCCTCCTCAAGCCTTAGGGCCTAAGCATTCCCTATTTTGCCCATGTCCAAAGCTTACTTTCCCTCTCCATCCAAATTCGCATGGCACTCAACTTTATTAGTCTCAAAACAATTGCCATCATTTTAGGGAGGTGGTACCTCTTAGCCACTGTTTTTCCTCTCCAACCTCTTACTCTGCTCTACTTGGCACTTACTACTTTATTATATTTTTGTAAGTGTATGATCTGGCTCCTCCATAATCAGATCTCAGTGGATATTTGGTAATTGTATAAATGAAATTGAATCTGACTGCAGAAATATTTGGCGGTGAACCCTCAACTTGGTTTCACTTATTCATTCATTTAACAAACATTTATTGAGTGATTGCTTTGTGTCAGATCCTGGCTAGGTGTTCAGGATATGTCAGTGAACCAAACAGACAAAGATCTGTTTTTTTCTGGAACTTACATTCTAGCAAAGAATAATTAACAACAATCATTTTTAATGTTAGAAAATTATAACTGCTATGAAAAAAGAGAACAAAGAAAGGGACTGGTAGTGCACATGTTGATTGCAATTTTAAACAGCATGGTTACTGTGGGTCTGAAGGATAAACAATAGAGAATTTGTTTTTAGAGTTAAATGTCTTTCTGGGAGAAAATGTTCCTTGACATTCTCTACCATGTCTTTCAAGGGGGCCCATAGCATGACCATTGTGGAAAATGTAGTCATCTTTTATAATCTATAGGTAAAAAAGTATTTTTCCAAATTGGATTTAGTTAGTTATTCAGGGTTTTACAGTTTAACTCTGCATATCAAATTAAGAGATGGGGCTCTTATGTGGAAGAGACTAGCCAAAGGAATATTATAGATGTGTTGAGAAAAATTATATGTATTTTTTCACATTTTACTATGCTTTGCAATTTCTTTTTAATGAACTTCTGACTGTGTATGGCTTGTGAAGTTGTTTTCAAAGAGTGGTTATTACTTTTCTTTATTTGAAAATGTGTCGAAGATTCACCTAGTCTGATGTCATGCTTTAAGGTATTAAATTATTGCTCTTAGAGACTTTTGAATGAACCAAACAAGACTAACTACATTTCTGTCCATTGTTAAAGGATGCTTAGAGAAAGAGGCTGGTGAAGAGAAATGATTTTAGAAAGCAAAATGTGTTTCCTTTCAGGTACTTTACTTACATAGATTATAAACACCATGTTTACGTATCAAAGACTTGATCTAGAACTAGAAATGTAGGTAACCATGAGAATTGCTTATGCCTTTAAGAGACTGTCATATTTAGTTTTGGTTTTACTACTTGGCAAAACTGAAATTAGAATGCCCCTAATATAATACTACAGTTGAGGTTTCCTGGCGTTGAATGTAAATCAAAATTGACTAGGCAACAGAGATTTGAGACCAAGAATGGAATGACCACTGTTACAGAATGACACCTAGGACTGCTGTTCAAGGCTAAAGCACAGGGATACATGAGGATATTTACTTCAAAGGAAGTATCTTACCTCTATGAAAAGGATATCCATAGTTTCCCTCAATGGAAGGCTGATGCGATCTCTTACTTTCATTATCCAGAGAAAAAACATATGTCTAGTTCATGTGGTGATCCAATCTTAACAATGTGAAAGTCTTCATGAAATTTAAGACATAATAGGTTTTTCCAGCATTAATCAGACACCAGAGTGTCAGATAATATGTCTTTTATATATTTTCAGATTTGCTAATCTAACATGAGCTCATACCAATTATGTATATATCCTATGGAAGACAATTTGAGCTGAAAAGCACCAGTGGGTAATAGTATATGAGCAGATCATAAATCGTAACAATATTATAACTGAACAAAATGAATCCCCAGTGAAAATGTGCCAACTTCAAGAGAGCCTACAATGTTGAACTAGTATGTTGTGGGGGAAAAATCTTTACGGTTAGAATTCTATTTAATGGATGGGCATGTTAGGATTTTTTATTTTTTTGTATTAGATCTATAAAGATCTAAATTTCAAATGAGTTTACAAATGTCTTAAGAATCATTTCATTTTAGCTAGTTGAACAATCTAAACAATTTGTATAGTTTATGCTGATTATTTTTTGTATTTGAGAGTGACACTGTTTATATGTGTGATTCAGATTACTGAGCAGCTCAGTAATGTCTTCCAACCAGATACAGTTTTGCTTTGGACTAAAGGTATGTTTCATTACTCTTGGGTGAAATTTGGGAACTTTTTACAAAAAATAATTAACATAGAAACTGTGCTTCTGTGTTCCATAAGTCAGTTTGCTGTTTATCATAAGTATGGTAATATCATTTCCTTAGAGGTTGTGCTTTAGTTTTAGTTGTGCTTTTAGTGTTTTAGTTTTGTCTATCCTGTTTGTAATTGTCCCACTTTTGTTATGAGTTGTGTTGGTATCTTACTGTTATTTGTCATAGATTTATGACATCTCATTCAAATGGAACTAAATTATAGCTATCATGCTTTTTCGCAAGTAAAAATTGGGATCATATTTTATTATTTTATATTAATTTATATTATTTATAACTTACAGGTGACATATATTTAATGACTCAGCTAAGCATGAAGGTGGGAACCATTATTATCCCAATGACATTTACTTGGTCTGGAGCCATTAACACACTGGTGCTGTAAACTGTGTTCTGATGTTCTAAAAGATACTGGTTTTCTTTAATGTCCTGTTTGTTTCTTTGCATATACATATAAAAGCATCATCAACTGTGTTTGTTGCCCAAAAGGGAGAATTTGTTAACAGCATTTAATTTCTATATTGCAAGAAAACTTTTGTATATATTATGTTTCTCAAGCTTAGCTTTAGAATTGACTTTTATTATTAAGTTAAATTAACAAAATACATAACACTGGGCTTTCTGTGCAGAAATTACTATTTTATAACTTTTTCTTTTTGAATCACTTATAGAGAAAAGTAATCAGCAATTAGAAGCTTTTGATTAACTGAAAAATATCAGTTTCCATGAAAAATGCTTTGCTCTCTAGTTTATTAGCTCTTAAGGCCCATGAATATCATTCAGTTAGGTAATGTTGACATAAGAACTTAACAGCTGGATATCATTTTGCTCCACATGATTTTGTTTTTTTCTTTTGTGCATTTGCTTCAGGTTCATTGTCTTCTGCAGGCACTAATATTTGTTGATGAATTAGGCAAATGAATGTATGTCCTATAATCAGTTTAACTTACTATTTGTGTCACAAGTATTGTCAAGTAATAATGACATGTCATATTAGTAGACACACTGGTTAACAATGATTGCTTTACCAACCAACAATAACATATAGAGACTTCCTATTATATGTTTTGTACAGGGAAATGAGTTATTTGAACTGTTCTTTGAGAGAATTCAGAATGTATATATTTATCACGTTGGTCATCAAAAGACTTTCTTCTTGTCTACCAGTATTCAACTGTGTAGTTATTAAGAGTGTAGGGGAACTCTCAAAATACAATGTGTAAAACAAGACGTTACCTGTCCTAAACAGGGATAATTTGGAAAGCTATTGAACTATACACATTTAGGAAAATGACCAAAATAGGAAGTGTCATGCCAAAGATTATCTTAGTTCATGTATATTTGTTTTTTTCTTCCCTTTTATTGATTTTTAGAGGCAGAGAAAGAGGAAGGGGTAAGAGAGAGGGAGATCTGTTGCCCCACCTATTTATGCATTCATTGGTTCTTTTTTAAAATTGATTTTGAGGGAAATAGGAAGGGAGGGAGAAAGGGAGAGAGAGAAAGAAAGAAATATTGATTTGTTTCACTTATTTATGCATTCATTGGCTGTTTTTTTGTATGTGCCCTGACCAGGGATTGGAACTGGCAACCTTGGCTATCAGGATGACACTCTAATCAACTGAGCTATCTGGCTAGGGCCTCTCCCATTTTCTTTTTATATTACAAAGCAAATACCAGTACAGTAAGTTTTATAATAACATAGTTTTTAAATTATATTTAAACAAAATGAGGAAATGCATAAGAAACTATTTTACAAAGCACAAGGCATTTTTTAATATGAGTAATTAACTGTGTACATGAGCTAAGTTGTATATCCCAAAACTTGTGTAAGGCAAAAACCAATAAAGTAACATGGGATGTTTCATGCAGGATGATTTTATGCTGTGACACTATCAATCTGAAGAATGTATTCCCAATATAAATGCCAGCTTCTGCTCTGAGTCTATAAGAAACATTGCACTCTTGGGCAGAAAAGGGGAAAATTTGTAAATAGATTTAAGCCAGAAGTAAAAAACACATTTTTGCTATTGTAATACACTAATAGAAAGCTTTTCTCTAATTTGGATTATTCTTTTATGGCATTTAAGATAAAATACTTTGTCTATGATATTTGATTACTATATTCCTATAGCACTGATAACATTTTATTTTACAGATGGAGAAAGAAATTGTGTATTGTGTTGTCATTATCAAACCTATATTGAATTCCTGTGTCCATGGTAGAGGCAATATTAAAATGGTGGCATTCTGATTCTTAGATGTTGTTTTCCTTAACATTGGGTTATCCTCCCATACTCATATGGCTAATTTAAGCATAGTATTTGGAAAACTGTTTCATTCGATGAAAAAGCCAGATTATACCAATCCATTGATAGAATTACAAAACAGATCTTATCTCTGGCATTACCTCCATCAAAACTTTCCTATAGAAAAAATACCCATCAAAGACATGCCATATAACATGGTTCAGCACAAATAATGCTCTTTTTTTTACTACAAAATCATAAGCATGTAATTTTGTAACATAACAATATCACATTCAAGCACAGTATATGACATTTTACTGTCATATACTGTGCTTGAATGTGATATTGTTATGTTACAAAATTACATGCTTATGTTATTAACATAACATGTTATTATGTTAATAACAAAATTACATGCTTATGTTATTAACATAACAATAACACAGTATCTATAGAACATTAGAAATGTTCAAATTAAAATTATAAATTGTTACACCCATGTTATTACCCTACTAACCACACTCAAGTAGTTGTATTTCTGCTGGACTCTGTATAGGTCAGTATATTTATAACACATTAATATACTGTGTTATCTGCATGTTTTTAAACTATCAAATCTGTATAATTCTGTAACTTAGTGATTTTGATCACAATTGTTTTGGAGATTTATCTGTACTGATTCTAGATAATTTATTTAATTGCTATATAGTATGCACATGCCACAGTTTATAGCTTGCTAGTTCTAGCTTTCTTAAACTGTTATTTTTATTGTTCTGTTTTTGAAAAAAAAAAAAATATGTATATGTTCCAGAGTTTATCGAGACCATTGGTTCCCAAACTACAAGACATGAATTATTAGTGACCTTGAAATTATTTTAATGGGCTGAGACAGCATTTTTTTTAAATGAAATAGAGAAAGATAACATAGAGCAGGGTAAAATAGAATAGAATAAAATAGAAAAGAAGATATAACTAAGCAGTTCATGTAGTAAGGGTAAGATTTGGTGAAATTTTTGTTTCAACTACATATATGTATTCCAGCCCACCCCCCATCCCCCCCCGTGCCCCAGACCTCCCTCTCATTTCCACCCCCATTAGTTGTTGTCCATGGGTCCTTTATACTAATTCCTGTAAATCCTTCCCCTTTTCCCCCTGAAATTCCCTCCCCTCTCCACTCTGGTCACTGTCCCCCATTCTCTATTTCAGTGTCTTTGTTTTTATTTTGCTTGCTTGTCTGTTTTGTTGTTTAGCTTCCTGTTAAAGGTGAGATCATATGGTATTTGTCTTTCATTGCCTGGCTTATTTCACTCAGCATAATGCTTTCCAGTTCCATCCATGTTGTTGCAAAGGGTAGTAGCTCCTTTTTTCTCTCTCCTGCATAGAATTCCATTGTGTATATGTACCACAATTTTTTGGTCCATTCATTTACTGAAAGCCACCTAGGTTGCTTCCAACTCTTGGCTATTGTAAATTGTGCTGCTGTGAACACTGGGGTACATAGGTTCTTTTGAATTGGTGTTTTAGGGTTCTTAGAATATAGTCCCAGCAATGGAATTGCTGGGTCATAACACAGGTCAATTTTTAGTTTTCTTAGAAAATTCGATACTGTTTTCCATAACGGTTGTACCAGTCTGCAATCCCACCAACAGTGAACTAGAGTCCCCTTTTCCCCACAGCCTCTCCAACATTTGTTGTTCGTTCCTTTGTTTACGATAGCCATTCTGACTGGTGTAAACTGGTATCTCATTGTGGTTTTAATTTGCATCTCTCTGATAGCTACCAATATTGAGCATCTTTTCATGTGTCTCTGGATCCTCTGTATGTCCTCCTTGGAGAGGTGTCTGTTCAAGTCCTTCTCCCATTTTTTAATTGGGTAATTTGTCTTCTTAGAGTGGAGCCGTGTAAGTTCTTTGTATATTTTGGAGATTAAATTCTTGTCTGGGTTATCACTGGCAATTATGTTTTCCCATATAGTTGGTGTCTTTTTATTTTACTACTGTTTTCTTTAGCCATGCAGAAGCTTTTTATTTTGATGACATCCTATTTGTTAATTCTTTCCTTTATGTCCCTTGCTCTAGGGGACATATCAGTAAAAAAGTTGCTGCGTGAAATATCTGAGATTTTCTTGCCAATGTTCACCTCTACGACTTTAATGGTGTAATGGCTTATATTTAAGTCTTTTATCCACCTTGAATTTATTTTGGTATATGGTGTAAGTCGGTGCTCAAGTTGCATTTTTTTGCATGTAGTTATCCAGTTCTCCCAACAACATTTACTGAACAGGCTATTTTTAGTCCATTTTATGTTACTGTCCCCTTTGTCGAATATTAATTGACTGTAGAGAGTTGGGTTGATTTCTGGGCTCTCTGTTCTATTCCACTGGTCTATCTACCTGTTTTTATGCCAGTACCAGGCTGTTTTGATTACAGTGGATTTGTAATACAGTTTAATATCAGGTATTTTGATTCCTCCTACTTTGTTCTTCTTTCTCAAAAGAGCAGCTGCTATTCAGGCTCGTTTATGATTCCATATAAATTTTTGAAGTGTTTGTTCTATGTCTGTGAAATATGCCATTTGTACTTTAATAGGTATTGCATTGAATCTGTATATTGCTTTGGGTAGTATGGACATTTTGATGATGTTAATTCTTCCAATCCATGAACAAGGTATATGTTTCCATTTGTTTGTGTCTTCCTTGATTTCGTTCTTCAGTGCTGTGTAGTTTTCTGCATACAGGTCTTTTACCTCCTTGGTTAGGTTCATTCCAAGATATTTTATTTTTGATTTTGATATATTGAATGGTATTTTTTCTTGATTTCTGCTTCTGCTGATTTATTCTTAGTATACAAAAATGCCTTTGATGTCTGGATATTGAGTTTGTAACCCGCTGTTTTACCAAATTCATTTATTAGTTGAAGTAGTTTTTGAGTAGAGTCTATAAGATTTTCCATGTACACTATCATGTCATTTGCAAACAATGACAGTTTTGTTTCCTCCTTTCCTATTTGGATGCTTTTATTTCCTTTTCTTCTCTAATAGCTGTGGCTCAAACTTCCAATACTATATTGAATAGAAGTGGTGAAAGTGGACATCCTTGTCTTCTTCCTGATCTTAGTGCAAAAGCTTTTAGTTTATGCCCATTGGGTATGATGTTGGCTGTAGGTCTCTCATATATGGCCTTTATTATATTGAGGAATGCTCCCTCTATTCCCACTTTGCTGAGTGTTTTTATCATAAATGGGTGTTGTACCTTATCAAAAGCTTTTCCCTCATCTATTCATATGATCATGTACTTTTTGTCTTTGCTTTTGTTTATGTGATGTATTACATTTACTGATTTACAAATATTGAACCATCCTTGCATCCCTGGGATGAATCCCACTTGGTCATGGTGTATAATCTTTTTGGTATATTCTTGGATGAGATTTGCCAATATTTTGTTGAGGATTTTAGCATCTATGTTCATTAGCGATATTGACCTGAAGTTTTCTTTCTTTGTTGTGTCTCTCTCTGGTTTTGGAATTAGGATGATGCTGGCTTCATAAAAGGAGTTTGGGAGTTTTCCATCCTTTTGGATTTTTTTGAATAGTCTGTGAAGAATAGGTGTTAACTCTTCCTTAAATGCTTTGTAGAATTCTCCTGTGAAACCATCTGGTCCAGAGCTTTTGTGTGATGGGAGTTTTTTGATTACTGCTTCAATTTCTTTTCCTGTATTGGTCTATTTAGGCTTTCTCCTTCTCTTTCATTGAGTTTTGGAAGATTATATTTCTCTAGAAATTTGTCCATTTCCTCTAGGTTTTTAAATTTCTTGGCATACAGTTCTTCATAGTAATTTCTTGCAATCCTTTCTATTTCTGTGGTATAAGTTGTAATCTCTCTTTCATTTATGACTGTGTTTATTTGAGTCCTCTCTTCTTTTCTTGATGAGCCTACTTAAAGGCTTGTCTATTTGGTTTACTTTTCACAGAACCAACTCCTGGATTCATTGATCCTTAGAATTGTGCTTTTACTCTGTATGTCATTTGGTTCTGCTCTTATCTTGGTTATTTCCTTCCTTCTAGTTGCTCTGGACCATCTTTGTTGTTGTTCCTCAAGTTCTTGCAGGTGTAGGGCTAGGCTGTTTGTTTGGAATGTTTCTATATTCTTTAGGTGAGCCTGTATTGCTATAAACTTCCCTCTCAGGACTGCCTTCACTGTGTCTCATAAGTTTTGGGTTGTTGTGAATTCATTTCCATTTGTTTCCATAAACTTTTGATTTCTTCCCTGATTTCATTCTTGACCCATTCATTGTTTAGGAGAGCATGCCATTCAATCTCCATGCTTTTGAGAGTTTGAGTTTTTTTCCTTTAGGGTTTGGTTTCCAGTTTCAGTCCCTTGTGGTCAGAGAAAATGCTTGGTATCATTTAAATTTTCTTGAATTTCTTGAGGCTCGTTTTGTGTCCTAATATGTGGTCTATCTTTGAGAATGTTCCATGTGCATTTGAAAAGAATGTGTATTTAGCTTCTTTGGGATGAAGAGCTCTATATATATCAGTTAAGTCCATTTCATCTAGGGCATTGTTGAATGCCACAATATCTTTGTTGTTATTTTGTTTGGAAGATCTGCCCATTTTTGACAGTGTGGTATTAAAACCCCCTACTATAATTGTGTTGCTGTCAATCTCTTTCTTGAAGTCTTCTAAGATTTTCTTTATATATTTGTGTGATCCTATGTTGGGTGCATATATATGTATGATGTATATGTATTCTTGGTGGATTTTTCCCTTGAGTGTTATGAAGTGACCTTCTGGGTCTCTCTTTATGGCCCTTTTTTGAAGTCTATTTCATGTGATATGAGAATTGCTACCCCAGCTTTTTTTTCTTCTCTGTTTGCTTGGAGAACTTGTTTCCAGCTCTTCACTTCTAGTCTGCGTATGTCTTTAGTCCTGAGGTGGGTCTCTTGTAGGCAGCATATGTGTGGGTCATGCTTTCTTATCCATTCAGCTATTGTATGTGTTTTGATTGGAGCATTTAATCCATTTACATATAAGGTTATTATTGATAGGTGCTTATTCATTGCCATTTTTGTACCTGTGTTCCTCTCTGTCTCCCTCTTTTCCTTCCTTTCCTTAAAGCAGTCCTTTTAGTATTTCTTGTAGGGCTGGTTTGGTGGAGGCATATTCTTTTAGACTTTTTTTTTGTCTTGGAAACTCTTTATTTAGCATTCTATCTTGATTGAGATCCTTGCTCGGTAAAGTAGCCTTGGTTGTAGGCCTCTGGTTCTCATTACTTGGAATATTTCTTGCCATTCTCTTCTTGCTTGGAGTGTTTCCATTGAGAAGTCAGTAGCTAACCTTATTGGGGCTCCTTTGTATGTTACTTCTTTATTCTCCCTTGCTGCCTTTAAGATTCTCTCTTTGTCTTGGAATTTTGCCATTTTGATGATGATGTGTCTTGAAGTGGGCCTCCTTGGATTCCTCTTGATTGGGACTCTGTGATTCCTGGATTTGTGTGACTTTTTCTCTCATCAAATTAGGGAAATTTTCTCTCATTACTCTTTCAAATACATTTTCTAACTCTTGTTCTTCTTCTTCTGGTATTCCTATTATTCGGATATTACTACATTTGATATTGTCTTTCATTTCTCTTAATCCCTCTTTATTTTTTCTGAGCCTCTTTACCTTTTCCTTCTCTTTCTGTGAGATGTTTTCTACTTTGTCCTCCAACTCGCTAATTGGATCTTCTGTCTCTACTTTTAATACTTTCTACTGTGTTCTTCAATTCAGAAATTGTATTCTTCATTTCCTCTCGTCCCTTGCTAGTAGTTTCCATTTCCTTTTTCATGTTGCTATAGTTTGCAGTGAGATTGTTGGAGCTCCCCTGTAGTTTCTGGTAGCTTCTTGTGAGCTCTTTGAACTTCCTGATAACCAGTGCTTTGAATTCAGTATCTGATAGTTGAGTTGCCTCTATTTCATCTAACATTCTTTCTGAGAGTTCCTCCTTTCCTTTCATTTGGGGATTGTTTTCTGTCTTCCCAGTTTTTGTGAGACTCTTCTTGTTAGCCTCAGCTTCTTAAATTGATCTGTGCCGACTACCTGGTTTCATGGTGTGAACTTCTGTGGTGGAATGCCTATGAAATTCAGTGGTGCAGTCTCTTTTGGTTTTCCTGTCATTCTCTGATTCCACCTACTCAACTATGCAGCAACTTGTGGCTTCTTTCCTATAGCAAAGTGAAATTTGTCTCTCTGACTCTACTGTTGGGAAGCCTCTTCTTTGGGGCCAGCTCTAGTCTTTTCATATTTTCAAGTTGTTTGTGTCTCCATCATCATTCAAATGGCGAAATTCCAAGACAAAGAGAGAATTTAAAGGCAGCAAGGGAGAAAAAAAGATGTAACATACAAAGGAGCCCCAATAAGGTTAGCTACTGACTTCTCAATGGAAACACTCCAAGCAAGAAGAGAATGGCAAGAAATATTCCAGTTGCAAGTAATGAGAACCAGAGGCCTAACCAAGGCAACTCTACCCAGCAAGGCTCTCAATCAACATAGAATGCTAAATAAAGAGCTTCCAAGACAAACAAAGTCTAAAAGAATATGCCTCCACCAAACCAGCCCTACAAGAAATACTAAAAAGACTGCTTTATGGAAAGGAAGGAAAAGAGGGAGACAGAGAGGAACACAGGTACAAAAATGGCAATGAATAAACACCTATCAATAATATCTTTAAATGTAAATGTGTTCAATTCCCCAATCAAAAGACACAGAATAGCTGAATGGATAAGAAATCATGACCCTCACTTATGCTGCCTACAAGAGACCCGCCTCAGGGTAAAAGACCATCACAGACTAAAGATGAAAGGCTGGAAACAGTTTCCAAGTAAACGGACAAGAAAAAACAGCTGGGGTAGCAATTTTCATATCAGACAAAATAGACTTCAAAGAGAGGGCTATAAAGAGAGACCCAGAAGGTCACTTCATAAAACTCAAGGGAAGAATCCACCAAGAATACATATACATCATAAATATATATGTACCAAACACAGGAGCACCCAAATATATCAAGAAAATCTTAGAGGATTTCAAGAAAGATATTGACAGCAACTCAATTATAGTAGGGGATTTTAACACCCCACTATCAAAAATGGAGAGATCTTCCAAACAAAATATCAACAAAGATATTGCGGCATTAAACAACACCCTAGATGAAATGGACTTAACTGATATATATAGAGCCCTTCATCCCAAAGAAGCTAAATACACATTCTTTTCAAATGCACATGGAACATTCTCAAAGATAGACCACATATTAGGACACAAAACAAGCCTCAACAAATTCAAGAAAATTTAAATGATACCAAGCATTTTCTCTGACCACAAGGGACTGAAACTGGAAACCAAACCTTAAAGGAAAAAAACTCAAACACTCAAAATCATGGAGATTGAATGGCATGCTCCTAAACAATGAATGGGTCAAGAATGAAATCAGGGAAGAAATCAAAAGTTTATGGAAACAAATGGAAATGAATTCACAACAACCGAAAACCTATGAGACACAGTGAAGGCAGTCCTGAGAGGGAAGTTTATAGGAATACAGCCCTAACTAAAGAAGATAGAAACATTTCAAACAAACAACCTAACCCTATGCCTGGAAGAACTCGAGGAACAACAACAAAGACAGCCCAGAGCAAGTAGAAGGAAGGAAATAACCAAGATTACAGCAGAACGAAATGAGGTAGAGACTAAAAGCAGAATCTTAAGGATCAATATATCCAGGGGTTGGTTGTTTGAAAAAATAAACAAAATAGACAAGCCTTTAAGTAAGCTCATCAAGAAAAGAAGGGAGAGGACACAAATAAACACAATCATAAATGAAGTAGGAAGGATTACAACTGATAGCACAGAAATAGAAGGTATTGTAAGAAATTACTATGAAGAACTACATGCAAAGGAATTTGAAAACCTTGGGGAAATGGACACATTTCTCGAAAAATATAATTTTCCAAAACTCAATAAAGAAGAAGGAGAAAACCTGAATAGACCAATACAGCAAAAGAAATTGAAGCAGTAATCAAAAAACTCCCATCACACAAAAGCCCTGGACCAGATGGTTTCACAGGAGAATTCTACAAAGCATTTAAGGAAGAGTTAACACCTATTCTTCACAGACTATTCAAAAAAAATCCAGAAGGATGGAAAACTTCCAAATTCTTTTATGAAGCCAGCATCACCCTTATTTCAAAAGTAGATAGAGACACAACAAAGAAAGAGAACTTCAGGCCAATATGGCTGATGAACATCGATGCTAAAATTCTCAGCAAAATATTGGCAAATCGCATCGAACAATATATGAAAAAGATCATACACCAAGTGGGACATTATGTGACCAAGTGGGATTCATCCCAGGGATGCAAGGATGGTTCAATATTCACAAATCAGTAAATGTAATGTATCACATAAACAAAAGCAAAGACAAAAAGTACATGATCATATGAATAGATGAGGGAAAAGCTTTTGATAAGGTACAACACCCATTTATTATAAAAACACTCAGCAAAGTGAAAATAGAGGGAGCATTCCTCAATATAATAAAGGCCATATATGAGAGACCTACAGCCAACATCATACCCAATGGGCATAAACTAAAATCTTTTCCATTAATATCAGGGACAAGATAAGGATGTCCACTTTCACCACTTCTATTTAATATAGTATTAGAAGGTTTAACCACAGGTATTAGAGAAGAAAAGGAAATAAAAGGCATCCAAATTGAAAAGGAGGAAACAAAACTGTCACTGTTTACAGATGACATGATACTGTACATGGAAAATCCTATAGACCCAACCAAAAAAACTGCTCAAACTAATTAATGAATTTTGCAAAACGGCGGGTTACAAAGTTAATATCTAGTAATCGAAGGCACTTTTGTATATCAACAATGAATCAGCAGAAGCAGAAATCAAGGAAAAAGCCCATTCGATACAGCAAAAAGAAAAATAAAATATCTGGGAATAAACCTAACTAAGGAGGCAAAATACTTGTATGCAGAAAACTACACAGCCCTGAAGAAAGAAATCAAGGAAGACTCAAACAAATGGAAACATATACTTTGTTCATGGATTGGAAGAATTAACATCATCAAAATGTCCATACTACCCAAAGCAATATACAGATTCAATGCAATACCTATTAAAGTACCAATGGCATATTTCACAGAAATAGAAAAAGCACTTCAAAAATATATATGGAACCATAAATGAGCCTGAATAGCAGCTGCTCTTTTGAGAAAGAAGAACAAAGTAGGAGGGATCACAATACCTGATATCAAACTGTATTACAAGGCCAGTCTAATGAAAACAGCTTGGTACTGGCATAAAAACAGGTACATAGACCAATGGAATAGAACAGAGAGCCCAGAAATCAACCCAACTCTCTGCAGTTAATTAATATTCGACAAAGGGGACAGTAACATAAAATGGACTAAAAATAGCCTGTTCAGTAAATGTTGTTGGGAGAACTGGATAACTACATGCAAAAAAATGCAACTTGAGCACAGAGTACACCATTCACCAAAATAAATTCAAGGTGGGTAAAAGACTTAAATATAAGCCATGAAACCATTAAAGTTGTAGAGGAGAACATTGGCAAGAAAATCTCAGATATTTCACGCAGCAACATTTTTACTGATATGTCCCCTAGAGCAAGGAATATAAAGGAAAGAATAAACAAATGGGACCTCTTCAAAATAAAAGGCTTATGGTTGGCTAAAGAAAAGAATATTATGCCCTGGCTGGTGTAGCTCAATGGATTGAGTGCAGGCCTGCAAACCACACGATCATGGTTCGATTCCCAGTCAGGGCACATGTCTGGGTTGCATGCCAGTTCCCTGCAGGGCAGTTTCCAGCAGGGGACACACGAAAGGCAACGATACATTGATGTTTCTCTCCCTCTCTCCTTCCCTTCCCCTCTAGGTAAATAAATAAAATGTTAAAAAAGAAAACAGTATTAAATTAGCAAGACAACCAACTGTATGGTAAAGCATAATTGCCAATGATACCTCAGACAAGGGTTTAATCTCCAAAATATACATAGAACTTACATGACTCCAGTCTAAGGAGACAACCAACACAATGAAAAAATGGGAACAGATCTTGGAAACAGACTTCCGCCAAGATGGAGGCATAGGTGGATGTGCCATACCTTCTCACACAACCAAGTTTAGAGACAACTAAATATTAGCAATAGAAAACACACCCAGAACACGGAAAATTGAACTTTTCGGAAGTGCGATAACAACAAATTCTTCAGCCTGACCGGTAAGGGGCGAAACCAGCGGCTGGTGAGGGGTTGCACAGGACCACTCGGTCAGACAGACTCAGGCACGGAATCCAGGCGCGAGGAACCCAGGTGCAGGGTTGGACCTAGTGAGCGACCCAGCGAGCCACTAGGCGAGCGACCGCGGGGGAGACAGCGGGGGAGTGGGGCTGCGTGTTGACTGTGGTCGCGCATTTGTGCGTGGGTGGACAGGCGAGGGAGTGGGTGGTTGGATCGGGGCCTGGCGGGTCCCCACAGCAAGCTGCAGCAGTAGAGGTCGCCGCCATTTCCCCGCTCTGACCACGCCCCCACAAACAGCTTCACAACCCAGCGACCTGGGAGTCCAGGGCGTCGTTTCTCACACTTCAAGGGCCAGAACAGACCAAAAATGGCACAAGAAGATCTCAAAGCCCCAGAACCTATAGATCTAAGCTATGAAGAAATAGCAAAACTCTCAGACGCACAGTTTAAAACACTGGTGATCAGGATCCTCACAGAACTGGTTGATTATAGCCACAAATTAGAGGAACATATGAAGGCGAAACTAATTGAAATGAATGGAATTGTACAGGAAACCAATAGTGATGAAAAGGAAATTGGGACTCAAATCAGTGGAGTGGACCAGAAGAAAGCAAATAATGGCCAAACAGAAAAGAGTCAGGAAGCAAGAATTCAAAAAAAAATGAGGAGAGTCTTAGGAACCTCCAGGATATCTTTAAACGCTCCAATATCTGAATTATAGGGGTACCAGAAGGGGGAAAGACACAACCATCAGTGGAAAAACTATTTGAACAAATAATAAAAGAAAATTTCCCCAATCTGGCAAAGGAAATAGACTTCCAAGAAATCCAAGAAGCCCAGAAAGTACCAAAAAAGTTGGACTCAAGAAGAAACACACCAAGGCATATCATAATTACATTAGCCAAAATTAAAATGAAGGAGAGAATCCTGGAAGCAGCAAGAGCTAAGGGGACAATCACATACAAAGGAGTCCCCATCAGGCTGTCAGCAGATTTCTCAAAAGAGACCTTACAGGCAAGAAGGGGCTGGAAAGAAATATTCCAAGTCATGAAATCTAAAGACCTACAACCAAGATTGCTCTACCCAGCAAACTTTCATTTAGAACGGAAGGACAGATAAGGTGCTTCTCAGATAAGACCAAATTCAAGGAGTTCATCATCACCAAGCCCTTATTATATGAAATGTTAAAGGGACATATCTAAGAAAAAGAAGTTAAAGAAACATGAACAGTGAAAGGACAACAAACTCACAGTTATTAACAACCACACCTAAAACGAAAGCAAACTAAAAGGACAGCTAGATCAGGAGTGGATACATAGAAATGAAGATCTCAAGGAGGGTAAGCAACAGGGGAGTGGGAGGAGGAGATGGGGGGAGAAGGTACAGAAAACAAGTAGCATAGACAGTAGATAGAAAATAGATGGGGGGGGGCAAGAATAGTATGGGAAATATAGAACCTAAAGGACTTGAGACACATGGACATAAACTAAAGGGAGGGTAATGGTGGGGATGGGGGGTAGGGTGGAGGGGAATGAAAGGGGGAATAGAACAACTGTAACAGCATAATCAATAAAAAAAATTAAAAAAAAAAGTGGGAACAGGTCTCGAATAGACACTTCCCCAGGGAGGATATACAGAAGAACCAGAGACACATGAAGAAATGCTCAATATCACTAGCTATCAGAGAGATGCAAATTAAAACCACAATGAGAAACCACTTTACACCAGTCAGCATGGCTTTCATAAAGAAAGGAACAAACAACAAATGTTGGAGAGGTTGTGTTGAAAAGGGGACTCTAGTTCACTGTTGGTGGGATTGCAGACTGTTATAGCCACTATGGAAAACAGTATGGAATTTTCTCAGAAAAGTAAAAATCGACCTGCCTTTTGATCCAGCAGTTCCACCACTAGGATTATATCCTAAGAACCCCAAAACATCAATTTCAAAGAACGTATGCACCACAATGTTCATAGCAGCACAATTTACAATAGCCAAGAGTTGGAAGCAACCTAGGTGGCTTTCAGTAAATGAATGGATCAAAAAATTGTGGTACATATACAGAATGGAATTCTATGCAGGAGAGAGAAAAAAGGAGCTACTACCCTTTGCACCAACATGGATGGAACTGGAAAGCATTATGCTGAGTGAAATAAGCCAGGTGTGAAAGACAAATACCATATGATCTTACCCTTAACAGGAAGCTAGACAACAAAGCAGACAAGCAAGCAAAATAAAAACAAAAACACTGAAATAGAGAATGGGGAACAGTGACCAGAGGGGAGAGGGAAGGTAATTTAATGGGAAAAATGGAAGGGATTTAGAGGAACTAGTATAAAGGACACAGGGACAATAACTAAGGAAGGTGGAAATGGGAGGGAGTTGGGGAGCATGGGGGAGGGGTGGGCTGGGATGGGAGAAATAAACAGAAAACTGTACTTGAAAAAAAATAACTGAATAAAAATTTTTAAAAAGCTGTGTCTTTTGTGGGTTAAAGAAAGAAAAGACAAGGAAGGACATGGAAGAAGGAGAAAGAAGGCAGGGAATGGAGGAAAGAGTGATAAGTTTAGAAAGAAAGGAAGAAGGAAGAGAAAATACGAAAAAAGAGGACAAATGTATTGAAAGATAAAACAATAATAAAATTTAAGGAGTAACAGATTACTTAAAAAGAGAAAAAAAGAAAAAGAAAAGGGACTTTCACCAAGATGGAGGCGTAGGTGGGAACACTTTGTGTCCTCGCACAACCGAATCTAAAAATAACAAAGTTTTAACGACAATAAACATAATCAAACCACACAGAAAATCAAATACGGAGTCCAGAAACAACAGACCACTGAGCTAAACCGGTGAGAGGGGCAAAACCAGCAGCAGAGCCAGTCGGGCAAAAAAGATCTGGGCGGTGCACAGGCATCTGGGGTGTGGATTCCAGGTGTGTGCTAGCCACGGGCGGAACCCAGGGAAGAGGTGCTGCTGGCTGTCTGCAGTTGATCGCACACTTGCACACAGATAAATCAGTGAAGAGGCGAGCGTTGAGACAGATCTCACAGGCCCCAGCCACTGGCGCAGGGTGGCAGACTTGCACTTTTGTGCTGGAATAAGCAGGCGGGGGGGGGGGGTGAGCAGTGAGGCAGACCAGGCGAGCAGAGAGTACCTCCATTGCTCCCTCTCTGACTCCGCCCCCACATACAGCATCACAAACCTGCGACCTGGGTGGCCCCACCCTGGTAAACACCAAGGCGCCTCTCCTTGTATATAGCAGGCATGAACAGATCAAAACATGGCTCAGGAACGACTCAGATCCCCAGAGCCAATAAATCTAAGCAATGAAGAAATAGCCAAACTTTCATATGCATAGTTCAAAACACTGGTGATCAGGATGCTCACAGAACTGGTTGATTTTAGTCACAAATTAGAGGAACAAATGAAGGCTAAACTAACTGAAATGAAGGGAAATGCACAGGAAGGCAATAGTAATGGAAAGGAAACTGGGACTCAAATCAATGGAGTGGACCAGAAAGAGGAAAAAAATGACCAAACAGAAAAGGATGTAGAAACAAGAATTCAAAAAAATGAGGAGAGGCTTAGAAACCTCCAGGACATGTTTAAACTTTCCAACATCTGAATTATAGGGGTACCAGAAGGGGAAGAGGAACAGCCACCAGTGGAAAACTTATTTGAACAAATAATAAAGGAGAATTTCCCCAATCTGGCAAAGGAAATAGACTTCCAGGAAATCCAGGAAGCTCAGAGAGTCCCAAAGAAGTTGGACCCAAGAAGGAACACACCAAGGCACATCATAATTACATTAGCCAAGATGAAAATGAAGGAGAGAATCCTAGAAGCAGCAAGAGCTAAGGGGACAGTCACCTACAAAGGAGTCCCCATCAGACTGTCAGCGGATTTCTCAAAGAGACCCTACAGGCAAGAAGGGGCTGGAAAGAGGTATTCCAAGTCATGAAATCCAAAGACCTACAACCACAATTACTCTATGCAGCAAAACTTTCATTTAGAATGGAAGGACAGATAAAGTGCTTCTCAGATAAGATCAAATTCAAGGAGTTCATCATCACCAAAACCTTACTATATGAAATGTTAAAGGGACTTAACTAAGAAAAAGAAGATAAAAAAGATGAACAGTGAAAAGACAGCAAACTCACAGTTGTTAAGAACCACACCTAAAACAAAAGCAGACTAAGAGGACAGCTAGATCAGGAGTGGAACCATAGAAATGAAGATCACATGGAGGGTTAGCAACAGGGGAGTGGGAGAAGGAGAAGGGGGGTGAAGGTACAGAAAATAAGTGGCATAGACAGTAGATAGAAAATAGATAGGAAGGAGGGTAAGAATAGTAGGGGAAATATAGAATCTAAAGAACTTGAGACACGTGTTCATGAACTAAAGGGGGGAGAATGGTGGGAGAGGGGTATGCGGGGTTGAGGGGAATGGAGGAGGGGAAACAGAACAAATGTAATGGCATAATCAATTAAAAAAGTAAAAAAAAAAAAAGAAAAAGAAAAGGAAGGAAAAAGAAAGAAAGAAAAAAAAAAAGAAAGGTGGCTTGTTGGTTTCAAACTGGCCAAACCGGTTTTTCTGGCTGCAGCTGGCTGAGGGTAGATTAGTGTGTTTTTTCTGCAAGCCCTCTCTCAGGAGCCAGATTCCCAGCTCCCTATAGTGGGGAACTAGGACTTCCTCCCAGTGCTCTTTTCCCAGGGGTTACCACCATGGGTTGGGTTGTGAGGAGTGCAGTCTCCTGTCCTAGCCAGGCTGCCTGGTTTCCATATGATCGAGCACAGACCTGTTCCTGTTGTGTGGGGGAACTCCAGGTCCTCTGCCCAACCTCGGGTTCACTGCCAGGCTTGGTGAGGAGCAGGCTTGGTGAGGAGCAGACCAGGCAGCTGTGTCTATCTGAGTCAGAGCCCCACACTGTGCCTATCAGTTCTCCAGGGCTGGCGACCACAGAGTCTGCAGTTGAGGCCCTTTGTCCTCAGCACCCTCTCTGTAAACTTTTGTACACAAGTCTCTCTTGGCCCCCAACCTTGCTTGGCCAGAAGGATCGCAGCTCTCTCCCAAGGACCCTTTGGCAGGCCCAGGGCTCCCAAAGAGTCTGAGGGAGATGAACTGGAAGCTGGAAGCAGATCTGAGGGCTGGGCGCCAACCTAGACACGCTGGGCACATGTCAAGGCGCGCTGCGCGGTGTGTACTGGTCCCCGGACTGTGCACTGGCCGAAAACCCTTCTGCTCCTGTCTTTGTTTCAGTCCCTTCAGCAGGACCAGGCCTCTAGAAAAATCCAAGGAAGGGAGAAGCAGGGGGAACTGGTCCGGAGTGCTGGGTGTTGACCTAGGCGCGCTGGTGCTTGCCCAGACACGCTGCTCGCTGGGCACTGATCTCCCGAACTGTGCGCCAGCTGAAAACCCTTCTGTTCCTTTGTTTCGGTTCCTTCGGCAGGCCCCAGCCTCCCCACGAATCTGTGGGAGGGAGCTGCACGGGGAACCAGTCCAGAATGCTGGGCGCCTTCCAAAGCGCGCTGGGCGCCTGTCAAGGTGCGCCATGCGCTGAGTGCTGGTCCCTGGACTGTGCACCCCCCCCCCCCCCGCCCGAATTCCCTGGTGTTCCTGTCTTTGCTCCGTCCCGTAGACTCTACTGTACCACTGCTGTCTCCCTACTGTCTGGATCCTCCCTGACCGTCAAGATTTCTGGACCCTTATTTTCATATATGCTGAGCAACTGCTGACTGCCTGGCTTCTCCTCTGCTGATTGGACAGGATTCTCTCCCTTGTGTACAAGGAACCAAAATCTGCTCAGTCCTACTCCATCTCCATCTTGCCAACCCCTACCCCATTTCCAGGATATACTATTAAGTGGGGGGGAAAAGCAACTCACAAAAGAGTATATAAATTATTTTGTGTAAGAAGGACTTGAGTGATGAAAACACATACTGTATCTTCTCCTTTTTGCAAAAAAGAAGCAGGAAGAATAAACCAGAGTCCAGCGAAATTGGGTACCTAGGATGGTAGAAGGATGAAGTGGTGTGGGGGACAACACAGGATACTGTTCAATTGTCTTAGCATATTAGCAAGATTTCCCTTCTGCCCAGAAGACAGGTGGTCTTAAGTACAGCGAGGGAAGTCACATCTCTATTTTGGTTCCCTTTCTTTTTCTTTTATTTTTAAAGTACTATATTATTTTAATTTTATTTTTTTCATTACCATTAGTCCCTTTATACTCTGCTTCCCCCAGCAATCACCACACTGTTGTACATTTCCATGAGTCCTTTTTCCTTTTTGCTCAACTCCTCCACCATCACTACCCCTTAACTGTCATCCTGCTTTCTATCTATGAATTTGACTCTATTTTGCTTATTAGTTCAGTTTGTTCATTAGATTCCACATATGACTGAAATCATATGCTATTTGTCTTTCTCTGACTGGCTTATTTCATTTAGCATAATATTTTCCAGTTTCATACATACTTTCACAAAGGGTAAAGTTTCTTTTTTACAGCCACGTAGTATTCCATTGTGTAAATATCACATAGTTGTTTTATCCACTGATCAGCTGGTGGACATTTGGGCTGCTTCATCTCTCAGCAATTGTAAATAATGCTGGAGTGAACATACGGGTGTTTATGCTTTTGAATTAATGCTTTGGGTTCTTTCGGATAGATTCCCAGAAGTGGGATTACTGGGTTAAAAGGCAGATCCAGTTTTAATATTTTGAGGTATTTCTATACTGCTTTCCGCAGAGGCAGCACTAATCTGCATTTCCACCAACAATGCAAAAGGGATCCCCTTTCTCTACATCCTTGCCAGCACTTGTTGTTTGTCGATTCATTGATGATAACCATTCTGACAGGTGTGAGATGGTATTTCATTGTGGTTTTAATTTCCATTTCTCTGATGATTAGTGACATTGATCAGCTTTTCATGTGTCTTGGCCATCTGTATGTCCTTTTTGGAGAAGTGTCTACTCAGTTTCTTTGTCCATTTCCTTTTTTTAAAAATTTTTTTAATTGATTATGCTGTTACAGTTGTTCTATTCCCCCTTTCATTCCCCTCCACCCTACCCCCCCATCCCCACCATTACCCTCCCTTTAGTTTATGACCATGTGTCTCAAGTCCTTTATATTCTATATTTCCCATGCTATTCTTGCCCCCCCATCTATTGTCTATCTACTGTCTATGCTACTTATTTTCTGTACCTTCTCCCCCCATCTCCTCCTCCCACTCCCCTGTTGCTAACCCTCCTTGAGATCTTCATTTCTATGTTTCCACTCCTGATCTAGCTGTCCTTTTAGTTTGCTTTCGTTTTAGGTGTGGTTGTTAATAACTGTGAGTTTGTTGTCCTTTCACTGTTCATGTTTCTTTAACTTCTTTTTCTTAGATAAGTCCCTTTAACATTTCATATAATAAGGGCTTGGTGATGATGAACTCCTTGAATTTGATCTTATCTGAGAAGCACTTTATCTGTCCTTCCATTCTAAATGAAAGTTTTGCTGGATAGAGCAATCTTGGTTGTAGGTCTTTGGATTTCATGACTTGGAATACCTCTTTCCAGCCCTTTCTTGCCTGTAAGGTCTCTTTTGAATATCTGCTGACAGTCTGATGGGGACTCCTTTGTAGGTGACTGTCCCCTTAGCTCTTGCTGCTTCTAGGATTCTCTCCTTCATTTTAATTTTGGCTAATGTAATTATGATGTGCCTTGGTGTGTTCCTTCTTGGGTCCAACTTCTTTGGGACTCTCTGAGCTTCCTGGATTTCCTGGACATCTATTTCCTTTGCCAGATTGGGGAAATTCTCCTTTATTATTTGTTCAAATAAGTTTTCCACTGGTGGCTGTGCCTTTCCCCCTTCTGGTACCCCTATAATTCGGATGTTGGAGCGTTTAAAGATGTCCTGGAGGTTCCTAAGACTCTCCTCATTTCTTTGAATTCTTGCTTCCTGACTCTTTTCTGTTTGGCCATTATTTGCTTTCTTCTGGTCCACTCCATTGATTTGAGTCCCAGTTTCCTTTTCATTGCTATTAGTGTCCTGTGCAATTCCATTCATTTCAATTAGTTTCGCCTTCATATATTTGTCTAATTTGTGGCTATAATCAACCAGTTCTGTGAGGATCCTGATCACCAGTGTTTTAAACTGTGTGTCTGAGAGTTTTGCTATTTCTTCATCGCTTAGATCTATAGGTTCTGGGGCTTTGAGATCTTCTTGTGCCATTTTTGGTCTGTTCTGGCCCTTTAAGTGTGAGAAATGGCACCTTGGACTCCCAGGTCGCTGGGTTGTGAAGCTGTATGTGGGGGTGTGGTCAGAGCCAGGAAATGGCGACCCCCTCTGCTGTTTCTCACAGCTGGGTGAGGAGCAGCGCCTTAGGCGGTTCACCAGGGTCCGGCCACTCAGAGTCGCTGTTTTATGACGCTGTATGTGGAGGTGGGGTCAGAGCAGGGAAATGGCGGCGCTCTCCCTGCCATTTGTCTCGGGGACCCGCTAGGTCCCGGTTGAACCGCCCACTCCCTCGCCTGTCCACCCACGCACAAATGCGCGACCACAGTCAACACGCTGCCCTGCTCCCCCGCTGTCTCCTCTGTGGTTGCTTGCCTGGTCGCTGGCTCGGTCGCTCACTAGGTTTAACCCTGCGCCTGGGTTCCGTGCGCCTCGACTCCGCGCGCCTGAGTCTGTCTGACCGAGTCCTCCTGTGCAACCCCACTTCACCAGCCGCTGGTTTCGCCCCTTACCGGTCAGGCTGAAGAATTTGTTGTTAACGGACTTCCGAAAAGTTCAATTTTCCGTGTTCTGGCTGTGTTTTCTGTTGCTAATATTTAGTTGTCTCTAAACTTGGTTGTGTGAGAAGGTATGGCACATCCACCTATGCCTCCATCTTGGTGGAAGTCGTCCATTTCTTAATTGGGTTATTTGTTTATTTGTGTTGAGTTTTTTCAGTTCTTTATAAATTTTGGATATTAATCCCTTATTAGGTGTATTGGTGAGTATGTTCTCCCATTCTGTGGGTTGTCTTTTTGGTTTTTTGATGTTTTCCTTGCTTGCACAAACTTTTTAGTTTGATATAGTCCCATTAATTTATATTTTTTCTTTTGTTTCTCTTGCATGGGGAGATATATATGATCAAATATTGCTATGAGCAATATCTGAAATTTTGCTGCCTATGTTTTCCAGCCATAGCAATCAGACAAGAAGAAATACAAGGCATCCAAATTGGAAAGGAAGAAGTAAAACTGTCTCTATTTGTGGATGATATGATACCGTACATAGAGAACCCTAAAGACCCCACCAAGAAACTCCTACAACTGATAAGTGAATTCAGCAAAGTAGGAGGATGCAAAATTAATGTCCAAAAATCATTTGCATTTTTATATACCAATAATGGACGGAAAGGGAAATTTTAAAAAATCCCATTCACGGTTGCTTCAAAAATAGTAAAATACCTAGGAATAAACCTAACAAGGATGTAAAAGACCTGTTCTCAGGAAATTATAAGACACTGAAGAAAGAAATTGAAGAGGATACCAGTAAGTGGAAGCATATACTATGTTCATGGATAAGAAGAATTAACATCATTAAAATGTCCATACTACCCAAAGCAATCTATAGATTTAATGCAATTCCTATCAAGATTCCCATGACATATTTCATAGAACTAGAACAAATATTTAAAAAAATATATATGGAACCACAAAAGGCCCCACATAGCAACACAAGACTGAGAAAGAAGAACAAACTTGGAGGCATCATGCAACCTAATATCATACTGTACTATAAGGCCATAGTAATCAAAACAGTATGGTACTGACAGAAAAACAGACACATAGGTCAGTGGAACAGAATAGAGTCCAGGCAATAAATCCACACCTTTATAGTCAGTTAATATTCATCAGAGGAAGCAAACACGTACAATGGCTTAAAGATAGTTTATTCAGTAAATGGCATTGAGTAAATAGGACAGATACATGCAGAAAAACAAAACTAAGCCACCTCCTTAGAACACACACAAGAATAAATTCAAAATGCATGAAAGACTTAAATGTTAGACCCCATAACAAAAATTATAGAAGAAAACATGGTCCTCTTTCTTTATTTGATTTTCTTGCCAATGAATTCTCTTCCTCTCCTTTTCCTTTTCTTTCTCGTTATTTTGATCCTTGTCCTCTTTCTATTTTTATTGAATAAACTTGGGGCAGATATGGAAAAAGTATTTTTAGTTAAGATGGTACAAAAATAGAGTTCCCAATAGAATTAGTATCCAGCATACAAAAAAAACTGTATTCAAAGGATGCTTTGAATGGATATATTGCATTCTACTCTGAGCCATGTGCTGTGGTGGTTAAAGCAATGAAAGTATGATGCCTCCCTCTCTTAAAGCACTTGCAAATTAGTAGCAACCAGATCTTGTTTTATAAATTTGTGAGAAAAGTCCAAGTGGTCCTTTTAAAGACAAGCATGTATTTTCCAAACATGATTTGTATGAATTGCCATGGTTTGAGTTATAATTATTCTGAATATGTTGTTATTCCTTATATTGTAAGAGACCTTTTTACAGCTGAGGAAAACAAAATTTTAACAGGCATATTAAAACATCAATAAGGAACACATGTAAGACTTGACCTTATTTTGATAATTGTTTTTGTCTATTTTAAGACTCTTACTACTTATAGATAATAGATAAAATGTTCTCATGTTAGCACTTGAAATATGAATTGTATTTGAGTAAATAGAATCCAACTTAAATCAGAAATATCAACATTAAATATCATTTCATTAAGTTGCTTTTTATCTTTAGGGATGAGATAATTGACTGTAATGATTGAACCACAGTTCAGACATATTGCGTATCTTGTGATAGGGTTGCTTCTGCTGTTACTTGTGCATGGTAGAAAATAGTTATTTTGGAGATAGTTAATTAAGGCAGGAACATTCAGTGTTATTGCTACATACTTGATGGCTGTTTCAGATATTTTTGTTAAAATCTAGGATATCAAAGCTCTGCTAACTCATTCATCCTTTCATACTTCTCATTCATTACTCCTTCCCCCCACCACCCCTCCAGCTTAGTAAATCATATATTCCTCAGTGGAGCTGAGAATTTGTAAATCTGTGCCTCACAGTGATTTGGAATTTTCCAAGCCCAGGAAAAATTTGACCAAGGTCTAAAATTTATTTTTCTTTATTTATAGGAACACAGCTCTGAAATAAAAATTTTTACTTATTTCCTTTTAGATTTAAGAATCTACATTTATCCTGGGATTACTTTTTCAAATCTTAGCAGAAAGATTTCTATAAGGAACCATATGGCAGTTCCAGAACTGTTAAAACACCTTTGGGTTTTATAGCTGTTAACTCCCATGCCTAAAACTTAATTCCTTTATCTTCTTTTACCATATTTGGGTTTACCTTATTTTCTGTTAATCAGAAGTAATTTTAACTTGTCTAGTTTCATTGGACACATGGGATGCTGATTTAACCACATACTTTTTCCTCGAGACTGCAGAGGATCGAGTCCATATGGAAGAACTTCCCCCTTTTTATTGAGAAAGTGGCAAGTTTAGAAAAAAATGTGTCCTTGGAGCATGTGTTTCTGTCACATGAAGCACTTCAACAGACATTTATTGGTCATCTGATGGGAAGATCAGTGAGCTAGTATCTAGCTTTGAGGGGCTCACAGTGTAGTGACTGAGATGCCAACAGATATTTTTGTGAATATATAGAATGTAAAGGGTAAAAAAGCCAACAGGGAACTATGTATATTGTTTGAGGAGTAGAGAAGGGATACCCAGACATGGTGACATTTGAGCTGGTTGAGGAGTACAGGCCATACCCTACTTTCACAGTCAATACTGTCCTGAAGAAGGATTTGAGTTAAACAACTCAATTCCCAGATATTTATTTTTTAATTTAAAGATTTTATTTTTACTGATTTTTAGAGAGAGAGGAAGGGAGGGAGAGAGGGAAACATTAATGTGTGGTTGCCTCTCATGCAACCCCTATTGGAGACCTGGCCTGCAATCCAGGCTTGTGCCCTGACTGGAAATCGAACTGGTAACCCTTTGATTTGCAGGCCTGCACTCAGTCCACTGAGCTACACTAGGCAGGGCCAATGTGTAATTTTAATTCTTTTCCATATGCTGTATTTTACATTGTATTATGACAACTTAATAATTGTTTGTAGTTAAGCAAAGTATAATAATCCACTTGGTTCTGATATCAATGGAAAAACAATTATACAGTTAGCACACACTCAAAGGAATAATAAAATGCAGTTTGGTCTCGAACTTTATGAAGCTCTATTTCCTTAATTATGGTTTTCTTGGGTTAATATTAAAATTATACTAGCAAAAGATGGTAGAGGTGGACTAGATGTAACAAAGTAGTAAAGGAGAGCTGGCCTGGGATTCTTGCCTATGGTAGCATTTTGTGCAGGAAGAAGGATTACCTGGACCAAAACTAAGACTATGAATTCTAAGTACATGATCTTGATGACATATGTTGCTAAGTTTTCATTCCTTGGTAGCACCTTTTTCCCCAATACAGATTTTTCTGTTGCCTGCTCTTGGCTCTTGTTCAGCCATTCCTAGCTTAGCAGTTGGGCATAGAGGTCTCTGGGTGCCTTCTACAGAGATGGCTTCCATCCTGCAGGTGGCTGCAGCATGATTGAAGTTCCTGCAGGGTGCTGCATGTGAACCTTAGATATACTTTTATTATAGGGGTGTATACACAATGTTATATATGAGGAATACACATGTACTCTATATAAATGTACATATGTATACAACATATATGATATATATAACTATAGACACTCATAATTATTCTGGACAGAAGAATGTATTTCTCCTCTGTGAACAAAGATGCTTCAGTTCCTTGGGACTGATATTAAATATTTACTTTAAAAAGTGTAAACATATATATTTCATAAAGTTAGTCATCAGTTCCCTACGAACTAGTTCCCCACAGATTTAGAAAAATGTGTTTTTGATGACTAACCTTCAGCAGCCAGCCTTCTGACATTTAAAAAGTACACCTCTGTTATACTTAGGTTATCTTGTAGTTAATTGTTTTTTACTAAATTTTGAGCTCCTTGAAAGGAGTGATTATGTCCCATTTTTATATCTTTGGTATTAGACACAATAAATGTTCAGTGATACTGTCAGACCCAATGTTCTCTTGACCAGTAGTGTCTTTTCACAAATGTACAACTGCAGGTGACATTACAAACACACTAGAATCCCAGTGGTCAGCAGAGTTATGAACTGGGTACTATAGGTTTTGTACAGGTGCTCCAGGAAGAAAGTTCAAAACAAATAATTTGAAGACAAGTGTTCAGTTGAATTTACAACCTTATTCTAGGCATCTAAGAAACCACTTTATTTTGTAGCAGGGCAAGTTGAAATCCAAGATACTGCTTGAAAGGAAAAGATGAGGTATCAATCAGCCATGTTGCTGCTGCTTTTCTCATTGTATATTGCCATCTGCCCTGTACATGCATGGCAGTCTACAGTGGGCATCGTCCTGTTCATTAGGAACTCCATGGGAACACTAGCCAAAACCCTTCAAATGCAGGCAAATACTAGCTCTACCAGTCGTATAACTTTTTATGTGAACTCATTACTCAGTAACAGACAATATGGAAAGAAATCTGGGCTCACCCACTTGGAAGTGTTAGTATCTTGGAGGAGTACTTCAGTTTTTTCGTATGTAAAACGATGATAGCAATGTCTGACAATTGAGATGATTAGGAATAATTTGTAAGAACTCTTTTAACTAGCACACATGACATCTACATTAAATATTTGATGCCACAGCCCAAACATTATTCTTTTTAAAATTTCAAGACTTAAACAGGACAAAATACTAAAATAAGGGCCTCATAGAAAAGTAGGTTCTTTGATGACATAAAGAGGTGAGTAATTTAAAATAGAAGCTTAGATTCCATCCTTAGCTTTGAAGTGGACTTGGGTGCTGCCCCAAAGAGAAGACATCATTCTCAGGACAGGGTCTTACAATTCAAGCGGCATGGTAAAAGTAAAGTGGCTGCATTTGGCATCAGGGGAGTTCGTCCTGGTTCAGGCGCCTGAACCAGGGGATTCTGTTAGCATTGACAAGTTACTTCACCTTTGTATTAGTTTCCTAGGGCCGTCCTAACAAAGTGCTGCAAACTGAGGGGCTTCAAGTAACAGATTTTTTTTACTCCTCACCCAAGGACAAGCTTTTGATTTTACAGATAGGGGAAGGGTTGGAGAGAAAGAGGGAGAGAAACAAATAATCTATCAGTTCCTTCTTGTATGTGTGGCAACCAGAGGCCAAACCGATAACCTAGGCATTGACTGGGAATAGAAGAACCCATGACCTTTCAGTTTACAGGACAATGCTCCAGCCAACTGAGCCACAGTGGAGAGGGTGAAATAATAAAAATTTATTTTCTCCTAGTCCTGGAGGCTAGAAGTCTAAAACCAAGGTGTCAGCAGGGTCATGACTCCTAAGGGTGGAAGGGACAAATATCCTTCCAGGTCTATAGAAAATAAGTATCTAATAAGATCATCTGTCTGCCAGAACTCATCCCTGGTAACATTGGCTTAATAGCTGATGGGAAAGACAGGCTTTGGAAAATTCCTTGCTCCTTTAAATGCAGCAAGAGTATGATGATTATTGAGGGAAATGGCCAAACATGCCATTTGGTAGACATATGAGCTGTTTATTGCATCTTATTATAATATACAAAAATATTGAGAGTTCAAA
Organism: Artibeus jamaicensis; assembly: GCF_021234435.1. Classification (NCBI taxonomy): domain Eukaryota; kingdom Metazoa; phylum Chordata; class Mammalia; order Chiroptera; family Phyllostomidae; genus Artibeus; species Artibeus jamaicensis. The sequence goes on from NW_026521822.1 coordinate 1,010,285, forward strand.
AGTACGTAAGTGAAAATATTTCTAGTATAGCAAATCAATAAGAGCTATCTTTGAAATAGCTTTATAATGTCCCATTTGAATGCTCTCATTCTCATCATAAGAGCAGATGCTCATGAGGTGTGTGCTCTTTTGAGTTTATAGTCGTGTACTGCGTAATGATGTTTTAGTCAACAAAAGTCCATATATATGATGGTGATTCCATAAGATTATAATGGACTTGAAAAATTCCTATTGCCTAATGACACTGTAACATTATAGTGTAATGTATTACAATTGCTTATAGTATTTAGTATATAACATACCATACCAGCTTGTAGCCTAGGAGTAATAGGTTATATATATACCATATATCCTAGGTGTGTGGTAGGCTGTACCATTTAGATTTGTGTAAGTGTACTCTATGATGTTCATGTGATGACAAAATTGCCTAACAGTGCATTTCTTAGAACTTATCACTGTTGTTAAGCACATGACTGTAATTGTGTCCCCCTTCATTCATATGTTGAAATCCTAAGTGGGAAATGCTTGAGTCATGAGTGTAGTACCCTCAAGAATAGGATTAGTGCCTTTATAAAAGGGGTCCAGAGAGATCCCTAGCCCTTTCCACCATGTGAGGATACACTTGAGAAGTCACTAGCAATGAACCAGGAACATGATTGTGTTGGTACCCTGATCTTGGACTTCTCAACCTCTAGAACTGTCAGAAATAAATTTCTGTTGGTTATAAACCACCCAGTCTATGGTTTTTTGATATAGAAGCCCAAATGGACTCAGATATACCAGTACTTCAGAAGGTGACCTTATTTGGAAACGTAGTAGTTAAAATGGACCCTAATCCAGTATGCTTTTTTTTTTTTTAAAGAGAGGTTTTGTTTTACTTTCTCTCTCTTTTTTAAAAAAAATTATTTGTCTTTAGAGGGGAAGGGGAGAGGGAGAGATATCAATGTATGGTTGCTTCTCCTGCATCCTCTGCCGGGAATTGGCCTGCAACCCAGGCATGTACCCTGACTGGGAATTGAACTGTGATCCTTTGGTTTGCAGGCCTGTGCTCGATCCACTGAGCTACACCAGCCAGGGCCCAGTATGCTTAAAAAAAGAAAATTTGACACAGAAACAGATACACATAGAGGGGGAGATGATGTGAAGACACAGGGAAGAGATGGCCAAGGAGAGAGGCTTGAAACAGGACCTTCCTTTACAGTCCTCAGACGGAACCAAACTAGCTGATAACTTGATTTTGAACTTCTAGCCTTCAGAAATGTGAGAAAATGAATTTCTGTTGTTAAGCCATTCCATTTGTGGTGCTTTGTTAACAGTAGCCCTGGCAAACTAATACACACACTTTATGGATATTTCCTCCTACCAGTACCCAAATCTGAGTGGGGGATAAGGGAACCTACCAGCTGTTTAAACTGCAGGCCAGAGATGACCAATGACCTGAAATTTCTGGACAATTTCCTTGGTGTCACCTTTAGCCATGTTCTTTTTCAAGCACTTATTTTGTTAAGAATTGAACAGCAGATGAGATATCAGTCTTGTCATTTTTTCCCCCTGCTTTTACAACCAATCTATTTTCCAGAGCTGTGTTTAAGACATAGCCAAAACTTAGAGCTTGCTAGATATTCAGCTCCCCAAAGTTCAGCCTTGGATGGTTCCTGTGTCCTTGAGGAAAATTAATAGGTGAGATCTGATTCTGTCGAGAGCCTCTGGTTCTTGATTGTAGTGAGAGCAGTACTGAAGCAGTTGAGCTTGTGAAGGCAATTTCCACAGCTGTGAGATGCCTCTCAAAACCAGAAAGAGTTCATTTCTCACTAAATCAGTGTTAGCTCTTCTACCAAAGGGAAAGGGGCAAAGAAATTTAATCTTTTGATGAATAGTCTCAATATATATATTTTTTCCTTTTTAGCCAGTACAGGCTACTCTGTCATCTTTGAAGATGTTAGATGTGGGGAAGTGGCCAATTTTCTCCCTTTGTTCTGAAGAAGAACTGCAGTTAATTCGTCAGGCTTGTGTCTTTGGCAGCGCTGGCAATGAAGTTTTATATATGACAGTAAATGATGAGGTAATTTTGAAGAAAAAATCAACCACTTCTATTTTCACTAATGGATTTGTTAAATTGAAGATGTTGGGGGGAACTAAGGAATTAAGATTTAAAAAGTATAGAGAATAGATTCTTATTTTTTATTATAAATAAAGCAGCCTTGTTTTAGGAGCACTATGCCTGTTGGAATGTAATTATAGGTTTGTCAGAAATGAAACCGCTTGAACTAACAGTAGTTTTCCTCACAGATTTTTGTGCTTGGCACAAACTGCTGTGGCTGTTTGGGATTAGGTGACGTCCAGAGCACCATTGAACCTCGGAGACTGGATTCTTTAAGTGGCAAAAAAATAGCCTGCCTCAGCTATGGGAGTGGTCCACATATTGTCCTTGCAACAACAGGTAACCTAAGAACACAGTGTAGAATTTCAGCCCTTGCTTTGCTTATTGAGAAACAAGACTAGGACCACCCCTTCAATCAAGAACATACTTTTTGATTGGGCAAGAGTTTCTGGCTCTGCCCTGTGAACTTGACTATGCTTTGGACAACATGAAACATGAACATATCTGAATACCAAAGTAAGGTAATGTAGCAGATAGAATTTAGCAATTATTGGCACTTTAAGCTCAGTAAGCCCCTTTTGTTTATACTTTTTAAAAAAGATTTTATTTTATTTTTAGAGGGGAAGGGAAGGAGGGAGGGAGAGAAATATCAATGTATGGTTGCCTCTTGTGCATCCCCTGCTGGGAACTGGCCTGCAACCCAGGCATGTGCCCTGACTGGGAATTGAACCGTGATCCTTTGGTTCGCAGGCCCATGCTCAATCCACTGAGCTACACCAGCCAGAGCTTGTTTATACTTTTAAGTGTAATTATTTTGTATTAAATTGTGAAATAACTGTAGACTTTCTGAATTTGAGATTCTGATTTATGAACTGAAAGAGTAAAGCCAGATTTTAAGATCCCCTCCAACTCTTAGCATTCTGTGATTCTTATGTTAGTGGCTGATAACTGTAGTTGGTATTTAGTAACACAAGAAATTAAATATTCTCATGGCTATTTCATGAATTCAGAATAATGAGTCATTATAGTTAAAACATACCTTATAGTTTTTCTTAAGTATTATTAGTAATAAGTACTGTTAGTATTATTTAAACTGAAAATAAACTTTATGTTCTTTTGTATACTTACTTCACAGTAAAATAATAACTTCTAGGGAATTTTGGTTCCCTGTAATAGCAGGCTAGATTGTTCAGATCACTTCTTCACTGAAAACAACTGAAAATTCTAAATAAAATATTAAAAATATTTTTCATAAGGGCATAAAAACACAAGGCAAAAAGGAATTATTAGATAAGATTTAGGAGAAAAAGTGACCCAAGAAGTCAGAGGGGAACCTGAAGCTAATTTTTCCTTAAAGATTCACTTGAATAGAGTTGTGGTCTATTGTACTCATTATGTGAAGTAAGTCGAAGGCCTCACAAATTAGGCTGGGACCACAAAGGACTATCCTCTTAGGGCAAGGATGAGACAGTTCTTTCATCTTACAGGACTGAACTAAAGAATTCCTTGGCTCTGAGCAAATAGGAAGAAAAAAAGAAAGAAAATCTCTACCCGAGGAATTGTGACCATGTATTTGTATCCCAATTCACATCAGTCTGGGTGGTCCAAGAAATCTCAAGTCTTGAATTCATTAGAAACACCTTTAAGTACCTTCAAGAATTGGATGCATATCCTTTCTTTAGGAAGGCAAGTTCATTCTATGCCCAAGGGAGTATGATGCCATTGAAGAATAATTTTCCAGTGGCAATTAGCAGCATATAGTCAAGGACAACTAGGTACATAATGAAACAGGCACCATGAATGAGAACTGGTGCAAAAAAGACAGCAAAAACTGACTGCTATATATCAGATATTAGAATTACCAGACACCAATGATAAGATGGCATTATATATTGTTTGAAAAAAATGAGCTTGATGATACTTGTAGAGATCATGAAAGACTTGAAAAAGAACCAAATATACAAATAATTATGAAAATGAAAATCTCAGTAGGCAAGTTTAGGTGCCATTTGGACACAGCAAAAGAGAAAATTAACAAACTGGGAGATTGATCAGAAGAAATTGTCTGGAATGTAGCACAAAAAGACAGTATGGTAGAAAATATAGGTGAAATGAGTATATTATATATTATATGCTTTTATTTATTTAAAGCTCAGAAATAGGACAACCTAAGTTCTGTTATTCAGGCTTATATATTGGGTTTTGGGGGGTGATCAAAGGTTACATTTCCTCACCTGAACAGCAGTACATGGGTGTGTGTACTTTATAATTATTTATGAAATTGTGCATCTATATCTTATGAACTTTTATGAACATATATTGTATAAGTGATATAATAACAAAGATTAAAATAACTTGGTGATCATTTTATAGATAAGGAAATTAAGGCCTAGAAAAGTGAAATCTTTTTATCTTTCAGATTCTTTTATTACTCTTAGCAGCCTTTTTCCCCTGCTGTTTATTAAAACCTATCTTCTAGCTATTATAATTGCATTTATTTAAATTCCATCTTGTTGCTTTGAGGTCGAATGTAGTTTATACTTTTCAAATGTATTTTTTTATAAAATGAATTTGGTGGAATAGTGAAGTTGATTAGCTTTTGCAACTAAATTTTTAGTTTTCATTTGTAGAAGTGTGCAAAATGCATTTTCATATAACAAAGTAGATATTTTGAAAGCTAATTATGTTTCTTTTTTTTCAGAAGGAGAAGTCTTTACTTGGGGTCATAATGCTTATAGCCAGCTGGGCAATGGGACAACTAACCATGGTTTAGTGCCCTGTCATATCTCTACTAATTTGTCAAACAAAAAAGTGATTGAAGTTGCTTGTGGGTCTTACCATTCTTTGGTATTAACATCTGATGGAGAGGTAAGAATAATCAGTATAAAGCTCACGGATTTTTTTTCCAATAAGATCATATAAATTCCTGTAGCAGTCCTAGAACAAGTATGATCATTTGATTAAAATGACCACCTCCCTCAAACTCAGTCTTATTCTTGTTAGCAACTATAGTCACGGTGCTTATATGTATATCAGGTTTACCTTTATGTAGCAAGAATTTCTATTATTGCAAAATCTAAAGGGATATTTTTTCTTCTATATTGCTATAGTAGAAGGGGTTATTTACAAAAAGAAAAAAATCTCCAAATGCTGAAAAAATATGGCTGAAGCAAAGTAGATATTCTTATAAATTTTATATTATATGTAATAATAATTACTTTTTATGTAGCTAACACAAATAATCTAATATTATAAATGAATACATTTTATAAATTTTACAAAAACCTCTCTGCCTATGTTGTGACAATTTATGGATATCAGTCACTTTGAGAGCAAAGATGAAGTGCCATAAGTATATATTAGTATCCAATTGAAATGCTTTATAAATTATTATATTTCATGAACTGATTTCTTCTTTCAAATAGGTATTTGCCTGGGGTTATAATAACTCTGGGCAGGTAGGCTCTGGATCAACAGCTAATCAGCCAATCCCCCGGAGAGTCACTGGCTGCTTACAGAATAGAATAGTTGTGAACATAGCATGCGGTCAGATGTGCTCAATGGCGGTGGTGGACACTGGGGAGGTAAGAAGGTTATTTCATATTATTTCAAAAAATTGTTTGCCTTATCAGTGTCATACCAACATAGCATGTTTCTCATAATAGAGAACTTGATCGCTTTTTGGCCTTTTGTTGGCATTGAGTCTCTCATTTTCTCTCAGGTTTATGTCTGGGGTTACAATGGAAATGGACAGCTTGGACTTGGCAGTAGTGGCAACCAGTCAACCCCCTGTAGAATAGCAGCCTTGCAAGGCATACGTGTCCAGCGGGTATGTCCACTGTTGGTTTATATGTACATGTTATTAAGTCTTCAGTGACAAAAATATCAATGTATTAAAAACAGTTTTTATAGCAAGATGAAAAGTTTAGCTGTTTGGATGTCTTCAGTGAAGTAAAAGTTTAAGCTTTATTTCCATGAATTGAGTTGTAGTTATTCATCAGAAAATTTAAATTTCTGGAACATTCTCATACATAGTTGTTGGAATATAATTTTTAAAAATATTTACTGAGTTAACTTTGACAATATGTATCAAGAGCTTTAAAAATATTCATACCTCTTGATCTATAATTCTACTCCATTCTAAGACACCAAAGAGAAAGTCACAGAATTAGTGGAGAAGACATAACCAAAAAAGATGAAGAAGAAGAAAACTTTAGTAGATACTAAATGTAGCATAATCTATCTAATCAAACAATAAGTTAATAGTTAAATAAATTATACTAAACCTATGTGAACAGAAATGATATTTACAAAGGATACAAGATTATTAATAATTTGGGGATAGTGGTACATGTAATGTTAAGTAAAAAAGATACAGCCCTGGCTGGGTGGCTCAGTTGCTTAGAGCACTGATCCATACACTAGAAAGGTTGCAAGTTTGATTCCTCATCAGGGCATGTATCTGAGTTGGTGGGTCAATCCATATTTGGGGTCGGCATGGGAGGAACCCAGTTGATGTTTATCTCACATTGATGTCTCTCTCTCTCTCTGTGTCTCTCAAATTAATATACAACCTTGGCTGAGAATTTTAAAAAAAGATACAACTGCTCAAAAAAGCTATCTGTGCATATCTATATGTAAATAGAAAATATTGATCTTGAGATTACTTTCATATTTACATTATTTCACATTGAACATGTGTTTTTAATAATTAAAAAAAGAAAATTATTCTTAAAAAACAAAAGCGTTTATTTCTTACTAACTTCATACCCCTTGATCTCTGTGAGCACAAAGAATGTCATATTAAAAGTGAATACCAGGCTCATGTCACTAAAGACTGATGTCCGTTTTACTGTATAGTTTTGGGCACACGAGAGCCTGAGCTAGTTCTGGAGGAACTGGTTAACTTAATGCTTGTTTCTCTGGGCAGGCTGTCTTTTCCCTTTTTTTCACTTTTGATTCTTAACCTATTTTGTGAAAGCATGTTTCCTATTTTCAGGCCTGATTGGATTTGGTTTTTTTCTTTCAGGTTGCCTGTGGCTACGCACACACTTTAGTATTAACAGATGATGGCCAAGTATATGCTTGGGGTGCAAATTCTTATGGCCAGTTGGGCACTGGCAATAAAAGTAACCAGTCCTATCCCACTCCTGTCGTTGTGGAAAAGGACAGGTAATATGTGCATTTTCAAAATAACTTCACTGTTTCTTAGTGATTAAGCAAAACTTAGACATAATATAGAATTATGGGGAATTTACTGCAAGTATTAGAATATTGTTTAACCGGAGTGTTCATTCCTCTTTAAAGTTGACTTTTGAATAGTTGGTGAATTTGACTATATGTTAAATATTCTATTTTCCCTTAGCCATATTTCATCTACACCTCTGATAGCTACTCTATACAAACTACAATGACTAAACCTCCGACAGCTATTGTACATTATTCTTCTCCCTCACAAATTACCTCTCCTCTCCCTCCTCATTGTTTTCTGTTTTACATTCTTAAGATGTTGATGACATTTGTATTCTGTCTTCTGTGGTTCAGGAAAATGTGTTTCTTGGTATGAATTAGGTGCAAAAACAGATGACCTTAGGGGGCCTAGGCAGTGGCTTTGCTCCCAAACTTAGACCTGAATATTCCCTCTCAGTATTCTCCACTCTCCTTCCTGTATCAGCTGCTGCAGTCAGCCAAGCCTGTGTCCCACCTCTGACCTCCCTAAAGCACTGGGTGTTTTAGGAAAATGTTACCAGGCCATGCTTAGGGAAGGCCAGGTCCACATCCCTCCATATCCTAACCCCTTTGCTGTGTCTGTACCAACTTTTCTCCAAGAAGCAGTGTTTCTGCCTCCTATCATGACAAAGGCTGCTCTTGTTTTATGAAGGCTAATAACAAACATTCAGAAATGATTGCAGGAATTATTTTTTATTTTATGTGGTGGGTAGTTTAGCATAGGTAGACACTGTTGTGTTTCAGTTGGTTACATTTTTCATAGAACATTATCACTGAAAAGGGAGGCTATCATTTTAAGTGGTTTCCCAGAGTACAGAAAAGATATTCAAATAATTTAAAAGTCTCTCTGCCTTGTAGGTCATTGTGGAAGTGATTAAATTTGATGAGAACAGAGCAGTTAATTACTGTTTATTTAAAGTGTTCTGTATGAAAGACACAGAGATGAGGACTGGTGGGGGGGGAATGGGAGGGAGGGGGGAGACCGGGCGGGGGGGGTGGGGTGGGATGGGAGAAATAGATAAAAAAAAATGTACTTGAAAAGTAACTAAATAAAATTTAATATTAAAAAAAATAATAATAAAGTGTTGTTCTAACTTCCCCTTCTCCCACAGAACACCAGATTGCTTTATAACTAAAGTGGCTAAAATGTAGAAGGCTTTTTTTTGTTATTGTTAACTGCTTAGATATCTGTATGTTAAGCCCAGCACTATCTCCCTCTCCCTCCACAGTCAGGTTGGTATTTGCTTATACTCCTAGGCCATCTTTGAAGCCTCACCTTTCTCTCATTGATATTCTGGGGGAGGAATAAACTTTCTGCTGTCCTCAAATGTTCTTCTGGGTGGTCTAATAATCAAACAGAGATGCAGCGGATTAGCAAGAGAAAACAACTGAATTAATACATACAAAGGTATGGAACCCCACAAACATGAGTTAGACTCTACATGCACAAGAGGTTTAAAGATAGCAAGGGAACAGGAGTATATAAGATTTCCTGAGCTAGGGATGAGGTAAGTTGCCTTGGGGGCTTCAGTGAGTCATTGCAGGATAAGAAGAGCAGATGTTTAATAAATAGAAGTTTGTTCTGCCCAATAGATAGGTCAAAAGAGGTTATCTCTGATAATCTCTTACTCTGAGTGAGGCCCCTCATTCAAGTTCTTCTAGGTAGTTAAGGGAGGGGCAGAAATTTCTCTTGAGCCCATTGCTAAAGTTGCCTTTAACTGAGAAAACAATCTGCATACCATAGAAGCACATCTTGGGGTGACTTGTTCTGAACTCTCACAATATCAAAGGCCACCCAATTCTTCCCTGGAACCATGCTTGGACAAGACGTCACACCCATTAGCCTTCTCCAGCTCATTTTATAGTTATTCTTTTTTTCCCCTTTTAGCCTGTCTTATACACCATTGCCTGATTAATCTAAGAACTCCATTTTTATTATGTTATGGCCCCGTTTACAAAGCTGTTTCCCATTTGTCTAATACATCAGATCAAATCTAAACCCTTCAGCCTTGGATTTCAGACTGATACCACTGTTCCTAGCAAACCTTATTGTTCCTGTCTATTCCACTTAGGCCCTCTTAATATTGTACCTTCTCTAGCCTTGCTGTTCTGCCATCTGCCTACAAATTTGTACATGTTTTTCTCTCTGGCTCATGTGCTCTTACTCATCCAAAGCCTTTGTGGCCCAACTGAACTCCCTTTTACTTTAAATACTCCCTGAGGAGTACCCAGGTATTCCCCCCTTACTCACCAGAGCACTTGTAGGTAGTGCTGCACTATGATGTTATCTGGGAGTTGTTTACAGTTTCACAGATGTGCTACTTCTCTCTTCAGACCCCAGGCAGGTTCCATAGTGCCTGAAGCAGCTGTTAGTAATGCGAAAAAAACATTTTTTAATGTGCAGTACGCTGGTTAGCTTATTTCATATACTCTTCACCACAAGCCACCACCTTTCTTTTCTTTCTTTTTTTAAGTAACTTGACCTCTGACTCCCAGCCAATGTCCTGTCTACTACACAACCGAAACTAATATTTTACTGAAAACTACAACACATTATTAAAAGACATTGAAAAACACACAATGAAATGAAAAGATATTTTGTGTCCATGGAAGAATCCCCATTAAAATGGGGATTTTACTGAAATCGATATAGAAATTTTATGCAATCTCCATCAAAATCTCCATGTCATTTTTTAAAGAAATAGACCTCCCCAAAAATCAGATTTATATAGAACCACAAAAGACCCTGAATAGCCTAAGCATTCCTGAGAAAAAAGAATGAAGCCGGAAAAATCACATTATCTGACTTCAAGTTATACTATAGAGCTACAATAATTAAAATCAATTGTTGCTACTCTCACATGTGGGCGTACATGATAGTAGATTCAGTTTTCTTGGAATAAATGTATTTATTCTATTTCCTGCTACCCCTTTTTTAAAAAAAATATCTTTATTAGGAAGCAAAATAGTATTGACCATTTTCCCTATGTAGGCAAGGTTCGTTTTAGGTCAATTTGGCTGATTAAACCATGTAAACAGGAAAAGCCTTACTATTTTGAATCGATTACTAGAAATATACAGTCTCTATACAGGGGAGGCTTTCACACTTAAAATACTGGGTAGATGTAGTAATACTGAGAAACCTCTACTGTTAGGCTATGATTTGTACACCAGACATTGTGCTTGGTGTTTAATATTTTCTCATTAAAGTCTCACATATTGGCCTTTCACTGTGATGAAACTCAGGCTCATAGATATTCAGGGACATTCCAGCAGTCACACAGCTTTGTGGTAAAGCTAAGATTCAAATTTAGTTATAACATCCATTCTGAGACATACAACTAGGACATAAGAGCCTCATTTTCTCCAATACTCTTGGGCAGTTTTCAAGAGCTGAGAGCTATCCTCTAGTCAGTGATATTACTTGGGCTGCACAAGAAAACAATATATCTCTCAGCTTTCTGAGACAAGCTACCACAGCAATATCCAGGTTGTACAATGCCATCCTCCCTCCTTGATTGGGAAACCTCTAGTTAAAGCAGACAGAGAAGGAATATCTCCAGCTTTGGCCCATGGGGTCTTACCCACCCCCCACCCCCGCCCCGGTTGCTCTGTGTTGTTGAATCTTTATCAATAAAATTATCTATAAATTATATTTAGTAAGGCACTATACTGGGTGCTTAGGAGGAGAGAAATAAGTGAGTGAATCAGCCTAATAGGAACTCGTAATCTAACTGAATAGATAAGACAAATTCACCTGAAGATAACAGGGCCAGGTTGGCATCCTGTGGATAGGAAGTACTACAAGAGCTCAGGTGAGCCTCCTCTTGCCTCAGAGTTTTCTGAACTGGGCCTTAAGAGATGGGTAGGATTTCTGAGGCAAAGAGAAAGGAAAGAACATTCCTAATTAAGGACTTTAATTGTGAATAAAGGCATTGAGAAGTAGTGAATACATTTGTTTGTTGGAACATAGGATGTGTGGCCAAAACTCTTTTGAAAGAAGGGTGGACATAAGCAGAAGCCCAATGATGGAAGGCTTTAATGTCACTTGTCTGAGTTGTATACTGTGGAAAGTCAGTGAAGGATTGAAAGTACTGATAAAAATGATGTTTTAAGAGAATTATTCTCCTGCCAGTATTATGCAATTTGGGTCAGAGCAGAGAGAAGTTCTAAGGCAGAGATGCAGGAGGCTGTTTAATTCGTCCAGATGTGGGGTGTGTCTGACTGAAGGTGGTGGCAGATGGGAGAAATTGCAAAGGATTTATGTTATTTGCCAATTGGATATTCTGAAGAAAGTGGTGAGGAAAGGGAGGCCAGAGATAATTCTGCAGTTCTGAGCCAAAGTCACTAAGGATGTTGATACCATTGCCTGCTGTGACAAAATCAAGATGATAGCCTCACTCAGGGTAAAATAGTTTATTATCTCCTTTGAATATGTATGATGGTTTATTCTCAGGGCAAAGTAATTATTTCCAAATCAGTATTTTCTATTAGGAACTGTTCTGAGAACTAACCCCTGGCAATTATGAACATTAGGGTCTACATGATAATCACAGAAAACTGCACTATTGGGCTCTAGATAGTTCAGTGAATTATAACTACTGGATTTACTGTTTGCAGTGTGAGGCAGGGTTACTTACAGCATATTCCATTTAACCCTAAAATTGGCGATGCTTTGATAATATTTTTTGACCTGAGTCAAGGTGAGGCAGCTCTTTACTATCTAGTTCAGTAAGTAGTATTTTAACAAAAAATTTTCTTTCTTTTTCTCCTGGCCTGTCCTCTCTTAGATTGTACTTGAATTTTAAAATGGGATGGTACATTTTTTTCTTTAATCCTCACCCAAGGATATGCTTATTGATTTTACAGAGAGGGGAAAGGAGGGAGGGAGGAAGGCAGGGAAAGAGAGAAAGAGAAGGAAAGAGAGAGAGAAACATCAGTCAATTGTAGTTGCCTCCTATGCATGCCCTGACATGGGATAAAACCCCAAACCTTTTGGTGTAAGGGACAACACTGCACCCAACTGAGGCACCTGGACATGGCAGGATGGTACATATTTTTATAGGCCTACTGGATAGAAGTGATAAGATCTTCACTAGTTATAAGTGAATTGAAGTATAGCTTCAGTGTAAATATCTGTATATTGCTTGAAAATTTAAGAGACTAGGTGTGTAAATCTTGTTTTGTTTTTTAAATCAAATCTAAGGAAGCAGAGATCAACTCATTTCCTGTTTACTGTGTTTACTTGGTGTTCGTGAACTTAGAATTATAGAAATTGCAGCCTGCCACCCTACCCACACATCTGCTGCCAAGACCCAGGGAGGGCATGTGTACATGTGGGGCCAGTGCCGGGGCCAGTCAGTGATCCTGCCTCACCTCACCCACCTCTCCTGCACGGATGATGTGTTTGCCTGCTTTGCCACTCCCGCTGTCTCCTGGCGCCTACTCTCTGTGGGTGAGCTGATCATTGTCCATTTGACTAATGGCTTGAAAACTAGGAAGAGAACTATGGTTATTTTATTTTGATAGGAAGGACTTTGTTAAGTGCAGTATCATATCATTTATTTCCCTTTAATGGACTCCTGTGAAAAGGAACTAGTTTGATGGATTTGTTTTTCTTAAAAGTATCAGACACCAACACTACATGCCAAATTAAAAGTACTTTTATTTCACTGCTTTTTGACTGAGAAAACTCTTTTTTTAGATAGTATATTTACACAGACATTCAAATTTTCATTTAATGAGGTTGTTTTGGACTTCATAGTTGTTGTTTTGCCAGATTTAGAAGCAAATGTGTGTGAGGTTCTAATCCTTGATAATTACAGAGGCGTGAATTCATGCTTAGGGGGAAAAGTGTTGCTCAATTTAATTACTTTGGAGAATTGATATTTTAATGAGTGCCTAGAGAGCAGTGCTATATTGCAACCTCCATTTTCATTGTCTGTAGTTAACTCAGAAACATTGGTATTATTCTCTTAGAACCTGATGACCACCTCACGGTAGCTGAGTCACTGAAGAGGGAATTTGACAATCCTAATACCGCAGACCTGAAATTTCTGGTGGATGGAAAGTATATTTATGCACATAAAGTCCTTCTCAAAATTAGGTAAGGAATTATTTATTTTGGGAATTGAAATGAATGCATTCATTATTTGGAAATCTAAGAAACTACCAGGGCACCTAAGTAATTATGCAAAGAAATCCAGGAAAGATTTTGCCCTTAGGAGCTTACAGTGCAGCCGGGAGAAACACATTATACATGAAACAAGAAATTATAGAGGTCAAGCCCTGGCTGGTGTAGCTCAGTGGATTGAGCTCGGGCCTGCGAACCACATGATCGCGGTTCGATTCCCAGTCAGGGCACATGCCTGGATTACAGGCCAGTTCCCAGCAGGGGACTCACGAGAGGCAACCATACATTGATATTTATTTCCTTCTCTCCTTCCCTTCCTCCCTAAAAATAAATAAATAAAATCTTTAAAAAAATAAATGAAGAAAAACAAAACATTTTAGAAAGATTAAAAAAAGAAATTATAGAGGTTAGAGGCAATGAGTGGAAGAATTATAGTTTAGGGCATAAGTACTCTAGGCTTCTTTACAGGACTTTACAAATGGTCTGTCTACCTTGGCTTCAGAGAATAGCTAGCTTCCAGTAGGTGAGTGTGTTGTGTGCTTTTAGCACTGTACAGACTGTTTCAACACAAGTAAATTTCCAAGCTAGGAACTGGGCTCAGTCCATAAACATCACTTTCCTCAGTCAGCTGTAGAGTAATGAACATTTAGATGCTTGAAAAGAGAGAAGATAAGGCTTTTCCAAAGTAGTAAGATCTAAGATAGAGCTAACACATATTTTTTAAAAACTTAAATATATTGATATATATAATTTTTGCTCAATGAGCTAGATTCATTTAAAGTTTGCATTTCAGGGACTTCTGGCCAAAATGGAGGTGTAGGTAGATAGATACACTTTGTCTCCTCACACAACCAACAGAAGGACAACAACAAATTTAAAAACAAAAAATAACAACTGCCAGAAAAATTAAAATATATGGAAGTCTGACACCAAGGAGTTAAAGAAAAAACATTCATTCAGACTGGTAGGAGGGTCAGAGACAGGCAGCCAGGGCAGAGAAGACTCAGCGGAGAAGATGTTGGCTGGTGGACTGGGTGGTCCCACATTTGCATGTGGATAAACTGGGAAGAGCAACTGGGGAACAAGACGGACTGTACAAACCAGAGGTCCAGCGTGGGGAAATAAAAACTCAAAGCCCCTGACTGTAAAATCTTGTGGGGGTTGTGACAGGAGTGGGAGAAACTCCAAGCCTCATAGGAGAGTTCACTGGAGAGACCCATGGGGTCCTAGAATGTACACAAACCCACCCATCTGGAAACCAGCACCAAAAGGGCCCAATTTGCTTGTGGGTAGTGGGGGAAGTGACTGAAAGCTATCAGAGAGCTGAACAAGTGCCATTGTTCCCTCTTAGAACCCTCTACCACATATAGCAACACGACACAGTGATGGGGGTTGTCCTGCCCTGGTAAATACCTAAGGCTCCTTCCCTTACTATGTAATAGGTGTGCTGAGACAAAAGAAAAGGTGGCCCTAATGAAAGAACATATCAAAACCCCCAAAATAGAACTAAGCCATGAAGAGATAGCCAACCTATCTCTTCATCTGTTGTGAACAGATGCACAGTTCAAAACGCTGGTAATCAGGATGCTCACAGAAATGGTTGATTATGGTCATAAAACAGGAAGAGGTAACGGCTATGCAAAGTGAAATAAAGGAAAATGTACAGGGAACCAACAGTGACAGGAAGGAAACCGGGACTCAAATAGATGGTTTGGAGCAGGAGGAAGAAAGAAACATTCAACCAGAACAGAATGAAAAAAGAAGAATTCAAAAAAAAATGAGAGGCTTAGGAACCTCTGGGGCAACTTTGAACATTCCAACATCTGAATCATAGGGGTGCCAGTAGGAAAAGATGAAGAGCCAGAAATGGAAAACTTGTTTGAACTTCCCAAATCTGGTCAAGGAAACAGACTTCCAGGAAGTCCAGGAAGCTCAGAGAGTCCCAAAGAAGTTGGACAAAAGGAAGTACACACTAAGGCACATCATTATTACATTATCCAAGAGTAAAGATAAGGAGATAATCTTTTTTTAAAGGATTTTATTTATTTTTAGACAAGGAAAGGGAGGGAGAGAGAGAAACATCAGTGTGTGGTTGCCTCCTACATGGCCCCCACTGGGGACCTGGCCTGCAACCCAGGAATGTGCCCCGACTGGGAATCGAACTAGCGACCCTTTGGTTTGCAGCTCATGCTCAATCCACTGAGCTACACCAGCCAAGACAATACAGAGAGAATCTTGAAAGCAGCAAGAGAAAAGGATATAGTTATCTACAAAGTGCCCATAAGACTATCAGCTGATTTCTCAAAAGAAACCTTGCAGACAAGAAGGGACTGGAAAGAAGTATTTGAAGTCATGAAAGGCAAGGACCTACATCCAAAATTACTCTATCCATCCAAGCTTTGATTTAGAATGGAAGGGCAGATAAAGTGCTTCCCAGATAAGGTCAAGATAAAGAAGTTCATCATCACCAAGCCATTATTATATGGAATGTTAAAGGGACTTATATAAGAAAAATAAGGTGATCAAAACTATGAACATCGAAATGACAACAAACTCACAATTATCAACTGAACCTTAAAAAAATGAAAACAGCCCTAACTGGTGTGTCTCAGTGGATTGAATGCCCACCTGCGAATCAAAGGGTCACTGATTCAATTCCTATTCTAGGGCACATGCCTGAATTGCCAGCTTGGTCCCTATTAGGGGGTGCATGAGAGGCAACCACACACTGATGTTTCTCTCCCTCTTTTTCTCCCTCCCTCATGCTCTCTAAAATAAATAAATAAATAAATAAATAAATAAATAAATAAATAAATAAAATCTTTAAAAACAAAAACAAAAAAACTAAGAAAACAACTAGAACATGAATAGAATCACAGAAATGGTGATCACATGGAGGGTTATCAGTGGGGAGGGGGAGGAGGAGAATGGGGGAAAAGGTACAGGGAATAAAAAATGGTACCATAACTGGTGGGTACAAAATAGACAGGGGGAGCTTAAGAATAGCATGGGAAATGGAGAAGCCAAAGAACGTACATGTATGACCAATTAATATGAAATAAGGTGGGGGAATGCTGGTGGGAGGGGGAGTTCAGGGTGAAGGGGAATAAAGTGGTGAAAAATATGGGACAACTGTAATAGCATAATCAATAAAATATATTAAGAAAACCTGAAAAGAAAGTAAACTGTGCATTTTAGAAGCTTTGACATATGAATATATCTGTGAAAGCATTGTCCCAAATTAAGATACAGAACATTTCTGTCACTCCTCAAAGATCCCTTATTTTCTAGCCCTGGGGCAGGCAATCTTCTTTCTGTCACTGTAGATTAGCTAGCATTTTCTAGAAGTTTAATAAATAGAACTATGCAGTATGTATTCTTTTGTGCCTAGCTTTGTTCTTATATCATGATTTTGGAAATCATCATGTTGTTATGTGACTACATATAAATATTACTCCAACAAACCACAAGCTCAAAATAGCATGTTAGTCTCAAGTTTACCTCTTACTAAGGTCAGGCTGTGTAACATTTGTTGTTTCTTACTACTGTCCAAAAACCTTCATAAAGGATGGGTGTGTTACTTTGCTAGGGTTTTCTGTAACAAAGTGCTTACAAACTGGGCTTTAATAACAGAAATTTACTCTCTCACAGTTCTGGAGGCTAAAAGTTCAAGATCAAGGTGTTCATTTGATGGGTTCCTTCTGAGGGCTAGGAAAAAGAATCTGATTCATGAGTCTCCTAGGTGCTGGTTTGCTGGCAATCTTTAGTGACCCTTGGCTGGCATTTTCCTTGTGTGTGTGCATGCCTGTGTCCAAATTTCCCCTTTTTTATAAGGACACCAATTATATTGGATTAGGGTCCACCCTAATGACCTCATTCTAACTTGGTAACCTCTGTAAGGATCCTTTCTTCACATACTGTTATATTCTGAGGTTAAGGCTTCAACATATGAATTTGGGAGGCACAATTTAACCTGTAATAGGAAGTGAAAAACAAAATCACTCAGAGGTTATAAAGACAAACCCACCTGATTTCCATAAATGCTGTGCTGTGGACATGGTGTAGGAACTCTGCCAGTAAGTCTGGCACTGTCTCCACTCAGGATGGCTGCAGGGGCAGCTCCACCACAGCAGGTTTGCATTTGCAACCTCTTTGAATTAATGGTGGTTAGAAAACTGGCCAGCAGGGGAAGCGAGGGACAGAGGAAGAGTAAGAAGGTATGCAACTTGGAGAGTATCATGTTTAGTGTTGTGATTTTCCCTTCTCCTTGTTAGTTTTTCTCCTCTAAGCCCCATGGGGGCATACTCCTTGTGTTTATCTGCTCTTGAACAGAAACTAGGACCTGACATCCTTTTCTTCCTTCAGGTGTGAGCATTTTCGTTCTTCGTTGGAAGACAATGAGGATGATATTGTAGAAATGAGTGAATTTTCATATCCTGTTTACCGAGCCTTCTTGGAATATTTATACACAGACAGCATCAGCCTTCCCCCTGAGGAGGCAGTAGGTAATTAATTGCCACACACTTTACCAAGAGATTAGCCAAGTGCTGGGTAACTGGGTAGGTGGTTTCTGTAGAGCCTAAATGGACTTCGCCAGGAGGGCAATCTTTGTATCTCGTTTTTTGTGTGTTGAACCCAAGCTGCTTTCCCTTGCTACTACTTAATACAAAGATTGATCACGTTGTTAAGAGATAGATGAATTATCAAAACATCACCACTGTCACGTGGGTACCATTCTTAGTTGCTATATGTTAGTATTGTACATAACTTTTAACTAACTCTTGCCCTCAAGATGTTTGCATTAAAAAAAGATAAAATCCACATAATAATTAGCCCTGCTTATTTCCATATCTGTGAATTTCTGACCCAGATGGCTTTAGGACAGATGTGGTCTGTTGCATCCTGTCCTGAAAGGAGTGAGGGGCATTCACCCATCAGTAAAAAAAAGCAACATGCTATCATCCAATGGACACAGGGTTAAAAACATACTAAGTTTCAGTTTATAAGTGGCAGCAATATTGTTGGCCAATGGTACAGAAAAATTAAGGAATTACTTCCATAAGGAACTAAAGAGAGTTCAACCCCCAATTTATAAATTAAACATTCATTTTACATGTATAAACTAATAATATTTTTTACCATGTCAACATTTAATTTTACTCAGCCAAACAGAAGTCTGATTTCTGAAGTTTTAATATTTTCCTTTGTTCTGCAAATGTTTTAGTGCCAATGCCTACATGTATCACAGCTCCTCTCAGTGTCTGTGAGGAGGCAGACTGAGGCCCTGCTGCTGTGGAGCTTGTATTCAGATGAGGGAGACCAGCCCTAAACAAATAAATACAAGCATCAGTCAGGAGGGTCAAGGGAGGCCTCTGCTGGGGAATGCACTGAGCAGAGACCTGGGTGAGTCATGAGGGAGTGAACCATGCAGATACCCTAGGAAGAGCCTCTAAAGCACGAGAAATAGTAAGTGCAAAAGTCTGAGACAGGAATAGATTTAGCATGTGGGGGATGTGGGAGAAGGCCAGAGTGGCTGGAGTGTACTGAGCAAGACTTGTAGTGGTAGGAATTGAGAAATTGAGAGCTGGGCAACATCATACATAATCTTGAAGGCCACGGTAAAGACCTTGAGTTTTATTCTTGGTGTGATGGCAAGCCTTGGAAAGTTTTTAGCATAGGGTTGTGTTATTTAGGATTTGCTTTAATTCTAAAGTAAAATGGGAAAAAAGTGGCTTAAACAAAATAATTTCTGTCACACAGGGATACAGTGCAGGGCATTGGTACATGTGACCTCTGTTTTTATGGTCTAAGGGCACACTTGGATTACATCCCTTAAGGGCGGGCCCTGGAAGTTCCACTTATTTCAAACCATGAACCAGAGCTGACTAAGTCCATAACTTAGATGCATAGGAGGTTGGGGAAAGTGTGGTCATATTCAGATGGCCATGGCTTAGCTAAATATTCTATGGTTTTGGAAGAAGGGAGAATGGATTCCCACCTGTGTGAATGTGCATGTGTGGGAGAAGCAACAAGTAGCTTCTATCATAGGAGTGATGTTGTTTGTAAAAGATTAGTAATTATAATGGTTCAGATATGGGATGATGGTACCCTGGGTTAGGTGCTATAGCAGATGAGATCAGATTCTGGATATTTTAAAGATGGATCTGTTGGGGTTTGTCAGTGGATGGGATGTGGGTTATAAGGGAAAAAGAGAAGGATGACTGCTCTGAGGTAATTGGTCCAAGTGGCTGGGTTAATGAATGTATTATTCACTAAGATGAAGATGGAGAGATATTGCTCTTGGGTTTGAAAAGTCAAAGGAGTGTGAGCTGCTTTATTAGACATCCAAGTAGCATTATTTTATAGGCTCACCCTTAATATTTGTTGGGCCCTGAGCAAGAGTCCAAATTAAGGGCTATGTATCATATGTCTAAAAATTCAAAGTTATATGTCAAGCTAACAGACTTGTGAACAAAAGATATGTTCAGTCCTCATACCCTGAAAAGTATACCTTCACTGAGAACTGAAGGGTCAGGTTTAAGTTTTAGATGGAATTTAGAGTTGTTATTCCTTGGAGTTCTGTGCTGGAATACAGTGGCATGGAAAGGCTTGCAGCTGGCTGCCTTTCTTTTCCCACCACCAGCTACATCCTCCATCACAATGGTGTGTAGGCACCCTAGCCTGCATGTCCAAGCTCCATACTCTCTCAGCCTAGGCCACACCTTGGGGGTGGGGGTCTCTACATTGGCATCATGATTTAGAGGGGAGGAAATACTCATACATGTGGCCTCGGGGTCAGTTAGGTGGGTAATCCTAGGGCCCCAGGTACCCAAAATGTGGTCTAAGAGTGGGTGCATGGCTCCATAACCATACTTGTGGTGAGAGATGTGTCTGGTGAAGGTAGAAAGTGGGGTCTTCTTGAGCAGAGATTCAGGGCAGGGTCCTTTGTCAGGGTAGTTTCTGCAAGTACATGTCAGTCAATGTGAGTTTGAAGCTTGGGGTTGTATAGGGCTGTTCTAAAGAGTTTGGGAGTTGTTGAGAACTGACCAAAAACAGTGGAGCCATTCACAACTCTCAAGGTTTCAGTATCCTCCAATGGGCCATAGGCTTTCCTTCCATAACTTTGTTATTGTTTGTCATGTTAAAATGAAAGTGAGTTTCCAAACAAATTCTTCCACCCGTACCAAACTTAGGAGCGGATAGATACAAAAACAGTTGTAAGACTGATGAAATCCCAGCTCTCTGTCCATTAGGGCCTCTATGAAGTACCTTATATGAAAGGTTAGCATGAAATAGGTATTACAATATTCTAGTAATAAGATTTAGTTAAGCTTTTGATCAGGTGGCAGCCTACAACTGGATGAAAACCTAGTGAATGTACTACTCCAAGGGGAAAGAACTGCTGAGCTCATGATGCTTGAACTCCTTCATGCAAAGGCAAAAGGACCCTAACAATATTTGTAGCCAGTATTTTGGGATGAATATCCTGAACACTATTCATTTCACTAACAACAAAGTATTTCTAGCACAGTTTAATGAAGATTTTAACTGGTAGTATTTTAAGCTCCTGACGAGGGTCTTTCAAATGCTAACTGGCCATTTCCGATTAGAGTACTTCCTAGTTTCCCTTCAGTTAAAGTTAATTGGCATGTGTGTATCACTCTGTTGAAATATGTGAAAATAGGTGACTAATATGACAGAAATCATCAACATTTATAGGTGGTATTTAAAACCATAGGACTGGAATCACTTAGGGAAACAAATGACATAAGAATCAAGATTGAGCCATGGGGTACCCAAACATTTGGAAGTCAGGAAAAAAAGGTTCAGCTGAGAGACTGAAGAGCGAGTAATTAAAGAGAGGAATATCACGAACAAGTGACAAGAAACATAGAGTCATCAACAACATGAAATTCTGTGTCTATCTTGAGTAAGATGAAACCAGAAAAGAACCCCCAGAACTTGGCATTGTGGAAGCCATTGCTGTTAATCCCAGGTGTGATGTCAGTAGTGGAGGGGATGGAATCAAAGACAACTTTCTCCTGGAGGTTTGCTGTAGAGAGGAGCAGAGAAATGAAGTAGGGTGATGAGAGGCAGACATGAGTCCATGAAAGGTTTTTCTTTTCTTTTTTAAAGAGATGAGCATTATTAGGGCATGTGCATGTGTTGATGGAAATGACCCCAGAGCAGATATTGGCAATGCAGGAGGATGGATAATTAGAGGGCTATTTCTAGGAAACATATTAAAGCCATTTTCACTGTGCTATTTTCCACAGCTCCTTATTTGCTTAGTTCAACTACTTTCTTAGGTAGAGCTACCCACTCAGAGTATGTCAGTACAAGTCTATTCACACAACCTTCCCTATGGACTATCTTAAAAATCATCTCTGAAGGGTTGAGTGATTTTAAATCAGGATGCTTGAAGTCACTCCACCTAACTCTTTCTGCCAGGATTGCTAGATTTGGCCACATTTTACAGAGAAAACCGACTGAAAAAGCTCTGCCAGCAAACTATCAAGCAAGGAATCTGTGAGGAGAATGCAATTGCTCTGCTCTCTGCTGCTGTGAAGTATGACGCTCAGGTAGGAAAAGCATTTTTTCAATTAGCCTACCTTCTGGAAAAAATAGGTAGGTGTCTACTTCATATCTCAAACTAAAATAGTCTTGGTAGATTAAATACAATATAAACAAATTTGTTTTGTTTAATATAAACAAATACAATAAAATACAATATTAAGTAATATTAAACACAATATTAAATATAATAATAAATACAATATAAACAAAATTGTATTTGTTTAGTATAAACAAATACAATAAAATATCAGCCAAAATATATTGGTATATGTTTATATAATATTAGGGTGGACCTCAAAGGCAGAAAATCCTGAAGGAAAGGACTGATGGATTTAATTTCAAAAAGATGAAAAACATTATATGGTCCTGGCCAGTTGGTTGGAGCATTGTCCCATACACCAAAAGGTTGTAAGTTCCATCCCTGGTTGGGGCATTTTCGGTGGATGATGTTTCTTTCTCACATTAATGTCTCTTTCTCTCTCTCTCTACCCCTACTTCCTCTCTCTTTAAAATTACTAAACATACTCTCAGGTGAGGATTAAAAGAAACAACAACAACAAATGATATACATCAAAAACTACCATAGAGAAAATTAGAAAGTAAATAATATACTGGGAAAATTTTCTGTAACATATAATGGTTATCGTATTTAATGCATAGTTCTTTTGAAAAAATTTTTATTGTATTTTTTCATTACCATTTAGTCTCCTTACACCCCTCCACCCAGCAATCACCACACTCTTGTCCATGTCCATGGGTCCTTTTAATATATAGTTCTTCAAAACATGAGTTGTTTGACTAAGAAAAATGAAAGAGATAGATTTATGAATGAAAAATATAAATAAAAACACCTGTCACAGTGGGGAATATGTTTTTAGAAATAATACAGACTCAGAACAGCGGGTGATCTAAACTGCTAATGAAAGTGCAAATTGATATAGTCATCCTGGAGTGCAATTTGGTAAAATATGTATTATGCTGGGTAGGGGGAGGAGGTAGAGAGTTAGAGCAAAAAAGAAAAAAAGTCATGGACAAGGACAACAATGTGGTGATTGCTGTGGGAGGGCATTTGGGAAGATAGAGGAAGGGTATAGGGGGATAAATTGTGATGACTTGGGGTGCTGAACACACAACACAGTGTGCAGATGATGTGTTGTAGAACTGTGCACCTGACACTGTATAATTTTGTTAACCAGTGTCACCTCAATAGATTTAATAAAAAGGAAAACAAAACAAATTTTTTTAAAAGACCTTTAAAAGATGTAATTCTTTAAGAAATTCATATACAGGAATTTGTCTTAAGGAAGTAATCATGGATTTGGACAAGGATTAACTTCAAAGATGTCTACTGCTGCATTGTTTGTAGTTTTTAAAAATTAGAAAAAGTCAACATGAGCCCTAGAGGATTGTTTAAACTCTATAGAATGTTAACATGAAGTTATACAGCTATTCAAGATATATCATTAAGGAAAAAACTATGGTCCTTAAAAAATATATATATATATATATAAATAGCTGATTTTAAAAGACTGAACTTCATTATCTATGAAGAAAAAGACTGAAAAATATACCGTATTTTGCTGTGTGTAATGTGCACCCATGGTTCTGTGAGCATTATACATGGGATTACTAAACCCATGGCATGTAATCATTATACCCACGTATAATGCTTATCTTTTTCCCTCAAAAATTCAGGCAAAAAGTGTGTATTATACAGGCAAAATACAGTAGTCAATGGTTCTCTTTACCTGATGGGATTATGGATGATTTTTATTTTCTTATCTTTGCTTTTTTTTCTGAATTTTGTACAGTGACCATGTATTGTTTTGATAATAAAGAAAACCTGTCTTAGAGCTAAATCTTTAGGAAACAGGCTATACTTCCTAGACTCAATTTTTTTTTGATGTAAGGATATCCTCTCCTTTGGTTAAAAAAATAAAGGGACATTTTAGTGGTGGGTGGAAAAAAGGTTATAACCTTTTTTGTGCTTACATAAATAATATGCTTATTAAAGAAAATTTGGAAAGGAAATGATTTATCAACCAGAGAACATAACATTTTCATGCAACTCATTCTGATCTTTCCCTAGATTACATTATGTGTATCTCTAAATACTGATTTTTTTTACTTAACATTTAAAAAAGAAAATACTACCCACCTAGAAACATTGACATTTAAAAGCATAGTGAATGTTTGTCTTTCATCAAACTAATGCTTTATTGGGCATATACAACATGCAAAATGCTTATGGCCAAAAAAAATTATCATGCTTTTTCCTAGTTTGTTTAAGCCATTGTGATAATACTGTACTCTGGTGGGCTACCTCAGATAACAAAAAGGTGGGCACAGTGTTTCTACCTGAACTAGGTCTTAATTTCCAAGACATGTTCATATTCCCTTATTTATAAGAATTATTTGTATGGTTATCTTGCATCTGTCTGTTTTCTAGAACGTAAACTCCTTTAGGAATGGCAAGGACTTTGCTCACAACCAAATTCCTTGTGCCTAGTATAGTGCCTGACACATATCATTAAACATTTGGTGTTCAACTTTGCCTATAGAAGCACTGTATTTACTATAGTCCATCTAATAGTTGCATCTAAATTATTGTAATAGATTATACATTTTTTTAAAGAGCAGTGTATTTACTATCTTGTTTCATTTCAGTGTGCTGTAGGCAGAAATGTCATTTCTAAAAATTTAAGATAGAGTCCATAATTTTAAGTGGATATTGGTATACTCAGTATATATTAATAACACACATTTTTATGTATAGTCACAAACTGTGATATCAAGTGTGTGCGTGGAATTTTGCCTGTTCTATGACTTAGGTCTTACCTGGGACTGAGAAATGTTATACTGTATGACCCTGGTAGCCTACAAAACTTTTCAGGGATGAAATAGATATGTTTTCTTCATGCAGTTTTCTTCTTTACTTCAAACATACTGTGAATTTGATTGGCATGGTTATTATTGCTCTTTCGTCTGTTTTTTCATCTCTAGCATTTGCTATCATTTACACATGTATAGAGAAGAAATTATAGTATGTACTGTGTACACATATGATTGCTTGGACATTACTCTGGGCTTTAGTTTCTATAAATTAGCTTCAGCTAATAGAGCATAAACTTTAAAAAGTTCACCACCACTGGGCAGCACCTTGTCCTATGTCAAGATGGCAGCATACATAGCCCAGGGCCAAAGGCATACTGGAGTCTCTGCAAAATGGCCTCACTTTAGCTCTAACTTGTGGCCAAAAAATTGGCCAGCCACCTTCATTCTGTCTCAAGTTTCCAGATCTAATCAAGAGAATTACTACAGGATTATTCTTTGGCTCAGAGTGCATTACAGTAAGCCAAAAACACCAATCTGAGGAATTTCTCTTAGGAGAAAGTGATGATTTCCTCAAAGCATTTTCCAGTTAACATTATGAAGGTATGCAGGGTCTGATGAAATCCAATCATCCAATCTTTTGAGTTCTTGTAAAAGAACAGTGGCCTGTTAATGACTTCAGTGAAGTGGTTTCCCAGCATTATTGTATTTTTTTAAAATTTAATTATTGCTCAAGTATAGTTTTCTGTCTTTTACTCCCATCCCAGCCTACCCCCCCATATATTTTTATGACAACTTTTTTTCTTACAAACTCTTTACAGGTAGAACTCTTTACTCTTTAAAGTCCCCAGGGGAATGTAAAAAAGGAATATTGTACTTTTAACAAATATTGAAAGTGGAATGAACAGTACAAATGCTTTGACTATAAAAGGTACAGAATTCATACATGTAGGTGCCTAACTCCAGCATTAGTTGGTATGGAGAAACTTGAATGTTTTACTGTGTTATTTACATTTTTCATACACATAGATCCATATTAGCTGTGTAGTTATAACTGTTCTTTAGGTATTGCCATACCAACATTTCTTCCTATTGGCTACCTAATCCTTTTTCTTTGCCTGTATGTTTTAGGAATTTTCATTCTGTGTTGCCTTGCAATAGGAAATGTGAATTTATTAAAACATTTTTTTTTGTTCTTGTTCCTAGGATTTAGAAGAATTCTGCTTCAGGTTTTGTATAAACCATTTAACTGTAGTAACACAAACTTCTGGCTTTGCAGAAATGGACCATGATCTCCTGAAGAATTTTATCAGCAAAGCAAGCAGAGTTGGAGCCTTTAAAAATTGATCCTAGCCTGCAGGAAATTTCTTTTAGCATTTTTTTTTTTTGCCTGCAACAGCCACAGAAAAACTTCTTTTTAATAGTATTGATGTGCTACATTTCGCTGAATACTTATATTCTGTCAAAAGAAGGATGGAGGTCAGTTTTCCCTATTGCTGAAGTCCAAAGTTGGTAAAAAGATATTAAATGGTCTGCTCAGACATGACTAAATTCTGGGGGGGGGGAATTGAAATGTCTCATTATATTTATAATTTCCTCTTTTGAGTCACTTAAGTTGGACACTTTTGGCAAACTGGTGTAAGTGTATGCAATTCTGGCTAAATCCTCCATTACTCAACAGGCTGACAGCACATAGCTAGCTTGGCAAGGAATGCTGTGACCATCACACTGTCAGCATCCAGCACAGTGCCTTGCATATAGTAGGCACTCAATTTATTATAAATCTTAAGTATGCCCTTGTTTTATTTGTGGGATACTGGATGAAGGAATAACTAGCACAAAAACAAATTTAAAACAGTTTGTATCTATTAAGGTTCATATTCTTCTGGTGCAATGTTCTGAGAAGTAGTGGCTAATTTAGAGCATTAATTAGAATTCACAAAACACCTTGGCAAATGAATTGTCAAAGGCCCAAGGGCTAACTGTAATTTCCTGTTTACTCTGAGATTGATTTCTTATATGGGATTATTGAACATGAAGTACTGTCTTTGAATGCTATTTCTGGACTCCTCTGCCTTATTTAATTGCATAATGTCCTTTGCTTTTGTGTTAAGAGAGATTTGCTTTTGTAAATAAAAAGGTTTGTGTTTTTCTTCAGTTGGCTTTTATGTCACTTTAAATCAGGTCTCTTAATCTGGCACCATATAATTATAAAGTACTAGGAGAAAAGGAACTAATACTTACATTTCATGTATAGCATTAAGAAGAATGAGATAAATTTATACTTTTTAGGTCACAATGAGTTACCCAGCTGTAAAAGAAAAACTGTAACAGGATGTAGGATGTAGCATCAAATTTTCCTAAAATGTTTTACAATATGATATTGTGTAAAGAAAACTCCTTTGGAACTAGAAACCTTGTTCTGATGCTGAACTATTTGATAACAAAATGCTTATTTGCAGATTTTTTTCAATTACAGTTAACATTTAATATCATTTAGTATCAATCTCAGGTAATAGTGTAGCAGTTAAACAATCATATATTTTATAAAGTGATCCCATAGTTCTAGTACCCACCTGGCTACATACATACTTATTGCAATTTTATTGACTATCTTCCCTATGCTGTACTTTACACCCCCATGATATATATTTTTTAATCCCAATGAGGATTATGTGTATCTCTTAGATACCTCATATATATATTTCTATGTGATATGAAGATTTTTAAAAATAATATATTTAATTGATTATGCCATTACGGTTGTCCTCTTTCGTCCCCATCCTGCACATACCCTCCCACCCACATTCCCCCCTTTAGTTCATGTCCATGTGTCATAAATTCTTTAGCTTCTACATTTTCCACACTACTCTTGCCCTCC
Organism: Artibeus jamaicensis; assembly: GCF_021234435.1. Taxonomy (NCBI): domain Eukaryota; kingdom Metazoa; phylum Chordata; class Mammalia; order Chiroptera; family Phyllostomidae; genus Artibeus; species Artibeus jamaicensis. Next base: position 1,038,038 of record NW_026521822.1, read on the forward strand.
CCATCAATTTTCTCCCCACCTTCTATCTACTTATTCTCTGTACCTTCTCTCCCCCTTTCCTCCTCCCATTCTCCTGTTGCTAACCCTCCATGTGATCTCCATTTCTGTGGCTCTGCTCCAGTTTTAGATGTCCGCTCAGTTTGCTTTTGTTTTAGGTGTGGTTGTTAATAACTGTAATATTGCTGTCCTTTCACTGTTCATATTTTTAATCTTTTCTTGGATAAGTCCTTTTAACATTTCATATAATAAGAGCTTGGTGATGATGAACTCCTTGAACTTGACCTTATCTGAGAAGCACTTTATCTGCCCTTCCATTCTAAATGAAAGCTTTGCTGGATAGAGCAATCTTGGATGTAGGTCCTTGCATTTCATGACTTGGAATTCTTCTTTCCAGCCCCTTCTTGCCTGTAAGGTCTCTTTTGAGAAATCAGCTGAGAGTGTGATGGGAACTCCATTGTAGGTGACTGTCCCCTTATCGCTTGCTGCTTCTAGAATTGTAACCAATCAGATGCACAGTTCAAAACACCGGTGATCAGGATGCTCACAGAACTGGTTGATTTTGGTCACAAAAGATCAAATTAGATGAAAAAATGAAGGCTATACTAAGTGAAATGAAGGAAAATGTACAGGGAACCAATAGGGATGAAAGGAAAACTGGGCCTCAAACCCATGGAGTGGACCAGAAGGAAGAAACAACCAATCAGAAAAGAATGAAGAAAGAAGAATTCAAAAAAATGAGGAGAGACTTAGGAACCTCCAGGACATCTTTAAACATTCCAACATCCGAATTATAGGGATACCAGAAGGAGAAGAGGAAGAGCAACAAGTGGAAAACTTATTTGAACAAATAATAAAGGAGAACTTCCCCAATCTGGCAAAGGAAATAGACTTCCAGGAAGTCCAGGAAGCTCAGAGTCCCAGAGGAGTTGGACCCAAAGAGGAACACACCAAGGCACATCATAATTACATTACCCAAGATTAAAATGAACTTGTTTTTTAAAGCAGTTACTCAAATAAGGTATCAGAGCAAAGCCCACTTAAAACACAGTTATAAATAACTTACTATTCATATTACTGCCTGAGGCTACAGGCAATTCAAAATAAATTTGAATCCTTTGTTTCTTTATCAGTTTTTACTGACATGATTTTGTAGAGCAAAATAATCTGGATGCCTCTAGTTCTAAATCACAATTCTATTTTTGGCATTACATAGTCTTATTCAGTTGTTATTTTAAATCAGCTGTATCATATACTATTTGTTTTAATTTTTTGGAAGATTTGCTACTATATCCAACAAAGAAATATTCAGTGCTGGCTAGTGTGGTTCAGTGATTTGGAGCATCATCTTGTTTACCAAAATGTTGTGAGTTCGATTCCTGGTCAGGGCACATTTGGGAGGCAACCAATTGATGTTTCTCTCTCACACCAATGTTTCTCTCTCTCTCTCTCTCTCTCCCCCTCCCTCTCTCTTTAAAAATCAATAAACATTTCTTTTTAAAAAAATATTCAGCCCTGGCTGGCATAGCTCAGTGGATTGAGCACGGGCTGCCAACCAAAGTGTCACTGGTTCAATTCCCAGTCAGGGCACCTGCCTGGGTTGCAGGCCAACCCCCCACTTGGGGGCACATGAGAGGCAACCACACACTGATGTTTCTCTCCTTCCCTTCCTCTCTCTCAAAATATAAATAAAAATAAAATCTTAAAAAAAAGAGTTAAAAAATATTCAGACCTGTCTATTACCTACAGCTATCAAGTTCTCACAGTTGGACAACCACCATCTTCATTTTTGAATTTTCCTCCTCAGCCTTCTATGGTCACTGTAATGGACCAAAACCTTCACATCTTCAGTGTCTTCTAAAACCTTATCTTCCACTTTCTTGCTTTTTCTGACAGGGTCTTCTGAAGCCCCTTGATGCCTTTTTCTTTTATGAACTAATTTCATATAAAGTTTGGAACACTCAAAGGGAAGAGAGAAGTTTATTTAAGGATGCAAATGGATTACTGTTTACCAAACTCCACAATGAGGCACCAGCCATATTGCCAGAGTACAGTTACTAAGGGCTGGATGGCTTTCTATCCAGATTTTCTTTCTACACGTCATTATGTATACATTTGCAGTGCTATGTATCTCATTGCTTCTTATCTTTAGGTACAATAGAATAATCTACCAAAGTTTTATAAAATATAATATTTAAAATTTTTCATCAAAAGTAATTATGATGATAAGCCAATAATGAAGCTCTTAAAATCCGTAATTCCGAACAACAAGGGTTAATTTTAGACCAGTTTGAGAGATGACCTATGAGTCCAGAGGATAGATGACATGTGCACTGACAAGCAGTGCCTGCGGTGTCATGGATGAGACATGAGACAAATTCACACAGACTACCGAGTCCTGTGGAGGAAAATGGCCGGCAAGGGTACTCCCTCAAGGGGGTAGAGCCCCAGAACAGCCTGTCACCTCTCAAGGGGAGAGTGGCTTGGAGCGGCTGGGCAACTCTCTCACCAGGGGAGAGAGAGCGCCCTGACCCTTGCCTAGTCAGGCTTTTATTGGGATTTTTGCACAGGAGTTCAGGTATAGCTTATTAATCATTGTCAAGCAGTAAACAGTAGATCGTATACGAAGAACCATTAGGGTTTCTTCTAAATCAGGGCCTGTCAGCTAAAAGGCTACAGAACTTTGGGAACATAAATTCTTCTGCTCTTATCATCTAACTAAAAACATTCTTAAACAAAGCAGGTCTCACAGGGTTTCACGTACTCCTTCTCAGGCCCAATTACCCAGGGAGCCCACCATTCCCAGCACAAGGCTTGCACTGCCTTTCCCATCATAGGTTTTTAGGCTTAAGTGGATTAGAGCCAGGAAGCGCTTCTCCCCAAGGACTCAGGCTTCATCACAGCTGGGGGGAGAGGGTCCACCACTCCCTGTTTGTTGCAGTCCCTCCCAGTCCTTCCATGATGGCCTCCCAAGTGATCCTGTCTGGCCTAGGTTGCCCCTCCTCTGAGGGGTCTCACTTGTCTCTTGACCATCCAACCATACTTTGGGGGCAGGGGGATGAAGCAGGGGCAGCATCTGCTGCCAGTGACAAACTTTGTCTCCTCAGTGGCTCGCATTCCAGAGGTCGCACACTCAGCCTTAAACGGTTGCAATTCCTGAAACTAGGCAGAGCAGTTCCCAACAGATAGATACATCTCTTTGGAAAAACATGCTTCCTTTGGTCTTTGAGGATAGGCTTCATTCCTATGTGAAGGACATCAATACTATTTCCTTCAAACCAACAAGTGTTTGTAGAGCCTCAGAAACACTATTTACTGTTAAGTTAGGGATATTTGAAAGGAAAGAGACATTTTCATTATGACACTCCAGATATTAATGGATATTTTACTTATGTTCATCTTAGATATCCTATCCTTAAGTGTTTTTTTTCACTTTGCTCACACAAGAAAGTTCAATGTTTTAATGCTTCCAATATAATTTTACCCAACTTACAGAGAGAAAGTTAAGATTTTACAGGCAAAGAAGCATCCTCATCTGCTGATAGATGTTTGTAATGATACCATTCAATGGTTTTTAAAAAGTAAAGTTAATGTCCTTTGGCTGAGACCTGGAAAAATTGCCAGTCATTCTGAACCATAACCTGGTGAGTCTTACTTAGAGGCAGAACTCTTGACTAGTGATAATGAAAAGGAAGCAACAACAAACTACATAGTCTTTATCTCATTAGCCCTCTCCCATCCTTTTATTACAAGAAATAGGTTGGGCTTAGTTCACTGTTGGTGGAATTGCAGGCTGGTACAACCATTATGGAAAGCAGTATGGAATTTTCTCAGAAAAATAAAAATGGACCTGCCTTTTGACCCAACAATTCCACTGCTAGGATTATATCCTAAGAATCCTAAAACATCAATATCAAAGAACCTACGCACCACAATGTTCATAGAAGCACAATTTACAATAGCCAAGAGTTGGAAGCAACCTAGGTGCCCATCAGTAGATGAATGGATGAAAAAATTGTGGTACATATACACAATGGAATTCTATGCAGCAGAGAGAAAGAAGGAGCTACTACCCTTTGCAACAACATGGATGGAAAGCATTATGCTGAGTGAAATAGACCAGGTGTTGAAAGACAAATACCATATGATCTCACCTTTAACAGGAAGCTAAACAACAAAACAAGCAAGCACGCAGAAAAAAAAACCCCAAAAAACAAAGACACTGAAATAGAGAACAAGGGGACAGTGACCATGGGGAGAGGGAAGGGAAGTTAAGGGGAAAAAGGGGGAAGGATTTGGAGGAACAAATAGGAAGGACACAGGGATGAGAACTAAGGGGGGTGGAAATGGGAGGGAGGTGGGGAGCAAGGGGTGGGGGAGGCTAGAATGGGAGAAATAGACAAAAAAAGTATACTTGAAAAATAACTAAATAAAATTTTAAAAAAAAGAAATAGGTTGGGAGAATTGTAAAAAGAAAGAAAAATGATACTGTCATTTTAAATTCAGTCTTTGACAAAGCATAAAAAATTAATGATACTGATTTTCTCACTAAATTCAGTTAAAACATTTTCTTTCTTTTTTTTATTGTTCAAGTACAGTTGTCTTCCTTACCACCCCATCTTTCCCTCTGACCCTGGCCATCCCCACCTCCCTCTCCTGATTCCATCCCTCTCCCCCTTGGTTTTGCCCATGTGTCCTTTGGAAAAGTAAAATAACATTTTCTGTTCAGGAATTAACTGATGTTGGTCTGTGGAATAAATTTAACATTCACATTAAACTGTCATTACCATATATGTCAATACTGATATACAGATATAGTCCCCAAATAATAGACACAAAAAAAGGATTTATAAGAATTGATCACTATCCTGGCTTCATACTAAAACAGCCTGTTTTAATCCTATTCAGACATTATACAATGTTACCACACTGTATTTAAGAAGCTATACTTGTGATAGAAATTTATAATTTTTAGAGGCAAGATTTCAGATTGTCATGTAAAATATATATTTAGTCCAAAGGAAAATTCTACTGAAGGAATCCTTACCAATGTTGTGTATACTATCTGGCCACAATATGAGAAACAAAAATATGCTTCTACAAGGCAAGTTTCTAGAAAACATCCAGATGGTAACAGAACTAGCGTGTAGGATCCCCACTGCTCCACCATTTGCACCAGGAAACTGTAATGAAAAATGAGTAAGTACATGAATTTGAACTTGTTCTTTTTATCATAAAGAACTTTAATTACTGAAATACTAAATTAATTGCCAGAATAGATCAGTTTTCTATCATGCAGACTAAAAACATTTAGTGTCATAAAGGTTGTTTGATTTTGCCTTGACCTAAGTAAGAGACTATTTCATGCAAGATCCCCATCCAACACCAATACAGTCCACTGAGGTACACTTGCCACTTTTCCTACTCTAACCCCTTTAATTTGCCTTTCCTCCTTCAGAAACAAACTATCCACCTTGTTTTTGAGAAATCATATTTCTTAAACTCAAGATAATCACTAATCTGAAACCTTGGACACCAGATGTATGTTTTATTTTTTTTGAGTTTAGTATAATGATGTGATACATATACTACATAATACATAGTAGCTGGGCAGGGCCTAGGTTAGGTCCCCAAATGAACATATTAATATTGGGTTGGCCAACAAGTTAGTTTAGTTTTTTCCATACAATGGCTCTAGTTGTATTTAACTTCATTAGAAAAAAATTTGTAAGATTGTATTGTGACAGCTGTCATATCAAAATTGTGAACTTTTATGCAGCCATTCTAATATTGAAGATGAAAAAAGATGCAACATTTTCCATGTACCATGCTTTATTATTTCAAAAAAGGTAAAAAGGCAACTGAAATGGAAAAAAAGATTTGTGTAATGTATGGAGAAGGTGCTATGACTGATTGAATCTGTCAAAAGTGGTTTGCGAAGCTTCTTAGTACTATTGATATTTTGGCTAAATTATTTTTTGCTGTGGGGCTGTCTTATTCATTGGAAAATGTTTAGCAGCACCCCTGGCTTCTACCCATTAGAAGCCAACAGCAGGAGATAGCTGACATGCTCAAAATATCCAAATCAGTAAAGTTACTGGTGAAAATGAAAACTGTGTCTTTTATTTTATGGAAAAAAAAAACTACACAGAATTTTTAACCAACCCAATACTTTTGTAGTAAAAGAACTATATTATCACTAAATGGGATAAAGGCTCTAAATAGCTCCATGCCAGTTTAGATATGCTTTTGATACCATACAACTTCAGCACCAAACACAGAAAACCCATTTGATTAATTTTTTGAAAGCTTTTTGGATTTCAGAATTGCAGACAAAAAGATTGTGGGCTGGTAACATGCATAAAGGATTCTTGGGAGGAAAGGCCTTTCCTATAAACTTTATATGAGATGAAGAGAAGTACCCACTCCCCTACTCCTCATACAGCTCTCAATTCTTTTATGACTCCTTATTTTTCAAACATACCAGACACACACATTCTACCTCCTAACACTGGCTTTTCATCTCTGTGGATGGTTTTACTCCTATCCACGCATGGCTCACTCTCTCACCTCCTTAAGGGCTCTGCTGAAATATCACCTCAGCAAGTTATTCCCTGACTACCCTACTTAAAAATTTAAAACTCCTTTCCTTACCAGCAGTCCCTGTCCTCCTCCCAGCTATATCTTTCTCCAAGGTACTTAATACAATTGGACATATGTATTCCACATTTACTTATTCACTTGCTGTCTTTCCCTGAAACTAGACTTAGAATGTTAGTTCCACAAAGATGGGATTTTAGTTTTATTTATTTGTTATTGTATCATCACATTTACAACTATGACTGGAATACAGTACGTACTCAGTACATGGCATCTGTACTCAGTATGTACTCAGTACATGGCATCTGAAAAGAAGAAGAGAGTATTATTTGCTTCTGCATACTTGGAAAAATGTTGAAATTACACCCCGCCCCCACACACACATACACGGGCTTCTAGGTACCAGAGCTAAAGTAATAAAACTAGCCAGGTTGCTTCCAATCTGGGGAGGAGCTGATGCAGAAATGGGAAAATAGGCCATAGGCGAGTCAAGTAAGGCAACTTCAAATGCTAATAAATGCTGTTACATAGTTGAAGGAAAGAAGCAGAATACAGAGTAAGGATTTTAGGCTGGGTGATCAAGAAAGTCCTCTGAGCTGATCCCTGAAAGACAGGCAAAATTCTGGGGAAAAAAGAGCTAGACAGAAGGAATAGCAAATGTAAAAGCCTGAGTGAGGTGTAGGGATAGGCTTGGCATTACAGAAAAGGTTGGGTGGCTAAGGCATAGTGAGCAAGGAGAAAGTGAGGTGAGGATGGAGAAGGAGGTAGGGACCACCTCAAAGGCCACAATAAGGAGTGTGAATACTTCAAGCGGAGTAGCAATGTGAATCAATTTACAAATTGAAGGGATCATTTTTGCTCTGTATGGAGTTGACTGGTAAAAAGGAAAGAGAAGAAACAATACCAGTTAGAAGTCTTTAACAGTGGTCCAGACAAGAGTTAATAGATGACTCAGGTTTTGGGCTCAAGCAAGTGTTTAGTAAAATGGGGAAAGACTAGTATAGAATAAACAAGCTATGTTTATTTGTTTGATTTTGGTTCATGTTTTGAGAAGTTGACAGGGAAGAGGAGTAGGAATAAAGAATTCTGTTAGCTAAGAGAGCTTTGACCTCTGTGAAGAGGTCAGGGTTAGAAAAATAAATTTAGGAATCATCAGCCTATAAAACCCATTAAAGGTTAATAAGAACAGATGAGATACTGTGAGAGAGTTTATATATATGAGAACATTAGTGAACTTAATACAAAGACCACATCAGACTTGTAAGACTCTTAAGAACTAATTTATTTTAAAATAGACAAACTATTAATTGTAGAAAATAGTAACATAGCAGTATTAAATGTGCAGTTTTAAGCAATACAAAAAAGCAATAAAGCTATATCTGGAGCCTTATTTAAGAAATCTTAATATGCTATCTCTGCAATTCCTAAAATTCAGGCATTAATTCTAACATGAACTTACTAGCAAAAGGCTCAGAAATACTGTAAGCACTTGACCTAAAAGCTAACTGATTTGTACAATATTCATGCAAAAATTAATGAGGAAAAGGGGTAAAGCATTCTAGTTCCTTGTTACCAAGATGACTGTAAAAAAAAAGTTTGAAACTTCGAGCACAAAATAAAATTTTGTTTTCTATTAGACCAGATTTCTTTTTACAAAGAGTTTAGACAAAGTGATTTTCCTAAAAGCTTGTTGATGCTGTCTTAAATACCATCTATTTTAAATTATACCATTTCTAAATAAGTTAATCACACAAGATATTTCAAATACACCTTAGGTGCCAGGAGGGAAAGCACCACTTTTACAATGTAGCTATTTTAAAATATTTGCAAAATATTAGAAATATTAATGCCTAACCCAAGGACCTTTGAATACATATTTGAAATTTTGAACTGGAAATAATGTGGCTTTGAATGTGCCAGTGTTAGACCATACTCACTTAAAATCAATAAATGATAGATGGATGCCGGCTCTAAAGATACATGGAAGCCATGTATCATTTCAGAGAACACACACACCTTCCCAAATTAAGAAGAACACTATAATTGCTGATATGCAATTAGGTGAATCTTTAAGAAAAATATTAAGACTCTTATAGTTAACAGTCTTATTTATAGAGTAAAATTACTTTGAATCTTGATTTTTCAGGACCCAGAAACATTACAAAGTATACTTTGTATATACTGTTATTAGGGTCCTCTATAGCAAACCCATAGCTGAACACTTCATCTTCCAAGTACTAGATGGATACTGTATGAATTCAGTAATCTGAATGGTATAAAAACTAAGAATACTATTAATAACCTTAATTTTAAAGCATGAGTTGGGTGAAGAAAAGAATCAAATTCTTAGAAGTCCTGAGGTATGAAATCTGTATCAGTAGTATGACAACATCCTATGTTTATAGTTTGCTTTCTGCTTGTATTTAAAAGCTAAACTTTATAAAACAAACACACAATACATCAGGTTCTATTGGTAAACTAAAACCTAATATGTAAAAATTTGTAATTATTTTCTAGTTTCTAATATCTGTTTTAGATGAAGAATTCAGGATCATTTGGGTAAGGGGCAGTCAGCCAAATTGTATTTGGAAGACAAGATATACTTTCTAAGGGTGTTTATGTTAAATTAAAAAATAAATATAAATTAATAAAAATAATAGCAAATATCACACATATGCCACAAGAGAAAACAAAGTATTCAGACAGGCATGGGTTGTTGGGACTCCCACTCCCAGGCATCCTTTGAAAATAGAAATATCTGCTATAACTTTTTAAATGGCAGGTTTTACACAACATTTTCAATCTTGTACAATAACAACGTATATTCTATCAACTACAGCATTGCAAATGACTTGGGAATCACCTGCACCTGTGCACTTTATATCCAGAGAGAGTTGAAGATAGGTATTAAATGTGGCTGTAAACAGAACCTGGGAGAGTTATACAGTTAGATCTGTGAGATAATGAAGCCAGAGGTGAACACTGCCACCAAAGCCATGCAATCCTCACTTTTCTTCCCTGTTGGAGATATCCATGCTATCATTCATTTTCTGCTTTTGCATTCGTGTTCGAGTAGATGCTGGAAAAAAGATGAAGAACTGTTAATGACACTGATGGCTCTAGTAAGTTGGCAAAGGCTACCATATGTGTTATGCTTATGCTGAATCAGTGGACCTCAGGGCCTTCCAAAAGCAGTGGTTTCCAATTTTTTTTTTAATCAAATATCCTTAGAGTTAAATTTATTCCAAGCATGTGCCACCGAAATATGTACATATATATGAATATGTATATGTGTATAAATTATAGAACACACATACTCCAAATAAACATTAAAGGTAGATGAGATAAAACCAGAAACCCTAGTATTTTCTTATATAACCCAGAAGGTAGTCTTACACACTACCAGGAATGCCCAACTTTGCAGTCCTATAGATAATGAGATGATGGGTTTTGAGTTTGACACTTGAGCAGAGCGGAATCCTGGGCTGGCCCAGAATGATGTGCTGAAATGAGTGATATTCTTGACAAAACTAGCAATTCCCTTTTGTTTAGAGATGGCTTGCAGGTACTGCAAAGACTATCATCTCACAGCTCATTCAGTGTGGAAATGGACATTTAAAATGTACACTATTACATCATAGGCAAGAACAAAACATTTCTTTGTTTTTATTGAATTTATTGGGGAGACATTGGTTAATATATTAGGTCTGTCCAGAAAAAGTCCAGCCATTGTTAATATAACAAGAATGGTTTGCATGACATCTTTGTAACCTGGCAGCCAAGGAGAGTGGACTGGACTGTACATGTGTGAACAATGATGACTTCACCCTAATACTCAGAGGGGGTGGTAGACACTCCTGACTGAGCATGTTTATTTACTGTGTGGCTGTCACACTTAAAATGACTGGGCAAGAAGAGCAATGAATCTGCATCAAATTTTGCTTTAAGCTTGAACATTCCTGAGGGGAAACTATTTGGATGATTTGGAAGGCTGCAGCTGTGGGCAACTAGTGGTTGGCAGCTTTATCATGGCAATGTGCCTGCTCATGCATCACTTCTTGTGCAGAGTTTTTTGGCAAAGCATCCAGTCATCCAGGTAACTCAGCCCTCTTATAGCCCAGATTTGGCACCCTGCAACTTCTGTTTTTTCCCAAAACTAAAATCATTTTCAAAAGGGAAGAAATTTCAGACCATTGATGAGATTCAGGAAAATACAATGGGGCGGCTGATGGAGACTGGGAGAACTATGTGCGGTCCCAAGGTGCCTACTTTGAAGGGAACTGAGGAGTCACTGCCCTATGTACAGTGCTTGTATCCTGTCTCTTCTTCAATAAATGTCTCTATTTTTCATAGGACATGGCTGGATACCTTATGCACAGACCACTTACAGGCTTCAGGTGTACAGTTCTACAACACATCATTTGTATACTGTATTATGTGTTCACCACTGTAAAGTCAAATCTCCTTCCATCATCATTTAACTCTCCTTTCCCTCACAGTTGTCTGTGTCTTTGAGGGTTTATTTATTTTGTATTTTTTGCTTAATCTCTTTCCCTTTTTCTCCTAGTCCCCTGGGAGAAACGCCTACCCCTACCCCTACATTGTCAGAACATTTCTTTTACATTATTTTAAAATTCTAACTTGATTTTAGTGGTGGGCAGGAGCTCTTCATAAAGAAACAAAGAATATTTACACTTGGAAAAGAAAGAAAACAAAAATTCTAAATCTCTCCCTGTGGCCCTTCCTCTCTGAGTAATCTAGCATTATTTGATGATCTTTTTTTGAATGCGGTTCTTTGAGGAAGCTGAAGAGGAGCCTAGAGAATTCCTTAGCTTCACCATTTAAAACTCCTGCTGAATCTCCCCAATTTTCCAGCTACACAAATCCCTGCATTTCAGCTGGGCAGAGGGAATTCACCACTATAGCTAAGTGTGTCCTCAGAAAATGTAGAGGACAGAAAATGTAGAAATGCTGTAGAGAAGGGTTCACTACAGCAACTGAACCCTTCTCTAAGAAAATATGCATGTTTTTACAGCTTTCTGCTCCCTTAATAGTTTATATCTATGGGCTCCATAATGCTTCCATGTGTTTTCAAGGCCTGATTTTGGTAATAAGCTTCATTTCTATCTTCACATACTGGGGTGGAAATGACACAATTATTTAAAAGTTAAAATAGGAGTATTTAGTCAAAATAAAATTCAAAAAGATTCATTTATAACAAAAAAATTTAAACTTTTGGTATATTTAGTTTTTTAAAAAATTTTATTTATTTATCTTTAGAAGGGAAGAGAAGGAGAGAAGGAGAGAAATATCAATGTATGGTTGCTTCTGGTGCATCCCCTGTGGGGAACTGGCCTGCAACCCAGGCATGTGCCCTGACATGGAATCGAACCGCAATCTTTTGGTTCACAGGCCTGTGCTCAATCCACTGACCTACACCAGCCAGGGCAGTATATTTAGGTTTTTTATAAAAGATTTTATTTATTTAGCTTTAGAGGGGAAGGGAAGGAGAGAAGGAGAGAAATATCAATGTATGGTTGCCTCTCATGGGTCCCCTGCTGGAACTGGCCTGCAACCCAAGCATGTGCCCTGACTGGGAATCAAACCACAATACTCTGGTTCGCAGGCCCACGCTCAATCCACTGAGCTATACCAGCCAGGGGTATATTTAGTTTTAATTGAAAAATTCAAACTAATGCACATAGGAAAAATGATTTAAAAAATCAAAATCATTCTTTTAAATTCTTTATATTTCAAAGTTAATGTCTACAGAGATGTTAAAAGAAAGCCTCTTTTTCAAAGGCCACACTTTAATTGATAATTTACTTATTGACATGTCCTATAACGTAGGAATCACAGTTTTAATACTACACTCATTTATGTTTGTCTTCTTTCCAAGTCCTAGCTCTTTATCCTATTAATGGATCTCACACCACACTATCATGAAATGTCACACTCACTATCATAACTACCTCTCTCTCTAAGACAACCTTGTAGCAGTTAGCACATGTTTATCTTTTTGTTGATGCACTTTCCACCTACTATACCTGGGTTATTCTTTTATAGTGTTAAGAGTAACTTAGGCTGGAATTCCATTTGCTTTAACATTTATATCCAAATTTATATCACTGTATAACTTCAAAAATGATCAGTGGTGGTTTTTATCAAAATTCTGATTTCCAGTAATGGAGAACTTCTGTTTTAAAGTTTGAAATCTTGCAAGTTAGGAAAGTTCAATAATAATTAGCAGAATAGAAGATTATTCTTTAAATAAGGGTTATGATGTTTATATATGCTAAGTTTGTAAAACCTTTCCTTATACCCAACACTCAAGTTCCTCATTAAAGTTCTGCTTCTAACCAAAGCCATTAATGCTCAACAAGTGGTTTTACTTCTAAGTGTTTCTCCACAAAAGATTTTAGAAAGGGTCAAGATGACCCTCACTTTGCATGATACATTTAAACTACAAATGTTTGTGCATGTAAATAATACATTCTTGATTAAATTATACTTTAAATGCATGAGCAAGTCCACTAATAGAAGGAATTATATGTAGTTATTCTTTTCTAATGTGAGAAGTTCTTTTGCAATGTAAACAATTTCATTTACATAAGGTGAAATGGTAAGTACTTACTCATTTCTGCCAGTTTCTGTTGAAATTTGGACTCGCCTGGGAGATGTTTGCTGCAGATGAAAAAATGCAAAATATTTCATATGTACTTCTACAATTAATATGTATAAATAGAAAAATCAAATTCCCAATAACTATAGTGTTTTACATGACTTATTTTATACTCTTATTTTAGTGAGTAGCTTTTAATTTCAAAGGTTTATAAACAAACCATCTAAAATATAAATGTCACAAATTTATGATCATATATAGTTTTTCAGTGGTCTTATAAAACACAATAGCTGATATTTCTTAAGAGTAAGTACTTTAAAATCTAATGTTAATCAAAAGTAAAATTTTATTAATATTTTATAAAAAATGATCAGATTTTAAACATGATATTTTGGTGCTTTTAACTCTTTGGATACAACCAAACCTACTGTGTAATCCTAACAATTTTTAAATAAAACTGGCATGAAAGGGGTTGGTGGAAGTTAAAAGGAGAGCTGACACTCTGAGTTCTCCAGATTACCAGTTCATCTACTGAGAAACATTCTGAAACTGCTCCTACCTTCCATCTGCTTCATCTGATCCTTCAATATCAAAGCGCAGTTTTTTTAGTGGTTTAGGAGGGTTGCTTCCTTCTGCACTTCTTTTGAGCACATGGTCACTGTTACACACCATCTGATTTATTTTCTGGAACTTCTCAGAAGTCTATGAATTACAGAATTCTGTATTTATTTTTTAAATACAAACATTTGGTAGTTACCAACTCTTAATTGTAGTTTGAAGTATGTAAAAAATCAGGCAGAGGTAATATCTACATCTGAACTTTTTGATTTACTGTACCAAGTGAGACAAATGAAGAACCTCAAAATCAGAGTAACAATTTACCCAATTAAATACCCACTCTTTTTAACTCTTCCTGTCTCTTTCCATGAGATGTTTCTACCAACAACACTGACTACTATTGTGAAAGTCCTAGCTCCTCAGTTTCAGAACACGCCCACACACCAAACCTGGGCTACCTCTTTCTCAGAAGCATATAAAGTTGAAACAGCTTTCTGGACCAAAGTTTTTGTCATATTTTTTTTTCTTGAGGGCAAACATAACCAGAGGAAGTAAGAATTTAATGAGATGAAGTGTCCAGTGAAGAATAATCTCACTTTTGGGGTACTATGTTGACAAGTTATATAGTTTGTATATTCTAAACTATCATTGATAACAGTATTTGTTGAAATGCTGCTAATTCATAAAGTTTTTAAAATAAAAAAATCAAATATCAAAAAGACTTAAGAATTTGAGTTCATCTATTATTACTGGAGATGGTTTGAGAGCTAATCTCCTAAAGGAGAATCCTGTCACAGCAAAGAATGTTTTGTTAAGAAATACCAAAGGAGGGGACAATACCTTATTTTATGCAAAGGAGAAACATGTAGAAAAATTCTATTTCTTATCTATATATTTCAGAAACAGAGTGAGGTGAATGAACATGTTCACTTGAACTAAAAAATGAGACCAGCCTTTCTGATAAAAATTAAATCTGAATGGGGATGGAAAGAGACTTGACTTGGGGTGGTGAACACACAATACAGGGTACAGATGATGTGCTGTGGAATTGTGCACCTGAAACCTATATAATTTTGTTAAGGAGTGTCACCCCAATAAATTCAGTAACAAGGAAAAAATAGTGGAAAAAAACTAAATCTGATTTGACTGATTGATTTCACAGTGAGGAATAGCTTTGCTGATTATGCTTTATTTTCCAGAAAATTAAATGCTAAAACAGGTTCTGATAGAAAATATGTTTACAGCACATTTATGTGACAGAAAGTAAATCCTGTGCACTCATTAAATTTATGATGATTTTTAGTTATTAGCTTTAAAATATGGAAGTATATATAATAACATATTATCAGTTCTCTTAAAGGTTATGGGAAGCAGGAAAGTATGACACACCTATTCTCTACATCTCCAGATCCAACTACACTTATGCCTGTGAGCTCGTTTGTGTAGCCTGACAGCTGTAGCCTACCCTGAGCTACATGTCACAGCACTGTATGGTTTGTAATATATGTCTTAACACCTGGTCTTTTAGTATCCAAACTTTTATCTTTCTCTAGTTATTTTACTTGGGGAAGTATGACAGACAGACTCTAGAATGGCTCTTACTAATCCCCAGCTCCTAGTGTTTACACCCTTGTGTTATTGTTCTCTCCTTGAATGTAGGTTTGTCTTGGAATGTCACTTCCAATATTAGTGACCAAAAGACTGTGACTTCCATCTTGCTCATTATTTCCTTTCCTTCCCTTCCTCTCTTAAACTTCCTACTCCAGCGAAAGCAAGCTGCTTTGGTATAAATAGAGTAGCCCTATGGAGAACCTCAAGTGGCAAGGTACTGATGGCTTGGGCAGATAGCCATGAAGGATCAGCCAGCAGCCACACAAATGAATTTGCAAGAAATCCTCTTCCATTTGAGCCTTGAGATAACTGCAGCCCCAGCTGATAGGTTGATATATATATATGAATGTATGTACACACACATACATGCACTACATAATCTCAAAGGTGTTTATAAAACATCTGACTTTGACTCTGATATGTATATTTTCTAAATTCTATGGAACACGCTTGGGATGGGTATTTAAATAACAGCACTTGTAAATTCAAATTATAGAACCCTTTAATTTCTTTTTATAGTTACAGCGCATGCATGTCACTGTATTTCATAGAAAGAAAATACTCACCCCAAATGATTCACCAATGGATACTAAGATTCTGTCAAGTTAAGAAAAAAATACAAATTAGTAATAAAAATCATATACAACTTTGCAGAGATGAACATACACTCAGCATGGTGAATTATCAGAAATACAAACTCAAGGGTTTCACTTACCCTTAGAACCATTGATAAATCATAGTCATTAAAGGCTTGATCTAACAGTACTAGTCTAGTCATATACTGAGCTGGTCTCTTAGATTTTTAAAGCAAAAACTCTATGTCTGCAAGAGCATATTTTGCCTTTGTCCACATTTAAAGAGAGTAAAAGAAAATGTTAAGTTTATGCCTACTTAATTCTTCATAAACCAATGGGTAAGCTATCAATTACAATTTCTTTCATATTTTTCATTAAAAATTCATGATATTAAGCAATAATCAATTCTAATTAGGATATATATTGATATATAGAATAAAGGCTAGTTATCCTATATCCTAGAATCAGAAATCTCTATTAGTCTGTTTGGCCTTGTTTGAACTATATAATACATGATTTTGATGATAAAGCTGAAGAAGAACATTAGCTGACAAAACAAAGATTTGATGATATACACATATAACAGATATACAGATTTTATTGTCCTCCAATTCCTTGATAAGTAGCTATCAATCTCTACATATTTGATTAACCAGAATACCTAAATATGCTAGATAAGCAGAGTGATAACAATCTAGTGAACAAACTGAACTAATAAGCAAAATAGAGGCAAATTCATAGAGAGCAGGCTGACCCCTCTGGTGGGAGGCAGGGTTGCTTGGGGGTGGAGGGATCAAGTGAAAAAGAAAAAGGACTCATGAGCATGGACAACAGTGTGGTGATTACGGTGTGGGTGGGTGAAGGTGGAAGAGAGTGTAAGGGGGATAGATGGTACTGGAAAAAATACAATAAAAAATCAACTGCTAAACAAAACATGCTGTCTTAATGCTTGATCAATTCCTGATTTATCAGGAATTTCATGTGACTTTTCTGCTAATAAAGGACCCCTGCTAACACAGAAGTGATTTTCACTAGGATCAGCAAATAGCCATTATTATCAGCACAATATAGATTAAATATCATTATTAAAAGTTTACTCTGGGGTACATTTTCATGTTGAAATGTGGGACTGTATAAATTAAATAGACATGGTATGGCATCTTACCAGCTTATAATGTAAGTTGTAGATTTTAGTACATAGTTACTAAAAAAATAAACAAAGGATGGTATGATGAGACACAAGACCATTTATATCATTTGCCAATTATTTTCTATTTTATCTTTTCCTGTGGAGTTTTAAGTTGTATGATGAGTAAGCACACCACACAAATATTAATATTTTCTAAGGAGTTAATATCTTCCCTCTCCTTGTCTTCTTTTCTTGCTAAGTACAACTGTATGGGCTGACAATTTCTGAGATGAGATTACATTAAGTATTCTTGCTAATCTGCCTCCCACTTTATATAATAGTCAGTTTCAAATAGGCCATGGCACTTCAAAGCCAGAAAGCAGTTGTGGTTGGACATGAAATATAATATAATGATTTATAGCTGCATAGAATCTTTCTTTCTTTTAAAGACTTTATTTTTAGAGAGAGGGCAAAGGAGGGAGGAAAGAGAGAGAGAGAAAAACAATCATGTGTGAGAGATACATCCATCGGTTGCCTCTCATATGCACCCATTTGGTGAACAGCCTACAACCCAGTCATGTGCCCTGACTGGGAATTGACCGGCCACCTTTCAGTTCACAGGCCAGTGCTCGTTCCACACAGCAACACCAGCCAGGGCCATAATCTTTCATCTTAACATTTAAAATTGCTTCATTATCATTATATCCCTGATCTATAACACCTTTCTGAGGTGGACACAGAGAACTGCCCATGCTGATAATAAGGAAGCCACAGGAAATTAGGGATGAACTTCTAAAGACTTAGTCATCTACCTTTAATCAGCCATCCACAATTTATAGTAGCAAGAAGAACAATTCCACAGAAGAGTTTACAGGACATTTAATAAACTACAGAATAAAAAATACTAACCAAAAGTAATCTCTTTGTTTAGTAGCCTGGCTAACAAAAATATGATTTGAAACCTATTACCAACTGGTTCTCAGACTGTTTAAAAAAAAAACAGACCCCAGCATCCAGAAAAGTTGATGACTAAATTTGCAAACCTACCTAACTAAGCAAATGATCTTTCTTTCCTCACAAATTATTATCATGTCACTTAATATAAATAAGCCAATTAGGGATGCCAGAATATAGCTTATTTTAAATGAAGAAAGCTTTATGATTTTATGCTTGAATCAAAATAATCCCCTCTTATTTCTTAGCACTTCTTTAAAGATAAAACACAAACCTTGATCTTGGAGTCATTTTTGTTGGTGTTGGCAAACCGTCTGAAATCTTACATGGATTCTTCAGGGGTGATATATAGATGTTTCCTCCAGGAACCCGTAAAGGTGAACTGGAAAACTTGTAGGGGCTTCGAGGAATGTGAGGTATGGGTGACAAAGTAGGGGGCTAGAGCAAAAGCAGAGGCAGATTATTTATTTAATGTCTTAGTGAGATCTGTTGTTTTATAATTAGATTTTTCCAAACAAAGGACACTTTTAACATACCCTGGTGGAAGCATACTGCAAAATATTTGTTTTCAGTCTCTGCATAAAGACTGAGTTATAGAATACTATAATAGAATCATATTCCTCTTCTCTGATCAAAACCCGTTTGAATGTCTGAGGAAGAAGAATAAAAATACTTGTTAAATGAATTTGGGAGTTTATGTTTAGATTTTGTCTTTTTTTAATAGTTCATAATACTTTTCAACAGTAAGAAACACATATCATACAGAAAAAAATAATCTGAAAATGCTTTCTTAGGCTTGGGTTATTGCAGCGGTATAGTATTCCTTATTCACTAGATAATATAAATTTGTGTATTAAAAAGCATTAATTTTCCAATTCTATTTTAGTTACAAATAACTAACCACTAATATAAAAGTAAAAAATTAATATGTGAATTTATATAAGGTTAGACTATATGATCTAATTAATGACTGAAGTTACCGACATTACAGATATGGATATAACCCCCAAAATTATTACCATGGACAATTACTTACCTCCTGAACAGCATGAGGGAGTTCCTTATAAGCTGTTACAATGATTTTGAATTTAAGGTCTATATTCTTTACTTTGCATATGCCATACATGGAACACATCATAATCTAATAAATAAATGTAATGTGAAAATAGTCAGAATTTTGTAACATGGGCATGTTCTAAAAAGCACTTATCTTTCTTTTTACCTTAACATAGAAATTCAATTTCCTAAAGAATTATCTTTTCCCATCCTGAGCTCAGTTTGAAAGTCTATGTGAAGTATTTAACCCCAATTCTATTTAAAGAACTATGTGAATTGTAAATTCTATGTAAACAGTCAACCCTTGATCATGTGGTTTGTGAATAATCCTAACTTTTGCTCCCATCCCTTAGATATTGCCCAGAAGATAGATGAAACTGGAATCAGTTAGCTGTGTAACTAGCACTTTAAAAAAAAGCCAGTGTGAAAAGGATCAAACTATTAGATAAAATAATATTCATACATTTGATGGTAGTGGTAAGGGAGATGTAATAATAAAAGGGGATCAGAGAGACTCTTGTACTGTTGATAATGTTCTGTTTTTTCCAAGATCAGGGGAGATCAAGAGCATTCAGGGTGGTGTGGCCGTATATAATGTTCTGTTTCTTTATTTGGATGCTATATATATGGGTGAGTTCAGGTGATGAATTTACATTAAGGTGCACCCTTAAGATATATGGATTTTTCTATATGCATCTTACATTTCAAATAATATTTTTAAATGCAAAAACAAGACTTTAAATGATTCCCTGTGACATTAAAACATCAAACTTTCTTAATTTGTATGAATTTTATTACCTAGTTCATATTTTCTGAAACATTCTTGCTCACATCTACTATTGCTAACAATTCCTATGCATGCATCCTACCAGCCCCAATCCTCCTATTCCTGCCATTTAGAAGGCCATTCTGTATTCTCTTTGCTAATTCACATTTTATTTCTACTCCAACACTTTACCTAAGGCACCTCTCACAAAAATGTTTTTGATTCCAGAAAGCTAATTTCTTTGGAAATCCTTAGCCCTACAGTAAGGCAGTAGAAACAAAAGGCAATAAATGTCTACTTTAAAAAATCCAATATATTAGAATTTATACATCCAAATATCTGGTAAAATATACATATTTTTAGGTTTTACACAATAATTCACCTTTTGCTAAAAAACTTTTACTGGGAACATTACTATCAACCTTACTGCCAGAAATAAAAGGATTATAAGGGAATATTATGAATAATTATATTAAACATACAGATACCTAAGACAAAATAGAAAAATTTATAGAAGAACACAAACTACCAAAACTGACTCAAGAAGATCTAAGCTTGAATTAGCAATAAAAAATTTTCCACAAACAAAAGCCCAAACCCAGATGGCTTCACTGGTGAATTCACTGGTTAATTCTACCAATTGATATTGAAGAATAAATATCAATTCTTCACAAACTGTTCCAAAAGTAGAGAGGAGGGGACACTACCAACTAAGTCTATGAGGCTATTAGTTCTCTGATACCAAAGCCATACATCATAAGAAAATTGTTAACATCTCTATGATTACAAATATAAAAAATTTCAATAAAAGCAAGTTGAATTCAGCAGCATTGTTGATATACTGTGACTAAATGGGATTCATTCTAGAAAGGAAAGGCTGGTTTAACATTTAAAATTCAACTAATGTAATAATATCCTAGGTATCAATACAAGAAGAAAAACATTTATCATTTCAATAGATACAGAAAAAATTACAAAATTCAACATACTTTCATGATAAAAGCACTCAATAAACTAGAAATAGAAAAAAACTCCTTGACATGATAAAGGGCATATATAAAAAAACACTGTGGCTAACAACAGATTTAATGTTTCATTAATAATGAATGCCTTCCCCAAAGATCAGAAACAAAAAGAGGGTGTCGTCCCTTCTCACCACTTCATTCAGCACTGTATTGGGAGCTCTAACCAAGGCAATTTAGTACATAAATAAAATGAAAGACTAGTAGATTGAAAAGGAAGAAGTAAAATGATCTCTATTCACAGAAGACATGATTCCAATATTGAAATCTTAAGGAATCCACCAAAAATTATTAGAACTTATAAACAACTTTGGCAAGGTTGTAAAATAGAAGATCAATATACAAAAATCAATTGTATCTCAATACACTTGTAATGAACAATCTGAAAAAGAAAGTAAGGAACCAATTCTATTTACAGTAGTGTTAAAAAAAAAACCCAAAATACTTAGGGATAAATTTAACAAAAGAAGTGTAAGACTTGTACTCTAAAAAATTTTAAAAAACATTGTTGAAAGAAATTAGGGAAGATTTAAATATATGGAAATACATCACATATTAATGGACTGCAAGACAATGTTGTTTTTGACAGTACTCCTCAGACTGACCTATGATTCAGTGCAATCCCTATCAAAACTCCAGCTGGCTTCTTTGTAGAAATTGACAAGCCAGTCCAAAAATTCATATAAAAATGCAAGCTTCAGAACAGTCAAACCAATCTTGTAAAAGAGCAAAATTAGAGCACTCACACTTCCCTATTTCAAAACTTACTAAAAAGCTGCAGTAATCAAGACAGTGTTGTAGTGGCATAAGAAGGGACATATAGATCAATGAAACAGAAGAGACCAGAAATAAACATTTACAGACTTATGGTTAATTGATTTTTCAACAACTCTCAACAGTGAAAGAAAAGATTTTTCAAGTTATAGTACTGGAACAACAGGTATCCAAGTACAAAAGAGTAAAGTTGGATTCCTAACTCCCACCATATACAAAAATTTACACAAAATGGAACAAAATCTCAATGTAAGAGAAAATTAGGGATAAATCTTCATGACCTCTGATTTGGCAATGGTTTAATAAATATGACACCAAAAGCACCAGTAACAAAAAAAATATAGAACACCATCAGAATTAAACTGAACACCAACAGAATTAAAAACTTTTGTGCTTCAAAGGATACCATCAAGAAAGTGAAAAGACAACTCAGAGAATGGGAGAAAATATTTGCAAGTGACATATCTAATAAGGGACTTGTATGTAGAATACATAAAGAACCTTTACAACTCAATAATAAAAATACAACTCAATTTAAAAATACACAAAGGATATTTCTCCACTGAAGATATTCAAATGTCCAATAAGCACATGAAAAGATTATTAATCAACATCATTAGCTATAAAGGAAATGTAAATAAAAGAGACAGCTACTTCATATCCACTAGGATGCTTATATTAAAAAAAGGCAAATAGGTTGATAAGGATGTGGAGAAACTGCAACCTCATATGTGGCTGGTAGAAACATAAAATGGTATAGCCATGTTGGAAAGTAATCTGGTCATTCCTCAGAAGGTTAAACATAGAGTTACCATATGACCCAGAAATTCCATGCCTAGGTAAATACCCAGGAGAAATGAAAACATATGTCCACATAAAAACTTGTACATGAATGCTGATAGTAACATTACTTACAATAGCCAAAAAGTAAAAACCAAATGTACACCAACTGATGAAAAGATAAACATGATATATCCACACAATGGATTATTTGGCAATAAAAAGGAATGAAATACTGATAAAAGCTATAACACAGATGAACAATGTACTTAGAACAATGAAACACTGTATTAAGTGAAAGAAGCCCGACACAAAGGATAACATATTATATGATTCAATTTGTAAGAACTGTCCAAAATAAGCAAATCTATACAGATAGAAAGTAGATTATTGTTGCCTGGAGCTGGAGATGGTGGGATATAGGAGGGTGAGTGCCAAAGGGTATGAGGGTTTCTTTTTTGATGTGATGAAAACAAAATGTTTTAAAATTGACTTTGGTAATGGCTGTACAACTTTGTGAATATACTAAAAACCAGTGAACTATACAACTTTATAAGGGTATGGCATATGATATCTCAATTAATCTGTTAACAAAAGAATATTCTTATTATCCTGTTTACAGAGAGGAAAAAGAAACATACGAGAGAATGTTCTCTGTAAATTAACTCATTCATTTGTTAGTTCATTCAGTCATTCAATAGGCACTGTTTTATATCAGTTGGTTCTTAAGTCTCCTGCTTTTTGCAATGCTAGAAATAAAATCTAGTTTATCACAACATAGAATAACCTATGACAAACAATGTCTTCAGTAATTTTATAAGATCTTTCACTTTATTAAGTAAGTAGAGTTACTGAAATACTCCCAGGCTCTTATTTGTAAGAATAACAGCAAAAATATAAAATATAGCCAAAAAGTAAATATATATTAAGTCTACAAACTGATCTAGTTTATTTGAATTTGATCTTTTCTTAAGATGTCCCCAGAAGCTCTCTAAAAAAGGTAGCAGCTTCCCAAATGCCTGTTCCCATCAGTAGCATTCTTAAGGTGCCTGTTGACTTAGCATTTTGCGAAGTTCTAGACCCCAGAGCACCAGGGCTGGCTGCCAAGGAAACTGCTCGTAGCAAGCTACCAATGGGCAAAAAGGCTACTCTTCAAAGGCCCTTGCTCAAACCTGTGAAATAGGTTGTTTGAACTTCAGCACTGGACAGACTTGTATAAAAATAAAATCCTTACAGCCAATAAAAATGTGTGTGCCAACTCTAAGCTGGTAAATACTTTCTTAAATAATGCCTGATTCTGTTAAAATGCCCTTCAATTACATATTATCATATACGTTTTATTGACATAATAGATAAGAAAAATGTAGAGTTCAGAAATCACTCAGATATATCCACTGGATCACCAAACTGTATCCCACATCTGTACTAAGGCAGTGAATTTCACCCCACCTCATATCATTTCACTTGAGCCATATCCTTCTAGGGCACCCTAAAGTAAGGCACAGAACACTGATTCTCTGATGACTTAGAGTGACATTTCAGTTCCCAAAAGAGTCCTCTCAGGACTGATGTATCCAAAAGTAGGTAACCAGGAAACTGACAAACTGAACTTCACAGTTTGCAGCACAATTATGAGGAACAGATACTTCTAGTTGTCGAGGTAGTATCCCTTTTCCCTTTCCTCATAACTTAGGATATCCACTTTTTTACCTTAAAAAAAGAAAATTAAAAGCAAAAATAAATCAATGGGACTATATAAAACTAAGAAGCTTCTGTACAGCAAAAGAAAACAACAACAAAACAAAAAGGCAATCAACAGAAGAAGATATTTGCAAACAATATCTCCAAACAGGAGTTAATATTCAAAATATATAAAGAACTCATATAACTCAACAATAAAAAATAAAAAATTCAATTGAAAAAAGAGCAGAGGATATAAACAGACACTTCTCTGAAGAAGACATACAAATGGCCAAAAAACATGAAAAGATGCTCAACTTCACTAGCCATATGCAAATCAAAACTACAATGAGATACCACCTCACACCTGTTAGAAAAGCTGTTATCAACAATACAGGTAATAACAAGTGTTGGAAAGGTTGTACAGAAAAAGGAACCCTCATTCACTGCTTGTGAGAAGGTAAACTAGTATAGTCAACCTGGAAAACTGCATTGAGTGTCCTGAAAAAAAAGTTACCATATGATGCAGCAATCCCTTTTCTGGATATCTACCCCCAAAATTTGGAAACATTTATTCATAAAGATATATGCACCCCTATGTTCACTGCAATATTATTCATAATGGCCAAAGCATGAAAACAACCAAAGTGTCCTGAAGATGACTGGATAAGGAAGATGTGGTACATGTACAATGGAATACTATTCACCCATAAGAAAAGATGAAATACTATCATTTGTGACAACACAGATGAATCTTGAGAATATCCTGCTAAGTGAAATAGGTCAGAGGGAAAAAGTCAAGAACCATATGATGTCACTCATCTATGGGATATAAAAGTGAACCTCATAGACACAGACAACAGTAAAGGGATTACTAGAGGGAAAGAGTGGTGGGAAAAATGTAGAAAAGGGTAAAAGGAATCAAATAAATGGTGACAGAAGGTGATTTGACTTTGGGTGAGAAACACACTATACAATATACAGATGATGTATTATAAAATTGTACGTTTAAAACCTGTATCACTTTATAAACCAATGTCACCCCAATAAATTTAATAAAATTTTTTAAAAAGAAAAAATCATAAGTAGTTAACAAATAAGTAGAAGAAGAGAAGGTGAAGTGTATTCTTTTCTTACCTGGTCCAAATGCCTATCTCTCATGAGTTCATACTCATTTTGCAGTGTGTGCTGGAAAAGAGTCCAGATGATATGTTCTAGTTCTGGGTGGTCAGACAGAAGACGTGCACACAGGGTATTTAGTCGAAGATATGCTAGTCGGTACACTTGGAGAGACAAGGAGAATGAGTTAGGTGTACCGTTCATTTTGAATTACCAGTGCATTTTTCCCCAAAATATTAAATAGCTACAACCATAATGTTGTTAAATAGAATTTTAACAATAACCTAATTTCTACCAATATTTTCCTTATGAATAAATTATTACTAGTCTTACCATAGTGCTAGGTACATAAAAGGCAAAAATAATACTTGATGAATTAATTATTGCACCATAAAACTGAGGCAGAGTGGAAGATGAAGGAAGACAGATCATAAGATATTATTAAATTAGACAACACGCATAGGGTTTGTTTCAGTTCTGTTGGTAACCACTCATCACAGATATTAGAAATTCTCACTCTCAGTATTCAAGAAGGAACGTTTTAAAAAAAATAATGGAATTTTCAGTGTTTTAATTTTTCCATTCTTAAAAACAAAAAACAAAGTGCATTTCTCTACTAAATGCCAATGGCACATACTCTGTTGAGAAATAGTAGGAACGTACCACTAATGGGTAATGTGGCTGTGATAGAAACCTTAAGGATCTAAGCAGTATTTAAAAATAGTACTGGAATACAGGTTTGGAGAAAAGGATTTCACAAAATTGAATTTTCTTCCATTTAACTATGAATACAGTTGGTTTAAATATAACTTTAAAAGACTTCCATAGGTGAGGAATCCAAGGTGGTGGTGGAGTAAATGGAAGCTACACTAATTTCCTCCCAAGATCAATCTGGAACTGGAACTAAATTGTAGAGATATCATCCAGAATAAGCAACTAAACCCTAGCTGGAGAGAAGCCTTATAACCACCGATAGGCAGGAAAACCCACTTCATCACAATAAGACTGGTAGGCAGTGCACAGGAGACATGAAAGGGCTGTCTGGGCTCCCAAGGGGGGCAGGTGGAGTGCAGAAGGGATATTTCATCAGGTAGGGGATTCCCTCTGAGAAGGGTGGGCTCTAAACTCCAACCTGGGCTCCCCAGCCTATAGCATCAGAGGTGGAAGGAAACCAAGATAACACCCAGCTGTGAAAAGCAGGAAGGTTTCTGTTTGCCAGGGAGAGACAGATGGAGATGCAGAGAGCCTCTTAACAAGCCAATGCACAAAACTTCATTGTAGCCACTTACCCTGGGCTCCAGCAGAGGGAGGGCAGAGTGGACTAGGATTGCTTGAGGAGAGTCTGGGGTTGGTGGCTTGGGGAGACTACCGAAGGAACAGCTGCCAGGATCCCTATACCGAGTCATCCCCTGTACTGCAGGAGCCATTACTTTTAGGCAGACCACTCTTCTCTGAATGGCACTGCCCAAGGGGACACAAAACCCCTGCCCTCAGAAATTATTTTGCCCAACCCCCAGGGTGTTTAAGCCTGACTGCTTGATTAGATTAACACCTGATTGGCTAAGTGGCTGATTAGTTTAACAAAGCAGCCAAAGTGGGAAGACAAAGAAACAGACCCCAAATGAAAGAAAGAACAAGTGAATTAACCAAAAAAACTAGATGCAATGGAGGCAAGCAATTTAACAGAAAGAGAGTTCAGAGTAATGGTTATAAAGATAGCTAACAGTGTAAAAAAGACATAGAAACCATAATATAGGAACAGTCAGAAATAAAGAATGCAATAGCTGGAAAAAAATACACTTGAAGGAATAAACAGTAGGGTAGATGAAGCAGAGGACAGAATCAGTTTTGGATGACAAGATAGGAAAAAAGCACCCAGACAGAGAGAAAAAAAAATTAAAAGAATGAGGAGAGCTTAAGAAACATTTTGGACCATGCAAAAGCCAACAACATCAGCATCATGGGAATACCAGAAGGGAAAGAGAGTAAGCAAGGGATGGAGAACTGATCTGAAGAAATAATGACTGAAAACTTTCCTAATCCGGTGCAGGAAAAAGTCACAAAAGTCAAGGAAGATCAGAGAGTCCTAAACAAGTTGGCCTCAAAGAGGCCTACATTGAGACACATCATAATTAAAATGACAAGGCTGAAAGACAAGGAGAGAATCCTAAAAGCTGCGAGAAAAAAGCAGGGAGTTACCTACAACAGACCACCAATTAGACCGGCATCTGAACTCAACAGAAACATTTCAGGCCAGTAGGGAGTGATGTGAATATTCAAAGTGATGAAAAGCAAGGACCTACAACTAAGGCTACATTAACCAGTAAGGCTATCATTTAAGATCGAAGGAGAAATAAGGAGCTTCTCAGACAAGTAAAGGCTAAAGGAGTTTGTTAACACCAAACCAGTGCTGAAACAAAGGTTAGAGGGCTTGCTTTAAGAAGAAGAAAAAAAAAAAAAAAAGAGAAAAAGAAAAAAAGAGGAAAACAATATAACAATAAAATGTCACTATATACCTATCAATAATCACCTTAAATGTAAATGGCTTAAATGCTCCAACCAAAAGACAGAGGGTAGCTGAATGAAAAAGAAAATAAGATCCATATATACACTGCCTCCAAGAGACCTATCTCAAATCAAAAGATGCACACAGACTAAAAGTAAAGGGTATGGAATATAAAGATATTCCATACAAATGGAAAGAAAAAAAGTTGGGATAGCAGTACTTACATCTGACAAAAAAGACTTTCAAACCAAGGATGCAATAAGAGACAAAGAAGGACACTACATAACGATAAAGGAAACAATCCAACAAGAGGAATATAACCTTAATAAACCTTTAGGCACACAATATAGGAGCACCCAAATATGTGAAGCAAATGTTTTGGGTTTTTTTTGCATTCTATGTATATATTGATTCAGGCAAATTGACATCTTTTCAACACTAAGTTTCCCAATCATGGATAAGAGATTTAAGTTTTAAGATTTTTAAAGACATTCAGTTCACAATTTTGCATGTTTTTCCCCAGCAAATATTGATGGATGTAGAGATTGAGATTAATACAGTCATAGCTGGGGATTTTAACACCCCAGTAACTTCAATGGGTATATCTTCCAGGTAGAAAATCAACAAAGAGACAGAAGATTTAAATGACACAACTAGATCAAATAGATTTAACTGATATCTTCAGAGCATTTCACCCCAAAGCAGCAGACTATATATACTTTTTAAGTGCACATACAGAAAGACTCTCAATAAATTTAAGAAGATTAAAATCATATTAAGCATCTTCTCTAATCATAATGGTATGAAAACTAGGAATCAATCACAAGAAGAACACTGAAAAATACACGAAAGACATGGAAGCTAAGTAACATGTTATGAAAAAATGAATGGGTCAACAATGAGATTAAGAAGAAATTGAAAGATACTTTGAAACAAATGAAAATGAGGTCATAAGAATCCAAAATCCGTGGGACACTGGGAAAGCAATCCTAAGAGGGAAATTCATAGCATGACAGGCCTATCTCAAAAAAAAAAAAAACAAAACCCAAGAAAAAGCCCAAATAAACAATATAACTTTACACTTAAAGGAACTTGAAAAAGAACAACAAACAAAGCCCAAAGTGAGTAGAAGAAAGGAAATAATAAAGATTACAGCAGAAATAAACAAAATAGACTCTAAAAAAATACAAAAG
The DNA here is from genome assembly GCF_021234435.1 of Artibeus jamaicensis. Lineage (NCBI taxonomy): Eukaryota > Metazoa > Chordata > Mammalia > Chiroptera > Phyllostomidae > Artibeus > Artibeus jamaicensis. Next base: position 1,066,980 of record NW_026521822.1, read on the forward strand.
ACAAATGTACCCAAGATCTGGTCTTCTGAATATAAACAAGATGGATAAAACTTTAACTATATTTATCAAAAAGAAAAGAGTAAGGATCAGAAGTGAAAGAGGAGAAATAACAACTGACATGAAAGAAATACAAAGCATTGTAAGAAAATATTATAAACAACTATATGCCAAAAAACTGGACAACCTGGATGAAATGGATAAGTTCTTAGAAACATACAATTTCCAAAAACAAATCAGAAAGCTGAGAGAGTCTGAACAGACAGACTGCACCTAGTGAACTGAAGCAGTAGTAAAAAAACTCCCAACAAACAAAAGCCCTAGACCAAATGGCTTCACAGGTGAATTTTACCAAATATTCTGAGAAGAACTAACACCTCTCCTTCTCAAAGTATTTTATAAAACCAAAGGGGAGAGATGGTTTCTAAAATCATTTTATGGGGCCAACATTATCCTAATTCCAAAACCAGATAAAGTCACTACAAAAAAAATTTATAGGCCAATATTACTGATGAATATAGAAGCTAAAATCCTCAACCCCCCCCCCCCAAACTGAATACAGCAATGCAGCAAAAAGATCACATGCCATGACCACATGGGATTTAGTCTACGAATGCAAGGTTGGTACAACATTAGCAAATCAATAAATGTAATTCACCACATAAAAAAATAAAGGATAAAAACCACACAATCATATCAATAGATCCAGAAAAAACTTTCAATAAAATCCAGCACCCATTTATGATAAAAAAAAAAAAAAACCTCTCAGCAAAGTGAGAATAAAGGGAACATACCTAAACACAATAAAGACCATATATGGCAAACCCACTGCAACAATATGGATGGACCTGGAGAACATTATGCTAAGTGAAATAAGCCAGTCAGAGAAAGACAGATACCATATGATTTCACTCATATGTGGAATCTAATGAATAAGTGAATTAACAACTAAAACAGAGACAGACTCATAGAGCACATGACAGATAGTAGGGGTAGGGGGAGGTTAGGGGTTGGAGGGATTAAGTAAAAAGGAGAAAGGGTTCATGGACATGGAAAATAGTATTGTGACTGCTGAGGGGAGGGGAGCAAGAGGACTAAATGGTAATGGAAAAAAAGATTAAATGAAAAAAAAAACCAACTTCCATAATGTAATCAGAATTTTTCAGTTAACAATTTATCTCAGTAGTTCTCAAACTTTAGTGTGTATCAGACGTGCTTGGAAGGCTTGTTAAAATAAGGATTTCCTCTGTCCTAACCCGCCTCATCCTGGAGTTTCTGATTGAGTAGTTTATTTTCCTTTCTTTTTTTAAAAATTTTTTTTATTGATTATGCTGTTACAGTTGTTCTATTCCCCCCTTCATTCCCCTCCACCCTACCCTCCCCGTCCCCACCATTACCCTCCCTTTAGTTTATGACCATGTGTCTCAAGTTCTTTAGATTCTATATTTCCCATACTATTCTTGCCTCCCCATCTATTTTCTATCTACTGTCTATGCTACTTATTTTCTGGACCTTCTCCCCCCATCTCCTCCTCCCACTCCCCTGTTGCTAACCCTCCTTGAGATCTTCATTTCTATGTTTCCACTCCTGATCTAGCTGTCCTTTTAGTTTGCTTTTGTTTTAGGTGTGGTTGTTAATAACTGTGAGTTTGTTGTCCTTTCACTGTTCATATTTCTTTAACTTCTTTTTCTTAGATAAGTCCCTTTAACATTTCATATAATAAGGGCTTGGTGATGATGAACTCCTTGAATTTGATCTTATCTGAGAAGCACCTTATCTGTCCTTCCATTCTAAATGAAAGTTTTGCTGGATAGAGCAATCTTGGTTGTAGGTCTTTGGTTTTCATGACTTGGAATACCTCTTTCCAGCCCCTTCTTGCCTGTAAGGTCTCTTTTGAGAAATCTGCTGACAGTCTGATGGGGACTCCTTTGTAAGTGACTGTCCCCTTAGCTCTTGCTGCTTCTAGGATTCTCTCCTTCATTTTAATTTTGGCTAATGTAATTATGATGTGCCTTGATGTGTTCCTTCTTGGGTCCAAATTCTTTGGGACTCTCTGAGCTTCCTGGATTTCCTGGAAGTGTATTTCCTTTGCCAGATTGGGGAAATTCTCCTTTATTATTTGTTCAAATAAGTTTTCCACTGGTGGCTGTGCCTTTCCCCCTTCTGGTCCCCCTATAATTCGGATGTTGGAGCGTTTAAAGATGTCCTGGAGGTTCCTAAGACTCTCCTCATTTCTTTGAATTCTTGCTTCCTGACTCTTTTCTGTTTGGCCATTATTTGCTTTCTTCTGGTCCACTCCATTGATTTGAGTCCCAGTTTCCTTTTCATTGCTATTGGTGTCCTGTGCAATTCCATTCATTTCAATTAGTTTCGCCTTCATATATTTGTCTAATTTGTGGCTATAATCAACCAGTTCTGTGAGGATCCTGATCACCAGTGTTTTAAACTGTGCGTCTGAGAGTTTTGCTATTTCTTCATCGCTTAGATCTATGGGGTGTGGGGCTTTGAGATCTTGCAACATTTTTGGTCTGTTCTGGCCCTTTAAGTGTGAGAAGAGGTGCCTTGGACTCCCAGGTTGCTGGGTTGTGACGCTGTATGTGGGGGCGTGGTCAGAGCGGGGAAATGGCGGCGCCCTCCACTGCTGCTAGCCGCGGGGACCCGCCGGCCCCAGTCCAACCGCCCACTCCCTCGCCTGTCCGCTCTCGCACAAATGGGCGACCACAGTGAACACGCAGCCCCGCTCCCCAGCTGTCTCCTCCGTGGTCGCTCGCCTAGTGGCTCGCTGGGTCGCTCACTAGGTCCAACCCTGCGCCTGGATTCCATGCATCTGGATTCCGCGCCTGAGTCTGTCTGACCGAGTCGTCCTGTGCAACCCCTCACCAGCCGCTGGTTTCGCCCCTTACCGGTCAGGCTGAAGAATTTGTTGTTAACGGACTTCCGAAAAGTTCAATTTTCCGTGTTCTGGCTGTGTTTTCTGTTGCTAATATTTAGTTGTCTCTAAACTTGGTTGTGTGAGAAGGCACGGCACATCCACCTATGCCTCCATCTTGGCGGAAGTCCTATTTTCCTTTCTATAACTTTCCAGGTAAGTTGGATTCTGCTGTTTGGGATGACGCTTTGGAACCACGGGACTTACAAGGAGTTTGTACAATATTTCTGACTTGAAGAAATTAAAAAAAAGCATATAACAGAGAAATCTGGCTTTTCACTTTCTTTCAAGGAGCCCGAAATGGGTGTGCACTTGCATGCATAAACACATGCACATACATGCAAACCAACCTCCTGCCTTACCCTACACACACAGGAACAGAGACTACTATACATCCTGGTTACTAGGAAACATGCCTGTACTAGGGGACACAACACTGTATAATTTCATGCATACCTGAACACCTGAACAGCAAAAGTAGTATCAGGAGCAAATATTTCCAAACAAAACTTACAAAGCATAACAATAACAGCAGCAGCAGCAACAATAACAACATCTAACACTTTCTGAGTGCTTACTACATGCTAGGCACACTTGTAAGCATTTTATGTATTAATTCATTTAATTATCTCAAAAACCCTGTAAGGGTTTAATAATCTACCTTATAATTATGAAACTATTATAATTATAAGGTAGATTATTATTATTATCATTTTTATTTTACAGATGAGAAAACTGAGGCATAAAGATATTATGTGGACTCACTCAAAGTCACACCTAGTAAGCAGAAGAACCATGATTTGAACCTAGTCAGCCTGTTTCAGAGTCCATGTCCTTGAAAGTAATCATCTACTAACCTTTTTTATAAAAGAGTGAAAGGGAGGTAGATTTCAATGACTTCTGAATCTGGAAGGCTGAGGTTGCTTGTGCCTCTGTATTTGCAGTAGAATTTACACGTGTAGTTGACCCTTTTTTCTTTGGGGATCTTATAGGAGAAAGATACCTAGATACATTCAAAAAAAGTCTTTATGTAAGTTTGCTGAAAATAAAACCCCCCTCTCTCTCACAATCACACACCGGCTGTAAACATACACCCAAACACACCTTTTCTATTTAATCTGTTATTCTATACCAAGTTCCTTGAGCACACTATTTAAGCACAAGCCAAAAATATAGTTCAATAAGAAAACTAACCTTGTCATTACCATTTCTAACTCATTTTAATAAATGGCTTTTCCTAGGAATTACTGCCTTATTGGAAAAAAATCTGCAAATTATATATGTTCAATTTTAATAAGTATAGTGGGATTGAGATAATAAAATAAATACCTCCAGCATAAAAGAACAATATATTTTTCCCAAAATAGTGTTGCCATATTTCTTTCCTCTTAAAAATGTTTTATTGATAACTATGGTTCATATATATGGTTAACACTTAACTTATATACACATATATTCATCTAAATTATTTAATAGAGATTTGTATGAATTAATACTTTAGATAAAATTATCAAAGCAGATTTACACCTGTATACTAAATACAGGGTGGGGTAAGAGTAGGTTTACAGTTGTTCATATGGATAACAATACAATAATAAATAATAATGTGAGAATAAACCATGTTTCACATACTCAAAATCGTAAACCTATTTTTGCCCCATCCTGTATGTCAAACATAAACCAAAGAAGGAATTTTAGTAAATACTGTCTCTCAATTTCTCACATTCTGCTCTATGTTGCCCTTTATTTTACAGGATAATCCAAGTCTACTTTCTAATTTTGGTTTAGTAGCTGATAAATAATTCTGAGCAGGAAGTAGGATTTGTACCTTACCATGGATGTTTCTAATACACGCAGTACATTAACTAGTACACTAGGAAAAAGGAATCACCACCATAATGATTTCATACTATCAGCCTTCAATTTCCCTTCAATTCACCACCTGACAATATTGTAGACTGACTGAACTTGGAAAGAATTTAGTTTCCTTTGAGTTCTAGGTACAAATGTTCAATTACCTACTGGACTTCCGTACTTTAATTTCAAAGTGGAGCTTTTGATTTCTTCCCTCTGTTTTTCCCATCTCAATAAATAGCTCTACATTACATTCAGTTTCTTAAGTTAAAAACTAGAGATTATTTTTATTTTTTATTGTTTATTCTATTATAGCTGTCCCAATTTCTTTTTTCCCTTTTGCCCACCCAGTAGAAATTATATTTCATTTCTCTCTTTTCCTACTTCTATACCAATTGAAGAAATCTTCCTCTAAATACATCTGAGATCTTTCCATTTCTTTCTGTCTCCACTGACATACACCTTAGACTAAATCACCTCTATCTCTTACTTGGACTATTAAAATTATCTCCAAAATAGTCTTCCTATTTTTTTTGCCCTATTCCATTCCCTCCTCCAACCCCACCTGTATTTTAAATAGCAGCTAGAAAGTGGCCTTGTAAAAATACAAATTATAGAAAGCTATAATCTCTGCTTAAAACCTTAATGTTTTCCCATTGCCCTTCTAAATTACAAACTCCTTCCCATTGCCTATAGGAACATACAAAGTCTAGCCCAGTTTATCTCTCCAACCTCATCTTGTACTATTCTCTTCTTGTATACCATATTCCAGTGACATTGGGATTTCTTTGTTTCTCAGACCAGGTAAGTCTGATCTGCTGTAGGGCCACTGTACTTGCTGTCTGCTCTGCCTGGAATGTACACCATGCAGATTTCTGCGCAGCCAGCATCCACTTGTTCTTGAGGTCTCAGGACAAATTTCATCAGAAATTTGCTTCCCTAAACATACTATCACTTTCTTAGGTTCTGTCTTTTACCACACTTTTATTTTCCTTATAGAACTTACTATGCTCCCAAATCACCTTATATATTTGTTCACGAGTTCACTGTTTATTTCCTTCCTCCAGAATGTGAGTCCTATGAAGAGCAGGACCTAGTCCATCTTACTTGCCTTTGTATTCCTACTGCTTGGAACAATTCCTGACAACCGCTTTATTGAATTATAGAAAAAAAAGGTTTGACTTACTTATATTAATATATTACCAAGCAAACAAATTTATATGTGAAGGCAGTAGCTGAATAAGTGAGAAATAATTTAGGTACAACTTAGCAGGTTAACAATATCTCTGAACATTAGTCCCTGCACTAATCATAAACAATGTAATGTAAATTCCTATACGGAACTAAAGAGAAACAGTAGGTACATTTCTATCAAAAGCAGTATAGCCAGAATGTTTAAGAACATGGGCTTTGGAGTCAGATTGCTTGGGTTTGATTTCTGTGGACTTCTGGAAAGTTAGTTTATTGCTCCAATTCCTATAGCATAGATAACTTAGGGTGAAAGCAGAATCTTCTCCCTTACAGGGCTGTTATGAAGAATAAATGAAAAAAAAATCTGAAGTAGAGGCAACTGTTTATCACATAGTGAACCCTCAGTAAATGTTAGCTATTGCTCTCTTCTTCCACCATTCTCATATATAATCAACTGTTTTAGTCTCATGCCACACTATTTCCTGTGCCTATCTTATGCTTCACTCCAAATGCACTGATCTAAACTCCCTGAAGCAGGGGTGTCAAACTCATGTTCATCAGGAGCCACATCAGCCTTGTAGTTGTTTTCAAAGGGCACAATGTGATTTTAGGACTTTAGGACTGTATAACTATAACTACTCCTTAACTGTTAGGGAGTTGAAATTACATTCAGCCCTTTGAAGGCAACCATGAGGATGATATGGACCCTGGTGAAAATGAGTTTGACACCCTTGCTCTAAAGAATATTTACTACTTTCCTGGCTATTATGCTTTGGAATTTGTGCCATTATGACTCTTGGAACACTTTTCTGTCTTCTCCCTCCTCTCCAGTTTCTGTGTTGAAATCCTATTCCATCTCCAATATCTGTTAAATTGCCACATCTGCCACAAATACTGTCCTCTTTAAACCAAACCTGAGTGATTTCAGTAGCAGTTTGTACCACTTTATTTGACATTAATTTGTTATGCATTTTATATTCCTGTTTCTTGAAAGCATCAACAATGTCTTATTCAAAATTGTATTGCCTACAGCTCTTTAATATAGTATTTCATATTTTACTATGCTCAAAATATATTTGCAGGTTGAATAAATAATATAATATATATTGAGCTTACATATCTGCTGCAGTATGATTATTCTGGAGAGGAAGGTTGAGAGTACAAGCAGACTCAAGGTGGTCAGCTGATCCTTCTCGGTCCTTTGCTTGTTTAATAAGATCAAATAAAGGTGAATCCTATATGAAACAAGATGACATTAAAACAACATCGGTAAGTATGATTTTCCCATGTACGTGTCAAAAATCATACTTTTTGACATGGTGAGCACTATAAATTTAGTCACAATTGACAGCAGCAATTTAGAAGTCAGAATGAGATTTTTTTAACTTTAAGAATACTGATTTGCCAATTTTGGTACAACACATACACACTAAAGAAATGAATAGGAAAATGTATATCTTTAAATGCTTATATTAGAAAAGAAATTAAAGTTAGAGAAAAAGACACAGAAAAGACCAAGAGAAGGTAAAAAGAAGGAAATAATAAAGATATGAGCAGAATTTAATGAAACTGAAAAAAAGATAAAATATAGTTTGTAAGCAAAAAAATTAAATAAACTTCCCATCAGACTGAATAACAAAAAGAGACAAATAAACAGTACTAGCAACAAAAATTGGGATCATCATCATAAAGATTTGAAAGATAATAGGGAACTGTTACAAATAATTTTATGTCAATAAGCTAGAAGTAGAAAATTCCACAAAAATATAAATTAACAAAATTCAATAAAAAAATATCCACAAGAATCCTGAAACATGCATTCAAAAGAGTGCTGGAAACAGCCTACATGCCCATCAGGAAATAAGTGGATTAAAAAACTGTGGTACGTTTACACAATAAAATAATATGCGGCCTAAGAAATAACTCCTACCCTTCAGGAAAGCATGAATGGAAGTGGACAGCATTATGCTAAGTGAAATAAGCCAGGTGGTAAAATACAAATACCACATAATCTCACCTATAAAGTGGGACCTAACGAACAAAACAAACAAGTGAGCAAAATAGAATCAGAGACATGGAAATAAAGAACTGAAAGTAACTAGAGGTGAGGGTGAAGGGGGACAATGAGGGAAAGAGGGGAAGGGTTGTCAAGGAACATGTATGAAGAACCCATGGACAAAGACAACAGCGGGGGCAGAGGACTGAATGTGGGAGGGGGGTAGGTAGGGCAGGAGAGTGTAACAGGGGGGAAATGGGGACAACTGTAATTGCACAATTAAAAAAGTAAAATAAAATAACCACAATAATCCAATAAACTATTAAATAATTCAAATCAGTAATTTAAAATCTCTCCACAAAGAAATATATCAAGCAACTTTGATTTCACCAGTGATTTCTACCAAACATTCAAGGAATTGATAATTCCACTTTACTTAAAGTGATCTGAGAATGAAAAAAAAAATAAAAACATCCTCCAACTCATTTCATGAGGTTAGTACATTGACTAAAACCTGTGAAGGACATTACAAAAAAGTAAATTATAGATTCTGCTCATATCTTTATTATTTCCTTCTTTTTACCTTCTCTTGGTCTTTTCTGTGTCTTTTTCTCTAACTTTAATTTCTTTTCTAATATAAGCATTTAAAGATATACATTTTCCTATTCATTTCTTTAGTGTGTATGTGTTGTACCAAAATTGGCAAATCAGTATTCTTAAAGTTAAAAAAATCTCATTCTGACTTCTAATAATTCCACTTTACTTAAAGTGATCTGAGAATGAAAAAATAAATAAAAACATCCTCCAACTCATTTCATGAGGTTAGTACATTGACTAAAACCTGTGAAGGACATTACAAAAAAGTAAATTATAACTCATTCACACTCATGAAAAGAGATATAAAAATCCTAAACAAGAAATATTACCAACCCAAATCAGCAATGTTAAACAGATAATCTATCATTATCCAGTTAAGTTTATCCAGGTTGCAAAATTGGTTCAACATTAGAACATCTATAATGCAATTCACCTCACTAATAATACAAGGTGAAAAATCAAATCAAAAACATGCAGAAAGTTTTCATCTTAAAATCCATTTGTAATTTTTTTAAAAAAGAAGGAAACAGTAAACCAGGAAAGAAGGGGTACTTTCTAATTAGATACATGACATCTACAAAATGAACAAAAACCCCATAGCTAACTTCTAAATATAGACAGGCTAATAAATAGCAAAACAGCAATTTGAACTTAGGTGGTCAGGGACCATAGTCTGAGCTTTTACACACTAAAATAACAATTTTTCTACTAACATTTCATTTCTACCTTCTTTAAAAATATATTTTTTATATTTCTACCTTCTTTAAAAATATATTTTCAGGATTATGCTGTTACAGTTGTCCCAATTTTTCCCCATTGCCCCTTGCCTTGCCCCTCTTAGCTGATAATGCTCCAAATGATCATTATATCTATGATACTGTTCCTGTTCTGATAATTTGCTTAGTTTGTTTTTTAGACTGAGTTGTTGATAGTTGTGAATTTGTTGCTGTTTTAATGTCCATAATTTTTATCTTCTTTTTCATAAATAAGTCCTTTAATAGTTCATGTAATAATAGCTTGGTGATGGTGAACTCCTTTAGCTTTACCTGTCTGGGAAGCACTTTATCTGCCCTTCAATTCTAAATGATAGCTTTGCTGGATATAGTAACTTAGGTCCTTGCTTTTCATCATTTTCAATACTTCTTTCCAGTTCCTTCCAGCCTGCAAAAGTTCTTTTGAGAAATCAGCTGACAGTGTTACAGGAACTCCTTTGTAGGTAACTCTGCTTTTCTCTTGTTGCTTTTAAGATTCTCTCTTTATCTTAACTTTTGGTATTTTAATTATGATGTGTCTTGGTGAGGTCCTCTTTAGGTCCAACTTTTCTTTGGAACTCTGTGCTTCCTGAATTTGAATGTCTATTTCCTTCAGCAAATTAAAGAAGTTTTCTTTCATTACTTTTTCAAATAAGTTTTCACTTTCTTGCTCTTCTTCTTTTCCTTCTGGTACCCCTATGATTTAAATGTTGGTACACTTGGAGATGTCACAGAGGCTCAGTAAACTATCCTTGTTTTTCTGAATTCTTTTCCTTTTTGCTGTGCTGATTAATGTTTTTTTCCTTATGTTCCAAATCACTGATTTGATTCTTGGCTTCATCCTCTCCATTGTTGGTTTCCTGTAGATTTTTCTTTGTTTCATTTAAAGTAACCATCATTTCTGCCTAGGTCTTTTTTAAAGCTGTTGTCATATTCAATGAGTTCTTTGAGCTTCCTGATAACCAGTGTTTTTAACTTTGCATCTGATAGGTTGGTTATCTGTGTTTCATTTAGTTCTCTTCCTGGAGTTTTGGTCTATTCTTTCATTTGGGCCCTATTTCTTTGTCTCCTTATTTTGGCTGCCTCCCTCTGTTTGTTTCTGTGCATTAGGTGGAGCTGCTTTGTCTCCCTGTCCTAGTAGGGTGGCCTGATGTAGAAAAGGCACCTGTAAATTGTGTGGGACAGTCTTAGGTAATTGCCAGGGTGGGCAACCTATTTTCCTGCTTTTTGACTCTGTGTGGGAGGAGGACTCAGAGAAGAAACAATGCTACTGCCTAACTTCTAGAAGTTTGTCCAAGAGGAAGCTGTCTCTCAGCACTCATCCTGTTCCAGTCACTTCACTTTCTCCCTGTATGTGACTGGTGCCCTTCCGGCTGTTGCTGGAGTTGAATCCCAGAGGGGGTGGGTATGTATAAGTCCTAAATTCATACAGGCCCTTTAAGAGGAGTCTCCTGAAAATCCTGCAGTTTCTTCTGCTGCCCCAATCCCCACTGGACTTTACAGCCAGAAGATATGGGGATTTATCCTCTTGGCACTGGAACCTTAGGCTGTGTGGTCTGGCCTGGGGCTAGGATTTGCTCCTCAGGTATCTCTTGAGATTTTTATCTACCACAGGTGAAAATGGGACTATCTGTTCTGCCACTTCATTGCACCACACAGTATCTTGCACTATTCCACCCCATCTCTGGATCTTCTCTCCTCCTACCTGTCTGGATGAATGTGGCTTCTTTAAATCCTTGGTTTTCATACTTCCATACAACTCAATTTTCTAACAGTTCTGGGTGATATTTGTTTTGTGGTCTAGTTGTAATTTTTTCCGTAGTTGTGTGATGAAGTGAAGCATATTTACCTATGCCTCCATCTTTACTGGATGAGTTGTGTTGTTCTATAATGCCAATAATATCAGCCAGGTAAAGCAGCTGCTCCCAGTCATAGCCAGCCAGGCAAAATAGCCACCCATTAATTTTTTAGTATAATAAACAGCAGTAGTTAAACAAGTAAATAATCTTCTACTAGAAAACCACACAAGGTCATACTTATCTAACCAGAGATGAGTATCTCCACTTTCTACAACATTTCACATAATTTACTAAATAATAAGAGCTTATATAAAATATTTTCCATTCCAGGGTAACCATCTGGTTTAATAACTATAGAAGCATATTATATACTTAATATGTAATTTACATCAATAAATTATTAATTAAAATGATAAAATAATTTACCAGATAAGTTTATAAATTAGAAATTATAAGTTATAATGTGTTAATATTATAACATATTTGAATACAAAAATATAATGATTAAATGAGTCTCCTGATTATACTAGACAATTTCTATTATAAACAGACCAAAGTTAAGGGTTTGAAGTACTGCTTTGAAAAACAAACTAGTTAAACTTTAGAAATTAAGCAAAGTAGGCCCTAAATTCTAACTAGATTTTTATTAAAAGTGATCATTTTATCAGATCCAAGATGGCAACAGAGTAAGTGGAAGTTAAAACTCACCACTTCCCAGGAACAAACTGGAATTACAACTAAATTATAGAACAGTCAAACTGAATAATCAACTGAAAAATAGCTAAAGAGAAGTCTTATAACCAAGGATTTACAGAATAAGCTACATCAAGACTGCTCCAAACAGGTTGCCAAGGGCTAGTCACAGGCAGCATCTGATACTGGTCTATATCGGAGTCTCTCCAAAGAGGAGGGACCAGAACCAGCATACCCAGTGCCCAGATTCAGACATCAGAGCAGAATCCAATAAGCTTTACAGGAAGTGTATCTAAAGAGAGATTTCAACAGGCACCAAATCTTGCTGAGGCGAATTCTGCTCCATGTGGTCAGCACCTGCACAGCATCTCACAGGCTGTGGTAGGGGTTGAACATCACAGTTAGCCAGGCTGAGGGGTTGATCCCAAGCATGAATGGAACAATAGCAATCAAGACTCAATTACAACATCAGGGCCCACATAATCCACAGAAGGAACATTTCTGGAACAACCAGCTCAGAAGATCATGGAGATTGTACCACTGGATCCCACAGGACACCTCCTACATAAAACCACTGCACAAATACTAGGAGTCATAGCAGATCTATCTAATACCTAGAAAGAAACACAAAGAGATAGCCAAAATGGGGAGACAAAGAAACCTGGCCCAAATGAAAGAACAGGAGAACTCTCCAGAAACAGAGCTAAATGAAATGTAGGCAAGCAATTTATCAGATATAGAGTTCAAAGTAATGGTTACAAGGATGCTCAATGGTGTGAAAAAAACAACATAGAAACCCTAAAAAGAATCAATTAGAAATGAAGAATATACTGTAAGGAATGTACAGTAAGTTGGATGAGGCAGAGGATCGATTCAGCAATTTGAAAGATAGGGGAAAAAGGCACCCAAAGAAGCAAAAAGAAAAAGAAAAAAATGAGGACAGTTTAAGAAACCTTTGGGACAACATGAAGCATAACAACATCTGTATTGTAGTGGTACCAGAAGGACAAGAGAGAGAGAGCAAGGGATAGAGAACTTATTTGAAGAAATAATTACTGAAAACCTCCCTAACCTGGTGAAGGAAAACAAAACACAAGTCTGGGAAATTCAGAGTCCCAAAGAAGATGAACCCGAACAGGCCCATACGAAAATATATCATAATTAAAATGACTTCAGTAAAAGACAATCTTAAAAGCTGCAAGAGAAAGACAGTTAGTTACTTGTAAGAGTCCCCATAACCCAAGATCGTCAGATGATATTTCAACAGAATCATTTTAGCCAGAAGGGACTGCCATCAAATATTTGAAGCAATGAAAAGAAAAGACCCATAAACAGGATTACTTTACCCAGCAAGGCCATCATTTTAAATTAATGAAGAAATAAAGATCTTCCCAGACAAGAAAAAGCTGCAGGAGTTTGCTACCACCAAACCAGTATTATAAGAAATAATAAAGGTCCTACAAGAAGAAGAATGAGAAGAAGAAGAAGAAGAGTAACAAAGTTAAAAGAATAAAATGTAATAAAATAATCTGAATGTAAGTGACTTAAATACTCCAATAAAAAGGCATAGGGTAGCTGAATTGAGAAGAACACAAGATCCATTTAATGCTATCTACAAGATGCTGACCTCTGAATGAAAGATACACACAGACTAAAAATAAAGGGATAGAAAAAGATATTTCATACAAATGGAAATTAAAAAAAAGCTGGGGTAGCAATACATACACATGACAAAATCAACTTTATTTTTATTTTTTAGAATACTTTTTATCTCTATTGGTGTAACATTGGTTAGTAAAATGAAATAGGTTTCAGGAGTACAATTCTATACAGAATCCTTCTTTTATCTTTATTGTATATTTTCCATTACCATTTAATTCCCATTAAATGCCCCACTCCCAAGAATCAACACACTGTTGTCCATGTCCATGAGTCCTTTACGAAATCAACTTCAAACAAAGGTTATAGTAAGAGAAAAAGAAAGACACTACATAATGATAAAGGGAACAGTCCAGCAAGAGGATATAACCCTTGTAAATATTTTTATACCCAACACAGGGACACCAAAATAGGTACAGCAAAGCATGATGGACATAAAGGGGAGATTGACAGTAATAGTCATAGTAGGAGAGTTTAACACCCTATTAACATCAATGGATACATCTTGTAGATAGAAAACCAACATGGAAACAGTAGCCTAAATGACACACTAGATCAGATGGATTTAATTGACATCTTCAGAGCATTCCACTCCCAAGCAGCAGAATATACATTCTTTTAAAGTGCATATGGAACATTTTCTCAGAGAGACCAAGCACATGTGAGAACACAAAACAAGTCTCAATATATTTAAGAAGAATGAAATCATACTAAGCATCTTCTCTACCATAATGGTATGAAACTAGAAGTCAATCAAAAGAAAAAAAATGAAAACCACACAAAGACTTGGAGGTTAAATACCATGTTACAAAACAATGAGTGGGTTAACAATGACATCAAGGAAGAAATCAAAGATGCCTTGAAACAAATGAGAATGAGAACACAACTGAAAATCTGAAACACAGAAAAAGTTGTCCTAAGAAAGAAATTCATAGCGTCACTGGACTAACTCAAGTAACAAGAAATATCTTAAATAAACAATCTAACTTTACACCTAAAGGAACTTGAAAGAGAACAACAATGCCCATAGTCAGTAGAAGTAAGTAAGTAATAAAGATCAGAGCAGAAATAAATGAAAGATATATAAAAATAAAAGAAACCAAGAACTGATTATCTGAAAATATATACAAGATTGACTAACCTTTAACCAGACTCGTCAAGAAAAAAATTGAGAGAACCCAAATAAACAAAAACAGAAATGAAAGAGAAGTGACACCAGAGAAATAAAAAAGATTGTAGGAAACTATTTCATATAACTATATGACCATAAATTGTACAATCTGGGAAAAAATGGGTAAATTCCTAGAAACATACAATATTCCAAAACTGAATCAGGAAGAATCAAATAATCTGAATACAGATTACAACTAGTGAAATTAATGCAGTAATTAAAAAAAAAACTCTCAACAAACAAAAGTCCCGGACCAAATGGCTTCATAGGTGAATTTTACCAAACATTCAAAGACCTAACACCTATCCTGCTCAAACTACTCCAAAGAATTCAAGAGGAGGGAAGATTCCCAAGCTAATTTTACAAAGCCAGCATTATTACAGTTCCAAAACCAGATAAACACTGCAAAGAATGCAAATTATAGGCTAATAACCCTGATGAACATAGATGCTAAAATCCTCAACAAAATATTAACAAAGTGGATCCAGCAATACATTAAAAATATCATACAACATAATCAAGGGGATATATTCCAGGGATGCAAGGTTGGTACTGTATATACAAATCAATAAATGTGATACACAACATAAACAAAATGAAAAATAAAAACCATATGATCACATCAATAGATGCAGAAAAAGCATCTGATAAAATCCAACACCCTCTTATGATAAAACTCTCAGTAAAGTGGGAATTGAGGGAACATACCTCAACATAATAAAAGTCACAGATGACAAACCCATAGCCAATGTTATACTCACTGGGCAAAACTACAAGCATTTCCCTTAAGATTGGGAACAAGACATAGATGTTTTCAAAAAATTAAAAATGTAACTGTCTTATGACCCAGCGATTCCACTTCTGGGAGTTCACCTGATGAAATGGAAAACACTAATTTAAAAGAATATATGCACCCATATGTTCAATGCAGCATTATTTACAATAGCCAAGATTTGGAAGCAGACCAAGTGTCTATCAGCACATGAATGGGGGAAAAAAAACAATGGTCATTTACACAATGGAATACTACTTGACTATAAAAGAGAAGAAAATCTTACCCTTGCAACAGCATAGACAGACCTGGAGCATAGAAAGACCTGGAAAACACTATGCTGAGTGAAATAAGCCTGTCAGAAAAAGGGAAGTACCATATGATTTCATTCATATGTAGAATCTAATGAACAAAATGAGTTAACAGGCAAATTGTGACAGACTCAGAGAGTGGACTGACAGCTGTCAGGGTGAGGGGTTAGGGGCCTCGGTGGTGGGGGCAGTGTGGGAGTGAGCACAAAAAAAAATTGAAAAAAACTCTGGATGTAGACAAAGGTGTGGTGATTGCTGGGGGAAGGGGAGGTGGAAGGAGGTGGAGGAGGGTATGGGAAGATAAAAGTGATGAACAGAGAGTTGGCTTGGGGTGGTAAACACAAAATACAGTGTACAGATGATTTTTAATTGTGTACCTGAAAGCTGTAAAATTTTGTTAACCAGTGTTCCCCCAATAAGTTTAGTAAAAGAAAACAGTGATCATTTTAATGCAATTTGTAAACATCTCTCAAAACAACGATCCCTTCTCTAAATTATATACCAAAAGCAGACATATTTTAAAGGAGTAGTAGGGTATGTCAATCATATAGAGTGATTTTATACACATGAACACGTCAAACATTGTTGTACTTTAAAAGGAATTTTTAAAGTATTTTCTAAATTCATATCTTGGTCAAAATTTTCAAAAGGAATGACAGGTATATCAATTTGGTTACATCCTATATTTTTACTTCAAACTAAGTTACTATGTAATAATGTATGTTTTTAAAGTATTTGAAATGTAATTCTTATAAGAATATTTTTAACAGAATTTCTTCTGTTAATTTTAAAGAATTCCTGATGCAAAATTACCCAAGATTTCTAAAACTGGGTCAGGGTTTACTTAAGGATGTTTGACATAATTGCTCTGGATAGGCAGCTGTAAGGGAGATGACAAAATTTATGCAATTATAGATAGTCACTTTTCTGGATGAAATATTACAGGAGTCAAAAATCCACTACCATCAGTACTATTTTCAATGTCCACAGCAAGTATATCAGAGGAGGACTTGTTCCTTCCCAATAGTCATAATAAAACCTTGAAGAGTCACTATTTGCTTACTTTACTCTGAGCACTGTGGGAAAGTTACTATTCCTAATCCCAAGAAAAGATCCTATTCTAACCAAAGTCTGAGATGAGAATACCTATAATGAATATTTGCAAAATGAATAAAAATTTATATACTAGGAGAAATTAATACTATAAAGGAAACTAACATAGTATGTGAAACAGACATTAAAAGAGGAATAGGGTATGAAAGTTCACGCAAGGAAGTTAGCATGTCTGATTATGATGAAATTTCAATGATGTTTTGCCAAATTTTGAAGGAAGAGAGGGTTATGACTGAACAGAAAATCATGAGAAGGGTAGACTGAAGTTCAAAGATGAAAATAAACATGATTGCCCTGAAGTGAGGCATCATCAAATTATCTATTAATAATGCTGATGACTAGGATTTGTAAAGAATTAAAGAAAAAACAGAAACATATCCTATGATTGAATTATCAAAGAGTCCTTTTCCTCAAAGAATTCCTGCCTCTTAACCACAGCCTCTATACCAGAGAATCAAAATCACCAGATTTTTCCCTATGGGAATCTAGCTAGTACCCTTTACCCATTACAAATGATTTCATGATGTCGAATATCATTAGCGTTGAAAAACTTTTAATGACTGAACATTATATTGTTTTTAAGAAAAAAGAAACTTAGAAACTGAAGCCAACATTACTGAAGGATTTTACTGATCTTGGGCTTGGTTATGTCTACTTCTGGGTGGATCTACTCTGAATTTCCAGAATTTCATAATCCTTAAATTCTGAGAATGAAAGAGATCTGAGTTAATAGAGATAGGCTTATAGCTGGACTTAGGATCCTGGTAATAGGTTTTTGTTAATATGCACGTTACTATTTCTATACCTGCTCTTGTTTTGGAAACCCCCTTGGCTGTTCTTGCCCCAGTCTTTCAAAATCTAGGTGAGACAGATACAGGTACAATAGTGACTTGACCTGTAAAGGTAATACAAGCTTCTCCTGGCATGATTCAGTTTCAGCACATCAGTATAACCACAACAAGTTGATTTTTGTACTTTATTTCAATGAAAAAAATGTACAAAATAACTATAAAATGATGAGATTGACTTTTAAACTATTATACAAAAATCTTTAGTTCAAACAAGCATTGTTTGTCTATCAAATAACTGTGATATGTCTTTAAGTGTTTAAGAGTTCAGAAATCCTAATGATTACTTTCAAGCCTAGACTGTCAATGACCTACATCATACTTAGAATGTCTACAGGATTCTTTTCTCCTCTACCTTTTTTATTAAGTAAACTTTGAATATCACAATATGGAGGCATTCCTTTCTTACACATAAAAATGAGCATTTAAAATAAATTTACAATTGCTTTCTCTGATAATTATCTGCTGAGCTTGTTTTTAAAGCTCCTTTAATTTTTAATACATTAAATTTTTTTAAAGTGAAAAGTTAATCACGTCTGAAAAATGTTTCTTTTTTTTCCCTTTACAAGGAAACCTATACCTGTGAGTGCAATTACATTTTGAAACAATCCTACAAGGGCAGAATTACTAAATGCCAATTATGTGCCATAATAGGTTGTTAGTTAAAACAAATCACAGAATATTGAATCTGGCTTTTAATCATGAATTGTTTGATGCAGTGGAAAAAAACACAAAGCAGACCCAGTCTTAACCAAATCATTATACACAAAGACAAATACTAAATTTTAATGAAAAAAAAAACTTTGGTTATGCTTCCATAAATCTATACATATACATAACAAATATTTGGAAAAGATTGAAAATTGAATTAATTATTCATCCATAAATAAATAAAAATTAACAGGGCCCAACATAGGCAAATTGTACATAGAAGAAAGGTATCTTCCTCATTTCCAGCTGCTCTCTTCTTTGTCTAACAGAACATAGCTCAAGTTGTCCCCCAAATTCTAACTACTTCTGTCCCAGGACTCCAAAAAAAAGTTAATATTTTCTAGAACATCTGACTTTAGATTTTGATTATGTTTTATCAGGTAAACTCCTACTTTCTAACATAGCTTGCAATTTAGCAACAGTGCAGCATATATTGGAGTCCCCGAAGGAGCTTTATTAAACACACATACTAGGTTTTTCCCTCAAACCCCAAGATTCTGATATGCCTAGGAAGGGAGAATATCTACACTTAATGCAGTTCTATCATTCTAGCTTCCTCCTACTCTAACCCTGCCACTGCTCCCTCATATCTCCTCTTTTGTCATTGCCTTAGGAACAGCTAACTGTATTTTTCTAATTCTGATATGAATTTCTGAAAAGTGACTCACTATTTTTTCTTAAATACCAATATTGTAACGACTACATTTCTTGCCTTCTTAGGTTTCAGAAGGCATCCTTTCAACCAGTTCCCAAATTCTGTTTTCTAGAATATTAATAACCCAGGCAAATTTGAGATCAGTCAGATATAAAGTACAGTTTCTACTATGAAACTCAGAAATAGCCTAAATCAAACATAGTCAATGATTGACAGAAGGCTTTTTTCCATTTTCCCAGCATTTGGGCAGAAGCGATAATAGGGTAAGAAGATAGAATATTGTAAATATTTCATTAACTTTAGCTTATCAGAACAAATTTTTATCTTTACATCATCAGACCCACTGCAAAAAATGGGTGTTGATCAGCAAGGGTACTGCAGTATAAAGAATAACAACTGTGATATTTCTATCATGCCTAATCCTGGTAACTATGATTAATGATTCAAAGTCAATACCACATACTTCATAACCCTATTTGAGTCCCTTTACTACCAAAATTATGTTTTCATGAGTCTCTCAACTTTATAATATTACTAGGTCATGATCATTGAGCATCTCAGGTTCTCTGCTAAACCTTTTACATCATACATTATTTCCACTTAATCCTCACAGTAAGTCTATAATACAGATAATATTATCCCCATTTTACAGAGAGAGAGAACCTAAAACACATAAGTGAAGTAATTTACCCCATATGATATGACTAATAAATTGTGGAGAGCAAGAATTCAAACACAAGTCTACCTGTTACTAGGATTTGTGCTATTAGCCACTACACTACAATGAAAGTCATGTTCATTTGCTCATTTTCTCTTTCAATCTTTTTGTCTATTGTCATGCTTTTAACCAGGTTTCCATGTTGTTGTAGCTCCACTGGCCACAGTTTCATCTATTTTCAGTCAGTCATCCATTCAATAAGCACTCACACTCTGGACAGACACTCAAGACACTAAGAAGACTACAGCATTAATGATAGTGCCTACCCACATAGGGCCATCGTGAGAAAATAAAAACAATCTACACAAAGGGTTTGGTATACTACATGGCACATAATAGGCATTTAGTAATTCTGCTCTTGAAGGATTTACCAATAACATTTGCTGAAGGCCAAATATAGCACCAAGGACTTTGTATTTCATTATCACAACAAACTCTACAAAGGAAGTACTGTTTTTTTTTTCCCCAAATCATTTTATAAGTGAAGAAAGGAAGGCTAAGAGTATATTGCCCAAAGTCATTAAATGGTAGATACAGGATTTGGCCCCAAGCTTTTTGATTTTACAGCCTTGTTTTTAAACCCTATGCTACAGTTTCTAATCTAATAAAGGAAATAAATAGTTAAAAAATCACAGTACAGAGTGATAATGTTGCACAGGGTGCCACAGAAATCAAGAGAGGGACAAATAATATGAATAAAAACTTTCTGGAAGAAGCTGTGCTTAGGTTGAGTATTAAAGAAAAATGTTAAGTAAAATAAGCTAGAAAAATTTAACATAGCTCACTTATAATCCTCATAGGATTGTTTTGACAAATAAAATGATAAGTGCAAAGTACTCAGACCTACCCCATAATATAAACTGATATATTACATCTTATATAAAGATAGAAATCATTTGTTTCATAAAGTATAACATAGAATTCATAGCAAGGAAAGATCAAGAAATAAATTCAATAAATGATTTTAAACAGGTGACTAAAAAGGACCAGATAGGGCTTTAGAGAATTCTTAAAAACCCAGTGCCTCTCATATGATGGATACTCAATAAATATTTCTAGACTGTTATATGACATAGCCATATCATGGGTTAAACTAAGCATAACACAGAAAAAGAAAAAATTGGTAATATAATTTGCTTTCTGATTGATACTAAATATCAACTGTAGCAGCTGGCCTTCAAAATAACCCCAGTAATTCCTGCCACTAGGTATTTACTCCCTTGTACACCTCCTATCTTGTACCAGGGGTAGTCTGTGTGGCAGTGATGTGCAGCAGAAATGATGGCATGTCACTTCTGAGATTAGCTTATAAAGCACCTGCAGTTTCTATCTGAGGCACTTTCTCTCTCTAGGATCTCTTATTTTGGGGGAAAACAGTATCATGTAGTGAGTAGTGGAGAAATTCATTTGGCAAACAAATGAAGTCTCTGGCCAAAAGCCAGTGAAGAAATAAGGGCTGCCAACATCCATGTGAGTGAACCTAGAGGCAGATTCTCCAATTTCAGTAAAGCTTGAAACTGACTGAAACCTTGTTTGCAAACCTGAAGATCTCTCCTGAGAGAACCAGAGCCAAAACCATATAGTTAAGCCACTCCCAGATTCCTAACCTTCAAAAATTGTATGAAATAATAAGTGGTAGTTGTTCAAAGTTGCTAAGTTTTGGAGTAACTTCTCACATGGACTAGAAAACAGAGCAAATGAATTTTTAACTGTAAAAATTTTTCAATATATATTTAATTTTTGTAACTGCTGCCTGAGTTCTGTTTCTATCCAGGACTCAGACAGCAGTTTTCTCTTGGACTCAGCCATGCTTTGTTATATCATTATACATCTACCTACTTAAATTAACTGTCAGTATAATCACTCTTTGGACAATACTTCAGTCTGTTTTGCCACTTAATCTTGTGAAGGAAACCAGACTCTATCATCACAATCAGCATAAACCACCCTGAATAAGTAATATGGATATACAGAGTAGAAGCTATCAGTCTACTCTACATCTGTCATAATTAAATAAAATTTAGAAGCAAGCATGAGCCCTGGCTGGTGTGGTTCAGTGGACTGAGTGCTGGCTTGTGAGCCAAAGGGTCACTGGTTGATTCCCAGTCAGAGCACATGTCTAAATTGTGGGCCAGGTCTCCAGAAGGGGGCACGTGAGAGGCAACCACACATTGATATTTCCCTTTCTTTCTCCCTCCCTTCCCCTCTCTAAAACTAAATAAATGTTTTTTAAAAAAAGCAAGCATGAACTTTGCCAGAGAGTAAAAGACTTAAAGGCTATTTATTAAGTCAAGGTGCTCTTAAAAAAGAATCTGATTATCCAAATAAGTACAAGGTCTTTAGTGCCAGTAAAAAAAACTAACAACAGAGGAAGTGGAAGACAGGAATTGCTATTGTTTTCTGGTTATTTCAAGGATTATTATTGGACTTATATTACAGGAAATGTTTTTGTACTATCTTAAGGCAAATTTTGCTTAAGACCATTTAAGCAAAATAAGACTATTTTGCCTTGCAAATGGTAACTAGAATAGAAAATTTTGGGCAGGACTTTACCTTTCTGACAGTTCTTCTTATTAACATCACTACTTTTTAAATACTTATATTCCTCAGAATCCTCTTGCCAATATACATAGTTGAGCCATTATCATGGCTTTAATTATATGTACATTACTCTTAAATCTGTATTTATGACTACAACTACTCTTTTAAGTTCCAGATCTATTATTTCCAACTAGGTATCTCCATATGTAAGTGTGGCAAACATTTCAAATATTAAAATGGCTAAATATTCACATGAATTCATTATCCTCATCACCAATCAGCTATGACTCTTTCAACATCCTCTTTGGTTAACTGTATTATCAACTACCTAATCACCACAGTAGAAATTTTAGAGCTATTCTGAGTTGCACCTATGCATGTGATCTTTTGATTTATGCTTTTAACTTATTTTGTCTTTATGTTTGCAGCTGGTTTCTTGTAGACAGCATAGAATTGGACCTTAATCTTTTTCCAGTTTGACAATCTCTGCCTTTTAATTGGTGTGCTTAGACCATTTACATTTAACACAGTATTAATATTGTTAATTCAAATCCTACATCTATTTGTTCTGCCTATTCTAAGCTACTCATTAAAAATTTTTTTTAATTGCTCTTTAGAGAGAGAAAGGAAAGGGGGTAGTTGATTCTTGTATTTGCCCTGACTGGGGATCAAACCAACAATCTTGGCACCTGGCCAGGGCTGTCCCACCTATTCTTCACTCCTTAAAAAAAAGTACAAAAGAAATACTTGAAAAATTTCCTTCCTTACAAAAAAAATGGTGCTGAGACAACTGAGTATCTATAGGAAAGAAAGAGAAAGGAAGGAAGAGAGGGAAGTAGGGAGAGAGGAAGGGAGGAAGACAGGTTTTGACTTAAATCTCAAAACTTGTACAAAATAAACTGAAATATATTATGGACTTAAATATAAAAAGTAAAGCTATAAAACCTTTAAATAAGCATAGTGGGGAGTCTTCAGCATGTAGAGCTCTTATACTTGACACTAACACATGATCCATAAAAGGAAAAACTGATAAAGTAGATTTGATCAAAGTTAAAAACTTTTCCTATGAGAAAGACCATGTGGAGAGGATGAAAAAGCAGCTATTGGAAAAAAAATTATTTGCAAACCACATACTCAACAAAAGACTAGCATCTAGAATAAATCTAGAAAACAATATATAAAGAACTCTCAAAACTCAGTGGTTAAAAAAACAAAAGCCAGGATGACTTCCAGTTAAGGTGGTAGAGTAGGTAAACTCTGTGCTTGCCTACTCTCACGACAACACAAAAATTATGGTATATCTAAATTACAGAACAATCACCCTGTAGAACCATCTGAAGACCAGATGAATGAAACACCTATAACTAAAGGATAAAAAGAAGAGGCCACATCAAGATTGGTAGGAAGATAGAGATGAAAAATGGGCTGGTACACACTCATGTGTGGTGGTTGAGACATGAGGGGTCCCAGCCTCAGCCCAGAGCACCAGTGTCAGAAAAAAAATTCCCTACAGCATTTGGCTGTGAAAATCGGGAGAGACTCTGTCTGGGGTCTTTGGAAATCCCAGATGGCTGCTGGAAACCCAGGTGTGCACTTACTGGGTCTGCGCACATACTAGTATACTCACTCATTGACACTCAACCCAAAGCTCCAATGAAGGGACAGCAGATCAAAAGATACCAGGAACATATGGAGAGGAACTGAACTGTGTGGCCTCAGCATGAGGGCTGGAGAAGCAGCTGCCACTGTTCCTGTGTTGAGCCCTACTCCCACACAGCCTGTAAGTACAGGCAGCCACCATAGTTCCTGTGCTGAGCCTTCCCCATACATATGCTGTAGGTGTAAATGGGTGCCAAATCTGAATCTACATTACCCTGGTCACACTGTTCACCTGACCTTGGAAACTCCCAGAGATCCCACCCATGCCAACTCATGAACTGCCTAAGCCTCTTATTGCAGCTGTTAATCATGGGCACATGGCCTTGACTTGCGCTGTACATTTTCCTAAAAACTATCAAAGGTCTGCAGACCC
This sequence comes from Artibeus jamaicensis, assembly GCF_021234435.1. Taxonomy (NCBI): domain Eukaryota; kingdom Metazoa; phylum Chordata; class Mammalia; order Chiroptera; family Phyllostomidae; genus Artibeus; species Artibeus jamaicensis. The sequence continues at coordinate 1,091,319 of NW_026521822.1, forward strand.
CAGGCCAATGGTGGCTGGCCCTTTGCATGTACTGTGCTTCTTGCTGAGCAGCTAAAGGTGGGGTACTGGTGGCAGCCAGCCTTGCTTTGCAGCACAGCCTCTCCCATGCATTTCAGGTCCAGCACTGGCAGGTACCAACTATGAAATCACTTTGTAGTGTATACAAGATTGTTACAGGTAAGGCATAGGCAGTGGCTGACCTTGGTCTGGACCTGACACCCTCCTAAGAGACCCCAGAAACAACACACTCAGGGGCTGAATTCAGACCACAGTAGGAGTACCACATGATTAGCTATACAAGTGGCAGACCCAAAAGATGGATTTAGTAGACACCAGACCTTAATGGGGCAAACACTGCTCCACGGAGTTTGATACTATATGTAGGTTATACACTGCGGTTGTGGATAATCCTCAAAGCAAGCCAGCCTGAGTGCCTACTCTATCCACTGACATGACAACAGCAATCAAGGGCCAACTACAAAAGGAGGGTATATAAAACTCACACCAGGAACATTCCTGGAGCACCCAGCTAAAGTGACCAGAGAAACTGTGCTACTGGACCTCATAGGATATCAGCTAAATAAGGTCACCCTGTTAAGATCAGGAAAGGTAGTAGATCTACCTAATACACAGAAACTAACACAGAGAGACAGACAAAATGAGGAGACAAAAAAAATGTCCCAGATAAAAAAATAGAAAAAAGTTCCAGAAAAAGAACTAAACAAAATGAAGGCAAGCTTATGTACCAGATACACAGTTGCAAACACTGGTTATAAAGATGCTCAATGAACTTAGAGGAAGAATAGAACTCAGTAAGCACTTCAACAGAGACAGTAACAGAAAACACGAAATAGGTATGGGAAAAAAAAGAAAAAATAAACAAGAAGAGTTTAAGGAACATCAAGCATGACAATGTTTTCATCATATGAATAGCAGAAGAAGAGAGAGCAAGGGATTGAAAACCTACTTGAAAAAATGACAGAAAACTCCCATAACCTGGGGAAGGAAATAGACATACAAGTCCAAGAAGCTCAGAGAATCCAAAACAAGATGAACCTAAAGAGATCCACATCAAGACAAATTATAATTAAAATGCCACAGGTTAAAGACAAAGAGAGAATCTTAAAAGTTGCAAGACAAAAGTAGTTACCTAAAAGGGAGCTGCCATAAAACTTTCAGGTGATTTCTCAATCAAAACTTTAAAGGCCAAAGAGACTGACACAAAATATTCAGAGAGATGAAAGCAAGAACCTACAACTAAGATTATTCAAATATGCAAGAATATCATTTATAATTACAGGACAGAAAAAGATTGATGCAGTCCCATTTGTTTATTTTTTTCCTTTGTTTCCCTTACCTGAAAAGGTATATTGGCAAAAATATTGCTATGAGAGATGTCTGAGATTTTACTGCCTATGTTCTCTCTTATAATTTTTATGGTTTCATGACTTACAATTAAGTTTTAATGAACTTTGAGTTATTCTTGTATGTGGTATACAAGTTGGTGGTCTAGTTTCATTTTTTTTCCACGAGTCTGTCCAATTTTCTCAACACTGTTTATTGAAGAAACTGTCTTCACCCTATTGTATGTTCTTCTCTACTCTGTTAACAATTAACCACAAAGTCATGGATTTATTTCTGTGCTCTCTATTCTGTCCCAGTAATCTATATGTCTCTTCTTGTGTCAATACCATACTGTTTTGAATATTATGGCCTTGTATAATTCAGTATCAGGTAGTGTGATGCTTCCAATTTTGGTTTTCTTTCTCAGGATTGTTGAGTTTATTTAGGGTTTTTGGTGGTTCCATATAACTTTTTGGAATATTTGTTCTAGATCTGTGAGATATGCCATTGGTATTTTCATAAGAATTATGCTGAATATATAGATTGCTTTGGGTAGTATAAATATTTCAATAATGTTAACTTTCCTATCTATGAACATAATATATGTACCCTATTTTTCACACTATAAGACGCACCCCCAAATTTGGGAAGGAAAAGGGGTGTCTTATAGTTGGAATGTAGCTTACCTGGCTTGCTGTGGGGGGGCGGGGCGGAGTGGGGTCAAAGAAGGCAGGAGCAGGGTCACCACTGCATTTTCCTCCCAAATTGGGGGGGGGGGCATCTTATAGTCCAAAAAATGAGTTATCTACTTATTTGTATCTTCCTCAATTTCTTTTTTCAGAATCTCATAATTATTCAAGTATGGGTCTTTTACCTCCTTGGTTAAATTTATAATAAAATTCTTTAGTGCAGCAAACAAACAAATAAAAAAAAACAAACCCCAAACAAAAAGCCCATAAACAAAATTAATGGGGAACCAACTAAATGGGAGTAAATATTTCCCAATGATACATGTGATAGAGAATTAATTTCCAAAAAAACATAAAGAACTGAAGCAACTCAACACCAAGAGAAACAACCACTTAAAAAACGGACAAAAGACCTGAATGACATTTTCCAAATATGGCATAGAGATGGCCAACAGACATGAAAAAAAAAAGCTCAACATACCAATCATCAGAAAAGTACAAATTAAAACCACAGTGAGATACCATTTCATGCCCAACAGAAGGCTTTCATCAATAAATCAACAAACAACAATTGTTGGTGAGGTTGTGGAGAAAAGGGAACCCTCACACACTGTTGATGAGAATGCAGATTGGTGCAGCCACTAAGGAAAGTACCGTGGAGTTTCCCTGAAAAATTAAAAATAAAACTGCCTTTTGACTCAATGATACCACTTCTGGGAATACATACAAAGAAACCAAAAACAGCAATAGGAAAGAATATATGTATCCCTATGTTCACTGAAGAGTTATTAGCCACATCTGGAATTAGTCCAAGTGCCCAACAGTAGATGAGTGGATAAAACAGCTATGGTACATTTAAACAATGGAATACTACACAGCAGGAAAAAATAAAAGAATTCCTACCTATTAGTGACAACATGGATGGACCTGGAGATTATTATGCTAAGTGAAATAAGCCTTCAGGGAAAGATAAATATCATATGTTCTCATGTGTGGAACCTAATAGATACATGGAACATACTATCAGCTGTTAGTGGGGTGGGAGGGGTTTTAAGGACTATGCAACAGAAGATGAAGGGATTAAGGAAAAAAACATAAATATATATAAAACACATAAACACAAACAATAGTGTGGTGATAGCCAGAGGGAAAGGAAATGAGGGGTATGTGAAGGTGGGAAAAATGGGACAAAATGGTAATGGAAAGAGACTAGGCTTAGGGTGATGTGCACAAAGTGCAGTGTGCAGATGATGTTTTATTGAATTGTACTCTTGAAATCTGTATGGTTTTGTGAACCAATGTCATCTCAATTGATCAATTAAAAAAGAAAAAAAATACTGAAAGATCATGTTTCAGTGGTACATTAAGAAAGAGCCTACAATGAAAAGCAGCATATCATCTTTGAACTCTAGCAAGTCAGAAGTGGAGAAAATTTTGAAGTACTTTGCTCTTTTTTTTTTTTTAAAGATTTTATTTATTTATCTTTAGAGGGGAAGGGAAGGAGAGGGGGAGAGAAACATCAATGTATGGTTGCCTTTCATGCGTCCCCTGCTGGGAATTGGCCTGCAGGGAACTGGTCTGCAACCCAGGCATGTGCCCTGACTGGGAATCGAACCGCGATTGTCTGGTTCGCAGGCCCGTGCTCAATCCACTGAGCTACACCAGCCAGGGCCAGTACTTTGCTCTTAACTTTTAAATGCATGGCTCTTTTAGTACCAAGTTAACCAAAAAATGAAAAATGATAGATAAAGATTCTCCCAGACAAGAATAAGCTAAAGGAGTTCCTCAGAACCAAAAAAGTACAAGTAAACCATAAAAGATGTTTAAAAAAGTCTTTAAGAAAAAAATAAAGATAAAACATGAATAATAAAATGAACATCTTATTATTCAAGAACTTCAACCTATCAATACTTATTTTAAATGTAAAGAGATTGACTGCACTTATCAAAAGACAGGGTGGCTGAATGGATATAAAAAGACCCATACATCTGCTGTGTATAGGAGATCACATTAGATCAAAAGACATAGCAATATTTCATACAAATCACAACAATGGAAATATTTGGGATAGCAATACTTATACCAAACAAAACAGACTTTAAATCCAGCCTATAACAAGATACAAAAAAGGACATTTCATAATGATAAAGATACGTATCCTACAAGAGGATACACCCTTATAAACATTTACGCATGCGCTGTAAGCACCAAAATATATAGAAAACATTGATGAACACAAAAGGTAACAGTAATCATAGTAGACACACATTGAAATCAATGTATAATCATCCAGATGAAAAATCAACAAGGATACAGTGACTTTAAATGATACATTAGATGAGATGAATTTAATTGTTATTTTTATGGTATTTTACCCCAAACAAGTAAATATACATTCTTTTCAATGGCATATGGAACATTTTCCAGAATAGACCACATGTTAGGACACAAAACAAGTCTGAAAAAGTTTAAGAAATCAGATTAAGCATCTTCTCCAGTCACAATGATGTAAAACTAGAAATCAATTACAAGAAAAAATACCTGAAAAACACATAAACACATGAAGGTTAAATAACACGCCATTAAACAATAAATGAGTTAAAAATGAGATAAGAGAATAAATAAAAGATACCTTCATCCAAATAAAAAAGAATATACAACAAACTCTCAAATCTATGAGGCATGGCTAAAGCAATTCTAAGAGGAAAATTCATAGCAATAAAGACTTACATCAAGAAATAAGAGTAATCTGAAATAAACAACCTAACATTATACCTAAAGAAACTAAAAATATAAAATTAAAGCCCAAAGTTAGTAGAAGGAAAAAAATAAAAATAAAGAGTGGAAATGAACAAAATACAGTTCAAAAAAGCAATACGAAAGATCAATGTAACCAAGAGCTGGTTCTTTAAAAAGATAAACAAAATTGACAAACCTTTAAACAGACTCATCAAGAAAAAAAAAAGGACCCAAATAAATAAAATCAGAAATAAAAGAGAAGTGACAATGACAACACGGAAATATATAAGATTATAAGAAAATAACTATGAACAATTATATGTCAACAAATTGGACAATATGGAAGAAATGAATAAATTCCTAAAAACACAGAATTTTCACAACTGAATCAAGAAGAGTTAATAAAAAATGGTTATTAAAATCTGAATTAATAACCACTAACAAAATCAAATAGTAATTAAAAAAAAACCCAAAACAAAAATTCTGGACAAAATGGCTTCACTGGCAAATTTTATTAAACATTCAAAAAGTTAACACCTATCCTTCTCAAACAGTTCCAATAAACTGAAGAGGAAGAAAGGCTCCCAAGTTCAGTTTACAAGGCTAGCATTATCCTAATTCTAAAACCACACACAGATATTATTAAAAAATTATTCCCATTATGAATTAGGCCAGTATTTTCAATGAACATACTTGCAAAAATCAACAAATATTGACAAACTGGATTAAAAAATACATTAAAAAGACAATACACCATGATCAAGTGGGATTTATTCCTGGGATGCAAAGTTGGTTCAGTATCTGCAAATCAATGTTGTATATATCACATAAACAAAATGAGTAATAAAAACCGTATGATCGTACCAATAGACACAGAAAAAGTATTTGACAAAATCCAGCATATATTTAGGATATAAACTCAGCAAACTTGCAATAGAGGGAACATACCTTAATGTAATAAACACCATATATGACAAGCCCGTAGCTAACATAATACTCACTGGTGAAAAGCTAAATGTGTTTTCCTTAAGATCAGAAATAAGGATGTCCACCTTCATCACTTTTATTCAACATAGTATTGGAAGTCCTAGTTAACCACAGCTATCAGCCAAGAAAAAAATTTAAGGTATCCAAATTGTAAAGGAAGAAATAAAATGTAATTGTTTGCTGATGACATGATACTGCATATGAAGAACCCTTAAGATTCTACCAAAAAACTGTTTGAACTGATAAATGAATTCAGTAAAGTGGAATACAAAATTAATATAAACAAAATGATTGGATTTTTATACACCAATAATGAAATATTATAAAGAGAAATATGGAAAAACAATCCACTTACAATTGTATAAAAAGATAAAATAAAATAGTTAAGAACAAATTTAACCACAGAGAAAAGAAATCCTGTACTCAGAAAATTACAAGACTTGAAAGGAAGAAACTGAAAAAGATACAAATAAATTAAAATAGATACTGTGCTCATGGATAGGAAAAATTAACATTGTCAACATATCCATACTACCAAAAGCAATTTACAGATTTAATGCAATCCCTATCAAAATACACATGGAATTTTCCACAGAACTAAAATATATTTAACATAGGAGTGGAAGGACCTATACACTGAAAACTACAAGACACTGTTGAAAAAAATTAAAGACACAAAGAAATAGAAATATATTCTGTGTTAATGGATTGGAAGAGTCAACGTCATTAAAATAGACATATCACTTAAAGCAATATGCAAATTTAATATTATCCTCATCCAAATCCCAATGGCATTTTTCACAGAAATAGAACAAAAAAAATCTTAAAATTTATATGGAACTACAATAGACACTGAATAGACACAGCAATCTTCAGAAATAAGAATAAAACTGGAGGTATCATGAACTATCAAACTATACTACAAGGCAATAGTACTCAACAAACAACATGGAGTTGGCATAAAAACAGACATATAAATCAATAAAATAGAACAGAGAACCCAGAAATAAACACACTATCTATATGGTCAAATATTATTTGACAAAGGAGGCGGAACATACATACAATGGGCTAAAAACAGCCTATTCAATAAATGGTGTTGGAAAACTGAATGAATACCTACAAAAAAAAAAAAGAAATGAGACCACTTTCTTACACCATATACAAGAATAAACTCAAAATGGATTGAAGACTTAAAGATCTGAAACCATAAAACTCTAAGAAGAAAATATAGGCATAAACTCTCTGACAATATTCTTAATAATTTTTTTATATATCTCTTTGGGAAAGAGAAACAAAAGAAGAAATAAACAAATGGGACTACATCAAACTGAAATATTCCTTTGTTTTGCACAACGAAGGAAATCATCAACAAAACAAAAAGACAACCTACTAAATGGGAAAAAATATTTGCCAGTGATATATCTGGTAAGGGGTTAATATCCAAAATATATAAAGAACTCATATAAGTTACCCCCCTAAAAAAACACACAATGCAATTAAAAAATGGGCAGAAGACCTAAATAGACATTTGTCCCCACATGGCCAATAGACATAAAAAAAAGATGCTCAATGCCACTAATTATCAGAAAAATGTGAATTAAAACCACAATGACATATCATCTCACGCCTGTCAGAACGGCTATCATCAATAAATCAACAAATAACAAATGCTGGCAAGGGTGTGGAGAAAAGGAACTCTCAAGCACTACTGGTGTGATTGTAGATTGGTGCAGCCACTATGAAAAACAGTATGGAGGTTCCTCAAAAATTAAAAATTAGACTCCCTTTCAACCCAGTAATTCCACTGCTGGGTATACATATGAAGAAATCCAAAACACTAATTTGAAAAGATATATGTACTCCTATGATCACTGAAGCATTATTTACAAAAGCCAAGATAGGGAAACATTCTATGTGCCCATCAATATAACTGGATAAAGAAGAAATGGTACACATATACAATGGAATATTACTCAGCCATAAAAAACAAAATCTTACCATGTATGAGTATATGGATGAACCTAGAGGGTATTATGTGAAATGAAATAAGTCAGACAAAGACAAATACCATATGATTTCACCTATATGTGAAATCTAAAGAACAAAATGAGCATAATATCAACAACAGATACAGAAAACAAACTGATGGTTGCCAGAGGAAAAAGGGGTAAGGGGGCAGGTGAGCAAAATGTTTGGGAATTAAGAAGCACATAGGCATGAAGATGTAAAGTACAGCATAGGTAATATAGGCATGAAGATGTAAAGTACAGCATAGGTAATATAGTCAACAACACTGTAATAACTATGTATGCTGCCAGGTGGGTACCAGACTTATTGGCAGATCACTTCACAAGTTATATAAACATCTAACCACTGTACTGTACACCTAAAACTAATATAACATAAAATGTGAACTGTCTTTGAAAAACAAAAATGTAAAAAAATTTAAAACCTCAAAAATCCAAACTATCCAATTAGATATTCTTCAGTATGTGTATGATTAAACAAACTATAGTACACTTATACTATAAAATTGTAGTCATCAATAATAAAGGTACAAACCATTGATACATACACCACCCTAAGTGTATCTCTAGATAATTAGGCCAAATGAGAGAATAGATAATCCTATTTGATAATATACATATGTATGTGTGTGTATATATATAATTTCAAAATAAAAAAAATTTACAAATATAGGGAAAATTAATCAGTGGCAAGGGATAGGCATAAAGGGGTACAAGAGATGTAGGTGTAATTCCTTGTTGACTGTGGTGCTAGATAAATGAACCTACACGCTGTCCTCAGGTCAGGCTGCCAAGTGTCTCTTGGTTGAAGGGAGTATGATGGAGTCTTCCTAGTGGTGTGTCTCAACAGCCTGGCTGTTTTTTGGCAGGAAAGGGGAATCTCAGGCCAGCCTGTCTGTTATGACTGGATTTCTTCTGCTGGTTCCATTTATTGCTCCAAGCCTCCTGGTGGGAGAAGGGAATCTTGGGAATATTTGGCTTGTGGGGTAAGAGCATTGGAAGCAAATGATTAATCTGCTTACAGACATAGATGGCAGAGTAAGAGTAAAATATACAAATACATAAATATATAAATAAACAAATCTCCTATTTCATTAAGACTAAAACCCAAGACAGATTTGCTTAGTACAGTTCTAAACCTTTAAAGTTTTACTTTATATGATCAAATGCAAAGTATTATTATTGAAGAGATTATTTTATTTTATTATCAAATTTTAAGAACATATTTTATGTAACCTTTAAATAAATATTGAAAGAATAGACATATAGAGGGAGATGGCAATGAAGTACGAGGGAGCAGAAAACCTGGCCAATCTATGGAAAAACAGAGCAAACAGCCAACAGTACCCCAGCATATATGAAAATAAGAGATCAAAAACTGTAGCAGACACTGAAAAACCAGATGGTAAAGAGAGTGCTGCAGGACATTAAGGTCCCAAGGACCAGCCCAGAGACAGGGGTGGCTGTGACCTATGACCGGTGCCAGGAGCTGGGTCTACAAGTTACTCCTTGGGATTGGCAGGCCTGCCACAGAGTCCTTGGGAGAGAGCAGGGTCAACTACTCCCTCCCTCCCCTGACAAGCAGGGTTTGAGCAGCACTGGGAGAGACCTGATTGCTTGAAGTTGCAGAGAGGGGAATAAGGACAAAGAGGCAAACACACAAGGGCTGTGATCACCCACAGACTCTGTGGTCGTTGGCTTGGGAGAGTTGAGAGCTCGCAGTGACGCACACTGACCCTGATAGTCACAGGTCTGGCTGGAGAATTGGGCTATACTGACTGGCAGGCTTGAATAGGAGGAATTTCTCAAAAAGTAAAACTGTTTGGGGGATTCTCCTGCAAACCGTTTGGCCTACTCCCCACCCACCCTGGAAAAAGGCCCTGCGTTCCCCCATAGCACTGGGAAGTATTCACTGACCACAGCAGCCTGACTGGGCATATGCATGCCTGCACCCCAGCCCACGGCGATGACTCCCAGAGAAAGAGTGCTCTCAAGAAGACCTGGATACCCTGCATGGGGTTCTGTGGAGAGGTGCCAGACTAGCTCTTGAAAGAATGCTCAAAAGACTGGCTGAGTAAAAAGCCTCACCAATCGCCCTCAGCCTGCTATAGCCAGTGAACCAGAAAGACTGGTTTGGCCAGTTTGAAAGCAACAAGAAATGTTTTTTTGTTATTGTTGTTTTTCTTTTTTTTAAAATAATCTTTTATTTTTAAAATTTTATTGTTGCTTTATCTTTCAATACCTTTTTCCTCTTTTTCCTTCTTTCTTATTTTATTCCTTCTTCCTTTCTTTCCAATCTTATCTCTCCTTCCTCCTTTCTCCTGCTTTTTTTTTTTACCCACAAGTGTGACAAAAAACTTGGAACTGTGAAAGGAACAGAGTTGGACCCAAAGAGGGGGAATCCCAACAGTTGAGACAGTGAGACAAATTTTACTTCTCTATTGCAGAGAAACTACAAGTTACTGCATATTTGTATTATTTTTTTTCATTAATTTTACATATTTTATTTTAATAATATCATTGTATTCCTCTTCTTCTGTATAGTCTTCTTTGCTTGGCTGTTTATATTGTATCATTTGACAGGTTTCCCCTATTCTCTCTTCCACAGTGTATTGCTAATTTACTATCCGTGTCAACTGTGTTCCTTCAGCACACTACTCTCAAAGTTCTATACCCCCTATTCATGTTATCTGGATCACATAGATTCTGTCATATGACTGCTGCTCTAATATTATTGTAAATAATAGCTGTTCTGTACAATTGTAAATACTTCACAACACCCCTCCTGGATCTTAGTCCATATCACAGTTTCCTGAACTCTATTACTGTACTGGTTAACTCTATTCTCTTACACAGTACACCTATTTACTATCCTTTACTCTTACCTTACCTCAAAATCTGACCTCCCACAACATCACTGTTTTCTACATCCAACTCACAATCCTTCCCTCACCAATAAGAGTCTTATCTTCTTTCCATCCTTTCTTAAAAGTGGCTAGTTGAGTTGAAGATCATGGTTAACATTATATATAGCAAAAAGATCTCCTACCTCTTTTCTACTGGCTGCTACTTTAAATATCATAGAATACTCTCCTGCTGTCATAAACCATATTGCCTTCCCGTCCAACTGATCACAAAAAAGGGTAGGTGGAAGTGGTGAACACCAGGATACCCAACGGAAGAGGAAACTCCACAACAAAGGAACCACGACCTGATAACAACAGAAGGTAAAGGAGGAAGGGGAAACCACACAGACCTCAATCCAGGACCTATCTGGAAATACAACTAAAGAGTGGGAAAACTACCCAGTACAAAAAACTGAACAAGAACAAAAGACAATCCTCAAAACCTTGTACACATAGAAGAACTAGCTTCAACAAAACCTGCCCTCATCAGCACAACAAATTATAAGAGGTACAGGACAGAGGGACCATCAGTAAACCAGCTGGTAGGAAAGACCCACCAAGGAAACACCCAACAACAATCAAAACCCAAAGACAGAGAGCAAACTTAAAAAATAGCCCAAGACCAGTGAGCTTGGGAGATCAAGAAGACTATATCAATGAATCTCACAGGTATTCCAACACAGAAGTTTATACCATAAACCCTGGAAGCCAGAACAAATCAATTTAAGAAGATGAAACTAACAAGAAGAGTCTCACAAACAATGGGGAAAAAAAAAACAATCCCCAAGTGAAGGGAAAGGAGGAAGCCTCGGAAAGAATGCTGGATGAAATAGAGGCAAATCAACTATCAGATATTGAGTTCAAAGCACTGGTTATCAGGAAGTTCAATGAGCTCAAAATGAGCTACCAGAAACTACAGGGGAAATACAATGAACTCACTGCAAACTATATCAACATGAAAAAGGAAACAGAAACTACCAACAAAGGCCAAGAGGAAATGAAGAATACAATTTTTGAACTGAAGGACACAGTGAAAGGAATCAAAAGCAAGACCAATGAAGCAGAACATGGGATCAGCGAGCTGGAGGACAAAGTAGAAATAAACACCCAGAAAAAGCAAGAAAAAAAAAGAGGCTCAGAAAAAATGAAGAGGGATTAAGAGAAATGCAAGACAATATGAAACATCATAATATCCATATAAGAGGGATACCAGAAGGAGGACAAGAACGATAATAGATAGAAAACTCATTTGAAAAAGTAATAATGGAAAACTTCCCTAATTTAATGAGAGAAAAAGTCACACAAATCCAGGAAACACAGAGAGTCCCAATAAAGAAGAAGCCCAAAAGGCCCACTTCAAGACACAGCATCATTAAAATGGCAAAATTCCAAGACAAAGAGAGAATCTTAAAGGCAGCAAGGGAGAAAAAGGAAGTAACATACAAGGGAGCCCCAATAAGGTCAACTGCTGACTTCTCAATGGAAACACTCCAAGCAAGAAGAGAATGGCAAGAAATATTCCAAGTAATGAGAACCAGAGGCCTACAACCAAGGCTACTTTACCCAGCAAGGCTCTAAATCAAGATAGAAGGCCAAATACAGAACTTCCAAGACAAAAGAACTTCCAATACACCTCCACCAAACCAGCTCTGCAAGAGATGCTAAGGGACTGCTCTAATGAAAGGAAGGAAAACAGAGAGACAAAGAGGAACACAGGTACAAAAATGGCAATGAATAAGTACCTATCAATAATAACATTAAACGTAAATCAACTAAATGCTCCAATCAAAAGACATAGAATAGCTGAATGAATAAGTAAGCATGACCCACACATATGCTGCCTACAAGAGACCCACCTCAGGACAAAACACCCACACAGACTTAAAGTGAAGGGCTGGAAACAAATTTTCCAAGCAAAGGGACAGGAAAAAAAAGTTGGGGTAGCAATACCCATATCAGACAAAATAGACTTCAAAAAAAGGCCATAAAGAGAGACCCAGAAGGTCACTTCATAATACTCAAGGGAAGAATCCACCAAGAAGACATTAACATTGTAAATATGTATGCATCCCACATAAGATCACCCAAAAATATAAAGAAAATCTTAGAAGACTTCAAGGAAGGTATTGACAGTAACAAAATTATAGTATGGGATTTTAACACACCACTGTCAAAAATGGACCCCAAAACAATAACAACAAAGATGTTGTGGCATTGAACAATGCCCTAGATCAAATGGACTTAACTGATGTATATAGAGCCACTCATCCCAAAGAAGATAAATATACATTCCTTTCAAATGCACATGGAACACTTTCAAAGACAGACCGCATGATGGGACATAAAAAAAAAAAAGCCTCAACAAACTGAAGAAAACTGAAATCATACCAAGCATTTTCTCCAACCACAAGGGACTGAAACTAGAAACCAACCCCAAGAGAAAAAACCCCAAACACTCAAAATAATGGAGATCAAAAAGCATGCTATGGGTCAAGAATGAAATTAGGGAGGAAATCAAAAAGTTTCTGGAAACAAATGAAAATGATCTCACGACAACCCAAAACTTATGGGACACAGCAAAGGCAGTCCTGAGAGGGAAATTAAATGACATAAAGATGAAAAGTACAATTCTAAGGATCAATAAATCCAAGAGCTGGTTTTCTAAAAAGAGAAACAACATCGAGAAGCCTCTAAGCAGGGTCATCAAGAAAAAAAGAGAGAGGACACAAATAAACACAATCAGAAATGAAAGAGGAGAGATTACAACTCATATGACAGAAATAGAAAGGACTGTAAGAAATTACTATGAAGAACTAGATGCCAAGAAATTTGAAAACTTAGGTAAACGGACACATTTCTAAAAAAATAAAATCTTCCAAAATTCAATGAAGAAGCAGAAAGCCCAAAGAGACCGATAACAGCAGATGAAATTGAAGCAGTAAGCAAAAAACTCCCGACACACAAAAGTTCTGAAGCAGATGGTTTCACAGGAGACTTCCACAAAGAATTTAAGGATAAGCTGACCCCTGTCTTTCACAGACTATTTCAAAAAATCCAAGAAGGTGGAAGACTCCCAACTCTTTTTATGAAGTCAGCATCATCCTAATCCCAAAACCAGATAAACATATAACAAAGAAAGAAAATTTCAGGCCAATATCGCTGATGAACATAGACGCTAAAATGCTCAACAAAATATTAGCAAACTGCATCCAACAATACATTAAAAAGATCATACGCCATGACCAAGTGGGATTCCTCTCAGGGAGCCAAGGATGGTTCAATATTCACAAATCAATAATCATAATATATCACATAAACAAAAGCAAAGACAAAAATCACATGATGATATCAATAGATGTGGAAAAAGCATTTGATAAGGTACTGCAGCCATTTATGATAAAAACACTCAGTAAAGTGGGAATAGAGGGAGCATTCTTCAACATAATAGAGGCCATACATGAAATACCTATAGCCAACATCATACTCAATGAGCAAAAGCTAAAATCTTTCCCACTAAGATCAGAAACAAGACAAGGTTGTCCACTTTCACCACTTCTATTCAATATAGTATTGGAAGTCATAGCCACAGCGATCAGACAAGAAAAGGAAATAAAAGGCATCCAAAATCGGAAAGGAGGAAACAAGACTGTCATTGTTTGCAGATGACATGATAGTGTACATGGAAAATCCTATAGATTCCACCCAAAAACTGCTCGACATAATGAATGAATTTGGCAAAACAGTGGGATACAAAGTCAATATCCAGAAATCAAAGGCATTTTTGTATACCAACAATAAAACAGCAGAAGCAGAAATGAAGAAAAAAAATCCCATTTGATATAGCAAAAAACAAAACAAAACAAACAAACAAAAAAACGTAGGAATAAACCTAACCAAGGAGGTAAAAGACCTGTATGCAGAAAAGTATACAACACTGAAGAAAGAAATTATGGAAGACACAAATGAAAACATACGATATTCGTGGATTGAAAGAATTAAAATCAAAATGTACATACTACCCAAAGCAATTTACAGATTCAATGCAATACCTATTAAAGTACCAATGGCATATTTCACAGACATAGAACAAACACTTCAAAAATTTATATGGAACCATCATAAACAACCCCGAATAGCAGCTGCAATTCTGAGAAAGAAGACCAAAGTAGGAGGGATCACAATACCTGATAACAAACTGTATTACAAGGACGCTGTAATCAAAACAGCCTGGTACTGGCATAGAAACAGGCACGTAGACCAATGGAACAGAACAGAAAGCCCAGAAATAAACCCAACTATTTACAGTCAATTAATATTCAACAAAGGGGGCAGTAACATAAAATGGAGTCAAAATAGCCTCTACATCAAATAATGTTGGGAGAATTGAACAGGTATGTGCAAAAAAAGAACCTCGAGCACCAACTTATACCATACACCAAAATAAATTCAAGGTGGATAAAAGACTTAAATATAAGCCATGACACCTTTAAAGTCCTAGAGGAGAACATTGGCAGGAAAATCTCAGACATTTCACGAAGCAGCATTTTTACTGATATGTCCCCTAGAGCAAGGGACATAAAGGAAAGAATAAACAAATGGGATCTCATCAAAATAAAAAGCTTCTGCATGACTAAAGAAAACAGTTATTAAAAAGAGAACCAACTGTATGGGAAAACATATTTGCTCATGATACCTGAGACAATGGTTTAATCTCCAAAACATACAAAGAACTTACACAACTCCACTCTAAGAAGACAAGCAACCCAATTAAAAAGTAGGCAAAAGACTTGAATAGACATTTCTCCCAGGAGGACATACAGAGGATCTAGAGACACATGAAAAGATGCTCAATATCACTAGCTATCAGAGAGATGCAAATTAAAACCACAGTGAGATACCACTTTACACCAGTCAGAAGGACCATCATAAACAAAGCAACAAACAAATGATGGAGAGGTTGTGGGGAAAAGGGGACTCTAGTTCATGTTGGTGGGATTGCAGACTGATAAAACCACTATGGAAAACAGTATGGAATTTTCTAAGAAAACTAAAAATGGATCTGCCTTTTGACCCAGCAATTCCACTGCTAAGATTGTATCCCAAGAAACCTGAAATACCCATCCAAAATAACCTATGCACCACAATGTTCATAGCAGCACAATTTACAATAGCCAAGAGATGGAAGCAACCTAGGTGCCCACCAATTAATGAATGGATCAAAAAGCTATGGCACATGTACACAGTGAAACTCTATGCAGCAGAAAGAAAGAAGGAGCTCCTACCCTTTGCAACAGCATGGATGGAACTGGAAAGCATTATGCTAAGTGAAATAGGCCAGGCGGTGAAAGACAAATACCTTATGATCTTACCTTTAACAGGAAGATAAACAACAAAACAAACAAGCAAGCAAAATATAACCAAAGACACTGAAATATGGAACAGGCTGACAGTGCCCAGAGAGGAGAGGGGAAGGAATTTCAGGGGAAAAAGGGAAGGATATTCAGGAACAAATTTAAAGGACACATGGAGAAAAACCAAGGAGGTGTAAATGGGAGAGAGGTAGAGAGCACTGCAGGGGCGGGCTGGGATGGGAGTAAAAAACAGAAAACTGCACTTGAACAACAATTAAAATAAATATATTTAAAACATATTAAGATAATAAAGTAAAAAGTTTTAAGATATGCTCCTCTTCAACAAGAGACTAATTCAAAGATAAGTGGAACAAATCTGAATAAGCCTATTTCTATTTCTATCTATTTTTCTAGTTCAGTTGAAAAAATTTTCAAAAGAAATCATTCTTGTATCATTTAGAACATATGTACTAAAAAGAAAAAACTGCATTTTCATTCATAGTGCAACAGTTTTATCAAATTAGAATTATGCTCTTGTTATAAAATTTAATAATGTTTCTGACTAGTGATTTTAAACACTTTAGTCTAAATAAATCTATTTTCTGTAGCATATGTGTTTCAAATTCATTTAGTGGCAGGAATTCTCTGAACAATAATATTTGCCAGGTGTTTCTCCAGCAGGTATACTACTTTGAGGAAGTCCTTGAAAATGTCTTCCCTATATTACAAAGCAAGGCAGGAAAATTTCAACTCTCAGATCCTGCTGATCTTATTGTTTCTGAACAAACTGTTTTTAAATTTAGTGTAAGTAGTAAATGTAAAATGACTTTAAATGTTTTAAAGTATCAAATTAAATTTTTCCTATTTTATAATTAACCTAGGTATACCTTTCTAAACAGAAAAGCACATATGCATTTATTTTTAAAAAGATTAAAGTTTAAGAAGTTAATCTATTCCTAACAGGTTATAATTTTTGGCATCATAATAGAAGGTACTGAGGCTTCAGTGATTGAATGTATATTCTTGTCAGAAATTAACTTTATTTTTCATATTGTCTACAATGGATGATGACTAAAATCACTTTGAAAAATTTATGGCAATGAAGTTTAAAAGAGAATGAAGTTCTTACCTAAGAGTATATAGAAAGAAAAGGCAGTGTTTCCTTACAAACTTTAAAGATATTATCTAATTTCAAGTAATTGTAATAGTAAAAACTTAAACCCAGGACCTGTCAATCGGTGAATAGATAAAGAATGTGGTACACATGCACAGAGAAATAGTATTCAGCCATAAAAAACTGGATTGAGCCATTTGCAACAAGTGAAATAAGTCAGAGAAAGACAAACACAGTGTGATCTCATTTATATATGGAAGAACTAAACAATCAAACAAAAAATCTTGAGCTCATAGATACACAGAACAAACTGCTGGTTGCCGGAGGCAGTGGGTGGGGAGAAGGCCAAAATGAGTGGAGTCAAAAAGGTATAAACTTCCAGTTACAAGTCCTGGAGATGTAATTAAGTACAGCATGGTAACCATAGTTATTAATACTGTTCTGTATAGCTGAAAGTTGCTAAAAGAGTAAACCTTAAACATTGTTATCCCAAGAAAAAATGTAACTGTGTATGGTGGTAGACTAATTTATTGTGGTAATCATTGTTCAATACACAAAAACATCATATTATTGTGTTTTATAACTGAAACAAATATAATGTTATGTCAGTTTTATCTAAAAACATATTATAAAACCTAGAAAACTATAAACTACTGATTTATTATAGTAGTAGACTTACGTTATCTTTTTTCTTATTTTTTCTATTTCTCTTATTATTGTTCTTTAAGAACATAAAAAATCTCTCATACATATACATATACATATACATATACATATACATATACATATACATACATATACATTATACATTCTGACTTCTGGACAAGATGGAGGTGTAGGGAGATATACTTTGCCTCCTCCCACAACTAAAAGAAGGACAATCAAAAAATTTTTTAAAAAGCAACCAGAAGTGACAAAAAACTGAACTGTATGGAAGTCTGACAACCAGGGAGTTAAAGAGGAAAAATTCACCCAGACTGTTAGGAGGGGTGGAGACAGGCAGCCAGGGTGGAGAGGACTCATGGCGAGGTGGCAGCTGTCAGACTGGGCAAGGCAGCGCCTGGCAGACCAGATGGTACCACCTTTGCATGTGGATAAATTGGGAGGAACAACTGGGAAGTGAGACAGACTGAACCCAGGGTTTCAGTGTGGGGAAATAAAGCCTTAAAACCTCTAACTGAAAAAACTTGTAGGAGTTGAGGTGGCAGGAGAAACTACCAGCCTCACAGAGGAGTTCACTGGAGAGACCCACAAGATCCTAAAATGCCCATAAAACCTAGGAATCAGCATCAGAAGGGCCCAATTTGTTTGTGGGTAATAGTGGAGGAAGTGACTGAAAATGGGCAGAGAGCAGAGCAAGAGCCATTGTTCCCTCTCAACCCCCTCCCCCACATACAGCACCACAACACAGTGACCTGGGTTGCCCTGTCCTGGTAAATACCCAAGGCCCAGACCCTTAGTACACAACAGAGAAGAGATCAAGAAATTTAGCCCAAGTAAAAGAACAGATCAAGGCTCCAGAAAAAATACAACTAAGAGATGAAGAGACAGCCAACCTTTCAGATGTAGTTCAAAACCTGGTAATCAAGATGCTCACAGAAATGGTTGAGTATGGTTACAAAACAGAGGAAAAGGTGAAGGCTATGAAAAGTGATATAAAGGAATATGTCCAGGGAACCAAAAGTGTCGGGAAGGAAAACAGGACTCAAATCAATGGCTTGGAACAGAAGGAAGAAATAAACATTCAAATAGAACAGAATGAAGAAACAAGAATTCGAAAAAATCAGGAGAGTCTTAGGGAACTCTGGGAAAACTTTAAACATTCCAACATCCAAATGAATCATAGTAGTACCAGAAGGAGAAGAGAAGAGGGGTGAAGGAGAAGAGGAAAAAATGGAAAACTTGTTTGAAAAAATAATGAAGGAGAACTTTCCCAATCTGGGAAAGGAAATAGACCTGTAGGAAGTCCAGGAAGCTTAGAGAGTCCCAGAGAAGTTGGACCCAAGGAAGCACACACAAAGGCACCTCATAATTACATCACCCAAGATTAAAGATAAGGAGAGAATCTTAAAAGAAGCAAGAGAAAAGGAGACAGTCACCTACAAAGGAGTGCCCATAAGACTGTCAGCTGATTCTCAAAAGAAACCTTGCAGGCAAGAAGGGGCTGCAAAGAAGTATTCAAAGTCATGAAAGGCTTTGAATACTAGAACAGGAACAGAATCACAGAAATGGAAATCACTTGGAGGGTTACAAGCGGGGAGGGGGAGGAGGGAGAATGAGTGAAAAGGTACAAGGAATAAAAAGCATAAATGGTAGGTACAAAATAGACAGGGAGAGGTTAAGAACAGTACAGGAAATGGAGAAGCCAAAGAACTTATATGTATGACCCATGGACATGAAGTAAGATGGGGGAATGATGGTGGGAGTGGGACTACAGAGTGGAGGGGAAAAAAGGGGAGAAAAAAATGGGACAACTGTAATAGCATAATCAATAAAATATATTTTAAAAAACACTACAAATTTCTTCCTAATTTTTAATATCAAATTTAGAGAATGGTGTCATATGTGCTTAGAAAATGAGCAGAGTTGGGTTACAGAAAAGTGAACCAGGTACCAGTAGGGCTGGATAATAGTCATGCCAGAAAAAGAAAGGGAGGCCAAAAGTTAACTCTTTGAAACACAGACACGACAAGAATCTGAAGGTAGATCCAAAATTAGAATATCATATTATCATGGAGAAAAGAGAAGTAGGATATAAGTATCTTTAAATCCTAGATGCTTATTCAAGCATATGTAGGATAAATAATGAATAGAAGACAAGGAAGTCAGTTGACCTAAACTGTCAGATGTCACTGCTCTCTGGGAAACTGAACTCAGGAGAACATTCAGTCTCTTGAGGGAACAGGGTACTAGCCAAAGCATTAAGGAGTAAAATACAAATCTAAAAACTGCAGAGGGAGACAGAAGTCAGGGTGGGATCTGACTTGAAATGGATCTGTTGATCTGGGGTTCTTTTTACATGAAAGATAGGTACTATCCTGAAGTACTTAGCTTGAAGAACACTGTCAAGTAGCCAAAAACAAACAAAAAATAATTCCAGTATATGAGGTGCCATGCAAAACAAAATTCAAAAGTAGATGTACAAAATTTTATCAAATTGAAACACTGCTTAGATATTTCCAATTGCCATGAAAATCTTGGGGATATGAACCTTATGAGTGAGATTATGGAAGATGAAGCTGAAAATACAGACTGAGGAAGGCCTTTTTAAAGGTTAACTCCCTGAATTAAATTATTCATAAGAATAAATGATTCATTCCTTCACTTCTTTCAAGTGTCTGTTCAAATGACCTCTTATCAGCAAGCCCTTCCCAGAACTCCCTATACAAAACATCCACCTTTTCCTTCTAAATATATTTTTCTTCAGAGAACTTACCACCATATGAACAACTGAATGATTATTTCTTGATTGCCTGTCTTCCCCAAATAAAATATAAGTTCAGGGACTTCATTTTATTCACTGCTGCATTCCCAGTACTTAGAAGAACACTAGGCACACAGCTGACACTCAGTAAATATTTACTATTGAATAAACAAATAAATATTAGTGTACCCAGAGAAAAGGATAATATAAGCAAGAAAAAAATTTCAATGTGCTTTTCCTATTTCTCTACCTGTATAAGGAGGACAACAATCCAGCAACCTTTTTTGGTCACTCAAACAGTCCACTTTAGTTGAACTAAAAATAACAACAAAAGGCTGGGCTTTAAAAAATGCCTTTTGGCCCTGGCCGGTGTAGCTCAGTGGCCTGCGAACCAGAGTATGGAGGTTCAATTCCCAGTCAGGGCACATGCCTGGATTGCAGGCCAGTTCTCAGTAGGGAACTCACGAGAGGCAACCATACATTGATATTTCTCTCTCTCTCTCCTTCCCTTCCCCTCTAAAGATAAATAAAATCTTTTTAAAAACTATTAAAAAGTAAAAATAAATAAATAAAATCTTCACTTGAGAATATTATTATTGATTTTAGAGAGCGAGAGGCAAGAGGAGGAAGGAGAGGTAGGTAGAGAGAGAGAGAGAAAGAGAGAGAGAGACCTTGATGTGAGAGAGAAACATGGATCAGTTGCCTCCCATAGGCAACCCAACCAGGGATAAATCTGCAGCCTTTTGGAGTACAAGATGATACTCCAACCACTGAGCCACATGGCCAGGGCAAATGATACATATATTTAAAAAAACACATTTTACTTGAGTTTTTAAAAATATAAAATGCATATTCATGAAAAACTTCTATGTAGGGTCAAGGTTCTTTTTGAGTAGAGTTCCAAGTTGTTTTTCTTTTTATAGACCACACCAATAATGTGTGTTTATGATTTTCACCATGTGTAGAATGAGGACATTAAGACACTTACAAAGCAATCTGAGACCTAGAGAATCAATCCTTCTAGTTTCTTATGGTACCCTCTGTAAATATTTAACAGAAGTATGTACACATTTAACTCAATGACATATTTATAGCAACTTTCCTCTAAGTTATTACAAAGCATTGAACTTGGTTTTCTAGAAACAACCTTCCGTCCCTGTATTTCATAATCTGTATAACCAACACATATACATTTGGAAACAAATATACTTACATTTTAATATGCACCCAATTTCATTACTGGGAACAAAAGAAGTTAGGTATATCAAACAGTAACTTTCTAGCCACAAACCTTTAGCTTTCTAGGAGCAACCTGAAAGAGCAATTCTTCCCTATCTTCATCCGTCAGTAATGGATAAAAGAAAGTCATTAAATACTTATTATAATAAAATGAAGAATATCTGGACTTCTGAGTAATAAACATGGCTGCAAAATGTTAAATTTACTATTCACTGAAATCTCTTGTTCTAATTATTTGAAAGAAGCAGAAATATTTCCTTCCTCTGTATAAAATGTGGCACAGTACTTTTCCCAATTCCAACCATTTTTATTGAATAATGATGAAGCTAAAAAGAAAGCAAGGTTGCACTATGATTTTAATCTAAAGAAAAGTGAAAACATTTAAAAAATTAGGTTTATATTACACTTTTAGAATTAGGTGATTCAAGAAAATGTCTACATAGCTTACACACACACAAACAAAATTTTTGTTTGCTTAACAGTCTGCCAGGCCATGAACCAAGGTTTTTCTTATTTTAAGTCAATAACAAAAAAGATACCTGGTATAGTGGGAACACTTGGCTAAATATCAAGAAATTAGAATCTAATTCCAGCTCTTCATGTACTCATAGAATAGTATTCTTTAATCTGAGAAACATGTACAAGGAATTAGGCTGGGTACTAAATAGTGAGGACCTGATTTCTAATTCTGGTTTCATCATGGTTCATCATTTAATCACTTTGTAATCCTAGGCGAGTCACAACTTCTCTGAATTTCAGTTTCTTAATCTGTAAAATCGAGACAATATATGGAGACAATATATGCTCGGTCTGTCATTCAAAATTCATGTGAAGATTAAATTAGAAACAGACTAATTTAGTACTCTCGTTCTATAAATGCATAATAGCGAAGTTAAATTTTTTGCTCAAGGTGACATTTTTAGTAGCACAGCTGGGACCAGAATCTAAATTACTTAACACCTAGTTAAACTGTTTTTTTCACTGCTTCTTGCTGTTTCTAAAGTAGGTGAGAGATTTTCGAAAATCACAACCCACCTAGCCTTCCTCAAATGGATTTTATAAACAAATTAAGCCCTTATAAACCAAAGTACACATTGCATGTGACAAATTAACTTCTCTTTTAGAAATTAACAGTGAAATTATTTATGTAGCATCCTCGCAAAGATTGAGAAAATAGTCACTTAAATCATTTTCTATGTGTTTGGTTGAGAAAGACAACATAACTACACTAATGGTGCTATATTTAGGTATTATTACCAGGTATGTCTCCAGGCTTCAGGAGTTGAAATTTGAAATCTTTATTCAATTTTAAAAGCTAGTTAGACATCATCTCCTCTGGAGGCCCTTTAACTGGCTTGGTTGTCACTCACTGCCATCCTGTACAAATATCTATTGTTACATTCTGTATTACATTTATTTGTTTTTAATCTTAATTGAATTGCACACATATGTCTTAAAAAGAAGACAAACTAAATAGTGAGGAAGTACAGAAAAGAAATTCATGAGATTGAGAGGTCTCCATAGAAAAATGTGATACAATTTTAAGAGGCAGAAATAAAGGTACGAGGAGCTTGCAGGAACAGGAAAAAAGGAAGAACAGACAATTCAAGTGTTGGCAGTGATGAACATATTTACTCAAGTTTTAAATCTTGTACTATACTAACATTCCTGGGCCTCTTAATTTCCACCACCCTCTTGGCTTGAACCTGCTTCAATCACCATTCCCATCCACTTTTACTTTTTGCTATAAACCCTACAGGCTAGTTCAATCTCTTGAACTTGGGTATAGAGTGACAAAAAAAAGTGTTAAGTGTTTTGCAGTAATGATAGAAAGGTAGATCACTTTGAGTGATACTAAATTTTTCTAGAATTTAATAAATTTTCCTATTAGGCTAAAAGATCTCTTTCTATAAGTTAAATACATTATATCAACATAAATTACAAATGTTCATTTCTCAAACTGCAAAAGTTCTGTTCATTTCTAAACTTACACAGAAAATTTATCTTAACAGGCTTCAGAAGAATCCAAAATGAAAAAAACTTTGTTTTTTTTCACTAAGTGTAAATTTGAGATGGAAGAGAACCTTGAAGAGCCACATTTTATAATGGCAAACATTTGCAACATTCAAAATAAGTAAATTTTGATAATTTTTGTTACGCTCCAAAATTTTACTGTTTTATACTTTCCTTTGGACTTGAACAAGTTTACTCAGTTTAAGTTTCACATACTCTCATTCAATTTTTTCCCATATCCAATTATGGCTATCAAAACTTTTAATGAAAGACTACTTTAAAGTTTTGATTAATTCCTCTTTGACAAATTTTAGAGTAAAAACACATGGCATCTTATTTGTATATTGGAAAGAAAAGGTCTTTTAAAGAAGAATGCTACAGAAATATAGAGAAAAGGCTTTTTAAAATGTTTAATCTTTCAGTTTAACAAAACATTACCAAAATTTTCTTTACATTATGAGACTTTTGGCTTAAGCAAAGGATATTTCTTGCACAATCTGGCTTTGAAATTAAATATTCTCAAATGCAAAGAATGAAAAGTGACTCCTTGATTTGTTATACCTAAGAGTAAAAAAAAAACCACACACACAAAAAACCACCTTAGCAGCTTAAGCATTCAAAGTATTCAAAGAATCAGAATCAGATACAGAAGCAGAAGGGACCTTTGAGCAGTGCAGATCCCATTTTACAGCCAAAGAGCCAGAAACTGAGAAAGGTCAAATAATTGTATATTAAGTGTCTCTCATTCTCTGCCTATGCTCTTTTTACAACACTTTTAGATTTCAGCACACAAAAGTCAGATTTCTTGCCTCATAGTTGTAGCAGAAATTTGGTCAAGAACTCAGAGGTTATCTGAATCCTTAAACTTCCAATGGTTAACTAACAGAATACTACTCCCTCTCAAACCAATCAAAATTATACAACTACATGATTTATACCATTACTGCTATGATTAATAAAGACATTTACTTTATAGGCTAACTGGCTATTTATCTGGTTTCTTGATGTAATTAAAATTTGAATAGTAATGGCCTACATAATGAGATTCACTAAATTCCAAATCACTTTTATGTGTTATCATACCTCCTAAAAACCCACACAAGAAACAAGCTGATTTGGATTTAAGTTTCAAAAGTGTATAAATCTCATATTAAAGTAATAGCTTGGTCTGAGTCTATCAAATACAAAAGCAACTATTAAATACATTCAATTCCCTGGATTTATTTCTTTGTAAGTAGTTACTCCATATTTTTCAAATGTTAACCTGAAAAATGTTTAAGGTATCTAATTTTACTTTGATCCCTTAATTAAGTAACTCTAAAAACCCAGCATTCAATCACCTTCTTCCCTGTTGAAATAAGCAGCTCCTCTGCTATTGCTCTTCCTCAGTAAAAACCTCTAACAAAATTTGGGTTTACTGATACGATTCATTCATCAGCAAACATGTGAGTATCTACTCAGAGTCAAACATAGTGTAAAAGTTAGCCATTAACAACAAAAAGCTTAATTTAACAAATAGTAACCTATTCATTTTTGAGCACCAATAACTCCCACATGAAAAAAACAAATGAACAGTTAAGTGAATAAGAAGTCGAGTGAATAACATTAATATGTGGGAAAATATTCTAATGTAGAATACATTTTAATTGTTTGAGAAAATGCCATTTCAAGATGAAAGTGGAAGTAAACAAGGTCAGGGCATATAACTGCTTATATATCATTTTTTAATAATGATTAAAGAGGAGATTATCAATTTGAAAGCAGATTACTAAGAAATTATACAAAATTTCTTTCTCCAATAGAATACAAACTTATTAACTACTCCTTTTATCATTACAGTTTACTCAGTTTCTTGTTATCTTTTACATGAACACACATACACTACCTATTTTCCATACCAATTCCATACAAAGAAATACAGTCCCTTAAAGTTTTAAGTTTCTTGATTATAAGTAATACTCATATTTTTGTTTCACTTGATTATAAATTTCCCAGTCAAAACAATAAAAACAGGTTACAATTCAAGAGAGATTCATCAATAAAGTTGCTCAGCATGAGTGTAGTTCAAAATGAAAAGGTGCAAAATCAGCATATGTTACTGCAGCATATATTTTTTAAAGATTTTATTTATTTATCTTTAGAGGGGAAGGGAAGAAGAGAGGGAGAGAAATATGAATGTATGGTTGCCTCTTGTGTGTCCCCTGCTGGGAACTGGCCTGCAACCCAGGCATGTGCCCTGAGGGGGAACTGAACCGCCATACTCTGGTTCGCAGGCCTGTGCTCAATCCACTGAGCTACACCAGCCAGGGTCCATATTTTTAATTTTTCACATATTATTTTAAGTTAGCTAAGTAATTAATTTATAAAGGAAAATAAATTGCTTGTAAATTCCCTAAATCTTCTTAATTGCTATGAAAAGGAAGAGTTTCAGCCCAAATTGAACCAAATTAGAAAAGAAGAACAGCAAAACACAACTGGATATAGCTTTTCCTGAAAAATGGTAATATAAAATGAG
Organism: Artibeus jamaicensis; assembly: GCF_021234435.1. Taxonomy (NCBI): domain Eukaryota; kingdom Metazoa; phylum Chordata; class Mammalia; order Chiroptera; family Phyllostomidae; genus Artibeus; species Artibeus jamaicensis. The sequence continues at coordinate 1,117,670 of NW_026521822.1, forward strand.
AAAAACATGCGTGTCCATGGGTTTTGATATCTTTAGTTCTTGAGGAAATAACATCTACATTCAATTACCTCCACCACACATACTTTCTTCTTTCAATTTCTTTGGGCTCTAAAAAATAAGTACACTTTAAATATAAATATACAGAGAAAAAACTCAAAGGAGCTTTTAAATGAAGACAAATTTGAACCATATTACAAAATACAGTAAATGTCATATTAAGAGAGTAAGGGGAAGGCTAAGGGAATGAAAATAAAATTCATTTGAAAAGATGCAATTTAATTCTGTGCATAAGATTAATATTGCACCAAATACAAACATTTCTGATTTTCTTCTGTAGTGAAAATGATAATTTAAAAATAGAGGGTTCCGGCCAAGATGGAGGCATAGGTAGACAGACATACTGTGCCTCCTTGCACGACCGAAAGAAGGACCACAACAAATTAAAGCACAAAAAACAACCAGAATTGACAGAAAATCAAACTGTATGGAAGTCTGATAACCAAGGAGTTAAAGAAGAAACATTTATCCAGACCAGCAGGAGAGAGCAGGAGCATTCGAGTGAAGATAAACCAGGAGGAACAACTGGGGAGACAGATTGTGCAACTCAGGGTTCCAGTGAAGGGAAATAAAGCCTCAAACCTCTGACTGAAAACACTTGTGTGGGTGTTGATACAGCATTGAGAGAAACTCCGAGCCTCACAGGCAAGTTCACTGGAGAGACCAACAGTGTCCTATAATGGACACAAACCCACCCACCCAGGAATCAACCCCAGAAGGGCCCAACTTGATTATGGGTAGCGGAGGAAGTGACTGAAAACTGGCAGAGAGCAAAGCAAGCAGCTTTGTTTCTTCTTGGACCCCTTACCCCCACATAGTGACACAACCCAGTGATGTGGGTTGCCTTGCTCTGGTAAACACCTAGGATACACCCCTTACTATGTAAAAGGCATGCTGAGACAAAAAAAAAAAAATGGCCCAAATGAAAGAACAGGTCAAAGCTCCAGAAAAAATACAACTAAGTGGCAAAGAGATAGTCAACCTATCAGATGCACAGTTCAAAACACTAGTAATCAGGATATTCACAGAATTAGTTGAATATGGTCACAAATTAGATGAAAAAATTAAGATTATATTAAGTGAAGTAAAGAAAAATGTACAGGGAACCAACAGTGACAGGAAGAAAAACAGGACTCAAATCAATGGAGTGGACAAGAAAGAAGAAAGAAACATTCAACTAGAACAGAATGAAGAAACAAGAATTCAAAAAAATGAGTAGAGGCTGAGGAACCTCTGGGACATCTTTAAACATTCCAACATCCGAATCATAGTGGTGCCAGAAGAAGAGGAAGAACAAGAAATGGAAAATTTATTTGAAAAAATAATGGAGAAATTTCCCAACCTGGCAAAAGAAATAAGACTTCCAGGAAATCTGGGAAGTTCAGAGAGTCCCAAGGAAGCACACACCAAAGCACATCATAATTACATTACCCAAGATTAAAGATAAAGAGAATCTTAAAAGCAGCAAGAGAAAAGAAGACAGTTACCTACCAAGGAGTGCCCATAAGGCTATCAGCTGATTCCTCATAAGAAACCTTGCAGGCTAGAAGGGGCTGAAAAGAAGTATTTGAAGTCATGAAAGTCAAGGACCTACATCTAAGATTTCTCTGTCCAGCCAAACTATCATTTAGAATGGAAGGGCAGAAAAAGTGCTTCCCAGATCAGGTCAAGTTAAAGGTGTTCATCATCACCAAGCCCTTACTATATGAAATGTTAAAGGGACTCTAAAAAAAAGAAGATAAAAAATATGAATAGTAAAATGGTAACAAACTCACAATTATTAACAACCAAACCTAAAACAAAAACAAAGCAAACAACTAGAACAGGAACAGAATTACAGAAATGAAAATCACATGGAGGGTTATCAGTGGGAGAGTGGGTGGGAAGAGAGGGGGAAAAGGTACAGATAATAAGTAGCATGAATGGTAGGCAGAAGATACACAGGGAGAGGTTAAGAACAGTGTAGGAAATGTAGAAACCAAAGAACTTATATGTATGACCCATGCACATGAACTGAAGGGGGGGAATGCAGATGGAAGGGGGTATGCAGGGCAGAAGGGAATAAAGGGGGAAATGGGACAACTGTAATAGCATATTCAATAAAATATATTAAAAAATAAAAATAGGCCCCAGCTGGTGTAGCTCAGTGGATTGAGCACGGGCCTGCGAACCACACGATCGCGGTTCGATTCCCAGTCAGGGCACATGCCTGGGTTGCAGGCCGGTTCCCTGCAGGCCAGTTCCCAGTAGGGGATGCACAAAAGGCAACCATACATTGATGTTTCTCTCCCTCTCTCCTTCCCCCCTTCCCCTCTAAAGATAAATAAATAATAAAATATTTTTAAAAAATAATAAAAATAGAAAGTGTCAAATATTTCAGTTTTATAGGAAAGAGCAAAGAATGTTAGAAAGTTGTTTATCAAAAACTAAAGACATCTGGGATTGGAGCCATTCACAATCATACCAATTAAATTAAATCTTATGGAACAATTATGGAAAACAGAGGTTAACAGTGGCAAAACTACCAGTGGTCTCTCAATCAAATCCTTTTTATACTCGAAGATTAAATTTCTCTCTTTCAGTCATTAAATAGTTTTTTTAAATGCTTTCTTATCACGAACAATTTCAATTTAAAAATACACTCATATACATTTTATTTCTAAAAATACTGTCATATTCTAAACACAAAAGCAAATAAGAGAAGTGGTTCAACACTGATATTTTTCTCTCTCAATTATTACTACAAGAAAGGATAAAAGAAAAAAAAGAAAGAAAATTCCCTGAGAGATGATTGATGGCCATATTCCAGCTGGCATTTCTGCAAAAAAAGAGTTGGTGGCCAGAAGTCTCAGCTAAACAGTGAGCATTTGCAAGTCTCCAAGGTATATCCTCAGCAGACACATTATCAGATTAAAGAACTGCAAACTGGGCTGAAACCTTTCTTTGTTCAAGCCCAGCCTCTTCTTCCTGTGATGTCATATTACAAACCCAGCAAGCCTTTATTTTGCACTTCAGACAAAGTCCATCACACAATACAGCTGGCAACGGAAGAAAAGCCCTCATTCAGCAAGAGCTAACACGCTTAGGAATTTATTTTGAAACATTTAAAAGACTCTTCTGCTTACCATCACCTGGGATCCACTACAAGAACACCAAAAAGGAAAACTTCATTTTAAAAAATCAAGAAGTAAATAGACCGAATTGGGAATGTTTAAATTTCTGAAAGTCTGCACTGAAAAGCAAACTAAAACTGCTAACTTTAGCTTAAACATTCTGGAGCACAAAGAACTTTAATCTTGGAATATTATCCTGCCTACTGAAATAAAAGTTTGCCGAATGAGTAGTAGATTTATTCCATCTCAGAACAAAACATTTCTTCACAATTTATAATCCGATGGGTTGGCTTCACTGACTACAATTTTTTTTAAGGTTGCTTGTCAGTTAACAAGCCCTGGATTCATCGATTTTCTGGGAGTAGAAAATGAAACTATTTTCCTGTTGAAGAACCAAGTGGAAACGTTACAGCAACAAATTTTATGTTTCTTTTGGAAATTCTGGAGAAAAAGGAAATACTCATAAAACCATCCAAAAATCCAAAGAATTTACAAATACACTGGAGGTTTTAAAGTGGTCCCAAACTGAATACCAAAGGAGGCTGCTGCTGACCAAAGGACTTCAACACAGTAAACTGAACGTGCCTTTATAATGGTAAGCAATAACAGCTCCCAATGCTCCTATGATGACTCCTTTAAGTACACTTTGTATGGATGCATGTTTAGTATGGTGTTTGTGCTTGGGTTACTATCCAACTGTGTTGCCATATACATTTTCATCTGCACCCTTAAAGTGCGAAATGAAACTACAACATACATGATTAACTTGGCAGTGTCAGACCTGCTTTTCGTTTTCACTCTACCCTTCAGGATTTTTTACTTTACAGCACGGAATTGGACATTTGGAGATTTACTTTGTAAAATTTCAGTGATGCTGTTTTACACCAACATGTATGGAAGCATTCTGTTCTTAACCTGCATTAGTGTAGATCGATTTCTGGCAATTGTCTACCCATTTAGGTCAAAGACTATAAGAACCAAACGAAATGCAAAAATTGTGTGCATTGCTGTGTGGTTAACTGTGATGGGAGGAAGTGCACCCGCAGTTTTTTTTCAGTCTACCCACTCTCGGGGAAACAATACCCCAGAAGCCTGCTTTGAAAATTTCCCAGAAGCCACATGGAAAACCTATCTCTCAAGGATTGTAATTTTCATTGAAATAGTGGGATTTTTCATTCCTCTAATTTTAAATGTAACTTGTTCTAGTCTGGTGCTAAGAACTTTAAATAAACCTGTAACATTAAGTAGAAGCAAAATAAACAAAACTAAAGTTTTAAAAATGATTTTTGTACATTTGGTCATATTCTGTTTCTGTTTTGTGCCTTATAATATCAACCTTATTTTATACTCTCTTATGCGAACACAGACATTTGTTAATTGCTCAGCAGTGGTAGCAGTAAGGACAATGTACCCAATCACTCTCTGCATTGCTGTTACAAACTGTTGCTTTGACCCAATAGTTTACTACTTCACGTCAGACACAATTCAGAATTCAATAAAAATGAAAAACTGGTCTGCTAGGAGAAATGACTCCAGATTCTCTGATGTTCAAGGCACAGAGAACTTTATTCAACATAGCCTACAGACCTTAAAAACTAAGATATCTGATAATGAATCTGCTATATAAGCTGCTTGAAATAAAACCCCTGGAACATCTCTGGGACAGAACCTCCAAGTTGCTTCAACTGTGAAAAGCTTTCTTGAAAAACAGCTATTTTTCCACCTTTGAAAGAAAATAAGCATGTGGACATTTTAAAGTTTTTAGTATTAAAAAAAGTTGTATTCAATGTGTTAAGAATTCAAATGTATCCTATTCTGGTATACACTCCATTTTATTTTTCTTAGCCATTTTGATTTGTACCTTCCTCTTCATTAAAAAATCCTTTAAAAAGTTGTTCAAAATCTAAAAGTGATATGGTTTAAGTCACTGATGACAATATGTACTGTCTTCGAAGTTCTTGGTAATTTTATATTAAATAATTTACAAATGTTAAATTTTTATGTAATATTTTTATTCAACATGTCTAATTTCTATTTCATTTGAACTGAGACTACTAATCATGTTTCTTATGCTTTAATAAGTGAGAACAGAGTAATATGAAAAAATAAGTGTTTTTGGAGTATTTTTTAAGAAATTGCTAAAAATTCTGTGAAAAATAGCATGCTAATACAATTTCAGGATCTTGAGCAGTTATAGTTAAAGATAATATTAATGATTTTATAGTTGTATGCAATTCATAAAAAGCAGATGATATCTAATTATATAGTATAGCATGCTTTAAAATTATTATTTGATCCATTTTCTGTCTTTAACAGCACCCAATTTTATAATGATATATGCTATAAAAATTGAAGAGAAAACTGTTATTTTCCTATGTAAATATTTAAAAAAATAAAATACACTAAAAGTACATTTTAAAGGTATACTTATATCACACTAAATAACTTGTATTTTAAGTACCATATTTTACTGTCTCACTATCTATGGTGTTTTTTTAGGTTACAAAAACATCATAGATAGTGAGACAGTAAAATATGGTACTTGGTAGTAAGTAATCAATGTATGTATTACTTCCCTTCCATCTTTGACCATTTAGAGCCAAATAATGAATAGCTGAAAATGTTATTTCAAGTAATCATAATGTTACTATATAGTTAATAATTTATGAAGTAAGGACATAGTTTCTTACATAAAAGCCAGTAAAACTACAGGGCCAAATAACTAAATACAACTACATTTTTATTTCACTAAATATAAAAAGGTATTGCTTTGAGCTATAATATAGATAGGATGCATCTACTACAGTGAAACTCTTTTCTTTTCCAACATATCTTTATTTTCAAATTCAAGCAGTTATCCAGTTAACTTCAAAAAATACTTTTTTGAGAAAAAAGACATATAATTAATTTTAATTCAGCATTCAACCTGCCTGATTTTTATATTTTACTCTTTTAAGTCCTGAAGACAACTTAGGACAAATACTGTTAAGATTTCAATTTGAGTTTTGCTGTTCTATGGGTTTGCACTACAATGATTTCAGAGGAATCATAGTCATTTGCAAGACAAGCCTCGATAGAGTAATAATGAGACATTTTCTTTAGGGATCCATGTGTTTCTTTTGATAAATTAAAGCAAAATAAATTCTTAAAAAAAAAAAAGGACAGTGAAGAAATTAAGCATGGTCCTTTATATCACAAAAGAAGTATACATGCTACAAACATGTTTTCTTTAATTGACTCCTACGTACTCTTTTTTGATATCCTTCTTCAGAAAACAAATGCATCTAGCACTCAAAACATATAGGGTGGGGCAAAAGTAGGTTTACATTTGTGAGTAACTGAAACACAGAATTTATTCGTATTATTTACTATTGTATTATTTTTCATACAAACAACTGTAAACTTACTTTTACCACCACCCTGTATATTTTTGAGTTGAAAAGCAAGTAACAATTTACTGTTGTGGAGGAAAGGGTAGGAGTTTGTTAAACAGATTTCTGAGAACTCTCCTTGGCATAAAGATCTGTGAGCAAGATCTTATAAGAATGGATATTACTTTAATAAAAGAAAAACAAGTCATCAGATAGTTATTACTGTGAAGTTTGTGTTGCTCTCTGGTCAACAGGAAGATGAATCAAAAGTTTTGTAAGATTCCTCACAAAGAAGTACATTAGAGATAACAAATACAAGTTCTCACATTTTGAACTTTTAAATTCTGGGCAAATCTTAGGACCTACAGGGAGAGAAGGAATACTAAAGTTATTTTCTTTGTGAGAGTGGCACTTTATGGTAAATTATATACCATATTGCTAGAGTTTTTCTTTCTCCTTTACCCAGAAAATCTGTATTAATAAAACTCAGAATTTTACTTTTTGTTACCTTAAAGTGACAGTAACAAGCCCTCCTTCCCAAAAAATGGTGTCTACTGTTTTCAACATCTTTATAAAGAAGTTGATTTTAACTAATCTTTCTTTCCACATTAACTCCCTTCAAAGGAACAGAAGATGAGAAGATTTCTGAGGTAAAGAAAACACCTTTCCAGTATCCTAATGATTAGCTCTGAACTTAGAAATGATCTTTTCTGGGCAAATACCAAGTTACTACTTTACCAAAAGAGTGTATGAAAATAAATGCATTGTATATAATATAGCCACAAAAAATTTAAAGAAACTGAAGATACAATTTTATCAAGGAGTTCTGACTTTGGTTTCCACATTCACAATACTAAAAGCAAATTTGAGGTATAATTCTTAATTACAGATATTGATAATTAAGAAAATTATCAATAATCAGCTCTGGCCAGGTGGCCAGGTGCCAGGGGAGCATCATCCGCTACACCAGGGGTGTCAAACTCATTTTCACTGGGGGCCACATCAGCTTCACAGTTGCCTTCAAAGGGCTGAATGTAATTTTAGGACTGTATAAATGTAACTATTCCTTAACTAAGGGCAAGGAGCTCAGTGCTGCTGCTGGGTTGAAACAAGGTGCTGGGCTGGATAAAACAAGGTGGAGGGCCAAAGTCAGCCCATGGAACTTGTGTTTGCCACCTGTGCCCTACACTGAAAGGTTGTGGGTTTAATTCCTAGCCAGGGCACATACCTAGGTTGCATGTTTGATTTCTGGCTGAGGTACGTACAAGGTAGGGGTTAGAGGGACTGCAGCCAATCAGTTTCTACATTTCCCTCCTTCTCCCTCTAAAATCAATAAACATATCCTTGGTTGAGGGGAAAGAGAAAGAGAGAAAGAAGAAAGGGAGGGAGGGAGAAATGAAGGAAGGAAAGTTGAAAAATAGAAAATACAAAAATGGAACATCAGTTGAAAAACATTTAATATATGAATGGTATGTAACTAGCAAGAGACTGAAGCAATAAACTTTTAGTCCTGTAATTCTGGACCCCTGATGAACCAGAAACTTGGTCTTTTGTCAATATATGAACTCACTACTGCTTAGCATAGTGAGTTATCTTTTTTAAAAAACTTTATTTAGTTATTTTTCAAGTACAGTTTTCTTTTGTCAATTTCTCCCATCCCAGCCCCCCCTCCGCCCCGTTTCCCCACCTCCCTCCCATCCCCCCCCCAGACCTCATCCGTGTCTTTCATACTTGTTCTTCAAAATCCCTCCACGTTTTTCCCCTTAAATTCCCTTCCCTCTCCCCTCTGGTCCCTGCCCACTTGTTCTCTATTTTAGTGTCTTTGTTATTATTCTATTTGCTTGTTTATTTTGTTGTTTAGCTTCCTGTTAAAGGTGAGATCATATGGTATTTGTCCTTCAATGCCTGGCCTATTTCACTCAGCATAATGCTTTCCAGTTCCATCCATGTTGTTGCAAACGGTAGTAGCTCCTTCTTTCTCTCTGCCGCATAGAATTCCATTGTGTATATGTACCACTATTTTTGGATCCATTCATTTACTGACAGGCACCTAGGTTGCTTCCAACTCTTGGCTATTGTAAATTGTGCTGCTATGAACATTGGGGTGCATAGGTTCTTTGAAATTGATGTTTTAGGATTCTTGGGATATAATCCTAGCAGTGGAATTGCTGGGTCAAAAGGCAGGTCAATTTTTATTTTTCTGAGAAAATTCCATACTGTTTTCCATAATGGTTGTACCAGCCTGCAATCCCACCAACAGTGAACTGAGGACCCCTTTTCCCCACAACCTCTCCAACATTTGTTGTTTGTTGCTTTGTTTATGATAGCCATCCTGACTGGTGTAAAGTGGTATCTCATTGTGGTTTTAATTTGCATCTCTCTGATAGCTAACGATATTGAGCACCTCTTCATGTGTCTCTGGATATTCTGTATGTCCTCTTTGGAGAAGTGTCTGTTCAAGTCCTTTTCCCATTTTTTAATTGGGTTCGATGTCTTCCTAGAGTGGAGTCGTGTAAGTTCTTTGTATATTTTGGAGATTAAACCTTTGTCTGAGGTATCATTGGCAAATATGTTTTCCCATACAGTTGGTTGTCTTTTTAATTCAATACTGTTTTCTTTAGCCATGCAGAAGCTTTTTATTTTGATGAGATCCCATTTGTTTATTCTTTCCTTTATATTCCTTGCTCTAGGGGACATATCGGTAAAAATGTTGCTACGTGGAATATCTGAGATTTTCTTGCCGATGTTCTCCTCTAGGACTTTAATGGTGTCATGACTTACATTTAAGTCTTTTATCCACCTTGAATTTATTTTGGTGTATGGTGTAAGTTGGTGCTCAAGTTTCATTTTTTTGCACGTAGCTGTCCAGTTCTCCCAATACCATTTGTTGAAGAGGCTATCTTTACTCCATTTGATGTTACTGCCCCCTTTGTCAAATATTAATTGACTGTAGAGAGTTGGGTTGATTTCTGGGCTCTCTGTTCTGTTCCATTGGTCTATGTGCCTGTTTTTATGCCAGTACCAGGCTGTTTTGATTACAGTGGCCTTGTAATACAGTTTGATACCAGGTGTTGTGATCCCCCCTACTTTGTTCTTCTTTCTCAAAAGAGCAGTTGCTATTCGGGCTCGTTTATGGCTCCATATAAATTTTTGAAGTGTTTGTTCTATGTCTGTGAAATATGCCATTGGTACTTTAATAGGTATTGCATTGAATCTGTATATTGCTTTGGGTAGTATGGACATTTTGATGATGTTCATTCTTCCAATCCATGAACATGGTATATGTTTCCATTTGTTTGTGTCTTCCTTGATTTCTTTCTTCAGGGCTGTGTAGTTTTCTGCATACAGGTCTTTTACCTCCTTGGTTAGGTTTATTCCCAGATATTTTATTTTTCTTTTTGCTATATCAAATGGAATTTTTTCCTTGACTTCTGCTTCTGCTGATTCATTGTTTGTATATAAAAATGCCTTTGATTTCTGGATATTGACTTTGTATCCTGCTGTTTTGCCAAATTCATTAATTAGTTTGAGCAGTTTTTGGGTAGAGTCTATAGGATTTTCCATGTACACTATCATGTCATCTGCAAACAGTGACAGTTTTGCTTCCTCCTTTCCTATTTGGATGCCTTTTATTTCCTTTTCCTGCCTGATCGCTGTGGCCAAAACTTCCAATACTATATTGAATAGAAGTTGTGAAAGTGGACATCCTTGTCTTGTTCCTGATCTTAGTGGAAAAGCTTTTAGTTTTTGCCCATTGAGTATGATATTGGCTATAGGTTTCTCATATATGGCCTTTATTATATTGAGGAATGCTCCCTCTATTCCCACTTTGCTGAGTGTTTTTATCATAAATGGGTGCTGGACCTTATCAAAAGCTTTTTCCACGTCTATTGATATGATCATGTGGTTTTTGTCTTTGCTTTTGTTTATGTGATGAATTACATTTACTGATTTGTGAATGTTGAACCATCCTTGCATCCCTGGGATGAATCCCACTTGGTCATGGTGTATAATCTTTTGGATATATTGTTGGATGCGATTTGCCAATATTTTGTTGAGGATTTTAGCATCTATGTTCATCAGTGATACTGGCCTGAAGTTTTCTTTCTTTGTTGTATCTCTATCTGGTTTTGGAATTAGGATGATGCTGGCTTCATAAAAGGAGTTTGGGAGTTTTCCATCCTTTTGGATTTTTTGGAATAGTCTGTGAAGAATGGGGGTTAGCTCTTCTTTAAATGCTTTGTAGAATTCTCCTGTGAACCCATCTGGTCCGGGGCTTTTGTGTGATGGGAGTTTTTTGATTACTGCTTCAATTTCTTTTGCTGTTATTGGTCTATTCCGGTTTTCTACTTCTTTTTCATTGAGTTTTGGGAGATTATATTTTTCTAGAAATGTGTCCATTTCCCCTAGGTTCTCAAATTTCTTGGCATATAGTTCTTCATAGTAATTTCTTACAATCCTTTCTATTTCTGTGGTAACAGTTGTAATCTCTCCTCTTTCATTTCTGATTGTGTTTATTTGTGTCTGTTCCCTTCTTTTCTTGATGAGCCTACGTAAAGGCTTGTCTATTTTGTTTATCTTCTCAAAGAACCAACTCCTGGATTCATTAATCCTTAGGATTGTGCTTTTAGTCTCTATGTCATTTAGTTCTGCTCTGATCTTGGTTATTTCCTTCCTTCTACTTGCTTTCGGCTGTTTTTGTTGTTGTTCCTCGAGTTCTTGCAGGCGTAGAGTAAGGTTGTTTGTTTGAAATGTTTCTGTCTTCTTTAGGTAGGCCTGTATTGCTATAAACTTCCCTCTCAGGACTGCCTTTGCTGTGTCCCGTAAGTTTTGGGTTGTTGTGAGATCGTTTTCATTTGTTTCCAGAAACTTTTTGATGTCTTCCCTAATTTCATTCTTGACCCATTCATTGTTTAGTAGCATACCATTCAGTCTCCATGATTTTGGGTGCTTTGGGTTTTTTCCTCTAGGGTTGGTTTCCAATTTCAGTCCCTTGTGGTCAGAGAAAATGCTTGGTATGATTTTAATTTTCTTGACTTTGTTGAGGCTCATTTTGTGACCTATCATGTGGTCGATTTTTGAAAATGTTCCATGTGCATTTGAAAAGAATGTGTATTTAGCTTCTTTGGGATGAAAGGCTCTATATACATCAGTTAAGTCCATTTCATCTAAGGTGTTGTTTAATGACACAATATCTTTATTGATATTTTGTTTGGAAGATCTGTCCATTTTTGATAGTGGGGTGTTCAAATCCCCTACTATAATTGTGTTGCTGTCAATATCATTCTTGAAGTCCTCTAAGATTTTCTTGATATATTTTGGTGCTCCTATGTTGGGTGCAATATATTTACGATGTTAATATCTTCTTGGTGGATTCTTCCCTTGAGTATTATGAAGTGACCTTCTGGGTCTCTCTTTATGGTCCTCTTTTTGAAGTCTATTTTGTCTGATATGAGAATTGCTACCCCAGCTTTTTTTTCTTGTGCGTTTGCTTGGTAAATTTGTTTCCAGCCTTTCATAGTGAGTTACCTTTACTACCTCCCAACACCCAAACTATTTTAATGCCTACTTACCAATCATATCTGATGTCACAAATGGAGAAGGATATGACGTAGTGCTTTCTTCTCATTGTGAAGGAATTTTTATACAGAAAATTTTATAAAAAGTGCTTACTAGTAGATGAAGGTAATTTTAAGGTAAATTGTTTTTTAAAAGCTTTTTTCAGCTGGCCTAGAAACCAATTTATCCATTTATAACATGACCTCTAGGAAATAATTTCTAAATTAAAAGGGACTAGTGGACAAACTTAAGGTCACGGAACATATTTAAATCAACCCAAGTATTAATGATCAACAATATTAGCTAAATATTGCAGAGATCAACAGACACATAATCCTAAAACCACTAATTCTCAAATTTCTATTTTATCTTTCTTCATCATTTTTACCTAATGTCTGCTACCCATTTCTGATAGTCAGTTTTAGAAAAGTACAAAGAATATCATTTAAACAGGGCAATAAACCAGGATAATAAAATAATACAAAATTAACTTCAGGCAAACTTTTCTACCAAGCTTACCTTTTCTTCCCTCTCTCAAAAAAGATTACTCCAATAACTGCTTCAAAAGATACAAAATTATGTCTTTCATCATTTTGTGCCATGACAATGGCAAAAATAGAATCCAAGAGATAGAACCAAAGAAGTAAAGATAATCCCATGAATTTAATCATTACCTTTCAAACCCAAAGCTTGCTTTACCCATATAGATTCAATTAAGTAATTTTTTTAAATAATGGAAGTTTAAGAAAATTTTGTATTAAGAATGAAAAACAAATGTGTATTTTATACTTAGCCAGGTTACAGTTAATTCCTATAGGGTGAATGTACTGAGTTTCATTATCTTCCTGTCAAAATGGCTTCTGGTAAATTCACTATTTATTGGGCTAAATGAAACTTAAAAAAAAATTTAACCTAGTTAAATCTAACTTTTAATTTAATTTTTATATTACCTTTTAGTGCCCTTTTACCCCCTCCCCTCAGCAATTACTACACTGTTGTAAATTCACAGATTAGAACTGAAAGAACCTAGAAGTCATCTGAAACAACCACCTCACTTTACTTAGGTAGAGGACACTGAGGAACTAAAATGATAAAAAGTTAAAGTAGAGTCAGGATACCTCAGACAAAGGTCTAATCTCCAAAATATACAAAGAACTCACATGACTCCACTCTAAGCAGACAAGCAACCGAATTAAAAAATGGGCAAAGGACCTGAACAGACACTTCTCCCAGGAGGACATACAGAGGATCCAGAGACACATGAAAAGATGCTCAATAGCCCTGGCTGGTGTAGCTCAGTGGATTGAATGCAGGCCTGTGAACCACAGGATTGAAGTTCGATTCCCAGTCAGGGCATGCCTGGGTTGCAGGCCTGTTCTCAGCAGGGTACCCAGTAGAGGCAACCATACATTGATATTTTTCTTCTTCTCTCCTTCCCTTCCCCTCTAAAGATAAATGAATAAAATCTTTAAAAAAAAAAAAAAGATGCTCAATATCGCTAGCTATCAGAGAGATGCAAATTAAAACCACAATAAGATACCACTTTACACCAGTCAGAATGGCCATTATGAACAAAGCAACAAACAACAAATGTTGGAGAGGTTGTGGGGAAAAGGGGACCCTAGTTCACTGTTGGTGGGATTGCAGACTGGTATAGCCACTATGGAAAACAGTATGGAATTTTCTCAGGAAACTAAAAATGAATATGCCTTTTGACCTAGCAATTCCACTGTTAGGAGGATATCCTAAGAACCCTGAAACACCAATCCAAAAGAACCTATGCACCACAATGTTCATAGCAGCACAGTTTACAAATAGCCAAGAGTTGGAAGCAACCTAGATGCCCACCAGTAAATGAATGGATCCAAAAAACTATGATACATTTACACAATAGAATTCTATGCAGCAGAAAGAAAGAAGGAGCTCCTACTCTTTGCAACAGCATGGATGGAACCGGAAAGCATTATGCTGAGTGAAATAAGCCAGGCGGTGAAAGACAAATACCATATGATCTCACCTTTAACAGGAACCTAAACAATGAAACAAACAAGGAAGCAAAATATGACCAAAGACACTGAAATACAGAACAGGCTGACAGGGACCAGAGGGTAGAGGGGAGAGAATTTCAGGGGAAAGGGGGAAGGAGTCACAGGAACAAGTATAAGGACACATGGACAAAAACTAAGGTGGAGGGGGCGATGGGAGAAAGGTGGGGAGCAGTGGGGGGTGGGCTGGGATGGGAGTAAAAGACAGAAAACTGTACTTGAACAATAATTAAATTTTAAAAATTGCACCTAAAAAAAAAAGTAGAGCCAGGATAAAAACTTTTTTTTTGACATTGATATGTCTATTTCTTTAAGGTGGCAAGGGAAATAGTACATGCAAAGGCCCTGTGAGAGAGAACTAGGTATACTGAAGAAAGTGAAACAAAGCCAAAGAGGCTGGAGATATAGGGCTGAAATCTTACATGTACTTAGAGGCCATGATAAAGCCATGTTAAGATCTGAGGAGTTGTGGGAAGTCCTGAAGGATTTCAAGTAAAAAGAGACACGATCAGATTTAAAATTTTAAAGATTCCTCTGCTTATAAGGTAGAGATGCATTTGTCTTCAGCAAAAAAGGGAAGAGCTGTTCTCTTCATTTTGATTATGTCCTTCCTCTCTTATAAAATGGTCTTTCTTGCCCTGACCAGGTAGCTCGGTCAGTTGGAGTGTCATCCGTACACCAAAAAAAAAGTTTGTAGGTTTGATGCCCTCTCATTGCACATACCTGCCTGGGTTATGGGTTCAATCTCTGCTTGGGGTACATATTAGGTTGCAGGTTTGATCCCTAGTCAGAGCACATAGGAGAGGCAAGTGATTGATGTTTTTCTCTCACATCGATGTTTCTCTCTCACAGTGAAGTCTTTATCTCCCTCTCTCTCTCCTCCTTCCACCCTCTCTAAAATTCATAAATATATCCTCCAGTGAGGATTTTTAAAAATGATCTTTTTTGAAATGATGGTGATATGATAGATTGAAGGATGTTTTAATGTCATTACTTGGCACATTTAAGTGAGTAGGCCTTGTGGAGAAACTCCTGATACACTGCTGCTGGCAATATAAAATGATACAATCATTGTAGCTGGGAATTTGGCAATATCTAACACACACACACATGCACACACACCTATTTACCCTTTAACCTACCATTCTCTCTTCTTGCTATTTACCCTGAAGACACACTTTTAACAATATAAAAATACATATGTACAAGGTGCAGCATCATTTAAAATAGAAAATACTGGAAACTACCTAGATGTCTGCTTAAGCACAGAATAAATTGTAGCAAATACACACATTGTAGTACTATGCAATATATTAAAGAATGAGAAAGATCTCCAAGAACTCATATCCCGAAAGTACTGTTAAATGAAAAAGCAAAGCATGAAAGAATACACATTAGTAACTGCTTTTTATGTAAGAAAAAGACAAAATGACAACACATTAGGTTGGTCAAAAAGTTCATCTAGGTTTTTTTCTGCAAGATGGCTCTAGCAGTGCTTAGTTGTCTTTAACTTCATTTGAAACAATTTTGTTAGATTTTATTGTTACAGCTGTCATATCAGGATACATTTTTAAAAACATCAAAATTGGTGAATTTTTGGATAGTCATTTTAATATTGAAGGTAGTAAAAATACATAACATTTTTGGCATTTAATGCTCTATTATTTCAAAAAAGATAAAAACACAACTGAAATGCAAAAAGATTTGTGCAGTATATGGGGAAGGTTCTCTGACTGATCGTATGTGTCAAAAGTCGATTGTGTAGTTCCATGCTGGAGATATCTTACTAGACAATGCTCCATAATTGGGTAGACCAGTTGAAGTTGATAGTGATCAAATCAAGACATTAATTGAGAACAATCAACATTATACAACATGGGAGACAGCTGACGTACTCAAAATATCCAAATCAATGAAGTTTTTGGTAAAAATTTAATAAGTGTGGTTTTACAGGAAAAACTAAATGAACATTTTGACCAACCCACTACATATATCTGCTTATTTTTACAAAAGAAATGTGAAAACAATAAACCAAAAATAAGGACTAGGAGTGAGGAATGGTGTGGAGGGGATATTGGAGGTACTAACATTTATCTGAGTATGAAACTTTGAGAAGCATGTTAATGTTTTACATCAGGAATCAGAAAACTTTTTCTTCAAGGATCAGATAGTAAATATTTTAGGCCTGTAGGTTATACCATCCTAAACCACTTCTCATCTCTACATTTCAGTGCAAAATCAGCCACAGAGAATACATAAATAAACGAGTGTGGCTGTGTTCTAATAAAACCATTTAGAAACACAGACGGTTGGTCTATAGGCTGTATGTGCCACATATTGTCTTACAAGTCAAAAAACTAAAGCCAACAAGGATGAGAAATAAAAAAGTTAAAAAGTAAAACCCTAGCAGTACATCTTTATTAGTGCCTGGCACATAATATGTCTCAATAATTATCTGTTGAATCAATGAACCTTAAAATTCATTAAAAGAGGGACAGGAGTTCTAGTCAAGGCTTTGCTACAAAGTAGTATAACTTTAGGTAAGTCATTTAACCTTTCTATGTTGAGCTTTTCATCTTTAATTATGGGTTTTGAACTATGTATACATTATGCAAGGTCCATACCATGCCTCATATCCTGTTTCTCATTCTTGTCAGTTATAACTTTCATCCATTCCTTCCTTTTAGTAACTATTTGCACCACTGTTACCATGTTATATTGGGACTACTGCAATAACTCCCTCACTCATCTGCTTCCTGCTTTCTTCCCTATAGGGCACCTTTCCACATGGCCTGGGGAATGTAGCCCAGCCCCTACTGGGAAAGGCCAATGGGGAGTGAGGTCGGCACACAAGACCCACGCCCATGGATAGATTTTCCCATGGAGAATCAGGTCTGCATTGTACCTAGGCTGCTAAAGAGGCTTGTTTTTGCTAAAATTCTCTCACCCTGAGTTGAAGCAGTAAATGCTTACTACGTATCTTTAAAGTAACTTTCTGAAGTCTGTGCTAATTCTCCCAAGGATGGAGTGTAATCAGACCAATCACTCTTATCTGTTTGTTCCCTTGCATTTGCAACATTTTTTCCTGGTTAATCTATAAGAAGTAATCAGTAACATCCTTCCCTTTGTTATCTGTAAAAAGTAATCACCTAAAGCAAACCTGAGCACAATGAATGAGAACTTTCATTATGCTTAATGCATGCTTTTAGAAAGCCAATAAAAGCCTGTCAAGGCAAGGGTCAAGGTGCTCTCCCCTTGAGAGAGTGGCCAAGGCCCTCTTCCTTTGAGGGAATGGCTGTGCCATCCCTTTTTTGGGACTTTGGTAGTCTGTGTGAATTTGTTTCTTCTCATCCACAACACTGTGGACACTGCTGGCTAGAGTCAGCATCACTTCCCTTTAACCCATCCATGACAGCTCAACTAGATTCACCTACTTAACTACCTTGTACTTAACTAATGTCCAGTTGTAAAAGCTGTCAGATTCTCCATTGCTTGAAGGGAAAAGTCTAGTTTCAAAGTTCAAAGTTCACCAAAATCTGGCCCCAACCTACGCAATATTGTTTTCTCTTATCTCTCAAACAAGATACCTCTACTCCAGGTTGGTCTACTACTTATCCTGTGTTCACAACTCTTACTTTGACTCTAGACATTTAGGCACATGACACATACTTCCAGTCAGTCAACAAAGCTCACTCTGTTCCTCTTCCCTTTTTATCCTACAAGATCCAGCTCAACTCCTAAACAAAATATTTAATAATGATTGATGTCTGTATTACTTGTTTTGTATTTATTTACTGTCTTTGTTAGTTATTTTTGTTACATGGGCTATGTCTTCCTAACTAGACACCTCAAGCTCCTTGAAGAGAGGGATTATGGTTTGTATTTCTTTGTATTCTCTATAGCACCCAATATACAGGATTGAAATAAAGAGAGTAAGGATTGTAAGGAAGAAGCTTAGAGTTAAAAACAAATTATGTATTATTTTCCTGCCAGACTGAAGATTAATCTCCCTTCCTTCCTTCTTCCCTCCATCCATTTGTTTGTTTATTTATTTATCTCTTCCAAGGACATGCTATTGATTTTAGAGAGAGGAAAAGGGAGGGAGAGAAACACTGATGTGAGAGAAAAACATCAATTGTTTGTGTCTTATATATGCCCCCACCAGGAACCAAATCCACAACCTATGCATGTGCCCTGACTAGGAATCAAACATACAAACTATAGTTTGCAGGACGATGCTCAACCAATTGAGCCACACTGGCCAGGACTAAAGTTAAAGTTTAAATAACTAATATCTATTTACTCATATAGTATCTACTCTGAGTCCATATCAATGTAGTTCTAACAAATGTCTTATACCTACCCACGAACATGTAAAGAAACTAAAGATTGCCTTTTGTTTCACAAACCTATGGTTCATTTAATTCTTCCAAAGCCCAAGGAAAAAAAGCAAATGTTCTTTTACCAATACTACTCTAAGAATTCAATTCCTGCAGTTATCACCCTAACTCTCATTATTTGATTTATTAATTTTAAACTATATCTGTTGAATCCCCATGATTTAGATAAGGTTATACATTGTTAAAATAAACCACTTTGTTCTTGAAGATATTCTGTATGGAACTGACTTCTCTTTTGGCACAACTATTTTTTAGGCTTGCTAAATCCTAGTATTTTCCCCATATTTTTTTCCTTGCATTCCTGTGACAGTTTCACTCTTCTTTTAGATCCTATGATTTCTCCTTTCTTGGGTTTCTTTTACATTTTGCTAAAGTATATATATTCTCTAGTAAATTCATTTCAAAATGGATGGTCAAAAAATAAACTTTCTCATGTCTGAAAATTGTTTCATTTTAACCTCATGTTTGACAGGGCAGGTGAGTTACAAAATTCTAGATAAAAACTGTGATGCTGATCTGTATCTAATTCCCCTGTAAATGACTTACCTCTTCTCTCTGGAAGCTTTTATAATTTTCTAATTACCTTTGAAATTCTGAATTCTCACTAAGATGTATGCAACATTCTCACCAAGCAGATGTATGCAACTATTTGGTACTATGGATCCTTTCCATTTGAAGTCAGCTTTGGAAATTTTTCTTCTGTTATTTTTTTTTAAATACTTTATTTATTTATTTTTTGAGAGAGGGGAAGGGAAGGAGAAAGAGTGGGAGAGAAATATCAATGTATGGTTGCCTCTCATGTGTCCCCTGCTGGGAACTGGCCTGCAAACCCAGGCATGTGCCCTGACTGGGAAGCGAACCGCGATACTCTGGTTCGCAGGCCAGCGCTCAATCCACTGAGCTATGCCAGCCAGGGCCTTCTGTTATTTTTTTAATTATTATTTTCTTTCTTCCATTTTCTGTGGTCTTACTTTTGGGGATGAATAAATAGATATTGAACAAAGGTGCCCCAAAATACCAAAGTAAGGTCAATAAAACCAGCAGTGTAGTAGTTTGTTATATTTGCCTCTTAAGCAAAAATGCCTTTCCTATTTCTCTCTTTTTTTCTGTCTGAAGTCTGTAACAGAAGCCTGGATTTACCTTAATTTCTATTCTGCTTGTTTTGCAGCACCAGCAGGAAGCCTTAGCCTTGTGTGTATAGAGGTACACAAAAGTTGGGAGGGGCAGCAGGCATGTATTTGTATAGTCTGTGCACTGGAAAAAAGCACAAGGCTTTGCCTTAAACTCTGTACACTAAGCCTTGGGCACATGTGTCCAGAAGGGTATCTTTTTCAAACTCATTAGTATGGAAAGAGGCACATTTTCCTGATTCTTACAGGCTGACACAGACTTAGGTGGGGGACTGGCCTAGGTATTTCATGGACCAGTTGTTCTCAAATTCACAATTGTCAAAATGTGCCAGATTAGCAATGCAAACAAGATAGAAATACAAATTCTGGGAATCTTCCCCAGAAACTTTAGGACTAGTCCTAGACATCTGTAATCTGTCTTTCAGCAAGGCCTCCAGGTGATTTTGATATATGCTAAAGTTTGAGAGACACTGGCAGACAACACTTTAGAAAACTCTCCTGATTACTGTCCTACTCTGTACCTGCTACTTTGGCCTTGGAGACTAAGTTTCCCTCTTCTACCAGAGCCCTTTCTGGTGTATATTCAGAGCTGTAGTTTTCTCTACTTTGTTGTATCCATCAATATATTTCAAATTTTCTTTTTATTCTGACAACTGAATCAATCCCTCAACTTCCCTCCATAGTTTTTTCATTTCAAAGTCTCACTACTGCTGGACATCACCCAATGTGTTTATTTATTTATTTGTTTGTTTTTCTTTTCTGTCACTTTTCTAGGGTTTGGGGAAGAAAAAGAGGTTAAGGTGTGTGGTCTCTTTGCTATTCTGTGCCAGAAATATTTTCATTTCTTTTTTTTTAAATTTTTTTTTATTCTTTAGAGGGGAAGGGAAGGAGAGAGGGAGTGAAACATCAATGTATGGTTGCCTTTCGTGCATCCCCTGCTGGGAAGTGGCCTGCAGGGAACCAGCCTGCAACCCCGGCATGTGCCCTGACTGGGAATTGAACCGCGATTGTCTGGTTTGCAGGCCCGTGCAAATATTTTCATTTCTAAAAGTAACTGCACAGTTTAAGTTACATAAGAAAAAGCTGGTGATTAGAAGATGGCAGCCAAGTAGGCAGAAGCTGAGTCCAGGTGCTCTTTGCCCACAGCTCAGATTTTCAGCTGATCTTCTGACAAGTAACCTGAACTATCAGTGGAATCTTAACTGATAAGAACTTCTGAAGCCAAGAAGTACAGAGTGGCTTTGCACCATCCAGTAAGGAGATGTTATACGTTGAAGGGGAATACCCTGTATGTGGCACCTGTAGGAGCAAAGAGACCAGGCAGAAATTGCAGTGTTGTAGATCTCTTCTGCTACTGGGTCAGGGGTCCTTAGTAACTCCAGACAGAGGGAACTCCTTACTCTAATTAGGAGTGATTTGGAAGGATATACAGACTCTGGGAGATCCAGCCACACACACACAGCAAACAATACGTGCATAGCTGCAGTGCAAACCAGGAGAGTGCCAGAGAGGGAGTCTATCTCCTAAAAGGATCAGGAGCCACACCTGGGCTGGTCAGAGGTATTGGCAATCTGCAGCCAGCCATGACCAAGACAGACTTTTAGCTTTTGGGGGAGGTGGCATACGTGCAGAACCAGAGACTGACTTAGTACTACAGTGTGGGTGCCACATAGGGACATTTTAAAAGGAGATAAAAGGTGGCTGGGCAGGGACCTCACGAGCAGCTGCTCTGCCAGCAGAGACCAGATTGAAAGCACAGGTCATTCCCACTGAAGCAGCTGGGCAGGGAGTTCAGAAAGTAGCACACTAAGGAACTGCTGGGTCCCTCCCCACCTGGCACTGCTACCAAGCCAAGGACTATGCAGAATGGAGAGTTTGGGACTGTCTCCTGGGAGGGCAGTGGCTGGGAGATAGAAGGGCAAGGGCTGAGAGCCTGAGAGTCTTTTTATCCAGGTAGACCTCCCACACCCATCAGAGTAAAAGCCTGTGTGAAGAGAAGACAGTCCCTAGCACCTTCCCTGCAGGACTGCAAACACAATGGGAAAGCTCTGCAGAACAGTCAGGCCAGGCTCAAGAAGCCCCCTCTGGGCACATATCCAAAGTGGAAAGAAAGGAAGACACCAAGGGAGGCCTTTTCTGAACTTTCCTCAGCCTCCACAGGAGGCACTGGATCATTGAGCCCTATTTCACTGAAACCAGCTGGGCTGAGAGTGCACAAATTGGCACAGCAAGGGGCATTCGGAGACCTGGCTCAGCCTTGACTCTTACACAGACCTGGCATCAGTGCCAAGCAGGAAAGAGCTGAACTTCTTACAGAGATTGGCCCCTGAAATGAAACGCAGTGAGTTCATCAGAAACTAAACATTATTGGAAGTAATCTGAGTCAGATGAAAGACATGTGGCACAGGGATTGGGGGACACACCCACGATCCTCCCTGAAGACTAAACAGTGCCTCTCAGGGGAGATGCAGGGATCCCACCAGCTCAAATGCACCAGAAGCCTCTGCTAGAGGCAGATGGAGTTGTATCTACAGCGCTGCAGACTTTAGATGACCCACCCCTGGGCCTTGTGCTGATAAAAAGCCAACAGGGCATAGTAGTGAGGACCAACTAAGAGACAGCCACAGACTGTAGACCGACCACTTGTAGCCTTGAGCAGGCTGCCTAGAGCTAGACGGGAACACCATCAGACATTATCAGAGTCGGATCCAGGAGAAGATGACAGGCATTTCTACCTAACTCTTTTTAAGTATTTGCATTATTTTTTTCTCTCACATTGCTTTTTAACATTTTTTGTCAATTTTATTCTTATTACTTAACTTTATTAAAATTTATTTTTATTTCAAATCTCATTATTTTACTCTTCCCTTGCCTTATTACATTTTGCCTTCTTCCTTCCCTTTCTTATTCTCATTTAAAATTTTATTTTCTCCTTTTCTATGCCTTGTTTCTATTCCTTACTTTTACTATGTCTCTTCTCTATCCTCTCAAAATCCTTTTTCTTTCCTTTAAATACCTCATTCTTTTTCCCTTTCTTATAATATTCTTATTCTCTATCCACCTTTATTAATCTTTGCTGATTTGTCATTGATATTGCAGCTGATGTTTTCCTTGAATTTAATCTTATTTGTTCATTACATTTTTTTATTTTCAAATATCATAGTTTATTCTTCCTGTCTAACTCAATTTTGCCTTCCTTTTGCCCTTTTTAATTTTCATTTGAAATTTTATTTCCTCCCCTTTTATGCCTTGTTTCTGTTCTTCATTCTTAATACTTCTCCCTCTATCCTCTCAAAATCATTTTTATTTCCTAAGACAATTTATATTCTTTTTCCCTTTCTTGTGATATTCTCATCCTCTTTCTACCTTTATTAATCTTTGCTTATTTGTTGTTAATATGGCTGCTTTTGTTGTTTTTCTTCAATTCTGTTCCTATTGGTTCACTTTTTTTTATTCATACCTCATATTATACTCTTTTCTGGCTCTATTTTGCCTTCTTCCTTCTCCTTTTTATTTACATTTTAAATTTCATTTTCTCCCTTTCTTTGCCTTGTTTCTTACCCCTACACTTATTATCTTTCCTCCCTTGGCCTGTTCAAAATCATTTTTTTTCTTTTACTCATTTCATATTTTTTCTTATAATATTTTTATTCTCTTTCTAACTTTATTAATATTTGTTTATTTGTTGTTGACATTACTGTTGTGATTGGGGGGTATTTTACTGGTATGGGTTTTGTTTTCTGGGTTGCTCTGTCTTACTCTGCCAGTATCTGTACAACAGCACACAAGGGGTCATGGGGTGATGACTCACCATCAACTAGCCGGAGTGGGGAACACAGCAATGAATGAGCCAATGACAATCAAAACCCAATTACAAAAAAAGAGCCCAAAAAGCTGCATAAAGGGCATCCCTAGAACATACAGCTGGGCAGAAAAAGAGACTGCACCACTGAGTCCCATAGGACTCCTACAGAAGGTGACTCCACAAAGACAGGGACTCAAAGTAGATCAATCTAATATGCAGAAACAAATAGTCACCTAAAATGGGGTTAAAAGAACCCTCGATAAAAAGGAAAGGAAAAAGAGCTAAATGAAATTGGGGCAACTAATTCATCAGACTTAGAGTTCAAAGTAAAAGTTATACTGCAGTTCATAGAACACACTGACAACTACAAGGAACTTTATGGAAACTACAAGTAACTAACTGAGTGGGCCTTGTACTTTCCACATGAAAAAGAACATGAGCATGAAAAAGGACATAGAAACTATGCAAAAGAACCAGGTGGAAATGAAGAATATAATACCTAAAATGAAGAATTCATTAGGAAGAATTAAAAGCAGGCTAGATGAAGCAGTGGACTGAATCAGCAAGTTGGGACACATGGCAGAAAAAAAGCAGAGCAACAAAATGAAAAATGGCTCAAAAAGAATGTGGATAGTTTAAGAAAATTCTGGGACAACATGAAATGTAAAAACATTGCGTCATAGGGATACCAGAAGGAGAACAAAAGGAGCAAGGATAGAAAATGTGTTTGAAAAATAGTAACAGAAACCTCTCTAACTTGGTGAGGGAAAAACCCACAACAGTTAAGGAAGCACAGAGAGTCCCAATCAAGATAAACCCAAAGAGGCAACTCAAAGATATATCACAATTAAAATGGAAAAATTTAAAGACAAAGAGTGAATCTTAAAGGCAGCAAGGGAAAAACAGCTAGTACATAGAAGGGATCTCTAATATACTAGCAGCTGACTTCTCAACAGAAACACTGTTGTAAATGTCATGAAATAGTCCATAATGGAAAACAAAGACGTGCAACCAAGACTACTCTATCCAGCAAGAATCTCATTTTTTATTCTCTTTTTTATTCTCTTTAACTTTTTATTGTATTTCTTTCCATTACCATTTAGTCCCCTTATACCTCTCCACACCACAATCAACATATTGTTGCCCATATCCATGAGTCATTGCTCAATCCTTTCAGTTCCTAACCTCCCCCCCGCATACCCGTAGCTGTCAGCCAGCTCTCTAAGTCCGACTCTATTTTGCTTCTTAGTCCAGTATGTACATTAAATTCCACATATGGGTGAAATCATATGTCATTTGTCTTTCTCTGACAGCCTTATTTCACCTAGGCTGTCATTTAAAATGTAAGGCAATAAAAAAAGTTTTACAGACCAAAAAAATGTTAAAAGAGTACATTGCCACAAAACAAGCATTGCAAGAGATGCTACAGGGATTGCAAGAAGAAAGAAGAAGAAGGAGGAGGAGGAGGAGAAGGAGAAGAAAGGGGGAGAGAGAAATAAACCAACATTGATACATAGGCAAAAAAAAAAAGAGATAAGTACCTATCGATAATAACCTTAAATGTAAAAATTGAATGCTACAATCAAAGACCTAGAGTAATCAAAATAAACAGGGTAGCAGAATGGATTAGAAAACATGACCTGCGTATTTGCTGTCTACAAGAGACCCATCTCAGAACAAAATATCTACATAGGCTGAAAGCAAAGGGATAGCAAATGGTGTTTTGAGAAAAATATAAATAAATGAAAGCATGTACTGTTTTCATGGAGTGGAGGTAGTAACATCATCAAAAGGTGCATGCTACCCAAAGCAATCTATAGATTCATGCAATTCCTGTTAAAATACCAATAGTATATTTCACAGATCTAGAATAAATACTTCAAAGGCTTACATGGAAACAAAAAAACCCCAAGTAGCCACAGCATTCCTGAGAAAGAAAAACAAATTTGGAGGGATCACAATACCTGATATTGAACTATACTACAAAGCTACTGTAATCAAAACAGTCTGGCACTAGCATAAGAACAGACACATAGATCAATGGAACAGAATGAGAACCCGGAAATAAACCCATATCCCTATGGCCAATTAATATTTGATAAAGGAGTCATGAGAATAAAATGGAGTAAAAATAGTCTCTTCAATGAATGGTGTTGTGAGAACTGCACTGGTATATGCAAAAAAATGAACCTAGACCACCAAATTACACTATACACCAGAATAAACCCAAAACGGATAAAAGACTTAACTATAAGCTGTGATACCATAAAAGTCCCAGGGAAAAAATAGGTAATAAAATTTAAGTTCTCTCATTTAGCAATATATTTGCCTAAATATCTCCTTGGGCAAGGGAAATTAAGGAAAGAAAGACACAAATGGGACTACATCAAATTAAAAAGCTTCTGCATGGCTAAAGAATACCATCATCAAAATGAAAAGGGAATCGACTATATGGGAGAACATATTTGCCGATAATAACTCGGACAGGGTTTAATCTCCAAAGTATAGGAAGAACTCACACAGCTCCACTTCAAAAAAACAAACAACCCAATTAAAAAATAGCCAAAGGACCTGAACAGACGTTTTTCCACAAAGGACATACAGAAGGCCCAGAGAAATATGAAAAAATGCTTAACATCACTAGCAATCAGAGACATGCAAATTAAAACTACAATGAGAGACAACCTCGCACCAATGAGAATGGCCATCATAAACAAATAAAAAAAAAAACAAGTGCTGGTGAGGTTGTAAACAAAAGGAAACCCTACTACACTGTTGGTGAAAATGGAGACTGGTGCAGCCACTGTAGAAAACAGTATGGAATTTCCTCAGAAAACTAAAAATTGATCTGGCAATTCCACTTCTGAGATTATGTCCTAAGAATCCTGAAACACCAATTCAAAAGAACCTATGCACCCCAATGTTCATAGCAGCACAATTTATAATAGCCAAATGATGGAAGCAGCCTCAGTCAGTGTTCATCAGTAAATAAATGGATTGAAAAACTATGCTACATGTACACAATGGAATTCTATGCAGCAGAAAGAAAGAGGGAGCTCCTACTCTTTGCAACAGCATGGATAGAACTGGAAAACATTATGCTAAGCGAAATAAGCCAGGTGGTGAAAGACAAATACTCTATGACGTCAACCTTTAACAGGAACCTAATCAACAAAACAAAGAAACAAGGAAAATATAACCAAAGATACTGAAATAGAGAACAGGCTGACAGTGACCAGAGGGGAGAGGGGAGGGAATTTTAGGGGGAAAGGGTAAAGGGTTTACAGGAACAATTATAAAAGACACATGAACAATAACATGGGGGTGGAAATGGAAGGGAGGTGGGGAGTGCTCCTTCTGGGGTGGGGTGGTAGCAAAGGCAGAAAACTGTAGCTGAACAATAGTAAACAACAACAACAAAGTGTGGCATGTATATACAATGGAATACTACACAGCAAAAAAAAAAGAGAGGCATTCCTACCTTTTGTGACAGCATGGATGGGTCTAGAGACCATTATGCTAAGTGAAATAAGCCAGTTGGTGAAAGTCAAACAGCATGTGATCTCACTTATAACTGCAATCAAATGAAGAAAATAAACTAACCATCAAAAGAAAGTAAGAGACATGGAAAAATGGGACAGTCTGATAGCTATAAGAGGGGAAGAGGTAAGAGGGAAATGTGGAAGGAATGGGAAAGGATTAATCAAAGAACAGAAGAACAAAAAAAGAGGTCAAAGAACATGTACATGAACATGGACAATGAAATGTGGACTGACTGAGGGAGGATAGGCTGGGCTGAGTGAACGGTGCAAAGGGGAAAAATTGGGACAAATGTAATAGAATAAAAAATACAAAAGGAAAAAATAGGCTATATAAACCCTTTTATTGATCTTAAAAAAATAACATGAATAAGACTTTTTCAAAACAAAGCAAATCCTTATATTATGAACATAACTTTCAATTTAGTTTTATTTTTAAAAAACAGTAAATTTCCAATTATTTAACCAATTAAAATTGTTAGCTTTTATTTTCCTAGGGTATAAAAACATATGAATCACTTTATTACAATTCTTTATTTTAAAATAAAGAATGCTTATTAAATTACATGAGTGTAAAACGTTAACATGAAACTATAATTTATGCCTCTCAGTGAAAAGGATTTTATGTATAGTACTGGAAAGCAGAAGCAGTAGTTTACTTAAAAAAAAGCAAATATTCCTTAAAACACTGCACTAAAGATCACACCTTTTAGCCTACATGCCTCATATATAATTTTTGCTGATGACCAAAATAACTGACCAAAATAGCCATTTTTGTGTTGTGGAACCTTAAGAGACTTCTGTAGACTGAAACATGTGTAATTCAATAAAATATTTGCTACTTAAGGGAAAAAAATGGACATTAAAAATATAAAAGGGCATATATAAATAGTTTGGAAGATATTATAGAGTTGTTTGAAAAGAAATAATTATAAAAGTCAAAGATATCATTTTTGCACTATCATGACAATTTTTATCCATCTCCATCCACCCAGACCATATATTATTCTTCATTAAAAACTGAACTTCAGAAAAGTGTACTTTCACAAGGCCCTGTTTAAATTGTGAGTTAGATACTGGTTTAGAAATGCATAGTATTAAAAGTTTCCAATAAATAGATTAAACAAATGTACTTGAAAAATAACTAAATAAAATTTATTAAAAAAAAAGTGTCCAATATGCCCATTACAGAGATAATGCAAAAGTTTGTATTTTCCAAAAATAAGTTACATTTTAAAAAGTTTGTTACTAAATTACGTTCATTTTTGTTTAATATTCAATTATTAGTAACAGGTAAGTCATTTTACTTCTCCATCTTTCTCATTTCAATGGTTAAAAGAAAAAACTTAAACTACAAAACAAATTCTAAAAGCCAGCATTAATTAATGAGTAAATGAAAAAATTTAGACAATTAATTTATCTTAAAACATGAAAAGGTTAAGTAAAATGACCATATATTAATAAAAATAATAAATGTTTACCACTTTTTAATAAAGATAAAATCAACCAGATATTAAACTACCGAAAACAATGAACTTAAACAAAAGACAGACAGATTTAAGTTAGTCTTTGAAGAATTCTTAGAGTATATAATCAAAATCTTAAAGAGAAATGATCTGTTATATTTACTGAAAGCAAGATGCACTAAAATGTAGCAAAAATAGAAAATGTTTTTTAAAGAGAAACAAATCCAGCTGTTCCCTATTCTACATTTCCTTATCATGTTCAGAATCTAGCACTTATAGGAAAACATAAACAATACTTTTGATATTAGATTATTTCTAACAGAAAAAATATGAAGAACCAAAAGTAAACTCATAAAACCTCACAACACTTACATGTATTTTAAAACTAGTTCATGACAGTTCAGTTTTAAAAACAAGCCATAAATATTTGTAAAATATAAAGGTCATAAACATGAAAAAAAAATATATAAAGGTCAGGACTTTCGTCAAGATGGAGGCGTAGGTGGAAACATTGTGCCTTCTCCCACAACCAAGTCTAAAACCAACAAAGTTTTAGCAACAAAAAGCAGTGAAACCACATAAAATTGAATAATATGGGAGTCTGACAACAACAAACCACTCAGCAAGATGGGTAAGAGGGGCAGAGTCAGCAGCAGAGCAGGTCAGGCAAGAAAGATCCCCCGACCCAGGCAAACAGGCAGCCAAGGGCAAATCCCAGATGTGTGGTAGCTACAGGGTAAACCCAGTGAAGGCGCAAGGCAGCAGGCTGACCACAGTCACACATTTGTGCGCAGATAAACCAGCAAAGGAGCGAGCAGTGAGACAGACCACACAGGCCCCAGTGGCAGGAAGTAGCAGTGGGGACGGCCATTGATCCCTCTCTGACCCTGCCCCCACATACAGCATCACAAACCAGCAACTTGGGTGGCCCCACCCTGGTGAAAAACTAAGGCTCCTCTCTTCATATGTAACAGGTGTGAACACATCAAAACATGGCTCAAGAAGAACTCGAAGCCCCAGACCCGATAAATCTAAGCAAACAAGAAATTGCCAACCTATCAGAGGCACAGTTCAAAACACTGGTGATCAGGATCCTCACAGAACTGGTTGATTTTAGTCACAAATTAGAGGAACATATGAAGGCTAAACTAATTGAAATGAAGGGAAATGCACAGGAAACCAATAGTAATGGAAAGAAAACTGGGACTCAAATCAAGGGAGTGGACCAGAAGGAAGGAAAAAATGACCAAACAGAAAAGAATGAAGAAACAAGAATTCAAAAAAATGAGGAGAGGCTAAGGAACCTCCAGGACATCTTTAAACATTCCAACAACCGAATTATAGGGGTACCAGAAGGGGAAGAGGAATAGCCACGAGTAGAACACTTATTTGAACAAATAATAAAGGAGAACTTCCCCAATTTGGCAAAGGCAATAGACTTCCAGGAAATCCAGGAAGCTCAGAGAGTCCCAAAGAACTTGGACCCAAGAAGGGACACACCAAGGAACATCATCATTACATTAGCCAAGATGAAAATGAAGGAGAGAATCCTAGAAGCAGGAAGAGATAAGGGGACAGTCACCTACAAAGGAGTCCCCATCAGACTGTCAGCTGATTTCTCAAAAGAGACCTTACAGGCAAGAAGGGGCTGCAAAGAAGTATTCTAAGTCATGAAATCCAAAGACCTACAACCAAGTTTGCTCTATCCAGCAAAGCTTTCATTTAGAATGGAAGGACAGATAAAGCGCTTCTCAGATAAGATCAAATTCAAGGAGTTCATCATCACCAAGCCATTATTATATGAAATGTTAAAGGGACTTACCTAAGAAAAAGAAGATAAAAAAGATGAACAGTGAAAGGACAGCAAACTCACAGTTATTAACAACCACACCTAAAACAAAAGCAAACTAAGAGGACAGCTAGATCAGGAGCAAAACCATAGAAATGAAGATCACATGGAGGGTTAGCAACAAGGGAGTGCGAGAAGGACAAGGGGGGAGAAGGTACAGAAAATAAGTAGCATAGACAGTAGATAGAAAATAGATAGGGGGGAGGGTAAGAATAGTAGGGGAAATATAGAATTTAAAGAACTTGAGACACATGGTCATAAACTAAAGGGGGGAATGGTGGGGGAGGGGTGTGCAGGGTGGAGGGGAATCAAGGGAGGGAAATAGAAAAACTGTTAATGGCATAATCAATAAAATATGTTTAAAAAATAAAATAAAGGTCAAAAGTTGGTTTTACTTTATAATTAAAGGTAAATGAACTTAGATGATTTAAGAGTAACTGTCCTAGAGTGCTTCTAAAATTTTATTAAACTCAGTAATAAATAACAGCTTCTAATTTTCTGCACAAATTCAGGAACTATATTAATGAGAATAGATGCAAGATACTTCTACTCTGTATTTGTCAGACATCCAGGTTCAACAGCCCTTCCTCACTATTAATTAGGAAATGACTATAAGTTTAGAGACTGAAAATTTTAAGATTATATTCAAGTAATTTTCTAAAACCATGACTTTATAGAACATGTTCTGAACCAGAATACAAGTGCTTCCATTCCTGCATGTTCAGTACAGAGGATATTTTTGAGCTATGCTTCTACAGTTATTATCTTCCTTTTTGTTTCTACTTAAATAATGAACTAACACTGACCTACAGTAATTAGTGACATAACTCACACCTAAAGCAATATAACGAATTCCAACTATAGTGGAACAGAGAATACTGCCCAGATTTAACAATGCTACAGCTCAGTGACACCTTTATTCCCTGAATTTTTTCCATTTTTTCGGATTTAATCTTTATTTTTTCCAATAGCATTTAGTCCCATTATACCTCTCTCCCTGCAGCAATCACCACACTATTATCTTTATCCATGAGTACTCCTTTTTGCTCAGTCTCTCCAGCCCCAACCTCCCCTGCTGCCCACAGCTATCATCTGCTCTCTATCTATGAGTCTCTGTTCTGCATGTTAGTTCAGTTTGTTCATTACATTCCACATATGAGTGAAATCATGTGGTATGTGTCTTTCTCTGATTGGCTTATTTCACTTAGCATAATGTTCTCCAGGTCCATCCATACTGTTGCAAAGGATAAAATTTTCTTGTTTACAGCCAAGTAGTATTCCATTATGTAAATGTCCCATAGTTGCTTTACCCACTCATCTACTGATGGACACTTGGGCTGCTTCCATATCTCGGCAATTATAAATAATGCTGCAGTGAATATAGGGGTGCTTTGGTTCTTCTGAATTGGTGCTTTGGGTTCCTTTGGATATACTCCCAAAGTAAGGTTGCTGGGTCAAAAGGCAGATCCATTTTTAATTTTTGAGGTATCTCCATACTGCTTCCCACAGTGGCTGCACCAATGTGGATTCCCACTAGCAGGGAAAAAGAGTTCCCCTTTCTCCACATCCCTGCCAGCACTTGTTGTTTGTTGATTTATTGACAATAGTCATTCTGATAGGTATGAGACAGTATCTCATTGTTTTAATTCCCATTTTTTTGATAGTTAGTGACTTTGAGCATCTTTTCATATTTCTTTTGGCCACCCATATGTCCTCTTTGGGTAAGTGTCTATTCAGGTCCTTTGCCCATTTTTTACTTGGGTTGTTTAAGAATGGGGGGAGGGGCATCTCAGGAAAAGAAGAAATAGATCTAATACCATTTAACTGTATTCTTGGTTCTCTTTTCTTAAGAAAACTCTGCATAGTAGAGGAAAAGGGATGAAGTGAAGGAAACTAACAATTGTGATGTTTCTAAAATGTACATTCTCATAAATGTTCATTTATTCATCACAACAATTCTATAAAGCATTATTATCCCTATTTTGCAGACAAAAACACCCGAGATACAGAGACATAACTTGCTCAGAATCACACCATAACAAGTTATATGACACCTCTGAACTTCAGCTTTGCTTATTTGTAAAACAGAGATAGCAATGTTTTGTGAAGAACAAATAAGGCCTGGTGACTCCAAAACTCAGGCTCCTTCTGCTACAGCATAGTGACACAAAGAAAAGAACACATACACAGAGAAAACATGAATAAAGAAATTAATCACGATGGTGCATATACCCAACAGTAAACTAATAAACACCCTGAGAACCACACAGAGGTTAAGGGCAGTCTCTGGAACAAGAGAGCCTGAGTTAAAATCTGGCTCCGTCATTATCTTAGCTTTGAGAACAAGGGAAACTTTCTCGATTTCTTGTTGCCTGAATTTCTTCATCTGTGAAATGGTGGCAACAAGAGCACATATTTCACAGGGTTGTGTGAAATAGATGAATTAACACATTTCAACACTTTTAACAGTGCCTATAACAGCACAATGTACAAATACTGCCTGTTATGATTTCTACACAAAAATATCATACACATAATCAAGACCCATTTTGATGCAGGTCTACATGATGACTAGGAAAGATTCTAAAGAAGTATACCAGTGAAGCAGTACTTGTAAAAGCTATCACTAGTGAGCTACCTAAGAGATTTCTGAGTTAGGCATTTTTTTCCATCCCTGATTTCTTTAGGTCCTGTGCCAATTCAAGAACAAGGAAAAGGCACGGTATGGGCAATGCAGGAAGAGGAAGGGAGACATGAATGAACAAGTCATGAATACTTTTCTACAGTGACTCTAGCAATTACTCATGTATCAGAGTGTTCAAAAAGGAGGTAAGTGCCTAGAGTGAAGAACAGACTGAGGGATCAAACATGGACTTCAGACAAAAGGCATTGGAGTAAAAGTTTAGGCATGAAAAATATTTTATGTTTAAAACCATAAACAGATCTGGATCAAGAACTCAACCTCACTTAACTATTTAATAAGACTTGCATTAATTATACCAGCTATCTCAGTTTCTTTGAGTTTTCTGTATTTTTTAACATTTGAGGAACCACAAAAAACCTCACTAATGCTTCATCGATCCTTAACAATTTTGAAGATAGTTATTTTTAAAATTGAACTTATAGTCTTAGATCTTTTAAAAGTAATCATCTATTCACATTTCAGTGGATAATTGTTTCTGTGAACTAAGTTGCCACCCTTATTTTAATTGTTTGTACATATTTTAAATTCTAAATTACTTCACTAGTAGACCACAACAAGGTCACTACCAAAAATTTTATTTCTAAGATATTTCCTCCCTTTATTTTCACTTCTTGGGCTTTACATTTTTTTATTCTTATAGAAGACCTTATGGATACATGGAATCTTTCATTAAAAACTGCGAGAAAAGTCAGTTCTAACATTTCAGTCTATGGAAACATACCTAGCTTTCCATTTCATCTCATTCTCATCCGTCCCTTCAATTTCCTTGAAAAATGATCCGAATACCTAATTTTATCAATCCCAAATTATTACGTATTCTAAAATCACTTATGTTAAATTCTCATTTCTGAGAGTTGCATGATTGAAATATATGTGCATAAAAGTACTTCTCTTTAAAATATGATTTGCTCTGGTTTGCAGTCTTCTTTTAATCTTTTCTTCTTGAGGAATACATTATGCCAATAGTGTTAGTGCACAGCAAAAAGGAGCTGGTTAACACATAGTACTTTTTGTCCTTCCTATCTCTAATTAGCTCTTAGGCAAAACACTTACCTTGCTGCTCAAGATAAAACAATACATATATTATTACTCTCTTAGAATAAAATCAACTTACTACTTACATATATTATTGCCTTTTATACTGTCCCACATGCTTTACTAGATGTTATAGTGGTAATAAAACAAACGACGTGAATGATTTAAGAGAAATAATGTGGTAAAAATGAAAGGAACACTTTACAGATATTCTATGTTTCTTTTTCCTAACATGCAAAACTGGAATCATTCCTATACCTTCTATTCTGAGGAGTTAAGTGTAAAGAACCAACAGAGTATTCCACATGAAAGCCCTATTATAATGTCAGGGCTTTAGTCATCCAGAAACTGGCCATTCTGAAGAGTGGTCCACAGGCTAGCACCATCAGAATCATCTGAGAGCTTGTAGAAATGCTGAGCCTCGAGTCCCACCCTAGACCTACTTGATAAAAATCTATATTTTAACAAGATCTCTAGGTGACTCCTACAAAAATTAAAGTTTGAAAAGCACTGCTTTAAAAAAAAAACCTCAGCCTGGAGAAAAACTTTGTCAAGCTAGTTGCTCCAAAACCCCAGAAGGACAAAGGGCATATACAATAATAGTGCACTACTGATTTAGTCAGATTAGGAGGGCAATTTAAATCAGGTGTTGTAGACTGGTAAAATCTGAATGCTGAAAAATAATAACTCACAGGGAAAGAGAAAGGAAAGGCAGAAAAAAATGAAAAGAGTAGAAATAGAGGACAATATACTCCAGAGGCAAATGGGAGTCCAGCTCACAAGTAATATAGTAATGTTTACAATGCTATCCCTAACTTTACAAAAAGTAAAATTAAATATCTTCTGTAGAAGAAGATGAAGTATGCATTCAAGAACATTTCCCTAAAAAACCCCAACTTAAAAAACTTAGTGCATAGAATAATCTGCTAAATTAACTTTTGTAAAATATCTCATTTACCAATAAAGCTAGTTTTCCATTTTAACAAAGTTAAAAACTCTATATCTTTTAAAACTAAATTAGTCTTAAATTAGTGTCCATGTACCATTGCCAAATGCTGGGCCGTAATTCCCCCTCATATACCTCATTCTAGGCTTTACTAATTCTGTATCTTTCTACATTTCCACACTTGTGCAAGTCTTTTCCCATCCATATATGATCATTCCCTCCACTGACCTTCACAGCTTATTTTATAGTGTAACATAGTGATTTACTTTTCTACTAGATTCCAAGCTTCTTTGAGGCTAGAGGCTATTTCCCACATCATTATGTACCTCACATGGGGCAAGTACAATTCCTTCAAAATATCTGATGTACAGAGAATATCAGGTATATCCAAGAAGCAATCCAAAGAAATATGGATTCACATTCAGTAATAGCAAATAATTTTTAACACTGAAATAGTTTTGTAAAAATATAAAATACTTGAGCTAAAAAGGCTCAAATCTTTTGGTCTATCTCAATTTACAAAGCAAGAAATTGAGACAAAAACATTAACTTTTACATAAAAAAGCTAGCACCTCAAGCCAGGTTTTCCGATTCCATATACTACATTAGGTCACACTGTCTCTCACTGGTAAAGGTGATTTGTTCCACAGATGAAAGAATTCTCTAGCTATAGTAAGTGTTTGGGGAAGTAAGACTGGAAAGGTAAGGCAGGGACAGATAATCACACCAGAGAGGCAAAATTTTTCTGAATTGCAATTGGGAGCCATTATAAGTTCTTGAACAGATATATAGCATGAACAAGCATTTAGGAAGATTAACTTGGTACCAAACTATAAAGTTATAAAGCAGAGAAAAGTGTCAAACCTAGGAGATACTCTAGGAGCTTACAATAATAAGACAAATAAGAAGGTTATGATCTTATCCAGGGAAATACAAATTAAATAGATTTTTTTTTCACACTGTACAACCCCCTTCAGTGCTCACAGCCCACAGATAAGGAGGCTGGGCAATGGTTCAGGGCTGCAGTTTACTCTGGCATGGGTACACTACGAGAAGCCCACAGGGTGAAATAGATTTTTAAAATAATAATAAAATAAACCTAAGAGACAAGATAAAGTTTTATTTTTAAATTACAAAATTCTGTACCTAACTATACAGAAAAAGATGGACAAAATCCTCAGTATTCAATCCTGGATGACTTAAAAAGTAATGTAAAAATATAGATGTTGGGAAGCAAAGTTGTGTTTACAACAAAATAATTTCAAATCTGAATGGTGAAATCAAGTCTCCTACACTACTTAAGAAATTACTAGTTAGCTATGGGACTTATGGGCAAGAAATTAGGAATACACTGGTCAGAGTGAAAGAGGTTAAAGCCTTAGCTATATTTTCACAAAGAATCAGAATTTTAAAAAATAAAATAAAATGTTTCCTTTTACTGGTAAAAAATAAATATATGACTGTTTTACATAGCTCTTGAGGAGCTTTTAACAACCCAACATAAAATATTTCTCACTATAGAAGCATGGTAGTAGAAATATAATTTTTACATTTAATATTTAAATATTTATATTTTATATGTAATATTTTACAATATTTATTTATAATATAACCAGCATCATATTACTTCATTGCACTAACCTGTATTTTTTAAAAAAGCATTCAACATGGCTTCATTATTACCTTACAATTCACTCACCCTCCTGAGACACAGCTCTTAATAAAATGCAGCATTCTTTTAAAACAATTTCTAATGGTAAGTACCAAAACCTTTGTGCAAAGTGCACCAGAGGTTAATTATCCAACACACAAATATAAAACGGATATCCTTTGGAGCTTTTTCAAAGCCAAAGGCTTTTCTTCCTTTTGTGTTCACTTCCTGTCAAGTTTGGCATTTCAAAAGAACACCAAAGAAGCTTAAGATTTTTTATAAGTTTGTCAAAAAAAAAACTATCCCAGTACAACTGCAGTGATTGTATAAAATAGGCCTTTGTTTAAAATTTAGAAAAATAATAAATAAATAAATATATTTAATCTCTTCCTATATAAAAATGCTTTGGTCAAATATTTGTGTAAATGAATGAAGAAACTTGCTAATGTTTGCTGACTGAAGAAAAATAGTATGACAAAATCCATTTTAATGAGTCAGCTATATTTAACAACAGTTAAAAGAGACTCAACTTTCTTATGACTTATTAAAATTAACCAGAAATACTAGTTAATAACCAGCACTTCTATGCTTTCCACACAGTAACAGCCATCTGAAACAGCATTATTCAGAAGATAGGATTCATTTAATATAGGAAAACAGAAATAATACCCTAAATATTATTTAGTACACATATATTTATAAACACTATCTGAATCACTATATGTAACTAAATGCTATATGTAACTCTTCCAGCCATGATGAAGGAGCAGAGGCTAATTTGTCTTAAACAACTACAGAATCAAGCAACATAAGTGAAATAATAGTTTTCAGACACTGAACAACAGACAGTAATTCTGAGAGAAAGAAAACAAATGGGAAACCTCACCATTGCCTCTGCTTTATGTCTGGAGAGAGTTCCCAGGCTACAATGAAGGCAGGACAAACAGAAATAGAGCTTAATAGTCTCCCTGGTTGAATTGAAAATTCAAGAAACCCAAGACAGTTAAAACTAGATTGACAGAATACCAGAGGTAAGAGTTAAATAGAAGAGCTGAAAAGAGAGAGCTACAGAGATCTGTGGAGGGTTACTATCAAGTCTTCTGTGGAGTACAGATCAGTATATTCATGTGAAGAAACTACCAAAAGCCAGGGAAAAAACCCAGAGGAAGAAGCCAAACCATTCCAAGAGCTAACACAGATCCAGGAAGAGTTCTGATTTCCACCAGCCAGAGCGCAAAAACCTTGCAATATATGGGGTGGACATCAGGAAGAGTACTCAAAAGAGCACTGCCTCAATAATAAGAAAAATCGGTAACAGATTAAAGACTATTCTGGCTTTGTCTAAAAAAAAATACCACCGATAAAAGCCTTGAAAGAATCACATGGTTTTCAAGTAACTATATTGTATGCCAAAACACAGCTCAAGAATAGTAAAAGGAATATATGAAAATATCTAGGAACCATAAAAGTAAAATTCATAATTGCTGGTATCCAATAAAAAATTACTAAGCAGACAAAAAGGCATAAAAACATAAACCTTAAAAAGGAGAAATACCAATCATTAGAAACAAACCTAAAAGGACATGGCTATTAGGGCCTGACCAGGGGGCTCAGCTGGTTGGAGCATCATCCCATACACCAAAAGGTTGCAGGTTTGATTCCCAGTCAGGGTACATACCTAGGCTGTGGGTTCGGTCCCCAGTCAGGTCATGTATGGGAAGCAGCCAGTCTATGTTTCTCTCTTTCTCTCTCTCTTCCTCTCTCTCTCTCACCCTTCCTTTCTGTAAAATCAATAAACAAATCCTCAGGTGAGGATTTTTAAAAAAAGACATAGATATTAGAATTAGTAGAAAAGGATTTTAAAAGTTATTATTAGCTATATTCTATATGTTCAAGAAGGTAAAGGAAAGAGCAAACATGATAAAGAAATATATGGAAGAAATAAAAAAGATTCATATCAAACTTCCAGAGATAAAAATATTGTGTCTAAAATTAAAAATACAGTAGATGGGATAATAAGATTAGACATTTTAGAAGAGAAAAATTAATGTACTTGAAGATTTAAATATAGAAGCTATCTGACATGAAACTGAAAAAAACTGGTATCTATTAAAAAAAAAGAAAATAATATCTGTGAGCTACGGGACAACTTCAAGTGATCTAATTCATATGTGACTGGAATCTCTGAAGGAAGGTGTGGGTGTCAACAAAAATATTTTAAGAAAATAACAGCCGGGATTTCCAAATCTGATGAAACTTATAATTCTACATACACATGCAAAATGCTGAGCAAAAGATATATGAAGAAAACTAAACCCAGGCACATCATAAATTGCCTTAAACCAGTGATAAAGAAAAAATCTTAAAAGCAGTCAGAAAGAAAAGTCCCATTAGCTACAGAGAAATTAATAAGAGGAAGACTACATCAGAAATAATACAAACAGAAAACAGTGGAGCAAGACTTGGTGGCTGCTGTAGGTGGATCAAGTCTGATCTCCTCAATTAAAGAGCAAAGCCCAGGACCCCACTGTGGAATTCACAAATATACCACAGAATACCAGGTTTAAGTTGCAGATTTTATCAACACAAATTTCCTGAGGTACAAGATGTAGGGACTGTAAATGTAAATGGGGGTTTATGTCAGCCTTCTGGAATACAATATTGAAGGCATTCTTCTTAGTGGGCTGTCTAGAAAGTGTATTCATTCTATTAAAAAAGTCATCCAAATTGGCAGCAATGAACGTGTGGCTGGCATTAGAGTGAACAAAGAAAAAGTATACGTTGATTTGTCAAAAAGAGGAGTTTCTCCAGAAGAAGTTGTCAAATGTAAAGGTAAATTCACCAAATCCAAACTGTCTGCAGCATTCTTTGTCACGTTGCTGAAGTATTAGAGTACATCAAGAATAAGCAACTGGAAAGCCTGTTCCAGAGGACTGCTTGGTCTCTGATGACAAGTATAAGAAAACCAGATATGGTGCCTATGATGCATCTAAGCATGCAGTCTCAGACCCATCTATTTTGGATAGTTTAGATTTGACTGAAGATGAACAGGATGTACTCATTAATAATACTGAGCGGTGTTTGACCCCATATATTGTCAAAGTTCAAGGAGATATTGAAGTGGCTCGTTATGGTTATGAATGGCATCAATGCCATGAAAGAAGCACTCAGAGCAGGTTTGAATTGTTCCATAGAAACCATGACCATCAAGATTAATCTAATAGCTCTTCTTAGAGCATGTGATGACTACAACAACCCTGGAGAGGACAGAAGGCCTCTCTGTTCTCAATCAAGCTATGGCTGCCATTAGAAGACTGAAGAATGGAGAAAAGAGGTGTCTTAACTGTTCAAATGGAGCCCAAAGTGGTCACAGATACAGATGAAACTGAACTTGCAAGGCAGCTGAAGAGGCTTGAGAGAGGAAATGTAGAAGTGGATGGAGATGATAATGCAGAAGTGGAAGTGAAAGTTGAAGATTAACTTGTGGAAAACAGAGCATAGTTTAAGGAGCACAAAACAACCCTTCCTGGCTATACATACACCCTGGACTTAAAAGTCTTCCAGTACTGAACACTTCAAACCTGAATATTTTTATTTCCAACTATATAAATATTGTAACAGACCAAAACATGAAATGTTCTCCTAAAATGTCAGCTTTTAGCACACAGGGGCTCCAACACATTGAGCATTTTTTAAGGGAGTAGACTAGTTTCTCTAGAAACAAATCTTTAAGCTAAGAATAGTCATAAAACTGGGCTTTCCATTTCTGATGTCTCCAGGTTGATACCTCTTTGTGGTTTAGATCTCCATTAATTTACTGGGGTACCCAGGGCAAATAATCCCAACCTTTTTATATAAATGTATCAAGTAAACATTAAATAAATTTCTGGGATACAAAAAAGAAAGAAGAAAAGAAAAGAAAGAAAAAAAGAAAGAAAGAAAGAAAGAAAAAAAGAAAGAAAGAAGGAAGGAAGGAAGGAAGGAAGGAAGGAAGGAAGGAAGGAAGGAAGGAAGGAAGGAAGGAAGGAAAGAAAGAAAGAAAGAAAGAAAGAAAGAAAGAAAGAAAGAAAGAAAGAAAACAGTGGAGCAACATTTTTTAAGTACTAAAAGAAAAAAATTGTCAACCTAAAATTCTACATTAGGCAGAATTATCTTTCAAAAACAAAAGTGATGTCAAGATTTATTTTAGAAATTAAAAACTGAAAAAAATTATCACAATAAACCCCCACACAAGAAATGTTTTTTAAAAAAGGGAGAGAATTCTTCAGACAGAAGGAAACCACATATGAAATGGAAATCTGGATCTACATAAGGGATGAAGAACACTGGAATGGTAAATATGGGTGTAACTACAAATACTTCTCTTAAGTCTCTTTCAAAGATAATTGATATTTTAAAGTAAAACTAATGTATTATGAGACTTATAACTTAGGCTGAAGTAAAAACATCTGACTCAAAGGTATGACAGCACAAAGATTGAGAATGAGGAAATGGAAGTATACTGTTCTAAGGTTCTTATAATACATGTGAAGGGAATAATACTATTTAAAGGTAAACTATAAGAAGATAAAGACATATATTATAAATCATAAAGCAACCAATTACAAAATAAAGCAAAACAAAGAAGTAAAGACAGTAAGCCCACAAAGAATATGAAATGGAATAAAACATATTCAATCCAAAAGAAGGTAGAAAAAAAGGAAAGTGGGAAAAAAAAAGAGATGAAACAAATAGAAAACAAGTAGTAAGATAGAAAATTTAAACCCAACCATACCAATGACAACATTAAATTTACATGTTGTAAGCATCCCTTAATTATTAATAAAAAGCAAAGACTGTCAGACTGGATAGACAAAGCATGACCCAACTCAACTATGTGCTGTCTATAAAACCTACTTTAAGTATAAAGACAAAAAGTACGTTAAAATAAAAGAATGGGAAAGATATACTATGCTAATATTGATGAAAAGAAAGATGGAGTAGTTTTACTATTAACAGACAAAGTAGTTTTCAGAGCAAAGAATATAATCAGAGATAAAGAGGGTCATTTTGTAAATGATTAAGAAGTAAATTCATCATGAAGACATTAAAAGTCTAATGGTTTATGCACTTAAATTCTATATGTAAGAAACTAGACTAGGTATTGTGGGACAGACCTTTCTTTAAAGTAAGACCAAAATGTTGCTTTTCAGGATCACTGTAACCCGTGCCCCTCTTATTTTCTCTCTCTTTTTTCCTCATTCCTAAGGAGGAGTCTCTTTAATTTCCTGGTCACTTCCCTCACACACTGAAGACTTTCGTTCCTAGCCCACAATTCCTCCTTTCTATCACCTGTCTTGGGTGACTTAATCATTTATTTAGCCTCTGGTTCCTTCACCTCCTCTTTGCCAGTGGTCTTCATCTTCATTCCAATTCAGTCATGTACTCCCCAAGATTATTTCTTAGAATACAGTAA
The DNA here is from genome assembly GCF_021234435.1 of Artibeus jamaicensis. Lineage (NCBI taxonomy): Eukaryota > Metazoa > Chordata > Mammalia > Chiroptera > Phyllostomidae > Artibeus > Artibeus jamaicensis. Next base: position 1,159,795 of record NW_026521822.1, read on the forward strand.
ATTACCCAGAAATGTTCAGTCTCTGGAACATTAAGTGGAACATCTCACTCTTTGACTACAACACCTTCCTTTCACACTCATTGTCACTACCACTAAACCTACTTAACATCATAAAAATCTCATGTTTCTTAAAACCTCTACTTTGTCCATCAATCTCCTATTTCCTATATGCAACTGAAACTACAGCCTTAACTGAAACACTTTAGGTACTCTCTGATCAGCCTCGACTTACTCACTCCATTAATCATTCTACTGCATCTTTCTTAGCCAAATCCCAATATTCTGGTTCAATCTAATTTTTCACCTTTTATAATCCTACATGAAACTGCTAGATGATGCTGAAAAAATAATACCACCACATAGAGCTCGGGTGGCACTACAAAGTTAGAATTTCTACCCTCAAAATTGCCTTCTGTGCTGCTGGGCAATCCTCTTACCTTCCACCAGTCAGCCCTCTCTATTGTTCATTACTTAGCAACAATTTCAAATTGTGTCCACTCTCCTTAAACTTCTGACTATACCACCTTGCACTCCTCACTCCATCCATATACCCACCCTCAGCAAATTACCTCAGCTCAATTTCATTTTTGTAAAGCCACACTCCCTCAATTTCCTGCCATGGTACCTATATACAACCTTGCTTGTAACTCCATTTTTCCATGCAATATTTCTCTTCCCACCCTGCCTCTCAAACAAGAGATGACATATATTTAAGGGGATCCCTTGATTCTGGATAGGCACTATGACTGCTTTGACGAACAAAATACAGCTTCAGCTACGGTCCTTTTGTTCCATAGAAGCCTTTTGGAAGCCAGCTGTTATATAAAAAAACATGATTACCCTAAAACCAAAATGCTATGAGATGTCTAGCTTCTCACAAGGAGGGAAAATGGAATGGAGGGAGAGGGGAGCACACATACTAAGAGAAGCAAGAAGGTGCCAGATTTATAAGTTAAGAAGCACCATGTAAGTGTATCTTGCCTCAAACGCCTCCTGACATTAATTACATGGTCAGGAATGAACTTCCCAGTCAAGCTGTTCCCAAATTCCTGACCCACAAAATCCCAAATTCACAAAATCCCACAAAATCCCAAATTCCTGACCCACAAAATAAAATGATTAATTTAGTCACTAATCTGTCATCTAGAAAGAACACTAATGGCTCTTTTCGATCAACATTTAATCCTGTCTTTCCCATCTTAAAAAACAATATTTCCTCTATCACACACACCTTCAGCTATATCTTTACTTCCCTTCATAGGCAAAACACTTGTTAAAGCCGTCTATAATCACTATCTCCATTTCTTATTTATCTCTCATCCAAATCCCACCGCAATCACTCCTGCCCCTACAACTTCTAACAGTCCCTGCTACCATCACCAGTGGCTTCCTTGTTGCTAAAACTAATGAACACTTTTTAGTTCTTAAAGGCTGTTCCTTCAGTAACTGAAACAGCAAACACTCACTAAGACCTTGTAATGATCTCTCTTTTTATGACACCACTTCTGATTTTCCTCCTATGTCTCTGGCTGTTCTAGTTCAATCTCTTTTGGAGGCTTCTCTCTTGTATCTATCCCTTAAATGTTGGAGCTCCTCCGGATTCTATCTTTAGCTGTCTTCTCTGTGCATACTACCCTTAGGTGACCTTATCAGTTTTCAAAACTTTGGTTACCTGATAAAACATAAGGATTAATAATAGCTTTGGAGCTAGAGAGACCCAAGTTCAAACTGAAGCACTGATATTCAGCTTGTGTGGTCTAAGGCAAGATATTATTAAGCTTCTCTAAGCATAAATTTCCTCATCTAAAATAATACTGCCAAAAGGATTATGGAAATTAAATCATATTGTAAGAAGTACACATCACATTGCTTAGCACGAGATAAACTGTCAATAAAGGATGGCGATTTTGGTTATTAAATATGTGCCAGCAGCTCTCAGGTTCATAATCCTAGCCTATATTGCTTTGCTAAGCTCCAAACACACATATGCAACTACACTTCATTCCTCTACTTGAATGACCTAAATTTCAAACTCAACATAATCAAACGGAATTCATCTTCCCAAACAAATCTCATTCAATCTCATGTATTTTAATTAATGACACTACCTAGATGTCTTCATCGGTTGACTTCTGTCTGTCCTTCACTCCCATTTTGTTTATTAATTGCCACCTCTTGTAATATGTAATGCCAGATACTGTTCTAAGTGCTTTACAAAAATCAATTCATTTAACATGGGGCACACAGATAAAATATGAAGTTTATAAATGACTAGTAAGTAGGATACATAAACACTTAAGACTGTAAGGAGGGAAGAATGATTATACATTCAAGTGGTCACAAAGGACAAAGTGGGAGTAGACCTGAAAATCTGGTAAACAAAAAGGCAGGGAAACCATTTCAAATGGGGCCAACTAAGTGAACAATAACCGCAAACAAGGTTTATGATAGTAAACATACAAGTCTGAATTGAGAAGAGAATATAAGGCAGGTATTCTAAAACATTTTGGACTCATAATCCTTTTACATTTTAAATATTATTGAGGATTTAAAAGTTTTTAGTCATGTGAACTGTATCTATATTTATTGTATTAGTAATTAAATCTTAATTTAATTAATGCAGTAATTAAATCTTAATTTAATTAAATTTTAATTAAAATGTAAATCTTAATTTCATTAAAATTACCTTCTTTTAAGAATGTAATTTATTTTAAACCAAAAAATTTATATTAACATAAATAAAATTTTATGAAAATGACCACATTTTTCAAAACAAAAAAAATTTGTGAGAACAGTGGCACTGTTTTACAATCTTACAAATAAATCTCTTTAATATCTGACTTAATAGAAGGGACGTGAATTGTAATCTGCTTCTATATTTACTTTGTTGTAATATGTTGTTTGGTTGAAGTATTAAAAAATCTGACCTCACAATATGCAGCTGGAAAAAGGAGTATTTTAATAGACATTTCAGACACTACCTCAAAACCTGACAAATGGTAACTTCTTAAAGGTTAGTGTTAGGCCCAGAATTACATAAAAGTAGCCAAGAGGAACCCGAGGCAGGCTCCAGACTGTCTTAGCAAGGAAGATAGAAAGTACAGAAAGTACAAAGAGTGCTGAACAAGATAACCGCCTTGTGCATGACCTTGTCTTTGCAGAAAAGTATCCATTGTTGCAAGCAGAGAACATAGCCATGTGTGTTCTCTCGAGATAGCCAATTGCTAACAGCTACGTCTGCTTCTGTATTTGCTTGCTTGCTCACCCCAATAAAAACCCTAGGCTGTAAGCACCAGGCACGACTCTCATTTGCAGCCATTTTGGCACCATGTCTCCGGACACCTCGAGAGTTCACCCCTGCGCAGGTAAAACTTTGGCCAATAAAGTTCCATCTTAAAATCCTGAAAGCTTCCAACCGTTTGTTGCTCACGTTGGTGGATGCTACAGTTAGCAATGCAGAATTAGACATAATATCAAGGAACAGAAATAAATTTTTCATATTCTGAGACCTATCTTGAATTTTAAATAAAATTTGTTGATGTTAATTTTAGAAAGAAAGAGGAAGGAAGAGCGAGAAAGAAAGGGTGGGAGGGCAGGAGGAGGGAGAAACAAAGAGAAACAGAGACACCTATTTGTTGTTCCACTTATTTATGCATTTATTGGTTGCTTCTTAAGTGTGCCCTTACCGGCTGAGAACTGAGCCAGGGCTAAATAAATTTATTACTCATGCATGATTTTATAACATAATGCATTGATCATTTGGAAGTATTGATTCACTGAATTATGGAAATCCTACCAATGTTGATCAATCTTTTTATAAATATAAAAAAATCACTTATTAATATTATTAATTTCACCAGAAAAGATTTTGAAGTCTGGGAAGCTGTCAGGTTTACAGTGAACACAAGCTTAATAAAATTCTAATTTTGACTTAAAAACTCAAAATTTATCATTGGCAACATTTATTGGGAGTCATTTTCAACAAAAAGCACTTGAGAAAGGAGATTTAGTACAATTAATACTTTTACTGATTCATCAATGAAGATGTTCTTTTGTTTCTCAATTGGGAATTTGGGTGTTGAAAAAAAAATGACTACTACCAGTTTGAGGATACAGTTTTGATGCTTGGGAAGGTGCCAAGTTTTATATCATTAGTATAAATGTCAACAGAGTGAAAAATAAGTAACATCTTAGTAGTAACATGACAATAGTTTTTACTTTTCAAATTTCCCTAAAATGATTTCAGGGATTGCCAGGAAATCACAAACCACACTCTGAACTGGTAACATAAGAGTATTGTTTTGTTTTTAAGCAGGCAATTACTTTCATTGAACTTGAGCTATATTTACTGGGTAGGAGCTCTTGTCTCAGTTCTGGTCTTTTGTCTTTTATTATGGGCTTTGTTTATTATACCCAAAATGTTTCAGGTTTCAAGCAGAGATGTGGGAAGACAGAATATGAGCACTTTCTCTGGTTCTCTTTTGCAGGATTTTTCTAACTCTTCAGTGGCCAAGGTTTCCCCAGCTTCAGTTGTCTAGTTTCCCTGGTCAGAAAATCCTCAAGTTTTCCCAAGGCACTTCCCACCTCTTACTACAATTTTTTTTAGCTATTCCTCTAGCCCCATATGTAAAAGCTTCCTCCCAGGGCTCATAGTTCCCCTCCTCTTCTTAAGTAGTCAGTCTACTCTTCCTGTCCAGTGATTTCAGACAGTAGCTTCTTGTATTGTGCACAGGTTTTATAGCTTTCTTTTTTGCAGGGAGTCATATGGTAGGATTCTCCTCTCTCATTACCAGATTCAAAAGGCTTTTAATCTGAGAAATTAGCATGATCTGCATTAAAAAAGATATCTTTGGCTACATGAGAGAAGGTATTAAGGTAGCTAGAGATTTGGAAAGGTCAACAGGAAGAGTGCACAAAAGCCCAGAAAAGAGACAATTAAGAAAATAAAAGTACCTGGTACACTGGCGTTTATAAAGATTTAACTGAGCCCTGGCCGGTGTAGCTCAGTGGATTGAGTGTGGGCCTGGGAACAATAGGATTGTGGTTCAATTCCCAGTCTCGGGGAAACATGCCTGGGTTGCAGGCCAGTTCACAGCAGGGGACGTACGAGAGGCATCCAATTGATATTTGATATTTCTCTCCCTCTCTTCTTCCCTTCCCCTCTAAAGATAAATAAATAAAATTTAAAAAATATTTTATTGAAAAAAATCTGATAAACATTCGAATTACTGAAAGTAAATTATCCTAACTTTACCTCATCATCTGCTGGCATAACGAACTCTTAACAGATCTAAGAAGACTGAACATCTGGAAGTCATTTAATCTAAAACTTAGGTATTGCTTATTCTAAATCACCTCTAATACTCCAAGTTTCCAGAGAACAAGATTTCACTATAGATTTTTCAATAAATTGTTTGCATTTTATATTCATATATTGTCTGTTAACATCTCTGAGGTAAAAAGAAACATAGGTGTGTTTATTCCTTCTTAAATTTACTTTGTTCCGTATTTATTATTTCTCAAGATTGTCAAAGCGAAGTTGTTGAACCCTTTCCCCATGAAATCATTAAAAATACAAAGATGTGACATCAAAATTCAACTAAATTATAGAACAACCACTATTGTGAAACACCTGAAGAATAGCTGAACAGAATTCCTGTAACTAAGAACTCCTGTTAAAAGAAGCCACATGAAACTCACCCTTAGAATTCTCTCCAGTCAATACCAGGCTAAGAGTGTAGTTGGAGGCATTCTAAGCTACCTTCAGGTAATAATCTCCAAAAGAGTAAAAATCATATTAAAACATCAAAATTACTTAATTATAAAAAAACCACCCTAGAGAAGCATCTGAAGGCTAGCTGAGCAGAATTCCTTTAACCAAGGATATACCCACATATGGAGGTTAAGAATCAGGAGGGATATTTCAGCTATGGAAGCCCACAATGCGAAGTGAAGTGTCCCAACGCCACGTCAGCAACCCCAGCCCAGACCACCAGTGCTAGGAAGAGGAGTCCCCACAACAGCAACTGTGAAAATCAGCAGGAACTCAGTCCAGTAAGATAACAGGCTGCTGTAGTAGACCCAAAGATCCTATTAAAAGGGCTCTAGCACATACTCATTTACTCACTCACAAACACTTGCCCTAAGCTCCAGAGAAGGGACAGTAGCTCAAAAAACATCAGGGACTTATAAGGAGAAACTGTATCATCTGGATTCAGGGCAAGGACTAGAGTTTCTCTAAAACTAAAGTGCTGTCAGGTACCATTGTTCCTTTATTGAGTTCTCCTTCCACACAGCCTGCCGGAAGGTGGACACCAATAAATCTGAGTCTCCATCAACAGGGCTAACACCATTCTCACTCCACTCTATTGATTCTCTGAGACCCCACCATACCAAATTCATGTATCAGCCCAAACTTTTTTCAGAGGCTAATCCACACAAGCAGCAGGCCTGGGTCTACACTGCAGAACAGGGACTTTATATCGCTGGGTCCCAGAGGATAATTCCTACGTAAAGGCCGCTCTGAGACATCTCCATGTAGCAGATCTACCTAATAAATAGAAACAAACACAGGGAAGCATCCAAAATGAAGACACAAAGAAACATGTCCCAAATGAAAAAAATAGAACGAAGCTCAAAACCACCCCTCCAAAAAAACTATCACTTGCAGAGTTGAAAATACTGCTTATAAGGCTGCTCAGTGAACTTAAGGAATGAGTAGATGATCTTATACCACAAAATAGGAAACATAAAAAGGGACATAGAAACCATAAAAAAAAGAAATGAATATAATAACTGAAATTTAAAATATACATTAGGTGGAATCAAAATCAGATTAGATGTAGCAAATTGAATCAGTGATTTAAAACACAAGGTAACAGAAAACACCCAATCAAAACAATAAAGAAAAAATAATTTTTTAAATCAGGCTAAGGCAACTATCCTCACCCTTTTTGATAACAGGAACTGGTTCAGTGGAAGGCAGTTTTCCAACATGATATCGAGGGAAGCTTCCCTTGCTCGCTGCCGCTGACCTCCTGCTGTGTGGCCTGGTTCCTAACAGACAACGGATGGGTACCTGTCTGTAGCCCAGGGGTTTGGGACCCCTGGTATAAGGGACCTCTGGGACAACATCAAGCACAGTAACATTCACATTATAGGGGTAATAGAAGAAGAAAGAGAGAGAGAGAGCAAGTGACTGAAAACTCATTTGGAAAAATAATAACTGAAAACTTCTCTAACCTAGCACAGGAAACAGACATATAAGTCCATTAAGCACAAAGAATCCCACAAAAAATGAACCCACACATACCCACACCAAGACAAATAACCATTAAAATGCCATGACAAAGACAGAATCTTAAAGGCAGCAAGAGAAAAGCTGTTATTTACCTACAAGGAAACTTCCTTAAGACTGTCAGCTAATTTCCTAACTATGACTTTGCAGGCCAGAAGAAACTGGCAAAAAAAATTCAGAGTGATTAAGAGCATGCAACTACAACCAAGCTTACTCTCTCCAGCAATTACATAGAATCTTAGGATAGAGGTGGTAGATGGTGGCCAGGTAGGTAGGAGCCAAACCCAATTCTCCTAGAAATACCTATCTAATCTTCTGAGGAACAGAGTGAACAGCCAACGGAATCTCAGCTTATATGAAGTTTGGAGGCCAAATTTTGTGGAGGACATTGAAAAACAAACAGTGAGGAGATTGCGTTGGGACACTAAGGTTCCTGAGATCTGTGCAGGGACCTAGGCCGCTGTGGCCCCCCACCCAGCACCTGCAGCAGGATACTTGGAGAAGAGTTAGAACACCAGCTCTCTCCTCTACCAGAGCAGAAGGACTGGCTGGCACCAGGAGGGGCCTGGATCCTGGAAGTCACTGGGAAGAATAGAGACACACAGAGGTGGTGTATACCTGCTGGGGCTGTGGATGCTGGCTAGGTCACTACCAGAGAAACTGGGGAGCCAGGAAACACCTGGAGACCTTAGGAAGAAGAATTGGACCATGTAGGACCCTGACCCGGATGGTCTTCAGTCTGGTTAGAAAGTTGGGCTGTGTGAAAAGCCGAGCACTTGCTAAGAATGATGGGCTTAAACAAAAGGCTTTTACTGGGGGGGGGAAAAAAAAGAAGCTCGCAGCTGTTTTGTAAGGAACTCTGGAGCAGCGGCTGGCTCCTCCTAAGGGTGATTTGAGCTGCGCCCCACCCTTGGCTTGGGGCAGCTCACAGAACAGCAGATTTAACCCCCTGAGCCTGCACTTCACTCTGATAGCTAGCTCAGCAGCTGAGTCAAGCCACTAGCCTGAAGGCTGACTGGTGCTGTTCACCCTGTGGCTGATTCTGGCTGCTACCTGCACCACTTGCCCCGAAACTGATTTGATCCAAGTGGGAGCTGGACTCACGCTGTTCATCCAATGGCTGCTGACTTGTGCTCCTTACCCAGCAGTGGACTCCAGCCACGGTGGCCTCACAAAGAGCAAGGAAGAAGCACACCACACAGACCCCAGCTCAACTGGTAGATTAAAGGAGCAGGCCTGGAGCAGATGAACCTTGCGGGCCTCACAGCTCACGGAGGACCTGGGCTGGAGGCTGGACAACTACTGTGAATATTGCTGCCCAGACCTGGCCCTCATCCTTGCAAAATCATAGGGAGGGAGAAAATCAAAGCCCAGCTCCCTTCTTCCTGGGGCATCCAGGAAGACCAGCAGAACTCAATCAACGGGTTTAAAGTCAACAGGAGGCTGATTTCTTTTTATTTCCTCTCTCTCTCTCTCTTTTTTACTTCCCCCAAGGGAAACAATAAGATCTGGAGCTGTGAAAAGTACAGACACAGATCCAAAAAGGTAGCACAAGGCTAACCCCAACAACTGAGAAACTAACACAAATTTGACTTTGCTATCCCGTAGTACCGGCATTTTATTGTTCATTTGCATTGTTATTATTTTTTTATTATTTTTAATTCTTTTATTTTATTAGCATTTTTTATTTCTCTTCTTTCTGTTTAGTTTTCTTCATTTTATTTTTCTATTTAATTTCATCATTTGACTGGTTTTCCTTATTCTCTTTCTCATATTGTATTTTAATTTTACTTCTTTCATGTCACTCGTGTTCCAATTACACACTACTCTCGATCACGTACTTTCTATTCTTGTTATCCAAATCATATATTTCTTGTCATATTATTGTTGTTCCAGTACTATCGTAAATAATTTTTGTCCCATAATAATGTAAATACTACACAACATCCCTCCTGACCTTAGTCCATTTCACTATATTCCTGAGCTTTATTACTGTTGTAGTTAACTATTCTCTTTCACACTATGCCTACTTTCTATCCTTTACTCTCACAATATCTCATCATCTAACCTTGCACAAGTGCTCTGTTTTTTGGATTCAGGTTACAATCCTCCTCTACTCTAACAGGAGTCTCATCTCTCTTTCACCTTTTATAAAAAAGTGGCTTGTTGGGTGAAATATCACAATTAACACTACTTATCCAAAGGATCTGCCATCTCTTCTCTAGTTGCTGATACTTTAAATCCCATAGAACACTCTCCAGCTGTCTAATCCATTTTGCTTACCCCCTGACACTTATCATGAATAGGTGGGAGCTGAGAACATCAGTGTATGTGCTGGAGGAGAAAAACCACCAATAAAGGAACCAACAAAAGGTAAAACCCCAAATACAACAAGAGAGACCACACAAACAGAAGAAAGGGCAAACCTAGAGTATCCAGAAAAGGAGATCAAAGAGACCACACCACTGAAACCCAGATAATTCCTACAACAAAAGTTCACCCAACAAAAAGGGCTAGCAAACGCAAACATCAGGAAGTGCAGAAACAAACACAAAGAGTCACCTAAAATGGGGAGAAAAAAAACCTGCAGTAAAAAGCAATGGAAGAGCCCCACTAAAAGAGCTAAATGAAATAGAGGCAAACAAACTACAAAATATAGAATTCAAGAGAATGGCTTTAAGGACGCTTAAGGAACTCACAGAAAACTACAAGGAACTGAGTGAGAATTATAACACTGTGAAAAAGAAAATACAAACTATAAACAAAAACGGGGAAGAAATGAACAATAAAATCCCAGAAATAAAAAAACACATAGAAGGAATCACAGGCAGGCTGGATAAAGCAGAAGACCCAATTAGTGAGCTGGGCGATAAGGTGGAAAGAAACACCCAGGCAGAGCAACTGCATGAAAAAAAGACTAAAAAAATATGAAGACAGCTTAAAGCAACTCCAAGATAACGTGAAAAGCAACAGCATTTGAATTATAGGAATACCAGAAGAAGAAGAGAAGGAATAAGAAATAAAAACCCTGTTTGAAAAGAAAATGACAAAAAACTTTCTGATTCTGGAAAGGGAAAAACCATGAAAGTTCAGGAAGCAAAGAGAGTCCCAATAAAGATGAACCCAAAGAGGCTCACTCCAAGACATATCATATTTAAAATGCCAAGTATTAAAGACACAGAATCTTAAAAGCAGCAAGGGAGAAACAAGAAGTAAAATACAAAAGGACTCTGATAAGGCTAGCAGCTGATTTCTCAACAAAAACACTCCAATCAAGAAGAAAATTGCAAGAGATATAACAAGTAATGAAAAACAAAGGCCTATAACCAAGATTATTCTACACATCGAGGATCTCAATTAAAATGGAAGGTGAGATAAGGTTTTTCCCAGACAAAGGAAGGCTGAAAAAATACATCTCCACCAAACCAGCCTTATAAGATTTACTATAAGAAGAAAAGGAAAGGAGTGAGAGAGAGGAACACAGACACACAGGGGGGAAATGTACAAATACCTACAATAATAACCTTAAGTGTTAATGGATTAAATACTCCAAAAAAAGACATAGAGTAGATGAATGGATAAGAGAACATGACCCACACATATGCTGCCTACACAACAACCACCTCAGAACAAAAGACCCACATAGGCTGAAAGTGAATGGCTGAAAAAAATTATTCCAAGAAAATGGACAGGAAAGAAAAGCTGGGGGTGGGGGAGCAATACTTATATCAGACAAAATAGACTTCAAAACATGGGCCATAAAAAGAGACCCAGAAGGACATTTCATAAAACTCAAGGGAAGAATCCATTAAGAGACATAAATATTATAAATGTATATGCACCCAACATAGGAGCACCAAAATATATCAGGAAAATCTTGGAAGACTTCAAAAAAGATATAGACAGCAACACTATTATAGTTGGGGATTTTAATACCCTAGTATTAAAAATGAATAAATCTTCCAAACAAAATATCAACAAAGACATTGTGGCATTGAACAAAGCCCTAGATCAAATGGACTTAACTAATATATATAGAGTTTTTCATCCCAAAGAAGCAAAATACACATTTTTTCCAATGCACATGAACATTTTCAAAGACAGACCACATGACAGGATACAAAACAACTCTCTACAAATTCAAGAAACGTGAAATCAGGGCAACCATTTTCTCTAACTGCAAGGGACTAAAACTAGGAACCAATCTCAAGGACAAAACTCAAAAACACTCAAATTCATGGAGATTGAATAGCATGCTATTAAACAATGAATGAGTCGAGAATAAGATTAAGGCAGAAATCAGAAAGTTTCTGGAAACAAATGAAAATGAGCTCACAAGAATCCAAAAGTTATGGGACAGAGTGAAGGCAGTCCTGAGAGGAAAGTTCACAGCAATACAGGCCTACCTGAAAAAGATAGAAACATTTCAAATAAGTAACCTAACCCTAACTAACCTACAAGAACTCAAAGAACAACAACAAACAGCAGCATAGAATAAGTAGAAGGCAGGAAATATCCAAAGTAAGAGGAGAATTTAATAACATAGAGACTAAAAGAACAATTGTAAGGATCAATGAATCCAGAAGCTGGTTCTTTGAAAAGATAAACAAAATCGACTAGTATTTACAGACTTATCAAGAAAAAAAGAGAAAGGACCCAAATAAACAAAATTAGAAATGAAAGAGGAGGTATTACAACTGATACCACAGAAACACAAAGGATTGTAAGAAATGATTATGAAGAACTATAGGCCAAGAAATTTGAAAACCTGGGTGAAACAAAAAAATATCTAAAAAAATACAATCTTCCAAAACTCAATGAAGAAGAAGCAGAAAGCCTGAACAGACCAATAACAGCCAATATAATAGAATAGTAATCAAAAAGCTTCGGAGACACAAAAGCCCTGGACCAGATGGCTTCACAGGAGAATTTTACAAAGCATTTAAGGGAGAACTAAACCCCATTCTCCAGACATTATTTCAAAAAATTTAAGAAGATGGACTCCCAAACTCTTTTATGAAGCCAGCATCAACTTAACCCCCAAATCAGATAAAGACACAATAAAAAAAGAAAACTTCAGTCCAATATTGTGGATGAACATAGATGCTAAAATCCTCAACAAAATACTGGTAAACTGCATCCACCAATACATTAAAAAGATCATACACCATGACCAAGTAGGATTCATCCCAGGGATACAAGGATGGTTCAGTATTTGAAAATCAGTAAACACAATATATCACATAAACAAAACAAAGATAATAATATATGATCAAATCAATTGATGTGGAAAAAGCATTTCATAAGGTACAGCACCCATTTATGATTAAAACACTCTGCAAAGTGGCAATAGAGGAAGCATTCCTCAACATTACAAAGGTCATATACAAGAGATCTACAGCCAACAACATACTCAATGGGGAAAAACTAAAATCTTTCCTCCTAAGACCAGGAACAAGACAAGGTTGTCTACTTTTACCACTTCTATTCAACATAGTATTGGAAGTCCTAGCCACAGCAATCAGACAAGAAAAGAAAATAAAGGGCATCCAAATCAGAAAGGAGGAAGTAAAACTGTCATTGTTTTCAGATGACATGATAGTGTACATAGAAAATCCTATAGATTCCGCAAAAAAACTGCTGGACCTAATAAATAATTTTGGCAAAAAAGGGGAATACAAAGTCAGTATATAGAAATCAAAGGCATTTTATATACCAATAATGAATTATTAGAAGCAGTAATCAGGAAAAAATCCCATTTGATGTAACAACAAGAAAAATATAATACCTAGGAATAAACATGAGCAAAGAGGTAAAAGACCTGTACCCAGAAAACTACAGAACACTGGAGAGAAAAGTTAAGGAAAACACAAAAAATGGAAGCATATACCGTGTTCATGGATTGGAATAATTAATATCATCAAAATGTCCACACTACACAAAGCCATTTATAGATTCAATGCAATATCTATTAAAGTACCAATGGCATATTTCACAGACATAGAACAAACACTTCAAAAATTTATATGGAACCATAAATGAGTCCGAATAGCAGCTGCTATTTTAAGAAAGAAGAACAAAGTAGGACGGGGTCACAATACCTGATATCAAACTATATTACAAAGCCACTGTATTCAAAACAGCCTGGTACTGGCATAAGAACAGACACATAGACCAATGAAACAAAATAGGGAGCCCAGAAATAAATCCAAGTCTCTATGGTCAATTAATATTTGACAAAAGGTGCAGAAGCATAAAGAGAAGTAAAAATAGCCTCTTCAACAAATGGTGTTGGGAAAACTAGACAGCCACTTGCAAAATCATGAAACTTGATCACTAACTTACACCGTACACAAAAATAAATTCAAGGTGGATAAAAGACTTAAATATAAGTCATGACACCATGAAAGTCCTTCAGGAGAACATAGGCAGGAAAATTTCAGATATTCCACATAGCAATATTTTTACAGATATGTCCACTAGAGCAAGGGACATAGAGGAAAGAATAAACAAATGGGATCTCATCAAAATAGCTCCTGCATAGCTAAAGAAAACAGCATTAAAATAAAAATAAAACGAACTGTATGGGAAAACATATTTGCCAATGAAAACTCAGACAAGGGTTTGATCTCCAAAATGTATAAAGAAGTCACATGACTCCACTCTAGGAAGACAAAAAACCCAATTAAAAAATGGGCAAAGGACTTGAACAGACATTTCTCCAAGGAGGACATAAAGGGTCCAGAGACATATGAAAAGGTGCTCAGCATTGTTAGCCGTCAGAATGATGCAAATGAAAATTACAATGAGATACTACTTCACACCAGAAAATAGCCATCATAAACAAAGCAACAAACAGCAAGTGTTTGAGATGATGTGTAGAAAAGGAAACCCTAGTGCACTGCTGGTGGGATTGCAGACTGGTGCAGCCACTGTGGAAAACAGTAGGGATGTCCTCAGAAAACTAAAAACAGAAGTGCGTTTTGACCCAGCAATTCCACTGGTAGGATTATATCCTAAGAACCATATGACACCAATCCAAAAGAGCCTATGCACTCCAATGTTCAATAGCAGCACAATTCATAATAGCTAAGTGCTGGAAGCAACCTTAGTGCCCATCAGAAAATGAATGGATCAAAAAACTATGGTTTGTTTACACAGTGGAATACTATGCAGCAGAAAGAAAGCAGCTCCTACCCTTTGCCACAGCATGGATGGAACTGGAGAGCATTATACTAAGTGAAGTAAGGCAGGCAGTGAAAGAAAAATAGTATATGATCTCACATTTAACTGGCACTTAATCAACAAAATCAACAAGGATGCAAAATATAACCAGAGACTGAAATTAAGAACAAACGGACAGTAACCAGAGGGGAGATGGTAGGGAGTAATGGGTGGAAAAGGATGAAGTGTTTTTAGGAACAACTATGAAGGACACACGGACAAAACCAAAGATTGGTGGAATCACGGAAGGGCTGTGGGGATCACTGGGGTGAGGGTAAAAGGCAGACAACTGTACTTGAACAATAATAATATAATTAATATAATATAATTAATATAATATAATATAAAAATAAAATAAAAAAGAATCATAAGATAGATAAACAGCTTCCCAGACAAGAAAAAGCTGCATGAATCCAGTATTACAAGAAATTTAAAGGTACTTCCTTAGAAAGAAAAACAAATAATCAAAAATATGAGTAAGAAATTATCAAAAATTTCTCAGCAACAGAGGCAAAAACATAACAAAAGCAGTGTAGCAACCAAGAAAAAAGCTAGTGCAAATGTTAAAAGGCAAAATTAGGAAGATTATGTGTAATTACATCAGTAAATGAAGGGATATTATAAACATATATAGAAAAGTAAAAACAATTTCAAAAACAAACATGAAGGGGGTAGGTAAAAATGTTAGTGATTTTAGCACATGTTCAAACTTCAGCAACCATCAACTTAAAATAGACTCCTATAAATACAGTTTGGCCTATATGAAGCACCTGGGAATTATAAACCCAAATCTACAAGAGATATTAAAAGAAATAAAGAGAAAGTAACTGAAACGCAACACTACAGAAAGCCACCAAATGTGACAAAAGAGAAAAAGAGAATAAGAAAGGAACAGAAAAGAACCACAAAAGCAATCAGAAAATAACTCACAAAATGGCAATAACTATATACTATCAATAAATACTTCAAAGGTAAGTGGACTGAACTTCAGTCAAGATGACAGTGGAAGCAGACATGATGTTACTCTTTGCACAACCACATCAAAATTACAACAAAATATAGAACATCCATCACTTAGAAACATCAGAAATTGAGCTGAATAGAAGTCTGACAAGTATGGAATTAGAGAAAATATATCCATCCAGACAACCTGATAGGAGGGGTTCAGATGCAGAATGGGCTGTTGCCTTATCCTCGTGTGGTATATTAAAAGTTGGGAGGGATATCTCAGGAGTGAGAAGTCCCAGGCCCACACACAGCCCCCCAGACATGGGTTCTAATGCCAGTAAATACATCCACACAACTTCTGGCTGCAAAGACCAGCTGGGATTGAATTGGTGAAAGAAACTTCTAGAGCCTCAAGCAGTTCCTCTTAAAGAACCCACACTCAGACTCACCTACTCAGATTCACTCCCTCTGATCTCCAGCACTAGGGTAGTAGCTTGAAAGGCACCAGTAGTATACAGGGAGAAACTGAAGTACCTGGCATCAAAGCAATCAGAGGCCATTGTCCCTTTTCTAAATCCTCCCCCTAAGAGAGTCCCCAAGGTGGTACCACATCTGAGACTCCATCAACCTGGCTAACACTGTTTTACCTGCCATAGACATCACCAGATACTCTGCCCCACCCAACTTACAGGCCCACCCATGCTGCTTTTCCACACGAATGGCTAGTCTTGGCTAATGTTTCACAACTTCCTAAACCCTATCAAAACAGGAAGAGTTGGCCTCAGTGAGCTTCAGGCACTGGCACTAGCATTAGCCAGCCTAGATTTACAGCTTGGTTTCACCTGGGAAACTCCAAGCCCAGCACAAGTAGCAGCCATCTCAGATGGCTTTATAGCTCAAGGAGGGTGGCTCCGGGCTAAACACAGGTGGGAGCTGGCCTTGGCCTATATCACCTGGGAACCCCAGAGTCAATGTACCCAGTGGACAGCTACAGATCATGTCGGAGCCCTGGCACCCTGCTCCTGCACAGTTGATCCTCTGCAGAGGGCAAAGGTTGGTGATAAGTATTCATAGTCAATCCTTGCAGCTGACTGGCCTGGTTAAATCCCTCCCGCTGATCTGCCAACAGCAACCAAGAGGAGGGTGTATATAGCCCACATGAAGGGCGCACCTCCAGAATGCAGCTTGGGTGATAGGGGAGGCTGTGCTACTAGACGCTACAGGACACCGACTAAATTAAACCACACTACCAAGACAGAGTCAAAGTAGCTTTACCTAATACATAGAAACGAACTCAGGGAGGCTGCCAAAATGAGGAGACAAAGAAACAGGGTCCAAATGAAATAACAGATCAAAACTCCAGAAAAAGAGCTAAATAAAATGGAGATAAGCAAGCTATTATATGCAGAGTTCAAAATATTGGCTATGCTCAAGGAACTGAATGAGGACCTCAACAGCATAAAAAAGAGCCAGTCAGAAATGAAGGATACACTAATTGAACTAAAAACAATTTACAGGGAAACAACAGTAGAGTGGATGAAGCCAGGAATCAAATCAATGATTTGGAATATAGGAAAGCAAAAAACAACCAATCAGAACCAGAAGAAGAAAAAACAATCCAAAAAATAAGAATAGTATAAGTAGTCTCTGGTACAACTCAAAGAGGTCCAACATTAGCATCACAGTGGTGCCAGACAAAAAGAAAGAAGAAATGGGTAGTCTGTTTGAAAAAATAATGAAAGAAAACTTCTCCAATTTAATGAATGAAATCACATGCAAGTCTAAGAAGCACAGAGTCCCAGACAAAGTGAATGCAAAGAGGCCCACTCCAAGGCATATCATAATTAAAATCCCAAAGCTTAAAGATAAAGAGAAAATCTTAAAAGCAGCAAGAGAAGTTACTTACCTACAGGAAAGTTCCCTTAATACTGTCAGCTGATTTTCTCAAAAGAAACTTTGCAGGTAGAAGGGACTGGCAGGAAATATTCAAAGTCATGAAAAGCAGGGACCTACAGCAAAGATTGCTTTACCCAGCAAAACTATAATTTACAATCAAAAGGCAGATAAAGGACTTCCCAGACAAGAAAAAACTAAAGGAGTTCATCATCATCAAACCATTATTATATGAAATGTTAAAGGGACTTTTTAAAGAAAAAGATCACAACTATGAACAATAAAATGGCAAAAATACAAATTTATCAACAATTAAATCTAAAAAACAAACAGTAAACAAGAACAGAGACAGAATCATGGATACAGACATCATTTTGATGGTGGTCAGATTAGAGGGGAGTGTGGAGGAATGGGTGGAGAGGTGAGGGGATTAACAAATACAAATAGGTAGTTACAGAATAGCCATGGGGATATAAAGTACAATACAGGAAATGTAGTAGTCAGAGAACTTACACATATGACCCATGGACATGAGGAATGGTGTTGGGATTTCCAGAAGGTATAGGGGGTGTTAGGTGGAGGGGGAGCAAAGAGGGAGAACCAGGACAATTGTAATAGAATAATCAATAAAATATAATTTTAAAAAGTAAATAGAATAAAAGATGAATGGATAAAGATCTCATACATATATACAATGAAACACTATTCAGTCATATAAAATAATGAAATCTTACTATTTACAAGGTGGATAGATCTTCTGGGCATTACACTAAATAAAATAAGTCAAACAGAAAGAAAAATATCATATGATTTCATTTAGATGTGTAATATGAAGAACAGACAAACAAACAACCAGAAACAGACTCATATATACAGAACTGATGCCACATGGAAGGAACTTATGGGACTGGGTAAAAAAGGTGAAATGATTAAGGACAAATTGACAGTTACAAAATAGACACAGGCATGTAAAGTACAGCATAAGGAATATAGTCAATAATATTGTAATAACTAAATATAGTGTCCTATGGGTTCTAAATTTATCAAGGGGATAACTTCCTAAATTACATAAATTGCTGTGTATCTAAAACTAATAGAACATTAAATGTCAATTGTAATTGAAAATGAAAAATTAAAAATAAAGGAAATAAATATCAAAAAATAAAACTATAAAAATCTTCTTCCAGTAAATTATTTGGGAGGGTAAGTAGTACCTCACTTAATGTTTCCCTAGGTACAACACTTTAAATATGTTTTTATCAATTTAGAGTTTAATGAGAAATTCTTGTGATACAAAATCAAAAGACCAGGAAAATTTGCTCTGATTCTAAATTGGGGGCACTGGTAACATGGTGTGTTCAATTTGTGAAAAATGCATTCAGCTATAATTTGTACTATGTACTTTTCAGCATATACATTGCACTTCAGTTAAAACCAAACTTAAAATCTGTGAAAGCTCAAATATATCTGTAGCATATCCCTTCCCTAAAATGTCAATTATTCTCACAGGAAATATTTACAGTATTCTATTTGTGTGTCATGACTTATCTTCATAGTTACTCACTACCACTCTGTTCTCTTTATGATTAAACAGGTAATATGTGTTGTTTTTAAATTCAAACATTAAAAATATAACAATAAAAAAGTGTCTATAATTTCATCCCCAAGAGATAAAACTTAGCCTTCAAATTCAGAGGTTTATGACTTCTACCTCATATTATTAATAAAGTGTACCTTTGCCAGACATTGAGCATGTCACTTTTTCTCCAAATAGACTCAGAAGTAAAGGAATATTGTTTAGAATCCCCAGAACACTGTAAAATGCACTAATTTAATAGGCTTGAGCACCAGCAATTTCTAAACAGTAAATATCTACTATTTCCTCCAAAACTTTCAAAGTCCATGTCTTTCCTGTATCCTCACAATGTCTACCTGAATAAAAGGCATATAGCAGAGAGGCCTACTGAGGAAAATAAAAGTAATTCTCTAAAAGAAATGAAAATAGTCATTTTCACATGATACAGTAAATGTCTTGATTTCAATTTCTACAAGGAGAGAGCACATTAGCCTCTGAAAAGTACTCTGTATTCTATTCTATTCTATTCTATTTATTTATTTATTTATTTTGCTACTTTAAATCTCTTTGAATTTTTTTCTAACTGCTCCTTTTCTTATAAAGTGAAAGTTGTATAAATGAGTTACTAAATTCAATGAATAGCAATAGAACATCTTTTTTTACAACTTGTCCTCTTTTTCTATCCACTGTCTATATGGCAATCAAGAAAACATTAAGAAATAAATTGTCTGTTAGCCATTACGTTTTTTAATCCAAAAATTAAAATTACAATTACATGTACAGATTAGGATTCTAATGTAACTAAAGTCTTAATTTTTTTCATTGCCATTTCCATATGAAAAGATACATACTAGCATGTAACAGATTTGAAAAGAAACCAATTCTACATTAATCTATAAATCTGATGATTCACAAAGCTTTACTCAACTATGCATATTTAAAGAGCATAATAGAGGAACTGCACACTTTTTACTATTACTATATAAACACTGTGCCCTTTATTAAAACAAAACCCTATCAATAGCTTATATGCTATAAATAGAATAACTAGAGAATATGATTTCTGCCTTATAAATTATCTACAAGCAATAAGTATAATTAAACAATAGTGTACATTTTTGGACTATTTTTAACAATGGGAAAATATCCAACAAAATTGAATTTAAAAAACTGTACTTTTAAATCATCTAAATAGGCAATTTAAATTTTTTTTATCATTTTGTTGGAATTTAAGAGCAGATGTTTAAATTTTCAAGCATGACACCTCTGTTTCAAATAAGTTACCTCCATACTAGTTCAACTTTGTTTTAAAATGCCATGCTTTAAGAAAAGCTTTTCCTAAATAAATCACTGTGTATCAGATGATCAAGGAAGCTCAAATAAAACTCCATTCTGCAATAATTTTACTTGATTCTTGAGCTACATACCAAAATCACATTATTCATTAAATTTTATGTTTGCTTTTGAGGTAAATTTTAACTAATATCTTTCACTAGGAGATATGCCAAATGCATATAAATATCTTTACTTATTTTAGCTAGTTACTTACTGAGAGCCATGCAAGGGATTCCATGATTCGATGTTCACATCGTTCTAAATGTTTTATCATTTCTCTGGTCAAGTTGGCTTCTGCTTTGATAAAACTTTCAATCACTTTGTAAAAATCGAAAGCTTTTAAATTAAGTACATTCAGAATCCATGGGAAGGACAAATCTGTTCCAGTATCAAGATTCTGAGATGTACTTCCTAAAAAATGAAAGGAAAAATGTAACTTAGGTATGAAATGTTAGGCCTTAACTATATAATTTTAGGGTGGAAGGTTTTATCAAACAAAAAATTAAAACAATAAAAAACTAAACACATGTTTTTATTCAGAAAAGATTTTTAAAAAATTTTTATTTTGGAGCCCAAGACTCCCAGAAAATAGTTTCAAAATTTCTAGTGTATGTGCTCATATGATTTTCCTAGATTAAGGGCTCATAGTTTGTATCAAAATTTCAAAGGTTTAAATTCCCCAAATTTATATCAGGGACAGGTTTAATATGTAACCCATCAATGTATTAATATATCCATTTTAATTGTCTCATTAATCCCTGGATAAGGGAGAAAAAGAGTCTTTAATATTTTGCTAATTTAATTACTTAGAAAATGTTACCCCTTTTAAATGAGCATTTCTTGATAACTAATGAAAATTCACAATTTTTCATGTTTGCCTTAAGTTTCTCTTTTATTGTGTATTTGTATCCTTTTATAAATCTTTTGTTTTTGCAAACAAAAGCTTTTTTTATATTTACAATGTTATTTGCAAAATAATACCTTTAAAATTATATTAAAAACAATACTATCAGTAGCCTCTTTCTGTTTATCTGGCAGGTTCTAGCTCCAAAATCTTTGATCACATAATCATAGATTCTATCTATAGCAGTGCTTCCTTATCAGTGGATGCTGCTTGTTAGTATTCATTCCTTTGGCATTTTACAATCTTATAAGTAATTGAAGGGATTTCAATAGGTACATTTCCTGGATTCAGTATAGCCCAGAACAGAAGCCTAGTGAAATACTATTCCCAAGATGACCTGAAATAATTCAGAATATAAGTCAGTTAATTATCAATATTTCATGGTGACCATTTAAATTCTTCAGAATATACTGACTTAAAATATACATTTACTCACCTTAATGACATCCCTCCCCCCAAAAAACTCAGCAAACCTTTCATGTCTTTTTAACTTTAAATTAAACTAAAATGTTTATTTACTAAACTTTAACTTACTGCTATATGTAGCCATTACAACTTCAAGAGCACATGCCAACAAAGACATATGAAAGATGTTGTCATTCAGGAGTTTGCTAAAGGAATAAAAAAAAAAGTGATTTTGAAACACTTTATTCTATAAAGAGAAAAAATTCTTTTACTAAAACTAAAAAGTTTACCTAAAATTTTGAATGGATAATCGCTCTTCTTCCTAAAACAAATAAAAAACATTTAATCGAAATCATTTTTATGTCAGCATTAACTTTTTTATTATTTTCCTTTTTACTTACTGATTTAAGCATGGATTCCATTACTCGATAATACAATCGAACTCCAAGTTTGTATCGCTATGAATAAAATAAATAATAATTAGATCCCACTATTTTAGAAAATCACAATTATTAATTTCTTTAAAGTGTCTCTTGAAACACATTTCTGAAGCTTCTTAGGAATATTAGCTACCAAGAAATCATGAAATCTAGCTTGTTTAAAACTCAAGACTTAAGTATAAAACAATAGCTAACATTCCCAATAAACTGTCAAGAGGGAAGTCTTTATTTTCATTCACTGCATTTTGGTCTAAATTTATTTATATATACAAATGTATTTGCATATATTTAAATAAATATATATAAAACTATGTGCTTTGGTACTATGTACTTGGTACTATTTTACATAGTGTAATACATTTTATAACCTAGAATATGTATTTTCAAGATAGCTGTCCAGGATTTACAGAACGGACACTGTCCATAAAATTGGCAAAGGCAAAAATCAGATTTCACTCTTAGCAGCAAAAATTTTAACCTAATAACTAGTTCCCACTAGTGCAAAAAATAACTGAATTTTAGAGATATGCACATGCAGAACACACATGCTCAAACTATAGTCCTTCATTTCAAATTATGAATATAACTTCATGTACAAACAAAAATAACTTTATAGGTAGGAAAGAGGGGATAATTGGTGATGGAAGTAGGCTTGCCTTGGGTGGTAAACACACAATACAATATATAGATGATGTATTATAAGATTGTACCGTGAAACCTATGACTTTATTAACCAATGTCACCCCAATAAATTCAATTAAAAATTAAATATAATTGCTTAAAATACTTATGGCATTGAAATGTAAACTCACTATACTGAAATAAACATATATAGGAGAATACAGTTTTCAAATATATCTTTGAATATATTTGGTATTACCTCATTAATGTCATACAACAGAGAACAACAAATATAAAAACCTGACTTTTGGAGAAGTTAAATGACTGATCAAAATGGTAAAACCAGATGTCTCTGATCCAGTGCTCATACTCTATTAGTTTTAAGTTTTATTAAATAATAATAATTTTAAATTTTCTTAAATAATAAATATTAAAATAACTGATAACTGGCATATATAATCCCATTCATACAAGTATATATGCATATACAAATATTCTTTTTTTTTAAAGATTTTATTTATTTATCTTTAGAGGGGAAGGGAAGGAGAGAGGGAAAGAAACATCAATGTATGGTTGCCTTTTGTGCATCCCCTGCTGGGAACTGGCCTGCAGGGAACTGGCCTGCAACCCGGTATGTGCCCTGACTGGGAATCAAACCTCGACTGTCTGGTTTGCAGGCCCGCGCTCAATCCACTGATCTACACCAGCCAGGGCTCATACACGAATATTCTTAAATGTAGACATCAAAGCACAGGCAAAAATATTTAATAGCATCAAAGATTCTAATTTTTTTCTTTTCCTTGATTTAAAAACATTTCTACTATTTCTCTAAGATTTTCTGCATGTTTACACTTGGATTTTATAGAACTGAGAATCATTTTCCCATAAAGTTTTTCATAAATAACAGCATACATGGCTAGCTAACATATAGTGTCTGCCAGTATTTTATATTATCAGACAAATATCATAATAGTGTCTATGCAGTTTGGACAGATTTTGCATCTGAAATATAACACCAGTAATCAAAATTAAAGTTACCTGTGACCCAATATCTATACATCCCCGGCCAACAGCTTTAGCAAATTTCTCTTTAAAGATGTATCCAATGTCCTTCACTCTTTTCAGGATACTTTCCATTGGATTCACTGTGCAGTTCTTTAAGAGGGAAAACAGAAATGTTGAGAAGGTTTTTAATTAAAATTAACGTATTGTCTATAGTGCAAAAACATTTCCGCAAGAACATTTCCACACTAACTAGATAAAAAACTACTCAAAAATGAACATAATGAATTTTATTTTTAAATGTTAGCAGAAAATACTAGAGTACAAATCAAAGCCTTAGTATATAAATTTTCTGCAGATAGGTTAGGGAAGAATAGATTTGTTAGCTCTTCTCTCCAGCAAAAAAAACCCCCAAAAACAACCCCCCCCAAAACCCCATCATGGACATTGTATTGATACCACAGAAAACCAAAGAGACTACTATAAGAGACTACTATAAGCCATGACATGCCAACAATCTAACAACCTAAAAGAAATGAATGCATAAAAACATACAACCTTCCAACATTGAATCACGAATAAAAAGCCTGAATAGAGATTCAGATCTATTACTAGTAAAGACATTAAATGAGTAATGGAAATGTTCCAATGAACAAAAGTTACGACCAGACAACTTCAATGGTAAATTCTATCAAACATTCAAAGAATTATCAGTTCTTGTTAAACTCTTCCAAAAAAGAGAAGAGTGAACTCTTCCCAATCCAATTTACGAGGTGAGCATTACCCTGATACCAAAACCAGACACAGATGCCCCCCCAAAATCAAAATATACAGGCCAATATTCCTGGTGAACACAAATGTAAAAATCCTTAACAAAATCTTATCAAACCAAATTCAACAACAATACATTAAAAGAATTATATATCATGATCAAATGGGATTTAGTCCATGTAGATGGCAGCGAGGTAGGTGGGACCACTTGCTCATGTATCCAAGTAGGACATAGCCAATCTTCTGAAGAACAGAGTGAACAAACAACAAAATTCCAGCTGATACAAACTTTGGAAGCCAGAAGTTGATGAGGACATTTAAAAATGGACCATAAGGAGATTGTGTGGGACAACAAAAGGGTCCCTGGGCCCTGCCCCAGAGGCCGAGGCTGCCACAGCAGCTTTGGAAGACAGCCAGGTCAGTGATTGTGACTTTGTAGCACCCTCCACACCCAAAGTGGTGAGTCGCAGATCTACACCAGGAGAGAATTGGACACTTAAAGAAGCTGGGGGAATAGAGGCAGTAAGTGAGACACAGTTGGTTTCATAATCCTGCTGGGACTATGGTCACTGGCTGGAACAGTTCCAGATAAACTGGGGAGCAGGGTGACACCTGGAAATGGGAGAAGAGATGGGCTGCGATTGGCCATGACCCAGACAGTGTCAAAGAGGCTGTCCAGAGAGTTGGTCTGTGTGGAAAGCCAGTTGCTAGATAGGATAGGAACAGCAGCCCACAAGCAAGGGAAATACACTAGAAAAAGGATCTCAGACATTGTGCAAAGACCTCTCGTGTGCAGTGGCCAGGCCAGATAAGGGGCTGGAGTTGCAATCTGCTCCGATGCAGTATACCTCATTGACTGATCAAAGTGGGGTACCTCAGAGAGGTAGCAGTGCCCAGCAGAGAGTGTCCAGGCAGAGACTTAATTCAATAGGGGAACTTAACTGCCTTGAAGGGACTTTTCATGGGCGCAGGCCCAGGCCAAAAAGCAGAGATGGGGGTGTGATTTGCTCCCACTCAATGCATGTCACAGAATAATCAAAGGGTTGCTCAAGGAGGTGGATTAGAGGTACCTGCCTGGTACACATACATAATAAACAGTATGAGATGCACAATGCTCTGAGGATATGGGTCTGAAACTGGACACTCCTGAATATTATATCCCAAAACACCCATCTTTGTGGAAACACAAGAAAGGGAAGGAAAAAAACAAAGGAGACCATCCACACCCCACCCCACCCCCACTGCCTGCAGCATCCACGAAAACAAAAAAAACCCCTCTTAGCAGCATTAAAGTCAGCAGGAGGCTCCCCCCGCGCCCCCCCCCAAGACAAAAAGACCTCAAGCTGTAAGAAGACCAAAGACAGATCCAGAAAAAAGTCAGAAGGCAAACACCAACAGCTGAGACAAAGTACACTCTGCTACCCTTCAGAACATCATTTTTTTTTTAAAGATTTTATTTATTTATCTTTAGAGGGGAAGGGAAGGAGAGAAGGAGAGAAATATCAATGTATGGTTGCCTCTTGTGTGCCCTGCTGGGAACTGGCCTGCAACCCAGGCATGTGCCCTGACTGGGAATCGAACCACAATCCTTTGGTTCACAGGCCTGCGCTCAATCCACTGAGCTACACCAGCCAGGGCAGAACATCATTTTATTTATTTTACCTTTGTTTTGCTTTTATTTTTTAAATTATTTTAATTTTTTTATTTCTCTTATTTACATTTACCTTTTTTGTTTGATTTCATTGTTTGATTGGTTTTCTTTAGTTTCCCTTTGATATAGCATTTTAATTTAACATCTTTCACTTCACTTGTATTCCAATGACACACTAATCTTTACTTTTTACTTTTTATTCTTTTTATTCAGATCATATATTTTTAATCATGTTATTGTTATTCCAAATCCCACACAGTAACCTACACTGATCTTAATCCATTTCACCATTCCTGAACTTTATTACTGCTCTGGTTAACTTTATTCTCTTATATACAATGCCAAGTTTCTATACCTTACTGTCACTATTGTTTACATCTAACCTCCCTAGCACTCTGCTTTCTAAAGTCAGCTCACATTCTTTTTCCCTTCTAATAAGAGTCTTATCTCTTTTTCACCTTTTATAAAAAGTGGCTACTTGGATGAAACATCACAGTTATTGCTGTACTTCTCCAGAGGAACTCTTATCTGTCCTCTAATTGTTAGTACTTTAAATCTCATAGAATCTTCTCCCACTATCTTACTCAATTTCACCTTTGCCCTGCCCCTGATATCATATAAGACAAGAGGAAAGTTGTGAGTACCAGTAAATCTGCTGGAGCGGAGACCCCACCAACAAAGGAGCCACCAATTGGTAAATACCAATTGAACATACACAAACGGAAGGAAGGGCAACCATAGTATGGAGAAACTTCACAAACCACTTTTGACATGTTTGATCAGTCACAGCACCTTCTCCATACACTGAACGAATGTTTTTTTGTTGTTGTTTCAGTTACGTATTTATCTTTCTTAAAATAATAAAACATAATATGCTGAAAATATTTCAGACTTTTTTCTATCATCAATATTAAAATGGCTGCACAAAAACTCACCAATTTCGATAAGTTTTTTTAAATGCACACTGATATGACAGCTACCACAATGCAGTTTAACAAAATTATTTACAATGTAGTTAAAGACAAGCACTCCTAGAGTCATCATATGGAAAAAACTAAAACTTTTTGGCCAACCCAATATTAATAATACTAAAAATAATGGAGGAAAGGTCAAAACTAGAAGTTTCAAAGAGTTGTTGAAGTAACTGAAAAACTTAAGTCTAATGAATCTTTGTGAACAAAAACTTCATGAAAAGACTTCTGCCAAGATGGAGGAATAGGTGAAGATGCCTTGCTTCCTCACACAACCAAGTTTAGAGACAACAAAATATTAGCAAAGAAAATACAGCCAGAACACAGAAAATTGAACTTTTCAGAAGTCTGATAACAACGAATTCTTCAGCCTAACCTGTAAGAGGGGTGAAGCCAGCAGCTGATGGAGCGGGGTTGCACAGGAAGACTGGGTCAGACTGACTCAGGCACGCAGATCCCAGGCATGGGGTTGCAACGGGCGGACCCAGTGAGCGACCCAGTGAGCGACCTAGTGAGTGACCGGGGGGACCCAGCGAGGGCGCAGGGTGGCGGGTTGACTGTGGTTGCGCATTCCTGCGCAGATAGATCGGAGAGGGACCAAGCAGGCCCCAGTGGCAGGAGGCAGCAGAGGGAGCCGCCATTTCCCCTCTCTGACCCCGCCCCCCACATACAGCATCACAACCCAGCAACCTGGGCGGCCCCGCCCTGGTGAACACCTAAGGCTCCGCTCCTCATACTTAACGGGTGTGAACAGACCAAAAATGGCTCAAGAACATCTCAAAGCCCAGGGCCCATAACTCTAAGTGACAAAGAAATAGCAAAACTTGCAGATGCACAGTTCAAAACACTGGTGATCAGGATGCTCACAGAACTAGTTGATTTTAGTCACAAATTAGAGGAACATATGAAGGCTAAACTAACTGAAATGAAGGGAATTGCACAGGAAACCAATAGTGATGGAAAGGAAACTGGGACTCAAATCAAGGGAGTGGACCAGAAGGAAGGAAAAAATGACCAAACAGGAAAATATGAAGAAATAAGAATTCCAAAAAATGAGGAGAGGCTTAGGAACCTCCAGGACATCTTTAAACGCTCCAACATCCGAATTATAGGAGTACCAGAAGGGGGAAAGGAACAGCCACCAGTGGAACACTTATTTGAACAAATAATAAAGGAGAATTTCCCCAATCTGGCAAAGGAAATAGACTTCCAGGAAATTTAGGAAGCTCAGAGAGTCCCAAAGAACTTGGACCCAAGAAGAAACACACCAAGGCACATCATAATTACATTAGCCAAGATTAACATGAAGGAGAGAATCCTAGAAGCAGCAAGAGATAAGGGGACAGTCACCTACAAAGGAGTTCCCATCAGACTGTCAGCTGATTTCTCAAAAGAGACCTTACAGGCAAGAAGGGGCTGGAAAGAGGTATTCCAAGTCATGAAATCCAAAGACCTACAACCAAGATTGCTCTATACAGCAAAGCTTTCATTTAGAATGGAAGGACAGATAAAGCGCTTCTCAGATAAGATCAAGTTCAAGGAGTTCATCATCACCAAGCCCTTATTATATGAAATGTTAAAGGGACTTATCTAACAAAAAGAAGATAAAAAAGATGAACAGTGAAAGGACAGCAAACTCACAATTATTAACAACCACACCTAAAACAAAAGCAAACTAAAAGGACAGCTAGATCAGGAGCAGAAACATAGAAATGAAGATCTCATGGAGGGTTAGCAACAGGGGAGTGGGAGGAGGAGCAGGGAGGAGAAGGTACAGAAAATAAGTAGCATAGATGGTAGGTAGAAAATAGATGGGGGGAGGGCAAGAATAGTATGGGAAATATAGAATTTAAAGAACTTGAGACACATGGTCATAAACTAAAGGGGGGAATGGTGGGGAGGGGGTGTGCAGGGTGGAGGGGAATGAAGGGGGGAATAGAACAACTGTAATGGCATAATCAATAAAATCAAATAAAATTTTAAAAATACACACAAAAAAAACCTGTGCTACATTTAGACAATGTAATACTATGCAGCTTTCTACCCTTTGTGATAGCATGGATGGATCTGGAGATCACTGTGCTAAGTGAAGGAAGCCAGGGGGTGAAAGACAAATACCATATGATCTCAAGTATAATTGGAACCTAACCAATAAAACACACAAGCAAGAAAAATATAACCAGAGACATTGAAATAAAGAACAAACTGCCAATAACCAGAAGGGATTGGAGAAGGGAATAAAGGGGGTTAAAAGGGGAAGTGTTGTCAAGGAACATATATAAAGGACACATGGACAAAGCCAGGGGTAGGGGGTAAGATCAAGGGTGGGGCAGGGGGAAGTGGTGAAGGGAAAATGAAGACAATTGTATTTGAATAACAATAAAGAAAATGAAAATAAAATATACCACAAGATAATTATTAAAATGCAAATTAAGATGCATTAAAATAATTTATTTCATATTATAATCTATTATAATCTAATCATAAATTTGATTTTTTTCAACCATAACCAAAGATGAACTTAATTTTATAATCTTTATCAATCAAATACATTCAAAATATATGTCAGAAAATAAACTTTCCAAAATTAAGATTAACTGTAATTTTATTTCTAATGTAGTGTCATTCAAAAATTTATTCTATAAAATCAGTAATTTTATCTCTCTGAAAAAAGAAATAGCACACAAGTCTTAGAAACATGGCAACAAAGAAACATTTCCTATTATAAAAATCATTGTTACCAAAACATACATTAAAAGTCTGTAAGCTTCTAAGATTTTACTCATGCACAAAAAATATGGCATTAATTTAAAAAATTAAGAAACCTGATCTAATAAAGGAGCACAATTTTTTTAAAAAACCTTAACTGATCTTTAAGATATGCCCACTCAGAGACAGGCAATTTGTAATCTATATAAAACTAAAAAAACACATTATAAACTCATCTTAAATGGACTGTCACTAAAGGAGGTAAATAAAAGATATGTCTGAAGAAGAAAGAAAATCATCTCAGAAGTGAGATCTAAAGTGCAAGAAAGAATGTTGAGCGAGGTAAATAGTAAACATGAGGAAATCTAAGAAAAATGCTGTCTACTGGTAATATCTACTAAAAGCATGCAATATGGATGGTTTTAAAAAAGCAAGAAATAAGGTAACAGACAACTACACGTTGGTTGGGAGATAGGTATTTTAAAAATACTCAAAATTTTAACTGCTAATTTCAAATTTCTTTGCCAAGATATTACAACAAATAATGTTTCATATATGGCTTACATTAAAATAGGCAATCAGATTTTCTGATGGTTGATCACTTGCTGAATTTAAGATCATCATTAATTGTTGAATTGTATTCATAACAGTCCTAGAGAAAAAAATAGAAGTGTTAAGTAGTGAAGGAAAAAAATATATATATCTATCGCACAAGTTAAACATATCTTTAAACTCATTGTCTCCCATTTATCTTTAAAAAGTTATCTGCAATAAAACTTTATAAAATCCTTAGTGTATTATTGTTTGCAAGGAATTATATTTTACTTAAATCTTTAAGGAAGAATGTGTTCATAATCAGCACATTTACATTAAAGAACAGATATGCTTATTTATTGATAAAACTATAAATCAATCAAACACTAAGTGATCAAACAAATGATTTATTTTATGGTGAGAAAATATAAACTGGCATCAAAATGTAATCTAATAAACATTACTATAATTAAATACTAAAATTTTTCAAACACAGTGAGCAAGTTATTTAGCAACTCGAGGAAAGAACCAAGAGACTCTCCAGAGATCTTCAAAAAGAAAGCATAGGATGGGAGGCAGGGATAGGTGGGAGGCGGGGGGGGGGAGGGGTGGAGTGAAAATGGAGATAATTATACTGGAATAACAATTAAATGAATGAATGAATGAATGAATGAAGAAAGAAAGCATAAATAAGTTCAGAAGTCACCACTGTTAAAGCAAAAAATTATGTCAATATCTTAAGCTCTCTTTAATACTATAATTTTATGTATGGGGTATATAGTAAATAATTATGTTCCAATTTTAGAGTAGCAGTACATTACTGCTGTAGGCACTACTTGATGATGCAAAGAACTATAGAATATTTATGGATAAAAGGGTCTTTAATATTATTTAGTAAAATGCATTCAGTGTTCTAAGTCAAGCATCTCTAAACTGAAATCTACACTTCCTCACCTTTCAAATACTTTGCTTTTATGATTTATATATCCAGTAATCTACTTAAACTCCAATGACTAAAGCCACAAATTGCTAAATCAAATATCTTTCTCATTTGTTCTTATACTTGACTTTGGTGGAGTACATACTTGGCCTTCTTCAACACCTGCTCCTTCCTGAAACTCCTTCCCCACCTTGGCTTTTTTGCCTTCACTCTATGAGCTCCCAATCATACCCGTCATTCTATTTAATCTAACTTCTATCTAGTCTTCAAATAAAGCATTCTTTCTGGTTCATCCCTTAGTCATGTGTTCTTGCCATTATACACCCTAACTCAGGCAACCTCAACTATTTTTTGGGTTTTAACTCTCCCTGATTATTCCCAAATCTGTAACATTCTACTATTTACTATACATCTTCTTCATTTCCCACAAAGGCCTCAAGAATCATATTCTAAATATGAATTCATCAAATATTTGTCAAACCGGTTCTTGCTCCTTCATTCCCACTGTTTATCTCTTGGTTCAGATCTTCACCATCTCTCAAATGAATTACTGTAATACAGCAGTCCAGAGATTTGACTCACTGTGTTTATGGTAGAAGGATCTAAGAATATGTAATTTGAAAAAAGTCCTCAGGTTATTCTAATTTGTACCCCTGGTTAAGAGCCATTGTGACAGATTGACAGAACTCCGTACTTCTCATCATGTTCACTTCACCATCCACCCCATCACAAACTAATACCACGTAAAGCTTCAAACACCAAGTCAGATTTTATCTTTACCCCCATTTAACACCCATTTATAGGAACAAACTATATTGTGCACAAGCTGAAGTCAAAACTTTTAAGTATGGTATATAAGGAAGGCCCTTCATAATCTAGTTCCCACCCTCCTCTCCTGCCATGTCATTTTCCCATTCAGTATGGAGCTGCTGATAGTTCCTCAGACACATTTTATTGTTTCCTCTTTTTATCCCTTTGAATATGTTGTTCCCACCCACTAAAATGACAATGTCCTATGATACAGACTCCTACGTATTCAAAATTCAGTTCAAACATCACTTCGAAAAGTCCTTTCTGTGCCATCTTATTAACTTGGTTTGTTTTTTTTTTTTTTTGATATTTTAGAAAGAAGGGGAAAGTGAAAGAGAGAGATAGGGAAAGAAACATCAATTTGTTGTTCCACTTATTTATTCACTCATTGGTTGATTCTTGTATATGTCCTGACTGGGGATTAAACATGTAGCCTTGGGGTATCGAGACAATCATTAACTTGTTTTAAGTCTATTACTATACTTATACAAAAATCTATTTTTATATGTCTATACAGTCATTTAATTGCCTACTATATACCAAGTATTATTCTTGGTCCTAATTATTGCATGCTGACCATAAAAGCCATAACCCATGTGGTATGCAACCTAAAGACTATTATCGTTATTAGCAAAACAAGAAAACACACAAATGGTTTTACAACTATAAATTATGATACACACTGTGAAGGAATTAAAAAAGATGCTATGAGAAGGAATAAAAGATAAAATACTTCAGAGAAACAAATCTTTTAAAAAGTACTATTTGTGCTGAACCTAAGGGAAGAGTAGCAGTTGTTAATTCATAGAAAGAAAAGTTTCAAGAAAAGGGAATAGTAAGTGCAAAGGTCCCCAGGCACAAAAGAAGAGGTTGAGAGTTCGGAAAACTGGCTAATTACATAAAGAAGAGGAAAACAAAATGAGCTGGAGAGGCAACAGAAGCTAGATCATATAAGGTCTTACAGGCATTGTTAAGAAATTTGCACTGTATTTTAATTGCAATAGGAGACAATCAGAAGATTTAATGGCAGGGGGAGCAGGATATGAATTACATTTCTATAATATTATCCTGTGTGCTCTCTGAAAAACAGATTTGGTAGTGGAGAGAAAGGAACTATGATGAGAGTAGCAGCAGTGAGCACAGATAGTAAGTCTACAGGAAAAAAAAAAAAGCAAAAGCCAAGTTGGATAAGGGTGGGAAGGGTAGGAATTGAGAAAAGAAGATGGACTCAAGAAATAGGTTAGGGGTAAATTCAACAAGACTTGATAACAGATTAGATGTAGGAAGTAAGTGAGGATAACAATATTAAAAATAGTTCTAATCCTTCTAGGTTGTATACAAACCAAATGGGGATGCATTTTTTACTTTTTTATTTACTAAGATGGAACACATTCCCATTCTAGGTTATATTCCTTAATGACACACAGAACTAAATGCCTGCAACATAAAGAGC
Organism: Artibeus jamaicensis; assembly: GCF_021234435.1. NCBI lineage: Eukaryota > Metazoa > Chordata > Mammalia > Chiroptera > Phyllostomidae > Artibeus > Artibeus jamaicensis. Next base: position 1,193,279 of record NW_026521822.1, read on the forward strand.
ACTTGATATACTCAATTTATGACACATACATACAGACATACAATGAAATAAATAAACAAATCCAAAGCCCTATAAAGTACTGAATAAACAATTATAATAAAAATGAAAAGTAAGAAAAATCATACCTTACTGGAGTCTGGGGAAGAATCACATTTAACTCTTCATCAGGGTTACATCTTCGTGGTGTTCTCTGCATTTCAAAACTAGATAATGAAAGGCAAAGTCATTTAGACTAAAATTTACACTTTGTACTTTATGAGTCAAAAAAAGAAGTATAAATCATTCTGTTGCCTCATAACATCACACAAAATAAACCTATAATAGAAGTGATCAGAAAGATAACCCAAAAGCTACAAAAATAAAATTATGTGTTTTCACTATTATTTTTAAGTTGGTTTTCTTTCCACTAGGTTTATGACAAACAGGTACACCAATCATTAAGAATTTTTTGAAAGTGAAAGTTAGATGTTTTCTCAACAAAGTTAGATGTTCAATGGCATTATTGATCAAGTTATGCAATATCAAAAAATATCAAAGCTCAAGTTTTCTAATCATTTGTCTTCCAAAATCTTTATCTTCACTTAACTAAAAAATTAGAAGTATTTTACTTGTGTTTAACTTCCAAATTGAAAGTTTTTTCAGTTACTTATACAAATATTTCATGTTAAAGACATAATATTAACCATACTTATGGTGATTCAACATTTTTTTGTAATTACTCTCAATCGTTCTTACTTGAAGACTCTACATGACAGTTCAAGAGAATACACTTTTGTATTAACTTAAAAAAAAAAAAACAAGCCTGGCTGTCATGGCTCAGTGGGCTGAGCATCGTCCAGCAAACTGAAAGCTTGCCAGTTTGCACATGATCAGGGCACATGCCCAGGTTTCGGGCCAGGTCCCTGGTTGGGGGTGTGAGAGAGGTAACTGATCAAGATGTTCCTCTAGCACATCAATGTTTCTCTCCCTCTCTATCTCCTTCCCTTCCCTTCTCTCTAAAATAAATAAATAAAATCTTTAAAAAAATAAACCAATAAAGTAAAGCAGGTGAAAAGCTAAAAAAAAAGACAGTGAATCACTATTGAGTAAACCAATTACAATTAACTTGAACTTGGATTATTCTCTTATACCATGGACCCAGGCAGTTCAAACCTGTCTTGTTTAACAATCAACAGTATTTTCAATACACAGTCTGGAATCTACATATGCACTGGGACAACTTAAAGATATACAAGGATTTTGCATAGGCAATTGGCACTTCTAACCCTGAATTGTTCAAGGGACTAATTGTATGTCAACAATTCTCTTTGGGTGTTCATTTTAAAAATTACATTCATCTAAAAGAAAAATAATTGGTATACAGGATGATTCACATTAAGTTTCTATCTCAGAAACATAAAAAAAGGTGCAACATATAATGATAAGGGGGTTATTCCGATTAGAAGATAAAACATTTATAATATTTTAAAATATTTTTTAAAGATCTTATGTATTTATTTTTAGAGAGACAGTAAGGGGGAGAGAAACATCAATGTGCAGTTGACTCTCGAGTGCCCCACTGGGGACTTGGTTTGCAACCCAGGCATGTGCCGTGACTGGGAATCAAACTGGCAACACTTTGGTTTCCAGGCCCATGCTTAATCCACTGAGCCACACCAGCCAGGGCATAGTTTTAAATATTTACACCCAAAATAAAAACACCTAAATATATAAAGTAAATATTAAAAGACCTGAAAGGAGAAATAGACAACAATACAATAGGAGTAGAAAAGTTTCTTACAATTACCCCACTAATACCTCATTGACATGACTAGATAAACTCATTCAGACCAAAACTCAGCAAGAAAACATGGCCCTTAATTGACATATTTGACTAGATGGAGTTAACAGATATTTGAATAACATTCCATCCAAAGCAACAGCACACATTCTTCTCAAGTGCACACTGAACATTTTTCTACCAATCTTCTTTTCTGACCACATTAGTATAAAACTACATGATATTAATAGATAACATATAAAATGTATTAATTACATGAAGAAAACTGAAGAACTCACAAATATGTGGAGATTAAACACCATGTTAGTGAACAACCAATGAATCAAAGAAAAATCAAAAGCTATAAATACCTTGAGAAAAACAAAAATCAAAATGTAAAATACCAAAGCCTATGGAATGCAAGAACCAGCAAAGAAAACAATTTAAAATAAATAGAAATAAGCAATTAAGAAAATAAAAATAAAAATTTCTTTGGAACCAGAAAAGAACCCAAATTGCCAAAGCAAGCTTAAAAAAAAGAACAAAGCTGGAGTCATCACACTTCCTGACTACAAACTACATCAAAAAGCTAAAAAAGAAAAAAAAAACACCTATAGAAAGCAGTATGGTGATAGCCAGAGGGAAGGAGGAAGGGGGCTAGGTGGTGGCAGGCAAATGGGAGTAGACACGGGGACACATCAATAATAGTGTCAAAAGTAAAAATAAAGGAAAAAATAAAGCTATAGTAATTAAAATAGTATGGAATTAGAAAAAAACAGACACATATATCAATGAAACAGAACAGAGACCCAAAAATAAACTCACACATATATCGTCAATTAATTTATGACAGGAACACAAGAATTCAGAATAGGGAAAGGACAGTCTCTTTAACAGATGATGCTGACAAAACTGAATAGTAACATACAAACAAATAAAACTTGACCACTATCATATATTATATATAAAAAGTAACTCAAAATGGACAAAAGACTTGAATGTAAGACCTGAAACCATAAAACTCCTTGAAGTGGCAATAAGTTCTTTGATATCAATGTTGGAAATATTTTTAATCTAACAGCAAAAGCAAAGGCAATAAAACAAAACAAAAAAAACGAGTAGTATATTGAACTGAAAAGCTTCTGCACAGCAAAGGAAGCCATCAACAAAATGAAAAAAGGCAACCAACTAAATAAGAGAAATACTTGCAAATAATATCTCAAAGGGTTAATATTCACAATATAAAAAGAAATCAATTGCAAAAAACATGATCAAATTGAAAAAAAGAGCAAATATGAATACATATTTTTCCAAAGAAGACATATAGATAGCCAACAGGTACATGAAATGATGCTTAATATCATTAGTCTTTAGGGAAATGCAAATCAAAACCACACTGAGTTATCACCTTAGACCAGTTAGAATGACTATTATCAAAAAGATAAGAAATAACAAGTGTTGATAAGGATGTGGAGAAAAGCGAACCCTTGTACACTATTGGTGGAAATGTAAACTGGTGCAAGCATTATGGAAAACAGTATGGAAGTTCCTCAAAAAATTTAAAATTGAGCTACCATAAGATACAACAATTCCACTACAGGGTATTTACTGAAAAGATACCTGAACCATCATGTTCACTGCAGTATTTACAACAGCTAAGATATGGAAACATGAATTTTCCATTAGTGGATGAATGACAAAGAAACTGTTTTATACAGACACACAAAAAATATATACATATACACAGGATGGGGCAAAAGTATGTTAACTGGTATTCATGTGGAAAATGACACATTAATTAATAAATAAGAATATAAGAATAAACTCTGGCCCTGGCTGGTGTAGCTCAGTGGATTGAGTGCGGGCCTGTGAAGCAAAGGATCAAGGTTCGATTCCCAGTCAGGGCACATGCCTAGGTTGCGGGCCAGTTTCCAGTGGGGGACACATGAGAGGCAACCACACATTGATATTTCTCTCCCTCTCTCCTTTCCTTCCCCTCTCTCTGAAAATAAATAAATATTTAAAAAAATAAACTCTGCCTTTCACATACAACTGTAAACCTACTTTTGTCTCACCCTGTAATATATATGTTATTGCATAATGGAGTATTATTCAACCATAGAAAGAATAAAATCTTGCCAATGTAACCTCAGAAGCATTATACTAAATGAAATAAGTCAGAAAGAAAAAGGCAAATGAGGTATGACCTCTCTTACATGTAGTATCTAAAAAAATCCAGCTCTGGCTGGTGTGGCTCAGTGGATTGAGTGCTGGCCTGCGAACCAAAAGGTCACTGGTTTAATTCTCAGTCAGGGCACATGCCTGGGTTGCCTGCCAGGCCCTCAACTGGGGGTGTGCAAAAGGCAACCAATCAATGTATCTCTCACACATTGATGTTTCTCTCCCTCTCTTTCTCCCTTCCTTCCCCTGTCTCTAAAAAGAAATAAGTAAAATCTTATTAAAAACTAAAAAAAATTTTAAATAAAAAAAAAATCCAAACTCTTAGGTACAAAGAATAGATTGGTACTCACCAGAGAAAATGGAAGGGAGTGGACGAAATTTTTTTTTAGTTTCAAAAAATAAAAAGAATGACATATTCAGTTGGCTGTTGAACATCTTCATTTTCCACTTTTCTAACTTAGGTTTGACTGCTTTCTTATATATACAAATTTATCCTTTCCTAGCTCTATGAAAAAATATCCAACCCCATAAACTGAACTGGGAGTCAAGTACCTAGCATTATTCTATCACTTCACAGTGTACAAAGTACTCTCATCGATATGCATGTATGTACATAGTACAAAGTATAGAAAGTATACATGTGACTCTGGAGTAAATGGTTATATTTTACAGATGAGAGAACTAAGACTTAGTGAGATAAAGTGAAAATTAAACTACATTCCAAAGGCATGAAGGAAATAAAAGTTATTATCTGCTTTGACTTGGCTAGAGAAAAATTACTTTAAAAAAATATTAATAATCAACACAAGCTTGTGCATACCAGGAGGCAAACTAATGTTCACACAGATAATACAAAGAATATTTTTTCACTTGTTTTAATAGAAAAAATTGATTTACAATCTGTGTAAAGGCACTGTATCATAAAAATTTCTATTTGTTAATAAATTACATACTTAGAATGGTTTATCTTATTAATAGCTTTATATAAAGGTACCTGAAATAATTATTATAAATGATATTTAAAGGTCACTAAGTTAAATAAAAACCTATTTAACCAATCTATATCACAACTGACCTATAGAAACATATTAAACAAAAATATACCACATATGATACCTGTCTGTAGGATCAGCCTGAAGAGTTTTATCATGATCTAGAAATAATCTTGCATCTAGATCTTTGTTTTTAAGGTAAATTTCTTCATATTGTTTAGAGAGACTTTCCACCTCAAAAGAAGAAAATACTGATGATTATCCTTTCATGTCATTACATCTCTCAGGAAACAGAAGTTCGATTTAATTAAAAAATTTTTTGTACAATACACTTAATTTTATAACACACTGAGAAGACATGCAATATAAATAAGGCATATGTATAAGTAAAGAAAATTACAAATTTTCAACTCTAATTTTAATCCTATTTTATGCACCCCATTAGAATTTTATGTAGACAAGATTCACAAAGCCACAAATTAGTATTGAGATGGAACTGTAAGATAAAAATAGGTATTATACCCACTTAAGTGCCAAGATCCTCCAAACATCCCATACATTTTTCACTTTTAATTTTCTATGCTTATAAATATAAAATAAATATTTTTCAAATATTGTAACAAATCCTCTTGATATATTCTGCCTATCTTTTCTAAATATTTTAGTTCACTCCAGCTTCCTTCAATTAAGTATCTTAGGAAAGAGCATTAGCTCAATTAATTAGCCCAATTAACACACTTGTATGATTTATTCCCAATCTTAGACACTTTTTCAATTGCTAGAATCTGCATTCTTTTATCAGTTCTGCTTCATAATTTTGAATCATAATTTGAAAACCAATGCATAATAGACAACTATTTGGCATGCCTTCTGCTGTGACTTTTAAAGCAAAAGTGTATCCAAACTGAAGGTACTAAAATGGCATTCTAAAAGGAATGGGAGAAGAAACTGAGTTAAATGTAACTTTTTGTTTGTCTCCATAAATTTTTTAGGTAGAACAGTCATTCATGTTTAAGTTTAATAATTGTTACTGCCCTAGCTTAGTGAGGCACTAATTATCAATCATTTATTGACTGGCAGGTATTAGTACTATATGCAATATACTGGGGAAAATGTTAAGTTTATCCTAAGATTTCTATTAAAACTGTAATCCTTGCTAGGTGAAGAAAAATTACTACAAGCGTCCAACATTCTTTAGAATTGGGAACAGCATATTTTTTGATAACAAGACTCAGTAATACAACATTTGGCCCCTGTTTGCCTCTCTAGTACCCCATCTTACCACTTTTTTGCTCTGTAACTCAATCTTAGCTAGTTGGAGTTCACTGAACAGACCAAACTATTTCATATCACCATATGTCTGAATCTTTAATTTCCAACCCTTGAGAATGCTATTTTCCAGAAAGCTTACTCAGCACAGAAATCATCACCTCCAAACAATTTTCCACAAAACCTATCTGCCCTCCTTGGAGATATCACAACACCCTGTGTATACTTCTGCCAGACTCTTGTAGACTCCTATAATGTTCTCTTGGTCTGTGTCTCCTTCTAGAATCTTAGTAAAGTAATTATGAGTTCAATCTCTGTAATGATATCTAGCACAATGCCTGGCACATATTAAGCGCTCAATATAATAGTTGTTGAATGAACCGATTAATTTATTCAAGGACTAGCTACAAATTCAGGTCACAGAATCAGCAGTTCAGCTATCTGAATTCACATCTTTTGGTCTTAGTGACTAAATACCAGATGCTTCTAAAACAGATGCTTTATCACTGAGTACTCGTTCATTATTTATCTAAAGCATCCTTTTCTCCACATATTTTACCTTATCACATAAGTTTTCAGTTCTACTTCCCTTGAAGAGTAAAATATTTAAAGCAAAATGTGAAAAGAAATGGATGGATGGCATACCACTGAGATAAAACATTTTTGCAATATAATCATAGTCCTTTCAACTGTATTTATTTTCAATTAAGTAGTTTTTAAAAATACTCAAAAGAGATGCTCTGCAATATAGTAATGTCAATAAAGCTGATGGCCTTAGTTGGCAATACTATGTACAAGGATGTGCAGCAAAGCAAATTAAGAGTCAAATGTGATTGGACATATTTAGTTTAAATATTTAGTATATGTGCTGCCCAAGTTCTTAGTAGTTATATTTAAATATTTAATGTAATTTAGAAATCCAAAAGTCTACACATAAATTTTTGAAAAATTTCAGCACAATACAATTTCTAGTGTAAGTTACAAAAGTACTGCTTATTTTTATACATTTGAGTACATATTCAAAAGGTTTTCTTGTTACTGTATAAAGCTGGTTCACCACAATTCTACTTAGATTCCTTTTCCTGGGCAAACAATATTTAATACATAGTAAAATTATCTCAACAAATTTAGATAATTATTCCACCCTATCAAAAGTCCCAAAACACATTAATATTTTATTAAGTTCTCTTTCAGATACCTCAGGAAGTCCATTAGAAGATACAATTCCAAGAGAATTCATAAAAGGTATAAAATTTTTGAAATAAACATTTTTCACCTGAAAAAGATAAAAGTTACATGACAATTAAAATTTAAAAAATCAATCTCCATCACTATTAACACTAGAATAAAAGCATTACCTGACAATTTGATCAATGACTTACATTCAACCTCATTCAATTACATATTTACTTTTAAAATTGTGTGAGGCAGATTTCAAGTCTTAAAATGGAGATATAGTTGGGAATTTTTAAAGAAATGGGATTTATAAGAAGAAAATCCATTGAAACCAACTTCAACATTCCACATTTCACAAATAATGAAAAGATGGGAGGCTCAAAAAAATTAAGCAATTTGACCAAAGTTATGCAGTTAAGAAGTAGCAAGCTAGAATTTAAACCCAATCTGCCTAACATAAAAGCCAAAATTCTTTTCACTTTTCTGCACTGCCTTTAATTTCTCACCAAAGCATATGTTAGATTTTTCATACGTCATCTAGTATTTAGCTTAGGGAATATCACATCAATTATTTTAGCATAAATTTAGAATAATGACCTGCTTTTGTAAGAAAATAATTTCACACACAAAAATAGTACCCAATAATTGAATTCAAAACTAAAAATGTTTTCTGGAATTATGCCATTTGATGCAAAAGCATCCTACATTTAACATGGAAAATGAATATTGTACTCAGAAAACCTGGAGTTATATTCCTGGCTATGCTACACTTGCAAAGTGTTATGGAATTTTAAACAACTTACTTTGTTTCATTTAACTTTATTTTACAATTTTAGAATCTACATTTACTAAAGTGGAAATAATTTAATATCAGTTTCTATCTTTTACCTCCTAAGTAAGTTATAAGAATTAAGCTTCTATTACACTTGCTAGTTTTGTTTTCTAATTAATTCCCAGTTAACTAGATTATTTACAATGTGGCTAGTTCTACTTAATCAGTTAGTATGACTAACCAATAATTATATAACTATAAATATAACTAACCAATAAATTCTGTATAAATAATCAAGTATCAATTAATGTCAATTACCAACAAAGCTTTTAATCACCTATACTTTTTTAATTTTTAATCATTTTATTATTGTTCAATCACAGTTGTCTGCTTAATCACCTATACTTTAAAAACATTAATGATTATAAATTATATCAAAGAGTAAAAATTAAAAGTAAAAAAATTTTATTCCTGAGTTTTGAAATAACATTTTACAAGTAGTTCAGAAATTCGGAGAATTAACAACCAGGAATTAGAAAACTGACTAAGCGAAAGACTGGAGAAAAAAATTTTTTTCAACTGCATCTGTCAGCTATTAGCAAAGATAAATTGTGATTCTAAAAAACTAAGTGTGCATATGTATGCATGTGTATATGTGTGTATGTATATAGTTGATACATCTATAGCTATGTTTATATCTATGTATTTGTTCAAATTAACAAAAGCCACTATGCTAAAACCCTGACAGCTTGATAAGTCATTCTAATACTTTTTAAACTAGATTTTTGATATAATACCCCCATTTTTTCCCAGAGTTCACAGAGAAATTTCAAAGATGCAGCTTTTCATACAGCTATCTGTTGGTAGTGAATTGTGGACAACATAATAATCTATTAGTGAAAGGAGCATGATATAGTGAAAGTAGCACTGGTAACAGATGTCCCAAAGTTTAAACTGTTAAAAACTAGCTATCAGGCTCTAGAAGCCTGTTCACTCATTACTAAAAGGAGGAAGAATCTATTCTTTTCAGAATCCTTCCAACAGTCCAGATTCTATTAACTAGATAAGCAACTCCTGGATTATTATGTGTATTCTCTGCCAGTCATTAATATCTGAGGTAATATCTAGAAAGATAGTAATTATAGAAGACTGAACAGAAATTTAATGCTGGTATCACTTATCACTAAACCCAAAACACTAGGACTTTTTTTATCAGGGTATATTAAACATTAGGGGTATCAGTAATCACAGAGGAATCAAAAAACAAATACATTTGAAAACTACTGCCTTAATGATTTATGTTTCGATGATTCCAGAGTGAGGGAGATACTCTCTTTATTTTTTCAGTATATTTTATTGCTGTGTTATTACAGTTGTCCCAATTTTTTCCCCTTTGTCCCCTTCTGCCTGTTACCTGCTGTCCCTCCAGCAATCCCCCCTTTAGTTCACGTCCATGGATCGTGCATGTAAATTCTTCAGCTTCTCCATTTCCTATATTATTCTTAACGTCCCCACCTATTTTGTAACTACCAACTGTGTTTCTTAATCCCTGTAACTTTTCCTCCCTTTCTTGCCCTACCCCCTCCCAGCTAATCTCTTTAAAATCAAAATAACTGAGAATGAAAATTAAAATTTTTCTAAACATTTTGCTATTGAAAAAGGGTTGGCGCCAATTACAAAAAGCAAGCTCATTACCAAAAAATGTATATATTGTTAGAAAGAACTTATATCTAAATTTACTTTAACTATTTTAAAGAAATGAAGTTAAATTACCTCATCTATATTACATTCATGTTCTTTACAGAGAACTTCAATAATTCTTGTATCATTTTCTAGTTGTTTTGCTATCCGTGCACTCCTGTTCTGACCTCGCCTTGGTGTTCGAAGTGAACCATTAATAGGTATTACAGCTGTTTCTGTAAAAATGGTAAATTAGATAAGAACAATTATAAATTCCACTGTATAAAATAATAAAATAATTTTATTATAACTAGGAAGATCAGAAAAATCCAGTAATATCATGCTACTTTGAATTACTAGGTTTCCCTTAAAGGCTAACAGTTATATCTATTTATTGCATATCTATTGTAAGTCATGTACTGATAACAGTTTTTGCCCTCCCCATACCATATGCTCTTCTGCCCCCCAACTAGTCCAAAAGAAACTGTAAAATACTTAAAGCCAAATATGAAGAAGGCAAGCAAAGAGCCAACTTATAAAGTAATTCTAAATTATCCAACTCAGTTTGCAAGGGGAAAACTGTTTTCAATCTTTTAAAGCATCTTAAAAATAATTAGGTAGTATTTACGGAATTAACTTTGAGATACAGTATAAAAATAAGTAAATTTTAAAAGATTTAGCAAATACCATAATATATTATGATGCTTTTAAAAGATAATATGTCAATATAATAATATGATAATAAACTAATTTTTTTTATTGTTGTTCAAGTACCTTTCTCTCCATTTTCACCCCACCATGCCCCCTGGCCCCACCCCTCCCCACCTCCCACCTTCTAACCTACCCTCTTTCACTTTGTCCATATGTCTTAGTAAATCGTGATTTTTAAAAAATCTCCTGGATTATTTTGAGCATTTCCGATTCAAAATGAATGTGGACTCAGCTATTAAAGAGATTACAGATGACTATAGGACCAACCAACAATTTACAAGAAATTAAGAGGATATAAGAACAAAAGCATATGTTAAGTGAAATAATACAGGCAGTGAAAGACAAATACCATATGATCTCATGTAAGTGAAACCTAATCAACAAAACAAACAAGTAAGCAAAATATAACCAGAAACACTGAAATAAAGAACAAACTGACAGTAACCAGAAGGAAAGGGAGAGGAGGATAACAGAGGCAAGAAGGGAAAGGTTGTCAAGGAACATGTATAAAGGACCCATGGACAAAACCAAAGGGGGGCAGGATTGAGGGTGGGAGGTGGTGGTGGATGGGACGGGGCAAAGTAGTGGGAGAAAAATGGAGACAACTGTATTTGAACAACAATTTAAAAAAAAACATGTTAAACTATGCCACAAGATGCAATCAGTGAAAAATTAAACCATGCGAAACTGGACAGGACAAACCGCTTAATTATTTAATAAATTGCAAGGTAAAAAAAAATGGAGAAACTTTTTTAGAACTCTTAAAACCATATGAACTAATTATCTCATTTAGATTCTCATTTAGTCAAACTAAAAATTGTTGAAATTATTTTTATAAGATAACTGAAAATATGAACATTTACTAAATATTTGGTGGTATTAAGATCACTACTGATTCATTTTTTAAGTGTGATGTGATGGTATTATCATTATGTTTTATAAAAAGACTTTATCTTTTAGAGGTACATACCAAATTTATAAGGATGAAATTGTATGCAAAAGAGTGCTTCAAAATAAAATAGCTAACAGTAGATGGGGCTACAGGTTGACCATAAGTTTTATGTTGAAGGTAGGTGATAAATACATAGAGGTGTATTATGCTACTGTCTGCTTTTGTATTTATTTGAAATTCTCCATAGTAAAAAGTTAATTAAAAGTGCACCATACTCAGTAGATTCAACACCTCATCCTGGTTTCTCTTTAACACTGTACTTAAAGAATTAAACGTACATTGCATTTATCCAAAACAATAAAGCATATCAACCCAAACATATATATCAACTTATTAACATGGTAACACTGAAAATATAGAGAAAAACCCATATAAAATCTTTTTTAATTCAGAAAATTATGAACTCTATTTATTGTTTTCTATTTTTCCTCTCTCTGTTTGGCATGTGGTTTCTGCCAAGTGACTGCCTTTTCTGTCAACCCATGTTCAAAAATTTTCAAAATTCTGTTCCAGATTTCATTTTTTCATGAAGTTTTTTTCTCTATTTAAAAAAAATTTTTATTTTATTTTATTTTTTAAATTTATTTTTTATTGATTATGTTGTTACAGTTGTTCTATTTCCCCCCTTCATTCCCCTCCACCCTGCACACCCCCTCCCCCACCATCCCCCCTTTAGTTTATGACCATGTGTCTCAAGTTCTTTAGATTCTATATTTCCCATAATATTCTTGCCCTCCCCCCATCTATTTTCTACCTACCATCTATGCTACTTATTTTCTGTACCTTCTCCCCCCTGCTCCTCCTCCCACTCCCCTGTTGCTAACCCTCCATGAGATCTTCATTTCTATGTTTCTGCTCCTGATCTAGCTGTCCTTTTAGTTTGCTTTTGTTTTAGGTGTGGTTGTTAATAATTGTGAGTTTGCTGTCCTTTCACTGTTCATCTTTTTTATCTTCTTTTTGTTAGATAAGTCCCTTTAACATTTCATATAATAAGGGCTTAGTGATGATGAACTCCTTGAACTTGATCTTATCTGAGAAGCGCTTTATCTGTCCTTCCATTCTAAATGAAAGCTTTGCTGTATAGAGCAATCTTGGTTGTAGGTCTTTGGATTTCATGACTTGGAATACCTCTTTCCAGCCCCTTCTTGCCTGTAAGGTCTCTTTTGAGAAATCAGCTGACAGTCTGATGGGAACTCCTTTGTAGGTGACTGTCCCCTTATCTCTTGCTGCTTCTAGGATTCTCTCCTTCATGTTAATCTTGGCTAATGTAATTATGATGTGCCTTGGTGTGTTTCTTCTTGGGTCCAAGTTCTTTGGGACTCTCTGAGCTTCCTAAATTTCCTGGAAGTCTATTTCCTTTGCCAGATTGGGGAAATTCTCCTTTATTATTTGTTCAAATAAGTGTTCCACTGGTGGCTGTTCCTTTCCCCCCTTCTGGTACTCCTATAATTCGGATGTTGGAGCGTTTAAAGATGTCCTGGAGGTTCCTAAGCCTCTCCTCATTTTTTGGAATTCTTATTTCTTCATATTTTCCTGTTTGGTCATTTTTTCCTTCCTTCTGGTCCACTCCCTTGATTTGAGTCCCAGTTTCCTTTCCATCACTATTGGTTTCCTGTGCAATTCCCTTCATTTCAGTTAGTTTAGCCTTCATATGTTCCTCTAATTTGTGACTAAAATCAACTAGTTCTGTGAGCATCCTGATCACCAGTGTTTTGAACTGTGCATCTGCAAGTTTTGCTATTTCTTTGTCACTTAGAGTTATGGGCCCTGGGCTTTGAGATGTTCTTGAGCCATTTTTGGTCTGTTCACACCCGTTAAGTATGAGGAGCGGAGCCTTAGGTGTTCACCAGGGCGGGGCCGCCCAGGTTGCTGGGTTGTGATGCTGTATGTGGGGGCGGGGTCAGAGAGGGGAAATGGCGGCTCCCTCTGCTGCCTCCTGCCACTGGGGCCTGCTTGGTCCCTCTCCGATCTATCTGCGCAGGAATGCGCAACCACAGTCAACCCGCCACCCTGCGCCCTCGCTGGGTCCCCCCGGTCACTCACTAGGTCGCTCACTGGGTCGCTCACTGGGTCCGCCCGTTGCAACCCCATGCCTGGGATCTGCGTGCCTGAGTCAGTCTGACCCAGTCTTCCTGTGCAACCCCGCTCCATCAGCTGCTGGCTTCACCCCTCTTACAGGTTAGGCTGAAGAATTCGTTGTTATCAGACTTCTGAAAAGTTCAATTTTCTGTGTTCTGGCTGTATTTTCTTTGCTAATATTTTGTTGTCTCTAAACTTGGTTGTGTGAGGAAGCAAGGCATCTTCACCTATTCCTCCATCTTGGCAGAAGTCTTTTCATGAAGTTTTTGTTCACAAAGATTCATTAGACTTAAGTTTTTCAGTTACTTCAACAACTCTTTGAAACTTCTAGTTTTGACCTTTCCTCCATTATTTTTAGTATTATTAATATTGGGTTGGCCAAAAAGTTTTAGTTTTTTCCATATGATGACTCTAGGAGTGCTTGTCTTTAACTACATTGTAAATAATTTTGTTAAACTGCATTGTGGTAGCTGTCATATCAGTGTGCATTTAAAAAAACTTATCGAAATTGGTGAGTTTTTGTGCAGCCATTTTAATATTGATGATAGAAAAAAGTCTGAAATATTTTCAGCATATTATGTTTTATTATTTTAAGAAAGATAAATACGCAACTGAAACAACAACAAAAAACATTCGTTCAGTGAAGAAGGTGCTGTGACTGATCAAACATGTCAAAAGTGGTTTGTGAAGTTTCTCCATATTATTGACATTTGGGCCAAATCATTCTTTGTGGCTATTTTATGTATTAGATGATGTTTAGCTGCACCCCTGGCCTCTAGCACTCTAGCACCACGAGAAGCCAATAGCAGGAGATAGTCAACATACTCAAAATATCCAAATCAACAAAGTTATTGTCTTTTATTTTACAGAAAAAACTAAACAGACTTTTTGGCCAACCTAATACTTCCATCATTTTTGGAGCAAAGCAATCATTTTAGTCTTAGTTAAGTTTACATTTTGCACCCTGGCTGGTGTAGCTCAGTGGATAGAGCATGGGCTGCAAACCAAAGTGTTGCTGGTTCGATTCCCAGTCAGGGGACATGCCTGGGTTGCAGGCTGAGTACCAACTTGGGGGCACATGAGAGGCAACCACACATTGATGTTTCTCTCCTTCCCTTCCTCTCTTTCTCTAAATATAAATAAAGATAAAATCTTTTTTAAAAAATTTACATTTTGCTGTAATATAATAATTGATTTTGAAAATTTACTCATGATGATACCACAGGAAACAATTCCATTCTGAGAGCGATATAGTCATCTTTGTTTAATAATATCTAATTATTTTACTAATAGTTACTTTTACTTAAATACATTTCCTATCTCATCACCTACAGAAATAGACAAATACAGTTTCATATGCAAAAAATTAGTCACAGAATCATTATAGCACCTAATGATAAAAATTTAATCTGTTTCTGCAGAATGAACCTCTCTTCCCATGCAGTTTCAATTTTATCTGTGCCTTGACTGTTTTTTCTTTACTGGGAATGCCCTCCCTCCAACTTACCACAATACTTAAATCCTAACTACTGTTTTCACTCAATTCAAATGTCGCCTTTCTATATGGTGTTCCTTGCTCTTCCCCAGCTAGGAAAAGTTTCTCATTTTCTGAACTTCCATAGCATTTGCTGGTATTTTGGCCCAGACCACTTTCTACCATATACTCCTTATTTATTTACTTGTCTTAATTCCTTCTATAAATTATACACTTCTTGAGAACAGAGTCCATGTCTGATTTATTTATTATAATACCCTAGTCTGTAAAACCACTTTTGGACACATTAGACATTCAGTAAGCAACTGTTTAATGAAGAAGAAAGAACATAAAATATTTAAAGTACTTACTATATGGTTCTTTGAGCAATGCAGGAGGTGAAAGTTTGATAAAATAGTCAAGGACACACAGCATTAACTGAAATGAGATCACCAGGTCATCTTCCATTTGTAATACTTCTCCTGAAAAAGAAGATTCACATTTTAAAACAAACTTAGAGACTGGGATCTTAACATAAGGAAAAACTGTCAGTATGGATGTATCAACAATCACTACAGTCATGTTAAAAATTTTTTTGTAAAAACTCATCCAATCTGATATATACAAAAATATATAAACATATAAAGTTATTAAATTAAAAATAAAATGTAAGTTTACAATGAGAATTTTAATTGTATTTTATTGATTAGGCTATTATAGTTGTCCTGATTTTTGTCCCTTTGCCCCTGTCCACCTAACACCCACTACTCCCTCAGGCAACCATCCCACCATTCTTCATGTCCATGGGTAATGGGTATAAATTCTTTGGCAACTTCATGTCCTATACTGTACTTTTCACCCCCATGGCAATTCTCTAACTACCTATTTGTACTTCTTAATTCCCTCACCTCTTCACCCATTCTCCCTGACCCCCTCCCATCTGGTGCCATCTGAAAGCAAACTTCTTTTCTCTTGCTGCTTTTTAAAGTCTCTCTTTGTCTTTAACCTTTGGTCTTTTCATTATGATGTGTCTTGGAACAGGCCCCTTTGTATCCACCTTATTTGGGATTCTCTGTGCTTCCTGAACTTGCATGTCTATTTCCTTCACCGAATTACAGAAGTTTTCTTTCACTATTTTTTCAGATAGATTTCCAGTTTCTTGCTCTTTCTCTTCTCCTTCTGACACCCCTATGATGCGAATGTTGGAATTCTTAAAGTTGTTCCAGAGGCTGCTTATACCATCCTTGGGGTTTTTGGGGGGAATTCTTTTTTCTGCTGGTTGTTCTGCATGGTTTTTTTCTTTGCTTCCTTATTTTCCAAATCATTGATTTGGTCCTCAGCTTCCTCCACTCTACTATTGATTCCTTGTAATTGTTCTTTATTTCAATTAGTGTATCCTTTTCTAATTGGGTCTTTTTATGCTTCTAGGTCCTCCCAAAGTTTCTTGAATAATTTTATAACCAGTGTTTTCAATTCTGCATTGGATAGATTGCTTATCTCCATTTTGTTTTACTCTTTTTCTGGAGTTTTGATCTGTTTTTTCATTTGGGCCATGATTCTTTGTCTCCTCATTTTGGCAGCCCCCCTGTGTTTGTTTCTATGTATTAGGTAGAGCTGCTCTGACTCTGTGTCTTGGTAGTGTGGCCTAATGTAGTAAATGTCCTACAGTGTCCACTGGCACAGCCTCCCCCATCACCCAAGTTGGGTACTTGAGGAGCACCCTCCTTAAGGGCTAAGTACACCCTCCTCTTATAAGTTGAGCCTTTTGCTATTGGAGGATCAATAGGAAGGATTTACCCAGGCCAGCCAGCCATAAGGATTAGCTGTGACTGACCATTGACCACCAACCTCTCTCCTCTGTGGAGAATCAGCTGTGCAAGGGTGGTGGTGCTCTGACATGATCTGTAGCTATCTACTGGGTGGACTGGTCCTGGAGTTCCCCAGGTGCTGTAGGTAAAGGTCAGCTCCCACCTGTGTTTCCCTGGGGCCACCCTCCCTGACCTTTAAAGCAATCTAAAATGTCTGCTACTGGTGCTAGGCTTGGAGATTTGCAGGGGAACCAATCTGTGAATCTAATCTGGCTGCTGCTAGGTCTCACTGAAGCCAGCTATTGCCTGTTTGTTAGGATTTAGGATCCAAGACCAGCCATTCTTATGGAAAAGCAGCTTGCATGGGCCTACACGTTAGGTAGGGCAGAACCTTGTGGGATCTCCAAGCTGAGTCAAATGGTGTTAGTCAGGTTGATGGAGACTAAGATATAGCACCAGCTTACCTGCTCTGTGGCAGGACGGTTTAGCAAAGGGACAACGGCCTCTGCTTACTGTGATGCCAGAAACTTCATTTCTCTCTGTATCCCACTGGTGCCTTTCAAGCTGCTACCCTTGTGATAGAGCTCAGATGGAGTGAGTCTGAGTAGGTGAGTATGTGTGTTGATTCTTTAAGAGGAACTGCTTGGGGCTCCAGCAGTTTCTTCCACCACTCAACCCCTTGCTGTTTTTTGCAGCCAGAAATTGTAAGGATTTATCTTGCTGGCACTGGAATCCTGGGCTAGGGGGCCTGGTGTGGATCTGGGACTGCTTACTCCTGTGATTATCTCTTTTAAATTTTTATCCACATGGGTGTGGGACCAGCCCATTCCATGTGTGTGCCGCTCCTATCAGTTGGGATGGATGTGGTTCCTTTAATTCTGTAGTTGTCTGACTTCCATTCAACTTGATTTAGTTGTCAGACTTCCATTCTCAGTATCTGACACTCCTGAGTGATGGTTGTTCTATATTTTAGTTGTAATTTTGATGTGGTTGTGGCAAAGAGGTGAGCCATGTCTACCTATGCCACCATCTTGACCAGAAGTTGAATTTTATATTTAGATATTATTACTGTAATTCAGTCGCCATGTCTAAAATATTTTAATTTTTGCTTTTTTAAACTTACTTTCAGTTTTAGTAAGAGCTATAGAATTTATTATTTCTGAAAATAATTTTGAAGTATGATATGTGCTAAACTTTATTCTATTTATTTATGAATTCTCATATATTTTCCATTTGAAAAACATCCCAAAATAATACAATAACCAAAGCCATTAGGAAATAACAAAATTAGTATATATTTGTAAAGTCATCTATAAATTAATTTGTACAAAATCCTGAAAGTTAATACAATAACTATACAACCAGAGAGCTGTAAAGAAAAAAATGCATATAATAAATACCTGAGGAAAATTCATATAGCTATATAAAATATATGAATCATGATCAAATATAGCTATCACATATTTCTTTATAGCTCTATGTTATGCATTATTTTTAAAAGAGACGTTTGACTCACTTTTTATATTCTTGGTATGAGACCACTAAACCATTAATAATCCCAACAAATACTGATGGTGTAGAAACTGTCATAAAATAGGTAACCCTGAATCAGGTAGGTTTTGTAGAGCCATAGGAATGGTACAAACATTTAAACAAAAATGTTTAAATGTTTGTAATAAATTTAGAAGTTATTAAGACATATAGAGGTAATGAATGATATGAAGGACTTTCGGTTAAAATTAGTAGAGTGAAATTAAATCAAAGAATCTCTCTATTCAATCTTTAATAAAAGAAAAAATATACTGGCTAAGTGGTAGCACCATTACCAAATTTGAGTGATACTGACTCCAAGAGTACCATTTTTTCCTCTTCTTACTTGAAGGAGCAAAAATTGCTGATGAGAGGATGAAAATGGAGGAAGTAAACAACTGTCACTAACTTTCTGAAATACACAGAGAATCCAGATTGGGATACAATCTGAAACCTAATACAATCCCAGGATAGTAACAGGATATAACTGCCACCAGAAAGGTTCTGTTTTAGAGTTCATTCTAACAAAACACTCAGAGCAACAAAGACACATTTCATTCTAGAGGAATTCTCTACTTTGTCCCTCTCCCTCTGACTATAAGTAAGTATGGGGGTGGAAAAAGCCTGCTCTTATATTATCACTCTTTGGGGGAAACACAAGTAATAGTGTGCAAAGTGAGTAAAGGAAGATTTATTCCCACCACCTCAGAGAAAATAGAACAACAGGTCAGGGCTGACACATGAAGTCCTTCCTACACGGGGGGGAACACAGAGATTATTATGCAAACATATTACAGAAAAGAAAAACTATAATTACAATATAGAAAACACAGACAGAAAAGCCAATCTGGAAGACAATCTATCACAAGAAAATGTCCTATGAGTCCTTACGTTAAGTTAAAAAAAAACACATTTCATAAAAACAAGGAGCTAGAGAACCTGAGAAGAACTTGAGGACCAAATAACACCATTACAAACATAGTTAAGCTCAAAACAGAAGAAAGGCTTGAGATAAAAATAGTTGATACATAAGAAAAACACCAAAGATTAGACTAGTATGAGAAGTCAACGGTAATTGTAAATATTTTTACAAAGAAAAAGAATATGAGAGAAGACAGTAAATGTGTAAGACAAAAACTATCCAAAATAAGATAATGTTTAACAAAATACAGAATAGTGTATAACTGAATAAAATTAAATTTCAAAACGTAGTATGTTAAGATATATCTGAAAAGAGAACTTCAGTTTACAAAGGAATTACTTCCAAGAAAAACTAATAAAAACTAATAAAAATAAAAAGATATCCTAGTTAATATGTTAAACCTTAAATTAAAAAAATTCTACTGCTATACAGGAAGTAAATGAGGAGAAAATTAAGCAAGACTCAGATTTCTGAATGATGTTCAACACCAGGAAACAGTGTCCTTAGGAAGACAAACAAAATACAAGAATAGGAGACACATCCAAGTTGTCCTTCAAGTATAAATATCATGGTCATCATTCACAAACATGCCAAACACAGAAAATGTGAGGCCAAATATGGCACTCTTTTGAGGAAATACCTTCATAGTAAACTCTAGCCAGGTAAGAATGAATCATAATAAAAAAGTCAGAAATAGAGAAGTTTGGATACAGGAATCATAATCTTAGAATCCCTTTAAATATAGAAATAAGACTAAATAAGTGTGACAATTAATAATTATAATTACAGAATAGAATGTAAATGTTATAATCTTTTATAATGTAACAACAGCAATAAACTAAGCAAATCTGAAAGTAAAGAATAAAAAAGGTAATGAGAGGAATGAGAATACTAGCATTCTTTTCCTTCAAAGCAGACTAATAAATATATATTACTTTACATCAAAAC
Source organism: Artibeus jamaicensis (assembly GCF_021234435.1). Taxonomy (NCBI): domain Eukaryota; kingdom Metazoa; phylum Chordata; class Mammalia; order Chiroptera; family Phyllostomidae; genus Artibeus; species Artibeus jamaicensis. Next base: position 1,213,532 of record NW_026521822.1, read on the forward strand.
ACAAAGTTAAATAAAATAAACATACTAACCTTTTAATTTTTTCATATTTTTCATAACATTAGGGAAATATTTTAGGAATAATACAGTTTAAGTAAGAAAACCTTTATCCAAACTAAGCAAGTCCCTCCATTTTTCTCACTTATTTTTTTCTGTAAAATTTGAGTAAAATTAATTTTTATATTTTAAATGTAGCACTAAAATACAATCCTATTTTTAGAAAATTAATCTGTTTATGAATATACTCATCCACCCACCTTATTTTTAACAGAATGTATGCATGAAAATATATCTGGAATTACAATCTCATAATTTTATTTTATTTTTTTACAGTAGGTCGATCTTTTATTCTATTGTTGCTTGAATAAAAACAAAATAAAAAACAGGAAGATGTCTTGGTGAATCAGTCACGGGGTTCCTCCCAGTCTGTGTTGGTGTTCTCTCGCTTCAGCTTGGATAGGTCTTTGATGGCATCTATCTCTGCAGGAGTGAACTTGGGAGTGAGCATCACAGTGTTGTAATCAAATTAATCATCAAGATGGAAGGGCTGAACTTCATCCCTGAGTATCTCGTCCCTGTGCTTGTCCATTCCTTTCACCATGGGCCTTGGCTTAACTCCAAGGGTCAGGGGCTGGGCCATGGAGGGAACATATAAAGGGACATGGGTGCTTACGTCCTGCTCCACTTCTCCAGGCAGCAGCAGCAAATCCTTGCTCATTTGGGGCTCAATCTCTTCATCTACATCCAAATCTCCTACTGCTAGGAAATTATCTACCTTCACCTTTCCAGACCAATTCAGATTACTTTGAAAGGAGCTGCCAGCACTCTGGCCTTCATCCAGTGCTATCTGCTCCTCTTCTGAACCCTGTGATAAAGTATGAAGAGAGATTGCTTTATTTCCAAGGGAGTGATTATTCAGTTCATTTCCATGAGAATGCTGTTGAAGTAGGTATGTTTTTTGAAGAATTAGTTCCAAATGCGCCTCTCTTGGTTACATTACCCTCTGAAAGATGAGTAAAAGTGCTCAGAAATTCTTCATATGTTTGCTTATGACAGCTGACAAACTTATCCAAGATTTCTTCAGTTATTTGATTTTCATACATGTTCTCCAATGCTGATATTTGGGCAGGCATTCCTATTCACAAGGTCACATTATCTCCCATTCCCTTGGCTCCAATCTAGTAGTCACTTCGAACTTTTGACATCCTTATTCAGAGAAACATCCTAGGAGTCTCTGTTTTTTTTTTTTAACTGCCTAACCTAAAAGCTGTAGCCTTTATTAACTGCTCTAATTAATTAATTAAATGTATTGGGGTGACCTTGGTTAATAAGACTACATAGGTTTCAAGTGTATATTTCTATGATAGACGATCTGTATATTGTGTGCCAACACCAAAAGTCAAATCTTCAGTCAGTAAATATTTGGCCCCTTTACCCTTTATAACATCCTCACTTTCTTCCATCTGGCAACCACCATACTGTTGTCTGTGTCAATGAGTTTCAGTTTTATATTACACATATGAGTGAAATCATATGGTTCTTAGCTTTTTTGACTGACTTTTCACTTAGCACAGTATCTTCAAGGTCCATCCATGTGGTCACAAATGGCAGTATTTCATCTTTTCTTATGACTTAAGAGTATTCCACTGCATATATGTACCACATCTTTATCTAATCGTCTATTGAAGAACACTTGGGTTGTTTCCATGTCTTGGCCACTGTAAATAGTACTGTAATCAACATAGGAGTGCACATATCTTTGTGTATAAATGTTTTCAAATTTGGGGGGTAACTCAGATAACCTAGGAGAGGAATTGCTATGTCATGGTAACTCTATTCTTAATTTCTTGAGGAACCTCCATACTCTTTGCCAGTTTACCTTCTCACCAGCAGGAATGTGGATTCCTTTTTCTCCACAACCTCTACAGCACTTATCATTACTTGTCTTGTTGATGACAACCATTCTAACAGAGGTAAGGTGGCATCTCATTATAGTTTTGATTTGCACTTCCCTAATAGCTAGTGAAGTTGAGCATCTTTTCATATACCATATTTTTCAGACTACATGATGCACTTTTGCCCCCAAATTTGGGAGGAAAAGGGGGGTGTAACTTACAGTCCAAATGTAGCTTACCTGGCTCACTGTGGCGGGGGGCGGTGGTGGAGCAGGGTCACAGGTTATTAAATATTTTACATTTTTTGCTTCAAAAAATTTTCCCCCTCTAAAACCTAAGTGTGTCTTATGGTACAGTGTGTCTTATACTCCTAAAAATATGGTACATGTCACCAATTTACATGTCTTCTTGGGAGAGAAGTCTGTTAGGTCCTTTGCCCATTTTTTAATTAGACCGTTTCCTTCATGTTCAGTTGTATGAGTTCTTTATATATTTTGGATATTAATGCCTTCTTAAAGCTATTGTTCGCAAATATCTTCTCCCATTCAGTTGGTTGCCTTTTTGTTTTGCTGGTGTTTTCTTCTGCTGTGCAGAAGCTTTTTAGTTTAATATAGTCCCATTCATTTACTTTTGCCTTTATTCCCTTGTCTTGGGGTCAAATTCATAAAATCCTCTCTAAGGCCAATGTTGATAAGTTTAGTACCTATGTTTTCTTCTACATAATTTATTGTTTCAGATCTTATATTTATAGGTCTTTGATCCATTTAGAAATAACTTTTGTACATAAGAACACACTGTGGTCTAGTTTCATTATTTTGCATATGGCTTTACAATTTACCCAGCACCATTTATTAAAGGGGCTTTCTTTTCTCCATTGTATAGTTTTGGCTCCTCTGTCAAAAACTATTTATCTATATCCATCTGCTTTTATTTCTGGGTTTCAATTCTGTTCTCTTGGTCTGTGTGACTAAGTTTTGGCCAATACCATGCTATTTTGATTAAGTTGCTCTGTAGTATAATTTCAAGTCATTTAGGGTGATACCTCCAGCTTCATTCTTTTTCCTCAGGATTGCTCTGGCTATTTGGGGTCTTTTGTGATTCCATATAAATCTGATGATTTTTTGTTTTATTTCTTTAAAAAATGTCATTGGTATTTTGATGGAGATCACATTAAATCTGTATATTGCTTTGGGTAATCCCATAATTTTAATGATAATTATTCTGGCATGAGTTTTGGTTATCTTTTATGTTTTTTTTTTTTACATTTTGCTGTATTATTTAAATTCTTTTAAGTCTATATCATTCTTGTAAAATCAGTAAGATTATTCCTTAAAAAAGAGATAGATGGAAGGAATGGATGCTACGAACAAATGAAATGAGATTATTGTCAGTGCTGCTTCCAGTACTAGAACTATAAGAATTTACTAACAGTTAACAATTCACACAAAAAGCTGGGATTGATTTGGGATGATGGGTGGGGAAGAAACATTAAATTAAATAAAACTTTGAGCTCAGTCCAAAAGAATGATCAATTATTACATCAAAACATTAGGATATAACAAACATAATGACTTTACCTTTAGCTAGTAAAAATGTGATCCAAGAAACTTTTAGCACCAACACAGAATTTATTTCGGTAGTAATCCTAGTAAACAAATAGAGAGAAGAAAACAAATTTATAAAAGCTAATCAAATATACCTGATTTTCCCCCTTTTTTAAAAATTATAGACCTGAGTTAATTATATAATAAAATATAGTCCATTTAAATACACAATTTGTGATCAGAGGGGAGAGGACAGAGAATTTCAGGGGAAATGGGGAAGGGTTTACAGGAACAAGTATAAAGGACACATGGACAAAAACTAGGGAAGGGGTGGAAATGGGAAGGAGGTGGGGAGGGCTGGGGGGTGGGCTGGGATGGGAGTAAAAGACAGAAAACTGTACTTAAACAATAATTAAAATAAAGTATCTTTATAAAAAATTAAAAAATAAATGCACAATTTACACATAAACTTACTACTTTGTCTGAATCAGTGTTCATATCAAAGTATTTATATTTTGCCCATAGTAGGAAACATTTCATTTAAAAAACTGAATATCTCAATTCTAATATAAAAATATGCACAGGAAGTAGTATACTAAACTGCACTTGGTTTCTAGTTACTTAAATATTTTCTGCTCTTTGTTTTGTATTGGGTTGGCCAAAAAGTCCATTACATTTTTTCCATAAAATAAAAGACATATTTTTCATTTTCAAAAATAACTTTATTGATTTGGATATTTTGGGTATGTCAGCTATCCCCCATGTGGTATAATGTTGATTGTTCTCAATTAATGTCTCCACTTGATTGCTATCAACTTCAACTGGCCTACCCAATTGTGGAGCATTGTCCAGTGAAAAATATCCAGCATGAAACTTTTGCAAACCACTTTTGACACATTCAGTCAGTCATAGAACCTTCACACAATGAACAAATTTTTTTTGTTTCAGTTGCATTTTTACTTTTCTTGAGTAAAGCATAATATGACAAAAATGTTGCATATTTTCTTCTATCTTCAATATTAAAATGGCTACACAAACATTCACCAATTTCGAAACTTTTTTAAATGCATGCTGATATGAGAGCTGTCATAATACAATGTAACAAAATTGTCTCAAATAAAGTTAATGACAGCTAAGCACTCTTAGAGCCACCTTACAGAAGAAAACAAACCTTTTGCCAACTCAATAATTAAAATCAACAGAGTAAGCAGAAAAATAGAGGTTTCAGTTATTCTACTTTATCAATTTAACACTATGCCTTAATTTTCCATAGCCATTCACTTTGGAAATTAACAAGTGAAATTAATAATTAATTGGTAATTATTAAATATACAACTTTGCTTTATCTCACCTTCAATACTACTATTAGAATGAGGTAGAAAATTTTATGCTACTCATTCTTTTTCCAAATAAAACTCTGCAGAGATCTTAATATAGATTTTATGTTGGGAGCCACCCTGCCTGGTTTCAGGAGCTGAAAACCCCCATGGCTAAGGCTTAGTAAGTAACCTTCAGACCATAAGCCACTAAGGAAACAAAGCTTATCTCCCTGGCAGGAGCTCCACTTCTGCTCTTTTTTTCATAACTGGCCCTCAATGCTTGATCAGTTAGCCAATGATGGGTAAGATTCCCCAAGGGGGAAACAACCTAAGACAGGCATGATCATGTGGAGGCCCCAGGGAGAGACCTGGGAGACTATGGAGAAAGGGGATGATGGACCCTCCCTCCTCGGCTTTGACGAAGCCTGAGTACTCATTCTGTACCCAAGAAGTCTCCTAAAATTCCTTGGCTATCTTGCCTCCTCTGCCTGACTTAAGCCTGAAACAATGACAGAGGGCAGTGCAGCCCTGTGCTGGAAAAGGTGGGCTCCCCAGATGATCAGGCCAGAGAATGGATATGTAAAATCCTGTGAAGCCTGCTTTGCTAAGAATGATCTTAGTTAAATGATAAAGGCACAAGCAGGAAATGAGTTTGTTTCCCAAGGTTTTGTAGCCTCTTAGCTGATAGACCCTGACTCAGAAGAAGCCCTAATAGTTCTTTGTATGCTATCTACTGTTTGATCCTTACTGCCTGACAATGATGAATGAGCTGTACCTGTATTTCTGTGCTAATTGAAACCCAATAAAACCCTGTCTGGGCAAGGGTCGGGGTGCTCTCCCCTTGAGAGGGTGGCCAAGCCACTCTGAGGTGCGCCCCCCTTGAGGGAGTAGCTGGGCCATCCCTTTTCCTCCACAGGACTTGGTAGTCCCTATGAATTTGTCTCATATATCATCAATGATGCCGCGGGCACTGCAGGCTGGTACAATGCCACCCAGAGTGCTTTTCAGGAATATCATAGGGTGTGCTGGATTACAAAGGAATAGGGGTTTTCTTCCTAGGTCACCCTCTCTTGCAACCACCTTGCAACTGTACCTTCTTTAGTAAACAGGTACTTTGCTCCCTCTCCCAAGCATTTGCTGACTAGGTGTAGGTTTGGGAGAAAGAGCAAAGACTTTCCCTTTAATCAGCTTTAAGAACAGCAACAAGTTACAGGGCTATCTACAAGCATATCAGCAAATTGTTTCTTTCAAGCCACTTCTTGTGGTCTTTTCGATTTTGACTCTTCTCTACGTCCACCTGCATAAGGAAAAGCGGATAGTGAATGAGTGTTTTGGGTTCAACCAGACTCCGAAGATTGCTTTCCAGAAGACTTTAGTGTTAGTCCTAGGTTTTGTATGAGAGCTTTTGGCATTTGCCGAGCTCCGAAGACAAAAGGCACTTCCTCCCCTCGGCTCAAGAAATCGAGTGTTCCCATGTATGAGTCGGAATCTCACGAGGGTGTCTGGGATCAATTCCTGAGACATGCAGGGGCCTTATAGGGACCTCCATCACCATTTAATCTAACTTCTGGCTCATCTGGGAAAGCGCGATATAAAGGTTGGTCACCTAGCACTTCAAGCACCTCCTGTCTCTCGCAGTCTTTAACACTTGGGGGAGAACCCGAAACCTATAAGCGGGGTTGGGGTAGGAGGAAAGTCCACCCCCTCCATGACTGTCTTACACCAACAGCACATTTCTGACCGACTACATTCTTTTCACTAGCAAGAAGTAGTATTTAAAGGAGCAGAAGTGGCGCTCCTGCTAGGTAGATAAGCTTTGTCTCCTTAGTGGCTTATGGTCTGAAGGTCACTCACTCAGCCTTAGCCATGGTGGGGTTACAGCTCCTGAGGCCTGGGGCAGGGTGGTTCCCAACAATTTTCATATTTATTCTTACAAAAAAATTATGCTCTGAGTCTTAGGTAATATATAAAATACCTGTAATAGACCTTCAATAAAAATTTAGTCAATGGTTTGCATTTTTCTTAGAGTTGATCATACATTGCAGGGAATCAACTTCCACCTTATTATTTCACCTCTCAACATGTTTGGGATCAGTACAGAAAAATCTTCAAAATAAACAAAATGTGAAAAATAACATGTTGTCAACTACTTACAAACTGCTCGGTTGTGTTAAATATATAAGTTCACATGTCCTGAAAGAAAAAAATAATTATATTAATATTATGGCTTTTTTAAAAGTTACTTTGTAGTTGTTTTCATAATTTAGAAATCAATTCTTATTGCTTTTGTTTTTTTCATTATCTTTAAATATATTTTCTTGATTATGCTATTACGGTTGTCCTATTTTTTCCCCATTTATTCCCCTGCATTCCCCACCCATATTCCCCCTGCCCAATTCTTGTCCGTGGGTCATACATATAAGTTCTTTGGCTTCTACATTTCCTATACTATTCTAATCATGCTTTGTTAATCTTACTTTAAGAAGTATATGTTTTAAAAACAAAAAGTATAGCATTATAAAATAAAGTAAAAGTAGATTTCTCCAGTTTATAACATTTCACACACAGCATTGTAATATCTAATTACAAAAGGATTGATCTTCATATGTACATCTATAACTAAGAATGTGTTTATAATCAAATCTTGAGCCTGTCAGAATTCCAAATCAGGTCCTAAAAGCCTATTTAACTATTTAAACGGGGCCACAGCCCCTTTTCAGAAAAGTACCTCACTTTTAAGGTAGATGTGTCACTTCAAAAAAGAAAATGCTGTCTCCGCCCTGATCTCTTGAGTAGTGGCACAGGGTAGAGATAGGTCTTAAAAACAGAGAGCTCTAAAGCTCTCCCCCAAAGAATTAACTTCATCTGGAACAGAGTATAGTGACAATCAAAGCTAAAAGCACTAATGAAAACAATAAAGATTTTGGTGGTAAGAAGTAAGAGGAGGCTGGTAGCTATATGAGAGCAACGAACTAAATTCTAGATCATCTAAGAGAGAACCAAAGGGCCAGGAAGCTAAGAAGAGCTCTCCTGAGGTCAGAACAAGCCTCAGGACTGGACTTAAAGATTACTTCTGCAAAGGGAGCCAAATTTAAATGAATCAGACTGTGGAGCAATTTGGTACACAGGACATCATCAAAAACAACAAGCAATCATTCATCAATTATTAGAAAGTAACAGCTAGGTGATATATCAATACAGGCAGTTTACTTTAACAAGAGAGATCAGAGAAAATATTAGTCAAAGAGAGCTCCACTAAAATCATTATCCTCTCAGAGTTGCCGACACATATCCAAGGTTACACGGAGGAGCAATATCAGAGGCTATACACTATGGGAGAAAACAGACTTCACTGAACTAGTACAGCTAAGTTGCTAAACAAATAAACAAGAAAATAACAACAGGAAGCCTCAGGACAGAGGAGAATAATTATGCAGAGTTACCAACATGCTATGAAAAGTGGCAGTATTCAAAAAGAAATATGAAGCATGACCTCTACATTAGGAAAATGCAGACAACAGAAATGGCATTTAACAAACCCAGGTATCATAATTAATAAATACTACAAACCAGCTTTTATAAATATGTTCAAAGAACCAGGCAAATCAGGCTTAAAGCTAAAAGAACTATATGCTGACAAAGTCCCATCAAACAGAGAATAAAAAAGTAAATAAATTATTTTAAAACAACCAAATGGAAATTTGAGTTGAAAGGTGCAATAACTAAAATGAAAGTTTCATTAGAGGAGCTCAACAGTATATCTGAGCTGGAAGAAGAAACAACTAAATCGCTCAAGTCAAAGAGATTGTATAGTTTGAAGTACAAAGAGAAAGAGAATGAAAAAAATAATGAAGAGGCTTACAGAAATATGGGAAACCAAAACATACCAGAAGGGGGGGGGGAAGATGGAAGGAAGCAGAAATAACTTGTAAAGAATGGCGGAAAGTTTCCCAAATCTGATTAAAAACATTATTCTATATACCCAAGAAACACAATATGGTCCAAGTAAGATGACTATAAAGAGATCCACACCCAAATGTTATTATAGTAAAAATGATGGAAGACAAGAAGAAAATCCTGAAAACAGCAAAAGAAAAATGTTCCATCATGTAGATAGGAAAAAACAGCTCACTTCTCATCAGAAACAATGACAACCAGAAGGCAGTAAGACTATACACTCAAAGTGCTGAAAGAAAACATCAACCAAGAATCATATATCTGCTAAAACCATAACTCAAAGGGGATACTGAAAGAAAGACATTCCCACACAACAGAGAATTTGTTAAGAGTAGACTTGATTTACAAAAAAAACACTAAAATAAATTCTGCAAGCTGAAAACGAGTGACCCAATACAGTAATTCACAACCATGTGAAAAAAAAACAAAAAGCACTGGTAAAGGTAATTATGTTACTATAAAAGATGGTGTCCTTGTATATTTCTTCTCCTTTCTTCTTCTAATTGAAGTAAAAGGCAATTGAACAACACGACATATATAGTTGTATTATTGGGCCTATAGCATGTGACAACAGCAGTGTAAAGAAAGTGGGTGGGATAGATAAAAGATGTACTGAAGTAAACAAATGACACTAGATGATAAAATGAATCAATGGAAAAGAACGAGAATGGAATGGACCAAAGGAAAAGAATGAGAAATGGTAAATAACTTAATACAATAAACTCTGTAAATGTGTACTGTTCTCTATACTCTTAACTACTTTAAAAGACATACAACTCAAAAATCTATAAACTGATGAAAGGATAAATTGTGGTATAGTTATACAATGAAATAATATTCCATAACAATAGTAATGAATATTGAGGAAGATCAGAAGATGGCTGAGCAGACAGAAGCTGAGTCCACTTGCTCTTTCCCCCAACTTGGATTTTCTAATGATCTTCCAACAAGTAACCTGAACAATCAGTGGAATCTTAGCTGATGCAAGATTCAAGAAAAGTACCGAAGTAGGACTGCACCATACAGATTTTATAAGTTAAAGTGGAAATACCCTGTTTGTGGTACCTGCAACAGCAGAGAGACCAGGAAAAATTGAAGTGTTGTAGCTTCCTCTTCTACAGAGGCAGAAGGCCTTATCCTGTACAAACACTCCCTGCAACCCTAGTTGGGAATGACTTGGGAGGATATATGTGGAGTCTGGGAGATACAGGTAACACAAACACAGAAAGCAGCATGTCTATAGCAGCAGTGCCAAATGGGAGTGCCAGGGAGGGACTCTAACTTCCAAAACGATCAGGGGCTGCACCTGGGTTGGTCAGAGGCATTGGCACACTATGACCAACTGTGACGAAGAGAGACTTTTTGCTTTTGGGGAAGGTAGCATGCACCGAGAACTGGACAGTGATAGTACTGCAGTGTGGTGCCACATAGGTTTTAAAAGGAAAGCTGACTTTTGTTACTCAATATGTCACTTCAGACCTATTTTGTTATGTTAGTTCCCAGGCATCTAAGAAATACAAATTTTTAAAAACTAGGAGAGCTGAAGTACAGCTGGTCAGGGATCACAAGTGCAGCTGTTCTGCCAGCAAAGAGAACAAATTAAAAGTACAGTTCGGAGAGAGGGAGGAAGATGGCATCGGAGTAGGGCGGAGCGGATTATAGCTCCCGCATTCTGAGTGAAAATCCTGGCAGATCTATAGAAAAGCAGCGCACTAAACCATCAGTTATCCAGCATTTGTAAAATTAAAAGAACAGAGACTGTGTTGGACACTGAAACACCAGAAAGCGGCAGGTCAGTGGGGTCTTGAGGACCCCAGTAAAGACAAAGCAGCGGGGGGGGGGGGGTGTGTGTGTGGCTGGCACCCCAGCCCAGGTGGCCCTGATGCTGCCTCTACGGCCAGGGTACAGAGCCATCGGTCTGAGACCAACACCAGAGAGGTCTACCACAGGAGCTTAGGCACCAGCGGCCCCAGTGCCACCAGCGCGGGCCAGCAGTTCCCCTGCTTCCCCTATAAGCAAAACTGGACAACACTGGGCAGAGACCTGTCTGCTTGCCGGCTTGCATTTTCCGGGCGGGGTACAAAGACAAAGGGCCCGGTTCAACTGAAGACTCTGTGATCGCAAGCCTGGGAGAATCCAGAGACGCATTAGCCTCACGGGTCTGGTTGGGGACTGAGCGGGAATGAGAGACAGGCTGTCTGGAGAGTTTTGTTTTGGTTTTTTATTGAAAGTGGACTGAGGTGTTCTCCTGCCAGGGCAGCTTGGCTTGCTTCCTATCCGGCCTTGCAGCGAGCCAGGGGGAAAGTGGAGGCATTTGGGGACTAGCCACAGGACTGGGAAGCGCCCTGCCGGTTACTCCTGGTCCCAGACGGCTTGGTGGAAGCGGAGGCCTCTGAGCCACCGCCAGGAGACTGGGAAGCCCACTGCCGGTTTCACCGGTCCCAGAAGGATGAGCGCGCGCGGGCGCAGAGAATTCGGGGCCTGCGCCACAGGACCAAGGAAGCGCCCTGCCCGTTTCTCGCGCGCACGGGCGCAGAGAACTCTGGGCTGGCGCCACTAGGATCGGGAAGCGCCCTGCCAGTTTCTCATGCGCGAGGGCCCGGAGACTTTGGGGCGGGCACCAGAGGACCGGGAAGCACAGGTTGCGCAGTCCCGGTCTACCCGGCGAGTGTGTACGCGCCCACACCCCAATCTGGTACCTTGGCTGGTGAGCGCTCTTGCACCGGCATCCCAGCACACAGAGACATCCTGCTGCAACTAGAAAAACCAGTCTGGACAGTTTGAAACCAACAAGGGAAGGGTTTCTCTGTTGTTGTTGTTATTGTTTTTTTGTGTGTTTGTTTCTTTGTTTGTTTTGCTAATTGCTTGTTTGTTTTGGGTTTTTTTTATTTTTTTCTGTTTTTTTCCCTTTTTTTAGTGACTTTTTTGTGCATTAGTTTAGTAACCTTATATATTTTTTTATTTTATCACTGCTTTATCTTTCTATACTTTGTTCCTCTCCTTTCTTTTTCCCTGTTTTAGTCCTTCTCCCTTTCCTCTTAAACTCTTCGCTTTTGCCTCCCCTCTCCTGCCTTTTCGTTTGATTGTTTGTATGTTGCTTCGTTTCCTTTTACCCGCAAGAGACACAAACAACTAGGAACTGTGAAAGGACCAAAATGGGACCCGAAGAGGGGGCATCTCAACAGTACAGACAGAGAGACAAATTTGACCTTCCTATAGCAGAGAAGCCACGAGGAGATGCATATTTTTTTCATTTTCACCTCTTTTATATTTTAATAATATCTCTGCATTCCTCCTCTTTCTGTAGAGGCTTCTTAGTCTCGAGTAGATATATTGTATTATTAGACAGGGTCCCCCTGTCCTTTCCTCCACAGTGCTTTGCTAACCCTCTAAACTACATGCCACTTGTTTTCCTTTAGCACACTACCTAAAGCTCTATACCCCCTAGTCAGACAGATCACATAGAGACTGTTATACGAGCACTGCTCAAATATTAGTGTAAATAATAGCTGATCTGTACAACAGTAAATACTTCATAACACATCTCCCGGAAATTAGCCCATTGTACAGGTCCCTGAATTCTATCATTGTAGTGGTTAACTCTATTTGCTCACACACTACACCTATTCACCGTTCCTTCCACTCACCTTACCTGAAAATCTGACCATCGAAAACCTCACTGCTTTCTAGTTACAACCAACAAGCCTTCCCTCCCCAACAAGAGGCTTATCTTTTGTCCATTCTCTCGTAAAAGTGGAAAGTTGGGCTGAAGAATACGGTTAATATAATATACAGTCTAAAGATCGCCTATCTCCGCTCTACCAGCCGTGACTGTAAATATCATAAAAAACTCTTATGCTGTCATAAACCATTTTGCCTCCTCCTACAACTGATTACACATACACAATAAAAGGAGTGAGTGGAAACGGAGAACATCAAGATACCTGAAGGAGACTGCACCACTGAAATTCACAGGCATTATACCAGAGGTTCACAGCATAAACCCAGGGAGTGAAAACAGATCAATTTTAGAAGCTGAGGCCAACAAGAAGAGTCTCACAAACAGGGGAAGACAAAGAAACAATCCCCAAATAAAAGAAAAAGCAGAAACTTCAGAAAGAATGTTAGATGAAATAGAGGCTAATAAACTAACAGATAGTGAATTCAAAGCACTGGTAGTCACGAAGTTCAAAGAGCTCACAATGAGCTACCAAAAACTACAGAAGAGCTACAATGATCTCACCGCAAACTATATCAACATGAAAAAGGAAATAGAAACTATCAGCAAGGGACAAGAGAAAATGAAAAATACAATTTCTGAATTGAAAAACACAGTAGATAGTTTCAAAAGTAGGACAGATTAAGCGAAGGATCGGATTAGTGAGCTGGAGGACAAAGTAGAAACCATCTCACAGAAAGAGCAAAATGAAAAGAAACTTACAAAGAATAAAGAGGTATTAAGAGAAATACAAGACAATATGAAACATAGTAATATCTGAATAATAGGGATACCAGAAGGAGAAGAAGAAAAACAAGGGATAGAAAACATATTTGAAAGAGTAATGAGAGAAAATTTTCCTAATTTGATGACAGAAAAAGTCACACAAATCTAGGAATCACAGAGAGTCCCAATCAACAGGAACCCAAGGAGGCCCACTTCAAGACACATCATCATCAAAACGGCAAAATTCCAAGACAAACAGAGAATCTTAAAGGCAGCAAGGGAGAAAAAAGAAGTAACATACAAGGGAGCCCCATTAAGGTTAGCTACTGACTTCTCAATGGAAACACTCCAAGCAAGAAGAGAATGGCAAGAAATATTCCAAGTAATGAGAACCAGAGGCCTACAATCAAGGCTACTTTACCCAGCAAGGCTCTCAATCAAGATAGAAGGCCAAATAAAGAGCTTCCAAGACAAAAGAAGTCTAAAAGAATATGTCTCCACCAAACCAGTCCTACAAGAAATACTAAAAGGACTACTTTAAGCAAAGGAAGGAAAAGTGAGAGACAGAGAAGAACACAGGTACAAAAATGGCAATGAATAAGTACCTATCAATAATAACCTTAAATGTAAATGGATTAAATGCTCCAATCAAAAGACACAGAACAGCTGAATGGATAAGAAACCATGACCCTCACATATGTTGCTCACAAGAGACCCACCTCAGGACAAAAGACCATCACAGACTAAAAGTGAAAGGCTGGAAACAAATTTACCAAGCAAACGGACAAGGAAAAAAAGTTGGGGTAGCAATTCTTATATCAGACAAAACAGACTTCAAAAAGAAGACCATAAAGAGAGACCCAGAAGGTCACTTCATAATACTCAAGGGAAGAATCCACCAAGAAGACATTAACATCGTAAATATATATTCACCCACCATAGGCGCACCAAAACATATCAAGAAAATCTTAGAGGATTCAAGAATGATATTGACAGCAACACAATGGTACTAGAGGATTTTAACACCACACTATCAAAAATGGACAGATCTTTCAAACAAAATATCAACAAAGATATTGCGGCATTAAACAACACCCTAGATGAAATGGACTTAACTGATATATAGAGAGCCCGTCATCCCAAGGAAGCAAAATACACATTCTTTTCAAATGCACATGGAACATTTTCAAAGATCGACCACATAATAGGTCACAAAACAAGCCTCAACAAATTCAAGAAAATTAAAATCATACCAGGCATTTTCTCTGACCACAAGGGACTGAAATTAGAAACCAACCCCAAAGGAAAAAACCCAAAGCACCCAAAATCATGGAGACTGAATGGTATGCTACTAAACAATGAATGGGTCAAGAATGAAATTAGGGAAGACATCAAAAAGTTTCTGGAAACAAATGAAAACGAACTCACAACAACCCACAACTTAGGGGACACAGCGAAAGCCGTCCTGAGAGGAAAGTTTATAGCATTACAGGCCTACCTAAAGAAAATAGAAACATTTCAAACAAACAACCTAACCCTATGCCTAAAAGAACTCGAGGAACAACAACAAAGACAGCCCAGAGCAAGCAGAAGGAAGGAAATAACCAAGATTAGAACAGAACTTAATGACATAGAGACTAGAAGCACAATTTTAAGGATCAATGAATCCAGGAGTTGGTTCTTTCAAAAGATAAACAAAATAGACAAGCCTTTAAGTAGGCTCATCAAGAAAAGAAGAGAGAGGACTCAAATAAACACAATCAGAAATGAAAGAGGAGAGATTAGAACTGATACCACAGAAATAGAACGGATTGTTAGAAATTACTATGAAGAACTGTACGCCAAGAAATTTGAAAACCTAGGGGAAATGGACACATTTCTAGAAAAATGTAATCTTCCAAAACTTAATGAAAAAGAAACAGAAAATCTGAACACACCAATAACAGCAAAAAAAATTGAAGCAGTAATCAAAAAACTCCCATCACACAAGAGCCCTGGACCAGATGGTTTCACAGGAGAATTCTACAAAGCATTTAAGGAAGAGCTAACCCCTATTCTTCACAGACTATTCCAAAATATCCAGAAGGATGGAAAACTCCCAGATTCTTTTTATGAAGCCAGCATCATCCTTATTCCAAAACCAGATAGAGACACAACAAAGAAAGAAAACTTCAGGCCAATATCGCTGATGAACACAGACGCTAAAATCTTCAACAAAATATTGGCAAATCACATCCAACAATATATCAAAAAGATCATAAACCATGACCAAGTGGGATTCATCCCGGGGTTGCAAGGATGGTTCAACATTCGCAAATCAATAAATGTAATACATCACGTAAACAAAACAAAAGATAAAAATCATGTGATAATATCAATAGGTGTAGAAAATGCATTTTATACAGTACAGCACCCATTTATGATCAAAACACTCAGTAAAGTGAGAATAGAGGGAGCATTCCTCAATATAATAAAGGCCATATATGAGAGACCTACAGCCAACTTCATACTCCATGGGCAAAAACTTAGAGCTTTCTCACCAAGATCAGGAACAAGACAAGGTTGTCCACTTTCACCACTTCTATTCAATATAGTATTGGAAGTTTTAGCCACAGCGATCAGGCAAGAAAAGGAAATAAAAGGCATCCAAATAGGAAAGGAGGAAGCAAAACTGTCACTGTTTGCAGATGACATGATAGTGTACATGGAAAATCCTATAGACTCTACCAAAAAACTGCTCGAACTAATTAATGAATTTGGCAAAACAGCAGGATACAAAGTCAATATCCAGAAATCAAAGGCATTTTTGTACACCAACATTGAATCAGCAGAAGCAGGAATCAAGGAAAAAATCCCATTTGATAAAGCAAAAAGAAAAATAAAATATCTGGGAATAAACCTAACTAAGGAGGTAAAAAACCTGTATGCAGAAAACTACACAGCCCTGAAGAAAGAAATCAAGGAAGACACAAACAAATGGAAACATATAACTTGTTCATGGATTGGAAGAATGAACATCATCAAAATGTCCATACTACCCAAAGCAATTCACAGACTCAATGCAATACCTATTAAAGTACCAATGGCATATTTCACACACATAGAACAAACACTCGAAAATTTATATGGAACCACAAATGAGCCCGAATAGCAGCTGCTCTTTTGAGAAAGAAGAACAAAGTAGGGGGGATTACAACACCTGGTATCAAACTGTATTACAAGGCCACTGTAATCAAAACAGCCTGGTACTGGCATAAAAACAGGCACATAGACCAATGGAACAGAACAGAGAGCCCAGAAATCAACCCAACTCTCTACAGTCAATTAATCTTTGACAAAGGGGGCAGTAACATCAAATGGAGTAAAGATAGCCTCTTCAACAAATGGTGTTGGGAGAACTGGACAGCTACGTGCAAAAAAATGAAACTTGAGCACAGACTTACACCATACACCAAAATAAATTCAAGGTGGATAAAAGACTTAAATGTAAGTCGTGATACCATTAAAGTCCTAGAGGAGAACATCAGCAAGAAAATCTCAGATATTCCACGCAGCAACTTTTTAACTGATATGTCCCCTAGACCAAAAAATGTAAAGGAAAGAATAAACAAATGGGATCTCATCAAAATAAAAAGCTTCTGCATGGCTAAAGAAAACAGTATTAAATTAGCAAGACAACCAACTGTATGGGAAAACATATTTGCCAATGATACCTCAGACAAAGGTTTAATCTCCAAAATATACAAAGAACTTACACGGCTCCACTCTAAGAAGACATCTAACCCAATTAAAAAATGGGAAAAGGACTTGGGCAGACACTTCTCCAAGGAGGACATATAGAATATTCAGAGACACATGAAGAGATGCTCAATATCCTTAGCTATCAGAGAGATGCAAATTAAAACAACGAGATACCAGTTTACACCAGTCAGGATGGCTATCATAAATAAAGCAACAAACAACAAATGTTGGAGAGGTTGTGGAGAAAAGGGGTCCTTGGTTCACTGTTGGTGGGATTGTAGACTCATACAGCCATTATGGAAAACAGTATGGAATTTTCTCAGAAAAATAAAAATCTACCTGCCTTTTGACCCAGCAATTCCACTGCTAGAATTATATCCCAAGAATCCTAAAATATCAATTTCAAAGAACCTATGCACCACAATGTTCATAGCAGCACAATTTACAATAGCCAAGAGTTGGAAACAACCTAGGTGCCCGACAGTAAATGAATGGATCCAAAAATTGTGGTACATATACACAATGGAATTCTATGCAGCAGAGACAAAGAAGGAGCTACTACCCTTTGCAACAACATGGATGGAACTGGAAAGCATTATGCTGAGTGAAATAGGCCAGGTGTTGAAAGACAAATACCATATGATCTCACCTCTAACAGGAAGCTAAACAACAAAATGAACAAGCAAGCAGAATAAAAACAATGATACTGAAATAGAGAACAAGGGGACAGTGACCAGAGGGGAGAGAGAGGGAATTTAAGGGGGAAGGGGGGAGGGATTTGGGGGAACAAATGTGAGGGACGCAGGGAGGAGGGCTGGGGTGTTGTGGGGGGGGAGGGGTGAGCATGGGATGGGGGTGGGCTTAGATGGGAGAAATAGACAAAAAACTGTACTTGAAAAATAACTAAATTTAAAAAATTTTAATTACAATTTTAAAAAAAAGTGCAGTTCCTTCCCACTGAATCCAGCAGGGCAGGGTGTTCAGAAAGTGTCACAGCAAATGGACTGCTGGGCCCCCACCTGGCACAGCTAGCAAGCCAGGGGCTATGCAGAATAGAGAGTTTGGTACTTTATCACCTGCGAGGGCAGTGGGCTGAGATAAGACGGGAAACAGCTGAGTGCCCAAAATTCTTTGCATCCAGGTAGACCCCACTCCTCTGCACAGTAAACACTTCTGGGAAGGGAAGACAGTCCCCAGTATCCCTTTCTGCAGGAATGTAAGCACTGCATTCAACTGGAAAGCTCTACAGAATAGTGAAGCCAGGCTCAAAAACCCCTGCTGAGTGCATATCCAAAGGGAAAAGAAGGAAAAAAGCAAGGGGGCCTATCTGAACTTTACTCAGCCAGGACACAACAGGTTCGTTCCTTGGACCTTATTTCAATGAAAACAGCTGGGCTGAGTGTGCAGAACTTGGCAGAGCAAGGGGAATTCAGGACCCTGGCCTAGTCTTGACTCTTACACAGAACTGCCATCAATGCCAATCATGAAAGAGCTGACCCTTTCACACAGATTGGCCCCTGACATGAAACAGATGGCTAATTCATTACACACTAAACATTATAGGAAATAATCTGGGCCAGACCAAGAAGTGTGGCACAGGTGCAAGGAAACACACACACAATTTATCCTGAAGACTGAACAGTGCCCTTAGGGAGATCTGGGAATCACATCCACCCAATTGCACAAGTAGCCCCTTCTAGGCAGGTTGGAGGGGGTGACTGCAATGCTGCTGAATGTTAGATGACCCATCACTGAGCCTTGCACTGATAAAAAGCCAACAGGGCACAGTAGCAAGGACCATCCAGGATGCAGCCAAGCCTGAAGGAGATAGCTACAGACTGTGGACCACTTGTAGCCTTGAACAAACTGCCTAGAGCTAGACAGGAACACCATCTAACATTACCAGCATCAGATGCACAAGATGACAGACAAACACCGAACTCTACTGAAATGAATTCCACCTCTTTTTTTACACTATTTGCATAATTTTTTTCTCTCACACATCTTTTTAATGTTTCTATTTCTTCAATTTATCCTATTATTTAACTTTCTTAAATTTTATTTTTATTTCAAATCTCATATTTTACTCTTCCCTTGTCTTACTAAATTTTGCCTTCTTCCTTCCCTTTCTTATTCTCATTTTAAATTTTATTTTTCCTGTTCTATGTCTTCTTTCTATTCCCTACTACTACTGTTAGGCCCGGAATTAGATAAAAGTAGCCAAGAGGAACAAGGAACCCAAGGCAGGCTCCAGACCTAGCAAGGAAGATAGAAAATACAGAAAGTACAAAGAGTGCTGAAGAAGATAACCGCCTGTGCATGACCTTGTCTTTGCAGAAAAGTATCCACTGCTGCAAGCAGAAAGCACAGCCATGTGTGTTCCCTTGAGATAGCCAATCGCTAAAGGCTATGTTTGCTTCTGTATTTGCTTCCTTGCTCACCCCAATAAAAACCCTAGGCTGTAAGCACCAGGCGCGACTCTCATTTGCAGCCCTTTCTGGGCACCGTGTCTCCGGACACCTCGAGAGGTCACCCCTGCGCAGGTAAAGCTTTGGCCAATAAAGTTCCATCTTAAACTCCTGAAAGTTTCCGACCATTTGTTGCTCGCGTTGGTGGATGCTACACTACTATTTCTCCTGTCTCTATCCTCTCAAAATCACTTTTCTTTCCTTTAGTCATCCCACATTCTCCTTCCATTTCTTACAATATTCTTACTCTCTTTTCACCTTTATTAATTTTTGCTCAATTGTCATTGATATTGCAGTTATGTTTTTGTTCAATTTACTTCTATTTCTTCACAACATTATTTTCAAATTTAATACTTTACTCTTCCCCTGTCTCACTTATTTTGCCTTCCTTGGGCCCATTCTTATTTTCATTTAAAATTTGCTTCCTTTTTCCCTGTTCTTAGCATGGCATCTATTCCTTACTGCAATAATTTCTATGCCCTCTATCTTCTCAAAGACATTTTTCTAGGAAAGAGAGTAAAAAACAGAGAGAGGAGCACAGGTATGAAAATGGCAATGAATAAGTACCTATCAATAATAACCTTAAATGTAAATGGATTAAATGCTCCAATCAAAAGACATAGAATAGCTGAAGGAATAAGAAAGCATGACCCACACATATGCTGCCTACAAGAGACCCACCTCAGGACAAAAGACCTACACAGACTAAAAGTGAAGGTCTGGAAAAAAATTTTCCAAGCAACTGACAGAAAAAAAAAAGCCAGGGTAGCAATACTCATATCAGACAAAATGGACTTCAAAAAAGGGCCATTAAGAGACACACAAAGGTCATTTCATAATATTCAAAGGAAGACTCCACCAAGAAGGCATAAACATTGTAAATATATATGCACCCAACACAGGAGCACACAAATACATAAAAAAAAATCTTACACGACTTTAAGAAACATATGGACAGCAACACAATTATAGTAGGGGATTTTAACACCCCACTGTCAAAAATGAACAGGTCTTCCAAACAAAATATCAACAAAAATATTCTGGCATTCAACAATGCCCTAGGATCAAATTAACTTAACTGATATAGAGAGAGCCCTTCATCCCAAAGAAGCTAAATACACATTTTTTTCAAACACACATAGAACATTTTCAAAGATAGACCACATGATAGGACACAAAACAAGCCTCAAAAAATTCAAGAAAACTGAAATCATACCAAGCATTTTCTCCAACCCACAACGGACTAAAACCAGAAACCAATCCCAAGGAAAAAATCCAAAACACTCAAACTCATGGAGACTGAATAGCATGCTATTAAACAATGAATGGGTCAAGAATGAAATTAGGGGAAATGGAGAAGAACGGTTTACAGGAACAACTATAAAGGACACATGAACCAAAACTAAGGGGGGGGCGACAATGGAAGGAAGGGGGAAGCACTGGGAGTGTGAGCTGGGATGGGAGTAAAGGACAGAAAACTGTACTTGAATAACAAAATAAATAAATTTTAGAAAGAAGAATGAAATTAGGGAAGAAATCAAAACGTTTCTGGAAACAAATGAAAATGAACTCACAGCAACCGAAAACTTACGGGACCCAGCAAAGGCAGTCCTGAGTAAGAAGTTCATAGCAATACAAGCCTACCTAAAAAAGACAGAAATATTTCAAACAAACAACCAAACCCTACATCTACAAGAAATCAAGGAACAAGAATAAAGACAGCCCAGAGCAAGTAGAAGGAAGGAAATAACCAAGATCAGAGCAGAATTAAATTACATAGAAACTAAAAGCACAATTCTAAGGATCAATGAATCCAAGAGCTGGTTCTTTAAATAGATAAACAAAACTGACCCAAGCCTTTAAGCAGGATCATCGAGAAAAAAGAGAGAGGACCCACAGAAACACAATCAAACACGAAAGAGGAGAGATTACAACTGATACCACAGAAATACTAAGGATGGTAAGAAATTACCATGAAGAATTATATGCCAAAAAATGTGAAAACCTAAGTGAAATGGACAAATTTCTAGAAAAATACAATCTTCCAAAACTCAATGAAGAAGAAGCAGAAAGCCCAAAGAGACCGTGAACAGCAGATGAAATTGAAGCAGTAATCAAAAAACTCCCAACACTCACAAGCCCTGGACTGGATGGTTTCATATGAGAGTTTTACAAAGCATTTAAGGAAGAGGTAACCGCTCTCCTTCACAGACTATTCCAAAAAATCCCAAATCATGGAAGACTCCCAAACATTTTTTATGAAGTCAGCATCATCCTAATCCCCAAACCAGATAAAGGCACAACAAAGACAGAAAACTTCAAGCCAATATGGCTGCTGAACACAGATGCTAAAATCCTCAATAAAATATTTGCAAACCCCATCAGCAATACATCAAAAAGATCATATACCATGTTCAACTGGAATTCACCCCAGGGATGCAAGGATGGTATGATACAGTATATGCAAACTAATAAATGTAATACATCACAAAAACAAAAGCAAAGACAAAAATCACATGATCTATCAATAGATGTGGGAAAAGATTTTAATAAGGTACAACACATTTATGATAAAAACACACAGCAAAGTGGGAATAAAGGAAACATTTCTCAATATAATAAAGGGCATATATGAGAGACCTATAGTCAACATCATACTCAATGGAAAAAAACTAAAAGCTTTTCCACTAAGATCAGGAACAAGACAAGGTTGTCCACTTGCACCACTTCTATTTAACATAGTATCGGAACTTTAAGCCACAGCGATGAGACAACAAAAGGAAATAAAAGGCATCCAAATAGAAAAGGAGGAAACAAGACTGTCATTGTTTGCAATGACAGGATAGTGTACACAGAAAATCCTATAGACTCCACCAAAAAACTGCTCAACCTAATAAGTGAATTTGGCAAAATAGGTGGATACAAAGTCAATATTCAGAAATCAAAGGCATTTTTGTATACCAACAATGAAACAGCAGAAGCAGGAATCAAGGAAAAAATCCCATTCGATAAAGCAAAAAGAAAAATAAAATATCTAGGAATAAACCTAAGGAGGTAAAAAACCTGTATGCAGAAAACTACACAGCCCTGAAGAAAGAAATCAAGGAAGACACAAACAAATGGAAACATATAACTTGTTCATGGATTGGAAGAATTAACATCATCAAAATGTCCATACTACCCAAAGCAATTCACAGACTCAATGCAATACCTATTAAAGTACCAATGGCATATTTCACACACATAGAACAAACACTTCAAAAATGTATATAGAACCATAAACAACTCTGAATAGCAGCTGCAATTCTGAGAAAAAAGACCAAAGTAGGAGGGATCACAATACCTGATACCAAACTGTAATACAAGGCCACTGTGATCAAAACAGCCTGGTACTGGCATAAAAACAGGCACATAGACCAATGGAACAGAACAGAGAAAGAACCCAGAAATAAACCCAAGTCTCTATGGTCAATTAATATTGGACAAAGTGGGCAGAAACAAAAAATGGGGTAAAAATAGCCTCTTCAACAAATGGTGTTGAGAGAACTGGACAGCTACGTGCAAAAATATGAAACTCAGGACTTCCACCAAGATGGAGGCATAGGTGGAAACACTTTGCTTCCTTGCACAACCAAACCTAAAAACAACAAAGTTTTAACAATAATTAATGCAACCAAACCACAGAAAATCAAACAATACAGAGACCGAAAACAATGAAACACTCAGCTAAACCAGTGAGAGCGGTGGAGCCAGCAGTGGAGAGGGTCAGGCAAAAAAGATCGGGCAAGACAGGCACCGTGCAGGCAGCCGAGGGCGCAGATCCCAGGTGCAGGGTAGCTAAGGGAGGACCCAGGGAAGGGGCAGCGTGGCTGGCTGTCTGCAGTCACCCATTTGCATGCAGACAAAGCAGTGAAGAGATGAGCATTGAGACAGACCACACAGGCCCTGCACAGGGCAGCGAGCTCACACATTGCGCTCAGATAAAGAGGCAGGGGCCAGCTGTGAGGTGGACCAGGTGAGCAGAGAGGACCTCCATTGCTCCCTCTATGACCCCAGCCCCCACATACAGCGTCACAAACCAGCAACCTGGGTGGCCCCAACCTAGTGAATACCCAAGGCACCTGTCCTCAAACGTAATAGGCACAAGCAGACCAAAACATGGGTGATCAGGATGCTCACAGAACTGGTTGATTTTAGCCACAAATTAGAGGAACATATGAAGGCTAAACTAATTGAAATGAAGGGAAATGCACAGGAAAGCAATAGTGATGGAAAGGAAACTGGGACTCAAATCAAGGGAGTGGACCAGAAGGAAGAAAAAAATGACCAAACAGAAAACAAAGAAGAAACAAGAATACAAAAAAATGAGGAGAGGCTTAGGAACCTCCAGGACATCTTTAAACATTCCAACAACCGAATTATAGGAGTACCAGAAGAGGAAGAGGAACAGTCACAAGTGGAACACTTATTTGAACAAATAATAAAGAAGAACTTCCCCAATCTGGCAAAGGAAATAGACTTCCAGGAAATCTAGGAAGCTCAGACAGTCCCAAAGAAGTTGAACCCAAGAAGGAACACACCAAGCCACATCATAATTACATTAGCCAAGATTAACATGAAGGAGAGAATCCTAGAAGCAGCAAGAGCTAAGGGGACAGTCACCTACAAAGGAGTTCCCATCAGACTGTCAACGGATTTCTCAAAAGAGTCCTTACAGGCAAGAAGAGGCTGGAAAGAAGTATTCCAAGTCATGAAAACCAAAGACCTACAACCAAGATTGCTCCATCCAGCAAAGCTTTCATTTAGAATGGAAGGACAGATAAAGTGCTTCTCAGATAAGATCAAATTCAAGAAGTTCATCATCACCAAGCCCTTATTATATGAAATGTTAAAGGGACTTACCTAAGAAAAAGAAGATAAAAAAGATGAACAGTGAAAGGACAACAAACTCACAATTATTAACAACCACACCTAAAACAAAAGCAAACTAAAAGGACAGCTAGATCAGGAGCAGAAACATAGAAATGAAGATCACATGGAGGGGCCCTGGCTGGTGTAGCTCAATGGATTGAGCACAGGCCTGCGAACCAGAGGATCGCGGTTTGATTCCCAGTCAGGGCACATGCTTGGGTTGCAGGCAGGTTCCTTGCAGGCCAGTTCCCAGCAGGGGGCGCACAAAAGGCAACCATACATTGATGTTTCTCTCCCTCTCTCCTTCCCCTCTAAAAGATGAATAAATAAAATCTTTAAAAAAAAAAAAAAAAGATCACATGGAGGGTTAGCAACAGGGGAGTGGGAGGAGGAGAAGGGGGGAGAAGGTACAGAAAATAAGTAGCATAGACAGTAGATAGAAAATAGATAGGGGGAGGGTAAGAATAGTAGGGGAAACATAAAATCTAAAGAACTTGAGACACATGTTCATGAAGTAAAGGGAGGGAATGGTGGGGGAGGGGTGTGCAGGGTGGCGGGGAATGAAGGAGAGGAATAGAACAAATGTAATGACATAATCAATAAAATAAAAATATATATTAAATTTTTTTAAATAAATAACAAAATAAAATAAAAAGTAACACATTCTAAAAAACAAGAAAATATAAAGTAAACAAATAATGAATCAAAAAAAGAAATGTTAAAACATTGTAGATTTTGTGTTCTAACATTCATTTATTTCTAAAAGCATGCTATTATTTGCCTCTAAATATTCTCTGGCTTCATATAATTCTTTGATTCCATGTAAGATAGAGATTGATGTACAAATTGCTCTGTAAATATGAATTATGTATATATACATATGTATATCCTTTGCTAAATTGAAATACATGAGAACATTTAAAATTTCCAGATTTAAATGCTAACATATTTAGCCATGCCTCTAAGATTCTTTTTGTAACTCTTAGTTCTATATTAAAAGATATACAGATTGACAGAAAGGTAGATATTTTAAATAAAACTCCTTGATTGATCTTGATCTCCCTAAGTAAGATCTTAAACAATTTTATTTCTTTGTTACATAAAAATGCAAAAACTTTCAGGTGAATTGTATAATATGTATTGTTCGGTGAAGTTCACAAGATGGTACAAATGATAACATAATGTTTATTTAAATTATCCCCAATAGCAAGGTTAATGTAGATTCGAAAACATTCAGGGCTCAACAGGAATTATATTTACCTTAAAACAGAGTGTATATTTATCTTTATGGTTGGGCAAAATAAGTGGTAATTAGTTACCTCTTATGTTATAACCCTGTAAGAAAAGGAGGATGACTAATTAGACAGTAACTAAAAACAACCTTTGTACAGAATTTTAAATCCATTGAGCCAGTGTTGGCTGCAAAATCTCAAACAGCACCAAAACATGGAATCAAAATGTAAATAAAGATCAAAGACTTTAAAAAAAAATGAAACTCAAGCACCAACTTACACCATACACCATAATAAATTCAAGGTGGATAAAAGATTTAAATATAAGACGTGACAACATTAAAGTTTTACAGGAGAACATAGGCAGAAAAGTCTCAGATATTTCACTAGAGCAAGGGACGTAAAGGAATAAATGGGATCTCATCAACATAAAAGGCTGCTAGACAGCTAAAGCAAACAGTATTAAAATGAAAAGAGAACCAACTGTATGGGAAAATATATTTACCAATGATACCTCAGACAAGGGTTTAATCTTCAAAATGTATAAAGTAGTCACATGACTCCACTCTAAGAAGACAAAGAACACAATTAAAAAATGGGCACAGGACTTGAACAGACACTGCTACAAGGAAGACATACAGAGGATTCAGAGACACATGAAAAGTTGCTCAGTCTTACTAGCTATCAGAGAGATGCAAATTAAAACCACCATGAGACACCACTTCACACCAGTCAGAATGGCCATCAGAAACAAAGCAGCAAACAACAAGTGTTGAAAAGGTTGTGGAGAAAAGGGAACTCTAGTGCACTGTTGGTGGGATTGCAGACTGGTACAACCACTATGGAAAAGAGTATGGAATGTTCTCAGAAATCTAAAAATGGATTTGCCTTTTCACCCAGCAATTCTACTGCTAGCATTATATCCTAAGAACCCTGAAACACCAACCTGAAAGAACCTATGCCCTCCAATGTTCATAGCAGCACAATTTACAATAGCCAAATGCTGGAAGCAACCTTGATGGAAGCCCATCAGTAAAGGAATGAATCCAAAAAACTATGATACATTTACACAATGGAATTATATGCAACAAAAAGAAAGAAGGAGCTCCTTTTCGACAGCATGGATGGAACTGGAAAACATTATGCTAAGTGAAATAAGCCAGGTGGTGCAAGACAAACCACATGATCTCACCTTTAACAGGAATCTAAACAACAAAACAAACAAGCAAGCAAAATATAACCAAATACACTGAAATAGAGAACAGGCTGACAGTGATCAGAGGGTGAGGGGAGGGAATTTCACGGGAAAAGAGAAAGGGTTTACAGGAACAAGTATAAAGGACACATGGATAAATACAAGGCGGGGGTGGAAATTGGAAGGAGGTAGGGAGGGCTGGGACAGGAGTAAAAGAAAGAAAACTATACATGAACAACAATTAAAATAAAATTAAATAAATAAAAAGACATTTTTCTCTTATGTAGACTCCACATACTCTTTTTTCTCTTTCCTAATAATATTCTCATTCTCTTTCCAACTTTGTTATGTGATCTTTGTCACTGATATTGCTGCTATTGTTGTTTTCCTTCAATTCTACTCCTATTGTTTCACTATTTTTTATTTCAAACCTCATATTATACTCTTCCCTTTTCTTACTTTATTTTGCCTTCTTCCTTCCCTTTTTAATTTACATTTTAAATTTTATTTTCTTCCTTTCTTTGCCTCATTTCTAATCCCTAAGCTCATTATCTCTCCTCGCCCTACCCTCTTAAAATTATTTTTCTTTCCTTTAATCATCTCATTCTTTTTCCTTTTCTTACAATATTCTTATTCTTTCTACACTTTTATTAACCTTTGCTCTTTTGTTGATGTATCTGAGCATCCAACTCAGAAAATCAAAGAGACCACACCACTGAGTACGAAAGGACTCCTGCCACAACAGGTCAACCCTCAAAGACAGAGAGTCAAGCAGATCAAATAAACAAAAACAGAAAAAGGAGTCACCTAAAATGAGGAGACAAGGACCCTCAATGAAAAGGCAAGGAAGAATTCCCAGAAAAAGAGCTAAGTGAAATTGAGGCAAGCAATTTATCAGACATGGAGTTTAAAGGAAAAAAAGTTACAATGATGCTCAAGGGACTGAAATGAACTTTATGGGAACTACAAGGAAATGAGTATGAACTCATATATACATATGAAAACGGACATAGAATCTATGAATAAGAATAAGGTGGAAGTAAAGAATACAATATCTGAAATGAAGAATACGCTAGCAGAAATTAAAAGCAGACTAGAGGATGGCAGCGAGATAGGTGGGAGCAGAGTCCACTCCCCCCTATGCATGAGTGGAACATCTAGCCAATCTCTGAGGATCAGAGTGAACAGCGAATGGTATCCCATCATATAGGAAGATTGGAGGCCAAAGCAGTAGAGGACATTGAAAAATCAGATGGTAAGACTTTCTTTGGG
The DNA here is from genome assembly GCF_021234435.1 of Artibeus jamaicensis. Classification (NCBI taxonomy): domain Eukaryota; kingdom Metazoa; phylum Chordata; class Mammalia; order Chiroptera; family Phyllostomidae; genus Artibeus; species Artibeus jamaicensis. Next base: position 1,241,507 of record NW_026521822.1, read on the forward strand.
ACAGTAAGGTCCCAGAGACCAGCACAGGGACCAGGGCAGCTGCAGCCCCAAGCCTAGTGCCCACCATGTCTGCCACAGGATTCTGGGGAGACAGCCAGGTCAATAGCTCCCTCCCTTGCCAAACAGGGAGGTCTGAGCAGCAACAGGATGAACCTGGATGCTTGAAGTCACTGTGGGAAATAAGGATGAAGTGCCGACCACACAGGGGCAATGTGAACCTGCTGAGACTGGATGGCTGAGAAGAGTTGGGCTGTGACAGACCCTGACACAGACAGTCCCCAGTCTGGTTGCAGAGTTGAGCTCTGTGAGAGGCCAGGCAATTGTTTGAAGTGTCAGAATTCAACAGGAGGAAATATTTCAAAAAGAAAAACAGGCACTCAATGGCTGTTCTGGGAATTCTCCCACAGCAGCTGTCCCTGTCTCCATTGGCTGGGTCTCTGCAGCCTTGTCTGTGGGCCCACCTCTGTTCCCAGGACTGTGGCTGCACCCCTACCCTAGCCCCAGCAGAAGCAGCAGAGGGCGCCCAACCATGCCTGTGACCCCAGTGGTGCACCATCCCACAGGCAGCCCCCAACACTCCACCGCTGCCATCCTAGCAGCAGAGGATGGCTGCCACCACAGCCACTGGCACTGCAGTGCCCCCGCCCAACAGCCAACAGGTGCTAAGAGGAAGGCAGAGACGCTATGCTCACTGCAGAGGGCAGCAGCAGAGCTTAGGGAGTCCGCAATCCCCAGAAAGACTTAACTCAGTGGGGGAGCTGAACTACCCTAAAGAGATGCTGAGAGTCCCTAGCATCTAAGACAGCAAAAAGCAAGAATGTGGTGAGTGAGTTGCCCCTAACTGGTGCACCTCAAGGACAGTACAAGTGCTAGACTGAAGGCACAGGATAGGTGCAGAAGGGTACTGGGGGCCTGGCAGCGAACTGAGGAATTGGGCTAGAACCTGGGCAACTGCAAAAGAAGGAGGCTCAGACCCACCCCCATCCCCACAAAATCACAGGAAAGGAGAAAAGCTAAACAAATTCCTATGTAGCCTGCTGCAGCCAGGAAGATCAGCAGAACTGGCTTGGCCAATTTAAAGCCAGCAGAAAAAATTTTTTTTCTCCCTTCTTCCTTTCTTTCTTTTCATTTTTTTTTTTAATTCCCACAAGTCAGACAATAAAACCTGGAGCTGTGAGTCAGACCCAAAGAGGAGTCATCCCTACAATTGAGACAGTGAGAAACATTTCACTTTAATACTTCCAAGAATTTGCAAGTTATTGTATTATTTTATGTCTTTTATTTTATTAGTATTTTTATGCTCTTTCTGATTTTCATTTCTCTTCTTTCACTTGGTTTATTAAATTGCATTGTTTGACTGGTTTCCCTTGTTCTCTCTTTCATGATGTATTTTTAATTTTCCTTCTTTTATTTCACTTGTGTTCCAATAGCACACTACTCTAGGTCATGTACTTCCTATTGTTCTTATTCAGATCACACAGATTCTGTCATATGATTGTTGTTCTATTGTTATTGTAAATAATTGTTGTTCCATACAATTGTAAATACTTCACAGCACCCCTTCCAGATCTTAGCTCATTTCACCATCTTCTGGAACTTTATTACTATTATGGTTAACTCTAATTTCTTCCACACTACATCTATTTTCTATCCTTTACTCTCACTTTACCTCATAATCTGACCTCCCACAAGCTCACTGCTTTACATCCAACTCACAATCCTTCCCCTGCCTAACAAGTCTTATCTTTTTTCCACCCTGTCTAAAAAGTGGCTAGTTGGGTGAAATATCAGTTTACACTATACTTATCCAAAGGATCTCCTACCTTATCTCTAGAGTTGGTACTTTAAATCTCAGAGAATGCAGTCCCACTGTCTTGATGTATTTTGTCCTCCCCTTCCAACTGATCACATAAAATAGTAGGTGGGAGCTGTGAACACCAGTATACCAGCTGAAAGAGAAAACTCACCAACAAAGAAACAACCAATGAATCACAATGGAAGAAGGTGAAGGACTGAGTGGACAACACACTAACCTACACCCAGGACCAATCTGGAATTACAGCTAAATGGTAGAAAAATTACCCACAACAAACAACTGAACAAGAGCAAGACAGAAGCCTCAAAACCTTGGACAGACAAAAGAAACAGCTTCAACACAACCTGTCCACACCTACATAATAGAATACAAGATGTGGTGGGCAGAGTGACCCTCATTTAACCAGGTGGAAGGAAGGAACCAACAAAGAAAGACCCCAAAACAATAAAAAAACTAAAGGTATATAGATAGCCAACATAAATGACAGCCCAAGACCAAGGAAACTGGGAGATTAAGGATCCTGCACCACTGAGTCTCACAGGTATTCTACCATAGAAGCTCACACCATAAACCCAGGGAGTGAGAACAGATCAATCAATTTAAAAGCAGAGGCAAACAAGAAGAGTGTCACCAAAAAAAAAAAAAAAAAAAAAAAGCGAAGACAAAGAAACAATCCCCAAATGAAAGAAAAGAAAGAAGCCTCAGAAAAAAATGTTAAATGAAATGCAGTCAAGTCAACGATCAGATACTGAATTCAAAGCACTGGTTCTCAGGAAGTTCAATGAGCTTACAATGAGCTACCAGAAACTACAGGGGAACTACAATGAATTCACTGCAAACTATATCAACATAAAAAGGGAAATAGAAACTATCAACAAGGACCAATAGTAAATGATTAATACAATTTCTGAACTGAAGAACACAATGGAAGGAATCAAAAGCAGAATTGATGAAGCAGAAGATCGGAGCAGTGAGCTGGAGGACAAAGTAGAAAAAAACACCCAAAAATAGCAAGAAAAGGAAAACAGGCTCAGAAAGAATGAAGTGATGGTAAGGGTGTCAGATTAGAGCTGATACCACAAAAACACAAAGACTTGTAAAAAATTACTACGAAGAACTACATGCCAAGAAATATAAACACCTAGGTAAAATGGACAAATTTCTAGAAAAATATAATCTTCCAAAACTCAATTAAAAAGTGGCAGAAAGCTTGAACAGACCATTAACACCTGATGAAATCAAAGTAGTAATCAAAAAGCTCCCAACATGTAGAAGCCTGGACCAGATGGGTTCATAAGAGAATTCTAGAAAGCATTTAAGGATGAGCTAACCCCTATCCTTCACAGATCATTCCAAAAAATTCAAGAAGATGGAAGACTCCCAAACTCTTTTTATAAAACCAGCATCATCCTAATCCCAAAACCAGATAAAGACATAACGAAGAAAGAAAATGTCAGGCCAATATCACTATTGAACATAGACACTAAAGTCCTCAAAATAATATTGGCAAACCGCATTACAGTAATACATTAAAAAGATCATACACCATGACCAAGTGGGATTCACCCCAGGGATGCAAGGATGGTACAATATTCACAAATAAATAAACGTAATACATCACATAAAGAAAAGCAAAGACAAAAATCACATGATGATATCATTAGATGCGGAAAAAGCATTTGATAAGGTACAGCACCCATTAATGATAAAAATACTCAGCAAAGTGGGAATACAGGGAGCATTCCTCAACATAATAAAGGCCATATATGAGAGACCTACAGCCAACATCATACTCCATGGGCAAAAACTTAGAGCTTTCTCACCAAGATCAAGAACAAGACAAGGTTGTCCACTTTCATCACTCCTGTTCAACACAGTATTGGAAGTCCTAGCCACAGCATTCAGACAATAAAAAGAAACAAATGGTATCCAAATCAGAAAGGAGGAAGCAAACTGTCATTGTACAGATGACATGATACTGTACACAAAAAAACCCTAAAAACTCCACCAAATAACTACCCAACCTAATAAGTGAATTCGGCAAAACAATGGGACACAAAGTCAATATTCAAAAATCAAAGGCATTTTTGTATATCAACAATAAAATATCACAAACAGAAATCAGGAAAAATATACCATTAGATATAGCCACAAGAAAAATAAAGTACCTAGGAATAAATCTAACTAAGGAGGTAAAAGAATGGTACTCAGAAAACTACACAACGCTGAAGAAAGAAATTAAGGAAGACACAAACAAATGGAAGCACCTACCATGCTTATGGTTTGGAAGAATTAACATCATCAAAATGTCCATACTACCTGAAACAATTTATAGATTTAATGCAATACCTATTAAAGCACCAATGACATATTTCTCAGATATAGAACAAAGATTTCAGAAATTTATATGGAATTATAAATGACCCCAAATAGCAGCAGCAATTTTGAGAAGAAAATTAGGAGGGATCACAATACCTGTTATCAAGCTGTATTACAAGGTCACTGTAATCAAAACAGCCTGAAAAGACATAAGAAAAGACACACAGACCAATGGAACAGAACAGAGAGCCCAGAAATAAACCCAAGTTTTTATGGTTGATTAATATTTGACAAAGAGGGGAAGAAGCACAAAATGGAGTAAAAATAGCCTCTTCAACAAATGGTGTTAGGAGATCTAGACAGCTACATGCAAAAAAATGAAATTTGATCACCAACTTATACCATACACAAAAATGGATAAAAGACTTAAGTGTAAGTCAAGACATAAAAGTCCTAGAGGAAATCATCAGCAGGAAAATCTTGCACATTCCATGCAACGACATTTTTACTCATATGTCCCCTAAGGCAAGGGACATAAAGGAAAGAATAAACAAATGGGACCTCATCAAATTAAAAAGCTTCTGCATGGCTAAAGAAAACAGCATTAAAATGAAAAGAGAGCCAACCATATTAGAAAATATATTTGCCAATGATAACTAGACAAGGTTTTGATCCCCAAAATATATAAAGAACTCACACAACTCCACTCAAGGAAGACAAATGACCCAATTAAAAAATGGGCGAAAGACTTGAACAGACACTTCTCCAAGGAGGACATACAGAGGGCCCAGAGATATGAAAGTATGTTCAGCATCACTAGCCATCAGAGAGATGCAAATGAAAACCACAATGAGATACCAGTTCATAGCAATCACAATGGCCATCATAAACAAATCAACAAACAAGTGTTGGAGAGAATGTGGAGAAATAGGAATGCTAGTGCACTGTTGGTGGGAATGCAGAATGGTGTAGCCACTGTGGAAAAAAGTACGGAATCTTGTCAGAAAGCTAAAAATTGAACTGCCTTTTGACCTGGCAATTCCACTCCTGGGATTATATCCTAAGAGCCCTGAAACAACAATCCAAGAGAACCTATGCACCCCAATGTTCATAGCAGCACAATCTACAATAGCCAGGTGCTGGGAGCAACCTATGTGCCCATCAGTAAATGAGTGGATCCCAAAACTATGGTATATTTACACAATGGAATACTATGCAGCACAGAGAAACAAGGAACTCCCACCCTTTGCCACAGCATGGATAGAACTGGAGAGCATTATTCCAAGTGAAATAAGTAAGGTGGTAAGGAACAGATACCGTATGATCTCACCTTTAACTGGAACATATCAACAAAAAGATAAAAGCAAGCAAAATATAACCAGAGACATTGAAATTGAGACCAATCTTACAATAACCAGAAAGGAGGTGGGGTGGGAGTGAGTAATAGGGGGAAGGACTGTCAGGAATTACTATAAAGGACACAGACAAAACCAGTGGGGAGGGTGGAAGCAACGTAGGGAGGTGTGTTTGGCTGTGGTCGGGGGCAGTGGTGGGAGGGTGTTGGGAGCCCACTCTGCCTGGTTTCAGTAATTGTAACTGCCTCCCATGGCTAAGGATGAGTGAGTGACCTCCGGAATGTGAGCCACTAAGGAGACAAAGCTTGTCTCTGGTAGAAAACCCTGCCTCTGCTTACTCCCCTTTCCCCCAAAGCATGGTTGGTTAGTCCATGATGGCTAAGACTCCTCAATGGAGGGGCAACCTAAGCCAGACACGATCACTTGGGAGGCCATCATGGAAGGACTCTGGGGGTTGCAACAAAGAGGAAGTGATGGACCCTCGCCCCTCCACTATGCTGACATATCCTGAGTCCCATGTCCTCTGGGAAAAGCACTTCCTGACTCTAATCCACTTAAGCCTGAAAACCTGTGATGGGGAAGGGGGTACAGCCTCTAGCTGGCTAGAGTGGGAGCTGGGGTGATCAGGCACAAGAAAGAATTCCTAGAAGTCCTATGAAACCTGCTTTGCTAAGAGTGCTTTCATTCATATGATAAAGGTCTGAGCAAAAAATGAGTATGTCTCCCAAGGTTTCTGCAACCCCCTTTCCTGACAGACACTGACTTATACTAAGCCCTCAGATTTCTTTGAAATGTTATCTACTGTTTGATCCTTACTGCCTGTATTCCTGTGTATTACAACCCAATAAAATCCACTGAGGAAGGGGCTCCTCGCCTTTTTCCTCTGAGAAATTGGCCACCTCTCCTTCAAGCAGATCATGTTGTGGTAGTGTTACTTTCATCTGTGGTGGATGGGGGAACTTGCTGGCAAAGTCACCCCCACAGGAGGGAAATGCAAACAACTATAATTATATAACAATAAAATAATTAGAAAAAAGAAAATCAGACTAGATGAAGCATCAGACCATATCATCGAGTTGGAAGACATGGTAGGAAAAAACATGTAGTCCAAACAAGGATAGCTTAAGAGCTTCAGGACAACAAGAAATGTCACAACATTGCATCATAGAAATATTAGAAGAAGAAGAAAAAGAGCAAGGGGTAGAAAACGTGTTTGAAGAAATGACAGAAAACTTATGTAACTTGGTGACGGAAAATGCCACACAAGTTTAAGAGCACAGAGGGTCCCAATGAAGATGAACCCAACAAGTCCCACTGCAAGACATATAATTAAAATGGCAAAATTTAAAGACAAAGAGAGAATCTTAAAGGCAGCAAGGGAGAAACAGCCAGTAAAATATTAGTCGAGATCTAATAAGACTATCAGTTGATTTCTCAAGAAAGCACTATAAGCCCAAAGGGACTGGCACAAAAATACTCCAAGTAATGAAAATGAAAGACCTACAACCAAGACTACTCTAACCAGCAAGGCTCTCATTTAAAATGGAAGGCAAAATAAAGAGCTTCTGAGAAAAAAAGGTTAAAATGGCACATCTCCACCAAACCAGCATTACGACAGATTCTAAGGAAAATGGATGGGGGAAGAGGAGGAGGAGGGGGGAGAGAAGGAGGGAGAGGAAGAGAAGGAAGAGGAGGAAGAGAAGAAAAATTAGAAGATTAATTGAAGAGGAGATAAAGGAGGATAGAGAGGAGGAGGAGGAAGAGAAGAAAGAGTGGGGAACACTGATATGCAAGTAAAAATGGAAATGAGTAAGTACCTATCAATAATAACCTTAAATGTATATAAATAAATGTTCCAATCAAAAGACATAGGGTAGATGAATGGATTAGAAACCATGACCCACATATTTGGTGTCTAGAAGACACCCACCTCAGAACAAAAGAAATACACAGGTTGAAAGTGATAGTGTGGAAAAAGAAATGTTTGAAGCCAAAGGACGTGAAAAGAAAGAGCTGGAGTAGCAAAATTATATAAGACAAATTAAAACAAAGGCTATAACAACAGACAGAGGAGATCACTACATAATACTTAAGGGAGAAGTCCAACAAGAGAATAACACTGGTAAACATATATGCCCCCAACATAGGAGCACCTAAATATGTAAGAAAAATCTGCAGGACTTTAAAGAAGAAGTCAACAGCAATACAGTCATAATAAGACTTTAACATCCCATTGTCAAGAAGGGATAGATCTTCTAAACAAAAAATCAACAAGGATATTGGGACCTTTCACAATACACTAGATCAGATAGACTTAATTGATATTACAGAACATTTCACCCAAAGAAGTAAAATTACATTCTTTTCAAGTGCACAGGGATCATTTTGAAAGACAGACCACATGGTAGGACACAAAACAAGCCTTAACAAATTCAAGAAAAGTAAAATTTATATCAAGCATCTTCTCTGATCATCATAATGGCTTTGAAACTAGAAACCAACCTCAAAAGAAAACTCAAAAACACACGAATACACAGAGACTGAAAAAGAGGTTGTTATATAATGAATAGGTTAAAATGAGACCAAGAAAGAAATAAACAGAAATAAAACCTTGAAACAAATGAAATAAATATACAATTACCCAAAACTTATAGGACATGGTGAAGGTAGTCCTGAGAGGGAAAATAATAACAATAGAGACCTACCTAAGAAGACAGAAAAATTTAAAATAAATGACCTAATCCTACATCTAAAAGAACTAGCAAAACAACAAACAAGGCCCAGAGCTAGCAGAAGGAAGGAAATAATCAAGATCAGAGGAGACTTACATGACATAGACACAAAAAAAAATACAGAGGATCAATGAATCGAGGAACTGGTTCTTTGAAAAGATAAGTAAGATGGACAAACCTTTAACCACATTCATCGAGAAAAAAAGAGGGAAGAGAATTCCAGTCAAGATAGCAGCATAGGCAGACATGGCTCACCGATTTGCAAAACCACATCACAATTACAACTAAAATATAGAAGAATTATCACTCAGAACCAAGAGATACAGAGTTGACTAGGAGTCTGACTACTATGGAATTAAAGAAATCACATCCATCCAGACTGTAGTAGGGGTGTAGATATGGAACAGGTTGGTCTCACACTGATTTCTGGTGGATTAGAATCTGGGAGGGATATCTTAGGAGTGAGGAGTACCAGCCCCACACTGGGTCCCCAGCCATGGGTACCAGTACCTAGGAGATAAGTCCCCACAAGCTCAGGCTGCAAAAAAACAGCAGGAATTGAGTTAGTGGAAGAAACTGCTTGAGCCTCTAGCAGTTTGTCTTAAAGAATCAACACAAGGACTCGCCTACTCACATTCATCCCCTCTGAGCTCTAGCACCAGGATAGCAGCTTGAAAAACACCACTGATATCAGGGAGAAACTGAAATGCCTGGCACCAAGACAAGCATAGGCCATTGTCTATTTTCTAAACCCTCCCCTCATAGAGCAGACAAGCAAGTGCCATATCTGAGACTCCATCAACCTAACACTGTTTGAAACAGCTTGGAGATTCACAGAGACTCTGCCCTAGTCAAATTAGGGGCTCACCCAAACTGCTTTTCAATATGAATAGCTGAACTTGGCTCCTGCTTCATAACTTCCTAAATCCACTCAAACAAACAAGAGCTGCCTTCAGTGACACCCAGGCTCCAAACTACCAACAGCCAACCTAGGTCCGCAACTTGGCTTTGCCAGAGAACTCAAAGCCCAGCACAAGGAGCAGATATCTCAGACTGCTTTATAGCTCAGGCAAGGTGCCCTGAGCAGAATACAGGTGGAGGCAGATCCTAATCTGCAACACCAGGGACATACCAGAGTCTTCACACCAGTAAACAACTACAGACTACATCTGAGCACCATAGAGGACAGAGTTTGGTGGTAAGTGGTCACAGCTAATCCTTGCATCTAACTGGCGTTGGTAAATTCTTCCCATTGATCTTCAAACAGCAATCAAAGCTCAACTACAAAAGAAGGATGTACTCAGTCCACATGAAGGGCACACCTCAACAACTCAGCTTGCAAGACATGGGAGGCTGTGCCACTGGACCCTACAGGAAACCTACTACATTAGGCCTCACTACCAAGACTTGGGCAAAGCAGTTCTACCTTATACACAGAAATAAACAAAAGGAGGCAGTCAAAAGAATGAGACAAACATGGCCCAAATGAAAAAATAGATCAAAATTCCATAAAAAGAACTAAATGAAATGGAGATAAGCAATCTATCAGATGCAGAGTTCAAAACACTAGTTATAAGGATGTTGAAAAGAACCCTGAAACACCAATCTGAAAGAATCTATGCACCCTAATATTCATAGCAGCACAATTTACAATAGCTAAGTGCTGGAAGCAACCGAGGTGCCCATCAGTAAATGAATGGATCCAAAAAACTATGATACGTTTACACAATGGAATTCTATGCAGCAGAAAGAAAGAAGGAGCTCCTACCCTTTGCAACAGCATGGATGAGACTGGAAAGTATTATCCTGTGTGAAATAGGCCAGGTGTTGAAAGACCATATGATCTCACCTTTAACAGAAACCTAAACAACAAAACAAACAAGCAAGCAAAATATAACCGAAGACACTGAACTACAGAACAGGCTGACAGTGACCAGAGGGGAGAGGGGAGAGAATTTCAGGAGAGAAGGAAAAGGGTTTACAGGAACAAGTATAAAGGACACATGGAAAAAAACTAAGGGGGGTGGAAAAGGGAGGGTGGTAGGGAGCACTGGGGGGTGAGCTGGGATGGGAGTAAAAGACAGATAACTGTACTTGAACAACAATTTAAATAAATTTTTTTTCAAAGAATAATTCTGGGGATGTAAAGTACAGCATAGGTAATAAAGTCAATAGTGTTGTACTACCTAAAAATAAATAAATAAATAATAAAATAAAATGTTTAAAAAATGAAAAAAAAAAAGAATGTTGAAGAACTTAGTGAGAACCACAACAGCATCAAAAAGACGCAGTCAGAAATGAAGGATACGCTAATTAAAATAAAGAGCAATTTACAGGGAAACAACAGTACAGTGGATGAAGTCAAGAATCAAATCAATGATTTGGAACATAAGGACGGAAAAACCACCAAGAACAAAAAGAAGAAAAAAACCATCCAAAAAAATGAGGCTAGTACAAGCAGCCTTTGGGACATCTTTAAGAGGTACAACATTCGTATCACAGTGGTGTCAGAAGGAGAAGAAAAAGAGCAAAAAATTGGAAATCTATCTGAAAAAATAATGAAAAAAAAATCCTTAATTTGGTAAAGGAAATAGACATTCTAGTCCAAGAAGCACAGAGAGTCCCAAACAAGGGGGATGTGAAGAGGTCCAAGTCACATCATAATTAAAATGCCAGAGGTTAAAGATAAAGAGAGAATTTTTAAAATAGCAAGAGAAAAGAAGTTAGTTACCCACAGCAGAGTTCCCATAAGACTGTCAGCTGATTTCTCAACAGAAACTTTGCCAACTCCAAAGGATTGGCAAGAAATACTCAAAGTCATGAAAAGCAGGGACCTACAGCCAAGACTGCTCTACCCAGGAAAGTTATCACTTACAATCAAAGGGCAGTAAAGAGCTTCCCAGAGAAGAAAAAACTACAGGAGTTCATCATCACCAAGCCATTATAATATGAAATGTTAAAGGGACTTATTGAAGAACAAGAAGGTCAAAACTATGAACAATAAAATGGCAATAAATACACATCTATCAACAACTGAATCTAAAAAGCAAACTAAGCAAACAAGAAACAGAAACAGAATCATGGATATAGAGAGCATTTTGATGGTTGCCAGATGGAAGTGGAGTGTGGGGGAATGGGTGAAGAGTTGAGGTTATTAAGAAGTACAAATAGCAGTTATAGAATAGCCATGGGGATGTGAAGTACAATATAGGAAATGGAGTGGCCAAAGAACTTTTGTGCATGACCCATAGACATGAAAATGGTGGGAGACTGCATGAGGGAGAGGAGAATACTGAGTGAACAAGGGCAAACGGGAAAAAAATCAGGACAACTGTACTAGTATAATCAATAAAATATAATTTAAAATATAGAAAAAAGACAAAGGACCCAAATAAATAAAACCAGAAATGAAAGACAAGTAACAACTAATACCACAGAAATACAAAGGACAGTAAAAAAAAATTACTATGAACAACAATACACCAAGAAATTGGATAACCTGGGAAAAATGGATAAGTTTCTAGAAACACAATCTTTCAAAACTGAGTCAGGAAAAAGCAGAAATCCTGGATATACCAATAACAACAAAGAAACTGAAGCACTAATCAGAAAACTCCAGGTGCACAAAAGTCCTGGACCAGATATCTTCACAGGAGAATTTTATCAAATTATCCCAAAAAATTTAAGAGGAAGGAAGGCTTCCACTTTCTATGAGGCCAGTATAAGTCTAATTCCAAAACCACGTAAAGATACAACAAAGAAAGAAAATTATAGGCTGATATTTTTGACGAACATAGATACTAAAATTCTCAACAAAATACTGGCAATCCAAATCCAGCAATACATTAAAAAGATCATATACCACAATCAAGTGAGATTTAACCCAGGGATACAAGTATGGTACAACATTCAATATCAATAAATGTATTATCACATAAACAAAATGAAGGACAAAATTCACGTCATATTAATAGATGCAGAAAAAGAATATGATATAACCCAGCATCCACTTATATAAAAACACTAAGGAAAGTGGGAATAGAGGCAACATACCTCAACATAATAAAAGCCATATACAAGAAACCAAAATCATATTCAATGCTAAAAAACTAAAAGCTTTTCCCTTAAGATCAGGAACAAAAGAACTGTGTATGCTTTCACCACTCTTATTCAACATATTACTGGAATTTCTAGTCACAGCCATCAGACAAGAAAAAGAAATAAAAGACATTCAACCTGGAAAGCAGGAACTAAAACTGTCATTATTCGTAGATGACATGATAGTGTACATAGAAAATTCTAGACTCCACAAAACAAATACTGAACCTAATAAATGAATTTGGCAAAGAAGTGAGACGCAAAGTCAATATTAAAAAATTGATGGCATTTTGTACACCAACAATGAACTATCAGAAAGAAAAACTAAGAAAAGAAACCTTTGATTATACCAAAAAGAAAAAAAAGTACCTAGGAATAAATTTAAACAAGAATGTAAAAGACTTGTACTCAGAAAACTACAGAACACAGAAGAAAGAAACTGAGGAAGATACAAATTAAAGGAAGCATGTACCATTACATGGGTTGGAAAAATTAACATCATTAAAATGTCAGTACTACCCAAAGCATTCAGATTCAACACAATCCCTATTAAATGCCAAAGGCATATTTCACAGATCTAGAACAAATATTTCAAATATTTGAAATGAAAAAAGACCCAGAATAGCCTCAGCAATCCTGAAGAAGAACAAAGTTAGAAGGATCAATATACCTGATGTCAAACTAAACTACAAGGCCACTGTAATCAAAACACAGTCTGATACTGGCATAGTAACAGACACATAGATGAATGGAACAGAACAGAGCACCCAGAAATATACTCATGGCTCTATGATCAACTAATATTTGCAAATGGAGCACAAGCATCCAATGGAGTATAAATAGCCTGTTCAATAACTGGTATTGGGAGAACTGGACAGGTATATGCAAAATAAATGAAACTAGACCACCAAATTACACCATATACTAAAATTAACTCCAATGAGTAAAAGACTTAAATATCAGTCATGATACCATAAAATTTCTTACAGAAAACATAGGCAGTAAAATTGCAGATATCAGTATAGCAATATTTTTGCCCATATATATCTCATAGGGCAAGGGAAATAAAGAAAAAAGTAAACAAATGGGTCTACAATCAAATTAAAAAGCTTCTGGATGGATAAAGAAACCATCATCAAAATAAAAAGTAAACTCAATGTATGGAAGAACATATTTGGCAATGATATGTCGGACAAGGGTTTACTCTCCAAAATACAGAAAGAATTCTTATGACTCAACACCAGGAAAACAAACAATCCAGTTTAAAAACAGACAAAGGACCTGAATAGACACTTCTCTAAGAAGGATATACACATGGCCCATAGACATATAAAAAGATGATCAACATGACTAACCATCAGAGAGGCAAATTAAAACCACAATGTGACATCACCTCACACCAGTCAGAATGGCCATCATTAATAACAAACAAATGCTGGCAGACTGGTACAGCCACTGTAATAACAGTATAGAATTTCCTCAAAAATTAAAAATGGGTCTTCCTTATGACCTGCTGGGACTATATCATAAGAATAATGAAACACCAATTCAAAAGAACCCATGCACCTCAATGTTCACAGCAGCATTATATTTACAATAGCCAAGTGCTAGAACCAACTGAACAATGGCAAGAGAGAAGCTTATAACCACGGACAGATGGAAGAAGCCACTTTACCACAACCAGACCTGTAGGGTGTGGGGACGAGGTGCAAGAGGGCTGGCTGGGTGCCCACAGGTGGCAGCTGAAGTGCTAGAGGGATATTTCAGCAGCCTAAGGTTCCCCTGAGAAGTGTGGGGTCTAGACCCCAAGCATGTCTCCCCAGCCTACAGCACCAGATGGGGAAAGGAACTCAAATAACATATGGATGTGAAAAGCATTATGGTTTCTGGACACTAGGGAAAGACAGCTAGAAACAAACAGAGCCTCTTAAAGGGCCAATGCACAAATTCCATTTGTAGCCACTTAACCTGGGCTCCAGCAGAGGGAGGGCAGAGTGGATTATAGATGTGTGAAGAGAGTGTGGGCGGGTAGCTCTGGAGAGAGAGCTGAAGAAACACTCATCAGTATTCTGTGGAGTCACTCCCCATAATGAATGAACCATCTTACTCAGGCATAGTACTCCTTTCCAAATGGCTTCAGCCTGAGGAGAAACAATAGCCCCTGCCCACAGGAATTACTCTGCCCCACCCTGTGGTGCTTAACCCAGTATGCGGATTATAGCTTGAGTCTATATCACTGATCAGTTTAACAAATGAGGTGAAAAAAATAAAAAGAAGTAGCCAAAATATGAAGACAAAAAAAAAAAAAAAAAACAAATGAAAGAACAAGAAAATTCTCCAAAAGAGGATCTAGATGAAATGGAGTCAAGCAACTTATCAGATACTTTAGAGTAATTATTATAAGGCTACTCAACAGTAGGAAAAAAGACATGAAAACTATAAAAAATATCCAGTCAGAAATAAAGAATGCAATATTTGAAATAAATAATACACTGGAATGAATAAATAGTAGGTTAGATGAAGTAGAGAACCGAATCAGTGATTTGGAAGGCAAGGCAGAAAAGACACCCAGGCAAGGTGCAAAAAGAAAAAAGAATTATTAAAAAAAATTAGGAGAGCTTAAGAAACATTTTGGACCACATGAGGTATAACAACATCTGCATCATAGAAATACCAGACAGAGAAGAGAAGAGCAAGGGATCCAGAAACACTGAAGAAATAATTACAGAAAACATTCCTATTCTGATAAGGGAAAAAGACACACAAGTCCAGGAAGTACAGAGTCCCAAACAAACTGGACCCAAAGAGGCCTATACCAAGACACATCACTGCAAGAGAATCACAGGTAGTTACATACAAGGGAGCACCAATTAGACTGTCATCTGATTTCTCAACAGAAACATTTCAGGTCAGAAGGAGTGGTATAAAATATTCAAGGTGATAAAAAGCAAGGACATACAACCAAGGCTAGTTGTTTCAAAATTAAAGGAGATATAAGGGGCTCTCCAGACAAGAAAAAGCTAAAGGAGTTTGTTAACATCAAACCAGTACTGCAACAAATGTTAAAGAGCTTGCTTTAAGAAGAAGAAAAAGAGAATGAAAAAAAAAAACCCAGAGAAAAATAGTCTAACAATAAAATGGCACTAAATACATTTCTATCAGTAATTACCTTAAATGTAAATGGCTTAAATGCCCCAACCAAAAGACACAGGGTAGCTGAATTGATAAGACAGAAACACCCATATATATATATATATGCTGCCTCCAAGAGAACCATCTCAGATGAAAAGAAACACACAGACTAAAAGTAAAGGGATGGAAAAACATCTTTAATGCAAATGTAAAGGGGGAAAAAGCTAGGGTAACCATACTTATATCTGACAAAATAGATTTGTCAGATAAACCAAGAATATAATGACAAAGTATAACACTACATAATGATAAAGGGAACAATCCAACAAGAGGATATAACCCCAGTAAACATGTACACATTGAACAAAGGAACACCAAAATATGTGAAGCAAATCTTGATGGACATAAATGGGGAGACTGTCAGAAACAGTCATAGGGATTTTAACACCCCATTGACATCAATGGATAGATCTTCCAGGCAGAAAATCAACAAGGAGACAGTGGCCTTAAATGACTCACCAGATCAAATGGTTTTAATTGATATATTCAGAGCATTTCACCCCAAAGCAACAGAATATACATACTTTTCAAGTACATACACATGGAATGCTTTTTAGGAGGGACCATGTTAGGACACAAAACAAGTCTCAGTAAATTAAGAAGACTGAAACAATATCAAGCATCTTCTCTGACCACAATGCTATGAAACTAGAAATCAATCACAAGAAGCACACTGAAAAACACTCAAAAACATGGAAGCTAAATAACATGTTATTAAACAATGAATGGCTCAACAATGATATCAAGGAAGAAATCAACAGATACCTTCAAACACTGAAAATGAGGACACAATAATCCAAAATTTGTGGGACACTGAGAAAGCAATCCAAAGAGGGAAATTCATACCATGACAGGCCTATCTAAAAAACAAGAAAAGCTCAAATAAACAACCTAACTTCACACTAAAAGGAACTTAAAAAAGAACAACAAATAAAGCCATGAGTTTAAAAAAGGGAAATAATAAAGATCAGAGCAGAAACAAATGAAACAGTCTAAAAATCCAAGAGCTGCTTCTTTGAAGAGATAAACAAGATTAACTAACCTTAAACCAGACTCATCAAGAATAATTGAGAGAGGACCCAAATAGATAAAAATAGAAATGAAAGAGAGAAATAACAACTGACACCAAAGAAATACAAAGGACTATAAGAAAATGTTATGAACAAGTATATGTCAATACTGAGCAACCTCGATGAAATGAATAAGCTCCTAGAAACACGTAATCTTCCAAACTAAATTAGGAAGAATAAAATATCTGAATAGACAGATTATACCTAGTGAAATTGAAGCAGTAATCAAAAAATCTCAACAAACAAAAGCCCTTGACCCAGATGGCTTCACAGGTGAATTTTACCAAATACTCCAAGAAGAACTTATACCTCTCATTCTCAAAGTATTTCCAAAAAATTCAACAGGAGGCAAGGGTCCAAGCTCATTTTATGAGGCCACCATTACCCTAATTCCAAAAACAGATAAAGACACTACAAAAAAAAAGAAAATCATATGCCTATATCCTTGATGAAATAGACACTGAAATCCTCAACAAATTATTGGCAAACCACATACAGCAGTGCATCAAGAAGATCACACATCATGATCAAGTGGGATTTACTCGAGAAATGCAAGGCTGGTACAACATTCACAAACCAGTAAATTTGATTTACCACATAAAGGAAAAGAAGGATAAAAACCACATGATCATATAAGTAGATGCAGAAAAAGCAATTGATAAAAATCCAGCACTCATTTATGAAAAAAAACCCTCAGCAAAGTGAGATCAGATGGAACATACCTAAACCTAATGAAGGCCATATAGACAAATCTACTGCTAGTATCACACTCATGGGCAAAAACTACAAGCATTCCCCTTTAGGGCAGAACAAGACAGCAATATCCATTTTCACTTCTCTTGTTCAACATAGTACTGGAAGTCCTAGCCACAGCAATCAGACAAGAAGAAGAAATAAAAGGCATTCATATTGAAAAAAAGGCATTAGAACTATCATTATTTGCAGATGACATGATACTGCACATAGACAACTCCAAAGATTCCATCAAGAAACTACTAGAACTGATAAATAAATGCACCAAAGTAGCAGTTATTTATATACCAATAACAAACTAACATAAAGGAAAACTGAGAAAACAATCTCATTTACAATTGCTACAAAAAGAATAAAATACCTAGGAATTAACCTAACCAAGGATGAAAAAGACCTATACTTGGAAAATTATGAGACACTGAAGAAAAAATTGAAGAAGATACAAAAAAGTGGAAGCACAAATTGTCTCCATGGAGAGGAAGAATAAACACCATTAAAATGTCCATACTACCCAAGTAATCTATAGATTCAATGCAATTCCCATAAAGACCCCAATGATATATTTTATGGAAGAGAACAAATATTTCAAAAACTTACATGGAAACACAAAAGGCCTCACATATATATAGCAACAGAGATCCTGAGAAAGAACAAAGTTGGAGGAATCACACTACCTAATAGCAAACTATACAAGGCCATTGTAATCAAAAGAGCCTCATACTGCCATAAAAACAGACACATAGGTCAATGGAACAGAATTGAAAGCCCAAAAATAAACCCACACCTTTATAGTCAATTAATATTCAACAGAGAAAACAAGCACATACAGTGGGCTAAAGATAGTTTATTCAATAAATGGTGTTGGGAAAATAGGACAGATAAGTACAGAAAAATGAAACTAGACCATCTTCTTACATTACATACAAGAATAAATTCAAACTGGATCAAAGACTTAAATATGAGACTAGAAACCACATAAATTGTAGAAGTAAATAAACATAGGCAGCAAAATCACAAGCATTGCTTGTAGCAACATTTTATTGGATATATCTCCCTGGGCAAGGGAAATAAAAGAAAAAATAAACAAATGGGACTAAAATAAACTAAGATTTTCACAGCAAAGGAAAACATCAATAAAATAAGACAACCCACAGAATAGGAGAACGTATTTGCTGACACATCTGATAAACGGTTAATATCCAAAATTTATAAAGAACTTACAAAACTCAATACAAAAACAAACAAACAAACAACCCAGTTAAAAAGTGAGCAAAACACCTGAATAGACACTTCTCCAAAGAAGACATACAAATAACCAAATAGATATATGAAAAGGTGCTCAACATCACTAATCATCAGAGAAATGCAAATTAAAACCACAATTACAGCCCAGGCTGGTGTAGCTCAGCGCAGGCTGCGAACCAAAGGGTCACTGGTTCAATTCCCAGTCAGGGCACATGCCTAGGTTGCAGGCCAGGTCCCCAGTGGTGGCCACATGAGAGGCAACCACACACTGATGTTTCTCTCTCTTTCTCCTTCCCTTCTCCTCTTTCTAAAAATATATAAAATCTTTAAAAAACCCACAATGACATACCATATGACACCTGTCAGAATGGCCACCATCAATAAATCAACAAACATCAAGTGCTGGCAAGAATGTGGAGAAAGGGAAAGCCTCTTGCACTGCTGGTGGAGATACTGCAAAAATTAAAGCTGTATCTGCCTTTTGACCCAGAAATCCCACTTCTCAGAATATATCCAAAGGAACCCAAAGCACTAATCAAAAGAACAGAAGCACACCTATGTTCCTTGCAGCATTATTTAGAATCACCAAGATATGGAAGCAGCCCAAGTGTCCATCAGTAGATGAGTGGATAAAACAACTATGGGACCTTTACACGATGGAATTCTACTTGGCTGTAAAAAGAAGAAAATTTTACCCTTTGCATCAATATGGATAGACTTGGAGAATATTATGCTAACTGAAACAAGGCAGCCAGAGAAAGACAAATATTACATGATTTGATTCACATGTGGAATCTAATGAACAAACTGAACTACAAGAAAAATAGGGGCAGAACCATAGACAGGGAAGAGGATGACAGCTAGTGGGGAATATGGGGATAGAGGGATTGAGTGAGAAATAAAACGTACTCAAGGACATGGATAACAGTGTGGTGACTATTAGGGTGAATAGTCTATAAGGAGACTAAATGGTAATGGAAAAATACAATAAGGAAAAATAAAATATGTGGCTAGTATTATATTTCTATGGGACAGCACTAATATAAATAAATAGCATAAAAAACTACTATTTAAAAAGCACTGAGCATGTTTCTCAGAGGCAAGATAACCAGTAACATTATCTTAGTTCTTATAATTCTCTAAATGGAAAGTACTGTTTGCTATATTTAACAGATTATAATTGAGGTTTCAAGTAGTTAAGTACCTTTCTTACCTATATCTGCTTAGCTTTTCTAAAGTTATCATAATAACTAGAGTATGTTTCCATACACACACACACACACACACACACACACACACACACACACACAGTGTACCCTGAAATAAACAGGCCTTGATATCACAGTTAATCTTCCAAACTGCTCTATAGGAAAGGTACAAATAAAATTTTAAAACCCTGCCAATCTACTTCAAAGACTGTAAACACAAAATTATCTCATGTAACCAGTCGATAAAAATTTGAATCCCTTCTATAAAGACCTGAGTGACCTTATAAGGCTAAATATGATTATGTTATTACACCCCAGCTTAAACTCATTCAGTAACTCTCCATCATCTGCAAGGCAAAGTCTAATTCACTATCAATATGATCCTTTCTTACCTTTCAGCCATTAGCAAAATCAATTTACATCATGATACTGCTTTGGCTTTGTACACATACTAATCACTCAGTCCAGGATGCTCAGTTCCAGTTCCTACACATTTTGCTTGGTGAGTTTCTTTTTATCCTTTAAACCCTATGCAAACATTGCCTTTTATTTGTTTTCCTAATCAAAAGCATGCCATAATTACATACACAATGTTTTTTCTACTAAATAATTTCTACTTCATATATTTAATTCTCTATAATAGAGGATCATATGCATTATTACACATATTTTTATTAAAATATATTTATTTACTGTAAGCTTCTGGATGATCACAGTGTCATATGATTTTGTATCCCCAGCACCTAATATATATCCAGGAACTAAGAGTCACTTAGTTAATGTTTCTTGAAGTTTCTTAATGTATTTGCAATAAAACAGTTGATAGCCTAAAAACATTTTAAAGTATAGTCCACAAAACAATACTTCCAGAATTTTCTGGAAGTAGAAACATATATTAAATGTATGTATAAAAATATATTAGTAGTTTAGTAAGTTTAGAAAATGCTGAATTATCAGTGGTGCCCAAAGAGACTTTTTTCAAAAGGGAAACTGAGTTGTACTGCGCAGGGACCTCAAGTGAGCAGCAGCCAGGCCAACAGAGGGAGGACTGTGGGTGCAATTTGCTCCCACTCATTGAACCTCACAGGTTGATCAAAGGGGTGCAAAGCAAGGTGACTTCTTGGTGTCAGCCTGGTGCAACTGCGTACAGTGGAGAGTAGGGAGCTGTATGCTGCTCTGAGGGTGTGGGCTCAAAACGGTGCACCTCTGATTATTGTAGCCCAGAATGAGCCTGAATCCTTGCCTAACCACAAGAAAGGAAAAATGGACTCCAGCCCCCCACCACCTGCAGGAGCCAGGAAGACCTGAGAAACCAGCCGGGCATGCTTAAAAATCAGCATGTGACTTTTTTCCTTTCTTTCTTCCATTTCTTTTTTTTTCAAGAGTAAGACTTTTTTCCTTTCTTTCTTCCATTTCTTTTTTTTTCAAGAGTAAGACCTGAGAGAAAACCAGATTCAGAAAGAAGTCAGAAGGTGAACACCAACAGCTGAGACAAATTTGATGTTCAACAGAACTTGCATGTTTTTTATTCCTCTTTCTTCTTTCCATTTATTGAGGGTTTTTTGTTTTTATTTATTTTTTATTCTCCCTTTCATATAGCATTTTAATTTTTCTTCTTCCACTCTACTCTTATTCCAAACAACTCATTACTCTTTTTCTTTTACCTTTTACTTTTTATTCAGATTTTATATTTCTTATCATACTATTTTTACTCCAAATCCCACACAGTACCCTTCTCTGGTCTTATATTCATTTTTCCATCTCCCTGAGCTATACTACTGTTGGTGTAAACTTTATTGTCTCTCACACTACACCAAGTTTCTATCCCTTACTCTCACTCTTCCTTCTCCATCTAACTTTGTATAAGTGCTCTTCTTTCTTAAGTCGACTCACCTCCTTTTTTTCCTCTTATAGGTGTCTTCTTTTCCACCTTTTATAAACAGTAGATAGTTGGGTGAACTACCACAGTAATTGCTGTACTTCTCTCCAAAGGAACTCCCATTTGTTCACTATTTATTTGTATTTTAAATCCCACAGAATACTCTTCCACTCGCTTAGTCCATTTCACCTTCTGCCTGCCCCCGATCAGTTGAGTGAGGAATTTTATTCCATTGTTTTCTTTTTTACTTCTCCCCCTCTCTCACACTGGGCTTTACTACTTACTCTTATTAGTTTGCTTCCCCCATACTCTCAAAATCATTTTTCTTTACTGTAGACATCTCACATTCACTTTTTGCTTTTCTACAATATTCTTATTCCTGTTCCATCTTTATTAAACTTCATTTAGCTGTCACTGCTATCAAACCTGTGTTTTTTTGCAATTTTGCTCCCTTTGATCCAGAACCTTTTCAATTTTATTTCAAACCTCATAACTCTTCCCTTTTCTTACCCTATTGTTCCCATCATCCTTTTGTGTTTCACTTACATTTTAAATTTTGTTCTCTCCTTTTTTTGCCTCTGTTCTAGCCCAACTCTTATCAATTCTCCTCCCTCTGACCATGCAATGACATTTTCCTCTCTTTTAGTCATCTCATATTCTTTTTGTCATATCTTACAATATCTGTAATCTCTCTTCACCTTTATTAATCTAAGTTCAACTGCGGTTGAGATTGCTGATGTGGCAGGGGGTTTCGTTTTGCCGGCATAGGTTTGGTTGTGTGGTAGTAGTGCTTTGTTAACTAACACCTGTATAATGGCATAGAGGATAAGGTTGAAGTTGTGACTACCAGTAAACCTGCTGGAGGGAAGAACCCACCAACAAAGAAGCCACCGGAAGATAAAGTCCAATTATAACAAGAGAGCCCACAGAAATGGAAGGAGGAGCAACCCAAAGCATCCAGACAAGGAGATCAAGAGACAGCACAACTGAGTCCCACAGAACCCCTAACACAGAAGTTCACCCCATGAAGACAGCTAGCAAAGCAGAGCAACCAGAAATGCAGAAAAAAAAAAGTCACCTAAAATGGGGAGACAAAAAACACAACCTACAATAAAAAAGAATGGAAGAGTCTGTAGTAAAAGAACTAAATGAAATGGAAGCAAGCAAAATATCACACATAGAGTTAAAAAAATGGTTATAAGGATGCTCAAGAACTCACACACAGCTACAAAGAACTGAGTGGGAACTATAACAGCATGAAAAAGGAAATAGAAACTATAAACAAGAACCAGGAAAAAATTAAAAATACAATATCTAAAATTAAAAATACACTAGAAGGAATCACAAGCAGGCTTCATAAAGCACATGACCGAATTAGTGAGCTGGAAGACAAGGTAGAAAGAAATACCCAGGTAGAGCAGTAGCATGAAAAAAGACTGAAAAAGTATAAGGACAGCTGAAGGGAACTTCAGGACAACATGAAATGCAACAACATTCAAATCATAGGAATACCAGCAGGAGAAGAAAAGGAGCAAGGGATAGAAACCCTATCTGAAAAAATAATGACAGAAAACTTCCTTATCTCAAGAGGGGAAAAGCCGTGCAAGTTCAGGAAGCACAGAGGGTCTCAATCAAAATGAACCCAAAGAAGCCTACTACAAGACACATCATAATTGAAATGCCAAATTTTAAAGACAAAGACAGAATCTTAAAAGCAGCAAGGGAGAAACAGACAGTAACATACAAGGGAGCTCCAGTAAGGTTAGCAGCTGACTTCTTAACAGAAACACAAGACACAAAGAATGGCAAGAAATATGACAAGTAATGAAAAGCAAAGGCCTGCAATCAAGACACTCTACCTAGCAAGGCCCTCATTTAAAATGGAAGGCCATATAAGGAGCTTTGTAGAGAAAAGAAGGCTAAAGCAATACACCTTCTCCAAACCAGCCTGGTAAGATATGTTAAAGGGATTCCTTAAAAAAGATTAAAAAAAAGAGTGAGAGAGATAGGCACACAATTACAAAGGGGGAAAATAGCAATAAATAAGTACCTACCGAAAATAAACTTAAATCTAAATGGATTAAATACCTAATCAAAAGACACAGAGTAGCTGAAAAGATAAAAAAACATGACCCACACATATGCTGCCTACAAGAGACCCACCTCAGGACAAAAGACCTACTGAGTGAAGGGTTGGAAAAAAATATTCCTAGCAAATGAACAAGAGAAAAAAAGCTGGTGTAGCAATACTTACTTATATCAAACAAAATAGACTTCAAAACAAAGGCCACAAGACAGACACAGAGGATACTTCAAAATACTCAAAGGGAACAATCCATCAAGAAGACATAAACATTGTAAATATACATGTGCACCCTACATAGGAACACTCAAATACATAAAGAAAATCTTGGAGGACTTCAAGAAAAATATAGACAGCAACACACTTATATTAGAGGATTTTAACACCCCACTGTCAACAATGGATAGATCTACCAAATAAAATATCAACAAGGATATTGTAGCATTGTACAATGCCCTAGATCAAATGGACCTAACAGATATATATAAAAACTTTCATCCCAAAGAAGCAAAATACACATTCCTTTCAAATGCACATGGAACATTTTCAAAGACAGACCACATGATAGGACATAAAACAAGCCTTACCAAATTCAAGAAGACTGACATTGTATCAAGCATTTTCTCAGACCATAAAGGCTTGAAACTAGAAACCAACCTCACAGAAAAAACTCAAAAACATTCAAATGCATAGAAATTAAATAGCATGCTATTAAACAATGAATGGGTTAATAATCAGATTGAGGGAGAAATCAAAAAGCTTCTGGAAACAAATGAAAATAAACACAAAACAGTCCAAAACTTATAGCACACAATAGGGGCAGTCCTGAGAGGGAAGTTCATAGCAGTACAGGCCTACATATAAGAGAGAGAAACATTTCAAATAAACAACCTAACCTTACCTCTACAAGAACTGGAGGAACAACAAAAGCCCAGAGTGAGCAGAAGGAAGGAAATAACAAAGATCAGAGAAGAATTAAATGACAGAGAGACTAAACAAGCAATACAAAGGATCGATAAATTCAGGTGCTAGTTCTTTGAAAAAGATAAATAAAATTGATAAGCCATTAACCTGACTCATCAGAAAAAATGACAAGACCTAAATAAATAAAATTAGAATTGAAAGAGAAGAGATTACAACAGATATCACAGAAATACAAAGGACTGTAGGAAATTACTATGAACAAACTATATGTCAAAAAATTTGAAAACCTGGGTGAGATGAACAAATTTCTAGAAAAATATAATCTTCCAAAACTAAATCAAGGAAAAGAAAGTCTGAACAGATTGATAACAGCTACTGAAACTGAAGCAGCAATCAAAAAACCCCCAACACAGAAAAGTCCTGGACTGAACAGTTTCCCAGGAGAATTTTGTAAAACATTTAAGGATGAGCTAACCCCTATCCTTATCAAAATAGTCCAAAAAATCTAAGAAAAGGGAAGACTCTGAAATTCTTTTTAAGAGTCCAGCATCATCCTCTTTCCAAAACCAGATAAAGACACAATAAAGAAAGAAAACTACAGAAAAATATCTCTGATGAACATAGAGTCCATGTGTCCAGGGGGGGTCAAACTCATTTTCACCAGGAGCTGTCTTCACAGGGCCAAATGTCATTTTAGGACTGTATAAATATAACTGCTCCTTAACAGTTAAGTGAGAGCTTGGCACTGCTGCCAAATAGAAATAAGGTGCCAGGCCAGATAAAACAAGGTTGAGGGCCGGATTCGGCCCATGGGCCTTGTGTTTGCCACCTGTGACACAGACACTAAAATTCTCAACAAAATATTGGCAAACCACATCCAGCAATACATTTAAAAGATCATCACCATGATCAAGTGGGGTTCATCCCAGAAATGCAAGGATGGTAAAATATTTGCAAATCAGAAAACATAATATATCACATAAACAAAAGGAAAGATAAAAATCACACAATCATATCAATAGATTTGGAAAACACATTTGATAAAGTATGGCACCCATAAATGGTGTGTTTACCATTTATGATAAACACACACAGCAAAGTGGGAGTAGAGGGAGCATACTTCAACATAATAAAGGCTATGTACAAGAAACCTACAGTCACCATCACACTCAATGGGCAAAAATAAAAGCTTTCCCACTAATATCAGGAACTAGACAAGGTTGTCTGCTTTCACCATTTCTATCAACATAATATTAGAAGTTCTAGCCATAGATATCAGACAAGATAAATAAAAGGCATCCAGATTGGAAAGAAGGAAGTAAAACTATCATTGTTTACAGACAACATGATAGTGTACATAAAAAACCCCAACAAACTCCACCAAAAAGCTACTCAACATAATAAATAAATGTGGCAAACAGTGTGATACAAAGTCAATATTCAGAAATTTAAGTACACCAACATTTTTATACACCAACAATGAAATATCAGAAACAGAATTCAGGAGAAACATCCAATTTCCTACAGCAACAATAAAAAAAATTACCTAGGAATAAACCTAACCAATGAGGTAAAAGACCTGTACTCAGAAAACTACACAACACTGAAGAAAGTAATTAAGCAACACAAAAATAAGTGGAAGTATACACTATGTTCATGGATTGGAAGAATTAACATCATCAAAATGTCCATACTACCCAAAGCAATTTATAGACTCAACACAATCCCTAGTAAAATACCAATGAGATATTTCACAGATATTGAACAAACATTTCAAAAATGTATGTGGAACCATAAAAGAGCCCAAATAGACTCAGCAATATTCAGAAACGAGAACAAAGTAGGAGGGATAACAATACCTGATATCAAACTATATGGCCATTGTAATCAAAACAGGGTGGTACGGAGATAAGAACAGAGAGAAAGATCATGGAACAGAATAGACAGCCCAGAAATAAACCCTAGTCTCTATGTTTCATTAATATTTGACAAAGGGGGCAGGAGCATAAAATGGAGTAAATAGAGCCTCTTCAACAAATGGTGTTAGGAGAGCTTGACAACTACATGCAAAAAAAAAAGGAAAAAAAGAAATTCGACCACCAACACAAATATAAACTCAAGATGGATAAAAGACTTAAATACATGTCATGACACCATAAAAGTCCTACAGGAGAACATAGGCAGGAAAACTTCATATATTCCATGCACAATATTTTAACTGATATGTCCCCTAGAGCAAGGGACATAAAGGAAAGAAGAAACAAATGAGGACTACATCAAATTAAAAAGCTGCTGCATGGCTAAAAAAAATCAGCAAAATGAAAAGGGAACCAACTGTATGGGAAAATATATTTGTCAATGACACCTCAGACAAGGGTTTGATCTCCAAAATATACAAAGAACTCATGTGACTCCATACGAGGAAGACCCAAGTTACCAGAAGGGAGGGGGGAAGGTGGTGATGGGGAAAGAGGGGAAGAGGGATCATGGAACATGTGTAAAAGAGCCATGTACAAAGACAATGGGGATTGGAGTGGAGGTCTGGTTGTGTGAGATGCGTGTGGGTAAGGCAAAGGAGAGTAAGGGGTTGGGGGGAAGAATGAGTACAAGTGTAACTGAACAACAATATACAAATTTTTTTAAATAAAGAAAATGCCAAATTTTAGTGATTCAAAAGATTTACTTACACAGGACTTCTAATACCCTTGGGTTGCCAATGTCACTGTGGTTCTTTAAGGGGAGCAATATGGTATGGAGAGTTTTACAAATTCGAGAGCCACAAAATTTGTGGAGAGCCACAAATTTTTCCTTTTGTTTTGAAAACTAATGTTCATGGGAAGGTTATTATGGCACTGGACTCAGTATTGTCTATGCAGTATCTCATTTAATACATTATAAAATCTAACAAAGTAGGCACTATTATGAACTCAATTTACACATTAGAAAACTAAGCACCGAAGTTAGATAATTCACCTGTCCAAGGTCATACAATACCCACTGGAGCCTACATTATTAGACTCCAGATATGACTCAAAAAATTACATTCTCTTCAACATTAAGTTCTAGTGGGGCCTCCCTTTTTTTTTTGGTAAAGCATCATACCAGACTTTAAAGAAAATTCTTTGTGAACTCTGACCTTGCATCCTATTTCTAACCTGCAATAACCAGCGTTTACACTGGCCTAAAAGAAAAACAAAGAGAATGGAAGTTAGGAAGAACCTAAAAACTTCAGAACTGTCCAAATAATATTCAATTTTCTAACCTTTTCTCCCTCAGTTTCCAAGAAATCAAAAATACAGTGCATCACTAGAAGGTGTGACGGATAAAGGAAAGAGGTAAAACACAAACAAATATCCAAGTAGATTTCTTAAAGCAGAAATCTCATAAAGCAGAGCAAAACACCTAGAAGTATCCAGGTAAAATTATTACAGCAGGAAAAAAGATCAGGATTATACTTCAAATAATTCTCACCAAAATTCTATACTTGGAAAGAATCTGATGATTATTTCTGGTACCAGATTTTGAAGTACCGGTCTTTACAGAATAGGTTTTTCTTAAATATTTGCTTAGAGTTTTTTGCCTATTTTTTATAGAGGTAATACATATGTAAGTTATTTATACAAAGCCTCCATTAACACTTTGGTATACTTCTTTCTAGTCATTTCATTCAATGCATTAGTGTCTGGGTTTCTTCCTTTTACAGTTATATTGGGTTGGCTAAGAAAAATGCATTTAGTTTTTTTCTGTAAAATAAAAGACACATTTTCACTTTCACCAATAACTTTATTGATCTGGATATTTTAAGTTATGTTGGCTATCTCCTACTATTGGCTTCTAGCGGATAGATACCAGGATGCTGGTAAACATCTTCCAAACTTTCTGACCCACCCAATAGTATGCCCTGCTTTATTTATTTAACATTAGAAGAATTTTTCCATATTGTTAATACTCCTCATCAAATTTTAATTTATAATATTTAATATTTAGATTATATTTATTATACTTTATTGCTTATTCCAGTCATGCATAAATAGGTTCCCAATTTTTTCAGTGGAATAAATAATATTGTGATAGAAATCTCTAGAACTTTTTTGTGCTCAGGATAATGTCATTAGGATAAGTTCCACAATAAGAGATAGAAGTTTGTAAACAAATTTGAGGGACAGAAAAGTATTTAGAAAGTCCCTGTTAGGTTAAAAAAAAGGAGAAAGGTGCAAGACAAAAATTATTTTTATAATGTGATCGCCTCTATGTAAAATAATATTCAAAGAAAAGAAATATTATCTACACTGTTAAAGGTTTGCATCATTCATATTTTCTTATTTATGCCATTTTTGTGTTTTCCAGGTATTCTATAATTAATTTGCATTCCTTATGCAAATTACTTAATTTATATTTTAATAACTAAAATATTTTTATGGTTTCCTTTTTCCTGTACAAAGAGCTTCTACTCTATACAAGAAAGACAAAAGAAAACAATAACAACCAATGCTACAGTTTAAAAAAAGGAACAAGAAAAATTCCTTCAAAAAGCCTTAAGCCAATCTTTGAATTTGCTACTTTTCTCATTTTCCATCACACCTCTGAAGTTTTACTGACATACTAACCAAAAAGAAGAAAAAATAGAAATATCCTTCTGAAATGTTTCTTTTCAGGTCTATCTCCATATTCATTCTCCCTCAAATATTTAAGAACATGCTCCTTCTTCCCTTCTCCCCTTACACCTGCTAATTTGACTAAAACATTAACTTTCATATCCTTTCACCCAATGAAATAAGCACCAAAATGAACACAGTTCCAGGCACATGCCAAATTAAGGACTGCAATACTAGGATTGGGGACTTGGATGAAAAGTATATTAAAAACTTAACCCAACTTTATCTGAACTTCATCATTCTCCCAGTTGAACAGTAATGAAGAGTCTTCTAAACCACCACTGGGAATACAATCATAGCTTGGTAGAATAGGGTATATATACCGCCCATTGGTAATATGTTTCTCTTTCTAAATTAGATTAACACCATTAGGGAAAATTTACATTTAGTTCACTCTTCTGTTCAGAACTAGAAGTCTTCTAGCAGAGAAGGCTAAAGTGGGAACTAAGTTTAAAGTTTCATAAAACAAATGGAAACATGAAAGGATAGGAAAAACTTCTGGAGGAAATATTCGGAATGCATACCAATGGATAAATTTTTTAAAAGCTAAGAATGAAAAGGGGACAAGTCTAAGGGGTAAAATCTGATAACTTTACTAAATATATAATAGTTCCCAGATGGAATTTAATCATGACCAGTGACATGAAAAACCAGGATGTAATCCTAATAAAATATTTTACTTTACCTTTCTAATTTGCTGTAGAGTGCACATAATACATTATACTTCTTCAACAGTCTTCCAATAGCATTATCAACTTTGGTACTGGTATCAACTTCTTTTAGTAAGTCAAAGAATTTGTAGACACTACAAAGCAAAGAATAGAAAAAAAGTAAATTGTAATTTTAAATTTTTATTTTATTTCATTTTAAAGGCACAGACATTTCAACTCAAAAGATTATTAACTCTACACAAATCCCTATTATAACCTTTGGAAGAAATTACTTTTTTATTTTCCTAGAATTTGAAGAAGAAAAAAACCCATTAATCTTCAACCTACACCTCTATATCTATATACTTATGCCTACATCTATTTATCATCAAGAATGTTAAAAATGGTTATACACATACATATATATTTATTTCTGTATCTACTGATATATTTTTAAAACCATAAATTCACATTCATTTATCCAATTCTAACATAAAACTAATTGGTTGACACCAAGGTTTTCTTGACCATGTTTATAACTCTTCTTTGACAATGAGGAAGCTTGGAATCCATTTATCTTTAATTTATTGATTCAGTCAGTCTCTCAGTATGTAAAAATCTTCCATCTTCAAAGCTACCTACTTCTCTACATTGGTATACTATCCTAGCCTGTTCAGACTGAATCCCCATTCTGGACTTCCCCCAAGGAGAGTCACCAGACCCATCAATAGGCTGTCTAGCAACTAAATAGTTATAGGATTCATTCTAAAAAAACAGGCTAGACCATTCAGACATATATCTTGAGAACTGAAAAAATAAAAGCTTCAGCTATCAGCAAAGGCACAAAACCCAAAAGAATAAAAGTTCTTTTGGTACAGAAGGAATTAGGGCTGTAACAAGCTATGTGGAAAAGCAAATAAAGGAGGGTAGAAATGATATGGAATAGATGATCAGACTGCTACATAGAAAAGAGAATGGAGCCCTGGCTGGTGTAGCTCAGTGGATTGAGCACAGGCCTGCAAACCAAAGGATTGCGGTTTGATTCCCAGTCAGGGCACATGCCTGGGTTGCAGGCCTGTTCCCAGTAGGGGACCCATGAGAGGCAACCATACATTGATATTTCTCTCCTCTCCTACCCTTCTCCTCTAAAGATAAATAAATAAAATCATAAAAAAAAGAAAAGAGAATGGAGCAAATGTACAGATACATCCAGAGGAAAAAAAAATCAACCTTAGAATAGCATTCATTCAAGAACCACTCTCAGCTCGTGTTTATGAGATATACGGCATTACCTATCCATGGAGCACCATGAAAATTGTGAACTGTTACTACAAAGCCTTCTTTTTCTACAGTTACCTTGACTGTCTATTCCTTTTGTAGCCCTCCTCTGAGGCGAAAAAGACAGGAAGAGTAGACAAGCAGGCAGGCTAGCATAACAAGCCAAAATTAAGACACACAGATATTTGTATAATTCTGTAGATAACTACATATTCTAGAATAAATTGATATTGGTCTGTAAATTGTTTGTTACCAGTCCAAAAATAAATAAGTACAGAAACTGAGAGTAAGCATTTTATGGCAATTTGACACTAATTTTATACCTACTGAATCTGACAAAAAGTTTGATTCTATGGCTAATATAATCTTTGTTTCATTTTTCATTTTGATTTATATTATATTTAAAGAAAATATCAGTCCATGACATATTGGAAATAAAAAAAAAAAAAACTAGTCCTGTACCAGAGCACATTTAAGAAGCAGTGGTCCAGACAACATTCCTGGATAATTAACAGAACACTAAAAGATGTCTAAGAAAAAACTGTACCAAATTCATTACTATATTTACGACGTGCCCACTTTATAAATCAGGGTTGCTCTGTAAATAATCAGGAAAAAAATTATAGGAAAAGCTTTGACAGAAAAATTCTTCCATTTTATAGACAGAAGGCTTTCTCTGTCATATTTATTTAGTAGTCTATGTATAGGTATATAACATTGTATTATAGTGCATTACATTCATCTGTTTAATTTTATCTTCCCCACTGAATTGAGTTTCTTGAGGTCAGAGACTATTTCTTGCCTCTGTATCATCAGAACCTAGCACAGTATCATAGTGCCTAACAGTTCTTTAAGTTTTCTTTCTTTCCTTTTGTGTGTGTGTGATGGGGGGGGGGGGCACGCAGTATGGGAACAGCAGGTATGCAGTGGACGGGGCTACAGAATGAAAGAAATCAAGACCCCCACCAGTGCCTAAGGTGTTATAGGAATTTAACTATAAACGTTACCTCTCTCTTCATTATAAGTTATTTAATTCTCATAATTCTTTGAGGTAGCTAATAACTTTCACTTCACAGGTGAGGAATTTGAGACTAACACTCAGCAATCTGCTCCAAGTAAAACAACAGAGCCCAGATTTAAACTCTTAACCCAAACATCCATATTCCTTCCTCTCTTCTGAAGCCACTAAAACATTTGCTAAATGAATAAACAAATTAATGTAAGAATTTACTGATATAATTAGATTACTTTTCAGCTACATAAAAACTACTTTGATTTAGAGATTTTATTTAATAAAGCTTATTTAATAAACTGTAAAAGCTCTAAGAGGTAAACCAATTCTAATTCAATAGGTCAGTGATTCTTAATCCTTTTCATCTCATGGCACACATAAATACTAAAATTCTGACAAAAAATAGGTATAATTTTGATTCATTCACAATGAATTACTATTATTGTGTTGGCTGTGTCTTTTTTTTTACTTGACCATCTAAGGAAAAAAAGGTGAGTCCTCCTGACTAAACAGTCAGGTATTGCATGTTATAAAAAAAAATCTTGGAGCACACCAGCTCAAAGTCACTGCAACAAGTTAAATGTGAATATACAATGCCTATGTTTCCACTTCTGTATAGTAGTAGTAAGAAAAAGTATGACCAAAAATGCAACAATCTGATGTATCTCATTTAAATAAAATACTAATTACATTTCATTGTAGATGGCTTTATCTAAGAAGAAATATATACTATTATTTCTTGGTAAAATTATTTAAACTGTTACATTTTATAAACATGTTGCCAATGAAATGATCGGAAGTCTCAGAAGGCTTCTCAATATAAAGTTCATGAGTTACTGGAAACAAATTAGTTAATTCTTCTTATTAGTTTTATAAACTCAAAAACAAACATTAAGTAATTATTAGGACAAGTATTGTAATGAATATCTAATTGAATATAGTCTCAAAAGGCATATAACATCTTTTATATTAAACACCGTTAAATAAATCTTAACTAAATTCCTTTAAGATGCTAGTTTTATAAAGGTTTAAATAAGGCTACTTTATAAATCTTTGCTTTTTCTACCCATATTAGCAACAGGTACATTTAAGAAAGTTTAAAGATAGTGAGAGACACAAAAATTTCCCCAGGACACAAACTGCTAAAATTTTTCGAAATTACAATATAAACATACGTTCATTAAGGGCTCCAAAAGAGAATGATATAGTTCACTGGTTGACCTAATTCCTCTTTGCGTTTCATTTAGTTTTCACATTTCTCACTAATTCCCTAGTGCTTAAGAGGAACATTCAGATGTAATTTTCTTTAATGTTAGAGGCAATACTGATGTAAAAAATTTTACCTGATCTCTATGTTTTTCTGTAGCTCAGTAAAAGTAAATGGCATTTCATCTAGCTCAACTGCTGCAATAAAGATACTGATGCCCCATAATTCCTTTTTCTTCTGAATATAACTTTCCTGAAACCAAACAAAAAGAAAAATTCAAATACTTCATTAAATCATTCACATACTGAATACCATGTTAAAATTCTGTTATATGTAATTTTTATTCAGCATAACAAAAGTTTTTAAATCCTTATGATGGCATATGCTTGAGAATATTTAATTCTATACTAATAACAAACATATTTTATATTTTATGGCAAAAAATACTAGAATCAGAAAGTTAAATTACAACTTACTGTGGAAAACTTAGGAGTCATTCAGTTCTTTAAAGTACATATTTTCATTTTTTCATAATCCAATGAAAGCTAAGTTAAAAAATTTTAGAGTCCATAAAAAACAAACCCACTTTCTATTTGATTATCCTCCTTTAATTCACTCATTTTTTATTAATCTACTGATTCAAGTTATTTTAACACTGTAAAATTCATATCTCGAAAGCCATACCTGCCTTCTTATAAAATAAAAATAAGAATACATACTTCACTTTGTACAAACTAAATGAGATTATATATATAAAGCCCTTAGCATAATATCTAGCATATAATTAGTACTCAATTAATGATGGCTATCATTATCAGAATATTTTTCATCATTAGAATATATACTTTTCCCCCTAAAAATGTATATCACTGTTTAAATATGTTCAGTTTCGTTGGTAAAATTTGGAATAAATTGAAAATAAAAGAAGTATCAAATTATCTGATGTTCTTTTAAACAACTGGAACTATTTGCTTAGCCTTAACTGAGGATTACAATAAAGCTGAAAAGTATGTGATGCAACTTTATATTGTTTTATAATCTCAATTATATAAAAGCTTTAGGAAAATAATTGTTCTGGATCATCAAATTTATAAACAATAAAAAGATTATCAGTCATCAATTTTAAACTTTTCTTTAATTTTAACTACTTGGAAATAATATTTTAAACTTATATTGCAACTATGCACTGACTAGAATGTTTAAATTAAAAGGACTGACAACATCAGTTGTTGATGGAGATATAGAGCAATGGAACACTCAAATATTGCTGGTGAAGACATAAAATGGCACAACCATTTTGGGGAAAAGTTTAGCAAGTCCTTAAAAAGTTAAATATATACTTTTTACCTTTAAAAAATTAAATATATTTATGTTTATATTTTAAATATACTTTTTACATTAAAAAATTAAGTTAAATTTATACTTCCATAACATCTAGCAATTCTACTCCTGGATATTTATACACAAGAGAAATGAAAACTCATACAAAAATACTAACAGCAGCTTCATTCATAAAAGCCAAAAATTGGAAATAACTCAGTATCTAGAAACAGGTAAATAGATAAATTGTAATATGTACACACAATGGATTACCGTTCAACAGTAAAAAAGAGTACTGATGAACACAACATACACAAATCTCAAAATATTTACGCTGAGAAAAAAAAAGCCAGACACAAATCGGTACATACTGTACATTGGGTATGGGTACATTCATTTCATATGAAATTCTAGAAAAGGCAAAACTAACCCTTGATGTCACAAAGTAAATTAGTGGCTTCCTGGGGATAGGTGTAGGGGAACAGATAGAAAGGAGAATGAGAAAACCTCCTGGAGTAATAAAAAATGTCTGTATCTTAAATGGCAGTACTTACATGGTAAGTACATTAGTCAAAACCTTTAAACTGTTCATTTAAAATTGGTTAATGTCAGTATATGTAAATTTCATATACTGAAAAATAGGTAATTTCAGTATGTAAATTATACCTCAATAAATTAGATTTTAAAATTATACTGCATACTATTTCTGAAACTGAGCATAAAAGTATGTACACCTAGCTTAATTGTTAAAATGACTAAGTGTATATTATATTTTAATAAAATGAGTGAATATCAACTTTTGTATGTGTTTATAATAACATGGTCAATTTATCAGAAATTACTGAGATATAAAAGGTAGTTGTCTCTATAATAAATAACCTTTGAATTTTTATGCTTACTTATGTTGTTTTTGGTTAGCTTATGTGCCCTAGGGCCTATTGAACCTAAGTGCTCTCAGTATGCCTGTTTTCAAAAACTTCAGTCTTTTAAAAGTTGGGAAACAAAGTAACTAAGGTTGTTAAAATTGAATGTTTTTTTATTCACTTTTTTTAAAACAGCAAATTATATTAGAATACAGCCAATATAATTCAATACAGACTCATCAGAAATAATAAATAAGACACATTTTTCATTTTCACCAATGACCTTATTAAACAACATATTCACCATTCTGTTCTACTACCTTCTGCCATCTTTCAGGCAACTTCGTAATTACATCTTCCTAAAACTTTTTATCTTTTTGAGCAAAGAATTGTTCCAGGAGTCTTTTGTAGTATTCCAGGGAACTGAAATTTCTTCCATTAAGAGAATTTTGAAAAGACTAAAATAAATGGAAATCCTAAAGTACAATGTCTGGTGAATACGGCAGATGAATCAGAACTTCCCAGATAAGTTCTAATAGTTTTTCCCTGGTCACCAAAGAAACATGCAGTGTTGTGTTATCCTGATGGAAGATTATACATTTTCTATTGACTAATTCTGGACACTGCTTTCAGTTGGTCTAATTAGGAGCAGTACTTGTTGGGATTAATCATTTGGTTTTCCAGAAGGAGCTAATAAATAGAGGACTCCCTTCCAATCCTACCATATACACAACATCACATTCTTTGAGTGAAGACTGGCCTTTGGTATGGTTGGTGGTAGTTCACTTACTTGCCATATGATCTCTTCCCTTCCACATTATTATAAATTATCCACTTTTCATCACCTGTTGCCAAATTTAAGTAGAGAGTCATATGTGGAAATATGGTCAAGATAGTTTTTCTCACTTAACGTATATAGAACCCAAACATTAAAGCCATTAATATAAACAAGGTGGTGCAAATAATTTTCAATGCTCATTTAGATATTTTGAATATGTCAGCTATCTCCTGCATGGTATAACATTGATCGTTCTCAGTTAATGTCTCAATTTGATTGTTATCAACTTCAACTGATCTACCCAACTGTGGAGCATCATCCAGAGAAAAATCACCAGCACAAAATTTCCCAAGCCACTTTGACATGTTCAGTCAGTCACAGCACTTTGTCCATACACTGCACTAATCTTTTTTTTGCATTTCAGTTGCATTTTTACCTTTCTTGAAATAACAAAGCATAACATGCTGAAAATGTTGCTTATTTTCTTCCACCTTCAATATTAAAATGGCTACACAAAAATTCACCAATTTTGATGTTTTTTAAATGCATATTGATAAGACAGCTGTCACAATACAATGTAACAAAATTGTTTCTAGGGAAGAACACTAAATATTTCTTCTAAATCTGAGACCATTAAATAATATTTTAGTTATCTATTTAACTTAGTTCTTTAAAGCAAACCAGATTACAATTGAATGTTATAAAACAAGATAACCCACTCACCAGGAAGTATTTTTGTGTATAAAAAAGGTTTGTAGGCTTTTTTATCTGCCTTCTTTCACTCACAATAAAGCCTATATGGACTCACCATACTATTGTACTCACAATAAAGCCTATATGGACTCACCATACTATTGTATCTATTAACATTTATTCAGTTTAATTGCTGAGTAGCACTCCATTATATGCCACAATTTGTGTATCCATTCCAACAGTTGAATAAACTGTTATAAATAAGGTTACTAACCCTAATTAACTAACTGTAGGTCTTTAAGTAGATGTATATTTC
The DNA here is from genome assembly GCF_021234435.1 of Artibeus jamaicensis. Classification (NCBI taxonomy): domain Eukaryota; kingdom Metazoa; phylum Chordata; class Mammalia; order Chiroptera; family Phyllostomidae; genus Artibeus; species Artibeus jamaicensis. The sequence continues at coordinate 1,278,953 of NW_026521822.1, forward strand.
ATTTTTCTTGGACAAACATCTAGTTGGGAAATAGCTAAATTCTATGTTAAATATAAGTTTAAACTTACAAGAAACTGACAAACTGTATTTCAGCCAAGACGGAGGCGTAGGTAGATACACTTTATCTGCTCACATGACCAAAAGAAGGACAACAAATTTAAAAACAAAAAAATAACCAGAACTACCAGAAAATTGAACTACATGGAAGTACGACAACCAAGGAGTTAAAGAAGAAACATTCATTCAGACCTGTAGTAGGAGCAGAGATAGGCAGCCAGAGTGGAGAGGACTTTCACGTAGGCAACAGCTGGAGGACCTGGGCAGACAAGGTGGTGGCTGGTAGAGCAGGCAGTCCCACATTTGCATGCAGATAAACCGGGAGGAATAACTGGGGAGCAAGACAGACCATGCAACCCAGGGTTCCAGTGTGGGGAAACACAGCCTCAAAAAGTCTTTGACTGAAAAACCTATAGGGGTTGAGGCAGCAGCAGAAACTCCCAGTCTCATAGGAGAATTCACTGGAGAGACCCACAGGGTCCTAGAACCTACACAAGCCCATCCACCTGAGAATCAGCACCAGAAAGGCTAAATTTGCTTGGAGGTAGCAGACGAAGTGACTGACAGAAAACTGAGCTGAACAAGCAGCACTGTTCCCTTAGAACCCTCTGCCACACACAGTGCCACAACACAGGGACATAGGTTGCCCTGTTCTGGTGAATACCTAAGGCCCCACCGTTAAAACCTAACAGATGCCCCAAGACAAAAAAATTATGGCCCAAATGAAAACAACAGATCAAAGCTCCAGAAAAAATACACCTAAGCAATGAAGAGATAGCAACCTATCAGATGCAGACTTCAAAAAACTGGTAATCAGGATGCTCACAGAAATGCTTGAGTACAATATAAAAGTAGAGGAAAATGTGAAGGCTATAAAAAGTGAAAAAAAGGAGTATGTACAGGGAAACAACAGTGATGGGAAGAAAACTGGAACTCAAATCTAACAGTTTGGAGAAGAAAGAAATACACATGCAACCAGAACAGAATGAAAAAACAAGAATTCAAAAAAAAAAAATGAGAGGTTCAGGAACTACCAGGAAAATTTTAACCATTCCAACATCCAAATCATAGGAGTGATGGAGAAGAGGAAGAGCAAGAAATTGAAAAGTTATTTGAACAAATAATGAAGGAAAACTTTCCCAATCTGGCAAAGGAAATACACTTCCAGGAAGTCCAGAAAGCTCAGAGAGTCCCAAAGAAACTTGACCCAAGGAAGCACACACCAAGGCACATCATAATTACATTACCCAACATTAAACACAAGGAGAGAATCTTAGAAGCAGCAAGAGAAAAGGAGACAATTGCCTATAAAGGAGTTCCCATAAGACTGTCAGCTGATTTCTCAAAAGAGACCTTACAGGCAAGAAGGAGATGGATAGAAGTATTCAAAGTCATGAAATGCAAGGACTACATCCGAGATTTCTCTGTCCAGCAAAACTATCATTTAGAATGGAAGGGCAGAAAAAGTGCTTCCCAGATCAGGTCAAGTTAAAGGAATTCATCATCGAGCCTTTATTATATGAAATGTTAAAGAGATTTATCTAAGAAAAATATAAAAAATATGAGCAGTAAAATGACAACAAATTCACAACTATCGACAACTGAAAAAAACAAAAATGAACTAAGCAAACAACTAGAACAGAAACAGAGTCACAGAAAGAGAGATCACATGGAGGGTTATTCGCAGGGAGGGGGAGGGCAGGGAACAGGAGAAAATGTACCAGGAATAAGAAGCATAGATGGTAGGTACAAAACAGACAGGGAAAAGTTTAGAGCAGTATAGGAAATGTAGAAGCCAAAGAACTTGTATGTATAACCCATGGATATAAACAAAGGTGGAAGAATGCTGGTGGGAAGGCAGGTACAGGATGGACAAGAATAGAGGGGAGAAAAAAATGGGACTATTGTAATAACATAATCAATAAAATATATTTAAAGAAAAGAAACTGAAAAACTGTTTTCCAATGTAGCTTCACCATTTTTATTCCCACCAGCAACAAATGAGAGAGTACTAGGTGCTTCATATCCTCACCAGCACTTGTTTTTGTTTTCATAGCTATTCCTTATTATTATTTCTTAGCTAGTATGTGTGTAGCTGTACATTTTCCCAAGGAGTAATGACATTAAGTACTTTTTCAAATCTCACTGAACACCCATATCTCTTCTTTGGTGAAGTGTCTTTTTAAATCTTTGGCCAATTATCTATTCATTTGTCTTACTAAATTGTAAGAGTTATTTATATATTCTAGACTCCAATCCTTTAATAGATGTGTTTTGCAAAAATTTTCACTCAGTCTATGGCTTTTCATTTTCTTAAACAGGATATTTCAAGGAGCTTAAGTTTTTAATTGTGATGAAGCTCACCTTATTAATTTCCTTTCTGTATCACACGTTCAGTGGTATTATCTATGAAATCTCTGTGTAGCCCAAGGTCACAAAGATTTTCTCCTGTGTCATCTTCCATGACTTTAGTTTTATAATTCATTTCAGTTAATTTTTATAAATAGTGTGAGGCAGGGACTGAAGTTCATTTTTTTGCATACAGATATCCAATTACTCCAGCATCAGTTGCTGAAAGGAGTGACCTTCCCTTCTCACTGAATTGCTTTTGCATGTGTGTGTGCAAAGACTTACTATATACATATGAATTCTAATATTTATGGATTTTCTGTTTTGTTCCATTGAAATACTTATCTTTCTTTCACCTACAATATAGCTTTATATGTATTGTTCTTTTTTAATTCAGTTTATTCAAAGGGTCATCTGAATCACTTCTCAGTGGATTCAGATTAAGAAATTAAAGACTAGAGAATCTACAGTTATGTGTCTTTAAAATAATTTCATATTACATTTCTACGATGATGTTCCTAACATGTTGACTGCTGAAATCCTTAACCTCATTACCCCACCAAGAGTTCTGTACTCAACTATTGTACTATCCTATACTCTTGATCTTTATTTTATTGAGAACTTTTCCCCTAAGATCAGGAACAGGACAAGGGTGTCTGCTTTCACCACTCTGTTCAACACTGTATTGGAAGTTCTAGTCAAAGAAATCAGACAAAGAAAAGAAATACAAGGCATCCAAATTGGAAAGGAGGAAGTAAAACTGTTATTGTTTGCAGATAACATGACAGTGTACATTAAAAAAAAAAACCTAGAGGCTCCACCAAAAAACTACTTGACCTAATAAGTGAATTTGGCAAAAGAGAGAGATGCAAAGTCGATATTGAGAATTGATCTACACCAACAATAAAATATCAGAAACAGAAACAAAGAAAATAAATCATATTTACTATAGCAACAAGAAAAACAAAGTACATGGGAATAAGCAACCAAGGAGGTAAAAAGAATTAGACTCAGAAAACCACAGAACACTGAAGAAAGAAATTAAGGAAATACAAATAAATGGAAGCATATACCATGTTCATGGATTGGAGAAATTAGCATAATTAAAATGTCCATACTACCCAAAAGCAATCTACAAATTCAACACAATCCCTATTAAAATACCGATGGCATATCTCACAGATATAGAATATTTCAAAATTTATATGAAACTATAAATTTCCCTGAATTGACTCTGAATAGCCCTGGCAATTTTGAGAAAGAAGAACAAAGTAAGAGGGATAACAATACCTGACATCAAACTAAATTACAAGGCCACTGAAATCAAAACAGTCTAGTACTGGCATAAGGACAGACACATACATCAATGGAACAGAATAGAGAGCCCAGAAATAAACCCATGGTTCTACAGTCAATGTTTGACAGGCAAAGTCCACTTCCCCCAGTGCACAGGTGAATATATAAAGACTGGAGACCAAAAATTATTATGGACATTGAAAACTCAGACGGTAAGGAGAGTGCTTAAGGACAATAGGGTCTCTGGGACGAGTGTGAGAACCAGGGTAGCTGCAGCCCCAGGCCCGGCACCCCCAGGGTCTGCTAGAAGATTCTTGGGAGAGAACCAGGCTGGGCTGTATTAGAGGCCAGGTGCTTGTCTGGAGCGACACAGGGGTGGGGGGAGGAGGTTAGGGGCCCCAGGGCTTGAATAGGAGGAATTGTTCAAAGAGAAAAAAGAGGCAGTCCATGGCTGTTTGGGAAATTCTCTGCAGCAGCCACCTACCTCCTGCACCCCTACCCCACTGTCCCGGGTTGGTGCGCACCCAATCCACGGCCAATAGAGGCCCGCCCGCTCTTACTCCAGAAGCAACAGGACAATGCACACCTGGTCCGCAGCTCAACAGCAGCCCAACTGAGCCCATGCAAAAAGCACTAGGGATGGTGCACACCTAGGCTGAGGTCTGCTGCTGCCTGTCTGCGCTCATACCCGAGACACCAGGGACACAGCACCTCCCACCTGGCCCCTGAGCCCAGAGCCCTGCAGAGCCAACTGCCTCTCTAGAAGGAAGGCAGAAAGGCCCCACAGAGGAGAGCTACAGTCCCTGATAAGACTTGACTCAGTGGGGGTACTGAACTACCCTGGCAGGGGCTCTGAGAGTCCCTAGCATCTAGGACAGCAAAGAGCAAGAAGAGGGTGTGTGAGTTGCCCCTAACTGATGCACCTCAAAGAAAGTACAACTGGTGGACTAAAGGCCTAGGCTGCACACAGAAAGGAACTGAGGAACTGGGCTGGAGGCTGGACAACAGCAAAGAATGCAGCTCAGGAAGGGAGAAAAGCAAAACCAATCCCTCCTCACCCTGAAAGACCAGCCAGAAAGACCAGCAGCAGAACTAACCTGCACAGTTAAAAGCAAGCAGAAGGCATCTTTTTTCAATTCCATCTTCCTTTCTGTCCTTTCTTTCTTTCTTTTTTATTCCTTCTTCCTTCCTTTTTTATTCTCTTTAGTTTTAATTTTTTAAAATTCCTTCTTCCGGTCTTTCCGTCTATCTTTTTTCATTCCTTCTTCCTTACTTCCTTTCCTTTATCCCTTCTTCCTTTCCTTCTCTTATTTTCCCTTCCTTCCTTCCTTCCTTCCCTCCACCTTCCCTTCCCTTCCTTTCCTTTTTTATTCCTTCTCCCTTCCTTCCTCCCTCCTTTTTCCCCCTTTTTCTCACAGGTAAGACAACAATACCTGGAGTGAAAAAAGACCAGAATTAGACCCAAAAAAGGGTCGTCCCAACAACAGAGACAGTGAGATAAATTTCACTTTGCTACTCCAGAGAACTTGCAAGGTGGAAGCAGTGCAAACTGGTACACCTGCTGGAAGAGGAAACATGCCAACAAAGAAATCACCAACAGATAACAATAGAAGAATATGAAGGAGGGAGCAGAAGCAACACTAACCTCAATCCAGGACCGAATTACAACTAAATAGTCGAGAAATTACCCACAACAAACAACTGAACAAGAGCGAGAGAGAATCCTGAAAACCTTGTACATACAGAAGAACCAGCTTCAACACAACCTGCCCACACCAGCATAACAGAATAAAAGACATGGTGCACAAAGTGATCCTCAGTTAAACAGCTGAAGAAAAAGGACCCACCAAAGAAACACCCAACAATAATCAACACCCAAAGACATACAGAGAGCCAAGATAAATAACAGCCCAAGACCAGGAAGCTCAGGAGAATAAGAAGACTTCACCACTGAATGTCACAGGTATTCTACCACAGAAGTTCACACCATAAACCCAGGGAGTCGGAACAGAACAATTTAAGAAGCAGAGGCTAACAAGAAAAGTATCGCAAACCATGGGAAGACAAAGAAACAATCCCCAAATGAAAGGAAAAAAGGAAGCCTAAGAAAGAATGCTAAATGAAATACAGGCAACTCAACTAACAGATACTCAGTTCAAAGCAATGGTTATCAGGAAGCTCAATGAGTGTACAGAGAATTACCAGAAACTACAATGAACTCATTGCCAACTATATATTAGCAAGAAAAAGAAAATAGAAACTATCAACAAGGGCCAAGAGAAAATGAAGAATACAATTTCTGAACTGAAGAACACAGTAGAAGGAATCAAAGCAGGCTTGATGTAGGAGAAAATAAAATCAGTGAGCTGGAGGAGAAAGTAGAAAAAAACCACCCAGAAACAGCAAGAACAGGAATAAAGACACGGAAAGAATAAAAAAGAATTAAGTGAAATGTACAACAACATGAAACGTAATGATATCCGTATAATAGAAATAGCAGAAGGGGAAGAAGAAGAGCAAGGCATACAAAACCTGTTTGAAAAAGTCATGATGGAAAACTTCCCTAATTTGATGAGAGAAAAAGTCACACAAATCCAGAAAACACAGAGAGTCCCAATTAAGAGGAACACAAAGAGGCCCACTTCAAGACACATCATCATTAAAATGGCAAAATTCCAAGAAAAAGAGAGAATCTTAAAGGCACCAAGGGAGAAAAAAGAAGTAACATACAAGGGAGGCCCAATAAGGTTGGCTACTGACTTCTCAATGGAAACACTCCAAGCAAGAAGAGAATGGCAAGAAATATTCCAAGTAATGAGAAACAGAGGCCTACAACCAAGACTACATTACCCAGCAAGGCTCTCAATCAAGATAGAAGGCCAAATAAAGAGCTTCCAAGACAAAAGAAGTCTAAAAGAATATGCTTCCACCAAACCAGCCCTACAAGAAATACTAAAAGGACTGCTTTAAGGAATGAAAAAAAAACAGAAGGAAAGAGAGTAACAATCTATGAAAAAATGCCAAGGAATAAATACCTATCAATAATAACCTTAAATATAAATGGATTAAATGCTCCAATCAAAAGACATAGAACAGCTGAATAAATAAAAAGACATGACCCACAGATATTATGCCTACATGAGACCCACCTAAGGACAAAACATCTACACAGACTAAAAGTGAAAGGCTGGAAACAAATTTTCCAGGCAAACACAAAAAAAAGAAGGCGGGGTAGCAATACTCATATCAGAAAAAAATAGACTTCAAAAAAGGGGGCAAAAAGAAGGCCACTTCATAATACTCATGAGAAGAATCTACCATAAAGACATAAACGTTGTAAATATATATATACCCAACATAGGACCACTCAAATACATGAAGAAAATCTTGGAAGACTTGAAGAAATATATTGAAAGAAACACAAACATTACTAGAAGATTTTAATGCCCCACTGCCAAAAAATGAAGATCTTCCAAACAAAATATCCACAAAGATATTGTGACATTAAACAATACCCTAGATCAAATGGACTTAACTGATACATAGAGAACCTTTTATCCCAAAGAAGCTAAATACACATTCTTTTCAAATGCACATGGAACAATTTCAAAGACAGACCAAATGATAGGACATAAAACAAGTCTTAACAAATTCAAGAAAACTGAAATCATACCAAGCATTTTCTCTGACCACAAGGGACTGAAACCAGAAACCAACCCCAAGGAAAAAGCCCCAAAACACTCAAAATCATGGAGATCAAATAGTATACAATTAGACAATGAATGGGTAAAGAATGAGATTAGGGAAGAAATCAAAAAGTTCCTGGAAATAAGCAAAAATGAATTCACAACAACCCAAAACTTATGGGACACAGCAAAGGCAGTCCTGAGAGGGAACTTCATAGCCATACAGGCCTACCTAAAAAAGATTGAAACATTTCAAAAAAATAACCAAAACCTATGCCTACAAGAACTCGAGGAACAACAACAAAGACAGTCCAGAGCAAGTAGAAGAAGGAAATAACCAAGATCAGAGCAGAATTAAATGACACAGAGATGAAAAGCACAATTCTAAGGATCAATGAATCCAGGAGTTGGTTCTTTGAAAAGATAAAACAAAATAGAAAAGCCTTTAAATAGGCTCATCAAGAAAAGAAGAGAGAGTACACAAATAAACACAATCAGAAATGAAAGAGGAGAGATTATAACTTACAACACCGAAATACAAAGGATTATAAGAAATTATTTTGAAGAACTATATGCCAAAAAAATTGAAAACCTAGGGAAAATGATCAAATTTCTAGAAAAATATAATCGTCCAAAATTCAATGAAGAAGAAGCAGAAAGCCTGAACTGACCAATAGCAGCAGATGAAATTGAAACAGTAATCAAAAAATTCCTGACACACAAAAGCCCTGGACCAGATGGTTTCATAGGAGAGTTCTACAAAGCATTTAAGGAAGAGGTAACCCCTCTCCTTCATAGACTATTCCAAAAAATCCCAAATCATGGAAGACTCCCAAATACTTTTTATGAAGCCAGCATCACCCTAATCTCAAAATCAGATAAAGACATAACAAAGACAGAAAACTTCAGGCCAATATTGCTGATGAACATAGATGCTAAAATCCTCAACAAAATATTGGCAAACTGTATCCAACAATACATTAAAAAAATCATACACCATGACCAAGTGGGATTCATCCAAGGGATGCAAGGATGGTATTCTATTAACAAATCAATAAATGTAATCCATCACATAAAGAAAAGCAAAAACAAAAATCATACGATCATATCAATAGATGCAGAAAAGCATCTGATAAGGTACAGAGCCCATTTATGATTAAAACATTCAGCAAAGTGGCAACAGAGGAAGCATTCCTCAACATTATAAAGGTCATATACAAGAGAACTACAGCCAACATAATACTCAATGGGCAAAAACTAAAAGCTTTCCTACTAAGATCAGGAACAAGACAAGGTTGTCCACTCTCACCACTTCTATTTAACATACATAGTATTGGAAGTCCTAGCCACAGCAATCAGACAAGAAAAGAAAAGAAAAGAAAAGGCATTCAAATCCAAAAGGAGGAAAAAAACTGTCATTGTTTTCAGATGACATGATAGTGTACATAGAAAATCCTATAGACACCACCCCCAAATTGCTAAACCTAATAAATGAATTCAGCAAAACAGCGGGATACAAAGTCTATATCCAGAAATCAAAGGCATTTTTGCATACCAACAATGAAATAGTAGAAGCAGAAATTAAGAAAAAGATCCTACTCAATACAGCAAGAAGAAAAATAAAATACCTAGGAAGAAACCTAACCAAACAGGTAAATGACCTATATGCAAAAAACTACACAACACTGAAGAAAGAAATCAAGGAAGACACAAACAAATGGAAACATATACCGTGTTCATGGATTGGAAGAATTAACATAATCAAAATATCCATACTACCCAAAGCAATTTACACATTCAATGCAATACCTATTAAAGTACCAATGGCATGTTTCACAGACATAGAACAAACACTTCAAAAATTTATATGGAATCATAAATGACCCCGAACAGCAGCTGCAATTTTGAGAAAGAAGAGCAAAGTAGGAGGGATCACAACACCTTATACCAAACTGTATTACAAGGCCACTATAATTAAAACAGGCTGCTACTGACATAAAAACAGGCACATAGACCAATGGAATAGAACAGAGAGCCCAGATATAAACCCAAGTCTCTATGGTCAATTAATATTTGACAAAGGGGGAAGAAGCATAAAATGGAGTAAAAATAGCCTCTTCAACGAATGGTGTTGGGAGATCTGCACAGCTACATGCAAAAAAAAAAAAAAAAAGAAACTCAATCCCCAACTTACACACCATACACAAAAATAAATTCACGGTGAATAAAAGACTCAAATATAATTTGTGACACCATGGAAGTCCTGGAGGAAAACATTAGCAGGAAAATCTCAGACATTCTATGCAGCAACATCTTCACTGATCTGTCCCCTAAAGCAAAGGACATAAAGGAAAGAATAAACAAATGGGACCTCAACAAATTAAAAAGCTTCTGTATGGCTAAAGAAAACAGCATTAAAATGGAAAGAGAACCAACTATATGGGAAAACATACTTGCCGAAGATACGTTGGACAAGGGTTTGATCTCCAAAATACATAAAGAAATCACACAACTCCACTCCAGGAAAACAAAAAACCCAATTAAAAAATGGGCAAAGAACTTGAGCAGACACTTCTTCAAGGAAGATATACAGAGGGCCCAGAGTCATATGAAAAGATGTTTAGCATCACTAGCCATCAGAGAGATGCAAATTAAAACCACAATGAGATACCACTTCACACCAGTCAGAATGGCCATCATAAGCAAATCAACAAACAAGTGTTGGAGAGGATGTGGAGAAAAAGGAACCCTAGTGCACTACGGCTGGGATTGCAGACTGGTGCAACCATTATGGAAAACAGTATGAAATTTTCTCAGAAAACTAAAAATGAAACTGCCTTTTGACCCAGCAATTCCACTGCTAGCATTATATCCTAAGAACCCTGAAACACCAATCCAAAAGAACCTAAGCACCCCAGTGTTCACCGCAGCACGATTTATAATAGCCAAGTGTTGGAAGCAACCTAGGTGCCCATCAGCAAATGAGTGGATCAAAAAACTATGATACATTTACAAAATGCAATTCTACACAGCACAGAGAAAGAAGGAGCTCCTACCCTTTGCGATAGCATGGATGAAACTGGAGAACATTATACCCTTTATGACAGCATGAATGAAACTGGAGCGCTAAGTGAAATAAGCCAGGCAGGGAAAGACAAATACCACATGATCTCACTTTTAACAGGAACCTAACCAACAAAACAAACAAACAAAGAAAATATAACCAAAGACACTGAAGTAGAGAACAGGGGGACAGTGACCAGAGGGGAAAGGGGAGGAAATTTCAGGGGAAAAGGATGAACAGTTTGCAGGAACAAATATAAAGGACACATAGGCAATAACGGCGGGGAGGGTTTCCACCCTTCTACAAGAGGGAGGTGGGGAGAGTTGGGGTGTTGGGCTGGAATGGGGGAAAAGGCAGAAAACTGTACTTGAACAACAACTGAAATAAAAATAAATTTAAAAAAAATATTTGACAAAGGGGGCAGGGACATAAAATGGAGTAAACATAGCCTCTTCAATAAATGATGTTGGAAAGCAACAAACAACAAATGTTGGAGAGGTTGTGGGGAAAAGGGGTCCTTAGTTCACTGTTGGTGGGATTGCAGACTGGTACAACCATTATGGAAAACAGTATGGAATTTTCTCAGAAAAATAAAAATCAACCTGCCTTTTGACCCAGCAATTCCACTGCTGGGATTATATCCTAAGAATCCTAAAACATCGATATCAAAGAACCTATGCAGCACAATGTTCATAGAAGCACAATTTACAACAGCCAAGAGTTGGAAGCAACCTAGGTACTCATCAGTAAATGAATGGATCAGAAAATTGTGGTACATATACACAATGGAATTCTATGCTGCAGAGAGAAAGAAGGAGCTACTACCTTTTGCAACAACATGGATGGAACTGGAAAGCATTATGCTGAGTGAAACAGGCCAAGTGTTGAAAGACAAATACCATATGATCTCACCTTTAACAGGAAGCTAAACAACAAAACAAACAAGCAAGCAGAAAAAAAAAAAACAAAGACACTGAAATAGAGAACAAGGGGATAGTGACCAGAGGGGGAGAAGGAAGGGAAGTTAAGGGGAAAAAGGGGGGAGGGATTTGGAGGAACAAATAGGAAGGACACAGGGATGAGAACTAAGGGGGGTGGAAATGGGAGGGAGGTGGGGAGCAAGGGGCGAGGGAGGCTGGGATGGGAAAAATAGACAAAAAACTGTACTTGAAAAGTAACTAAAAATTAATTTTAAAAAAATAATAAAAATTTTAAAAAAATGATGTTGGGAGAACTGGACAGGTACATGAAAAAAAATGAAAGTAGACCACCAACCACACCACAAACCAGAATAAACTGCAGATGGATAAAAGATGTAAAGACAAGTTGTGACACTATAAAACTGCTAGAGGAAAACATACGCAGAAAAACTCCAGTTACCTTCCACAGCAATATTTTTGTCAATATATCTCCTAGGGCAAGGAGAATTTCTTTCTTCACAAAAGAAAGAATAAACAAATGGAACTACATCAAATTAAAACATTTCTGCCCAACTAAAGAAAACATCAGGAAAATGAGTATGGATGCAACCATATGGGAAAACACATTTGCTAATAACACCTCAGACAAGAATTTAATCTCCTAAATATATAAAGAACCCATATGACTGAACACCAGGAAGACAAACAACAAATTAAAAAATGGGCAAAGGACCTGAACCGACACTTCTCCAAGGAGGATACACAGAGGGCCCAGAGACATATGAAAGGATACTCAGCATCACTAGCCATCAGAGAGAAGCAAATTAAAACCACAATGAGATACCACTTCGCACTTGTCAGAATGGCTGTCATTAACCAAGCAATAAACAACTAGTCCTGGCAAGGATATGGAGAAAAGGGAACCGTAGTACACTATTGGTGGGAATGCAGACTGGTGTAGCCACTGTGGATAACAGTATGGAATTTCCTCCAAAAACTAAAAATGGAACTGCCTTTTCATCCAGTGATCCCACTGCTGGAATTATACCCTAAGACTCCTGAATACCAATTCAAAAGAACCTATGCACCCCAATACTCATAGCAGCTCAGTTCACAATAGCAAATTGCTGAAAACAGCCTAAATGCCTATCAGTAAATGAATGGATCAAAAAACTGTGGTACATATATACAATACTATGCAACAGAAAGAAATAAGGAACTCCTACCCTTCATGACAGCATGGATCAGTGAGGAGAGTATTATACTAAGTGAACCAAGCCAGGCAGTAAAAGACAAATACCATATGAACTCAACTATAAGTGGAACTAAATGAACAAAATAGAACCAGAGACATGGAAATAGGGGGAAAAGGGGGGAAAAAACTGACAATAGCCAGAGAAGGGGTGAGGATATAAGTAGAAAGAAGAGGAAGGGTCTATCTAGTCAAGGAAAATGTGTAAAAAGGATCCATGGACAACAGGGTGGGGATTGGTTGTAGGAGCAGGGTAGGGATAGGCTGGGCAGGGGAGAGCAATGGGGAAAAATTGGGACAACTGTAACTGAACCACAATTTTAAGAAATTAAAACAAAAAGAAAAAGAATCACAATAACTAAAGCCTCAACATTCTTCTTGACATCAAATAATTTCTAATTACTGTATCTTCCATTCCTCCTCAAAATGTCTCTGCATCTTCAATCACATTTCTCTTCCCTTCTGATTTTGACAAATAAGATATTCTCAGGCCCTGGCTGGTGTATCTCAGTGGATTGAGCTCAGGCCTGCGAACCAGAGTATGGCGGTTTGATTCCCAGTCAGGGCACATGCTTGGGTTGCAGGCCAGTTCTCAGCAGGGGACATATGAGATGCAACCATATATTGGTATTTCGCTCCCTCCCTCCCCCTCTAAAGATAAATAAATAAATAAATCCTTATAAACAAACAAATAAATAGGTAAATAAATAGACAAATAAATACATTCTCCTCAACTGTCAGATTAACTCTAATCCCTCCCTGCTTCCCACTTTGGATCACACTGCCTCTCATCTCCTTCAAGACCTAGTTTATTCATTCCTATCTGTCTTTCATAATTTTTCTTAACAGTTGTATTTCTAAGGTTTTTACCTTTGGTCACAAATAAGCTTGCCTCACCTTAAAAATAGGAAGAAAAGTTGGGACTAGTATAACTGAACAAAGAAAATTAATGTTTTCTCCATCCCTGGACATTATCAAGCCACTGTCTTCACTACATATACAAATCTTTTACTCTTCTCACCATCCATACATACACACTCATCACATATAGTCTCACAGTACACACATACTGCATTCACTAAACATATACTGTCACTATACAAGCACTATTCTACTGAAGCTATTCTCTCAGCCTTCAAAAAATCTTTTTTTCATAGAAAAGATAAAAGTAACTATCACTATCACAGATGACATGATACTACAATATAAATACAAAACCAAAAGAATACACCAAAAAATTAACAGAATTAATAAAAAGAATTCAGCAAAGTAGGATACCAAATTAACATTCAGAAACATGTCACATTCCTATACACTACTAATTAACAATCAGAAGGAGAAATGAAGAAACCTAGGATTAAATTTAATCAAGAAGGTGAAAGAACTGTACTCTGAAAACTATAAAACAGTGAAGAAGAAATTGAAGAGAACACAAATAAATGAAAGGGTATACCATACTCATGGGTTAGAATGATTGATATTGTTAAAATGTCCATATCACCCAAAACAATTTACAGATTCAATGCAATCCCTATCAAAACATCAATGTCATTCTTCTCAGAACTAGAAAAACTAATCGTAAAATTTACATGTCATTACAAAGACCCTGAATAGGCAAGCAATCTTGAGAAGGAAGAAAAAAGTTGAAGGTATCACACTCCCTGGCCTCAAACTATACTACATTATCTATAATAATCAAAACAGTATGAAATAGAGAACAGGTGGACAATGTCCAGATGGGAGAGGGGAGGGAATTTCCAGGGGAAGGGGGAAGGATTTACAGGAACTAGTGTAAAGGACACATGGACAACAACTAAGGGGGGGGTGGAAATGGGAGGGAGGTGGGGAGCACTCAGGGGGTGGGCTGGGATGGGAGTAAAAGACAGAAAACTGTACTTGAACAACAATTAAATTAAAATTAAAAAAAAAAGTATGGCACTGGCACAAAAACAGGCATGTAGATCAACAGAATAGAGTCCAGAAATAAACCCTCAGTTATATGATAACCAATCCATGACAAAGAAGATAAAAATATGCACTGGAGTAATGACAGTCTCTTCAACAAGTGATGTTGGGAATGCTCATCAGAAAAATGAAACTGGACCACTCTCTTATATTATATATAAAAATAAACTCAAAATGTGTTAAAGACTTAAACATGAGGCCTAAAGCCAAAAAACTCCTAGAAGAAAACATAAAAAGTAAACTATTTGACATCAGTCTGAGTAGTATCTTTTTTTAAACATTCCCTGAAGCAAGGGAACAAAAGCAAAAATAAATAGGACTATATCAAACTAAAAATCTTCTGCACATGTAAGGAAAACTTTAACAAAACAAAAAGACAACTTACTGAGTGGGAGAATGCATTCACAAATGATATACCTAATAAGGGGTTGATATTCAAAATATATAAGAAATTAATACAACTTGGTAACAAAAAAACTAAACAATCCAACCAAAAATGGACAGAGGACATAAAAAAACATTTCTTAAAAAAGAACAAACATATAAAAAGGCCAGTGAACATATAAAAAGATGTTCAACATCACTAACCATCTGGGAAATATAAATCAAAACCAAAGTGCAATACCACCTCACATCTATCAGAATGGTTATTATCAATAAAAAAAATCAAGTAATATGTGTTGAAGTGGATGTAGAGAAAAGGGAACCCTTATGCATTGTTTGTGAGACTGCAAATTGGTACAGCCCCTATGGAAAACAGAATGGAGATTTCTCAAAAAACTAAAAATAGATACACAATTTGACCCAACAATTCCCCTTCCAATTATTTATCCAAAGAAAACAAGAACACTAATTTTAAAAGATATATGTACCCCTACGTACACTGCAGCATTATTTAAAATAGCCAAGATATGGAAGCAACTGAGATGATTTTAACAAATAAAATGGAGTATTACACAGCAATAAAAAAAGAATAAAATCTTGATATTTTCAACAACATAGATTGATCTAGAGGGGATATTGTGCTAAGTGAAGTCAGGCAGAAAAAGACACATATGTGGAATCAAAAAACAAAACAACCAAAAAAAAAACCAAAACAGAAACATAGAAATAGAGACCAAAGAGATGGTTACCAGAAGGGAGGGAATGGGGAGAACGAGTGAATAGAGCATGGGAAATATTTTCAACAATACTGTGAACTTTACAAGGTGACAGATGATTACTAGAATTAGTGAGGTGATCACACTGTAAGCTATATAATCTTAAATCTGAACACCTGAAACTTATATAACCAATATAAGGTTGTATACCAAATATACTGGGTTAGCCAAAAAGTCCATTTACTTTTTTTCCATAAATTAAAAGACATTTTTCATTTTCACCAATAACTTTATTAATTTGGATATTTTGAGTTATGTCAGCTATCTCCTGCTATTGGCTTCTAGCGGGTAGAGGTCAGGGGTGCTACTAAAAAACTCCTAATACATAAATAGTCCCACAGCAAAGAATTATTTGGCCAAAATGTCAATAGTACCAAGAAACTAACCCTAGCCACTTTTGACATATTCGATCAGTCACAGCACCTTCTCCATACACTGAACAAATCTTTTATTGCTTTTCAGTTGCATTTTTATCTTTCATGAAATAATAAAACATAAGCTGAAAATGTCGCATATTTTCTTCTATTATCAATATAAAAATGGCTGCACAAATATTCACCAATTTTGATGTTTTTTAAATATGACAGCTATCACAATACAATCTAACAAAATCATTTCAAATGAAGTTAAAGAAAACTAAGCACTACTACAGCCATCCTATGAAAAAAACATAACAAACTTTTTGGCCATTCCGATACCTAAATTTTTTTTAAAAGGGTTATTTAAAAAGGTCTCCTTTTGCCCTGGCTGGTGTAGCTCAGCAGATTGAGCATGGGCCTGCGAAGCAAAAGGTTGCCAGTTTGATTCCCAGTCAGGGCACATGCCTGGGTTGCAGGCAAGGTCCTCAGTAGAGGACATATGAGAGGCAACCACACATTGATATTTCTCTCCCACTCTTTCTCCTTTCCTTCCCCTATCTCTAAAAATAAATAAACAAAATATTAAAAAATAAAAATAAAAAAGGTCTCCTTTTCTACTGAATGGCTTTTTTTGGTTTAACCACAAAGGCTTCTATGTCACATCTCACACTCCTACAGTAAAACTTTTTCCCTAGATTTTAAAATACTGCAACATCCTCATTTCTTTTCTTTCTCTCACAACTCCTCAGTGTTTCCTAACTCCAAGGTCTTTTTTTCATCACCTTCTCTTTTCTTCAGTGATCTCATCCACTTCTATAACACCCCTATCACCATCATATAGATTATTCCTACATCTTATCCTGATTTCCAGCCAGCCTGGATGGTCTTTCAAAATCCAGGCCTTATTTTCCAATGGTAATTTAAAATCTAAAATCTGTAGTTGATGTGTTTTCTTGAAAATTTAGATGAGAATTATAAAAAGGGCTCAGACAGCATCTTAAAAAGTGTTAAAATAGAGGAAAAGTAATTCTTCTTACCCAAAGGAATCACCAAAAAGAAATAGTGAAATGTGGAGGGGAAAAAATGGACAAAGGATGAGTAAAACATTTTTCAAAAAGAATAAACAGGACTTTGCAACAAACATATTTGAAATACAAAACAAAAATACTGAACCTCAGAATAATGTCAATGAAGGACATTTTGTTAATATGCATTGAAATCCTTAAGTGTTCAGTTCTATATCTAAGAATTTATCTAATGAAAACTGGAAAGCTGGGTCAAAATTTAGTATAATAGATGTCCAAAGAACTATTGGTAATAGCAAAACAGGGGAAATTGCCTAAACAGAATAGAATGGTTAAGTAAATTATGATAGAGCTACAACTGTAATAATATAAAACCTTTAAAATGTTTAAAAGATTGTTAAGACGTGAAAATACCACATACAATGGAATGGTTAAATAGATTATGACAGAGCTGAAAATAAAATGGTCAAATAAATCATGATGCAGCTATATCATGGAATAATATAAAACCCTTAAAACATTTAAAAGATTATTAAGACATGTGAAAATACCAAAGAGATGTTGAGGGAAAAAACACCAAAATATAAAATTCTGTTTGTTTTTATTCCAATTTTTTTGAAAATTTTTAAAAGGGAAGGTAAAAATATATCAAAATGTTAATTTTTATCTGTAGGTGTGCAGAAATGCAAATGATTTTTATTTTCTTCATTAATCCAAGATCCATTTTTCAAATTACCTACAATTACAAAATAGGGTATTTTAAAAAGTACTAAATTTATATAAAGCAAGAGAGAAAAATCAAGAATAGTCTTGAGAAAAATCTTTAAAATATTAAAACTTTAGTTAGATATATTACAGTTTAAATAAAAATCATCTACGATCAATATTTAGAGAGTCTACCTACTAAACGACCATTTACTTTAGTTCACCTGAACCACCCTAAAGGTAACTATTAATTAGTGAAGGCTTGTCCTTGATGTTTTGCAATGCACTAACTTACAAAAGAGCTCCACCAAGTGGTAACATAAATCATCTCGAAAACATCAGGATCATAAAGATACATCCTTACACTTGGGTCATGAGACTATAATGAGTGATTAGCAATAAAGTTATTATCTATTACAAGTTAAATATATTGCAGGAATATATTAGAGTAATACAGGGAATGAAAGTTGCCTTTCTCTTCTACTCTTGGGTTTCCATATTATATGTATGAAGGAAAGGGATAACTTGCTAATACACCAGAAAATCCCCCTTTCATTTGTATATGAGCTAACAGCAGTTAGTGTTAAAGACATTCTTTGATGTGCTCAGAAGAATTAAAAGGTAAGAGTACACAGCCAAGAAGAGAAATGCAAAAGCTAACCTTACCTGTACTCATCACATTTTTTGATACAACAAGCAGGAGTAAACAACCAGCTGAATCTGCCATCCAGTTACCCAATGGCTTTGTGGGTAAAAAGTTCACTCTGCTCTCAGAAAATATGAGTTACGTAATCAGCAAGTTCAGATTTACCTGGCCCTCAACCCAAGAGATGAGCACCTGGGACTCCCTCTCTTAACATTTATAACAGGGGTGTCAGACTCATTTTCTACCAGGGACCACATCAGCCTCACAATGTAACTACTCTGTAACAGTTAAGCCAGAGCTCCGTGCTGCTGCTTGGTAGAAACAAGTTGCTGGACTGGATAAAACAAGGTGGAGGGTTAGATTTGGCCCACAGGCCTTGTGTTTGCCACCTGTGATTTACAGACTCATTGGATAGACACTTAATTGAACTGGTGATTTACTTGCTTGCTCACTTATACATATCTCAATGAGTCTGTAAGCATCTTGAAAACAGAAGAATTATATCTAATTCACTGCTATATCCCCAGTGTCCAGCACTAACTTGATGTTAAATGTGTTTTTTTAAGCAGCAGCAATAGTCGTACCCCAATATAGAACAGAATGCCTTTTTTGTCTTTTTCTCCCCTTAGTATACTCAGAGAAACAAGCAGCGATTAAGTCAATCACCAGTACAAAGTATAAGGCAAGACTATTGTTTCTGCTATAGTTGCTTCAGTTCTTATCTACACGTTGATAAAAAACTAATGAGTAACAGCAAGAGCAACTTATACAGAATGAAGATGGCAGCCAAGCAGGTGGAGGAAGCTGAGTCCATTTGCTCCTGCTTCCAACTCAGACACTTGGCTGATCTTCCAAAAGATAAAATGGAACATTAAATGGAATCTTAGCTGATATGAAGTTTGGAAGTTGCAAGGAGTACAGAATACACTTCACAACTGGCAATAAGGATATTTTATAGGTGGAAGGAGAAATACCCCAGGAGTGACACCTGCAGCCTCGGAGAATCTGGTCAGATATGACAGCTTTGTAACTCTCTCTGGTCCCAGTGCAGGGAATCCCCAGGCCGGTAGTGATTTAAATATGCAGTAGTCAGGGAAATCCAGGCTGCAAACACAAATGCACAATGAGCAGCACACCCATAGCTGCAGTGGCAAACGCCAACCAGGACAGTGCCAGAGAGAGACAGATACTATCTGCATCTGGGTCAGGTGGAGGAGGCTGGCCATAGCCAGCTGTGACTGTGAAATTCTTGACTGTTAGCATGTACAGAAAATCAGACAGTGACGCAGTGCTAGACTGTAAGTACCCAGAGAAAGTTTTTAAAAGGGAAGCCTAGGTGTGCTGGGCAGGGACCCTGCATGCAGCTGCCCTGCTAGCAAGGGGAAAGAATGGAGGGCATGGTTTGCTCCCACTGAGTGCCGCTGGGCAGGCTGATCATGAAGGTGCAAAGCAGGGGCATTTCTCAGCTTCAGCCCAGTGCAGCCAGCAGGGCAGAGGCTGTGCACCTGAGATTTTTAAAGCCAAACAGAGACCCCTCCCTGGCAGGGGAGATCGAACCTCCAGGAAGGGAAGGTCGCACCCAGCCCCTACCTCCAACAGGAGCAGGGAAGATCTGCAAAATGGACAGGTCATACTCAAGAATCCTGCAGGGTGCATTTCTGAAAGAGAATGACAGCAAGAGGAATGCCTAAAGAGCCTATTTTGAACTTCTCTCAGGGAGACAAAATACACTGATCCCTATGGCCCTATTTCACTGAGGCCAGTGAAGCAGGGAGCTCAGAAAGTGGTGAAGCAAGGGGCAATCAGGGCCCCACCCAGCCTCACAGCTCACAGAGCTGCCCTCAACACCAAGTAGGAGAGAGCTGACACTCTTACCCAGATTGCCAACCCACCACTCCCAGTGAAACAGACACCTAATTAATCAGAAACTATACATCACTGGAAATAAGCTGGGACAGACCAAGATGGGGTGGTACTGTTAGGGGAAATTGATAGCTATTTTAAAATACAGCACAGTGCGTAGGGAGTGACTCGCTATTTTAGAATACAGCACAGCAATTAGAGAGTTGTCTTTACAGCCACTGACTCATTTTTTCTTTTTTTGTTTTTTTAAGATTTTATCTATTTATCTTTAGAGGGGAAGGGAAGGAGAGACAGAGAAATATCAATGTACCGTTGCATCTCGTGTGTCCCCTGCTAGGAACTGGCCTGCAACCCAGGCACGTGCCCTGACTGAAAATCAAACTGCAATGCTTTGGTTCACAGGCCCGCGCTCAATCCGCTGAGCTATACTGGCCAGGGCCTGACTCGTTTTCTTTTAACTTCTTCTAAACCATTTATCGCTTGCATGCCAGAGATAATGCTCCGCTTCTCCTGCTTTCTTGCCAGAAGTAATGGTCTGAAGGACAGGCCCCCCTTGCCCTATAAAAATAACTGCTCCCCCACTGTTCAGGGCCCAGAATTTGGAAACTGGGTCCGTGCGTGTAAAATAAAGTTCCATTCTGTACACCCAAAAGCGGCTGAGTTGTTTTCTGTAACATTTTGGTTCCCTGACTGGGAAAGCACTCATGAGAGGCCTTTGCCTCCAGTGAAGACAGTAGGGGAGTGACCGAGACAGGCCCAGCACTGAAGGGAAGCACACGCCCCAGTGATTTAGGGTGCCAGACACCCCAGGACCCATAGAAGTCATCCTCCAAACCGCTCTTCGACCTGGGCAGGCGGGGTGCAGACTGGAACTATCTGAACCTGAAAAGGCTCCGATCGGTAAGTGCCCTGGGGACCAGAGCCTGAGACCATGCCACCCCCACAATGGAAGGAGAGACTACCTCTCAGGCAGGCAATCAGCTATAAGTCCTCTGGAGGCCAACTGGCCATCTGGAAGGGGAAACGTACCCCCACTAGGTTAGGGCAGTCCTACTTGGGCAGGACTATATAAACTCTTGGATGTTTGTTGGTGTGTTTGTGTGAGTGACTATGTTTGCAGCTCCACGGGTAAAAAGCCTATGGAGCAAGACTGGGCCCCAACCTGCAGTCCCTCAGTCTGTCGTATGGCATAACAGCTGGGAGTTTAACCCAGATTCTATGTGGGCAGCCTTAGCTAAGACAAGATCCAAGTTCCTCGAGAGAGGGGAGGCCAGGCAGGCGAAACTGCCTTTGTTTGTCTGCGTCGTGCTGGGAGGATCACCATAGGCGGGGGACCTTCCACTGTGTTAGACTGCATGCTGCAAAACTTTGATCAGTTCTGCAGCCAGGGTCCAACCATGGAGGCCAGTAAGTTAGAGGTCTTTTGCACCTCTTAGTGGCCGACATTTGGAGTAGGCTGGCCCCCTGAAGGGACGCTGAGTTTAGGAATAATTAGGGCAGTCCACCTCATAGTGTCAGGCAAGCCAGGACACCCTGATCAGTATATTTATATAGACCAGTGGCAGGAGCTGGCACAAGACATGACAAAGTGGTTGCAACAGTGCTTGAAACAGGCACCTAAGTCAGCTGCAGCTACAGGGTCCCGAGGAAAGACCAGCCGCCAGAGTTGCAGTCAGGCACGGTCTTTGTTACACAGGCTCATCAACCCAAAATTTTTCAGAGCGAGCCTGAGGTGGAACCGCCGGTATCTTTTCCTCCTCTGTATGTGGCTGAGGCACAAGGGCCCTCTCAGGCACCAGATACACCACCTCCGTCAGTCTCCCCAGCCCCAGCCTAAGCCAATGCCCCTCTAGCTTCTCCGAATGCCTCCCGGCTGCAGGAATGCAGAAGCCTTCAACTGCCACTCAGGGAGGCGTGGGGTCCACCTCAAATTGGCGCTGATGGCACGGCACTGCCAAGTCCTATTGTAGTATATTATCAGCTGTTCACTACAACTGACCTTCTCAACTGGAAACACCACACTCCCTCCTATTCCAAGAAACCCCAGGTCCTGATAGATCTAATGGAGTCTATCATGCAGACCCACCACCTGACCTGGTACAACTGCAGGCAGCTGCTCCTTACATTGTTCAATACGGAAGAGCCTAGGCACCTAATCCAGGAGGCTCATCGCCACTTAGGGGCAACAGCCCCCATCGAGACCCTAGGCCCAGCCCAGTGGGCCTGGGCAGTGGCCCCAGAAACCAGACCTGACTGGGACCATACCACTGAGAAGGGACGTCCTGCCCTGGTGCGTTACCGGGAGGCACTGCTCTGGAGCATTCAAACGGGGGCTAGGAAGTCCACCAATATGTCTAAAGTGGCTAGTGTCACCCAGAGGCCAGATGAATGCCCAGGCGACTTCCTCAAATGCCTATATGAGGCATACCACATTTATAGCCCTTTTGATCCAGAGAGTCCCTACAACCAGCGAATGATTAATACGGCCTTTGTGTCACAGTCGGCCTTAGACATTCGCAAGAAGCTTCAGAAACTCGAGGGGTTTGCCAGAATAAACATAAGCCAATTGATTGAGATCGATAATAAAATTTATAATAGAGGAAGGAGGACCCTCCCCCAAACCAAGGAGACAGAGAAAAGGGGGAAGGGAAGGGGAGCCGAAGGGTAGAGCTAGACCAATGTGCTTACTACAAGGAAAAGGGCCATTGAAACAGGGAGTGCCCGAATCGCAAAAAAAAAAGGGTTCCAAGGCAGGGGGATCAGGACCTGCGCCCAACATCCTTAACTTGGCCGGACTAGATTCGGACTGAGACAGACCGGGCTCTCTGAATTTAGGCCCCCACGAGCCCATGGTCCAAGTTATAGTGGGGGGCCACAGCCTACCCTTTATGGTTGATACCAGAGCAGAACATTCAGTTGTGACTATCCCTATAGCCCCTCCCTCGGGGCAAGAAATTTCTATTATTGGAGCCACCCAACGCCCCAGTAGCCCCAGAAGTTTCTGCCAGGCCCCCACCATAGAGGTAGGAGGACACACGGTCAGGCACAAGTTCCTCTACTTACCGGAGTACCCCATCACGCTACTGGGGCGGGACTTACTTACAAAGTTGGGGGCACGGGTCACCTTCCAGCCTTCAGGTGAAGCCCACATGCAGGTCCAAGCCCCAAGCATCCTTGCTGTTATCCTCCCGAGGAAAGAAGAGTACAGATTACACCCCTCAGACACAGAGGACACAAGCCAAGACAGGTTAGGGCAAGGACTAAAGGACTTGTTGCAGCGGGACTACCCTGAGGTCTGGGCAGAAGGCAACCCCCCAGGATGGGCAATGAATCAGACTCCTATCATAATAAAACTCAAACTGGGGGCTAGACCTCGGCACCTATGTCAGTATCCTCTGTCCCGAGAAGCCCGACAGGGGATTTCTGGGGTCATCTGCAGACATTTACAAGAGGGGATGTTAGTCCCCTGCCAGTCGCCATGAAATACTCCTTTCCTACCAGTCAGGAAGCCAGATAGCAACGGGTATTGACCAGTCCAAGATTTACAAGCAGTAAACGAGTCAGTTATTACACTCCATCTGGTAGTTCCAAATCTGTATACACTCCTAAGTCAGCTGCCTCCGTCTGCAGCTTGGTTCACCTGCCTCGCCTTGAAGGACGCCTTCTTTTGCATTCCAGTGGCACCTTCGAGTCAGCCTATTTTTGCATTTGAGTGGGAAGACCCCCACACTGGGGTCAAGACACAACTAACCTGGACCAGGCTTCCCCAGGGGTTCAAGAACTCACCCACCCTATTTGGGGAGGCACTAACTAGAGATCTGAAGCCATTCTCAGAGAAGGAGCCCAACCTGATTGTCCTACAGTACGTAGATGACCTGCTTCTAGAGGGCCCAGCCAGAGAACAATGCTGGAGGAGGACTCGAGCCTTGCTGTAGCTACTCGCTGACTGTGGGTACCAAATATCGTGGAAAAAGGCACAAATCTGTCAAGAGCAAATAAAACACTTAGGGTTCCTTATTTCACAAGGGAAGAGAGCCCTAGGGAGCAAAAGAAAGACTGTTATAGCCAAATTCCCGCCCCTCAATACCCGACAGAACTTAGGGAGTTCCTGGGGGCGGCTGGATTTTGTCAAATTTGGATACACGGCTTTGCCTCTATGGCAAGCCCCTCTACCAAGTCTTAAAGGGACCAGATGCCCAGCTTCTAGATTGGGAACAAGAACAAAAGGAGGCCTTCCAGAGAATTAAGAGGCACCTCAGTGAGGCCCCTGCCCTTGGCTTACCAGACCCCGGGAGGTCTTTCGATTTATATATTCATGAAAAAGACAAAATTGCCTTAGGAGTTTTGACCTAGCCCATGGGTCTATGGCAGCGCCCAGTAGCTTACTTGTCTAAGCAGCTAGATAACGTTTGCCGCCGAGTGGCCACCTTGCCTTAGGGCAGTAGCCACTGCGGTAACTCTCCTGCAGGAGGCAGATAAACTAATGCTGGGGCAGGAGATCAGCCTCCACATTCCCCACACAGTAAATAGTCTCCTTGGGGGGCAAGGGCACAGGTGGCTCTCAAACCTCAGATTGACACAATACCAAGGCATTCTGCAGGGGAACCCAAGAGTACAGGTCAAATCTATTAGACGGGTCAATCCTGACACCTATTTGCCGGCAGAGCTTGGAGAACTGGACCATGATTGCCTCGAAGTAACTGAGGAAATCCATGCCAACCGACTGGATCTCCGGACCAGCCCCTGCCTCATCCTGATGCTGTTTACTATACGGATGGCAGTAGCTACACGTCCAACAGGAAGCAAGTAGCAGGATATGCTGTCATAGGCCCCCAGGAGATAGTAGAAGCTAAGGCACTGCCAGCAGGATGGTCAGCACAAAGGGCTGAACTATGGGGACTAATACGAGCCCTGGAACTCGGCCAAAGAAAGGTCGATATTTACACAGACTTTAAGTATGCCTATGCCACCCTCCACAACCATAGCGCTATCTACCAGGAAAGAGGGCTACTGACTGCCTAAGGGAGAGAAATAAAGAATAAACAAGAGATACTTTGGCTATTAGAGGCAGTATGGGCACCTACTTAGGTGGCAGTTATGCACTGCAGAGGACACTCAAAGCCTGATACTGAGGTTGCAAAGGGGAACCAGAGAGTGGACCAAGCCACTAAGGCAGCAGCCATTGGCTTAGAACAAGCTGAAACAACCTCCCTGTTGATAGGCCCCCTCTTAGGCATACAAATCAACCTGTGGGAGTATGCCCCAGCTGAAATAGAGCGGGCGAGACAGGCTGGAGGACAGGAAACTACTGAAGGGAACTGGAGGCTGCCTGACCAGAAAATATATGTGCCTCAGGGGCGGGCAAGCAAGCAATCTAGTGAGGCAGTGTCACAGCCTCACTCATATGGGCAAGACGTCCCTAGAACACTTGTTAAAAAGGTACTTTTACTTTCCTAATCTGGCTGTGCTCTACACTTCTACAGTGATGCAGCGTGTTACGTGAGCCAGGAACAATGCAGCAGGTCACCCAGGAATAAAGCCGGGAATACAATACTCAGGGAGGCAGTCGTTTGAGGATTTGCAGGTAGACTTTACTGAAATCAGACCCAGCCTAGGGTATAAATACCTCTTTTCATTTGCACCTTTTCCGGGTGGATAGAAACCTTCCCCACCCGGATCGAGAAAAGCCGAGAAGTCACCAGAGCTCTAATGAAAGAAATCATCCCATGGTATGGTTTGCCCCTGACTATTGGGAGTGACGATGGCCCAGCATTCATTTCTAACATAGTACAGGAAGTGGCAAAGCTCTTCCACATCACTTGGAAACTACACACTGCATACCGACTGCAGAACTCGGGAAAAGTAGAGTGCATGAACTGGTCTCTCAAAGAAACTCTAGCTAAGTTTCACCAGGAGACTGGATTGCCTTGGACTGATGTGTTGCCGATGGCACTACGCAGGGTTAGGAATGCTCCTAACCCTTCAGGCTATACCCCAGATGAGTTAGTTTTTGGGAGGCCTCCTCCATCCTTGGGATAGATAAAGTGGGGAGCATGTTGTGGGGGGGAGTTAGGGCAGACTCAGTACTACCTCCAGAGGCTAGGAGAGACCCTAGAAAAGATAAGCCAGGCCGGACTGAGCCAAGGGCTACAACCCCGTGGGGGCCAGTGCACTCTATTAAGCCAGGAAATTATGTATGGGTAAAAGACTGGAAAAAGGAACCACTTCAGCCGGTATGGACCAGGCCCCACCTAGTACTACTAACTACCCCAACTGGCCTCGAAGTTGGAGGTGTTGCCCCTTGGATCCATTACAGCCAAGCCAAGAAAGCAGCTGAGCCAGTCCAGGTCTCGGGGCCCCCTGATGAGCAGCAGAGAGTGCCAGCCCTAAGAATCCAGCGACAGCAGGGAGGAACTGGGACATCAGAGAAGACCCTCACACTCACTGCTGTTCCAGGAGAAGCTCCGGAGGGCTGACAAAGACCTAGAGCCGCCAGCAGACTCTAACGCATGGATCACTGTTCCTGGAAATACCTGGCCCTTGTTGCACCATCGTGGTGATCCTGGGAACTGGACTGGTGACTCTAGCCCCCCTCAGGATGGAATCTTGGGGAACAGGCCACTCTTGGAGCAGCCTCTGTGTTGTCTGTATTTTTGGATACTTAATATGTTTTGTCTAGTTTGCTCAGCCCTTCTTAGCTCCAGTTTGCAGATGCGGCACACCAGGAGAAAGTGTGAGGATAGGAGGTGGCATAATATCCCGGTAAATACCGCCAACAAGCTTTATGTCAAGCACCTCCATGTCCTCAGACTGTGTTAAAGGCTCAACGCTTTGTAGCTGGGGAGGGAAACTATATCGGACAGGTATTATGGTCGGGAGTTTAGGATATCAGAGCTGATGGTGCACATCTCATGGGCCCCCAGGTAGACAGGTCTGCTGGAACTACTATCCACAGCTAAGCAGCCTAAACCAAGCAGAGTTTGAAGTGGCCAGGAAAGAGGCAGTAAAAGAAGTAGCAAACCATGTTAAACAAGTAAAGGTGGAGTACCGAGGCGCCAATCTCACTGCATTCCAGGAGGTACTGCAGAAGATAAACCCAGCAGTACAGGTTCAGCATCTAGTAGAAAACATCTACTCAGTCTACCAAGCCTCCAGCAACTCTACCCAGGGATGTTGGATATGCTTACCCCTCAGAGAAAGAGGGTATATTGGGACTCTGGTCCCCCGGGGGTGGAACCATACAAGATCTACGCCAGTTAATCAGACTGCTGTCCTAGGTCCAGTAGCATCTAGAGTTTTCTTAGATGCAAAAGAGAGTAACCTTACCTGTCTAACAGCTGATAAAACCTCCCCAGCTGGAAATGATATAGGCTCCCTTAATCCCCGGCTTTGTTCTAGCCAGCTCCGCATTCCCAATGGCAGCTTTTGTACAGAACCAGGCCTATTCCTTCTAATGTGGACAAGCAGCTTATAAGTGTCTCCCCGCAAATTGGACCGGAATATGTTTAGAAGTTTTCCCAGCACCTAGTGTGAGTGTGCAGACCCACGAGAAATGACAAAGCTACTCATAAAAGAGAGAGGAAGGTCCACCGGAGTTAAGAGAGGGGCAGCACTAGCTGCTATTGCAGGGGTAGGAATAGCTATAGGAGCTGGAACAGGTATTGGAGCTCTAGGTATGTCTGCAACCTCCTATTATAAGCTCTCAGCTCAACTAAATGATGACATGGATAAGGTAACAGACTCTCTCACTACCATACAACAGCAAATCAACTCCCTGGCAGAAGTCACTCTTCAGAACAGACAAGCACTAGACCTCCTCACCGCAGAGAGAGGAGGAACTTGTACATTCCTAGGTGAAGAGTGCTGTTATTATGCAAACCAGTCAGGAATTATTGCAAAAAAGGTTAAAAAAATCCGAGAGAAAATAAACCACCATACTAAAGAAGCAGGTGGAGAGGGGTGGCAGAACTGGAGAATAAACCCTCAAGCCTGGCTCCAATGGTTGCTCCCCTTCCTGGGACAAAATCATCATTTTCTTAGGCCTGAGTTTTGGCCCCTGTATACTACGGACCATAGTCCAGAATCTAGAAGCCACAGTAACTCGCAGGACAAGAGCCAAGATCCTGTCCCTCCAGAGACATCATTAACAGAAAATCCCCCAAGATATATAGGCCAGCCTTATAGTGATGCTAGACCAGCTAACAGTGCTATCAAGCATAAAAAGGGGGGGAATGTTAGGGGAAATTGATAGCTATTTTAAAATACAGCACAATGT
This sequence comes from Artibeus jamaicensis, assembly GCF_021234435.1. Lineage (NCBI taxonomy): Eukaryota > Metazoa > Chordata > Mammalia > Chiroptera > Phyllostomidae > Artibeus > Artibeus jamaicensis. Next base: position 1,307,575 of record NW_026521822.1, read on the forward strand.
GTAGGGAGTGACTCGCTATTTTAGAATACAGCACAGCAATTAGGAAATTGTCTTTAGAGCCACTGACTCATTTTCTTTTAACTTCTTATAAACCATTTATCGCTTGCATGCCAGAGATAATGCTCCGCTTCTCTTGCTTTCTTGCCAGAAGTAATGGTCCGAAGGATGGGCCCCCCTTGCCCTATAAAAATAACTGCTCCCCCACTGTTCAGGGCCCAGAATTTGGAGACTGACTCCTCTGGGTCTGTGTGCGTAAAATAAAGTTCCACTCTGTACACCTGAAAGCAGCTGAGTTGTTTACTGTAACAGTACAGAGGCAGACATAACACACTCTTGATTTCCCCAGAAAACTGAACAGTACCACCCAGGGAGACCCAGAGGTCCCACCCTCCTTACCACAACAGAAGCCCCCTCTAGAGGCAGGGAAGGTGATACAGGTGGTGTTGTCAGTAGTTGGTCAACTCACACTCAACCCTTGAGCTAATAAAAAAACAAGCAGATCCAGAAAGAAGTCAGAAGGCAAACACCACATGATTGAGATGAATTTCACCATGCTCTTCTTCAGAATTTGGAATTTTTTCTTCCTTTCACATAACCTCTTAATATTTCTTCTTTTGCTTCTATTGTATTCCAACTAATTCACTACTCTTTGTCTTTTATCTTTTATTTTGTTTATACAGATCTTATATTATTTTTTATTTTATTATTTCAAATCTCACATTGTACCCTTCCCTTGTCTTACTCCATTTTGCACCATTCCTACCCTTTCTTATTTTAGTTGTAAATTTTATTTTCTCCCACACTATGCCCTTTCCCCATTCCTTATCCTTACTGTTTCTCCTTCCTCTATCCCCTCAAAAGCATTTCTCCTCCCTTTAGTCAGCTCACATTCTTTTTCTCCCTCTTACGATATTATTTCCTTTCCACCTTTATAAATTGAGGCTTGTTTGGCATGGGTATTATGGTTACTACTGTTCTTCTTCAATAGTGTTCCTATATGTTCACTACTTTTAGTACTTCAGATCTGATGTTACTCTTCCCCCATCTTACTCTATTTTTGCCTTCCTCCTGCCCTTGCTTATTTGAGATAGGAATTTTACTTTTTTCCCCTTTCTTAGCCTAGATTCTATTCTATAAACATTATTTTTCATCCCATCTTCTCAAAATTACTTTTCATTACTGTAGGCATTTCAAATTCTCTTTTTTGTATAATATTCTTAATCCCTTTCTGCCTTTATTAATCTTTGCTCAGCTGTCATTCTAATTGATCCTACAGTGGTTTTTCTGCAATTTTGTTCCCTTTGTTTGGTTCACTACCATTTTAATTTTATTTCAAACCTCATATTATACTCTTCCCTTTTCTTACTCCATTTTGCCATTGTCCTTCCCTGTTTTACTTATGTTTTAAATTTTATTCTCTCCCTTTCTTTGCTTTGATACTATTCCCTACTCTTATTATTTCTCCTCCCTCTTCCCATTCAAAATCACTTTTCTCTCCTTTAGTCATCTCATATTCCCTTTTTCCTATCTGATAATATTCTTTTTTCTCTTTATTTTTATTATTTTTAAATTTTATTTAGTTATTTTACAAGTACAGTTTTTTTTTGTCTATTTCTCCCATCCCAGCCTCCCCCGCCCCTTGCTCCCCACCTCCCTCCCATTTCCACCCCCCTTAGTTCTCGTCCCTGTGTCCTTCCTATTTGTTCCTCGAAATCCCTCCCCCTTTTTCCCCTTAACTTCCCTTCCTTCTCCCCACTGGTCGCTGTCCCCTTGTTCTCTATTTCAGTCTTTGTTTTTTTTCTGCTTGCTTGTTTTGTTGTTTAGCTTCCTGTTAAAGGTGAGATCATATGGTATTTGTCTTTCAACACTTGGCCTATTTCACTCAGCATAATGCTTTCCAGTTCCATCCATGTTGTTGCAAAGGGTAGGAGCTCCTTCTTTCTCTCTGCTGCATAGAATTCCATTGTGTATATGTACCACAATTTTTTGATCCATTCATTTACTGATGGGCACCCAGGTTGCTTCCAACTCTTGGCTATTGTAAATTGTGCTGCTATGAACATTGTGCTGCATAGGTTCTTTGATATTGATGTTTTAGGATTCTTAGGATATAATCCCAGCAGTGGAATTGCTGGGTCAAAAGGCAGGTTGATTTTTATTTTTCTGAGAAAATTCCATACTGTTTTCCATAATGGTTGTACCAGTCTGCAATCCCACCAACAGTGAACTAAGGACCCCTTTTCCCCACAACCTCTCCAACATTTGTTGTTTGTTGCTTTGTTTATGATAGCCATCCTGACTGGTGTAAAGTGGTATCTCATTGTGGTTTTACTTTGCATCTCTCTGATAGCTAATGATATTGAGCATCTCTTCATGTGTCTCTGGATGTTCTGTATGTCCTCCTTGGAGAAGTGTCTGTTCAAGTCCTTTTCCCATTTTTTAATTGGGTTCGATGTCTTCCTAGAGTGGAGTCCTGTAAGTTCTTTGTATATTTTGGAGATTAAACCTTTGTCTGAGGTATCATTGGCAAATATGTTTTCCCATACAGTTGGTTGTCTTTTTAATTCAATACTGTTTTCTTTAGCCACACAGAAGCTTTTTATTTTGATGAGATCCCATTTGTTTATTCTTTCCTTTATATTCCTTGCTCTAGGGGACATATCAGTAAAAATGTTGCTGTGTGAAATATCTGAGATTTTCTTGCCGATGTTCTCCTCTAGGACTTTAATGGTGTCACGGCTTATATTTAAGTCTTTTAGCCACCTTGAATTTATTTTGGTATATGGTGTAAGTTGGTGCTCAAGTTTCATTTTTTTGCATGTTGCTGTCCAGTTCTCCCTGCACCATTTGTTGAAGAGGCTATCTTTACTCCATTTTATGTTACTGCCCCCTTTGTCAAAGATTAATTGACTGTAGAGAGTTGGGTTTATTTCTGGGCTCTCTGTTCTGTTCCATTGGTCTATGTGCCTGTTTTTTATGCCAGTACCAGGCTGTTTTGAGTACAGTGGCCTTGTAATACAGTTTGATATCAGGTATTGTGATTTCTCCTACTTTGTTCTTCTTTGTCAAAAGTGCAGCTGCTATTTGGGGTTGTTTATGGTTCTATATAAACTTTTGAAGTCTTTGTTTTATGTCTGTGAAATATGCCATTGGTACTTTAATAGGTATTGCATTGAATCTGTAAATTGCTTTGGGTAGTATGGACATTTTGATGATGTTCATTCTTCCAATCCATGAACATGGTATATGTTTCCATTTGTTTGTGTCTTCCTTGATTTCGTTCTTCAGTGTTGTGTAGTTTTCTGCATACAGGTCTTTTACCTCCTTGGTTAGGTTTATTCCCAGATATTTTATTTTTGTTTTTGCTATATCTAATGGGATTTTTTTCCTTGATTTCTGCGTCTGCTGTTTCGTTGTTGGTATACAAAAATGCCTTTGATTTCTGGATATTGACTTTGTAACCCGCTGTTTTGCCAAATTCATTAATTAGTTCAAGCAGTTTTTGGGTAGAGTCTATAGGATTTTCCATGTACACTATCATGTCATCTGCAAACAGTGACAGTTTTGCTTCCTCCATTCCTATTTGGATGCCTTTTATTTCCTTTTCTTGCCTGATCGCTGTGGCTAAAACTTCCAATACTATATTGAATAGAAGTGGTGAAAGTGGACATCCTTGTCTTGTTCCTGATCTTAGTGGAAAAGCTTTTAGTTTTTACCCATTGAGTATGATGATATTGGCTGTAGGTCTCTCATATATGGCCTTTATTATACTGAGAAATGCTCCCTGTATTCCCACTTTGCTGAGTGTTTTTATCATAAATGGGTGTTGGACCTTATTGAAAGCTTTTTCTGCATCTATTGATATGATCATGTGGTTTTTGTCTTTGCTTTTGTTTATGTGATATATTACATTTACTGATTTGCGAATATTGAACCATCCTTGCATCCCTGGGATGAATCCCACTTGGTCATGGTGTATGATCTTTTGGATATATTGTTGGATGCGATTTTTCCAATATTTTGTTGAGGATTTTAGCATCTATGTTCATCAGCGATATTGGCCTGAAGTTTTCTTTCTTTGTTGTGTCTCTATCTGGTTTTGGAATTAGGATGATGCTGGCTTCATAAAAAGAATTTGGGAGTTTTCTATCCTTCTGGATTTTTTGGAATAGCTTGTGGAGAATAGGGGTTAGCTCTTCCTTAAATGCTTTGTAGAATTCTCCTGTGAAACCATCTGGTCCAGGACTTTTGTGTGATGGGAGTTTTTTGATTACTGCTTCAATTTCTTTTGCTGTTATTGGTGTATTTAGATTTTCTGCTTCTTTTTCACTGAGTTTTGGAATATTATATCCTATTTGATAATATTCTTAATCTCTACCTTTATTAATCTTTGCTCAATCACTGTTAATATAGCTGATATGGTAGGGGGATATTTTTGCTGCTGTGGGTTTGGTTTTTCTGGTAATTTTCCTTTGTTTACCAGCACCTTTACAACAGCATACAAGACAGTGGGAGTTGTGATTACCAGTCTTCCAGTTGGAAGAGAGAACCCACCAAAAAATGAGTCACCAATAATTAAAGCCCAAGTACACATAAACTGAATAAAGAGCATTCCTAGAGCATCCAAGAGACTGCACCAAAAAGACTGCACCACTGAGTCCCACAAAACTACCAAGGAAGTCTGCTACCAGGAAGACAAAAGGCAAAACAGAACAATCAGAGAAGCAGAAATAAAAACAAAAGGTCACGTAAACTGATGTGACAAAAAAAAAAAATCAAAAGGAGTGGAGAAATCCCCACAAAAATAGCCAAATGAAATTAAGGCAAGCAATATACCAGACAGAATTCAAAATAATGGTTATAAGGATGCTCTAGGAACTCAGTGAGAACTACAAGGAATTTAGTGGGAACTATACAGCAGTACAAAAAAAGGACATAGAAACTATGCACAAGAAACAAGAAAAGATGAAGAATACAATATCTGAAATGAAAAATACACTAGAAGGAATTAAAAGCAGGCTAGATGAAGCGGAGATCCAAATTAGCAAGAGGGAAGACAAGGTAGAGAGATATACCCACTCAAAGCAACAAAACAAAAAAAAACTTAAAAAGAACAAGGATAGTTTAAGGGAGCTTCACGATAACATAAAACATAACAACATTCACATCATAGGAATATCAGAAGGAGAAGAAATGGAGCAAGGGACAGAAAACCAGTTTGAAAAAATGATGACACTTCCAGTCAAGAGGACAGCATAGACAGACATGGCTCACCTCCTCCCACAACCACATCACAATTACAACTATAATATAGAACAACCATCACTCACAACCATCAGAAATTGATTTTAATGTAAATCTAACTACTACAGAATTAAAGAAACTGCATCCATCCAGGCTGGTAGAAGGGGTGCAAATGTGAAATGGGGTGGTCTCTTTATCCCACCTGTGCTAGATAAAAATTCAGGAGGGATATCTTGGGAGTGGAGTCCCTGCCCCACACCAGGACCCCCCCCACCAGGTTCCAATGCCAGGAAAACAAATCCCACAACTTCTCACTGCAAAAACCAGAGGGAATTGAGTCAGAAGAAGAACTGCTGGAGCCCCAAGCAGTTCCTCTTAAAGAACCCACACATGGACTCACCTACTCAAACTCACTCCCTCTGAGCTCCAGCACCAAGGTAGCTATTTGAAAGGCACCAGTATCATACAAGGAGAAACTGAACTGTCTGGTATCAAGGCAAGCAGAGGCCATTGTCCCTTTTCTTAACACTTCCTACACATAGCCCACAAGTAGCTGCCATATCTCAGACTCCATCCACCTGGCTAACACAGTTTAACCCACCTCAGAGATCCCCAGAGACTCTTCCCCACCCAACTTATACCCTCACCCAAGCTGCTTTTCCATATAAATGGCTGGTTTTCCCTCATGTTTCACAGCCTCCTAAATCTGCTGGCCTCAGGAGCCCCAGGATTTGGCACTAGCAGCAGCCAGCCTAGATGCACAGCTTGGTTTCCACAGGGAAATGCCAAGTCCAGAACAAGCAGCAAGTAGGGACTGAACTTAGCCTGCACCTCCTGGGACATCCCATGGCAAGCACATCCAATGGAGAGCTACAGACCACATTGGAGCACCACCACCCTGCCCCTGCACAGCTGAAACTCAATGGAAGGCAGAGGTTGAAGGTCAGTGATCACAGCCAATCCTTATAGCTGCCTGGCCTGGTTAAATCCCTCCCATTGATGTGCCAAGAGCAACCAAGGATCAATACAAGAGCAGGTTATACTCAGCACACATGAAGGGCATACCTCGAAGACCCAACTTGGGTGATGGTGGAGGGTGTACCACTGGAAACTATAGGACACCTACTACGTTAGGCCACAAAACCAAGACACAGAGTCAAAGCAGCTCTACCTAATACACAGAAATAAACACAGGAGGCTGCCAAAATGAGGAGAGAAAAAAACATGGCCCAAATGAAAGAAAAGATCAAAACTCCAGATAAAGAGCTCAATGAAGTGGAGATAAGCAATCTAGCATATGCAGAGTTCAAAACACTGGTTACAAAGATGCTCAAGGAACTTAGTGAGGATATCAACAGCATAAAAAAGATTTAGTCAGAAACAAAGGATATAGTAATTGAAATAAAGAACAATGTACAGGGAGCCCTGGCTGGTGTAGCTCAGTGGATTGAGTGCAGGCCTGCGAACCAGACAATCGCAGTTCGATTCCTAGTCAGGGCACATGCCTAGGTTGCAGACCAGTTCCCTGAAGGCCAGTTCCCAGCAGGGGACACACGAAAGACAACCATACATTGATGTTTCTCTCCCTCTCTCCTTCCCTTCCCCTCTAAAGATAAATAAATAAAATATTTTAAAAAAACAATCTACAGGGAAATAACAGTACAGTGAATGAAGCCAAGAATCAAATTAATTATTTGGAACATAAGGAAGAAAAGAACAGCCCATTAGAACAAGAAGAAAAAAAGATCTGTAAGGTAAGCACAGGCAGTCTGGCTTCCTCACCCAAATGTCTGGGCAACCAAGAAAAACAATTTCCTATAACCTTAAAAATAGGCCTGATAAGCAGTGTTCTTATAGCTTTGAGACTAGGTCTGATAAACTATTCCCATAGCCTTGCATGAGCCCACATCATAATATGAAACTCTGTTGCATAATATCTTTTGGTACCCTGCCAGCTTTGTCTGTATTTAGTATAAAAGGGAATTAGGAGTTTTCCACTGAGAAAGAGGGGACAGGTAACATATAAAGACATGCAGAAATACACAGGGGGACACACAGCTTGCAGCATGAGTGGATCATCCACCCTTAAATAAAGACATGTCACACATCCCAACAGCTCCATAATACTCTTCTGTCTGCCCAAATCCTGTAAACCTGTCTGGCCTTAAACAGTCACAGTACAATTGACATAGTCAGTAGCATTCATTGCCAAACAGTATGGAAGAGCCTCCCAGGTCCCTAGAGGGGAGCCTGGCAGAGTGGCCAGTCACTGGGATATGGCACCCAGCGGAGAGCCTCCTGGCATTGGGGGCCCCACCCAGGGAGTGGCCTGATGTCAGTGGTATACCTGACACACTGGAGAAAGCCCTGCAGGTAGTTGGGGAGACTCTGGAGCAGCCCAGTGCAGGTGTAGCCAGTGGGTCCCTGGGCTGTGTGTTTCTTTCAGTTTTGCAAAGAAAACAACAAACTGTGCTTCAAGACACAGTAAATTCTGAGAGTCCTAAGAGGGAGCGGAAGCCCTGAAGGCTGAAGAAGAGACTGCACTTCCTGACGTGGCAAAGTTACGCAAACACCAAGGCAGAAAGAAAGCCTTGAAGGCTTAAATCTGCGCTCTGACAAACAAAAAACAAAACAAAAAAACACCTCCAAGCAGTAGAGCTGCAGTAATCCACCTCCCCGTTTGCAGTTAGCAATTCAGGGGAAAAAGTAGGGGTGGGGGGAGAAACAGATCCCTGTAGGCCCACCCAGTAACAATATAAAAAGTGAAATCACCACAGCCTATGGCGCCTGGGAAAGAGTTTGGATCTGGGTGGCCCAGGGTCTCCTTTCCCTCCCCTGACATACAGTTGCAGAAAACTACTGGGCCAGAAGACTGTGGCCTGGGACAGGTGCTCTAGTAGTAGCAGCAGTGCCAGCATGGGGAAAGCTCTACTCTGAGTATCCTGATAAAGAGGCAGAGACCCCCACCAAGGGTGAGTAGCATGAGCTGCTGCGCCTGCTGCCAAAACCAAGCATGGAGCCTAGCATTTGTGGGCATGGGGGGGTGCTCAAGAGGTGGGTGTTTGGCCTGGGGCAGTGGGGCTGCTGACTACAGTGCCACCCAGGGATGCTGCAAAACAGTGTGCTGAAGCTAGCACAAAACATAGAAGTGGGTTGTGATGGCAAAGCAGGTGCTGGCGCCCAGAGCCACAGACACTACAGTGGCTGGAGCCAGGGAAACCTCAGAGGCCAAAGTCACAGAAACTGTAGCAAAGCAGCCAAAGGTACTGAAACAACAAAAGAGAGGGACAATGTCTTAAGTTCCCTCTATTTCAAAGTAAAGAGTGACCCTATGTAGTTGCAAGCTAAACAAGGGTTCCTGCAGCCCCAAAGAAAAAAGGCATCCAAAAATGTTGGGACACAAACCCTGGTTGTGACTGGGAGTAGATCAAATTCAAGGAGTTCATCATCATCAAGCCCTTATTATATGAAATGTTAAAGGGACTTACCTAAGAAAAGTAAGTTAAAAAAACATGAACAGTGAAAGGACAGCAAACTCACAGTTATTAACAACCACACCTAAAACAAAAGCAAACTAAGGACAGCTAGATCAGGAGCAGAACCATAGAAATGAAGATCACATGGAGGGTTAGCAACAGGAGAGTGGGAGGAGGAGAAGGGGGGAGAAGGTACAGAAAATAAGTAGCATAGATGGTAGGTAGAAAATAGATAGGGGGGAGGGCAAGAATAGTATGGGAAATATAGAATCTAAAGAACTTGAGACACGTGGTCATAAACTAAAGGGGGATGAATGGTGGGGGAGGGGGTGTGCAGGGTGGAGGCGAATGAAGGGGGGAAATAGAAAAACTGTAATGGCATAATCAACAAAATATATTTTAAAATAAATAAAAATAAATTTAAATTATAAAAAATGCCAAAAAAACCATCTGGGCAGAGACCAGAAGGGCAACTGGCCCCCCATGAGCATATTGTTTAAATGTCCCCCATTCCCAAGTGTCAGCTTTTAAAGGATATTTTGGCATCAGGCCACTCCCTGGGTGGGGTCCTGTTCAGTTGCTATCCACACAAAGGGAGATGGCAGTTAAATCGACAAAATCTGCCTTAATACTAAAATAACTCAACATAGCCAATAAACAGAACTGTGCCCTACATGGCTCCTGGCTGCAAATGAAACACCGCCCCTGAGTGTTCGCACAAATAGTTGCCTGGTGTATCAAAAACTAACATTATAAATCTCTACATAACATGCAAGTAAATAAATAATCATACATAGGCCGTTATAAAGGCAGGCCCTATGGCAAAACCTACAAAAAACAGGCCACCAAAAACACATAACTGTATATCCTGTAAACTGTGGATTCTACCCCTAAACTGGACAAACGCTTAAAAACTGTCCTCCAAACTCCCAATAAAACAAGGAACAAAAAAGGCCCAGTTTCGGTGGAAGCCTTGCTCCACCAGACTGTTGTTCCAATTCAGCTGCAAATACAAACAATGCAGATACAAAAATACTTTATTAAAACTAGGCATAAAAAAGCAAAGAAATATTCTTTTTGCCTGCTCCTGAGGGCCTGGAGCAAAGGCAAACGACCACTTGGACATGGTGTTGAGAAATAAAAGCCTCCCCCCAAGCACTAGGTAGCTTTTAGTGACCCCTAGAGGACAAAACATTTTTTAAAAGCTTACAAATAATGCTCTAAATGATCAAGACATAGCCCCCAATCTTAAAAATGACATATTCAAAGCCAGCAGACCATGAAATGCTTCTTTGTGGCACCTTTATAATATCTCTATGGCCCATTATAAGTTCTCCACTGGTACTGCAAATAAATGCAAAGCCCCTAGTTAAGGTATAAAAAGTATGGTATTTGCACCCAAAAAGGCCCCTTCTGCCAGCCACTATCTTGTCACCAGACCAAAAACATACTTATATATTGCCTGAGAGTCATAATGGGCCATTATTGGTGCCTATAACTGCTTTGTCTCTTCATCCCCAGAATGTAGTGAACTAAATACATACCTATGCCTCAATGGCTAACCAATCAGCATGCTAAGCCTGCACTGAAATCCCCCTGAGCATGTCTGCCAGCCTCCCGTGGCGTATCTCTTCTGCTTCTGTTTCAAATTAGACTTGGCTTCAAAATCATTAAAACAGTAAACATCCCCTGTAAAATAAAGCCGAGACTGGCATCTGCACTGAGGCAAAGCAGCAGTGTGACCAGCCCCAGCCATTAGTCAACTGCTCCATGTTAAATGGTTCAAAATGGCTTAGGGCTGGGACCCTGGGGTTGACTGGGTCAGCCTGCCCTCTGTATTAAAGGCCTTAAAGAAACGCCCATTGAGCACGGGCCTTCGAACCAAAAGATTGCAGTTCAATTCCCCATCAGGGCACATGCCTGGATTGCAGGCCAGTTCCCAGCAGGGGATGCACCAGAAGCAACCATACATTGATATTTCTCTCCTTCTCGCCTTCCCTTCCCTTCTAAAGATAAATAAATTTTTAAAAAATTTTAAAAAAAGAAAAGCCCAAATAGATTAAACTCGGACAGATCTATGTCAGACCTATACTCTTAGACATTACTAAAGATGCAAAATGGTACATAAACTACAATTCCCACTAAAACCCTCTGGGTATATGACTCATATAAATGGCCTTGCTTGCCCGAAAAATTTAACTGGCCACATATTCCTAGGGATGGCCTTATTGCCTATGTTTTGGCTGTGTGGTGCTGCACCTTATACTGTTGCTGCAGCAGCTGGGTGCAGGGCTCTGCCCTCCTGGCCAAGAGACCTTCGCAGAAGACATCCTTGCATAAATTCTGCAGTAAAGAACCCAGAAGGAGTGGATTATAAAACAAACTAAGGCAGGCTGACTTCCTCACCCAAATGTCTGCACAATTAAAAAACACAATTTCCAATAACCTTAAAAATAGATATAATAAGCAATGTTCTTATAGCCTTAAGACTAAGTCCCATAAATTATTCCCATAACCTTCATTGAGCCCATATATATAACATAAAGTTCTGTTATATAATATCTGTTTGGCATCCTGCTGGCTTTGTCTATATTTAGTATATAAAGAAATTGAAGGCTTCCCACAGAGACAGTTAACACAAAAAGACATGCAAAAAAGACATGTGGCAGGTCACACAGCTTGCAACATACATGAATCATCCACCCTTAAATAAAAGTATGTCAGACATCCCAACAACTCCATAAATATTCTTCTGTCTGCCCAAATCCCATAAACCTGTTCAACCTTAAATTGTCACAACACAGAATCAAAAAAAAAAAATGAGGAATATATAAGCAATCTCTGGGACATCTTCAAGAGGTAAAACATTCTCATCACAGGGATGCCAGAAGAGAAAGAGCAAGAAATTGGAAATCTATTTGAAAAAATAATGAAAGAAACTTCCCTAATTTCGCAAAGGAAATAGACATGCAAGTCCAGGAGGCACAGAGTTCCAAACAAGGTACATGCAAAAGGCCTGCCCCAAGACACATCATAATTAAAATGCCAAAGGTTCAAGATAAAGAATCTTAAAAGTAGCATGAAAAAAGAAGTTAGTTACCTACAGCACAGTTCCCATAAGACTGCCAGGTGATTTCTCAAAATAAACTTTGCAGACTTGAAGGGATTGGTAAGAAATATTCAAAGTCATGAAAAGCAGAGACCTACAGCCAAGATTGCTCTATCCAGCAAAGTTATCATTTAGAATCAAAGGGCAGATAAAGAGGTTCCCAGACAAGAAAACACTAAAGGAGTTCCTCATCACCAAACCATTATTACATGAAATGCCAAAGGAACTTATTTAAGAAAAAGATATTCAAATTCATGAACAATAAAATGGTAATAAATATCTATCAACAATTGAATCTAAAAAACAAACAAACTAAGCAAGAACAGAGACAGAATCATGGATACAAGAGAGCATTTTGATGGTTGCCAGATAGGAGGGTAGGTGTGGGGCAATGGGTGAAGAGGTGAGGATATTAAGAAGTACAAATAGGTAGTTACAGAACAGCCACGCGGCTGTAAAGTACAGTATAGGAAATGGAGTATCAAAAAAATTTATATGTAAGACCCATGAACATAAACAATGATGGGGGTATTTCCTTGAGGGAATTAGGAGTGCTGGATGGCAGGGGGCAAGGGAGGAAAACCAGGACAATTGTAATAGCATAATCAATAAACTATAACTTAAAAAAAATAATGACAGAAAACTTCCCTAATTTGGTGAGGGAAAGTCACACAGGTATAGGAAACACAGAAGGTCCCAAACATATTGAACCCAAAAGTCCTACTCCAAGACACATCATAATTAAATGCAAATTTCAAATACAAAGAATCTTTTTTAATTTATTTTTTATTGATTATGTCACTACAGTTGTTCTATTCCCCACCTCCATTCCCCTCCACCCTACCCCCCTGTCCCCACCATTACCCCCCTTCAGTTTATGACCATGTGTCTCAAGTTCTTTAGATTCTATATTTCCCATACTATTCTTGCCCCCCCATCTATTTTCTATCTACTGTCTATGCTACTTATTTTCTGTACCGTCTCCCCCCTTCTCTTCCTCCCACTCCTCTGTTGCTAACCCTCCTTGAGATCTTCATTTCTATGTTTCCACTCCTGATCTAGCTGTCCTCTTAGTTTGCTTTTGTTTTAGGTGTGGTTGTTAATAACTGTGAGTTTGCTGTCCTTTCACTGTTCATGTTTTTTTAACTTACTTTTCTTAGGTAAGTCCCTTTAACATTTCATATAATAAGGGCTTGGTGGTGATGAACTCCTTGAATTTGATCTTATCTGAGAAGCACCTTATCTGTCCTTCCATTCTAAATGAAAGCTTTGCTGGATAGAGCAATCTTGGTTGTAGGTCTTTGGATTTCATGACTTGGAATACCTCTTTCCAGCCCCTTCTTGCCTGTAAGGTCTCTTTTGAGAAATCAGCTGACAGTCTGATGGGAACTCCTTTGTAGGTGACTGTCCCCTTAGCTCTTGCTGCTTCTAGGATTCTCTCTTTCATTTTAATCTTGGCTAATGTAATTATGATGCGCCTTGGTGGGTTTCTTCTTGGGTCCAACTTCTTTGGGACTCTCTGAGCTTCCTGGATTTCCTGGAAATCTATTTCCTTTGCCAGATTGGGGAAACTCTCTGTTATTATTTGTTCAAATAAGTTTTCCACTGGTGGCTGTTCCTTTCCCCCTTCTGGTACCCCTATAATTCGGATGTTGGAGCGTTTAAAGATGTCCTGGAGGTTCCTAAGTCTCTCCTCATTTTTTTTTGAATTCTTGCTTCTTCACTCTTTTCTGTTTGGCCATTATTTGCTTTCTTCTGGTCCACTCCATTGATTTGAGTCCCAGTTTCCTTTTCATCACTATTGGTTTCCTGTGCAATTCCATTCATTTCAATTAGTTTCGCCTTCATATGTTCCTCTAATTTGTGGCTATAATCAACCAGTTCTGTGAGGATCCTGATCACCAGTGTTTTAAACTGTGCGTCTGAGAGTTTTGTTATTTCTTCATTGCTTCGATTTCTAGGCTCTGGGGCTTTGAGATCTTCTTGAGCCATTTTTGGTCTGTTCTCGCCTGTTAAGTATGAGGAGAGGAGCCTTGGACTCCCAGGTTGCTGGGTTGTGATGCTGTATGTGGGGGTGTGGTCAGAGCGGGGGAAATGGCGGCCCCCTCTGCTGTTTAGCGCTGCTGGGTGAGGAGCAGAGCCTTAGGTGGTTCATCAGGGCCAGGCCACTCAGAGTCGCTGGGTTATGACGCTGTATGTGGAGGCGGGGAAATGGCGGCGCCTTCCGCTGCCACCCGCCACAGGGACCAGCTGGGTCCTGTCCAATCGCCCACTCCCTCCCTTGTCTATATGAGAATGAATGCACGACCACAGTCAAGCTGCAGCCCTGCTCCCTCACTGTTTCCCCGAGGTCGCTCGCTGGGTCGCTCACTAGGTCCAACCCTGCGCCTGGATTCCGCGCACCTGAGTCCATCTGACCGAGTTTTCCTGTGCAACCCCACTCTGCTAGCTGCTGGTTTCGCCCCTCTTACCAGTCAGGCTGAAGAATTTGTTGTTAACAGACTTCCAAAAAGTTTAATTTTCTGTGTTCTGGCTGTATTTTCTGTTGCTAATATTTTGTTGTCTCTAAACTTGGTTGTGTGAGAAAGCACGATGTATCCACCTATGCCTCCATCTTGGCGGAAGTCACCAGAATCTTTTTTAAATGTATTTTATTGATTAAGGTATTACAGCTGTCCAATTTTTTCTCTCCCCATTATTCCCCTCCACCATGAAACCCCTCCCAAAAAGATCCCCCAACTTTAGTTCATGTTCATGGGTCATACATATAAATTATTTGGCTTCTAGATTTCCCACATATTCTTAACCTCTCCCTGTCTTTGTACCTACCATTTATGCTTTTTATTCCCCATAACTTTTCAACTATTCTCCCCACTCCCTGCTGATAACCCTATATGTGATCTCTATTTCTGTGAATCTGTTCCTGTTCTACTTGATTGCTTAGTTCATTTTTGTTTTAGGTTCCGTTATTGACGGTTGTGAGTTTACTGTCATTTTACTGTTCACATTTTTTAATCTTCTTTTTCTTAGATAAGTCCCTTTAACATTTCATATAATAAGGGCTTGGTGATGAACAACTCCTTGAACTTGACCTTATCTGGGAAGCATTTTGTCTGACCTTCCATTCTAAATGATAGCTTTGATAGATAGAATAATCTTGGATGTAAGTCGTTGCCTTTCATAAGTGCAGATACTTCTTTCCAGCTCCTTCTTGCCTGTAAGGTTTCTTTTGAGAAATCGGCTGATAGTCTTATGGTAACTTGTTTGTAGAAAACTGGCTCTTTTCCCTTCACTGCTTTTAAGATTCACTCCTTATCTTTAATCTTGGGTAATGTGATTATGATGTGTGCTTCCTTGGGGCTAACACCTTTGGGACTCTCTGAGCTTTCGGGACTTCCTAGAGGTCTATTTCCTTTGCTAAATTAGGTTAGTTGCCCTTCCTTGTTTTTTCCAATAAGTTTTCAATTTCTTGCTCTTCCTCTTCTCCTTCTGGCACACCTATGATTTGGATGTTGGAATGCTGAAATATTCCTGGAGGTTCCTATGATGTTCCTCCTTTTTTTGAATTCTTGTTTCTTCATTCTGTTCCAGTTGAATGTTTATTTCTTCCTTCTGCTCCAAATCATTGATTTGAGTCTCATTTTCCTTCTCTTCACTGTTGGTTCTCTGTGTATTTTTATTTCACTTTGCATAGCCTTCGCTTTCTCCTCGACTCTGCAACCATACTGTGGGCATCCTGATTACCAGTGTTTTGTGGTCTGTATCTGATAGGTTGGCTATCTCTTCATGGCTCAGTTCTATGTTGGGAGTTTCTATCTGTTCTTTCATTAGGGCTGTATTTCTTTGTCTAAGCAGGCCTGTTAGGTTGTAAAGGGTGGAGCCTTAGGTATTTGCCAGGGCAGGGCTCCCCACTTCACTGCATTGTGGTGCTGTATGTGAGGGAGGGGCCAGAGAGGGAACAATGCCCCTTGCTTAGCTATCAGCCAGCTTTCATTCACATGCCCCACTACCCACAAGAAAATTGGGTCCTTCTGGTACTGGTTCCTGAGTGAGTGGGTTTGCGTACATTCTAGGACCCTGTGGGCCTCTCTAATGGACTCTTCTGTGAGGCTCAGAGTTTATCCCACCACCACAATGCCCACAAGTATTTACAGCCAGAAACTTTGAGGGTTTCTTTTCCTGTGTTAGAACACTGGGTTGCTTGGTCTGTCTCACTCCCCAGTTTTTTCTCCCAGTTTATCTGCATGAAAATGTCCGCCCAGTATACCAGCAGCCGTCTTGCTGCATGTCCTCTCTGCCCCTCCTATCCAACTCTGTCCCTCCTACCAGTCTGGTTAAATGTTTCTTCTTTAACTTGGTTGTCAGACTTCCATACAATTTCATTTCTGGCAGTTCTGGTTATTTTTGTTCTTAAATTTGTTGTCCTTCTTTTAGTTGCACAAGGGGGCAAAGTGTATCTACCTACACCTCCATCTTTATCAACAATATCATTAAAAATAAATGGATTAAATGCTCCAATCAAAAGACATAAGATAGCTGAATGGATAAGAAAATACTACCTTCTGTCTACAAGAGACCCACCTCAAAACAAAAGATCTATACAAGTTGAAAGTGGAAGGGATGGGAAAAAATTCCAACCAAATGGATACGAAAAGAAAGCTGGTATATAGCAGGACTTATATCAGACAAAAAAGACTTCAAAACAAAAACCATAGAAAGAAACAAAGAATGTTACTACATAATACTTAAAGGAATGCTCCAACAGCAGGATATAACCCTTGTAAATACATATGCAACCAATATAGGAGCACCTAAATACATAAAGGAAATCTTGGAGGAATTTGAGACAAAGATATTGACAACAACATAGTCCCTGTAGGTGATTTTAACACCACATTGTCAACAGTGAATAGATCAGCAAGGTGAATAAAGAATCAGCAAGGATATTGTGGCACTGAATGACTCTCTAGATCAAATGGAATTAATTGATATGTATAGAATATTTCACTCCAAAAGTAAAATATGCACTCTTCTCAAAAGAACATGGAACATTTTCAAAAACAGACCACATGATAGGACAGAAAACAAGCCTCAACAAATTCAAGAAAACTGAAATCATACGAGGCACGTGCTCGGATCACGATTGATTGAAACTAGAAACCAACCTCAAGGGAAAAAACTCAAAAACATTCAAATACATGGAAAGTAAATAACATGTTATTACATAAAGAATAAATCAACAATGAAATCAAAAAGAAAATTAAAAAGTATCGGGAAACAAATGAAAATGAACATACAATGGTCCAAATCCTGTGGGACACAATGAAGGCAGTCCTGAGAGGGAAGTTCATAGCAATACATGCCTACCTAAAGAAGATAGAAAAATATCAAATAAACAACCTAACTCAACATCTAAAAGAAATGGAGGAAAAACAACAAACAAAGCCAAGAGTGAGTAGAAGGAAGGAAATAATCAAGATCAGGGCAAATTCAAATGACATAGAAACTAAGAGAACAATTCAAAGGATCAGTAAGTCCAGGAGCTAGTACTTTGAAAAGATAAACAAAACCAACAAACTTTTAACCAGATTCATCAAGAAAAAAAGAGAAATTACCCAAATAAAGAAAATCAGAAATGAAAGAGAAGTTACAACAAATACCACATAAATAAAAAGAATTGTAAGAAATTACTATGAAAAAACCTATGTCAAGAAATTTGACAACCTAGGTGAAATAGACAAATTTCTAGAAACATACAAACGGCCAAAGCTGAATCAAAAGAAGCAGAAACCTGGGATAGACCAATACAACCAGTGACACTGAAGCTGTAATGCCAGCACACAAAAGCCCTGGACCCAATGGCTACGCAGGTGAAGTTTACCAAACATTTAAGGAAGAACTAACTCCTATCCTTTTCAAACTATTCCAAAAAATTCAAGAAGGAAGACTCCCAAAAAAGGCCAGTATTATCCTAATTCCGAAATCAGGTAAAGACACAACAAAAAAAGAAAACTACAAGCCAATATCTCTGATGAACACAGATGCTAAAATCCCCAACAAAATACTGGCAATCCAGATTCAGAAATACGTTAACATGATCATCACGATGGCCAAGTGGGATTCATCCAGGGATGCAAGGGTGGTACATTATTTGCAAACCAATAAACGTAATACACCACATACAAAAAATGAAGGACAAAAACCACATGATCATACAAATAAATGCTGAAAGGGCATCTGATAAAATCTAGCACCCATTTACAGTAAAAACATTCAGCAAGTGGGAATAGAGGAAGCATACCGCAAAATAATAAAAGCCATATACAAGAAACCTATAGCCAAAGTTATACTCAATAAGCTAACCTAAAAGCTTTCCACTTAAGATCAGGAACAAAACCAGAGTGCCTGCTCTCTTCAACATAATACTGGAAATTCTAGCCACAGTCATCAAACAAGAAAAAAATAAAATAAAAAGCATCCAAATTGGAAAAAAGGAGTTAAAACTGTCATTATTTGCAGACAACATGATAATGTACATAGAAAACCCAATAGTCTCCAATGAAAAAACTACCTATTGAAATAGTAAGTGAATTTGGTAAAATAGTGAGATACAAAGTCAATATTCAGAAATCAATGGCATTTTTGTATACCAACAATGAAACATCAGGAAGAAAAACTAGGAAAAGAATTCCATTTACTATAGCAACAAGAAAAATAAAGTACTTAGAAATAAATTTAACTGAGGAGGTAAAAGACTTGTACCCAGAAAACTAACAAAAATTGAAGAAAGAAATTAAAGAAGATACAAATAAATGTAAGCATATATCATGTTCATGGACTGAAAGAATTAACATAATTAAAATGGTTATACTACCCAAAGCAATCTAAAAATTCAATGCAATTCCTGTTAAAATACCAATGATATATTTCACAGATCTAGAACAAATATTTCAAAAATTTATATGGAACCAAAAAAGATCCTGAATAGCCTCAAAAATCTTAAAAAAGAACAAAGTAGGAGGGATCACAGTACCAATATCAAACTATACTACAAGGCCACTTTAATCAGTCTGGTACTGGCACAAGAATAGACACAAAGAAAATAGACCAGAATAGACAGAAGTCTCTATGGTCAATATTCAACAAAGGTGGCAGGAGCATACAATGGAGTAAAGAAGCCTCTTCATTAAATGGTGTAGGGAGAACTGGACTGATACATGAAAAAAAAAAAAAAAGAAAAAGAAAAAAGAAGGAAACTAGACCACCACTTAAAACATATACCAGAATAAGCTTAAGATAGATAGATGACTTAAATATTGTCATAACACCATTAAATTGCTAGAGGGTAACATATGTAGGATAATTTCATATCCCACATAGTAATATTTTTGCCAATATATCTCCCAGGGCAAGGGAAATAAAGGGAAAATAAACAAAAGGGATTACATAAACTAAAAAGTTTCTGCAGGGCTAAAGAAATTATCATTGAAATAAAAAGTGAACCAACTGTATGGGAGAACATATTTATCAATGATACCTTGGACAGGGATTTGATCTCCAAAATATAGAAAGAACGCATAGAACTCAACACCAAGAAGAGAAACAATCCAATTAAAAAATGGACAAAGGACCTGAACAGCCACCTTTCCAAGTAGGAAATACAGAGGGCCCAGAGACAAATGAAAAGTTGCTCAACATCACTAGCCATCAGAGATATGCAAAATTAAAACCACATTGAGATAAACACCTCCCTCCTGTCAGAATGGCCATCATTAATACATTAACAAACAACAAGTGTTGGCGAAGATGTGGAGAAAAGGGAACTCTAGTGCACTGTTGTTGGGAATGCAGACAAATGCAGGAACTGGAAAGCAGTATGAAATTCCCTCAAAAAAACTAAAAAACAGAACTCCCTGCCCTGGCTCATGAGGCTCAGTGGATTCAGTGCCAGCCTGCAAAGGAAAGGGTCACCAGTTCAATTCCCAGTCATATTACATGCCTGGATTGTGGGCCAGGTCCCCAATAGGGAGCACATGAGAGGCAACCACAGATCATGTTTTTCTTCCTCTCTTTCTCCCTCCCTTCCCCACTCTCTAAAAATAAATAAAATACTTGAAAAATAAAAATAAATAAATACATGCATACATACATACATACATACATACTAAAAACAGAACTGCCTTTTGACCTAGCAATTCTACTGCTGAGAATATACCCTAAGAATCCTAAGTCACCAATTCAAAAGAATATATGCACCCCTATGTTCATAGTGGTGGTATTTATATTAGCCAAATATTAGAAATAGCCTAAATGCTCATCAGTAAATGAGTGGATCAAAAAAGCTTTGGTACATTTATAAAATGGAATAGTACACAGCAGAAAAAACAAAGGAACCCTTACCTTTTGCAACAGCATGGATGGAACTGGAGAATATTATGCTAAGTGAAATAAGCCATTTGGTGAAACACAAATACCATGTCATCTCAACTATAAGAGTAATCTAATGAATAATAAACTAATGAACAAAATAGAACCACAGGCATGGAAACATGAAACAGACTGAAAGTGGCCAGAAGGGGGGAGAGTGGATAATGGTGGAAAGAAGGGGAAAGGACTAGACAAAGAACATGTACGAATGACCCATGGACAAGGACAACAGTTTGGGAATTGACTGTGGGGGCAGGGGCATCAGTTGGGCAGAGGAGGGCAAAGGGAGAAACATTGGGACTCCTACAAGAGAATAACAATAAAAAATGATTTAAAAAAAGAGTAACTCATACAAAAAATAATATTACAGATCTCGCTTTATAAACAAGTAATATAAGACTGACATGGAAATTAGTTTCCAGCAAAGCTCTCTGCTTAGTTTATTGAGTAAAAGGCCCAAAGATGTTGTCCCTAAAAGATATAATCATATATGAGAAAAAAAACTGCCACCATACTCAACTACTAACTGAATGGCTTGTCTGTGAAAGATCTACAAAACTGATGTCTATCACCCTCAGAAACAAAGTTGAAAACACTAAGGAGAGAGGTAAATTTCTACAACTCATATGCAATTATGTGAATAAATGGTATCTTCCAAAGTTTGCACACCAACCAATGTCACATATACTGAAAAAGGAAACATCACTAATGAATGAATTACTATTAGAATAAGAGTACCAATTCAAAAGGTCCTGAAATAGATCACTGATCATCAAGACCTTTGTTTGGGAGTTTCTAGGGGTCCAAGGCATAAAATGATCAACTTTGGCAAATTTTCCAATTATTAAAAAAATGTAATAGAATCCATATATTTACTTTCAATAAAGCCTTAGTAACTAAAGTAGCAAATACTTTGATTTTTCCAGAATTCCCTGCAGCATGGTAACATAAAACATCTTAATGTTGATAAAAAGCACTGGCTAGCAACATGCTATGCCTTGAATGGCAACATGCTATGCTGGCAACATGCTATGCCTATAAAATTAGGAAACATAACTCTTTGTTAAATTAAATTTATTTTGGTGCACTGGTAATAAGATTATATGAGGGGGGACCTAAAACACAGAATATATTTCAAAAAATTGTGTATTTATTCTTACATGTTTAAACTTCAGTCGCCTTCAAAATATCCTCCATTTGATGGAATATAACTATCAAGACTTTTTTTCAATGATCAGAACACTTTTTGAACTTCTTGACTTTTATGCCTTTTAGTGCTTCTGCCTAAACTAAATTTTTTGTTTGACCTCTTCTACATTGGCAAAACATTTCCCTTGGTGGACTTTTTCATCCAGGGAAACAAAACTGTGGCTTGAGGAGAGATCTGAATAGGGAGGTTGGGGCACAGGAGTCATGCTGGTTTTGGTCAAAAACTGCTGAAAACTCAGTATGGTGTGGGTAGGTACACTCAGAAATCACCCATCATGAAATGGTCAAATGTGTTGAAAGAGTCTTCAAAAACAGATTCACTGAAGCTGAATGCAACCTCTTACAACAACACCAGTTAGTGCACTGATACAGATAGATTCATAGAAAACCACCCCCCAGCAAGGGAAGACTGTACTTCAAAGGGCCGACACTCCAGAAGATAATTCCAGTTTTTTTACGGTACCCATCATATAGGTTTAAAAAAATAATAATTCTTAATAAACAAAGTTTGGTAGAGTTTTTTAAATAGGCCCGAAGTAAAAGAAAACTAATAATGGGTATTTGGTGGTTTCTGAGTGCAATATCATTCTTATTCAACTTACTTTAAAAAAACACTTTGTATAATTAGGAAATCAAGACAGATGTAAAAGAAGTAAACTGAAAAAGAAACAAGAATAGAAGTATTTAAAAAATATTTTGCTTCAAAACTTTTCTAACTATCTAGGCCTCAAACAAACTTGATTATCTGTATATAACTGAATATGTACCAGAAACAACTACAAATCTAAACATCAGACATTATTACTATCAGGCCTCTAATATTATAATGCATATTATAATACAACAAAAATTCCAAGTAGGATGAATTCAAAGGGACCCATATCAAGACACATTATAATCAAGTTGTAAAAAGATAAAGACAAAGAGAGATTTCTGAAAGCAAGAAAAAAAGCAAGTCATCACATATAAGGGATCTTCAATAAGATTATGAGCATATTTCTCATTAAAAACTCTGAAGGCCAGGGGGCAATGGGCTGATATAATCAAAGTATTAAATAAAACTGGGATTTCCGGCCAAGATGGACGCATAGGTAGACACACTGTGCCTCCTCCCACAACTAAAAGAAGGACAATTTAGAAACAAAAAACAACCAGTACCAATAGAAAACTGAACTGTATGGAAGTCTGACAACCAAGGAGTTAAAGTAGACATATTCACCCAAACAAGTAGGAGGGACTGAGTCGGGCAGCCAAGCGGAGAGGGGGCAGAGCAAAGCAGTCGCTGGCAGACCCTGGGTGCAAAAGGCAGCAGCTGGTGGACCCAGCAAGGCAGTGAATTATGGAGAGGCACAGCTGGCAGACTCAGCGGTCCCACATTTGCACACAGATAAACCAGGCAAAACTGGAAAGTTAAACAGACCTCCCAACCCAGGGTACCACAGCGGGGAAATAAAGGCTCAAATCACTGATTGAAAACACTTGTGGCAGTTGAGGTGCCGGAAGAAAGTCCCAGCCTCACAAAAGAGTTTGCTGGAGAGAGCCACAGGGTCCTAGAACATACACAAATACACCCACATGGGAATAAGCACCACAAAGGCCCAGTTTGCTTGGGGGAAGTGGCAGAAGTGACTGAAATCCGGCAGAGAGTAGAGCAAGCACCATTGTTCCCTCTCTGACCCCAACCCTACATACAGTGTCACAACCCAGCAACTGGGTTGACCCACCTGGGTGAACACCTAGGCTCCACTCCTCACTATGTAACAGGTGACTCAAGACAAAAAAAATGGCCCAAACTAAAGAACAGATCAAAGCTCCAGAAAAAATACAAGTAAGCGACAAAAAGAGATAGCCAACCTATCAGATGCACAGTTCAAAACACTGGTAATCAGGATGCTCACAGAATTGGTTGAATTTGGTGGCAAATTAGATGAAAAAATGAAGGCTATGCTAACTGAAATAAAGGAAAATATACAGGGAACCAAAGTGATGGGAAGGAAAATGGGACTCAAACCAATGGAATGGACCAGAAAGAAGAAAGAAACATCCAATCAGAAAAGAATGAAGAAGCAAGAGTTCAAAAAAATGAGAAGAGGCTTAGGAACCTCCAGGACATCTTTAAACACTCCAACATCCAAATCATAGGAGTACCGGAAAGAGAAGAGGAAGAGCAACAACTGGAAAAGTTATTTGAACAAATAATAAAGGAGAACTTCCCCAATCTGGCAAAGGAAATAGACTTCCAGGAAATCCAGGAAGCTCAGAGAGTCCCAAAGAAGTTGGACCCAAGATGGAACACACCAAGGCACATCATAATTACATTAGCCAAGATTCAAATGAAGGAGAGAATCCTAGAAGCAGCAAGAGATAAGGGGACAGTCACCTACAGAGGAGTCCCCATCAGACTGTCAGCGGATTTCTCAAAGAGACCCTACAGGCAAGAAGGGGCTGGAAAGAGGTATTCCAAGTCATGAAATCCAAAGACCTACAACCAAAATTACTCTATCCAGCAAAACTTTCATTTAGAATGGAAGGACAGATAAAGTGCTTCCCAGATAAGGTCAAATTCAAGAAGTTCATCACTACCAAGCCCTTATTATATGAAATGTTAAAGGGACTTACCCAAGAAAAAGAAGATAAAAAAGATGAACAGTGAAAGGACAGCAAACTCACAGTTATTAACAACCACACCTAAAACAAAAGCAAACTAAGAGGACAGCTAGATCAGGAGCAGAACCATAGAAATGAAGATCACATGGAGGGTTAGCAACAGAGGAGTGGGAGAAGGAGAAGGGGGGAGAAGGTACAGAAAATAAGTAGCATAGACGGTAGGTAGAAAATAGGGGGGAGGGCAAGAATAGTATGGGAAATATAGAATCTAAAGAACTTGAGACATGTGGTCATAAACTAAAGGGGGGAATGGTGGGGGAGGGGGTATGCGGGATAGAGGAGAATGAAGGGGGGAAATAGAACAACTGTAATGGCATAATCATAAAATAAAAATTAAAAAAATTCATTAATTGGTAGGTACAAAATAGACAGGGGGATATGTTAAGAACAGTATAGGAACTCTGGCTGGTATGGCTCAGAGGACTGAGTGCCAGTCTGCAAACCAAAGGGTCACCAGTTCAATTCCCAGTCTAAGGCACATGCCTGGGTTGTGGGCCAGGTCCCCAGTACAGAGTATGTGAGAGGCAACCACACAGTGATGTTTCTCTCCCTCTCTTTCTCCCTCCCTTACCCTCTCTAAAAATAAATAAATAAAATCTTTAAAGAAGAAGAGTATAGGAAATGAAGAACTTATAGGCCTGACTCCTAGACATGAACTAAGTGGGGGAATGCTGGAAGAAAGCAGGGTACTAGGCAGAGGCGGGATAGTGGGGGCAAATTGGGACAACTCTAATAGCATAATCAATAAAATATACTTAAATAAATACATACACACATAAAATAAAATATTAAGTTTACCATAAAAATGTGAGGGAAAAATTAAGACATTCTCAGGTAAACAGGAGTTGAGGGAGTTCATTACAACAAGACATGCCCTATGAGCAATGTTTCTAAAGGGAGTCCTATAGGTTTAAAGGAAAGAACAAAAGTCAGTAACTCAGAGTCATATGAAGAAATAAAGATCTCAGTAAAAGCAAATAGGCAAGTCTAAAAATTATTATTATTATTGTAATAATGGTGTGTAAGTCCACTTTTTGTTTTCTGCATTTAAGAGACTAGCATTAAAATTATTAATGTATGATTTTGGACTCACAATGTATAAAGATGTGATTCTGTGATACTGATAACTAAAAGGTGTTGGGACAGAGTTGGTGGAAGAGCACAGTTTTTATGTTATTGAAGTTAGGCTGAAATAAATTGCAATTAGACTTATAATATTAGGATGTTAAATATAATCCTCACAGTAACTACAAAGAAAACAGCTAAAAAATATATACCAAAGAAAATAAGAAATACATTTAAGTATTTCACTATAAACACCAATTACACAAAAAAGAATTGTTAAAAACAGAAAATCAAGAGAAAAAATTAATAAAACCAAAAACTGCTTCTTCAGAAAGAACACTAAAATTAACAAGCCTACAAATCACATTAACTTAAAAAAGAAAGAGAAGACAAATTACTCAAATCACAAATGAAAGAAAGGACATGACTCTAGATCCCATGGAAATTAAACAGATGATAAAGAAATACTATCAACAATTCTGTGCCCACACACTTGAAAACCTAGATGAAATAGACCAATTTCTTTAAAGATACAATCTGCCAAACCCACATAAGAAATACACAATCTAAATAGACCTATAATCTATTAAAGATATTAAACCAGTAAGTAATAACCATTCAAAACAGAAAGCACCAGGTACAGGTAGATTCACTGGTGAATTCTCACAAACATTTAAGTAAGAAATTACACCAATTCTCAATAATCTTTTCTAGAAAACAGAAGCAAAGGAGATACTTCCTAATTCATTCTATAAGGCAAGCATTACCATTAAACTCAAAGACATTACAAAGAAGAAAAACAAATACTATAGACTAATACCTATAATGAATATAAATACATATATTCTCAACAAAATATTAGCAAATTGAATCAACAATGTATAAAAAGAATTATACTCTAGGACCAAGTGGGATTTATTCTAGGTATACAACATTCAAAAACCAATAAATGTAATCCACTACATCAACGGGTTGAAAACAAATGATGTAATCCTATCAATAAGTTCAGGAAAAGCATTTAACAAAATCTAACACCATTCCAAAAAAAAAAAAAAAGCCTGTTTTCTCAAAAAAAAATTTTATCAGAAAAAAAACCTCAATAAAGTATGAATAGAGGGGGAGAAATTCCTCAATTTGATAAAGAACACCTACAAACAACCTCCAGCTAACATCATAATTAATGGTGAGCAACTGAGCAACTACAAGCTTTCCCATAAAAGGTCAGGAATAAGGCAACACTCCTTTCAACATCACACTAGAAATTCTAGAAAATGAAAACAAAAAATAAGGCATACAGATTGGGTAGGAAGAAATGACACTCTCTGTTTGAAAATGATATAATTGTTCATCTAGAAAATATGAAAGAATCAACAAAAAACATCCTGGATCTGATAAGTGATTAAAGTTGCAGGCTGTAAGATTAGTATATATGTCTACCACTTTTCTATATATCAACAGTGAATAAGTAGAATGTGAAATAAAAGACATAATGCCATTCATATCATCACCCCCAAAATAAAACACATTACAAGATCTATCTAAGCAAAACTACAACTCTGAAAATGAAATCAAAGTAGAACTAAATAGCCCTGGCTCAGTAGATTGAGTGCCAGCCTCCAAATCAAAGCACTGTGGGTCTTATTCCCAGTCAGGGTACAAGTCTTGGTTGTGGGCCGGGTCCCCAATAGAGGATATAAAAGGGGCAACAATACAGTGAGAGAAACAACACAATGATGTTTCACTACCTTTCCTTCTCCTCCCCTTGCCCTCTCTCTAACACTAAATAAATCTTTTAAAAAATCACTTAAAAAAAGAACTAAATAAAATAGGAAAACTCAATAATGTCAAGATATCAGTTCTTCCTGACTTCAGCTACAGATTTAACTCAATATCAATCAAAATCCCAGCAAGTTATTTTGTGAATATCCACACACTGATTCTAAAGTTTATATGAAGAGGCAAAAGATCCCAAATGGCCAACATCACATGGAAGAAGGACAAATTGAAGGACTGACACTACCTAACATCACAAATTACTATAAAGCTACAGTAATCAATACATTGTGGTACTGGTGAAAAAACAGACAAATAGGTCAATGAAACAAATGAAGAGTCCAGAAATGACCCACATAATAGTCAACTGATCTTTGACAAAGGAGCAAAGGTAATAAAATGAAGAAAAGATGTATATTCGACAAATAGTAGTAGACAATATGTAAATTGTACTTACATACATAAGTACAATTTTTGTAGTTATATATGTAAGTACAAAAAATGCATCTCAACACAAATCTTATGCCCTTTACAAAAATTAAGTCAAAATGTATCACAGGACTAAATACAAAATGTAAAGCTTACAATTCCCAAAAGATAACATAGGAGAAAATCTAATTGACCTTGGATTGGCAATTACTTTCTTCATTATTAATAATAATGAAATAAAGTAATAATAACTATATTATTATTTCATAAAAATAATAATGAACAATGTAATAAGACCTATACTATTAATAATGTAATAATAACTATATTATTACAGATATATGATTGGATATTTGTATATATTGTGAAATGGTCCCCAAAATTAAGTCAACATCCATCATCACACAGTTACACATTTTTTCTTGTGATAAGAACTTTTAAGATCTATTCTCTTTTCATGTGTCTCTGGATCCTCTGAATGTCCTCCTTGGAGAAATATCTGTTCAAGTCCTTCACTCACTTTTTAATTGAGTTGCTTGTCTTCTTAGAGTGGAGTCGTGTAAGTTCTTTGTACATTCTGGAGATTAAACCCTTGCCTCAGGTATCATTGGAAAATATGTTTTCCTATACAGTTGGTTCTTTTTATTTTAATACTGTTTTCTTTAGCTGTGCAGAGGCTTTTTATTTTGATCAGATCCCATTTGTTTATTCTTTCCTTTATGTCCCTTGCTCTAGGGGACATATCAGTAAAAATGTTGCTGCTTGAAATATCTGAGATTTTCCTGCCTATGTTCTCCTCTAGGATTTTAATTGTGTCATGGCTTAAATTTAAATCTTTTATTCACCTTGAATTTATTTTGGTGTATGGTGTAAGTTGGTGCTCGAGTTTCATTTTTTTCCACATAGCTGTCTAATTCTCCCAACACCATTTGTTGAAGGGGCTATTTTTACTTCATTTTATGTTGCTGCCTCCTTTGTTGAATATTAATTGACCATAGAGAGTTGAGTTGATTTCTGGGCTCTCTGTTCTGTTCCATTGGTCTATGTGCCTGTTTTCATGCCAGTACCAGGCTGTTTTGATTACAGTGACCTTGTAATACAGTTTGGTATCAGGCATTGTGAAGCCTCCCACTTTGTTCTTCTTTCTCAAAATTGCAGCTGCTATTCTGGGTCGTTTATGGTTCCATATAAATTTTGATGTGTTGGGAGCCTTCCGCCAAGATGAAGGCGTAGGTGGAAACACCGTGCCTTCTCACACAACCAAGTTTAAAGACAAGAAAGTTTTAGTAACAAAAACACAGCCAAAACACAGAAAATTGAACTGTATGGAAGTCCTACAACAACGAACTAACTGTTCATCCAGACTGGTAACAGGGGCGGAGCCAGCAGCAGAGCAGGGTGGGGCAGGAAAGATCCCCTGGCCCAGACCCACAGGCAGTCATGGGTGAATCCCAGGTGTGGGGTAGCAATGGGCCAACCCAGTGAGAGCGCAAGCCAGCAGGCTGACCACAGTCACACATTCGTGCGTGCAGATAAACCAGGCGAAGGAGCTAGCAGTGAGACAGACCCTGCAGGACCCAGCAATGGGAAGCAGTAGAGGGGACCGCCATTGCCCCTCTTTGACCTCGCCCCTACATACAACGTCACAACCCAGCAACCTGGGTAACCCCGCCCTGATGAACACCTAAGGCTCCGCCCTTCATACATAACAGATGCAAACAAACCAAAACAGTATGGTTCAAGAACAGCTCAAAGCCCCAGAGCCCATAAATCTAAGCAAACAAGAAATAGCCTAACTTTCAGATGCACAGTTCAAAACACTAGTGATCAGGATGCTCACAGAACTGGTTGTTTTTAGTCACAAATTAGAGGAACAAATGAAGGCTAAACTAATTGAAATGAAGGGAAATGCACAGGAAAGCAATAGTGATGGAAAGGAAACTGGGACTCAAATCAAGGGAGTGGACCAGAAGGAAGAAAAAAATGAACAAACAGAAAACAAAGAAGAAATAAGAATACAAAAAAATGAGGTGAGGCTTAGGAACCTCCAGGACATCTTTAAACATTCCAACATCTGAATTACAGGGGTACCAGTAGGGGAACAGCCACCAGTGGAAAACTTATTTGAACAAATAATAAAGGAGAACTTCCTCAATCTGGCAAAGGAAATAGACTTCCAGGAAATCCAGGAAGCTCAGAGAGTCCCAAAGAAGTTGGACCCAAGAAGGAACACACCAAGGCGCATCATAATTACATTAGCCAAGATTAAAATGAAAGAGAGAATCCTAGAAGCAGCAAGAGCTAAGGGGACAGTCACCTACAAAGGAGTTCCCATCAGACTGTCAGCTGGTTTCTCAACAGAGACCTTACAGGCAAGAAGGGGCTGGAAAGAAGTATTCCAAGTCATGAAAGGCAAGGACCTACATCCAAGATTGCTCTATCCAGCAAAGCTTTCATTTAGAATGGAAGGGCAGACAAAATGCTTCTCAGATAAGATCAAATTCAAGGAATTCATCAACACCAAGCCCTTATATGAAATGTTAAAGGGACTCATCTAAGAAAAAGAAGATAAAAAATATTAACAGTGAAATTCAGGACAGAAAACTCACAGTTATTAAGAACCACGCCTAAAACAAAAGCAAAGTAAGAGGACAGCTAGATCAGGAGCAGAACCACAGAAATGAAGATCACATGGAAGGTTAGCAACAGGGGAGTGGGAGGAGAAGAAGGGAGGAGAAGGTACAGAGAATAAGTAGCATAGATGGTAGGTAGAAAATAGATGGGGGGAGGACAAGAATCGTAGGGAAAATATAGGATCTAAAGAACTTGAGACATGTGGTCATAAACTAAAGGGGGGAAATGGTGGGGGAGGGGATGTGCAGGATAGAGGGGAATGAAGGGGGGAATAGGACAAGCGTAATGGCATAATCAATAAAATATATTTTTTAAAATGTCCAAAAAGAGAATTTTAAACTTTTAAATTTTGAGCAACTTAAAAAATAAAGATATTAAATTAAAATCTCTAAAATAAATAAATAAATACATTTCGAAGTGTTTGTTCTATGTCTGTGAAATATGTCATTGGTACTTTAATAGGTATTGCCTTGATCCAGAGACACATGAAAAGATGCTCAATATCACTAAGCTATCAGAGAGATGCAAATTAAAACCACAATGAGATACCACTTTACACCAGTCAGAAGGACCATCATAAACAAAGCAACAAACAACAAGTGTTGAAGAAACTGTGGAGAAAAGGGGACCCTAGTTCATTGCTGCTGGGATTGCAGACTGGTGCAACCATTATGAAAAACAGTATGGAATTTTCTAAGAAAACTAAAAATGAATCTGCCTTTTGACCCAGTAATTCCATTACTAGGATTATATCCTAAGAACCCTGAAACACCAATCCAAAAGAACCTATGCACCCTAATGTTCATAGCAGCACAATTTACAATAGCCAAGAGTTAGAAGCAACCTAGGTGCCCAGCAGTAAATGAATGGATCAAAAAACTATGGTACATTTACACAATGGAATTCTACTCAGCAGAAAGAAAGAATGAGCTCCAACCCTTTGGAACAGCATGGATGGAATTGGAAAGCATTATGCTGAGTGAAATAAGCCAGGCGGTGAAAGACTAATATCACATGATCTCACCCTTACCAGGAACCTAAACAAAAAAACAAGCAAGCGAGCAAAATATAACCAAAGACACTGAAATAGAAAACAGGCTGATAGTGACCAGAGGGAAGGGAATTTCAGGGGAAGAGAAGAAGAATTTACAGAAACTAGTGTAAAGGACACATGGACAAAAACTAAGGGGGGTAGAAATGGGAGGGAGGTGGGGAACACTGGTGGGGAGGGCTGGGATAGGAGTAAAAGACAGAAAACTGTACTTGAACAACAATTAAATACATACATTTTAAAAAGGATCTATTTTCTTAACTTTCAAATATACAATTCAGTATTATTAACTATAGTGACCCTGTTGTTATTTATTTATTTAAAGTCACCCCATTACTTAAAAGTGGAAGTTTGTAACTTGACTATCTTCATCCACTTTGCCACCCCCACTCCTTCTCTGGCAACCACCAACTAGTCTATTCTGTGATCATGAGTTAACTTATTATTATTATTATTCAACATATCAGTGATATCATATTTATCTTTCTATGACCAACTAATTTTATTTAGCTTTATGCCTGCAAGGGCCATTCACACTGTTGCAAATGTCAAGATTTCTTTCTCTTTTATGGCTGAATAATATCCCTCTGTGTGTGTGTGTATGTGTGTGTGTGTGTATGCACATACTCCAATTTCTTTATCCATTCACCTATAGGTTGTTTCTATATCTTGGCTACTATAAATAATGAACCCAATGAGCATGGGGCTGCATGTATCTTTTCAACTTAGCGTTTCTGTTTCCTTCAGATACATACTCAAGTGGAATTGCTGCATCATATGGCAGCTCTATTTTTATTTTTTTAGGAATATCCAAAGTCTCGTACATAGTGACTACATCAATTACATTACCACCAATGGTGCACAAGGATTCCATTTTCTCCACAGCCTAGCCAACATTTTTTAAATTTCTTGTGTTTTTGATAATAACCATTCTAAGAAGTGTGAGGTGATACTGTGGTTTTGATTTTCATTTCCCTGATGATTAGGGATACTGTACACCTTTTCATGTACCTGATGGCCATCTGTGTCTTCTTTGAAAAAATATCTATTCAATTCCTCTGCCCATCTTTTAATCACATTGTTTGCTTTTTTGCTACTGGGATGGATGTATGAGTTCTTTATATTTCTTAATATTAAGCTCTTATATATATGATAGATGATTGCATATGTTTTCTCCCATTCAGTTGTCCTTTCATTTTCTGGATGGTTTCTTTTACTGTGCAGAAGCTTTTTAGTTTGATGTAGTCCCCACTTGTGTACTTTTTCTCTCCCTCTCTCTCTCTCTCTTTTTTTTTTTTGCCTTTGCTTTTGTTATCAAACCCTAAAAAGAATCACCAAGACCAATTTCAAGGATCTTACCACCTATGTTTTCTTCCATGAGTTTTATGGCTTCAGGTCTTATGCTTAAGTCACTTTCAGTTGATTTTTGTTATAAAAGAGTAGTCTTGTTTCATTTTTTTGCATGTGGCCATCCAGTTTTTCAAGCTCCATTATTGAAAAGACTGTCCCCTACTCTTATTGTAAATTGTGGGCCTGTTTTTGCCACAAATTAATTGAATACATATTCTTGGGTTTATTTCCAGAGCATCTGTTCTGTACCATTGTGGTACAATAAAAATAACAAACTCTTGCCACAGGATCCAGAAATCAAGCTCCTTAGTATTTACTCAAAAAGTTGAAAACTTACATCTACATAAAAACCCGCACGTGCTTATTTAGAGCAGCTTTATTCAAAATTGCCAAGACCCAAAAGCAACCAAGAGAGGAAATATTACTTCAGGCTCACATAGGCTAGGAATACTGTCTATTCTCAATGGCCAAAGGAGAAAACACCATGATAACCCATGGAGTATACCTTAAAGGGAATGGGCTTACCTCAATAGTGAATATTTAATGCTATACAAGTGGTTGTCAACCAGGGGTGATTTTTCCATCCTAGTGGATATAGAGACATATGCCTGGAGACAAATTTGGCTGTCACAACTAGGTGGGGGCTACTATTGGCACCAGAAGATTGAGGCCAGAAATAATGCTTCTAAACATTCTACAATGCACAAGATAGTTTCCACAACAAAGAACTATTCAGCCCAAAATGTTAATAGTGGCAATGCTTGCCCTAGACTACACTCATCTCTAGTGCCATCTAATGAACCTTAAAAGTAAAACCTAAGAGGATCAACCTGTGACCAAGAAAAACAAAAATATTCCAGAGCGCAAAAATACACAATACACACTTAATAAAATTTACAATAACTGACAGCAAAAAAAAAAAAAAAGAAAATTACCACAGAGACAAAGAAGCAGGAAAATAACCATAAAAAGAGAATTATCAGTCAATTTTTAACTCAGATATAGAATTATTAGACAAGGACATTAAAGCACTTATGATAAATGTATCCCATATAGTAAAGAAGCTAGTGTAGTAGTCGCCAAATCCAGCCTGCCTATTTTATAAATTAAGTTTAATTGGACTATAGCAACATTTATTCATTTGCATTTTATCTGTTTTCTTACTACAATGGCTGATTTGTGTAGCCTAAAACATTTATTATCTAACCCTTTATAAAAAAAAGTTTGCAAATCCCTGAATTAGAGCAGATTGAACATGTTCAATTGACTCTGGAATGTATTTTTAAAATGCCTAAATTGAACTTCTAGAGATAAAAACTAAAATATCTGAGATGAAAAGTATGCTGAATTTTATGAAAGAAAAATTAAATTGCTGCCAAAGATAGGTGAACTTGAAGACAAAGCAAAAGGAATTTCCAAAAATGAAATGCACAGCAAAGAAAAAAAGAAAACCAAAACTGAACAGAGGACTGATAAACTGTGAGAAAATGTCAAGCAGTTAAATATATGTATAATTAGAGAACCAGAAAAAAAAGGAAAGTGACAATAAAAAATTCTTTTGAAGAGATAATGGCCAGAATTTTTCCAACTTTGATAAAAATTTTAAACCTACAAATTCAAGAAGCACAATGAAACTCAACAATGAAAATCTTAAAACACCACTATGAAACATAATGATCAGATTGCTTAAACTCATTAGTGGGAAAGAGAAGACTGTAAAATATGACATATTACATACAGAGGAACAAGGTAAAGATGGCACCAGATTTCTCTTAGGGAACAATGAAAGCTAGAGATGGTGGAAAAACATCTTTAAAGTGCTGAGGGGAAAATGTCAAGCTACAATTCTGAAAATATCTTTCAGAAACTAAGACAAAATATAAACTATTTCAGACACACAATTCTGACAAATCATTATGAGATTTGTACTATAAAAAGTGTTAACAAAAATCCTTCAAGCAGAAGGAAAATGATGCCAGACAGAAATCTGGACCTATATAAAAGAATAAAGAGCACTAGGAGTGGTAGCTATATAACTAAAGATAAAGATTTTTTCTAATTATTTAAATTTCTCTTAAAGAACTGACTGTTTAAAGGCAAAATATAACAATATGTTGTGGAGCTTAAATCACATGTACAACTAAAATTGTATGACAACAGAACAAAGCCCAAGAGTAAAGAGAGAGAAGCAAACTGACATAAAGTTTTTATACTATACATAAAGAAGTAATATTGTTTGTAAGTAGGCTGTGAAAAGTTTCAAATGTATGCTACAAACTCTGAAACAATGACTAAAATAATCAAACGAACTTCCAGCCAAGATGGAGGCATAGGTAGATACACTTTGCCTGCTCACACAACCAAAAGAAGGAGAAGACACATTTAAAAACAAAAAATAACCAGAAATGGCAGAAAATCAAACTGTATGGAAGTCCAACAACCAACATGTTAATGAAGAAACATTTATACACACCAGTAGGAGGAGTGGAGACCAGCAGCCAGGGTGAGAGGACTCATGGCAAGGCATCAGCTGGAGGACCATGGTAGGTAAGGCAGAGGCTGGTGGAGCAAGTGGTTCCACATTTGCATGTGGATAAACCAGGAGGAATAACTGGAGAGTGAGATAGACCTCGCAACCCAGGTTCCAGCATGGGAAAAGAAAGCCTGAAAACATCTGACTGAAAAAACCTGTTGGGATTGAGGCAGTGGGAGAAACTCCCAGCCTCATAGGAGAGTTGCCTGGACAAACCCACAGGGTCCTAGAACGTAAACAAAACCACCCACCTGGGAATTGGCACCAGAAGGGCCGAATTTGCTTGTGGGTTGTGGGGGAAGTGACTGAAAACCAGCAGATAAGACAGCAAGCAGCACTGTTCCCTATTGGACCCCTCCCCCTCACACAGTGTCAAAACAAATCAACATGGGTTGTCCCGCCCTGGTGAACACCTAAGGCTCCTCCCCTTACTACCTAATAGGCCCAGAACAAAACAAACAAAAAAAGGCCCAAATCAAAGAACAGATCAAAGCTCCAGAAAAAACACAACTAAGTGATGAAGAGATAGCCAACCTATCAGATGCACAGTTCAAAACACTGGTAAACAAGATGCTCACAGAACTGGTTGAGTATGGTCACAAACTAGAGGAAAAAATGAAGGCTATGAGAAGTGAAATAAAAAAAATTTATAGGGAACCAACAATGATAAGAAGGAAATCAGGACTCAAATCAACAGTTTGGAGCAGAAGGAAGAAATACACATTCAAACAGAATGAAGAAACAAGAATTCAAAAAAAAATGAGGAGAGGCTTAGGAACCTCCAGGACATTACTTTAAACATTCCAACATCTGAATCATAAGGGTGCCAGAAGGAACAGCAATAGAAGAGGAACAGCAGGAAATTGAAAACTTATTTGAAAACATAATGGAGAACTTCCCCAATCTGGCAAAGGAAACAGACTTCCAAGAAGTCCAGGAAGCTCGAGAGTCCCAAAGAAGTTGGACCCAAAGAGAAACACACCAAGGCACATCACAATTACATTAGCCAAGATGAGAGATAAGGAGAGAATCTCATAAGCAGCAAGAGGAAAGGAGACAGTTACCTACAAAGGAGTTCCCATCAGACTGTCAGCTGATTTGCAGACAAGAAGGGACTGAAGAGAAGTATTCCAAGTCATGAAAGGCAAGGACCTACATATAAGCTTACTCTATCCAGCAAAGCTGTCATTTAGAATGGAAGGGTAGATAAAGTGCTTCTCAGAAAAGGCCAAGTTCAAGGAGTTCAATATCACCAAGCCCTTACTATATGAAATGTTAAAGGGACTTATCCAAGAAAAAGAAGATAAAAAATATGAACAGTAAAATGACTACAAACTCACAACTACCAACAACCAAACCTAAAAAACAAAACAAAAACAAACTCAGCAAACACTTAGAACAGGAACAGATTCATAGAAATAGGGATCACATGGAGGGTTATAAATGGAGAGTGGGAGAGTGGGGGAGGGGAGAATGGAGGAAAAGGTACAGGGAATAGGAAGCATAAATGGCAGGCACAAAATGGGGGGAGGGAGGTTAAGAATAGCATGGGACTTGGAGAAGCCAATGAACTTATATGTATGACCCATGGACATGAACTAA
The DNA here is from genome assembly GCF_021234435.1 of Artibeus jamaicensis. Lineage (NCBI taxonomy): Eukaryota > Metazoa > Chordata > Mammalia > Chiroptera > Phyllostomidae > Artibeus > Artibeus jamaicensis. The sequence continues at coordinate 1,344,144 of NW_026521822.1, forward strand.
GGTAGAGGAATGATTGTGGGGATAACAGGTCAGAGGCGATAAAGGGGAGAAAAACAAGGGACAACTGTAATACCATAATCAATAAAATATATTTTACAATAAAATAAAAATAAATAAAATAACACAACTAAGCTAATAAATCAACAAATGACAAAAAAAGGAATCATAAAAAAATACTCAACCCAAACAAAGGCAGCAAAAAGAAAAAGGAACAAAGAGACAAGTAGAAATAAATAGCACGATGGTAGATTTAAACTATACTGTTTCAATAATCACATTAGCCAATGGCCTAAAAACCTCAAGTAAAAGACAGACTGACCCAACTATATGCTGCCTATAAGAAATCCATTTTAAATATAAAGACACAAAGGTTAATAGTAAAAGGACTAAAAAATAGGTATACTATACCAAACAGTTAACTAAAAAAAGCTAACATGTCCATATTAAAAAGTAGATTCCAAAGCAAAGAACATTATGGAGGACAAAGAGGGTCATTTCATCATTTATATTAATATGTAATACATATGATATATTAGTAACTATGTTAAGATCATATTAATGTACAATAAGGGAATATTATAAATAATTTTACGCCAAAATTCAACAACTTAATTGAAATGGATAAATTCCTTAAAAAACACAAAACTGCCAAAGCTTACTATACAAGAAATAAACATGAATTGCCCATACCTATTAAAGAAATTGTAGTTGTAGTTAAAAAGCTTCCCACAAAGAAAACTCCAGGCCCATATGGATTCACAAAACATTTAATAGAGATACATCAATTTTATAAAAACTGTACCAAGAAAACTGAAGAGAAGAAAGTATTTCCCAATTCATTTGATGAGGCCAGCATTATTTTGTCACAAAACGAAAAAAAACTTTGAAAAACAGAAAACTACAGACCACAGTCCTTCACAAATATATATGCAAAAATTTGTAACACAAGTTTAAAAAATCAAATCCAACAATATATGAAAAGGATCATATATCATGAACAACTGGAGTTTATACCAGGAATGCAAGGTTGCTTTAACATTTGAAAATTAGTCAATATTCATCATATCAATAATCTAAAAATGGAAAAGAATTAGAGCACCTCAAAAAATATAGAAAAAGCACTTGATAGAATCCAATGTTTATTTTTGATACACTGAAAAATAACTCCGTATACTAGAAACAGAAGGGAATAGAAGGAAAATTCCTTGATCTAATAAAGGACACCCAAGAAAATTCTACCCCTAATATTATACACAAGAGTGAAAAACAGAATGATTTCTCCCTAAGAACAGAAACTCTCACCATTTCTATCAAACACTGTATTAAATTCTTAGCCAGTACCAATAGGCAATTTTTCTAAAAAGCACAATGATTAAAAAGGAAGAAATAAAACTGTCATTATTGACAGACTGCCTATGTAGAAAACCCTGTGAAATCACCAAATAGGGAAAAGACATAGAGACATTTCACTGATGATGACAAATGGCAAAAAAGCACATTTAGAAGACCAAGAACTATGGACTTTGGGTAATAATGATGTATCAATGTAGCCTCACCAATTTTAGCAAATATAGCACTCTTATGGGGATACTGATAATGGGAGAAAGACTATGCATATGTGGACAGGATATATGCATAGAGAGATTATACATCTGCATTTTTCTGTTAGTCTAAAACTGTCCTTTAAAAATAAGTCTATTAAAAAATATGTACCATATCATTAGCCATCAGGAAAATGTAAATTAAAACCACAATGAGATGTCACTACACACCAAGAAGGGCTAAAATAAAAATAGTAACACTATAAACGTTGGCAGAGATACACAGAAGATCACCATACAATGACAGTAGGAATGTGACATAGTACAACAGTCCTGAAAAGTCTGGCAGTTTCTTATACAATTAAACATATGACCATACCACAAGACCAGCAACTACATTCTTGGGCACTTTACTCACCAGAAGAATGAAACTGATGTCTACAGAAAAACCTATACATGAATGTCCATAGCAGCTTTATTCAAAATAGCTAAAACTTATAAAAAATACATATTTTTAATATATATATATTTTATTGATTATGCTATTACAGTTGTCTCATGTTTCCTCCTTTAATTCCCCTCCACCTGGCACTCCCCTCTCACATGCATTCACACTGCTTAATTCATGTCTATGGGTTGTACATACAAGTTCTTTGGCTTTCACATTTCCTATACTATTCTTAACCTCCCCATCTACTTTGTACCTACAATTTACACTTTTTATTCCCTGTAGCTTTCCCCCCATTATCCCCCTTTGCCCTCCCCACTGATAAACCTACATGTGATCTCCATTTCTGTGATTCTGTTCCTTTTGGTTGTTTGCTTAGTTTTTTTTGTTTGTTTTTGTTTTTCTGGTTCAGTTGTTAATAGTTGTGAGTTTGTTGTCATTTTACTGTTCATATCTTTGATCTTCTTCTTTTTCTTAAATAAGTCCCTTTAACATTTCATATAATAAGGGTGTGGTGATAATGAACTCCTTTAACTTGACCTTATCTGGGAAGCACTAGGTATGCTTCGATGAGTAAATAGTTAAACAAACTGTGCTGGCTATACCATGGTATACTACTCAGTGGGGAAAAGGGGGGATTTCACTCCTATGTAGAATATAAAACTAAAAACAAATGAACAAACAAGACACACAAACAAAAACTCACAAAGACAACAATGTGGTTACCAGAGAGAAGGGGGAGAGTAGTAAAGTATAAGGAGGTCAAATATATAGTAACAGAAAGAGATTTGACTTTGGGTGGTAAACACACAATGTAATATAGAAATGATAATATTTATAGAACTGTACATTTAAAACCTACGTAATTTTATTAAGCAATGTCACCCAAACATGTTTAATAAAAATATTAATTTTTTAAAGGAACAAACTGTTTGCAATGAGCTGAGTTGTGCCCCTCATAAAAATTCATCTGTTGAAGCCTTAACCCCAAACACCTGAGAATGTGACTATATTTTGAGATGGGCATCAAAGAGATAAAGTAAAAATTAGGACATTAGGGTGAGCCCTAATCCAATCTGACTAGTGTCTTTATAAGAACAGGAAATTTGGACTAAAAAAATACCATCAGGGATATGTGTATAAGAAAACATTCCAGAACACAAGGGCAGGTGGCCATCTGCTAGCCGAAAACGGAGGCCTCAGAAGACACCAAACCTGTGGACATATCTTCTTGGACTTCTAGCCTCCAGAACTGTAAGAAAATACATTTCTGTTTTTAAGCCACTCAGTCTGTAGTATTTCATTATGGCAGCACTAGCAAACTAAAATATAAATATACAATTTTAATAAACCCTGGGAGAAATATGCTGAGGGTAAAAAACTAGCCCCCAAATTAAATACCACATGATCCCATTTATATAAAATTACTGAAATTATAAAATGTCACATTATCATTGAGGAAAGATCTTATTAAGTGTCCATATAAAGCCAAACTGGTGTACTGGTGTACTGTCAAGATAATACTTGAAAAGATAATTATAAATCATTAGTCATCTTTGGAGGATGTTACAGAACAAACTAATTAGTTTGAAAATTAGTCAATAAAAAGCAAACAAATAAAGCACTTATCCTACATTTTCTGAATGAATTACACTTTAGAATAAGAATAGTTAATGGAGAAAAAGGTTTTTTTTTCATTTTTTAAATGTTATTGTTGTTCAAGTAGTTGTCTGCCCTTTCCCCCTTCTGTCACCACAACCCCATCCATCCCCACCTACCTCTCCTGATTCCAACTGGCCTTGGTTTTGTCCATATGTCCTTTATAGTTGTTCCTGAAAACCCTTCACCTTTTCCCCCAAATTATCCCCTCCAATCTCCCATCTGGTTACTGTCTGTTTGTTCTTAATTTCAATGTCTCTGGTTATATTTTGCTTGCTTGTTTGTTTTGTTGATTAGGTTTCACTTAAAGGTGAGGTCATATGGTATTGGTCTTTCCCTGCCTGGATTACTTCACTCAGCATAATACTCTCCAGTTCCATCCATGCTGTAGCAAAGATAGGAGCTCCTTCTTTCTTACTGCTGAGTAGTATTCCACTGTATAAATGTACTATAGTTTTTTGATCCACTCATTTACTGATGGACACTTAGGTTGCTTCCAGTACTTTACAACTGTAAATTGTGCTACTATGAACATTGGAGTGCAAAGGTTCTTTTCGACTGGTGTTTCAGGGTTCTTAGGATATAATGCTAGCAGTGGGATTGCCAGGTCAGAAGGCAGTTCCATTTTTAGTTTTCTGAGGAAAGTCCATACTACCCCAAAGCAATTTATCAATTCAATGCAATACCTATTAAAGTACCAATGGCATATTTCAAAGATATAAAATAAACACTTCAAAAATTTATACAGAACCATAAATGACCCCAAATAGCTGCAGCAATTTTGAGAAAGAAGAACGAAGTAGAAAGGATCACAATACCTAATATCAAACTGTATCTCAAGGCCACTGTAATCAAAACAGCCTGGTACTAGTATAAGAATAGACATACAGACCAATGAAACAGAATAGAGAACCCAGAAATAAACCCAAGTCTCTATGGTCAATTAATTTTTGACAAAGGGAGCAGCAGTACAAAATGGAGTAAAAATAGCCTCTTCAACAAATGGTGTTGGGAGAACCGGAGAGCTACATGCAAAATAATGAAACTTGACCCCAACCTACATCATACACAAAAATAAATTCAAGGTAGATAAAATACGTAAACATAAGTCACGACACCATAAAAGTCCTTTAGGACAACATAGGCAGGAAAATCTTAAATACTACATGCAACAATATTTTCACTGATATGTCACCTAGAGCAAGGGAGATAAAGGAAAGAATAAACAAATAGGATCTCATCAAAATAAAAAGCTTCTGCATGACTAAAGAAAACAGCATTAAAATGAAAACAGAACCAACCTTACGGCAAAACATATTTGCCAGTGATACCTCAGACAAGGGTTTGATCTCCAAAATATATAAAGAACTCACATAACTCCACTCTAGGAAGACAAAAACCCAATTAAAAAATGGGCAAAGGACTTGAACAGACAATTCTCTTAAGGAGGACATACAAAGGGTTCAGAGATACATGAAAATATTTCAGCATCCTTAGCCATCAGAGAGATGTAAAGGAAAACCACAATGAGATAGCACTTCACAATGGTGAGAATGGCCACCATAAACAAATCATCAAGCAAGTGTTAGGATGTGGAGAAAAGGGAACCCTGGTGCACTGTTAGTGGGATTGATGACTGGTGCAGTCACTATGGAAAACATTATCTAAGAATTACAACTAATAATTGAAAAAGGAATGAGAGAGTTATCAGTTCACCATTTAGCAACAAATGGATTCAGTAATAATAGCTTACATTAAAAAAGACAAAAAAAACATTCTCAGCCTCCTAACGCCATACACAAGAAGATCTCTGAACTATTTCTTCCAAAACCTCTTGAACCAGGATCTAATCAGTCCTCCAGATCCACTTCCAGAAAAATTACACAAATACGTTAAACAATGAAAAAGGTGAAACCACCTGAAATATAGGAAACTACACAGGATAGATAATCCAGTTTCTTCAAAAAATGAAGTTAAAGGACATGGAAAGGGGGAGGGAAAAGGAGGATTAAGCCTATAGATTAAAAGAGATCTAAGAGATTAATCAACCAATCCTTATATAGGAATCTTATTTGAATCCTGATTAGAGCATAATGAAAAAATAATGAAACAACTGAGAAATTTTGCAGACTAGATATTTAATATTAAGGAATTTTCATTAATTTTGTCAGGTGAGATAAACTGTGATTATTTTTCAGTTCTTATCTTTTCCGAATACATACTGAAATATTTATAGAAGAAACATCCTACCTGGGATTTACTTTCAAATAATTTGGGCTAAAACACTATGGCCATGGTTAACTTCTGAAACTGGTTAAGAGGTTGACAAGAGTTCACACTATTTTTCTCTACCTACTTTTATAAATGGCTTAAATTCTCTATAATAAAATGTTTTTTAATTAATTTAGAAGTGGATTCAGAAATAAAAGAAGATGCAAGTAGCCTACATGTACAAGACAAAAATGTAATATTCATATACATGTTCATATATGCTTCCTCAGAAAACTATTTCTCAGCAACACCCACATGCAGTCAGAACATTAGCACCATCTTCAACTAGAAAGGGAACATATATTACCCAGAGCTGGAAAATAATAGATAAAGAACTGTCATTACACATAATTTTTAAAAAGACAATCTGCTTTTTAAGGTTATTATGAAAACTCTTCATATATCTGTACCATAATTTAAATACAATGCCCAGAGTTATTCCAATTCCAAACTATTCTTTTCCATTTTCTTTCTAAATATAATGACTCATATCACAAAAAAGAAATGCCTCTATCAATGGCAATATACTTCAAAGCTCTGAATATATGTGTGTGTATGTGTACATATACAAATGCATACGCTGTTGAATACACATACACACACACACTACCCTAATAGGTTTGACATTCAGGAATGATTTCTACTTCACAGATGAGCAAACTGAGACTTAGAGAATTAACCAATTTGCCTAAAATTATATAGGTACAGTACAACTACAATGAAAGTTGTCTGCCTTGATGTCCATGGCCTCTCCAATCTACCACACTGCCATTCAAGATGCAGAAAGAAAACCAAAATTCTAACATCTGATCCACTGTAAGTCACCATATGAACTGCAATTAAGGCCAATTTCTTAACAGAAAGTCACTTATTCATACCATATAAGCAGCATGAACACAATTTAATCTTAAGACAGCAATCATGTATTATATACTTATTAAACATTTATACAAAAGGAAAAAATACTTTTCTAGATAAAATACCATAAAAACTTTCCTTAAAAACTTAATAATGCTTTCATATACGTATGAACAACTTTTCTAACTCTCAGGAACTTAAAAGTATGTATTTTAACACATCAAAATCATTACATATACATTTAAAATTCAACTATTTACTGACTCTAAGTTCTCCTAAAAATCTACATCAATTCTTAAGTCAAATTATTCTGCTTGCATGACTTAATACAGTGACTCATTTACACTAATAAGTTCTTTATATGCATATATTTATTAATCTACACAGTAACTCCAATATCCAGAAATTACTGGATTGGCCAAAAAGTCCATTTGGTTTTTTCCATTTGATGGCTCTAGTAGTGCTTAACTCTGTTTGACTTCATTCAAAACAATTTTGTTAGACTGTATTGTGACAGCTGTCCTGTCAGCATTCATTTAAAAACATCAAAATTGGTAAATTTGAGTAAGCTATTTTAATATTAAAGATGGAAAACATACAACATGTTCAGCGTAGTATGCTTTACCATTTCAAGAAAAGTGCAATTAAAATGTAAAAAAGATTTGCAGTGTTTGGAGAAGGTGCTATGACTAATCAAACATATCAAAAGTGATCAAACATGTCAAAAGCTTTGCAATATTTCTTGGTATTATTGATGTTTTGGCCAAATAATTCTTTGCTGTAGGACTGTCTTATGCATTAGAAGATGTTTAGCAGCACCCCTGGCCTCTACCTACTAGATGCCAATAGCAGGTAATAGCCAAATACTCAAAATATCCAAATCCATAAAGTTACTGGTGGAAATTTAAAATGTGTCTTTTATTTTATGGAAAAAACTCAACGGGCTTTTTGGCTAACCCAATATTACTTGTCCCTTTTATAAATAAGAAAATTTAGGCTTGGAGATTTTAGGTAACTTGTTCAAGATCATGGAGCTGGTAAATGGTAGATCTGAGACTGGAGTCAGCCTAGTCTAACAACATATCCTTGCTCTTAGCCCATCCTCTATTCCAGAGATTTTCAACCAGTGTGCCACAAGAATTTTTAAAACATGTATTATCTGACTATTTATTCAGGGGCACTGACCTCTTTTCCTATAAACTGTCAAGTTAAAAAATGATAGCCAACACCACAATTGCCATTCAGTGTGACTGAAGCAAAATTATACCTATTTTTTTTTGTCTGATCAGCAAAAAATATTTTTTGGTGTGCCACAGAATTTTAGTAATTAGTTTAGGTGTGCTATGAATTGAGAAAGTTTAAAACTCACTGCTCTACTCCAATAAACATCATCTACTTTTAGTTGCCAAGAAGTGCTCCCTGTGTTACCACATTTTGTTTCAAAGATAACAATTACAATTAGCATAGATAGTTGAAAACAGTTTCATTTTGTCATTACATTTGCTTTTCAGCACACACTGTATCACATTTTCCCTCACAAATTATTGTATAAATAGAGCTTAAATTTTTAGGCCAACCCTCATAAACTTAAATATCACTTAACTATGAACTGTAACAGAACAATACATCATCATCCTCTGTCATATCCCCCAAAAAGGTACCCCAAATCCCAAAGGTAACGTGAAATTCCTTTTTTGTCTTCCCCCAGTACACAACCAGAAATGATTTCACATGTTTTAATCCCCATCATGAGCTCCATCAAAGCCAGGAGGAGAAAAGGGTAGGATAAGAAAGTAGTAACAAAAATCAGGCCCCGCCCTGGCTGGTGTAGCTCAGTGGATTGAGCATGGGCCTATGAATCAAAGTATTCCAGTTCAATTCCCAGTCAGGGCACATGCCTGGGTTGCAGGCCAGTTCCCAGCAGGGGACGCACAAGAGGCAACCATACATTGATATTTCTCTCCCTCTCTCCTTCCCTTCCTCTCTAAAGATAAATAAATAAAATCTAAAAAAAAAAGAACAACAAAGTGGCAATAAATAAATTCTATCAATTAAAAAAAAATCAGGCCCCTCTGGAACCATGTCTGATGAAAAATGAAAACATGCTAGCCAAGATAAGTGACTGCAGCTTCCTTACCAATTGCAGGTTTAACCTCACTCTAGTCCTGCTTCCTTCCGGGTAGCACTTTGTTAAGATGGCCAATCACTGAAAATTGCCCTGTCTGGTGTGGCTCAATGGACTGAGTGCCAGCCTGCAAAGGGTCACCGGTTTGATTTCAGGTCAGAGCACATGCTTGGGTTGCAGGCCAGGACCCCAGTGGAGAATGTGCCAGAGGCAACCACACATTTGTTTCCCTCTCTCCCTCCCTTCCCCTCTGTCTAAAAGTAAATAAATAAAATCTTCAAAAAAATGAAAGTAGTAACATTTACTCATTCATACATGTATTCAAGTCTGAAGCCCAAGAAGGCCTCCACAATTAAAACTACCCATATTTTGCCATGTGTAATACACACTTCTTGCCCAATTTTTTTAGGGAAAATAAGGATGTGCATTATACATGGGTAGTAGCTGAAATACCTTGTATCTGTTCTTATGTTTTGTAATTATTTATTATATAAAATGTCTTATACCATTATATGTTCAGAAATAAATGCTAAAATTCCTTTATAATACAAAAAACACAAGTATCTACATATAAATAAATAAATAATTGAATAAAAAATTAAAGTGATTTTTTTTCCTGAAAGTTCAGGCCAAAAATGTGGGTGCACATTATACACAGCAAAATACAGTATTATGGCTACAGTTCAATACAAAAAAAGTTTTGTATGGACTAACTAGAAACCTAACTACCATACTGTACTACTTGCAAAGAGATTTAGAACATAGCCCACTTATAAATAGGAGACTACCTATAATCACTAATACTTTCTATAATAAGCTACCCTTTTGCAACTCTATAAAATAAAAAGCCTAGTTTTTATGGAATAGCAGGAAGTGAAGAAGCTATGACTCCCTTTACTGCATATGCACAAAAACAGCTTTGTATATGAAGTAGCCAAATCAATGGTTATACATTAGATGCTTTAGGATGATAATACCAAAGTCTGCATCCAAGATACTGTAGTATTCCTTTTTAGTAAGGAGTTCTAGAACATGTTCAGATCTTTGGAAATGTGGGATTCATTTTCTCCTTTTTATTATTAGATCCTATTGACTGAATGTTTATGTCCTTCCCAAATTCATATGCTAAATCCTAGTGCCCAACATGAGGGTACTAGAAGATGGGGCCTTTAAATTATTAGGTCATAAAGGCAGAATCCGCATGAATGGGATAAGTGCTTGTATAAATGAGACTAAAGAAAGCTCCCACTCTTTCTGATATGTGAAGCCAGTGACAGCACTATAAGTCAGAAAGTAGGCCCTCACCAAACACAGAATCTGCCAGCACCATGAACTGTGAGAAATAAATTTTTGTTGTTAATGGTATTTTGTTATAGTAGCCAGAATAGACTAAGATACCAGAGATTTTTTTTAATGGTTTTAAATAATTATTTGGGGGGGATGTATATAGTGTGCTGTGTTGATTTAACCAGTAAAGAGAGACAGGTATAGCCCTGACTGGTGTGGCTCACTGGGTTGGATGTCATGTGCAAAGAAAAAGCTCACTGGTTCAATTCCCTGCACCAGCCCCCAACAATGTGCCTTGGCTGCAGGCCAGGTCCCAGGTTGGGGGCCTCTGAGAGACAAACCATTGATGTTTCTCTCACATATTTATGCTTCTCTCCCTCTCTTTATCCCTCCCTTCCCCTCTCTCTAAAAATAAATAAATAAAAGTTGTTTTTTTAAAAAACACACAGATGTACTCTAATACAATGCTGATGACAAATTAAATTCATTAAAAGTGACTGTCTGGAGAGCAATTTAGCAATAATTACCAAAAGTTTTATAAATGTTCCTCTTTTTGATTCGGTAATTCAACCTGTAAATATCTCCTCTTAATAATCAGAGAGGCATTAATTATTTATATAACAAATTATCAAGGACTTAGTTGGTGCCAGGCATTATTCTTATGAATGAGGAAGGACATTTACCTCATTCTTTTATAGAAAAAAAAAGCTGGGGAAAAGTGTCTAACAATAATTTTAAAAATTAAAAGGCATCTAACAAATAAAATATTATACTAGCACTGGAAACTATATTATCAAATATTTTAAAAATTTAATAAGAAAATCCTCATGATATGTTAAGAAAAAAATATTTAAATCAACACACAAAAGTACATATAACTATATATATAAACCTGTATGTATGACCCCAAATCTATGTTTTAGATCTTACTAGCCAGAGACCTTGGTCAAGTTACTTAGCCTCACTCTACTTCAGTGTCTTCATCTGTAAAATAAAGATTTTATATTTCACATCCCAATGGACTTGGTAAATGAGTAATTTGCAAAGTGCTTACAATATTTCCCCAGTACATAGTAATTATTTTCCCCAGTACACTAGTAATTATTTGCAAGTGTTATTATTATTACAAATACACATGTGCAAAGAAAAACTGGAAGAACATCAACATATTATTAAAAGTCCTGAATTCTAACAAAACTAACTCTAAAACCTACAGGAAATTTGAACACTCACTGCATATTATGATATAAAATTTATTTTATGAAGTTTGACTTTGTTTTTCTTAAAGTATATCATAGCAAAGTGTTTATAAATAAAATATATCTAATGTTGTCATTACAATTCTTTGGAGGGTGCTTATGTGGTGATTTTTTTAATGTTATCAGAGGTAAATTACCTCTGAGGATAGAATTATTACTAGCTTTTCTTCTCTTCCTATTTTTCTATTTTCCAAATCTCCTACAGTGATAACAAAAATTATTTTCATCCTTTTTTGAATGTGTACTTATTTTATTGATTATGCTATTACGGTTGTCCCAATTTTTCCCCCTTTGCATCCCTCTACCCAGCACTCCCCACTCCCTCAGGCAATACCCTCACTTAGTTTATGTCCATGCGTCATGCGTGTAAGTTCTTCAGCTATTCCATTTTCCTATACTGTACTTTACATCCCCATGGCTACTCCTTAATCCCCTTACCTCTTCATCCATTGCCCCATATTCCCAACCCATCTGGCAACCACAGATGCCCTCCATAACCATGATTGTCTCTGTTCTTCTTGTTTCCTTAGTTTGTTTTTTAGATGCAATTCTTGATAGACACATATTTATTGCCATTTTATTGCTCATAGTTTTGACCCTCTTCTTTTTCTTAAAAAAGTCCCTTTAACATTACATATAATAATGGCTTGGTGATGAAGAACTCCTTTACTCTTTTCTTGTCTATGAAGCTCTTTATCTGCCATTCAATTCTAAATGATAGCATTACTGGGTAGAGCAATCTTAACTGTAGGTCCCTGCTTTTCATGACTTTGACTATTTCTTGCCAATCCCTTCTAACAAAGTTTATTTTGAGAAATCAGCAGCCACTTTTATGAGAACTCCCCTGTAGGTAACTGTTTTCTATTGATGGTTTTAAGATTCTCTCTTTATCTTTAATCCTTGGCATTATAACTATGATATATCTTGGAGTGGGCCTTTGTGCACCCAACTTGTTTGGGACTCCCTGTGCTTTCTGGACTTGTGTGTCTATTACCTTCATCAAATTAGGAAAGTTTCCTTTATTTTTTCAAATACATTTCCAATTTCTTGCTCTTTCTCTATGATGTGAATGTTGGAATGCTTGAAGTTGTCCCAAGATCACTTACACTAGCCTCATTTTTTTAAAAATACTTTTTTCTTCTTGTTGTTCTGATTGGTTGTCTTTTGCTTCCTTATGTTCCAAGTCATTGACTTGATTCTTGGCTTCATCCACTTACTGTTGTTTCCCTGTAAATTTATTTATTTCAATTAGTGTAACCTTCATTTCTGACTAGATTATTTTTGTGCTGTTGAGACCTAATTAAGTTCCTTAAGCCTTCTTATAACCAGTTTTGAACTCTGCAACTGATATAGTAGTTATCTCCATTTTTGTTTAGTTCCTTTTCTGGAGTTTTGATTTGTTCTTTCATTTGGGCCATGTTTTTTGTCTCCTCATCTTGGTAGCCTTCCTATGTTTGTTTCTATGTATTTTCTATGATTATATAGAGCTGCTATGACTCCCTGTCTTGGTAGTGTGGCCTGATGTAGTAGGTGTCCTGTAAGGCCCAGTGGCACAGCCTCCCTTATCAGCCACGCTGCCTACTTGAAGTTTGCCCTTCGTGTGGGATGAATATACCCTCCTCTTGTAGTTGAGCCTTGTTTGCTGTTAGCAGGCTAATGGGAGGGATTTACCCAGGCCAACCAACCAGAGGTGTGACCACAGACCACCAACCTCTGCCTTCTGTAGAGGATCAACTGAGTGGGGGCAGGGTAGTGATACTCTGATATGGTCTGTAACTGTCCACTGGGTATGCAGGCTGTAGGTTTTCCCAGGTGGTGCAGGCCAAGCTCAGCCCACACCAGTATTATGCCAGGGCCATGCTGCATAAGTAATAAAGCAAACTGAGATGACTGCTACTTCTGCTGGGTTTGGAAATTCCTGGGAGAAGCCAAACTGTGTTTCGAGGCTGGGTGTTGCTAGTGACAGGTCTGGGGCCACATAGCAAGAGGTACAGGAGTTGGGGGCTACTGAGGCTGGCTATTGCTTATTTGAAAGGACTTAGGAAGTTGTAAAGCATGAGCCAACCATCATAATATGGAAAAAGAGCTTGGGTGAGCCTATAAGTTCGGTGGAGCAGAGTCTCTGGGGATCTCTAAGATGGGTCAGTGTTAGCCAGGTGATATAGCCTCAAATATGGCACAATCTTGCGGGCTCTGCAGTGGGAAGACTCAGAAAAGAGACAATGGCTCTGCTAGCCCAGGTGCCAGACACTCCAGCCTCTCCCAGTGTGCCACTGGTGCCTTTGAAGCTGCCATCCGATGCTGGATCTCAGAGGGAGTGATCTGAGTAAGTCTATGTGAGGGTTTTTTAAGGGGAACTGTTTGGGAATCTAGAAGTTTCTTCAACCAACTCAATTCCCACTGGTTTTTGCAGCCAGAAGTTATGGGACTTATCCTGAAACTTTGGGATGGGGTGCCTGGTATGGGGCTGGTACTCCTCACTCCTGAGATATCCCTCCTGAATTTTTATTCACTACACATAGATGTGGGACCAGCTTGTTCCCTGTCTCGATGGATCGATGTGGTTTCTTTAATTCTGTAGTTGTCAGCCTTCTATTCAACTTGATTTCTGATGGTTATGAGTGATTGCTGTTCTATATTTTAGTTATAATTTATGACATGGTTGTACAAGGAGGTGAGCCATGTGTATTTATGCCACCATCTTGACTAGAAGTCAAAGAAATTATTTTTAAAGTAAAAAACTATATTCAAAAATTTTAGGAAAATCCTTACCAATACTCCATCTGCAGACAAAACTTTCTCCCAAGTTAACCAAGCTCTTTCTCTGACATGATCTGATATCTTTAATTTCTGACATAATGCAGTAAAATCCGGTTCTTCAGTTTCTTCAAACTCAAGCCTATTAAATAAAAATATACATTTAATAGGTACAAAATTACAAATCAAACTAATCAAGCAAGCATTTGTTTCAATGGTTTGCAAATAATGGTAGTATTCTGAAAAACAACATAACTAAATACTTTAGGATCTCATTTACTGTTGAAAAATTACCTTTTAAGCTATCTTTTTCATAGACTTTCCAAAATAAGGATACCACACAATGAAAAATGTTTATTGGCTTGGTGCATCACATACACTTCAGAGTAGCAAAATAGCTTTGTGAGGAAAGTCAGTAAAATAGCTAAAGCTGTTTGGGAAAAGTAGGATAAAATAACAGCAAGAAGAGGAAATCCATCATTACAGAATCAATTCATTGTCAGTGACTTATTTAAAATAGAGTCTACACTTAACAATGTTTCATATATATAATCTACCTACTACCACTTCTTACATGATGATTAAATTGACATAAATTATTATTTTTGGCTAATTCCTTTTCATTCATTTAATGTCTATTTGACATATAATATTATTATGAGGAATACCTAATAATTTTTTAATATTAGCAGTATGTATAGTACTGTCAAAACAATATACGCACATGAGAAATAGCAAATAATTTCTGATGTATTTATTATGACCCCATTTAAAGTAGCTGAGATGCATATGGGGTTTCACTGAATCCCCATATTGGTCCTATCAGGTAAGTACTCTCATTATCCCTGTTTTACAGACAAGTACCAAATCAGAGAAGTTAAAGTACTCATGTGGGATGACAGCTACTAAGTGAGAACTTAGATAAAAATCGAAAGGTCTAACTTCATAATTCATGACCTTGCCCACTACTCCAGACTGCCAACCCTCTTTCAAAACATAATTAACTTTTGGTTTTCTCAACAATGAAGGTAGCATACTATTATTAGTGAGGATTTTCTTTTGATTACATCATTTAGGCCAGATATAATGCAACAGAAATAAGATCTCAACTCTCAGAGTAGAAATGAAGTCTGTGACTGGAAGTTCAGTTGGAATGGGACCTGAATCCATCCCTAAGAAAGTTTCTTGGCCTCAGACTGCCAGTCAGTGGTTCTATTCTTGCTAAGTAGTTAAGCTAGAGAGTTTGATTGCCCATATTAAAGAACCCTTTTGTGGATATAAATAACCAAGAGCAATCTGTATCTTCCATGGTTTGGCCTTATAAAAGAATTTAATAATTCCATCATTTAAGGTATATTTGAAAAAGTATTGGAAATAATTAAAGAAACAAAGCACCAGGTGATGGCCAGAACTTCATTATTTCTGCTTAGCATGCAATAATCAAGAGTGCTTCCGAAGCTCTGTGAATAACATGGAACACTTCACAAAAAAGACTTTACTGTTCTTGCCTAAGGGAAACTTTCAAGTATTGGATGCTTCTGAGTTTAATCAGAAATAAAGTATTGTCACCCTGACCAGTGTGACTAAGCTGGTTGGGCATTGCTCTGCAAAGCAAAAGGTCATGGTTCCCCATCACGGCACATGCCTAGGTTGCAAGTTCAGTCCCAGTGCAAGAGGCAACCAATCGATGTTTCTCTCCCTCTCTTTCTCCTTCCCTTACCCTCTCTTTGAAAATAAATACAATCTTTTAAAAAAAAAGAAATTAATCTCTTCTCCAAGAACATCCCCAGACTTTTTTTAACTGGTGAGTATGACTTTTAATTGACGCATAAGACAGTCTATTTAAACATATTGTATAGTCTTTCAGAAGCCATTTCCAACAGCCCATTCCAGTCTTTAACAAGTTTGGCCTGAATTCTGTTAATGTCTTCGCAGGTGAAAGAAACAGATTTTGGCAATGGACTAGAAAGAGGGACAGAGTGGTGAGGAAGTCTCATTCCCCTTAAATGGATATGTAGTCTCTCAGTAGGAGCAGTGCTGACAAGAATAATGACAATTATACTCCTTCAATCTTAGCTTCTTAAGATTGAAGCTAAGGATCTTCTTAATATCACAATCAAGAAAAACAAGATGTTGAAATATAAATATCTTCCTCCCATGTTCTAATGCATTATCATATTTATGATGGCATGACTTTCTTAAATTTAAATTCCATTTAGGCAAAAAAAATATTGATGGGAGCACAAGAACACCACTAATTTTGTACTCAAGAAAAATGTGGGGGGAACACCAGGACCCTTGCTGGCTCCAAGCTAAAAGGCAAAATGTAAGAAATAAGACATTGCTGAAGCAAACCAACATGAAGAAGTTTTATACTATAAGAAAGAAAAAGTTTAGAAACTTTTAAGCACTTGGGCTAAACTTTTGCCCATAGTCCAGTTCCTCTGAAGAGTTATATTCCACTAGTCACTACGAGGGCTCCGAATCCCCAAGAACTCAAAGCACTGCTGTAAAAGAACCCTACAAAGCACCTCAGTCAAGTACCCTGAGGAAAACTGACACCAAGGACCCTGAATATACGTCCAATGGCGTCTCTGCGGCAGCTTCCAAGGCTTTTCTGGTTGGCCTCTCCCAAAACAAGGATTTAGATGCAGTTGCTTGCCCAGAGAAAAACATTTCTAACTGTTGCAACCCAGGAGACCAAAACGGAAAGCCACGCGACCTACCAGGGTACCACAAATCTCGACAGGAGAAAACTCTCCACTACACACTAGTCTTTTGGGGGGTTGGGGTGGGGGGTGTTTTGTTTCATTTGATGGGCCTTGAAATTACCCGCCGCCTGCGAGCCTCTAGGAAGGCGGAGGAAAGGCACCTGTCACATCGCTCAGGGATCCGAGCCCCACCCGCTGGACACCTGTCAAGCTGGAGCCAGAGTCCTGCCGGCCACCCTCTCGTCGCTCACGAAATCAGACTCCTGTCACCGTCCTTCGGGCGATCTGCAGCGGTGGAAGATAGGGACACTCCTCCCGCCCAGACCTGCACCCCAGCAAAGACGCGCCCCCGCCAGACGCCACGGCGCCCGGCCGGACGCACCCTCCCGGCCGCCGCAGCGGCTTTGCACGCTCACCTAGCCAGAGGCAAGTCCTCAGAGCCACTGTCTTGTTCGGGGTCATCCTCCGGAGGGGGCGGTGGAGGCGGCGGCGGCGGCGCCGCCTGGGATGCGGCAGCATTGGCGGTGGCTGCTCTCCGGAGGATTTTGGGCGGCATGACGCCCTGCCAGAGCTGGAGCTGTGGAGCAGTGAGGAAAGCCGAGGCGGGAGGACGCGCGCACGTCGGGGCACGCCCCGTCCTCTCCCGACTCCCGTTACAAAAATAATATGAATGTCCCCTGAGAAAAACCGACAAGCCTCCCGCCCGGCAACTAGCGCCACCGTCCAACCGCGGGAAAACGTCACTTCCGCCCGCGGCGTCACGTCCGCGAGGTGGGAAACCGCCGCTGACGGAAGGGAACCGGTGCGCCTGGCGGTGTGCAGGCCAGAGGTGCAAGGTCGGGCGGGCTGGGCAAGGATCCCACGCCTACGCTCGGCGCTGTCCCTGAGGCCCCGCAGCCTTCCCTGAGGCCCTGCCGCCATCGGAACCTGTCACTACCCGAAACCCCCCCTTGCAGGCATGGGTGCCGGTAACAGGGCATTGCAGAGTCTGGTGGGTGAGATTGGGCCCATCTTCATCTGTGGGTGGATCAGGGGGTGCGGCTCAGGCACCGCCAGGAATATCAGGCGAGTGCACCCTCAGCGGGCACGCCCCTGTCCTCCTTGGATAGCGCCCTCGGTCTCCACCGCGCTCCTGCGGCCCAATCCATTAAGTAAAGTGGGCCAAAACCAAAACAAACATTGGTGGAACATGTATTAATTAGTAGCTGAACTCTGCCAATCATTATGAGATACAAACTGTAGGACAATTATTGGCCTTTTAGGAATCACTAGTTAGGGTGGAGGCCTGTGGGTAAAGAACAGATTATAGTGTGATAAATGTTTTAATAGTGGCGTAAAAAAAACAGGAGACACCTAGAAATGTCTAAGGGACATCTTTAGAGGAGTAGTGGCAGTTGAAAAGACTTTTATCAAGGAGATGTAAAAAGTTAAATGGAATAAGCATTGCTAAGAGAGTCACTTAAAAGAGTCTATTAGGGAAGTGGGACACTCATCTTGTGCTTCAGTTCTCAGTTTAGCTGTTAAGTTGCTAAATCTGTTGCTAAACTCAGCTCAAGGCCCAGCCATAAACACTTGAAATAGTAACTGCTCCATGGATTTATATGTATGGACTTTAACTTCCTCTATTGTAGGAAGTTCTTTTTTCTTTCATCTCTTGTTTGCATATTGGAACTAACCACTCCCTGTAACCTACCCAGCAGTCCTCCATTTGCATGAAAAAAATTACACTTTGATTTTTGCCATTATAAACCCTGCCTTTGTTCTCCCCAGAACAAGTTTGAAGTGCTGCCTGAATCTGGGTCTCTCAGATTCTAAGTCTTTTTTTTAAGACCCCCAAATAAACTTTTAATTTCACAGCTTCACATCTTTATTAGTTAACATTACATATGGTGAGTTGTGCTGTCCATTTTACATGATTATCTTAATCCTCAAAAATGATTATTTCAAATAACTAGTGATACCATTATTCCACTTTCCATAAAAGGAAACAGGCTGAGAAAAGTTCATTAATTGGCCCAATATTCTAGAGCTGATGGATGGTAGAAGATTTGAACGAGGTATGTTTGACTCTACTTACCTGTTACATTGTGTTGGTAAAGAAAACACTGAGAAGAGAGAAGCAGCATGTACAAAGGAACAAACATCACATAAGAGCTTTCTGGAACCACTTCCATCAAAGAAACCGCAGCTCTTCCATCTCTTAATGTTTACTTATAATAATAGATTGTCTAGTTTGAGTGCACATTTTTTCTCTCTTTGACAGGTGCTGTGGATTGCCAAGTCAGAACTTCCCAACTGAGGTGCTGTGAACAAAATAAGTTGTTCTTGGATTTGAATTTACTTATTTTTGAAAAAGCTGAGCAGGGCTGAGACAGTAGGAGCCTTCAGGAAAGCCATGGCTGCAAGCCTCTTGAGGTTATCCGAGTGAATGGTGTGATGAATTACCATTTTCTATGTATACCAGATATCATCATCAAAGTGGTAATCCTATTCACTTTCCCCAGGATTAGTATAGGCAGGGGCTCAGGGTGCAATTTTAGTCTTTGCTAGATCAAAGTAGTCCACTGGGAGCCTGCTGAAATGAGATACAAAGATGAGAGTTCTTCTCCTTAACTATTATGAGGATGTAACCCTCACAATTGCTGCAGCCATTGTAACTTAAAACAAGCTGACCTAAAGATAAAGCAGAAATGTTTAGGATGACACAGTAGGAATATATAAAAAAAATATGGGTCTTCAGTGACACAACTGAACCTCTGATTTAACCAGAAAGCATCATAGCTTATAATATTTCTCTAATGAGTTCCTACAGGATAGAGACCAAATTATCTTGGTAGTCTTAGTACCTAGTGATACAGGGTGCAGCCAGGGGGCCCCCCCAAAAAAACAGATTTGGAATGGTGTCCAGAATTCAAAGTGTATAGGAATATTGGAGAGACATATTAAGATGTCCTCACCGCCCCCCCCCAGGGGGAAGGGATGAATGGCCAGGCCATTGAGAGCTGTTTTGCATAGCAACAGTTTTGGAGCTAACCTCTGGAATGGTTATTTAACATATGTATAACTTTTAACTGGTTTCATAGATATGTTAAATAGGAGTGGCCAAGTTTGGGGCCGAGGAAGAGGGGAGAAGGTAGTAGCTGGGACTCAAGATGGGATCTCTGAGCTGTTCTCCTGAGTGAGGAGGGCTTGGACTCAACATGGCAACTAGGAGCTGCACTCCTGAAGGAGAAGGTAGTGGATGGGGACTCAAGATGGAACTAGCAGGGACTGAGGATGGAACTAGGAGGACTCAAGATGGGAACTAGGGGCTGCTCTTCGGAGTGAGAAAGACTGGGACTCAGGAGGATGTAACTAGGGGCTGCGTTCCTGAGTGAGAAGGCCTGTGTGAGAGCTTGAAAAAGACTGGCTCCAGGACATGAAGGGTCCCCGCTCTGCCAGATGAGAGAGAGCCACGCGGTTTCAGCAGAGTGAGGACCCCCTCTTGGTGAGGTGAAAGAGGGAGCCACGTGGTTTTGGCAGGGTGCGGACCCCCTCTTTTCCAGGTGAAAGGGAAAAACCACGCAGCTTTGCCAAAATGGACATCCCTGCAGCCAGGTGAAGAAGAAAGCCACATGCTTTTGGTGGAGTGCGGACTCCTGCAGCTTTGGTAGAAGAGGCCCACGCGGCTTTGGGGTGCCCCCTTTGGCCGCGTGGCCTGAAAAAGCAAGAGAGACTTTGACTGGAACTGGGTACAAAGGACTCTTGCCAGTGGACCATGAGAGGGTACCACAGTACTTTGGATTAACTCGAGATCCTGCACAGTGACCCAGTTGACGGTGCCAGCAGCCTGCAATACAGACGTGTGCTCTTCTCCTGATTTACGGTACCCGGAGTTGGGACAGTGGGAGAAGGGAGCGCTGTGTGGGTGTAGGTGTATACCCTAAAGGACTTTGATATTTTAGTGGTGGCATTAGGCCTGAATAGCATTAAATAAACATTTTGTTTCCTTTTCACAAATCTCTGGCATTAAGAGATGTCTTTCCAATTGGCGGCGGACAGAAGGGCCCAGTAGATTTTAGTATTCTGTCCATGGGAGGGGCCCCTGTTGTATAGCAGTTTTGGGCATCCCTGGGTGGGCCAAATATTGTATTGCCCCTCCCTCGGACCACCTCTTGTTGTTCGGTAACACTAGCACAATGGTACTTGGTAGTCTTAGTACCTAGCACATGTACTGTTTAGCAAAGAGTAGATGCTTCTTTGCTAAAAGTGGGGAGGGCAGGAGAGCTCAGAAAAGTTCTGGAAACTGAAGTAAACTATATGTAGGTATGACTTGCTTTATTAAACCAGTTTGTCAACATCTGGATTTACCACAATTATGACAGAGATTTCTTAATTTACAAAAGGATGTATATGTTTACCACGGATTAATTTAACTGTTCCCTACATTTAAAATCCTTTTACACAACCCAGGAGCAATTAAGTCCCTCAAAATCCTTGCTTTCTGTTGCACTACCAAAGAATTAGAAATTGTGCAGATTCTTAAAAGAAGCTTCCCCCAATCTTCCCACACTTCTATAGTAGTTTTAAGATTGCCATTAAAACCAAATAAAGAGCTTTCTTAGATTTTCTATCTAGAGATAGGACTTTTTCAGCTTGAGGCCCCTTTAGTGATACCACAATATTTTTTTGAGTCTCCTCCAGTCTAAAAAGTCTCCCGTCGACCTTTGCCCTCATAAACTACTACACTGTTTCCATTTCTTTACAATCTTAAATTCTTTTTTTTTAATTTATTTTTTAAAATTGATTATGCTGTTACAGTTGTTCTATTCCCCCTTTCATTCCCCTCCACCCTGCCCCCCATCCCCACCATTACCCCCCTTTAGTTTATGTCCATGTGTCCCAAGACCTTTAGGTTCTATATTTCCCATGCTATTCTTGCCCCCCCCCCCCCCATCTATTTTCTATCTACTGTCTATGCTACTTATTTTCTGTACCTCCTCCCCCCATCTCCTCCTCCCACCCCCCCTGTTGCTAACCCTCCTTGAGATCTTCATTTCTATGTTTCCACTCCTGATCTAGCTGTTCTTTTAGTTTGCTTTCGTTTTAGGTGTGGTTGTTAATAACTGTGAGCTTGTTGTTCTTTCACTGTTCATGTTTCTTTAACTTCTTTTTCTTAGATAAGTCCCTTTAACATTTCATATAATAAGGGCTTGGTGATGATGAACTCCTTGAATTTGATCTTATCTGAGAAGCACCTTATCTGTCCTTCCATTCTAAATGAAAGTTTTGCTGGATAGAGCAATCTTGGTTGTAGGTCTTTAGATTTCATGACTTGGAATATTTCTTTCCAGCCCCTTCTTGCCTGTAAGGTCTCTTTTGAGAAATCTGCTGACAGTCTGATGGGGACTCCTTTGTAGGTGATTGTCCCCTTAGCTCTTGCTGCTTCTAGGATTCTCTCCTTCATTTGAATCTTGGCTAATGTAATTATGATATGCCTTGGTGTGTTTCTTCTTGAGTCCAACTTTTTTGGTACTCTCTGAGCTTCTTGGATTTCTTGGAAGTCTATTTCCTTTGCCAGCTTGGGGAAATTTTCTTTTATTATTTGTTCAAATAATTTTTCGACTGGTGGTTGTGTCTTTCCCCCTTCTGGTACCCCTATAATTCGGATATTGGAGCATTTAAAGATGTCCTGGAGGTTCCTAAGACTCTCCTCATTTCTTTGAATTCTTGCTCCTTGACTCTTTTCTGTTTGGCCATTATTTGCTTTCTTCTGGGCCACTTCATTGAATTGAGTCCCAGTTTCCTTTTCATCTCTATGGGTTTTCTGTGGAATTCCATTCATTTCCCTTAGTTTAGCCTTCATATGTTTCTCTAATTTGTGGCTATAATCCACCAGATCTGTGAGGAAGGTGATGACCAGTGTTTTAAACTGTGCGTCTGAGAGTTTTGCTATTTCTTCGTTGCTTAGATTTATCTCTGGGGCTCTGAGGTCTTTCTGCGACATTTTTGGTCTGTTCTGGCCCTTTAAGCGGGAGAAGCGGCGCCTTGGACTCCCAGGTCGCTGGGTTGTGACGCTGTATGTGGGGGCGTGGTCAGAGCGGGGATATGGCGGCGCCCTCTACTGCCGCAAGCCTCGGGGACCGCCGGGCCCGGTCCAAGCGCCCACTCCCTCGCCTGTCCGCTCGCCCACAGATAGGCAACTGCAGTCAACACGCAGCCCTGCCTCCCCACTGTCTCCTCAGCAGTCGCTCACCCGGTGGGTTGCTAGGTCCAATCCTGGGTCCAATCCTGGGTTTGGAACCCATGCGTCTGGATTCGCGCGTCTGGATTCTGCGCCTGGGGTCCGACCGGAGTCCTGTGCAACCCCTCACGAGACGCCGGTTTCGCCCCTTACCGGTCGGGCTGAAGAATTTGTTGTTACCGGACTTCCAAAAAGTTCAATTTTCCGTGTTCTGGTTGTGTTTTCTGATGCTCTTATTTAGTTGTCCCTAAACTTGGTTGTGTGAGAAGGTACGGCACATCCATCTATACCTCCATCTTGGCGGAAGTCCTACAATCTTAAATTCTTGAAATAGAAGTCCCCATTTGTTCTCTCTTCTTCCCCATTTCCTCAGCCTACTAGTGCCTGGCTCTTTCACCACCACCACCACTGTAACACTCCACTGAAATCACTTTTTCAAAACCCTCTATTAATGTCCTAATTATCAACACATGGCTTTCCCCACCCCCTTCTTCACCCTACCTAACCTTTCTAGCAGTTAATACAGTTAACCACTTCCTCTTTCTTAATACTTAACCTAGTCTTCCACATACCCATGGTCTTCTTGTTTTCTTCCTCCCTTCTGCTACTTCATAAACTCCCACTAGTTCTCCCAGTCTCTTCAGTGCAGGTTACTTACAGCAGCACTGCTCAAAGTGGGCCTTAGACCAGAATGAATTTGTACACTGCTTGTGTTTGGACCAGAAAGAGGTAAATTCAGAAATTAAGAATAAATGCTTACTTAGCAGCATTTATAGCAATTCAACATTTCATCAATCTTCAAGCACATAATCACTGGACAGCTCTTATTAAACAGAGTATATGGCACAATTCAGGTGTTCTCCAATTGGTGTGGTGAATTGCAGGTAGTATGGCTATGTCCTTGTCACATGCAGTAAGACTACATTATAAGGAACGAAATTTCAAAGTTAATTTGTCAACTGGAACCCCAAATGAGTGAATATTTATTCACTTCTATAAAGTTATTTTTATAGTCATTTAAATTTTTAATTAAGCCTGGTTCTGAAATTCATAGCTAAATTACAGACGTAAAATTTGTATCACTTGTTTTTCATTATAAATTATGTATGGCACAGTAAGCCTCACTGCTCTGTTTTGTCAAGAGAAGACACATGTCAGTGGTAAGTTAATAGTAGTAGTGGTAAACAGGCAGGCCCCACCACCCCTAGCCTGACCGGCCCTGGCTCGGAAAAAGCGGTAGGCGGCTTGGCCTCCCCCGCACCCTGAACCCAGCGCAACAATATCCCCAGCGGTGGCCCAGCTTTCGTGCACTTTCCAAGCAAAATCACGCGGTACTCTCCCGTGGGTTCTCTCCGTCTATTCACCAGGTGAGCAGAAGCCTGGAGCATCGGAGGGAGAGTGAGGGCCACCACCTCCAAAGCCCAGAGATGCCCAGCAGGGAGAGAGGTCAGGGAAGAGTAAGCCCCAATAACCACAGCCCCAGGAGGCGGAGGAAGCTGAGACGGGGGGGGGGGACGCGGATCTGGCAGCAGTGGAAGACCCCAGGAGCCAAGGGTTCCCCATGGACTGGGTCTCGAGCCCAGAGCAGTATGGCTAGGGTATCAGGTCTTGAGGTCGCCACAGTGGAGCCCAGAGCCAGGCAAGGAGCGCCTGCATTTCCAGTTCTTGGAGCAGAAATATGGCTATCACTGCAAGGACTGCAACATTCAACAGGAAAGTGCCTATGTGTGGTGTGTATAGGGCACTAACAAGGTTTACTTTAAGCAGTTTTGCAAAACTTATCAGAAGTCTTACAACCCTTAGGGAGTGGAGGGTATTATCTATCAAAGCTGTAAACAGACTAGATTCTCCTCAAACTCCACCACATTGACCCTAATCGGCCCCATCGCCAAAATCTATGTGGGAGATGCAAAGGCAAACACCTGTGCTGTCCTGTGACAGCACTTTTCAGCTTCAAATATATCATTTAAATGCGCAAAAAGCCAGTCCTGCTCAATGTGGGCTAGTGGAGCAGGCCCCTTCTTGTTTTGGCCTCTTACTTTCCTAAAAGGCAGTGTTTTTGACAAAGCCTTTAAATAAAAGTATTACCAAAAAAAAACTTAAAAAATAGCAATGGTAGTAAACAAATAATGACCAGAGAAGTGATCCCAAAGATTTAATGACCTCAGTGTTTGTAATAATTTTACTCAGAAGTATATTTGAGTGTATAGCCATCATTCATAGCAAAGTGCTAAAACTATGAACTGAGAAATGAAGCAATAAAGCCATCAAACTTCAGTGGCATTTACATATAAAATAAAAAGAAACTAATTTGGGAGCTTCCAGTCAAGATGGCAATGTAGGCAGACATGGCTCACCTCTTCACATATTCACATCCAAATTACAACTATAATTTAGAACAACCATCGATCACAACTGTCAGAAATCATATTGAGTGGAAGTCTGATGGCTAAAAACCCAAATTCATCAAGACTGATAGGAGGGGCACAGATGTGAAATGGACTGGTCCCTCACCCATATTGGTGGATAAAAATTTGGGAGAGCTCAGGAGCAGGCAGACACAGCTCCACACCAGATCCCTCAGCCCAGGGTTCTAGTACCATGATGATAAATCCCTACAACTTCCGGCTGCAAAAAACCAGTGGGGATTGAATCCCTGGAAGAAACTGCTAGAACCTCAAGCAGTTCCTCTTAAAAAAACCCACACATAAACTTACTCAGATCACTCCCTCTGAGATCCAGCATAGGATGGCAGCTTCAAAGGCACCAGTGGCACACTGGGAAAAGCTGGAGTGTCTGGCATCTGGGCTAGCAGAGCCATTGTCCCTTTTCTGAGTCTTCCCACTGTAGAGCCAGCGAGCCACGAGGCTGGTTCCCTATTTGAGACTACATCACCTGGCTAACACTGACCAACCTTGGAGATCCCCAGAGACTGCACCACCCAACTTACAGGCCCACCCAAGGTGCTTTTCCATATGAATGATGGTGTTGGCTCATGCTTCACAACTTCCTAAATCCTATCAAACAAGCTGGCCTCAGTGAGCTCCATGCTGGGCACTAGCAGCAGCCAGTCTATATTCAAAGCTTTGCTTTGCCTAAAAATCTCCAAGCATAGCACAAGTAGCAGCCCGCTCAGATTGTTTTATAGCTCAGAAAGAGTGTCCCTGGGAAAAACACAGGTGGGGCCTGACCTTGACCTGCACCAACCAAGAAACCCCAGGGCCAGCACACATAGTGGACAGCTACAGACCAATTTGGAGCACTGCCACCCTGCCCCTGCACGGCTGATCCTCTACAGAGTGTGGAGATTGGTAATAAGCGGCCATAGCCAGTTGTTGAAGCTGGCTGGTCTGGGTAAATCGCTCCCAGTGACCTGCCAACAGCAAACAAGACTCAACTATAAGAGGAGGGTATACTCAGCCCACACAAAGGGCACACTTTGAGTAGGCAGCTTGCCTGATAAAGAAGGCTGCCACTGGGCCCTTCAGGATACCTACTACATCAGGCCACACTACCAAGATAGGGAGTCATAGAAGCTCTATATAATACATATAAACAAACACAGGAAGCCTGCCAAAATTAGGAGACAAAGAAACGGCCCAAATGAAAGAACAGATCAAAACTCCAGAAAAAGAACTAAACAAAATGGAGATGAGCAATTTATCACATGCAAAGTTCAAAACACTGGTTATAAGGATGTTTGTGGAACTTAGTGAGGACTTCAGCAGCATAAAAAAGATCTACTCAGAAACAAAGTTTACACTAATTTAAATAAAAAACAATTCACAGGGAAACAACAGTACAGTGGATAAAGCTGGGAATCAAATCAATGATTTGGAACATAAGGAAGGAAAAAAACCAATCAGAACAAGAAGAAAAAAGAATCCAAAGAAAATAAGGGTAGTGTAAGTAGCTTCTGGGACAACTTAAAGAGGTCCAACATTTATGTCATAGGGGTGCCAAAAGGAGAAGAAAAATAGTAAAGAACTATCTGAAAACATAATGAAAGAAAACTTCCCTAATTCGGTGAATGAAATACACATGCAAGTCCAGGTAGCACAGAGAATCCAAAAGGAGTTGGACCCAAGAAAGCACACACCAAGACACATCATAATTACATTACCCAAGATTAAAGATAAGGAGAGAATCTTAAAAGCAGCAAGAGAAAAGGAGATAGTTACCTACAAAGGAGTTCCCCTAAGACTAACAGCTGATTTCTCAAAAGAAATCTGGCAGGTAAGAAGGGGCTGGAAAGAAGTATTTGAAGTCATGAAAGGCAAGGACCTATATCCAAGATTACTCTATCCAGCAAAGCTATCATTTACAATGGGAGGGCAGACAAAATGCTTCCCAGATAAGGTCAAGATAAAGTAGTTCATCATCACCCAGCCCTTATTATATGAAATGTTAAAGGGGCTTATCTAAGAAAAAGAAGAAAATCAAAACTGTGAACAGTAGAATGACTACAAACTCACAACTATCAATAACTGAACCCCAAAACAAAAACAAATTAAGAAAACAACTAGAACAGAATCACAGAAATGCAGATCACATGGAGGGTTATTAGCAGGGAACACTGGGGGGATTGGGGAGGAAAGTACAGGGAATAATAAGCACAATTGGTAGGTACAAAATAGGGGGAGGTTATAGTATAGGAAATGGGAAAGTCAAAGAATGTATATGGACAATCATGGACATGAACTGAAGGGGGGAATGCTGGTGGAAGGTGGTGTGCAGGGTAGAGGGGGATAAAAAGGAGAAAAGAAATGGGACAACTGTAATAGCATAATCAGTAAAATATACTTTAAAAAGAAAAGATGTTCCCATGAGACTGAGACTGAACTGTATTTAATATGGAGTAGATGCGAGTCCATAAAAGAATTAATGAAATGCATTTTCATGTAGAAAAAGGTCTAAAGGATGAAAAACAATATGCAGACAGGTGTTTCTCTTCATTTTAATTTTATACAATATGTTAAGGTTTATACAATGTATGTTTTGTAATAAGTAAATTTATATAATTTTTCCTTTATATATGTATATATATACAATCACTTGTGAGGTTCTTACATTACATATAAAGTTGTATAATATTAATCAGAGATGCATATTATAATCATTATAACAACCAATCTCCATAAAAAAAGAAGATATAACTAGAAAGCAAACACTAACAGAAGAAAGTTAGAGAGCTTAATTTAATATGAAAGAAAGTAGGCTTTAGAAAAAGAAGTTTTACCAGAGATGAAAAAGATATATTGATGAAAGTGTCACTCAAGAAGACATATGAATTTTAAATATTCATGTATCAGATTAGATAGCTTCAAAATTCACAGTGTAAGAATGGACAGAACTAAAGAAAGATATAGACAAATATCCAATTATAATAAAAGATTATAGCACTCCTTTTGCAGGAATTGATAGGACAAGTACTACAAAATAATTGAGAATTTTCCACATTTTTTAATTCTAATTTTAATCTGCTAATTTAAAACAAAACTCTATTTGATTTCAACCATTTGAAATGTATTTAAGCTTGTTTTATGGCTCTGTCTGTGGTCTATCTGGATAAACGTTCCATGTGTTTTGAAAAAGATGTATATTCTGTTATTGTTCTGTGTACAATTCTATAAATATCATAGGTTAATTTGTATATAGTGTGAGTTAGGGGTTGAGGCTCATTTTTTTTTTAATATAAGTATTCAGTTGTTTCAGTGCTATTTGCAGAAAAGACATCCCTTCTTCATTAGATTGCCTTGGTACCTTTTACAAGTCAATTGATTTTAATGGTGTGGACTATTACTAAACTCTTTATTTTGTTTTTTTTTTCAATTATATTGTATTGATTATGCTGTTGTTCTGATTTTTTCCCCTTTGCTCACCCTCCACCCAGTACCCTCCACTCCCTTAGGCAATCCCTCCACCATTGTTCATGTCCACACATCATGCATATAAGTTCTTTGGCTACATGATTTCCTACACTGTACTTTACATCCCCATGGCTCTTCTGTAACTACCAATTTGTACTTCTTCACCCATTCTCCCTGACCCCCTTCTGTCTGGCAATAATCAAAATGCCCTCTGTATCTGTGATCCTGTCTTTTATTCTTGCTTGCTTATTTTGTTTTTTATACTCAAATGTTGGTAGGTATATATTTTTGTCATTTTATTGTTCATAGTTTTTTTTTGCTTAAATAAGTCCCTTTAGCTTTTCATATAATAATAATGATTAACTCCTTTAGATTTTTCTTGTCTGGGAGTTCTTTATCTGCCCTTCTAAATGATAGCTTTGCTGGTTAGAGCAATCTTAAGTATACATAGCTGCTTTTCATGACTGAATATTTTTCTTTTTTTGAAAATATATTTTATTGATTATGCCATTACACTTGTCCTATTTCCCCCTTCATTCCCCTCCACTCTACACACCCCTCCCCCACTACTCTCCCTCCTTTTGTTTATGTACATGTGTCACAAGTTCTTTAGATTCTATATCTCCCCTACTATTCTTGCCCTCCCCCTATCTACTTTCTATCTACCGTCTATGCTACTTATTCTCTGTACCTTCTCCCCCTTCTCCTCCTCCCACTCCCCTGTTGCTAACCCTCCATGTGATCTCCATTTCTATGGTTCTGCTCCTGATCTAGCTGTCCTCTTAGATTACTTTTGTTTTAGGTGTGGTTGTTAATAACTGTGAGTTTGCTGTCCTTTCACTGTTCCTATTTTTATTTTCTTTTTCTTAGATAAGTCTCTTTAACATTTCATAATAAGGGCTTGATGATGATGAACTCCTTGAACTTGACCTTATCTGGGAAGCACTTTATCTGCCCTTTCATTCTAAGTGAAAGCTTTGCTGGATAGAGCAATCTTGGTTGTAGGTCTTTGGATTTCATGACTTGGAATACTTCTTCCCAGCCCCTTCTTGCCTGTAAGGTCCCTTTTGAGAAATCCGCTGACAGGCTGATGGGAACTCCTTTGTAGGTGACTGTCCCCTTATCTCTTGCTGTTTCTAGGGTTCTCTCGTTCATTTTAATCTTGGGTAATGTAATTATGATGTGCCTTGGTGTGTTCCTTCTTGGATCCAAATTCTTTGGAACTCTCTGAGCTTCCTTGATTTCCTGGAAGTTTATTTCCTTTACCAGATTGCGGAAGTTCTCCTTTATTATTTGTTCAAATAAGTGTTCCACTTGTGGTTGTTCCTCTTCCCCTTCTAGTACCCCTATAATTCAGATGTTGGAATGTTTAAAGATGTCCTGGAGGTTCCTAAGCCTCACCTCATTTTTTTGTATTCTTGTTCCTTCTTTGTTTTCTATTTGTTAATTGTTTTCTTCCTTCTGGTCCACTCCCTTGATTTGAGTCCCAGTTTCCTTTCCATCACTATTGCTTTCCTGTGCATTTCCCTTCATTTCAATTAGTTTAGCCTTCATATGTTCCTCTAATTTGTGACTAAAAACAACCAGTTCTGTGAGCACCCTGATCACTAGAGTTTTGAACTATGCATCTGGAAGTTTGGCTATGTCTTGGTCGCTTAGATTTATCAGCTCTGGGGCTTCGAACTGTTCTCAAGCCATACTGTTTTGGTCTGTTTGCGCCTGTTATGTATGAGAGGCGGAGCCTTAGGTGTTCACCAAGGCAGGGCTACCCAGGTTGCTGGGTTGTGATGCTGTATGTGGAGGCTGGGTCAGAGAGGGGCAATGGCGCTTGTTCCACACTCTCTCTCAGATTTCAGTCCCCTCTGCTGCTTCCCACAAGCAAACCTGGCCCCCCTGCTGCTGGCTCCCAGTTGTGTGGGTCTGTGCACCCTCCAGGACCCTGTGGGTCTCTCCAACAAACTCTCTGTGAGCCTGGGAGCTTCTCCGGGCACCTCAATCCCGGAATTTATTCCAGTTGGTGCTTTTAGGCTTTAATTCCCATTGCTGCGGTACTAGCCTATGCAATCTGTCTCACTGCTCACTCCTTTGCCTGGTTTATCTGCACTCGAATGTGTGACCGCGGTCAGCCAGCTGCCTTACACCCTCACTGGGTCTGCCTGTTGCCACCCCACTCCTGGGATCTGCCAACCCTGCCTGTGCGCCTGGGTTGGTACGGCTGATTTTTCCTGCCCAACCCCGCTCTGCCAGCCACTGACTCCGCCCCTCTTACCAGTCTGGCTGAACAGTTCCTTATTGTCAGACTTCCGTACAGTTCCATTTTCTGTGTTTTGGTTGCACTTTTATTACTGAAACTTTGTTGTCTTTAAACTTGGTTGTGCCAAGTTTCCGCCTATACCTCCATCTTGGTCAGAAGTCCCTATTTGTTTTCTTAATTGTTGCTCAAATATAGTTATCTCCATTTTCCTCCCTTACTCCCTGCTGTTGCACTCATCAGCAACTCCCACCCTTGACCCTATCCACTTTGACTTTGTCCACGGGTCCTTTGTACATGCTTCTTGATGATCCTTCCCCTACTTTCCCCAATTATCCCTCACCCACTTCCACTCTGGTTGCTGTCACTTTGTTCTTTATTTCAATGACTCTGGTTTTATCTTTCTTGCTTGTTTTGTTGATTAGGTTCCACTTATAGGTGAAATCATATGCTATTTGTCTTTTACTGCCTGGCTTATTTCACTTAGCATAATGCTTTCCAGTTTCATCCATGCTGTCACAAAGGGTAGGAGATCCTCCTTTCTTTCTGCTGCATAGAATTTCACTGTGTAAATATACCATAGTCTTTTAATCCACTCATTTCCTGATGGGCACTTAGATTGCTTCCAGTACTTGGCTATTGTAAATTGTGCTAGGGTTCCCTTTTCTCCACAACCTTGCCAGCACTTGCTGTTTGTTGCTTTGGTTATGATGACCATTCTGACCAGTGTAAAGAGGTATGTCATTGTGGTTTTAATTTGCATCTCTCTGATGTCTAGTGATGCTAAGTATCCTTTCATATGTCTCTGGGCCCTCTATATGTCCTCCTTGGAGAAGTGTCTGTTTAGGTTCTTTGCCTATTTTTTAATTGGTTTGTCTTCCTGGAGTGGAGTTGTATGAGTTCTTTATATATTTTGGAGATTAAACACTTGTCTGAGGAATAATTGGCAAATACATTTTCCCATATAGTTGGTTCTCTTTTCATTTTGCTGATATTTTCTTTAGCCATGCAGAAGCTTTTTATTTTGATGAAGTTCCATTTGTTTATTTTTTTTCTTTATGTGCATTTCTCTAGGGGACATACCAGTGAAAATATTGCTGCATAAAATATCTGAAATCTTTTTAAATGCAGAGGAAACATCTCTTTTTATTATTGTTCAAATACAGTTTTCTGCCTCTTCCACCCACCCCAGCACAACAACACAGCCCCTCCTACTTCCCTCCCGTTTCTACCCTGCCACCATTATTACCTATATGTCCCTTATAATTGTTCCTAAAAACCCTTCAACCTTTCCCCCTGAAATTCCCTCCCCTCTCCTCTCTGGTCACTGGCAGCCTGGTCTCTATTTCAGTGTCCTTGGTTACATTTTGATTGTTTGTTTCGTTGATTAGGTTCCTGTTAAAGGTGAGATCATGTGGTATTTCTTTCACCGCCTGGCTTATTTTGCTTAGCATAATGCTCTCCACTTCCGTCCATGCTGTTGCAAAGGGTAGGATCTCCTTCTTTCTTTCTGCTGTATAGGATTCCATTGTGTATATGTACCATAATTTTTTGATCCAATCATTTACTGATGGGGATTTAGGTTGCTTCCAGCACGTGACTATTGTAAATTGTGATGCTATGCACTTTGGACTAGATAGATTCTTTTGGATAGGGTTTCAGGGTTTAGGATATAATTCTAGCAGTGGAATTTCCAGGTCAACAGGCAGTTCCATTTTTCATTTTCTTAGGAAATTCCATACTGTTTTCCATAGTGGTTGTACCAATCTGCCATCCCACCAACAGTGAACTAGGATCCCCTTTTCTCCACATTCTCTCCAACACTTGTTGTTTGTTGCTTTGTTTCTGATGGCCATTCTGACCGGTGTGAAGTGTTATCTCATTTTGTTTTAATTTGTATCTCTCTGATAGCTAGGAATACTGAGCATCTTTTCATATGTCTCTGGACCCTCTCTATGTCCTCCTTGAAGAAGTGTCTGTTGAAGTCCTTTGCCCATTTTTTAGTTGGGTTGCTTGTCTTCTCAGAGTGGAGTCATATGTATTCTTTATATATTTTGAAGATTAAACCTTGTCTGAGGTATCATTGGCAAATATATTTTCCCATATAGTTGGTTCTCTTTTTATTTTAATACTGTTTTCTTTAGCTGTGCAGAGGCTTTTTATTTTGATGAGATCTCATTTGTTTATTCTTTCCTTTATGTTCCTTGCTCTAGAAAATATATCAGTGAAAATACTGCTTCATGAAATATCTGAGATTTTCTTGCCCTTGTTCTCCTCTAGGACTTTAATTGTGTCATGGCTTATATTTAAATCTTCATCCACGTTGAATTGTTCTTCTGTATGGTTTAAGTGGGTGCTCCAGTTTCATTTTTTTGCATGTAGCTGTCCAGTTCTCCCAACACCATTTGATGAAGAGGCCTTTTCTACTCCATTTTATGCTGCTGCTCCCTTTGTCAAAAATTAATTGACCTTAGAGACTTGGGTTTATTTCTGGGCTCTGTGTTTACTTTCATTGGTCTATCTGTCTGTTTTTATGCCTGTACCAGGTTGTTTTGGTTACAGTGTCCTTGTAATACAGTTTGGTATCAGGTATTGTGATTCTTCCTACTTTGCTCTCCTTTCTCAATATTGCTGCAGGTATTCAGAGTTGTTTATGGTTTCATATAAATCTTTTGAAGTTGTTGTGCTATGTCTGAAATATGCCATTTCTACTTTTAATAGGCATTTCATTGAATCTGTAGATAGCTTTGGGTAGTATGGACATTTTGGTGATGTTAATTTTTCTGATCCATGAACACAGTATTTATTTCCACTTGTTTGTATGTTCCTTGATTCCTTTCTTCAGTGTTGTGTAGTTTTCTGGATATAGGTCTTTTACCTCCTTGGCTAGGTTTATTCCTGGGTGTTTTATTTTTCTTGTTGCTATATCAGATGGAATTTTTTTCCCTGATTTCTGCTTCTATTGTTTTATTGTTGGTAACAAATATGGCTTTGATTTCTGAATATTGACTTTGTATCCAGCTGTTTTGCCAAATTTATTTATAGGTTAATCAGTTTTTTTGGCAAAGTCTATAGGATTTTCTATGTACACTGACTGACATGTTATCTGTAAACAATGAAAGTTTTGTTTTCTCCTTTCAAATTTGGATGCCTTTTATTTTCTTTTATTGTCTGCTGTGGCTAAAACTTCTAATACTATGATGATAAAAGTGGTGAAAGTGGACAACCTTGCCTTGTTTCTGATCTTGGTGGGAAAGATTTTAGTTTTTGCTCATTGAGTATGATGTTGGCTATAGATGTTTCATGTATGGCCTCTATTATGTTGAAGAATGCTCCCTCTATTCCCACTTTACTGAGTGTTTTTATCATAAATGGCTGCAGTACCTTATCAAATGCTTTTTCCACATCTATTGATATCATCATGTGATTTTTGTCTTTGCTTTCATTTATGTGATATATTATGTTTGTTGATTTGTGAATATTGAACCATCCTTGCATCCCTGAGATGAATCCCACTTGGTCATGGCGTATGACCTTTTCAATGTATTGCTGAATGCGGTTGGCCAATATTTTGTTGAGGATTTTAGCGTCTATGTTCATCAGCGATATTGGCCTGAAGTTTTCTTTCTTTGTTGTGTCTTTATCTGTTTTGGGGATTAGGATGATGCTGGCTTCATAAAAAGTATTTGGGAGTCTTCCATGATTTGGGATTTTTTGGAATAGTCTATGAAGGAGAGGGGTTACCTCTTCCTTAAATGCTTTGTAAAACTCTCCTATGAAACCATCTGGTCCAGGGCTTTTGTGTGTCAGGAATTTTTTGATTACTGTTTCAATTTCATCTGCTGCTATTGGTCAGTTCAGGCTTTCTGCTTCTTCTTCATTGAATTTTGGACGATTATATTTTTCTAGAAATTTGATCATTTTCCCTAGGTTTTCAATTTTTTTGGCATATAGTTCTTCAAAATAATTTCTTACAATCCTTTGTATTTCTGTGGTATCAGTTGTAATCTCTCCTCTTTCATTTTTGATTGTGTTTATATGGGTCCTCTCTCTTTTTTTCTTGATGAGCCTGCTTAAAGTCTTGTCAATTTTGTTATCTTTTCAAAGAACCAGCTCCTGGTTTCATTGATCCTTAGAATTGTGCTTTTAGTCTCTATGTCATTGAATTCTGCTCTGATCTTGGTTATTTACATTCTCTACCTGCTCTGGGCTGTCTTTTGTTGTTACTTGAGTTCCTGCAGGTGTAGGGTTACATTTTTTGTTTGAAATGTTTCTATATCTTTTAGGTAGGCCTGTATGGCTATGAAGTTCCCTCTGAGGACTGCCTTTGCTGTGTCCCATAAGTTTTGGGTTGTGAGTTGATTTTCTTTTGTTTCCAGAAACTTTTTGATTTCTTCTTTAATCTCATTCTTGATCCACTTATTGTTTAATAGCAGGCTATACAATTTCTGTGATTTTGAGTGTTTTGGAGGTTTTTTTTCCCCCTTGGGGTTGGTTTCTAGTTTGAGTCCCTTGTGGTCAGAGAAAATGCTTGATATGATTTTAATTTTCATGAATTTGTTGAGAATTTTTTTGTGTTCTATCATGTGGTCTATCTTTGAAAATATTCTATGTGCATTTGAAAAGAGTATATATTTTGCTTGTTTGGGGTGAAACACTCTATATATATATCAGTTAAGTCCAGTTCATCTAGGGCATTGTTCAATGTCACCATATCTTTGTTAATATTTGTTTTGGAAGAACTGTTCATTTTTTGACAGTGAGGTATTAAAATCCCCTACTATAATTGCGTTGCTATTAATCTCTTCCTTGAAGTCCTCCAAAATTTTCTTTATGTATTTGGGTGATCCTAAACTGGGTACATATATAGTTACAATATTTATGTCTTCTTGGTGGATTCATCCCTTGAGTATTATGAAGTGGCCTTCTGAGTCTCTCTTTATGGCTCTTTTTTTTTAAGTTTATTTTGTCTGATATTAGTATTATTACTCCAGCTTCTTTTCCTGTCTGTTTGCTTGGGAAATTTGTTTCTAGCCCTTCACTTTCAGACTGTGTAGGTGTTTTGTCCTGAGGTGGGTCTCTTGTAGGCAGCATATGTGTAGGTCATGCTTTCTTATTCATTCAGCTCGTCTATGTCTTTTGATTGGAGCATTTAATCCATTTACATTTAAGATTATTATTGATAGGTACTTATTCATTGCCATTTTTTCATAGATGTGTTTTTCTCTCTCTTTTCCTTCCTTTCCTTAAAGCAGTCCCTTTAGCATTTCTTGCTCAGCTGGTTTGGTGGAGGTCTATTTTTTAGACTTCTTTTGTCTGAGAAACTCCTTATTTGGCCTTCTATCTTTTTTTTAAATATATTTTATTGACTATGCTACTACAGTTGTCCCATTTCTCCCGCTTTATTCCCCTCTGCTCTGCACACCCTCTCCCACTCACATTCCCCCCCTGCTTTAGTTCATGTCCATGTGTCTAAAGTTCTTTAGCTTCTACATTTCCCATACTATACTTGCCCTCCCCCTGTCTATTTTCTACCTACCATCTATGCTACTTATTCTCTGTACCTTTTCCCCTCTCTCCTTCTCCCACTCCCCTGTTTCTATCCCTCTATGTGATCTCCATTTCTGTGGCTTTGCTCTTGATCTAGCTGTCTGCTTAGTTTGATTTTGTTTTTGTTTTAGGTGTGATTGTTAATAATTGCGAGTTTCCTGAAAGTTTACTGTACATGTTTTATATCTTCTTTTTCTTAGATAAGTAAGTCCCTTTAGTATTTCATATAGTAAGGGCAATGATGATGATGAACTCCTTGAACTTGACCTTATCTGAGAAGTACTTAATCTGCCCTTCCATTCTAAATGAAAGCTTTGCTGGATAGAGCAATCTTGGATGTAGGTTCTTGTCTTTCATGACTTGGAATACTTACTTCTTTCCAGCCCCTTCTTGCCTGTAAGGTCCCTTTTGAGAAATCCGCTGACAGTCTGATGGGAACTCCTTTTTAGGTGACTGTCTCCTTATCTCTTGCTGCTTCTAGGATTCTCTCCTTCATTTTAATCTTGGCTAATGTAATTATGATGTGCCTTGGTGTGTTCCTCCTTGGGTCCAACTTCTTTGGAACTCTCTGAGCTTCCTGGATTTCCTGGAAGTTTATTTCCTTTACCAGATTGCGGAAGTTCTCCTTTATTATTTGTTCAAATAAGTGTTCCACTTGTGGCTGTTCCTCTTCCCCTTCTGGTACCCCTATAATTCAGATGTTGGAATGTTTAAAGATGTCCTGGAGGTTCCTAAGCCTCTTCTCATTTTTTTTGAATTCTCGTCTCTTCATTGTTTTCTGTTCAGTTGTTTTTTTCTTCCTTTTGATCCACTCCCTTGATTTGAGTCCCTGTTTTCTTCCCATCACTATTGGTTCCCTGTGCATTTCCCTTCATTTCACTTAGTGTAGCTTTCATGTTTTTCATCTAATTTGCTACCAAATGGAACCAGTTCTGTGAGCATCCTGATCACCAGTGTTTTGAACTGTGCATCTGCTAAGTTGGCTGTCTCTTGGTCGCTTAATTGTATTATTTCTGGAGCTTTGATCTGTTCTTCCTTTTGGGCCATTTTTTTTTTTTGTCTTGTCGGGCCTGTTACATATGAGGGGCAGAGCCTTGGGTGTTCACCAGGGTCAGGCATCCCAGTCACTGGATTGTGACACTGTGTGTGGGGGCGGGACAAGAGGGAACAATGGTGCTTGCTCTGCTCTTTGTTGGACCTTAGTCCTTTCTGCTACTTCCCCCAGGTAAACCGGGCCTTTCTGGTGCTGATTCCTATGTGGGTGGGCTTGTGCATGTTCTAGGACCCTGTGGGTCTCCCCAGTGAACTCTCCTGTGAAGCTGAAAGTCTCTCCCTGCATGTCAACCCCACAGGTGTTTTCAATCAGTGTTTGATGCTTTATTTCCCAGCACTGGGACCCTGGGTTACACAGTTTGTCTGGCTCCCCAGTTATCTGCGTGTGAATGTGGGACCAGCACCCAACCAACCAGTGGCCCTGCACGTGGTGCCATGCTCCTGAATCACCTCCTCACTGGATCCGCCCATTGCCACCCCATTCCCAGGGTCTGCCAGCTGCCACCTGCATGGCCAGAGTCCACCCTCTGTATCTTGCACGCCCAGGGTGCCTTGCGGGTCCAGTGTCACCAATTCCTCTTCCACACTACCCCTTTCCACTGGGCCACCTGACTCTGTACTGCTTACGGGTCTGTATGAATGTGTCTATTTTAGTTCCTTGGCTGTCTGACTTTCATACAGTTCATTTTTGTCAGTTCTGGTTCTTATTTCATTTCTAAATTTTTGTTGTCCTTGTTTTGGTTATGTGAGGAGGCACAGTGTGTCTACTTATGCCTCCACCTTGGCCAAAATTCTTGGCCTTCTATCTTGATTGAGAGCCTTTCTGTGTAAAGTAGCCTTGGGTGCAGGCCTCTGGTTCTCATTACTTGGAATATTTCTTGCCATTCTCTTCTGGCTTGGAGCATTTCCATTGAGATGTCAGCTGCTAGCCTTTTTGGGGCCCCCTTCTATGTTACTTTCTGTTTCTCCCTTTCTGCCTTTAAGATTCTCTGTCTTCAAATTTTGTCATTTTAATGATGATGTATCTTGAAGTGGGCCTCTTTGGGTTCCTCTTGATTGGGACTCTGTGTTTCCTGGATTTGTGTGCCTTTTTCTCTCATCAGATTAGGGAAGTTTTCCATCATGACTGTTTCAAACAGGTTTTCTATCCCTTGCTCTTCTTCTTCTCCTTCTGGTATCCCTGTTATATGGATTTTATTACCTTTCATGTTGTCCTGCATTTCCCTTAATCCCTCTTTATTCTTTCTGAGCCTGTTTTCCTTTTGTTGCTCTTTGTGGGTGTTTCTTTCTACCTTTTCCTCCAGCTCACTGATCCAATCCTCTGCTTCATCAAGCCTGCTTTTGATTCCTTCTACTCTGTTCTTTAGTTCAGAAATTCTATTCTTCACTTCCTTTTGGTCCTTGCTGATAGTTTCTATTTCCTCTTTCATGCTGATATAGTTTGCAGTGAGTTCTTTGTAGTTTCCTTGTAGTTTCTGCTAATTCTCTGTAACCTCAATGAGCTTCCCAATAACCATTGCTTTGAACTCAGTATCTAATAGTTGAGTTGCCTCTATTTCATTTAGCATTCTTTCTGAGGCTTCTTTTTTTTCTTTCACTTAGGATTTGTTTCTTTGTCTTCCCATTGTTTGTGAGACTCTTCTTGTTAGCCTCTGCTTCTTAACTTGTTCTGTTCTGACTCCCTGGGTTTATGGTGTGAACCTCTGTGGTAGAATACCTGTGACATTCAGTGGCACAGTCTCCTTACTCTCCTGAGCTCACTGGTGTTGGGCTGTTGTTTATGTTGGTTCTCTGTATGTCTTTGGGTTTTGATTGTTGTTGGGTATTTCTTTGGTGGGTCCTTCCCTCCAGCTGGTTAACTGAGAGTCACTTTGTCCACCATGTCTTGTATTCTGTTATGCTGGTGAGGGCAGGTTGTGTTGTAGCTGGTTCTTCTGTGTGTACAAGGTTTTGTGGTTCTTCTGTGTGTACCAGGTTTTGTTAGTTACCTACCCCTGTAGGTAACTAACCTCTTTTCTCTTGCTGTTTTTAAGATTCTCTCTTTATCTTTAACCCATAGCATTTTAATTATGATGTGTCTCAGAGTGGGCCTCTTTGCATCCATCTTGTTTGGACTCTCTGCTTCCTGGGTTCACATGTCTAACTCATTCACCAAAGTAGGGAAGTTTTCTTCATTATTTTTCCAAATAGATTTCCAATTTTTTGCTCTTTCTCTTGTCCTTCAGGCACCCGTGTGATATCAATGTTGGACTTCTTAAAGTTGTTCCAAAGGCTGCTTATACTATTCTCATTTTTCTGGGGACTTTTTTTCTTCTTTTTGTTCTGAATGGTTGTTTGTTTCTTCCTTATGTTCCACATCATTGATTTGATTCTCAGCTTCATCCAGTCTACTATTGTTTCGCTGTAAACTCTTCTTTACAATTTAAATTGTTTTAAATTTAAATTACAGTGCTGGTATAGATCAATTGAACAGGATAGAGACCCCAGAAATAAACCCACATTTTTATAGTCATTCATATTTGACAGAGGAAACAAACACATTCAATGGCTAAAGGTAGATTGTTCAATAAATGGTACTTAGAAAATTGGACAGATATATGGAAAAAATGAAACGAGACCATCCTCTTGTACCACACACATGAATAAATTCAAAATGGATGAAAGATTAAATGTTAGAACCAAAACCATAAAAGTCCTAAATGAAAACATAGGCCATATAGTCTGGGACATTGCTTGTAGCTGCATTTTTTTCTGATAAATTTCCTCAGGCAAGGGGGAGAAAAGAAAAAAATAAATGCCCGAGACTACATCAAACTAAATACTTTTTGCATAGCAAAGAAAACCACCAACAAAATAAAAAGACAACCCACTTAATGGCAGAATATGTTTGCCAATACATTTGGTAAAGGGTTAATATCCAAGCTTTACAAAGAACTTATGACACTCAACACCAAAAAAAAATCCAATTAAAATTGGGCAAAGGTCCTGAATAGCCTAGTAATTTTTATGGAAAAGCCTGCTGGGATTTTTATTGTAATCTTAATCTACAAATACAATATACTTCTCAATTTATTTAGTCCCTCTAAATTTTCTTTGAGTGGTGTTTGTAGTTCTCAGTGTAGATGTCTTCCATATCACTTGTCAAATGTATCACTGAGTATTTAAATTGTTTGTGTAAATGCTATTGAGTTTATTTTCTATTTGGATATTGGTAGCACACTTGACCCTTGAACAATGTGGAGATAAGGGGTGTGGACCACTTATTCAGTCAAAAATTCATATATAACATTTGACCTCCCCAAAACTCAGCTATTAATAAACCTACTTTTAACCAGAAGACTTAATGATAATAAACAGTTGATTAACACATATTTTGTATGCTATATGTATTATATATTGTATCTTACAATAAAATAATCTAGATAAAAGAAAATATTAAGGAAGTCATAATGAGGAGAAAGTATTTATTTAAAGACCCACACATAAGTGGACCTAAACACTTCAAGCCCATGTTGTTCAAGGGCCAACTTTATATAGAAATACAGTTGGCTTTGTATATTGCTCATGTGTGCTACAGCTAAATTCATTAATATCATCTATGTAAAACATAATATTATTTTGGAATAAAGACAATTTTATTTTTCCCTTTCTAATCTTTAT
The DNA here is from genome assembly GCF_021234435.1 of Artibeus jamaicensis. Classification (NCBI taxonomy): domain Eukaryota; kingdom Metazoa; phylum Chordata; class Mammalia; order Chiroptera; family Phyllostomidae; genus Artibeus; species Artibeus jamaicensis. Next base: position 1,385,667 of record NW_026521822.1, read on the forward strand.
GGCTTTTATTTCATTTTCTTCCTTTATTGTACTGACTAGGGCTTCAGGTACAATGTTTAACAGAGGGGTATGGGTGGACAGATGTCTTTGCTCCTGAACCTACTGAAAAAACAATACACTTTTTCTTTAGCCTATTGGTATAGTGAATGACATTGACTGATTTTTTTAGGATTATTTTTATGGAGATGTAATTATCATAGTATAACATTTACCCTTTTAGAGAGTACAGTTCATCTCTGGCTGGTGTGGTTCAGTGGACTGAGTGCCAGACTGTGAATGCAGGTTGGATTCCTAGTCAAGGCATATGCCTGGGTTGCAGTCCAGGTCCCCAGTAAAGGGCATGCAAGAGGCAACCGTACACTGATGTTTCTCTCCCTCTCTTTCTCCCTCACTTCCCATGTGTCTAAAAATAAATAAAATCTGGTCCTGGCTGGTATAGCTCAGTGAACAGGCTGTTCACTGAGTACAGGCTGTGAACTGAAGTGTCACAGGTTCAATTCCCAGTCAGGGTACACACCTAGGTTGTGGGCCAGGTCCCCAGTGGGGGTCACATGAGAAGCAACCACCCATTGATCTTTCTTCCTCCTTTCCCCTCTCTTTAAAATAAATAAATAAATAAATAGAATCTTTATAGAACAACAGTACAGTTCAGTGGTTTTAGTATTTTCACAGAATTGTAAACTATTGCCACTATAAAATTTCAGGAGATTTTTTTCTTTCCAAAAGAGATTCTCTACCTACTAGCAGTTTCTATTCCTTCATCTCTCAGCCTCTTATGCCTACTAATCTACTTTCTATATCTATGCATTTGTATCTTCCGGATATTTCATATAAATTGAATCATACAACATGTTTTCATGTTGCAGCATGAATCAGTATTTATTCCTTTATAAGATGGAATAATATTCCGTTGTATGGAAATATCACATTTTATTTATCCATTCATTAGTTGATGCACATTTCATTGTTTCTACTTTTGTTTCCCACTTTAGAAGTAATGATTCCATGAACATTCATGTATAAGGTTTGTGTGGATATATGTTTTCAATTATCTGGTTGTATAATTGGAATGGAATTGTTAAAACTTTACAAGGGTTTGCCAAACAGTTTTGCAGAGTAGCTGTACCATTTTACATTTCCACTAAAGATATATGAAAGTTTCAGTTTCTCTACATCCTCATCAACATTTGCCATTAACTTTCCTTTTTATTTAAGCATCAAAATGAGAAATGGTATTGTGTTGTGGTTTTGATTTGTATTTTCTTAAGAAGTAATGATGTTGAGAATCTTTTCATGAGCTTTTTATCTATTTGCATTATCTTCTTTAGAGAAATGTCTATGCAAATTTTTTGCTCATGTTAAAATTGGGTTATTTGTCTTTTTATTATTGAATTCTTTCTTTATATATTCTGCATACAAGTGCCTTACCAGATATATGAGTTGCAAATATTTTTTCCATTCTGTGAATTGTCTGGTAATTTTTTATTGTGTCCCTAAGCAGAAAAGTTTAATTTTAATCAAACCCAATTTATCTGTTTTTTTTTCTTGAATATACAAACCTAATATATAATGAAAGAAATTGAACCAGTGGCCACCTCTGAAGACTGAGGGCAGGCATTAACTTGGAAAGGGCACAAGCAACTTTGTGCAGTGATGGGTATGTTCTCTATCTTGATAATCTATGGATTACAAAGTTATATCTATTGGTCAAAACACTTTGAACTGTACATGTAAGATTTGTACTTATGTGAGCTTTAATTTTAAAAAATAAAACAAAGGACAAGGGCAATACTTGCTTGGTAAACAATAGACATATGTTTCAAGCCAAATTACCTCAATATGTTTGCAAAGACAAAGAAAAAACAGAATACCTGCCATGTGAAGTCTGTAAGAATATAAGGTTCCAGGGGAAAGATACCTTCTAATTGGTTCTTCTCTCTCAGCTGAGCTTTATTGACTCAATCTACCGAAAGAATGTCATTCCACCCAATTAATGCTGTGAACTCTATATATCATACTTTATCAATAATTAATAATAATATGACCCATACACAAACAAGGCTGCTAAAATGTTATCATACTTACCATGTAGTTATTTTAAACAGGGTTTGATTTTCACCAATTATCAGAGATAATGCTTAATTCAAAGTATTTGTTGTGGTGCCTCTGCCAAGAAATATTGAGAGATTAAATTATCAAAAGACCTATGTACTCAAAAATCTCAAGGACATCAAAAACGAGAAAAATCTGAGAAACCATCACAGTCTAAGCAGCCCACATAGAAATAACTAGATGTAATTGATATCCTGGATGGGATCTTGGAACAGAAAAAAGACATTACGTTAAATAAAAACTAAGGAAATCTGAATAAGGTGTAGACTTTATTAATAATAATTTGTCAGTATTGTTTCATTATTTGTAACAAATGTTCTATACTATATATATACATATAGTATACATATACTATACTAATATATGCTGTTTATTTTATTTTTTTATTGTTATTCAAGAATGTTAATAATAGGGGAAATTTGTGCCAGGGATAAGGGGACATACAGAAACTCTCTGTACTAGTTTCTTAATTTTCCTGTAAACATGAAACCACTTTAAATATAAAATCTATTTTGTAAAAAAGACCTATGTGAGTGAGTTGTTTATATTATTGTAGGATCCAGGAAACAAACACTGTGAAACACAACTATTAAAAGACTAAGAAAGGACAGACTTAAAACATGGAGTGCGAAGAAAAGGGGCAGCACCCCAGAAACACAATAGGTGGTTTTAAATGTTTCTGTTACTGTCTTTAGAAGCTCCTTTCCTCCATATGGTTGCTTCAAATATAATCAGCATTAACAATCTCTCCTCTGGCAGCTGCTGTTGTTTCTATTTCCATCCCTTGATAATCTGATTATGGGACATCTGCAAATTCCTCCAAAGAAATTACTAGCATAAAATATTAATGAAAAATGTAGTTGTTTCTGTTGATTTTATAGGGGAAACAGTGAAGACTTATGTTGAATGTGACCTACAATCTTTATTTATCCCTTAAATTGGAGGTTTATAAGGATATTATCGAGGCAGTTAGGGAAGTTTGAGTATACTGAATAGTATACACTGTATTGTATCAACTTTAAATTCCTGAGTGAGATAGTTGTACTGTGGTCATTTAAGAGAATGGCCTTGTTCTTAAGAGGCACATGCTGAAGTATTTAGTGGTGAAGTTTCATGATGTCTAAAACTTTCAAATAATTCAGAAAATACTATACATATACACATTTCTCTCTGTGTCTACTTTTTTTTACCTGCTTATGGATATACAAAATGTAACTACACATCTATTTATAAAGTGTACACACTCAGTGGACAGGAGGTGGCTGAGGGGTGTGGCAAGGGCAGATGTGGCCTTTCCCTCTTTGTGCATTGGGACATACAGATATCACCCAGGCTGAGGCACCAAAAAAATCTAGACTTCACAACATGTCTTTGACCACCTTAGGGAAACTGTTACAATGGTTGCAATGTAGAAATATGTAAACTTTATGAACCCAAGTGTGGTTGGAGTTGATGTACAGGACAAATACATATAAATCACTCTGGAAAGTTGCACAGCCATATACTTCTAAGCTCAGAGTAGTGACTGTTTTCCATTGTGAAATCTCTTATTAGTGCAGCAAAAACCAAAGCGTATGTGTAAGAATGTCCTCCCATAGAGAAACAATGGAACATAAATCTACTAGTACTGCATTTACAGATATGATTTCAGTTAATGAGACTTATGTACCAGCCAAATCCTCAGAAAAACTTTTGACTCAAGAATTCAAAATCACTGTGAAAGAAGTCAGTCTCAGTTATCTTCAAGGCTGAGAAACAATGGATTTGGTAATACAAACATAAATTAAGTGCTGAGATTGACAAATTGACAACATAAGCAAGAGGGAGCATAAGAACATGGATGATAGCAGCAGCAGCATGTGTAGAGAAATAATGATGAAAGTTGGCATACAACACCCAGTCCCCACAGGTCCCTACTAGCTGGCAATATATTTATTTGTTATGTTAAAAATACAACTATATTTTAGGTAGATTTTTAAAATAAGATGAAGAAAGGCTGTGCCACACTTTTGATCAAAACAAAGCGGTGCTGGTTTTTAAATAAAATGGATCATCTGAAATTATTAGTGGTATTTGAAATGACTGCGATTTTGAGGATTCCAGTATCTATGTGAAAAATTAACAGTTTTTGGAAAGTACTTGGAAATTGATGTTAGTCATATTAATTTTATTAAGATAAAATTTTTTTCCCTTAAGGTAGAATTTTAAAGCTTTCCATGTATTAGAAACCTACCTGGCTTTGGACCAACCTTAAAACAAAGCAGAACCACCTTCTAAATATACACAATTGCCCTCCTGCAGTAAACTTCAAGAAAGACCTCACTTTCAAAAGAGAAATTGCATATATTTCAAAGATATTAATTTATGCAAAATAACTTGCTCTACTGTAAAGCACCATTAAAAACCACAGTGTTTTAATTTGGTACTTACATTACATTTTTGGAATAAAAATTATCACTAAAGTAATATTTAACACCAACAAAGATATGATTTCATTGTATTATCAAGTACTGTATTGATTTGCCCAAGATTTTTAACTTACTAAATGTACTACCATTCCTGAATTTGTACTTTATGACTTAGTATGCTGTATCATGGACTGGTTATGTTAACTAAAAAAAATTAATTCATTACCAGAAAAATATATTTTTTTCTCTCTCTCTACATATATATACTGATGTGTATATATAGATAGATAGACCCATATATAGCTACCAATGTGTATATATATACATATATATACTGTGTATATATTACACATACATATATCTCCATGAATATAATATATGGCATATATAGTACATGTGTGTATAGTCTGTCCAGAAAGTATCCAGCCATGGAACCATGTAATATGAAAAATAGAGACATTTATTGAAGAAGATACAAGAAACTGTACATAGGACAATGATGCCTTAGTCCCCTTCAGAGCAGCCACCTTGGGACATCACACAGCTCTCCCCACTGCAGCACATTGTTCCTTCTGGTTTAATAGCAGAAGCCACAGAATGAATTTTGTCATGCTACATTTCATGCCAAGATCCTGGGTCAAAATCTCAGACACAGTTGTTTTTGTAATCTTCAGATCACCTTCTAGTTCTTGCATTGTCAGTTGCCAATCTTTGTTGATTGTAGCATGTACGTGTTCAACATTCTCGGGTATTCTGCTTGTTGCAGGCCTTCCAGAAAGTAGATCACTTTTAACAGATTCTCAACCATCTTTGAAGTATTTGTGCCCCACTTTTATTTGCACTGCATACATTGCATCATCCCCAAAAGCCTTCTGAGTAGTTTCCATGGAGGAATGTTCAAGCTTAACACAAAATTTGATGCAGATTTGTTACTCCACTTCCTCAGTCATTTTGAAGGCAAAGGCCACACAGTACACATGTTCACTTAATGGTGTCTACCATAACCACTGACTAGTACAGTGAAGTCATCATTGTTTATGCATGTTCATTCCAGTCCACTTTCCTTGGCTGCCAGCTTACATCAATGTTGCACAAACCACTCTCATTATATTAACAATGGCTGGACTTTTTCTGGACTCTGTGTATATGTTGTATACACACACATACATATATATACATATATATACACACACACATACATACATACACACACAGAGTCCAGGAAAAGTCCAGCCATTGTTAATATAATATATATAAAAAGTACTATATATACACATATACATATGTATACACATGTACACATATAATGTAAGGAGTATACCAGTGTCTACTGTACCATTTTTGGAACTCTTCTAAAGGTTTTGTATTTTTCCAAATAAAACATTTATGGGAATACTCCTTAATATGTCTGTTCTTCAAAATCCACACTTGTTTCTCCACTACCAGGTATCTCTCTTTAATACTCTTTCACCAATACTGCTCCACCTTTGATGGGTCTGGAGTTTTCCACCAGACTGATTTCTCTCTCCCACTTCAAATATATCCTTTCTATTTGTACAAAGCATTTACCTCTGCTTCACTTCTATCCCCAAACTCACAATTCTAAACCCATTAAAAATTTTAATGAAATCTTAGAGACTCTACTTTGGAAGGCCCACCCTCCTGAGAATGCAGTCTAATGATCATCGTGTGCAACTGAGTTTGTGTTTTGAGATATTATCCATACCCCAGGTAGCAAAACAAAAAAGTTCATTTGGTAATATTCCTACCAAACAGCACTTCACAAGAGTTCGGTGGAATGGAATTTATCTCATTTCACAACTAGAGGACTCCAACACAGCAGTACATTAGAAAAACTGCTGATATTTCTAGCTTTACTGCATGTTATCTGAAACTAGATTTGAAGGCTTTTTTTTTAAATTCCCAGCTTTCAAAGAATATTTACAAAGAATTTCATACATAAGTGCTAAATTCCTAGAGATGTCATAAAGGAAGAACCACTAGTTTAATTAATAACCAGGGTCTTTCATAATAAAGACTGCAACTAAGAAAGATTCTAGTAGTTGAAAGATTAACTATTGGTTTTGAAAGCCCCAGTTACTGTTAACTTCTTTTATTGAACACATGACAAGTAATTGCCTTATTCTGGAACTATAAGTACAGGACAATGTACCTTATACTGATTGTAAGTCACTCTCTGCGGTAAATGAGCAAGGGATTCTGATCATTAAGCATAAATAAAGAGAGCCTCATGTTGTAATTACTAGACTTCAAATCAGTATATCTGGGTTTGCCTCTGATGCCCACAGAACTCCTTTCTTTTTTCTCCTCTTTGCAGTACTTTCTTCCAGTAAGCCTGCAGTTCTTGTGTTGAACTGTCTGTATAAACACACCCAAATGACCCCTTTTGCCCCCATGTGCATTCTATACCTTTGTTCTCTCTGTTCCCATTGTCTTCTCCACCACAGATGACACCCAACATGGTACGGGTTTTTTTTTTGTTGCTGTCTTGTTTTTGTTTTTGTCTTACCATTTACAAAGTTCTTTCATGTATATCAACTATATCCTCTCAATCATTTAATAGGATGTATTTTATTACACCACATCACAGTTGAAGAAACTGAGGTTTAAAGAGTTTAAGAGATTATCCAAAGTCACATATCTATGAAATGGCAAAGAGAGAAATTTAACTTTGATTTTAAACCCAGCATTCTTTTTTCACACCTCAGATATGATTCCAATTTCAGTAGTCTAGGTTAAAGTATCCTTCATGAATATGCTAGAAATATGGGGAATCTTACTAATTCAACATAAATATCATAATGGAATAAAAAGACACTGGATATTCATTTTCCTATTGTTTAAAAAATGTATAATCTTTATCATTTTTTTCTATTACCATTTGGTCCCCTTATACCACTCTCTCCCAGCATTCACCACCCTGTTGTCCATGTCCATAAATCCTCTTTCTTTTCTCAATCCTTCCACCCCCTAAATTCCCCCAACTACCAACTATCTGTCATCTATTATCCATCTATGAATCTGTCTCTGTTTTGCTTGTCAGTTCAGTTTGTTCATTAGATTCCACATATGAGTGAAATCTTATGATATTTTTCTTTCTCTGATTATTTTACTTAGCATAATGTTCTCCAGGTCCATCCATACTGTCGCAAAGGGTAAAATTTTCTACTTTTTTATGGCTAAGTACAATTCCACTGTGTTAATATCCCATGGTTGTTTTATTCAGTGATTGTAAGTAACCCTGCAATGAACATAGGGGTGGTTATGTCCTTTCAAATTAGTATTTTGATTTCCTTGGTATATTTCCAGAAGTGGGATTGCTGGGTCAAAAGGGAGATCCATTTTTAATTGTTTGAGGTATCTCCATACTGTTTCCCACAATGGCTGTAGTAGTCTGCCTTCCCACCAACAGTACAAAAGAGTTCCCCTTTCTCCAAATCCTCTCCAGTACTTGCTGTTTGTTATTAATAATAGCCATTCTGACAGGTGTGAGATGGTATTTCATTCTAATTTTAATTTGCATTTCTCTGATAATTGATGACATTGAGCATCTTTTCATATGTCTATTGGCCATCTGTATGTCCTCTTTGGAGAAGTGTCTATTCACTCCTTTGCCCATTTTTTAAATGTGGGGGGGGGGGTTTGGTGTTGAGTTTTGTTAAATTTTGGATATTAACTCCTTATCAGATATACTGGTGAATATGTTCTCCCATTCAGTGGATTGTCTTTTTATTTTGTTTATGATTTCCTTCACTGTGCAAAACCTTTTTAGTTTGATAAAGTCCCACTTGTTTATTTTTTCTTTTGTTTCCCTTGCCTGAGATGTGTCTGATAAAATATTTCTATAAGAAATGTCTGGACTTCCGCCAAGATGGAGGCATAGGTGGATGTGCCGTGCCTTCTCACACAACCAAGTTTAGAGACAACTAAATATTAGCAACAGAAAACACAGCGAGAACACGGAAAATTGAACTTTTCGGAAGTCCGTTAACAACAAATTCTTCAGCCTGACCGGTAAGGGGCGAAACCAGCGGCTGGTGAAGCGGGATTGCACAGGAGGTCTCGGTCAGCCGGACTCAGGCGCGGAATCCAGACGCGCGGAATCCAGGCGCAGGGTTGGACCTAGTGAGTGACCGAGCGAGCCACCAGGCGAGCGACCGCAGGGGAGACAGCGGGGGAGCGGTGCTGCGTGTTGACTGTGGTCACACATTTGTGCGCGGGCGGACAGGCGAGGGAGTGGGCGGTTGGACCGGGGCCGGCAGGTCCCCGAGGGAAGCAGCAGTGGAGGGCGCTGCCATTTCCCCCCTCTGACCCCACCTCCACATACAGCGTCATAACACAGCGACTCTGAGTGGCCCTGCCCAGGTGAACCCTGTAAGGCGCTGCTCCTCACCCAGCTGTGAGAAACAGCAGAGGGGGTCGCCATTTCCCAGCTCTGACCACGCCCCCACATGCAGCGTCACAACCCAGCGACCTGGGAGTCCAAGGCACCGCTTCTCACACTTAAAGGGCCAGAACAGACCAAAAATGTCGCAAGATCTCAAAGCCCCAGAGCCCATAGATCTAAGCGATGAAGAAATAGCAAAACTCTCAGATGCACAGTTTAAAACACTGGTGATCAGGATCCTCACAGAACTGGTTGATTATACCCACAAATTAGACAAATATATGAAGGCGAAACTAATTGAAATGAATGGAATTGCACAGGACACCAATAGTAATGAAAAGGAAACTGGGACTCAAATCAATGGAGTGGACCAGAAGAAAGCAAATAATGGCCAAACAGAAAAGAGTCAGGAAGCAAGAATTCAAAGAAATGAGGAGAGTCTTAGGAACCTCCAAGACATCTTTAAACGCTCCAAAATCCGAATTATAGGGGTACCAGAAGGGGGAAAGGCACAGCCACCAGTGGAAAACTTATTTGAACAAATAATAAAGGAGAATTTCCCCAATCTGGCAAAGGAAATAGACTTCCAGGAAATCCAGGAAGCTCAGAGAGTCCCAAAGAAGTTGGACCCAAGAAGGAACACACCAAGGTACATCATTACATTAGCCAAGATGAAAATGAAGGAGAGAATCCTAGAAGCAGCAACAGCTAAGGGGACAGTCACCTACAAAGGAGTCCCCATCAGACTGTCAGCAGATTTCTCAAAAGAGACCTTACAGGCAAGAAGGGGCTGGAAAGAGGTATTCCAAGTCATGAAAACCAAAGACCTACAACCAAGATTGCTCTATCCAGCAAAACTTTCATTTAGAATGGAAGGACAGATAAAGTGCTTCTCAGATAAGATCAAATTCAAGGAGTTCATCATCACCAAGCCCTTATTATATGAAATGTTAAAGGGACTTATCGAAGAAAAAGAAGTTAAAGAAACATGAACAGTGCAAGGACAACAAACTCACAGTTATTAACAACCACACCTAAAACGAAAGCAAACTAAAAGGACAGCTAGATCAGGAGTGGAAACATAGAAATGAAGATCTCAAGGAGGGTTAGCAACAGGGGAGTGGGAGGAGGAGAAGGGGGGAGAAGGTACAGAAAATAATTAGCATAGACAGTAGATAGAAAATAGATGGGGAGGCAAGAATAGCATGGGAAATATAGAATCTAAAGAACTTGAGACACATGGTCATAAACTAAAGGGTGGGTAATGGTGGGGATGGGGGGGTAGGGTGGAGGGGAATGAAGGGGGAATAGAAGAACTATAACAGCATAATCAATAAAAAAATTTAAAAAAAAAGAAATGTCTGAGATTTTGCTGCCTATGTTTTGTTCTAGGATTTTTACGCTTTCAGATCTAAACTTTAAGTCTTTGATCCACTTTCAATTTATTCTTTGGTGTGGTATATGAAGGTGATCTAGTTTCATTTTTCTGCACATATCTGTCCAGTTTTCTTAATACCATTTATTGAGTAAACCATCTTTAGCTCATTGTATGTGCTTGCTTCCTCTGTCAAATATTAATTAATATAAAGGTGTAGGTTTATTTCTGGGCTCTGTTTCATTCCACTGATCTATGTGCCTGTTTTATGACAGTACCATGCTATTTTGAATACTATGGCCCTGTAGTATCGTTTGTTAATAGGTAGCAAGATTCCTCCAACTTTGTTCTTCTTTCTCAGGATTGCTGTTGCTATGCAGGGCCTGTGTTAGTTCCATATAAATTTTTGAAGTCCTAGTTCTGTGAAATACATCACTGGAATCTTGATAGGAATTGCATGGATCTATAGATTGCTTTGGGTAGCATGGATATTATAGTGATATTAATTTGTCCTATCCATGAACATGGAATGTGCTTTCACTTTTTTTCTTTTTTTAATGTCTTATAATTTTCTGAGGACAGGTCTTTTACATCTTTGGTTAGGTTTATTCCTAGGCATTTTATTCTTTTTGAAGCAATTGTGAATGGGATTGTTTTCTTAATATCCCTTTCTGTTAGTTCATTATTGGAATATAAAAATACAACTGGTTTCTGGATATTAAGTTTGTATTCTGCTACTTTGTTGCATTCATTTGTCAGTTTTAGTAGTTTCTTGGTGCAATCTTTGGGGTCCTCTATGTGCAGTATCATGTCATCTGCAAATAATGACTGTTTTACTTCTTCTTTTCCAATTTGGATGCATTTTATTTCTTCTTGTCTGATTGCTAGGGCTAGGACTTCCAGTACTATTTTAAATGAGAGAGGTAAAAGCAAACATCCTGTCTTGTTCCCAATCTTAATGGGAACACTTGTATTTTTGCCTGTTGAGTATGATGCTGGCAGTCCGTTTGTCAGATATGGCCTTTATTATGTTTACCTTTGTTCCCTCTATTCTCACTTCATGAAAGTTTTGATCATAAATGGGTGCTAAATTTTATCAAATGCTTTTTCTTCATTTATTGATATAAACATGTGGTTTTTATTCTTCATTTTCATTACATGGTGAATCCCATTTATTGATTTGCAAATGTTATACCAAAGTTGCATTCCCAGAATAAATCCCCTTTGATCATGGTGTATTATCTTTGTGATGCAATGCTGTATTCAGTTTGCTAATATTTTGTTGAAGATTTTAGCTTTTATGTTCATCACTGATACTGGCCTATAATTTTTGTCCTTTTGGTGTCTTTATCTGGTTTTGAAAATAGGATAATGCTGGCCTTTTAAAATGAGTTTAGGAGCCTTCCCGTCTCCTGAATTTTATGAAACAGTTTGCATAGGAAAGCTGTCAGTTCTTGGAGTGTTTGGTAAAATTCACCTTTGTAGCCATTGGTCCAGAGCTTTTGTTTGTTGGGAGTTTTTTTATTACTGTTTTAATTTCATTAATTGTAATTTGTTTACTCAGATTCTCTGATTCTTCCTCATTTATTTTTGAAAGATTGTATGTTTCTAGAAATTCATGCAGTCCATCCAGGTTGTCCAGTTTGTTAGCATATAATTGTTCATATTTTCTTAGAATCCTTTGTATTTCTTTGGTGTCAGTTGTTATTTATACTGTTTCATTTCTGTTTTTATTTATTTGGGTCCTTTCTCTTTTATTCTTAATTAATCTGGTTAAAGCTTTATCAGTCATTTTTATCTTTTCAAAGAACCAGCTGTTGGATTAATTGATCTTTCATATCTTTTTTTACACACTATTTCATTTCTTAATTATTCCCTTCCCTCTACTCACATTAGAGATTGTTCGTCCTTTTCAAATTCCTTTAAATGTGAAGTTAGATTGTTTATTTGACCTCTTTCTTTCTTTCTTCCTTTCTTTCTTTCTTTCTTTCTTTCTTTCTTTCTTTCTTTCTTTCTTTCTTTCTTTCTTTCTTTCTTTCTTTCTTTTTTGAGATAGGCCTATAATGCTATGAATTTCCCTCTTAGGATTGCTTTCCCAATGTCCCACAGATTTTGGATTTTTGTGTCCTCATTTTTGTTTGTTTCAAGGTATCTTTTGATATCTTTTTCAGGGTATCTTGATCTCATTGATTCATTCATTGTTAAATAACATGTTATTTAGCTTCCATGTCCTTGCATGTTTTTCAGAGTTATTGTGGTTGATTTCTAGTTTCATCGCATTATGGTGAGAGAAGATGCTTGATATGATTTCAATCTTTTTTAATTTAATGAGACTGTTTTTGTGTCCTAGCATGTAGTCTATCCTAGAACACATTCCATGTGCACTCGAAAAGTATGTATATTCTGCTGCTTTGGGGTAAAATGCTCTGAATATATCAATTCAGTTTTTCTGATCTACTGTGTTGTTTAAGGCCACTGTCTCCTTGTTGACTTTCTGACTGGAAGATCTACCCATTGAAGTCAATTGGGTGTTAAAATCTCCATCTGTGACTGTATTTATGTCAGTCTCTCCTTTTATATCCATCAAGATTTGCTTCACATATTTAGGTACTCCTATGTTGGGTGCATAAATGTTTACTAGGGTTTTATCCTCTTGTTGGGTTATTTCCTTTATCATTATGTGGTGTCCTTCTTTATCTCTTACTAGCCTTGGTTTTCAAGTCTGTTTTGTCAGAATAAGTAATGCTATCCCAGCTTTCTTTTCTATTTGCCTGAAATATCTTTTTTCATCCCTTTACTTTTAGTCTATGTGCATCTTTTGATCTAAGATGTGTCTCCTGGAGGCAGCATACATATATGGGTCTTTTTTCTTGTCCATTCAGCTTCCCTCATCTTTTGGTTGAGCATTTAAGCCATTTACAGTTAAGGTAATTATTAATAGATATGTATTTAGTGCCATTTTATTGTTAGACTGTTTTCCTATTTTTTCTTTCTCTTTGCTCCTTCTTCTTCTCTTCCTGTTTCTCCTCTTCCCCCTCCCTGCCCTCTTTCTTCTTCTACTCCTTCTTTTCCTTCTCCTTCTTCTTCTTCTTTCTTCTTCTCTACCTTATTCTCCTTCTTCCAAGCCCTGTAACTTCTCTTACAGTACTGGTTTGGTGTTAATAAACTCCTTTAGCTTTTTCTTGTCTGGGAGCTCCTTATTTCTCCTTCGATTTTAACTTCCTGAGTAAAGTAGCCTTGGTTGTAGGTCCTTCTTTTTCATCACTTTGAGTATTTCACACTGCTCCTTTCTAGCCTGAAATGTTTCTGGTCAGTAATCAGATAATTGGTGCCCCCTTGTAGGTAACTACCTGCTTTTCTCTTGTGGCTGTTAGGATTCTCTCCTTATCGTCAAGCCTTGTCACTTTAATTTGATGTGTCTCAGTGTAGGCTTCTTTAGGTCCAAACTGTTTGGGACTCTTTGAGCTTCCTGGACTTGCACGGCTTTTTTGCTTCACCAGATTAGGGAAGTTTTCAGTCCCTTTATTACTTTCAAATAGGTTCTCAATCCCTTGCTCACTCTCTTCTCCTTCTGGTATTCCCATGATGTAGTTGCTATTGCGCTCAGGTTGTCCAAAATGTCTTAAGTTTTCCTCATCTTTTAAAATTCTTTTTTTTTTTTTTTTTGCTGCTCTGCCCAATTATTATTTTTTTCTACCTTGTCTTCCAGATCACTAATTTGATCCTCTTCTTCATCTAACCAAGTCTTTATTCCTTCCAGTGTATTATTTATCTCTGGTATTGCATTCTTTATTTCTGACTAATCCTTTTATTATGGTTTCTGTCTTTTTTCATGCTGTCGAATATCCTTATAAACATTACTCTAAACTTTCTATCTGATAAATTGCTTACTCCCATTTCATGTAATTCTTCTGGAGAATTCTCTTGTCCTTTCATTTGGGGTCTATTTCTTTTTCTTCCCATTTTGGCTGCTTCTTTGTATTTTCTGCCTTTGATCTAATCAGCTATCTGCTATCAGAAAAATGAGTAATTAATCTAATCAATCTGTAATTAGCAGTCAGGCTTAAGCACCAGAGGGTGATGCATAGTAATTCCTATACGCAGGGCTGATGCCATTCAGAGAGGAGTGCTCTGCCTCAGAGTGATAGCTCCTGGAATATGGGGGATGACACAGCATGTGGATCCTGCCAGCTGTTCCCTCAGTTCTCTCTGCAGAGCCATCAGCCATTAGACTCTCCTCAAGCATCCGTAGCCCACTCTACCTTTCTTCTGTGGCAACCAGGGTAAGTGACTACAAATGAAATTTTGTGCTTTGTCCCTTTAAAAGGTTCTATATACATCATAGCCATCTCTTTCTGACTGACAGAACTCCTGCTCTTTTTCATAGCTGGATGTTATCTGGGTTCCTTTCCAGCTCTGGTACTATAGGCTGGGAGCCCAGATTGGGGTTTAGACTCCACACTTTTCAGGAGGAACCCCAAGCTGCTAAAATATCCCTCCAGTACTTCAGCTGCCACCTGTGGGAACCCAACCAACCCTCTTGTGTCTCCTTTATATTGCCTATTGGTCATGTTGTGCTGAAGTGTTTTCTTTTGTCCGTCTGTGGTAGTGAGGCTTCTCTCCAGCTAGTGTTCAGTTGTTTATTCAAGGTGATTTCTCCGCAATTTAGTTGTAATTCCAGATTGGTCCTAAAAGGAGCTTAGTGTAGCTTCTGCTTACTCTTCTGCCATCTTGGGCCTCCTCTATTTTCTTTTCTTCCTTTTTCTCTTAACTTTCTCTCTTTCTTTTCCCATTAGAAAAAGGGTCTTTTCACTAGCCCTCCTTTCTTCTTCCCCCTAAAGCAACCTCTCTTCTCCCATGTCTTCATTAAGGATCACATCCCACTCAGACCTGCTTCTCAACAGCAAAACTATTAATAAAGAAATACTGTGTTCATATAATAATATGTAAATGAGGGACACTGGCATTTTAAAAGAAGTTTGTACAATGGTTTCACTTTCAGTTCACAAATAACGGAGTAAGAAATAACAAATTTATTTTCCTCTAACTTATTTTATCCTCTACATGATAAAAATTCAGATTTAGTCAATACATACTCAAGGGATATATCTAATTTCCAGGTTGCTTGTAGAATATCAAAGCATTAAGAGATGGAGCATCTGATCCTTGACTGTCTGTATCACCTTACCCTCATTAGCCATCATCTTGTTTCATATTTGTTTACTGGACATGCAGATGATTGCTGCATCTTCCCCATGATCCCATCTAAAAAGCTCCTGTAGGTACAACTATCCTTTCAACTTCCATACAGACTCTGGGATACACAAAAATTCATTCTACTCTCAGACTGAATCACAGATACTGTGTGGTGCCTAAGATCCCATCAACTCCTGTGGCACTCTCAGGACACAGAATCATCCCTCTGCTTCCAGGCAACATTATGATGCCTGGGGCTACTCTGCAAGCTGTCCCAGATTCATACCTGACACACAACCCTTTAGTCTGTGAAATCTTGGTTCTCCTTGGGTCTCTATCTAAGAACACATCTAGATGACCTCTTCTCTAAGTTCCCACAACCTTACCTGGTGTCTTTGTCATTTCACTCCTTTTCACTCATTCCCTTTTGTTAAAAGGAATCAGGGCTCTTCAGAAATTGCCCAATTCCTGATCTGGAGATGAAAATGTTAAAAAACAAACCTGGCACAGTTTGTCATTCCAGAAAGCAAGAAGGCTATCAAAGATTAATATGCTTATTTCAAAAAGAGTCAAGTCAAATTGAAGAGGCACCCATGGAAAAGATGGAGCTGGAGCACAAAAGAGATTAATAAGTACAATGAATTAAAATACACTAAAATTTTTTCATAATGAATGTATGATGTATTTTTTTCTTTTTTCTTTCTAAAAAAGAAAATGCATTGTTCACTATGGGAGAATACAAGAGAAACAACTCACTTTTAAAATGGTTACATTGAAAGAAAGAATCAAGTATCCTATTTTTCATGTACAAACTTTAAGTTAGGCTAATTAATTTGTAGATGATGATAAGTTTCTCTATACTTAATTTTCCCAATAAATAAATAAGAGAGAATGAGAAAATTAGAATATCACTTGTTTAACCCTTGTGAATGAATAGCCCTATCCAGGTAATTATTGTCACAATAACAACAGCAAAAAATACATTTAAAAAATCCCAGATATTATGTGCTTCCTGATGTGCCTATATAAACTGCTGAAGTATTCTCAACAACAAAAAAATTGAGCTAGAATCTAATTATACCTCTAGAGCTAACTACCAGTTCACAGAAAATGCAGGGAAGAGAAACAGGGAGACTGTTAAATAAAACCAAAAGTCTGCATCAACAAAACCTAGTCTGCAAGATAAACAACCCATTTTTTCAACAACAACAAAAAATTGCAAGAAAATATTAGAGGGGGGAAGAGGGAAAGAAGAGAGGGAGGTACCTATAGATTAAAAGAGATTTAAGATTTGTACTTTATACCATATACAAATTAACTAAAAATGAATAAAAGACCTAAACATAAGAGCTAAAACTATAAAACTCTTAAAAGAAAACATCAGAGAAAAGCTTCATGACATTGATGTTGGCAACGATTTCTTGAATATGACACCAAAGCACAGGCAACAAAAGTAAAAATAGATAAATTGAACTACATCAAAATTCAAAACTTCTGTATATCAAAAGACACACTTAACAGAGTAAAAGTTAACACCTGGAATGGGGGAAAGTATTTGCATATCTGACAAGGGGTTAATATTCAGAATATAAAGAACTCCTAAAAATTAACAACAAAAACCCAAAACAACTTAATTTTTTAAAAGTGGGGGTGGGAACAAAAGACTTCAATAGACATCTCTCCAAAGAGGATATACAAATGGCCAAGAAACACATGAAAAGAAGCTCATCCTTAGTCGTTAGGGAAATTCATATCAAAACCACAATGGAGTACTACTACTTTACACCATTAGAGTGATTACTATTTAAAAACTACCCCCCCAAAAAAAACTAGAATACAAGTGTTGCAAAGATATAAGAAAATTGGAAACCTACGCACTATAGGTTGGAATGTATACTGTTGTAACCCATAAGGGAAATGGTATGGTGGTTCTTCAAAAAAAAATTGAATTACCCAGATAGACTTCTTTGTATGTATCCAAAATAATTGAAAGCAGGGTCTTATTTCCCTCCTGGATATATATTTGATATATATCCAAAATGATTGAAAGCAAGGTCTCAAAAAGAATAATACAGAGAAGCATTATTCACAATAGCCAAGAGGTGGAAGAAACCCAAGTGCCCATCAACAGATAAATAAGCAAAATGTGGTATAAACCTAATAGAATATTACTCAGTCTTAAAAAGGAATGGGATTATAATACTTGCTACCACATGGATGAACTTTGAGAACATTACTAAGTATAGTAAGCCAATCAGTCACAAAAAGACAAAGACTATGATTGCACTTATATGAGGTACCTAGAATAATCAAACTCATAGAGACCGAAAGTAGACAGTAATTTCCAAGGGTCTAGGAAATAGGAAGTTATTTAATGGATATTGAGTTTGGTTTTACAAAATGAAAAGAGTTCTTGAGCTAGATGGTGGTGATGGTTGCACAACAATGTGAATATACTTACCACTACTGAACTGTACATTTAAACATTGTTAAGATGGTAAATTTTAAGTTATGTATATTTTATCACAATTAAAAATAAAATGTTTATTTAAAAAAGAGTACGAAATAGCTGATTGCAATGTATGAATTCTATCTGAACACTAACTCAAACATAAATTTAAAATAAAAGAACACAAAAATATTTATGAGACAGTTCAGGAAATTTAGGTAGTAACTACATGTTTAATGAATTACGTTATAGGCCATCTTTTTTGGTGTGATATGGTATTGTGGTTGTCTTTTAAAAAAGTTTCTGTCTTTTAGAGATAAATACTGTAATATTTTTAGATATAATAATTTGATGTCTGGAATTAGCTTCTACATATTCAGGGTGAGGGAATAGATTGGGAAAAATCAGATTGGCTATAAACTGATAATTATTGAAATTTGTTCATGGGTACATCATAGTTCCCCCCCCCATTTTGTATTTCTTAAAATATCTCTTGACTTCAACATCAATAGAATCTGATATTATTCTTTACTATTGGATATGCAAATAGGAATGATACTACATTTATCCCAGTTTATTCTCAGCTCACAATGACATGCTTGTTTTCGACCTTATCTAGCAAATTCATTCCTTTCTGTCAAATAACATGGAACTAAATAGCTCTCTGAATTTCAATTTCTTAGAAGCCAGAATAAATAGCAATATACTACATGGTACCATTCCCTGTATGCAGTCCAGAAATATCATTAGAAAATGGGTAACTAGTTCCCCATATCTGTCTACTAAAGGATAGCCTATAAGCCATGAAATGCCAGAAAACGGTGGATTTGCCTTGCAAACAGGGTGGCACTGGAGACACTGAGACTGTTTTTTAGGTTAAATTTATCCATGAAGGAAACAGAGAACCAATGTTTATACAAAATGGTAGGAAACTGGATACTAAATACACCATCCAGCTGCTTCAAACCATTGTCCAAGGAGCTAGTTACTGAATAAAAAAATTATCTATTTCCTATCATTTATTTCTTTTATACTTGCATTTTAAAGTATAGCATGTTAAAATATTCCTTAAATTTCTCCTAATGAGAGTTACATACCTTTACTTTTCTATAGTTATGTATTTCTATTTTTTAAAAGTGTGGTCAGTAACATTATGAACAAGCCTATCGTTCTTCTACCTTTGTTTTGGAATTTAAGTATTAAAAGCCACATTTAAACTCTCCTACAGAGAATTAAAGAAATTCTAGAAAAATATAATTATAGCCTAATTTAAAATGTGTTTTCTCTTTCTTTCTGAAGTCCCTCTTTTTACTCTTTCCCTCAGCTTTCACAATAGTAGGAAACCATTGTTTTTTTATTTTTTAATTTATTTTTATTTTTAAATATATTTTACTAATTATAACATTACAGTTGTTCTATTTCCCCCTTTCATTCCCCTCCACCCTGCACACCCCCTCCCCCACCACTCTTCCCCCTTTAGTTCATGACCACGTGTCTCAAGGTCTTTAGATTCTATATTTCCCATACTATTCTTGCCCTCCCCCCTATCTATTTTCTACCTACCACCTCTGCTTATTTTCTGTACCTTCTCCCCCCTTCTCCTTCTCCCACTCCCCTGTTGCTAACCCTCCATGTGATCTTCATTTCTGTGGTTCTGCTCCTGATCTAGCTGTCCTCTTAGTTTGCTTTTGTTTTGGGTGTGGTTCTTAATAACTGTGATTTTGCTGTCCTTTCACTGTTCATCTTTTTTATCTTCTTTTTCTTAGGTAAGTCCCTTTAACATTTCATATAATAAGGGCTTGGTGATGATGAACTTCTTGAATTTGATCTTATCTGAGAAGCACTTTATCTGTCCTTCTATTCTAAATGAAAGCTTTGCTGGACTGAGCAATCTTGGATGTAGGTCCTTGCCTTTCATGACTTGGAATACTTCTTTCCAGCCCCTTCTTGCCTGTAAGGTCTCCTCTGAGAAATCTGCTGACAGTCTGATGGGCACTCCTTTGTAGGTGTCTGTCCCATTATCTCTTGCTGCTTGTAGGATTCTCTCCTTCATTTTCATCTTGGCTAATATAATGATGATGTGCCTTGGTGTGTTCCTTCTTGGGTCCAACTTCTTTGGCACTCTCTGAGCTTCCTTGATTTCCTGGAAGTCTATTTCCTTTGCTAGATTGGGGAAGTTCTCCTTTATTATTTGTTCAAATAAGTTTTCCACTTTTGGCTGTTCCTCTTCCCCTTCTGGTACCCCTATAATTCAGATGTTGGAACGTTTAAAGATGTCCTGAGGGTTCCTAAGCTTCTCCTCATTTTTTTGAATTCTTGTTTCTTCATCCTTTTCTGTTTGGTCATTTTTTTCCTCCTTCTGGTCCACTCCTTAGATTTGAGTCCCAGTTTCCTTTCCATTACTATTGGTTTCCTGTGCATTTCCCTTCATTTCAATTAGTTTAGCCTTCATTTGTTTCTCTAATTTGTGACTAAAATCGACCAGTTCTGTGAGCATCCTGATCACCAGTGTTTTGAACTGTGCATCTGAAAGTTTGGCTATTTCTTCATTGCTTAGATTTATTGGGTCTGCGACTCTGAGTTGTTCTTGAGCCATGTTTTGATCTGTTTGTGCCTGTTACATATCAGGAGTAGAGCCTTAGTTGTTCACCAGGGCAGGGCCACCCAGGTTACTGGTTTGTGATGCTGTATGCAGGAGAGTGGTCGGAGATGGACCACCCAGGTCGCTGGTTTGTGATGCTATATGTGGGGGCGGGGTCAGAGAGGGACAATGGGGGTTCCCTCTGCTGCTTCCTGCCCCTGGGGACAGCGCGGTCCATCTCACTGCTCCCTCCTTCACCAGTTTATTTGCGCTCAAAGGTGTGACCTCGATCAGTCCTCGGTGGGTCCACCGCCTTGCGCCCTCAGTGAGTCCGCCTGCTTCTCCACACCTGGGATCCGCTCAGGGCTGCTGGCGCACCTGGGTGGCGCGCCCGGGTTGGCCCTGTGGATCTTTCCTTCCCGACCTCGCTCTGCTGCTGGCTCTGCGCCTCCTACCGATTTGGCTGAAGGGTTCGTTGTCAGACTTCCGAAAGTTCAATTTTCTGTGGTTTGGCTGCATTTTTGTTGCTAAAACTTGTTGTTTTTAAACTTAGTTGTGCGAGAAGGTGCAGTGCTTCCACCTACGCCTCCATCTTGGCGGAAGTCTAGAAACCATTCTTGGCAGATGTTTTACAACTGTAGGACTTTCTTCTGAATCTGGTAAAATCAGAACCCACCTTCTGTGTAATGAAAAGATTGTCTAAATATTTCCTTCTGTTCATAGAGAAAAATTGTTTCAAAAGGGGTTAAATTCACACAATGGCAATATATTCAACTGAAGTTCAAAGATACTGAATTCAAGCCATGCTTGATTCAAAGTAGTTGAGCAACACAAGGAAAGTCACTGAAATGACAAGGGCTTTAGACTCTTCATTGCATACTGAGAATGTTCCAGAAGATGATCTTTAAGGCAACTTCCAGTTTTAAAATTCTGTACTTCTTGGAATTAATTCATATGATTAAGAATTGGTATGACACAAGATTTATAAATAACCCAAAACCCAGCCTCCTCCATCACAGATTTTTATCCACTTTTCCATTTTTTTTTTACCTGCTTTAAGGTAAAGACTTTAACTGCCAGTACCACAAGAAAAGATAAAAAGTAAAAATGAAGTATACCATGAAAAACATGTAACATTTTTTAAATCTCTGAAAAATGGAGAAGTCTCTTTTTTTGTTTCCATATGCCTAAATGAGTTTGCCTTGCTAAATATCAAATAAAAAGCTCTCAAGTGTTCTAAGCAACTACTGTTTCTTCATGCCTATCAAATACATTCTTAACTGACTAAATAGAATGGTCACATTTGGTGTCAGTACCACAAAATTCAGGAAGGAAATGAATGTTAGGACTTTTCATTTTGGAATCAGAAGAATTTAAAGTTCTTTAAACTCAGAGTCCAAAGACACCAACAGATCCGAGTTTCAATTTCCTCTTTATAAAATGGGAATACAATACCCCCTGACAAGGTCATTGTGAAGATTGGTAAAAAACAATGTAAAAGCAATAGCTACATAGCATATGCTCAAATTATATTTCCTCCCTCCTTCCCTTCCTTCCTTCTTTCCAGTATCACACACAAAACAGACACTCCAAAATACTTGCACCCCCAGAGGACTTACTTGGATGATATTTAAAAGGGCAGTATAGCCCAATAAGGGAGAAAAAGTAGAAAGTTTCAAGATTAATCAACCAAAACAGAAAAAAATCTGGAAAGGCAGATTTTAAATGTAAACTGTAGTCATCTTTGGATTGTGGGAATACACTTCCTTCTTTTTTTGTGTTTATTTCAATCTATATTTTCTAATTTTCCCACAATGAACACATTATATTCATATTTAAGATTTTAAATAAAATTATATAAACTTACCTGAACCCATTAATCAAGCTGAACATCACTTCCTATTGATGTGATGCAACAGGAAGATTATAGCACAGCCAATGAAGTATTCTTGTCTAAATAAATAGCCTGAATTAAATCCTTCCTCCATATCTATCAGTTTAAAAAAATACAGGGGATGCAGGAATATTTTAAATGATACCATAGAAACTTAATCAGAAAAAAAATTGAGAAAATTCAGGATACAACTTTTTAATCAATAAATGTTAATGAAGTGGAGATAGAAAAGAATTTATAGATTAAAATAGACTTTAGGAAATAGCAACCAAATGCTTGAATATCAGTTCAAATAAATCAAGTATAGCCCTGGCTGGTGTAGCTCAGTGGATTGAGTGTGGCCTGAGAACCAGAGGATCGTGGTTTGATTCCCAGTTGGGGCACATGCTTGGGATGCAGGTCAGTTCCCAGCAGGGGATCCATGAGAGGCAACCATATATTGATATTCTCTCCCTTTCTCCTTCCCTTCCCCTCTAAAGATAAATAAAATCTTTAAAAATAAATAAATAAGTCAAGTATAAGAAGCCATTTTTGACCCACCTGAAGAAATATGAACACAAATTTAGATGACAAAAAGATTTACTGTTAATTCTGTTAAAGATATGGTTAATGGTATTGTGATTTTGTTTTTAAAAAATATGTATTTCATTACATTTTAGTGAAATGATATAATATTTGAGAGTTGCTTTAAAATACTCCAGCACAAATAAAAATAAAATAAGGTAGGATAGATAAAATAAGAAAGACAAAATATTGCTAATTGGTGAAACTGAGCAATGCTCTCATGTGAATTTATTACATTAATGCTTCTATTTTGTGTTTATGTTGGAAAATTTCCATAATAAAAAGTTAAAGATGCATGTGATCTTTAAAAAACAAAAAGGTAGTGGTTGGTGAGCAAATGTGTCTCTTCTGTTTCTGCTCTCTCCTTGCTGTACTCTTTGCCTGGTCCCTCTGTTCTGATCACACACCAAGTGACCATACAATCTGCACACCTAGGAATGGCTGGGTTAATAATATTGAAAACTGTGTTTCAAAGTCATTGCCAAGAGAGCTGAGATTTTTAACAATGACTTCAGGAAGTCCATGGCTTCTGGGGTAAGGCATGATTTACAGATGGACTTTCAATTTTCTGGTAAGAATCACTTTTTGTGAAATAACAGATCAACAGGTCTTGCCTTAAGCTCATTGTTTTAAGTGAACTTTACTGACAGTCATCAATGCTGAAACAAGGAAGTTTCTGCCAATTACCTTGTTATTTATTTTATTATTTTTTGGATTTTTTGTTTGTGTGTTGTGTCGTGCTGTTTGGGGTATTTTTTTTAGTCTGAACTGCTATCTGTGGCTTTTCTGCTCTGGTTTAACTTCTCCTTACTTACATGCCTCATGTGTGTGGTTCTGTGATCAACCAGAGCTGGCCATTCTCAGGGCCTTCCTCATCCTTAGCCAAAATCCTTCTGCCTAGAATTGATCATATTTACCAGACTTGTTTAGTTTAGCACAGTCCTTCACAGGAGCCACATGAATTTTTGACTAAGAAGATTCAGTTTTTATGTATATGTGGTGTCTTAAAAAACTAATTACAGTACTCTGTTTTCCATATTTATTATTTTTTACCAAAATTTGGTGTGGAATGTTCTTGTTTTTAAAAGAGCCATAACCATCTTCCTGACCTTGGTCTTAGTATATCTGGGGAGAATGAGTCAGATATACAGGATTCAAAACCCTCCTAGGCATGAACCTCACCCATGGCTCCAAACAGAGCTGACATAATATCCAACTGATATTACATCAATATTAAATATCCTATCAAGATCTGCAAAATAAATTCTGGTTGTTTAAATATTATAAAAAGAGGTGTCCCATAAAACAGTTTCATTAGTCAACATCTTTTCTTTCACTGGAAGCAGTGAAACTTCCAGAGAAAGAGAGTCAAGCTTATTATTCTTTCAACCACTATATTCAGGATGAAATGGCCAACTTCCTGGGCAAAATTTAGTTCTACAATCTGCACACATGGGTGTTCCCTGAATGTTACTTATTGATCACCAGGGAGTTGAATTTTCTGGGTCATCTACTAGAAAATATGTAACTTTAGAGACAATGTAGGCTTTAAAAAAATCACAATTAGGATTGCATACTTGAAGTGAGTATCTAATAAATAAAACACTTGATAAAATTATTTATTAGAATGAACCAATGAGAAGAGGTTGTAATTTCTATTTTGAGTCTCTGTATCGTGCAGATTTTTGAACAAGCAGGACCATTCTCAGAATGTTATTTCCAGAGAGGACTTACACTTGTGAATCAGTATGAATTTCAATATACTCTTTTCCTCTTTTATTCTCCATTGTGATTCAGCATTATCACATTCATGGGATCCCTATATTAGATGTAATTTGAACTTTAGATATTAAATATAAGGAAATAGATTTTTGGCTACTGAAGACACAACGTCCACCTCACTTTCTTAACATGGCAACAAAATTAGTGCCAAATCTGAGATGTATGCAACTTGCATTCCCATGGCCATTGCAACCCCTAAATAAAAATTTGTAACTAAAACAGAAAGTAAGTCACAAAAAAAGGTTTGGCTTAGTTTTACAGCCACTGAGCTCTATACGACAACATCATTTTTTAGGAGACTAGATAAAATCATGTTAAATATACTGAACAAAATTAATTCAGGAAGTATTTATTATTTACTGTGTGCTAGGTACTATTCTAGGTAGTGGCGATATAGCAGGAATCAATAGTAGTCTCTGTTCTCAACGAATTTACATTTTACTTGGGAAAAAAGACAGTAAAATATGAAACAAATATAGGTCAGGTGATCAGAACGATGGAGAAAATAAGGCATTGTGGTAGGTAATGGCCAGAAAAGCCCCTAAGGAAAGCAGCCTGGAGAACACTTTGTTCTAGTTAAGGCATAGGTAAAAGGAGATTGTCAAAGCCACAAAGACACCCAGGCCCAAGACCTTATTGATCCATCTCAGTGTGTGAATAATGATAAAATAGTACAATTTGTTTCTGGTTGTGGAATGGCTGGGTGTTGGGAAGCAAGGCATAGCCCAAATGGGCTATGGAGACCACTAAATCCCAGAGAAAACTTTATGAGAGAACAAGGGAGGCTGTGGGAAAGTGTCCTCAATCACTTTATTTGTTTATTCTTTGCATTGCTTATTAGCTGTTTTAAGCATCTCAAGCCAAGTTCTAAACATTATTTTTGCCCATCTTGAACCTGAAGCAGTCTTCACTGTCTGGCCTTGGTAGGATTAAGTAAAAATACAATACAAAGATTCTGACTGCTAGGAGTTGATGTAAATTGAGATTCTTAGAGGCCAGACTACTTATGACCTTACAAGTCCATCATAAGAACTTTGGCTTTTTTCCTGAATAATAATGCTGACATTTGAGCAGAGGAGTGACATTATGTCATTGAAATTTAGAAATGATCACTCTATCTGCTCTGTTTAGAATAGGTTCTCGGGGCCCATATAGATGCAGGAAGACCAGTTTGGAGACTATTGCAATAATCCAAGCAAGAGACGAGAGCACGTTTGACTACTATGTTACCAATAAAGAGGAAACTAGTTGAATTTCTGATAATCTGTATTTTGAAGATAAAGTGCACCATATTTGCTAATGGATTATATGTAAAATTTATGAAAAAGAGGAAATAGAGGGTCAAAGAAGTCATATGTACAACCCATGAACATGAACTAAGGAGGGAATGATGGAGGGTTGAGGGGCATAGGGTGGGGAGATAAAGAGGAAAAATGGGATAACCGTAATAGCATAATTAATAAAATATATTTTTAAAAAATTAAAAAGGAATCAAGGATAACTCCACATTTTTAGCCTGAGAAACAGGGAAAAAAAGAGTTAGAGAAACCATGAGAGGGCTAGGTTTGAAAAGAAAATTAAGTTTAGCTTTGAATATGATAAATCTGATCTGCCTGCTAGAAAGAGAAAATGGAAATTTGGGAAGATAGCTACCTATTCATATACCCTATGGAGGATTTAAATGAGAAGGTATCCAAACTGCAGAATTTTATTTGAAAGAATAAGTTATATATCTATCTTGGTCTTCAATTCTAAAACAATGGTAATTTAAATTTGTAAATTGTTTTAGTGTTTAAATTATGAACATAAATCTAATCATACTGGAATTGCTGTATTTTTGTATATTTATTATTTATCCTTTACCCATTCCCCCTTCATAAAAACATGAGGTTAACAATAAAGATGCCTTCACAATTACATCATTAAACAAAGATTTTTTCAATGAGCTTTCGACAAAAATAATTATATACGAATGTTCATAGCAATTTTATTCACAGTAGCCAAATATTGGAAATAATCTATATATCCACATGAAGGAGAAATAATAAACAAAATGTGGTATATTTAAAAAGTGAAATACTACACAACAATTGCAAGGAAAGGGCTACTGAGTCATGCAACAACATGGAAGAATGTTAGAAATGTTAAGAGAAAAAAACCAGACTAAAAAATTACATACTATATGATACCACTCAAGTAAAGCTCAAGAATAGCCAAAAACTAATCTATGGTCATAGAAACCAGAAAACAGTTGCAACAAAAGAAGGAGATATTGATTGGAAAGGCGCACAAGGAAATTTTCTGGGGTGAGGAAAATGTTCCAATGATGTTAACATGGATGTATAAAATTGTCAAAATTCATTGAATAGTTATGTGCATTTTATTGAAGATAAATTCTAATGAAAATATACAACAAAACACAAACCAACTACTGAAAGGATTATAAACAGAAAAATCTCTGCTAAAAGTAATTAATCTAATTGAGCACAAAGTTGAGCTGCAAGATTCCTGGCAACCAAAGCAAAAGGAAAATAAATTACTTTGTTCTATTATCTAATATCAGCATGTATTAGAAAAGCTTTCTAACAGCAAACTTAATGTTTAGATGAGAAACACTACATATTATGTAATATTTTCACAAAGTTGAAGAAACATTTTTGTCTTTTACGAAAAGATAGAAACTTCAAATTTTATAAAGGTTGCAGGTTCATTTTCATTTCTATAATTCCTCAACAAAAGCGATGACAGTAAGTCATGGTTCTATGAAGGCTTTCCCATAGGGAGCTAAACAAAGGCATTTAAGGTACAGTAAGCAGCTTTCTGGAGTGTCAACTAACTAGAGGGATACAGTATTCTCAGATTTCACAGGCTTCCCTTTCCTGGACACCTCAGCAGGGTTTGTGACAGGAGTTGGATATCAGATTATCAGGGATTAACTAAAGTGTAATGTTCTCTGAAGTTGATTAAAAGTAGATATTCAGGGCCCTAGCTGGTATAGCTCAGTGGATTGAGCGTGGGCCTATGAACTGAAGGATCATGGTTGGATTCTCAGTCAGGGCACATGCCTGGGTTGCAGGCCAGTCCCCAGCAGGGTACCCACGAAAAGCAAGCATACATTGATATTTTTCTCCTTTCCTTCCCTTCCCCTCTAAAAATAAATTTTTTAAAAAATTTTAAAAACTAGGTATATGGGGTTTTGCTACTAAACTTGTACTTGGTTAATTATGTTTTTTTAATTTATTTTTTTATTGATTATGCCATTACAGTTGTTCTATTCCCCCCTTCATTCTCCTCCACCCTACCCCCCCATCCCCACCATTACCCCCCTTTAGTTTATGACCACGTGTCTCAAGTTCTTTAGATTCTATATTTCCCATACTATTCTTGGCCCCCCCCCATCTATTTACTATCTACTGTCTATGCTACTTATTTTCTGTACCTTCTCCCCTCTTCTCCTCCTCCCACTCCCCTGTTGCTAACCCTCCTTGAGATCTTCATTTCTATGTTTCCACTCCTGATCTAGCTGTCCTTTTAGTTTGCTTTTGTTTTAGGTGTGGTTGTTAATAACTGTGAGTTTGCTGTCCTTTCACTGTTCATGCTTTTTTAATTTATTTTTCTTAGGTAAGTCCCTTTAACATTTCATATAATAAGGGCTTGGTGGTGATGAACTCCTTGAATTTGATCTTATCTGAGAAGCACTTTATCTGTCCTTCCATTCTAAATGAAAGTTTTGCTGGATAGAGCAATCTTGGTTGTAGGTCTTTGGATTTCATGACTTGGAATACCTCTTTCCAGCCCCTTCTTGCCTGTAAGGTCTCTTTTGAGAAATCCGCTGGCAGTCTGATGGGAACTCCTTTGTAGGTGACTGTCCCCTTAGCTCTTGCTGCTTCTAGGATTCTCTCCTTCATTTTAATCTTGGCTAATGTAATTATGATGCGCCTTGGTGGGTTTCTTCTTGGGTCCAACTTCTTTGGGACTCTCTGAGCTTCCTGGATTTCCTGAAAGTCTATTTCCTTTGCCAGATTGGGGAAATTCTCCTTTATTATTTGTTCAAATAAGTTTTCCACTGGTGGCTGTGCCTTTCCCCCTTCTGGTACCCCTATAATTCGGATGTTGGAGTGTTTAAAGATGTCCTGGAGGTTCCTAAGACTCTCCTCATTTTTTTTTGAATTCTTGCTTCTTCACTCTTTTCTATTTGGCCATTATTTGCTTTCTTCTGGTCCACTCCACTGATTTGAGTCCCAATTTCCTTTTCATCGCTATTGGTTTCCTGTGCAATTCCATTCATTTCAATTAGTTTCGCCTTCATATGTTCCTCTAATTTGTGGCTATAATCAACCAGTTCTGTGAGGATCCTGATCACTAGTGTTTTAAACTGTGCATCTGAGAGTTTTGCTATTTCTTCATTGCTTCGATTTCTAGGCTCTGGGGCTTTGAGATCTTCTTGAGCCATTTTTGGTCTGTTCGTGCCTGTTAAGTATGAGGAGCAGAGCCCTGGACTCCCCGGTCACTGGGTTGTGATGCTGTATGTGGGGGCGTGGTCAGAGCAGGGAAATGGTGGTGCCCTCCACTGCCACCTGCTGCAGGGACCAGCTGGGTCCCGTTCAATTGCCCACTCCCTCGCTTGTCTATCCACGCATGACCACAGTCAACCCGCAGCCCTGCTCCCTTGCTGTTTCCCCGCAGTCACTCGTTTGGTCGCTCACTAGATCCAACCCTGCGCCTGGATTCCGCGCGCCTGAGTCCATCTGACCGAGTTTTCCTGTGCTACCCTGCTCCACCAGCTGCTGGTTTCGCACCTCTTACCAGTCAGGATGAAGAATTTGTTGTTAACAGACTTCTGAAAAGTTCAATTTTCTGTGTTCTGGCTGTGTTTTCTGTTGCTAATATTTAATTGTCTCTAAACTTGGTTGTGTGAGAAAGCACGGCATCTCCACCTATGCCTCCATCTTGGTGGAAGTGCTGGTTAATTATGTTTTAAGAAATATTCTGAGAAACTGCCATTTTCATGCCCAAATGGAAAACCATGTCTGGCTCTGAGTAAATTAATAGCTATGGATACCTTTATCTCTGGCATTCTGGAAACTCAGTTCTGAGTCTCCTCCCATGCTTCCTGGAGGGATATAAAACTGAAAAATTAAGGAAGGCAATATTTTTTGTGCATGTGCAGGA
Source organism: Artibeus jamaicensis (assembly GCF_021234435.1). Classification (NCBI taxonomy): domain Eukaryota; kingdom Metazoa; phylum Chordata; class Mammalia; order Chiroptera; family Phyllostomidae; genus Artibeus; species Artibeus jamaicensis. Next base: position 1,415,608 of record NW_026521822.1, read on the forward strand.
CTCTCTATTAATGAATGTTGCTATCTTTTTGAATATGGAAGAGCACCTGGCCCCATATTCCACTCTGCAAAGCATGCAAAAAGACATAATCTTGGTTTGAAACATTTGGAGAGATATATTATCCAGCACCCACTTCTGCCATTTAAAAAATATGAATATGGCCCCCATAGAACATTTTATTATTTAGAATGGTGCTACATCTGCATCATGAGCCTGCAGGATGAAATGGCCTCCAATTAAAACCTTCACCATCTATATGAATTGATCCACAAAAATGTAGTTCATTCACCAAATAGTAATTTAATTGCTCACTCAAATGCTGAAGATTATTTTCCAAGAAATACTTTGGTTTTAAAGTTGATGAATTTTTTTAAATCTACAATTGACCAAGAAGTTAATATCTTCATTAAATATTAAAACCTATTATGTACCAAGTGGAGAAGACAGTGCTAAGTGTTATTAATAGTCTAGTACAGCAATTTTCAACCTTTTTCATCTCATCACATATAAGCTAATTACTAAAATTCTGTGGCACATCAAAAAATGTACTTTTTGCCAGTTTGACTTAAAAAATAGGTGTAATTTTGACTCATTCGCATCAGACAGCTATTGTTGTGTTGGCTGTTGTCATATTTTTGCTTGACAACCTCAGGGAAAAGAGGTCAGTGCCCCTGACTAAACAGACAGGTATTATTGTAAAAATTCTTGTGGCACATAGGTTGAAAATTGCTGGTCTAGTGGAAGATTTCAGGGAGACAGATAATAGAGAGCTGTGATGGCTTCTATGAGGCAACTTTTAAACTGAGATCTGAAAGATGAATAGGAGCTAACTTCATGCTTTTTTTGTGTGCATATGTGGGGAGGGGAGAAAGAAAACTGTTTCAGGCAGTGCCACCAGCTTATACAAAGGACAAAACACACAGAAGAGGTTAGGACAAAACAGTAAAGTGCTCTAAGTCTAGTGAGAGAGTTTTAGGGCTTGGAAGGAATTTAGATTTTTTCCTAAGTACAGCAGAATGCCATCATAGAATTTTATTAAAAGACATAATCAGATATCTATTTAAGGCAACTTACTCAGATCCAGAGTGAATAAATTTGAGGAGGCCAGAATAGATTTTGGAAGAAACATCCAGACAACTGGTTGAGAAATGTTGTTATCCATAATAGAAACAAGGTGGTACAGAGAGGAATGATTTAAGTCACTCAGATAAATATGAGTTCCAACTAGGGTAGGGACAAGGCACCCTGTTAAGGATATTGAGGAACCTAGCAGTGGAAATATATTAATCAAACAAGCAACGATGACAAAATATGAAATTTAAATCATTCAATACCACAAAGAAATATGCGATGCTATGAGACTGTGAAACAGAAGAAAACTTTCCTAACACTTCAGGGAAGTGTTCTCTTAAAGAAGGGAAATCTATACTAAATTCTGAAGGTTGACTACAAACTGTCTACAATGGCATATTGGAAAATAGAAGGAACAATAAGTAGCATTTACAGTAAAACTACAAAATAGCCAGTGTGGCAAGATGTGAAATGCAAAGGGTGATGTGATTAAAGTGAGCTTGGAGATGTGGGTTGGGACTGGACCATTCAGCATTAAGTATTTTGGTCTTTATCCCAAGATCTAGGAGAAGCCCTGAAAATGTTTTTTTTTTTAATTAAAATTTTTTATTTATCCATTTCTATAGAGAAGGGAGAAGTGAAAGGGAAACTTCAATGTGGAAGAACATCAGTTGCCTCCTGCATGCCCCCACTGGGAACCTGGCCTGCAACCCTGGCATGTGCCCTAACCAGGAATCAAACTGGTGACCTTTCTCTTTGTGGGATGACACCCAAGCCACTGTGCCACACTCAGGGCCCTGGAAATGTTTTCAGCAGGGGGTGAGATAAAGACAACATCAAATTCGTGTTTAAAAAGATTGCTGACTCCAAGTGTGAGGAGTGGATTATAGGGCTGAAGTTGATGTTGCAAAATGGGTTAAGCCATGATTGCCTAACACCAGAAAATACACTGGGAGGCAGAGGACCTGGTAACTGTAAAGAGTATGAGATTTCTGGTTCTGTCTTCTTAAACGTACTCCCTTCATCTGACCAGAGAAAAGTATTTCTTTTTACTCACTAGGACAAGAACCAGGTTGTCTAAAAATTATGATACACATTCAACTGTTAAAAGTGGTCTCCCAACTGTATTATTTGATTTTTACAAAAATGTAAATGTTTAAAATATGAATATAGAAATCCCATCCAATTGTTTACAAATATAAGCAGGAAAGAGCTAGAACTTTCTTATTTTATGTTATTTAAGAATGGATTTTGAGCACTCGAGGGCCCCCTTTATGACTAATCTGTAATAAGTTAGAGCGTGCTCTACAAACAATACTTCAAAAAACCTTAAATTGTGATTCATACTTTCTCAATGAATAAAAGCCTAACAATGACCAATAGTAAGAGAATTGACACTAAACTATGCTTTTTCCTCATATTATATGTTGAGAAACACCCGGCTAGCATTGACTTTGGAAGAAACCTTCAATAAACTGATAGCTCTGTAGTTTTGTGGAGATGAGGGCTTGTCCTTTTTATAAAGAGATACACATAAAGTCTTTATCTAGAAAACTAATTCTCAAAAGAGTTACACATGAGGACTGGTGTCCAACAACCAGAGTAAGATTTATATAATTCTGGGCAACGAACTCTTCATTAGGCAGAAGAGAGGATATCTAATAAACTATTATGGATTTGGCCATGGCTGAACTCATACATTTGAATATGTGGAATTGGGGGGACTTTTTCATTCCAATAACCCATTTGCTTTTCATTCACATTATTAAACTGCCTTTTGAGTTTCTTTATATTCTATAGTCCCACCTTTGCTATTTGAGATAAATACCATTTAGAACACTGGGATTTTTTGTTTCATTTTTGAGGGGGTTTTTTGTTTGTTTGTTTGTTTGCATCCCACTTACTAACATGGATGTGGAGACTCTCAAAGGAATACAGGAAAAGCAGAAACTTAAAAAAATCTGCATTAGAAAATAAGATCAGTGTTTATTTGCTAACAAATAGCAGTGATAAGGTTCAAACAAAGCATTAATTGCCGATAACTCTACGGAGCTGTACTCTCACATCCACTATTTTATTTCATCTTCTGTCACCTTTAGAAAGCAAGATTCTCACTTGTGTCATCAACGGAGATCTAATAACTTGCCAAGATTTTAATCTTCTGACTTCTGTGCTCTTCTCAACCAGTACAGGGATAGAGTGTTACCAGAAAGGAAACTGGATTAAAGTTCTCTTAGTAAATAGACTGATACACAGGATAGAGTGCCTTAATGGAAGTAGAACTGAGTCTCCTCACAACCCACCAGGAAACTGAGCAGTCCTCTCTGCCTATCGGATTCTTGGTCATCCTTCCATTTTTACTCTCCAGAGCTTCTGGTTTTTCCAAGCTCATGGCCACACTAAGACTGCACTCTTGGGCATGGCACATGAATTCAAAGGGTACACCATTGAACCTCAGTTGAAGTTCCAAAATTCCTTACAGACAGCTGACAAGGTTTGGGTAAGAAGGGTACCTCTATTCATCTGACTCTCAATAAGGAAAATTATCTTACTAGTGATGAAAATGAAGTAAAACAATGGGTACCACATGAGACCTATCTGGTTAAATTAATGACTGTAAATGTTTTGAGTATGATTATACTAAAATATTGAAAAATTCTAATGAAACCATTATGTTGTAGAATATCATAAGCCTTTTCAATTTAAGTAGTCATTTCAGTTACTTTAAATAAACTTTAAAGCCTAATAATTCAAGGACTCGGGGTAAAAAAAGTCCATGCCAGCAAGATAGAAAGAAAAGTGATCAAAAAGGTTGTCAGACAGGAGACCATGAGGACATTCTAAACCTACCCAGGCCAGTACTTGGGGTAGAAGAATAAAGATTCCAACTGAAACTGTCGGAAGGCAGAATTAAAAAACTTCTTCTAGTAATTTAAGGACTCCAGAAAAAGACCTGTGAATACTAAGAGGTCAGTAACAACAACAAAACAAGCATCAATATTCAGAAACTGAGAACCGAAGAGAAAGAACTCTGATGAATGAGATCAATAAAACCTCCATAAAGAACGATAAAGCACATATGAAAATACTCAAAGATGCATAAAGAATCAATCTAGGAGGTCCAACAAACTACTAGAAATTCCAGAAAGAAAAATGGGAGAAATTATTGAATGAGAACATTTAATAAGCTGAAGATTTAGGAGGAATATCATTATGAAGTATCAGAGCAGAGCTATAATAATTTCAAGAGATTCCTGGTCACGGCACATGCCTGGTGGCAGGCCTGGTCTCCAGTTGGGGTGCATGCAAGAGGAGACCAACTGATGTTTCTCACTCATGTACTGATGTTTCTCTCCCTTCCTCTCTAAAAATAAATAAATTAAATCTTTAAAAAAATTCTAGAATGAGGGGGACTTCTGACCAAGATGGAGGCATAGTAGGTGGAAACATGTGCCTCCTCACACAACCGAATTTAAGGACAACAAAGATTTAGAAACAAAAACACAACCAGAACAGACAGAAAATTGAACTGAAGTCCGACAACAAACCATTCATCCAGACCGGTAAGAGGGGTCGAGTCAGCAGCCTGAGAGGAATCACGGTAGGAAAAAGCGGTGGTTGGCAGACCCGGGCGTGGGAAGGAAACGAGCAGACCCAGTAAGGCGTGCGAGGTGGTTGGCTCACTGAGGACACACATTCAAGCGCAGATAAACCAGGCAAAACCGGGCAGTGAGACCCTGCAATCCAGGGTCCCAGAGCCTGGAAATAAAGTATCTAAACACCGATTGAAAACACCTGTGGGGGTTGACGCGCAGGGAGAGACTCCCAGCCTCACAGGAGAGTTCATTGGAGAGACCCACAGGGTCCCAGAATGTACACAAGCCCACCCACATGGGAATCAGTACCAGGAAGGCCCAGTTTACTTGGGGGGAAGTGGCAGAAAGGACTAAGGTCCAACAAAGAGCAGAGCAAGAAACATTGTTCCCTCTTGTCCCGCCCCCACACAGAGCGTCACAATCCAGTGACTGGGTTGCCTGACCCTGGTGAACACCTAAGGTTCCGCCCCTCATATGTAACAGGCCCGACAAGACACCCCCCCCAAAAAATGGCCCAAAAGGAAGAACAGATCAAAGCTCCAGAAATAATACAATTAAGCGACCAAGAGACAGCCAACTTATCAGATGCACAGTTCAAAACACTGGTGATCAGGATGCTCACAGAACTGGTTCCATTTGGTAGCAAATTAGATGAAAAACATGAAAGTAACACTAAGTGAAACGAAGGGAAATGCACAGGGAACCAATAGTGATGGGAAGAAAACTGGGACTCAAATAAAAGGAGTGGACCAAAAGGAAGAAAGAAACAACCGAACAGAAAACAATGAAGAGACGAGAATTCAAAAAAATGAGAGGCTTAGAAACCTCCAGGACATCTTTAAATGTTCCAACATCTGAACTATAGGGGTACCGGAAGGGGAAGAGGAACAGCCACAAGTGGAACACTTATTTGAACAAATAATAAAGGAGAACTTCCCCAATCTAGTAAAGAAAATAAACTTCCAGGAAATCCAGGAAGCTCAGAGAGTTCCAAAGAAGTTGGACCCAAGGAGGAACACACCAAGGCACATCATAATTACATTAGCCAAGATTAAAATGAAGGAGAGAATCCTAGAAGCAGCAAGAGATAAGGAGACAGTTACCTACAAAGGAGTTCCCATCAGACTGTCAGCGGATTTCTCAGAAGAGACCTTACAGGCAAGAAGGGGCTGGAAAGAAGTATTCCAAGTCATGAAAGGCAAGGACCTACACCTAAGATTGCTCTATCAGCAAAGCTTTCATTTAGAATGGAAGAGCAGATAAAGTACTTCTCAGATTAGGTCAAGTTCAAGGAGTTCATCATCACCAAGCCCCTATTATATGAAAGGTTAAAGGAACTTATCTAAGAAATGGAAGATAAAAAACATGAACAGTGAAAGGACAGCAAACTCATAGTTATTAACAACCACACCTAGCACAAAAGCAAACTAAGCTGATAGCTAGATCAGGAGTGAAGCCACAGAAATGGAGATCACATGGAGGGTTAGCAACAGAGGAGTGGGAAGAGAGGGGGGAGAAGGTACAGAGAATAAGCATAGAAGGTGGGGAGAAAATTGACAGGGAGAGGGCAAGAGTAGTGTGGGAAATGTAAAAGCTAATGAACTTATGACACATGAACATGAACTAAAATGGGAATGTGGGGGAGGGGTGTGCAGGGTGGAGGGGTGTGCAGGGTGGAGGGAGATGAAGGGAAGAAATGGGACAACTGTAATGGCATAATCAGTAAAATATATTTAAAAAATTCTAGAATGAAAAAATGTGTCTTATACACAGACTAGAAATTTTCCATATTCAGACTGAAAATCTGATTATGTAAATACCAAGAAAACGCTTTCTTAGAGAGCCAACTGAAAATGTATACCAATTCTCCTATCCTTTAAACACAAATACACACATGAAGAAAATACTAGATATAGTAAACAGAGAATGAAGAACAGACACCTGTGGGAAATGGTATAAAGCCAAAATGACATACTGGACAGCAAGCTACAAAACTTTTCAGGTCAGAGTGAAGCAAGACTCAGAGCTGTATAGGACGTCTACAAAAGAAAAAGAGAATTGATATGCTTCACAATTGAGAAAGAAAAAAATCTAGTGCATATATATTCGACCTGATAGAGAACATTGGAACTTTATGATTAAATTTATTAGAAATAATGAAAGTAAAAATGGTAGTCAAAAAATGGGGTACCATAATACACCTTCTTAGCTCTGAGCTAAATATCATCACAGTAATATAAATCCTAATGATTGAAGAAAATTTTTCCTATCTTTACACTGGGAGTATGAGAAGGTGAGGGCAGGTGTATGTGTTTTTGTACATGAGTGTAAAGACAAACAAATATGTAAGAAATAAAACCTTATTTGACATAATAGAAGATAAATTATGTTTTCAAAGAGATATAAGGGTTTCAAACATAAGAGGTTTCCACTCTGAGCTAATAAGTAAAAATCAGGACCAACTGCAAAATCAACTCTTAATGAATCCATAAGAGAAGGGTGGACCTGGGACAAATGGCTGCCTCCATGATTGGAAATATAATCAGGAGAGTATAGGGAGTCACAGTTTACTGGAGCAGAGACTCATAGGACTGGGAACTTTAAAATTACCCCGCACGAAAAAAAGATAAAGGAAGATAAATCCTGAAAGAAGCCAGAGGTGGGAAAAAACGACCTTACCTATAGAGGAAAAAAATAAAAATTTTATCCAACTTCTCTGAAACCATGCAGGAAAGAAAAGAATGAAGTAAAATTTGAAGTGTTGATAAAAACCCCATGACCTTAGAATTCTGTACCCTGCAGGTATCCTTCAAAAGTGAAGGAGAAATACTTTCCCAGATAAAGCATGATGAAACCAGTTACCAGGCTCTTAAGAAATGTTAAAACAAGTTTTTTAGAGAGCAGGAAAAAAAATCTCAGAAACTCAGATCTACAAAAAGAAAGGCAGAACACCGAAGAAGGAATAAACACAGTAAAATAAAACATTTTATTTTTATTAACTGATCTAATAAAACTTCAAAATTATAATAACAATGTATTCAATTATGTACATATCTTATATAGCATAAGCTTGTATATGCATGAATTGATGGCAATTATACAAGGAATAGGAGAAAGGAATTAGGGTTATTTTGTTATTATAAGGTACTCATACTACCCATGAAGTGGTTTACTACTATTTGAAAGTGGACTTGGATTAGCTCTAACTGCATATTATGAACTTTAGGAAAACCCTAGTTTCTTTAAAAAGTATATTTAATATTCAAAATGGAATCATATAAAATGCTAAATCAAAAACCACAAAAGGAAAAAAATAGGAATAAAGAATAAGAACAAACAGAAAAATGGTAATGAATATAGTGGACTTGAATCCAACTTTATAAATAATTTCTGAGTATCAGAGTTTTAAATACACTAATTTAGACTGAGGTTGTTAGAGTCAGTTAAAAAACATCATCCAACTACATGTTGCCTATAACCCACTTCAGATATAGACACACAGAAAAAAAACTGTATATACCACAATAACAACAAAAAGAACCTCAAAACAGTGAGTTGGTGGTAGGAAACATACAACATTCTTTCCTTTTCTTGTTCCAAATCTACCAAGAGCATGGTTCTATTGTAATAAGTTATTAGACACACATACTTAAAATCTTTTTTTTTCTTAGTAGAATTACAGCTGATTTTTATTTTCAAGGTTTTTTTTTGCCTTTCATCCATTCATGTCTATCTGCGGCAAAAACAATGCTATTTGCTCAGCAAATCGTTTGGGTTCTTTTCCTAACACATATGATGATTACATTTCCCCATCTCCCTTAATGGGAGCTGTTTGGCTGAGCACTGACTGATGCAAATGTGGAGAAGTGATGTATACCTGCCAGGTCTGGCCATAAAATTCCTGCAGGATCTACCATTCTAGCTCATCTCCCTTCCATGGCAAGTTTGGAGATTAAAAGCTGGCACTGTTATACAGCAGAGAAGTCTGGATCCCTGGGAAGCTGGAGGCTGCCATGCTGAAATATGATGAAGGCACTAATACAACATTACTAAATCTTATCAGTGGGAAACACAAACTAAAACATTCCTTCCAAAATACAAACCTTTAATAGTGGGCCATGACCTACTGAATGAAGTCCTCAGCACAGCATACAAGGTCCACTGTGATCTGGTCCCACACACTTTACATTCTAAAAATCTCACTGACCCTCCTAAATGCTCATGTAACTCCTAAACCTGCTCTTCCCTGTTACGGTATTGATCACAACTGTATTATTAGTTGGTTATTCATCAGTCCCTTTCACTAGTTTGTGAGTGTCCAAAGAGGCAGCAGCTTTCTTCTTCACAGATGTTATTTTCGAAGCTTAACACTTCATGTGTTAGGCATATAAGGGATGCTCAGTTAAGTATTTGCTGAATAAATAAATGTGCTCCTGAATGTTCATAGCTTCCTAAAATACCACAAAATTTTACAGCCTTAGAAAGCAGAGGGAAACAATTTTAATTTATCAGAACACACTCTCATCTAAAATGAATTCCCAATCCCCGAATATCTGACTGGCTAGTCCGAAGCTCTTACAATATTATTGAAATGAAACCAAAAGCCAGGAATCAGATAACATCCTTTTGGAGTAGAACTGGTTTCTAGACCAAGTCTTTTATGGGTTTGTGAGGCTTTAAAAATTCTGACTTCCTAAATTCAGAAATATTTTTTTTTGTCTTGGAAATTTGCAACAAAATTATTCTTAGGTATTTTGTCAGTGAATTCTGAATCATTTTGCATAAAAAGCAACCTTATAGATATAATATAAATCACTGCCATAACTCAAAATGTTCCCCTTGTGAAGAGACATACTCAGAAAAGCTCTGTATTTTATGCTACTCAGAAACCTTAGGTTTAAAAATAGCCCTTCATTAAATATAAAATTATTTTAATTTTTTGTATATAATTTTTATTTAATTATTCAAGTACAGTTTTGTCTTATTCCCATCCCAGCCTACCCCCCCCCAGTGCTCCCCACCTCCCTCCCATTTCCACCCCCTAGTTGTTGTCCATGTGTCCTTTATACTAGTTCCTGTAAATCCTTCCCCTTTTCCCCCTGAAATTCCCTCCCCTCTCCCCTCTGGTCCCTGTCTCCCCCCCCCCCGTTCTCTATTTCAGTGTCTTTGGTTATATTTTGCTTGTTTTGTTGTTTAGCTTCCTGTTAAAGGTGAGATCATATGGTATTTGTTTTTCAACACCTGGCTTATTTCACTCAGCATGCTTTCCAGTTCCATCCATGCTGTTGCAAAGGGTAGGAGCTCCTTCTTTCTTTCTTTCTGCTGCATAGAATTCCATAATTTGTTCATCCATTCATTTACTGATGGGCACCTAGGTTGCTTCCAGCTCTTGGCTATTATAAATTGTGCTGCTATGACCACTGGGGTGCATAGGTTCTTTTGGATTGGTGTTTTAGGATATAATCCCAGCGGTGGAATTGCTGGGTCAAAGGGCAGGTCCATTTTGTTTTCTTAGAAAATTCCATATTGTTTTCCACAGTGGTTGTACCAGTCTGCAATCCCACCAACAATGGATTGGGGTCCCCTCTTCTCTACAACCTCTCCAACACTTGTTTGTTGCTTTGTTTATGATGGCATTCTGACTGGTGTAAAGTGGTATCTCATTGTGGTTTTCATTTGCATCTCTCTGATAGCTCTAGTGATATTGAGCATTTTAAAATCATTATTTTAAAATGTATTAAAACTGCAGCTTTCAAAGTTGAGTCTTAGATCCTACTTTAATAGTAATCACGAAGTATAGTAATTTAAGAAGCTTATTGTTTTTAAAATCTGATTTTACTCACTGTATATGGAAAACTGTATTTTAAAAAAGTGTCTTCCTTTACATGGATTATATCTTGAAGATATGAAGAACCAAATTACTCTTTGGTTTTATTACATGAGAAAAACAACACACAGGCCTTTAGTTAAACAACTTTTGATATTTATATTCCATTGCACAGATAAGGATTATACAAATTAGTAACAAGTTATTTCTTAAATTCCAAACATTTTCTAAAATATTACAGCATATGCTTAAGATATTAAAACACAGAGGTGGAAATCATACTCTAAATAGTTAAATATGACACTGAAAATACTGCATACTTTATTGAGAAAAATTAAATTGTGTGCTCAAATGCTCTACCAACTAAGTACCAGGGCAACTAATAACTACAAATAGGTCACAGTAGTCCATCTTTATGTATGCATTTATATGATTATTCTTGAAATAATCACTCCTCTGGAAAATGCGTAATTAAAATGTAAAATCTCTATACCTAAAATATATGATGAAGTGTACTACTATCCATGATTTTATACAACTACTAACTCAAAGATAAAAGAGACCACACTAGGAAAGAAGAAAAGATTTTAAATAGGAAATGTTTTTAATTGAATTAATGAAATGAAAAGATAGTGAAGCCTGGGGTTTCTACTTACATGAAAGAAGATTTTAAAAAATAATCACTGCACAAAATACAAAGGGTAGGCTTATGCTGTGATATTAAATTTTTCTCCATGTTTTCCTTGACTGTTCAAGAACAAATTAAAGTTTCCACAGCAAATTTGTTTTCAAAATGCCGAATCGTAACACAATCGCTGACTTCACGTTTCTGAATACCTGTTTGGGAGGGCAAAGTTTTTGATTCTTTAGTAATAACAACACGCATTAATCCCCACAGTTATTATTTAGACATATATGAAAACACTTTATACTCATGAACTTCTATAGTTTGATTTCTTAACATTAGAGAAAATAATTTTCGTCCTATGTGAACTAAGTGTCTTACCAGATTTTAGTTAACAATAATAATGCTATATGTATAAACTTTGAAATGTATCTTGACTATGGTTGTGATTTGTTGGAACTTCACACTAAAAAGAAAGTATATGCATTTCGCTTGACTTTTTAAAAAAATGTATGAACCATGAAGATAATTTAAAAATATGAGAAATCAAGGAGGCTGTTTCAGGTGACTCATCAGCCCAGGTAAAGAACACTATTATTAAAAGTACTAACAAAAGCCAGAAAAGCACTTTTACTGGTTGCTGCAGTTCCAAAGAAATCACACCACAGTGTATTTAAATGCCACTTCTCCCTGTCCTACAACTCTGTTACATGTACTTTCATTTAATTTTTGTAATAATCTTCAAAGGAAATGGGGAGATAGTCATCCTTAGTTCTTCAGATGAGAAAGCAAAGTTTTAAGTGATTTGGTAAAGCCATATTAGTTGTGTCAATGCTCTTAATTCTTCAGCCAAATTCCTTAGTAATTATAACCTGTTGTTATCTTCAACAATTTTCAAAAGGAAAACAACCTGTTTAGAATCTAGATCCCTAAGCACACACCCGAAAAGCTTCTCTACAGACCTACTGGATAAAAAGAACCCTTGCAGTATGGCTGTACCAAAGGGGTAGGATGGAAAGCTGGACTGGGTGACTTACACAGAGAGTAACCTACCAGCATCTCAAGGCAATATTTCACATTCACCCGTTCTTTTTGAAAAGAGTGGACTTAAGAGTCAAGAGGATTCTTCAGAAATCTATAAATATTACACAATGATAAAGGAGATTTTTTTCCCTTCACTCATGGCAAGTATATTGGTAACAATGACAAGCCTGTATCTAAATATAGTCTAACGCAATGAAGTAAAACAAACTTTTCTGCTAGCGCTTTAGAAAGTATTACCTTTAATGGTTTCTCTTCGCTGCAATTTGTAAGTTTCCTTGTCATGGCACAGTCGATAAATAAAGAAACCCAGGTGGTCAATATTTTCAATGCGATCAGTGATAACCATGTGTTCATGAATCAGATATGACTGAGGCAAATAGGTTCCAGCCTATATTTGAAAAAGAATATATTATATAAATATCTTGAGGCCTTTGTTGGACAATGAAAATACACAAAATTCTTAAAGATTATAGTAGAATAGAGGCCAGCAAACTACTGCCTACCATCTGTTTTTATATAATTTTATTGAAAAACAGTTATGCCCATTTGTTTACATATTATCTTTGGTATCAGAATTAAATAGTTGTAACAGATTTTTAAAAGACTTTATTTTATTTTTAGACAGAGGGTAAGGGTAGGAGAAAAAGAGGGAGAAAAATATCAGCATGAGGTTGCCTCTCATGCACCCCCTACTGGGGACCTGGCCCACAACCCAGGCATGCGCCCTCACTGGGAACTGAAACTTTCGGTTCGTAGGCCTCAGTCTACTGAGCCACACCTGGCAGGGCTGTAACACAGTTCTTACTTCTTGAAAGCCTCCTATTTATTCTTTGTTCCTTTGGGAAAGCTTAAATATAATTTAAATTTCAAAATTAGAAGGGAAACAAACAAAACCATGAGTCCCAGTTCTTTTTAGCTGTACTTCCAGTAAAATGGGCTTCTATGGGGCTAGTTTCTCAAAAAGAAATTTCAGGATGCTACAGAAGCATCATTAATAGTAAGTATTTTTAATTGTATACCTTTATGTTAATAAGTAACTCCAGCAGGTTTCTGGGTGGCATAACAATGGAAGTGTTCAGAGGAATCACATAGCACTTATCCAGGTTAAGATCTAAATAGGCTGTGAGTTTCTAAGAAGAAAACAATGCATTTTTGTTAGATTAATATTTATAACACAGGCAACTAGACTTTTAAGAATAATATGTACTATTAGAATGGGTTGGCTTTAGAATGTGTGAATCACTTGTACTTCAACAAATCAAGACTTTGCTGCAAAAGGAATGGAAGTGGTAATAGTGGAAGAAAAATTATTGCTACTAAGAAATAAACTTCTTATCGGGGTTTGTTTCTATAATAACTGATGATAAACTATTAAAATTAACTGCAAAAAACCTATCATCTGATTAAGAGGTTCAGTTAGTCCCCTCGCTTATAAACCCTGATGCCCTCCAAGGCATCGATGCATCCACTATATATAAAAATGAACTTCTCTCCTATGCATCTAGAAATAGCACTAGTTAAGACTATCCTTACAGAACTGAATTAACAGACAATTGAGTTACTGTCTGTATTCTTGTGATTTGCATAAGAAACCCTGGTTAGAAAGACTGTGAACAGATAGTTTTGAGGGTTCAAATGAGTTAACTAAACCATGTAAATAAACACTTAGATTTTTAAGAGCTCAGTAAGTGTTAGCTATTATTATTTACTACTTGGTAAATAATACTACTACTTGCTTTGGATTAAGTTTATTACTTTGAAGTTAAGTGACTTTCCTAATTGGCCAATAAACATTCATCAGATGTATTTTATCAGGAATGAAATGTTTGTAATGCTAACTTGAGTAATATGCCTGAATGTTCAAGATGGCAAACATATACTGATATAAAAACTACAAGTAATATGAGAACTTCTAAATCCAGTTTGGAAAAAACAAAACATTCTTGGGACAAAAATTATTGAGGGAATTTAAATATCAACTAAATATTAAATAATATTTTATCTAATACCATGTCAGTTTTCTTAGATTGGTAATTATGTGGATATGCAGATAAAATCCTCCTTAAATCCCCTTAAACAGGTAACAGCTTAAGTGTCTAGGACTTACGAGAGAAAAAGAGATGAAGAAAATGATAATATTTTGTAACCAGGTAGAGAATTTGGGAAATCAACTTTTATATACTGCATACCAATTTTCAACAGCTGGAGGAAAATGTAGAATGAAAACTTAAAAACAGATTAACAAGCCCATCAAATATTGAATTTATTTTGTAGGACAGAAGAAACCCAAGTTTTTTTTTTCAAGTAAAAAATAAATATAAATAGAATGAATTATCAAATATAGAAATTAAAACTAAAAATATATAAATAAAGTATAAATTATAGAATTTGCATTCTTTTTACAGTTTGGGACACCTGGCTCACCTTGTTAAAGTCATGAACAATGTTGGCAGGATCACTATCTGCGAACTCTGGGACAGGCACGCTGATGAATTCAACTTCATCTTCCTCAAAGATCTTAATATTTTCCTCAATTGTCTGGTAGCGAGCAGCTGGGGCATCTGCAGAAGGCTCATTTAAGATGACATCATCTTTGATGTACTTTATTCCACAGTAGTACACGTCATCTGGCTATAGAGAGTTAAACATTATTTCAGTAATTCAGTGGCAGACGGGTCTTTAAATGTAAGCATTACTTCAGCTGTCACCTCTATCTAAATAGTAGTTTGCTTGCAAACTCTTACTTTTAGATGACAAGTCAGACAGTTTAATTACAGAATTCACATATTCTTTAAGATCAGGTTTTGAAGTATTATAAAAAAACAGCTTCAGGAGAAAAGCAGCTGATTTCCCCTTTTTGTGATGCACAAAAATAAAATATAAAACTTGAAGAAACATATAGGCCTATTTCTACCTGTAGGCACTTTGCATGTTTCTTCTGAAAAAACAGACTTTTAAAAGTCTCAATTCCCACTCAGGGCACACACGCCTGGGTTGCAGGCCAGTTCCCAGCAGGGGACGCAAGAGAGGCAACCATGCACTGATATTTCTCTCTGTCTCTCTTTCCCTTACCCTTTAAAAATAAATAAATAAAATTTTTAAAAAAAGAACTTTTGATATGATTCACTGATTTGATAACTTTTCTCGTATTATCCAAAAGAGGAGTAATTTTTCTGAAATTTTCACAGATATACAGGCCTGGGTTTTTTCCTTAAAATATATCACAATTAAGTGGAAAACATCACATTACACCAAATTATAAAGATTGTAAAAAGTATACATGTGTAATAAAGACCTTGAATATTTAACAAAACACTGAGAACAAGTATCTTTAGATAGTGAAACTGAAAACTATTTTTGCTTTATTAAATATATTTCTTATAAAAATTGTTTTCAACAAAGTGGTATTTCACTAACGTCTATTAACACACTCATCTTGACAAACAAAATGAACATGAAATTTATACATTTTCTGGCAGAATAGTTCAAAATTAGTTACTTAAAATAGTCTAAATCTATTTAATTAAATTAGGTTTGAATAATAATTTCATTAAAATAATTTAGTTATTTTATTTAAATCTATTTGTCAGTATTTTCTCTAAATTTTAAAAATATTAAAACGTTTGAGGTAGTCAGTCATAAAAGCTCATCTTCCAAGACTCCTTAAAGAAAAATAATAAACCTACTGAATTATTGCCCAGAAAAATTTATCACCAAACAGGGATGATAATTATAATCTGAAGAAAAATCTGAATTTAACTAACCCACTAGGATTATTATTAAATACTTAAGTTTCAAATAACCTTCATCTTAACTTATTTCATTCAACATTACTGCTGAAGTCACATAATTCTTTGGAAAAACTAATGACTGAGAAAGAGAAAGAGAAGTACCCTAGTGTGTTCCTGTCTGTCTGTCTGTCTGTCTGTCTAAAAAAGGCTATCCAGTCTAAGAGGTATGCAAAGAGGTTCAGGAGACTTTTAAACACAGCTTCAAAATAGGACCACCACTCTGGTTAAAACCCACAGACTAAAATGCAAGCTTAGAGCAACTTTCTAAGGAAAGACAAAAAAGTTCTTAGCATTTTCCCACTTACTTGAAGTGCAAAATATTTGTACAGGTATGCTCCTCCTAGAATGACACCTGCAAGCATAAAAGCTAGTCCAAAACACATGCACCAACACCAGGCTCTTCTCTGGCCAACCGGTATCACTTCATCTGGGTCCTAAAATAAGAAAAGAGACTGATGGTCACCATCATATTTATAGTCAGAGTCACAGAAAGGTCAGGACTGAAAGAAACCTTAATGATTATTGTTTTATAAACAAAGATAAAAAGACCAA
Source organism: Artibeus jamaicensis (assembly GCF_021234435.1). Taxonomy (NCBI): domain Eukaryota; kingdom Metazoa; phylum Chordata; class Mammalia; order Chiroptera; family Phyllostomidae; genus Artibeus; species Artibeus jamaicensis. The sequence continues at coordinate 1,432,114 of NW_026521822.1, forward strand.
GGAGTCAGGTGTCTAATCAAGATCAAACTGGTGGCACTAAGTCTCATCATAATGCCTCTGGAGCTAAGAAACCAGTCCCCCTAGGAGAGTTCTGTCTTCTAACTTTCAACACTCCACCTGCTACCCGTATCTCTATAGCAATAGCATATTCCATAATTTCTATTTTCTGTGTACAGCATTTGGTGATTAATATATCTTCTGACATATCAACATTCAGAAAAGGTTATAACACAACTTTGTCATGAAATATTATAGTGCTGAGCCTTGTATATTACAACTTCACAACTTTGTCATGAAATATTATAGTGCTGAGCCTTGTATATTACAACTTCAGGGTATAATTATTTGCAGTAGAAAAATAGGCTAGGAAATCTTCAAACAAAATTTTTCTAGGAAAGATTCAATAGTGGGGTGGGGGAGAAAGATTCAATTTAAAAACTCTTATATAGTCAAGATATACAACAATTGCTGGAATTTTGATTTTGATTCACTCAAGGTAATAACTGAACATTAGAATGCCATCTGGGGTCAAGTTCTGAGATACTCCTTTTCCCCTCCTAGCTCAGTTCCTCCTTTGTCACTTCAGAGTAATAACTAATTTCTTATTTGTACCTAGTTTCATGTGCAAACATCAGACGAGGGAGATTAGCTGCTGGCATTACATTACTAGTGGCTCAAGAAATAATCTAGTCAATAATATTGCAATGACTATGTATGGTGCCAGGTGGGTAATGAAAATATCAGGGGGATGGAACACTGCAAAATATATGATTGTCTTACCACTAACCTGTGAGAGTGTTCTACAAGACCTTGCTGTAGCAGGTGTACTTATCAATGTACCAGATACGTAAGACAATGAGGACACTGCAAGGGAGTAGTTTGTAACGAAAATAAGATTAGGAGAATTTTATGTAAGATATTCCACCTGTGAATAAAAAGTTATAAGCATTCCATGAAGTCATAAGGTAATAAGACAATTACATGATAAAATACAGTGTTTTGCTTGAGTCCTTATGTGACTGACATAAATACCCAGGGAGATACGAAATAGTTTGTAGTATAATTAATTTTAGGATGGAGGCAGAGTGGAGGGACGGAAATAGTCATTTGTAAACATTTGGTATCAACTGTAGACACAGTCAAACATGCATACAACACTCACCATTTGGCAGGCTCTCTTTTCTACTAGCACATAACTGAATGGCCAAAGAGCATGGGCAGACATTTGTAAAAGATATGTAGCCCTAACTAAGAAATTGATGGCAAGGCCTTTTGGTATATCATTTTTAACTGGTCACTGAACAGTAATTTCAAGAATGTCAACTATGTTTTAGACACTAGTTATATATATAGCTTCTATCAAAAAGAAATCATTCAAAATCAGCCTGGAAAATAAATATGCAGAAAGTACATAGGCATGATATGGGTTCTATGAAGCATTTAGAGAGCACAGAAGAGATGATATTGTTTGGGGAAGACTTTCAGGAAAGAAAATACTGGAATGGAATGTTGAAGAACAAATATCTATTACCCATGCAGAAGACAGAGTTAAAGGGCATTATATGTAGGGGGAAAAAAAAAGAAATCATGAAACTAGAATGTGTATCTCCAAGAGCCACATGTGTTACTGCTGGAGTGCCCAATATGGTAGAAAGGGGAAGAAGATGAGAATGGAGAGGTTAACTAGAACAGATCAAAAAGTGACTTTGTATGCCATGCTATGGAGTTTGAATTCTCATGTTCATTAAAAAATCACCTTTTAGGTCTCTGCTCTCTGCCATGTGAGAATACAAAGAGAAGACAGCAGCTACAAATCAGGAAGCAGGCTCTCACCAGAACTGACTACACCTTGATATGGGATTTCCCAGCCTCTAGACTATTAAGACATAAATGTTTTTGTTTAAGCTAAAGAACAAATGAACAAACTAACAAAAAGCATTTTTTAAGAGTATGACAATAAAACAAAAAATTTAACTTTCTCAAATAACTTCATTTATAAAAATACTTATTCATAAGCCATTGGTTCAACACCTCAACAATGTGAACCATAGCTTGAGAATCAGAAAATAAAAACTTCTGAATTGCTAAATGATAGACCCAAAGTCACAAAATGCTATTAGGTATTCAAAGCTCATCTAATCTCTTTTCCTCTGTAAATTTATAGTGATCACATTCTACCTTGCATTATAAAAACTCACATACAGATCTTATCTCTCCCTATTAGGCTACAAGGTTCTTGTAAGTATCCATTCATATTCATTTTGTATTACAGTCATACAGACATGTGTGCTTCATGACATTTCCATCAAGGACGTACATATACAAATGTGATCCTATAAGATTATAATGGAGATGAAAAATTGCCATAGGCTAGTGACTGCATAGCTGTCATAAAGCAATGTGTTACTCCTGTGTCTGTGGTGATACTGGTGTAAACAAACCTACTATACTAGCAGTTGTATAAAAGTATAGCACATACGATTTTGTACAGTACATAATACTTGATAATGATAATAAATGGCAACGTTACTAGTTTATTTATTTACTATAGTATACTTTTATTGTTACCTTAGAGTACATTCTTTCTTAATTGGGTTGGCCAAAAAGTCCATTTAGTTTTTTCCATAAAACAAATGACACGTTTTTCATTTTCACCAATAACTTAACTGATTTGGATATTTTGAGTATGTTGGCTCATGCAGAATTTTAGTAATTAATTTATGTGTGCCATGAGATGAAAAAGGGCTGAAAATCCCTGCTCTATAATGTTCACACAATGACAAAACTGCCTAACACGTTTCTCAGTATGGATTCCCATCATTAGGTAATACATGTCTATATTGGTAGCTTGCAGCCAACCTTGGCACTTAGTTGGTACTCAACAAATATTTGATGAGTAAATGAAATACAGATTAAAAAAAGCTTTTTTAAATTACCCATAAAGTTATATCAGCAGCCAGTATAAGGATATGGTGGGAGCAACATAAGAATTCATGACACACAGTGGCTACTTACCAAAGAATATTAGCCCTAAGTACTTACTTAGCCCAGTTCAACATTTACTAAGGGCCTGTTATTTGCAATGTACTATGTTCGATCCTATGGGAAATTCAAGTGTGATTAAGACATGGTTCATATCTTAAGCAATTTACAGCCAAAAATAACATTATGCATGACAAATAAATGACATGCCATAATACAACCTGAGTCACAGAGAGGCATTATTTTCAAGATAGAGTAGTTTTAATCTAAGTAATTTATTAAGTATATTTGAAATGATTAAATTTTAACCGTTGAAAGAGTAAGCTTAAAGAAAAGTCACATATAGCCCTGGCTGGTGTGGCTCAGTGGATTGAATGCTGGCCTGCAAACCAAAGGGTTACCAGTTTGATTCCCAGTCAGGGCACATGCCTAGGTTGTGGACCAGGTCCCGGGTGAGGGGGCATGAGAGGCAGCCACACATTCACGTTTCTCTCCCTCTCTTTCTCCCTCCCTTCCCTTCTGTCTAAAAATAAAATTTTTTAAAAAAATCCTTAATAAAACAAAGAAAAAGTCATATATAAAATGTAAGGGAAAAACCCACAACTATCTCAAAATATGTAGAAAATGTACTGGACAAACTCCATCTTTCATTCACAACAAAATCCCTTTGCAAGCTATGAAGCAGTGAAATTCTTTAACATGAATGAAACTGATCATCAAAAACTTACAGCAAACCTCATACTTAAATGGTGGAACTTCAGACTTACACCGTACTCTTTCAAGTCAAGGAATATGAGGGATGGCCACTAAAATTGATTCTTTATACCCCTTCAACACTGTACTAGAGATCCTAGCTAGTACACAAATGACAAGAACAGGAACAGATACAATGATTATGAGAAAAACCAAAAAACTGTCATGTGTAAAGAATATAACTGCTTATAGAAAATCCAAGAAAGTCAAATTATTCAAATTAGAGTTCAGTAAGACTACTGAATATCAGTAATTAAAAAATCAACTGAGTCATTATTTATAATTGCCCCAAACTAGAAACAACACAAATATCCTCTAACCAATGAATGGACATACTCGTATAAAATTTGGTATTGTCATGATGAATCAAAAACATGCAAGTGAAAGAAGTCCAACACAAAAGACTACTCACTGCATGATTCCATTTATATGACATTCCAGAAAAGGCAAAACTATAGTGACAAAAAGCTGCTTAGTGGTTGAGATGGTCAAGTGCTAGTGAGGGGAAGATAGCAGAGGCATGAGGAAACCTTTGAGCCTGATGGAAATGTTTCATATCTTGATTGTAGTGGTGCATATATTACTTTATAGAACTATTACAAATTCAACCAAATTGTACACATAATATGGGTCAATTTTATTACATGTAAATTATATTTCAATATGGGTAATGAGGGAAAAATCAACAGATCCTACATACCAGGCAATAAAAGAAAGTCCAACAACACCAAATGCTGGAGAAAGTATGTAACAACAAGAATTAGGACCTTTTACACAGCTCATAAGAGTTAGTACAATTGCTTTGGAGAATAATTTGGCAGCAACTAATAAAAAATTAAAGATGTATACTCCAAGACCCAACAATTCCATTTCCAGGTATATAGCCCAGACAGACTTTTGTACAGATACAAAAAGATATAGGTCTAATAATAACTACTGCAGAATTACTGATAAGAAAAAAATGGAAATAACCTAAATGTCTATCAAGTGGAGAATGAAGTATTATAACAGAGGTGTCCAACCTTTTGGCATCTCTGAGCCACAATGGAAGAAGAGTTGTCTTATTGGGTCACACATTAAATACACAAACACTAATGAAAACTGATGAACAACAACAAATTAAAGGGCTTTAAGTAAATGTATGATTTTTGTTGGGCCACATTCATAGCTCTTCTGGGCCACATGTGGCCCATGGGATTGACATCCCTGTAGATAATACTTAAAGATTCACATAGTAATACTTAAAATGAAATCAACTACCACGGTTGATTTTGAGATAAATCTCGGAAACATAATGCTGAACCAAAAACAAGCAAACAAAAAAAGAGGCAAGTTGGATAATACATACACTATATGATATCTAAGACTTTAAAAGCACAATATTCTTTGTTTTTGTATGCTTGGATTACTTCTAAATTAAAGAACAACAACAAAAATCAACAATAAAAAGGAAAACCACTCATGAACAAGAGCTTCTTCACTAGGGTATATAAACTTTACCTGGCTTAATTCAAAGTAAGTTACAAAAACATATCCTTGCCCATGTACTGCAATAAAACTGAAGCACCTTAAATTATGCTGATGAGGTAAAAGATCTCCCACAGGTGCTGTACAATGATCATTTCTGATCTTTTTAAAATATCAAGTTTTACACCCCAATTTATAAATGACACTTAAGTACACGTTGGCCCATAGTCACCACTCAACAGCAGATATAGAAAGACAAGACTTTCAAAAGTATTCTCACTCTTGCACTGTACTAATTTCTGGTTCAAATAAATCTTATCACATAACAAAGTAAGACTGTTTAATTATATTTTCAGCAAAATGAAGGACAAATTCTCTTTTGGTACTTCAATTACTTAAGAATTAGGTCACCTCAATCAGTTCCTTAAGAAGGTTCAGAAATGTACTTCAATGATAAAGTCAGACAAAATGCAAGGGTTTTCATATAGTAATTTTTATTCTTTTCCCATATTAACAAAGCACTTCATACCTTGGGCACTTCTATTTGAGCCTTCTTTTTAAGGATTAATGAAGAGACATATTTTCAAAGCTCTCAATTATACTGTTTTGCATTATTATAGCAAATACAACAATGCTTTAAGAATCAGAATACTAAAGAGGAAAATATCTGTCAGGAATTAAAAATTATATTACAAAAAAAGAAAGAAAAAGCAATGTCATAAAAACACTTCAGGTGTAAAAATAAGACAAAAATACAGAAAAGAATCAATACAACTTATTTATTCAAAGTAGCATGAGCTACTGAATGTTCAGAAGTAGATCTAGTTATTTAGAATCATGTGCATTTTAACCCATATTTGGTAATATAGATAAACATGGGGATGCACAGGCCAGCTGCCCATGGATGTGCTGCTTGGCATGTACACCGTTTTCCAAAATACAGAATTAGCTGCAAATGAACACCTGAAAAATAGATGATTCAAATTTTTAATAAATGGAGTTCTGATTAATGATCTACTTTTCTCAATTCCTTTCTCATCATTTTCATCCAGAGCTGAAAACAAAACACACCAAGTTACTGTGTACAGCAAATGGTTTTAAACCTTAATCCTTATTTCCATCTATGACTAGATATGCTCCCTTCTGAGAACCTCATTTTACAAAACAACCAGTCTAAACCACTTCCCCTACATAAAGGTTTTCGAGTTCTGGGTGAGATGCTAGAGTAATATGGTTAATAAAACACCTTAATCTTTTCAAAGACAGAATAGGCATTCTTTTCTTAAGACAAATGGAGGTAGAGGGGAGCAGGAACTGGATCAGTCCAAAGAAAACCCTTGTCCCAAGGGCTACAGGAATCAAAGAGCTGTTCCTAGAAAAGGTAAAACGAACGGGAGGGCCACTTAATATTATACCATCTGTATGACACTCTAGAAAAGGTAAGCTCTAGGAAGAGAAAACAGGGATGGGATGAGAGACAGGAATGACTGCAAACTGGTACAATGGAATTTCTTAAGTATCAGGAAAATATTCTTTACATGGCTATATATATTTGTCAAAATTAACACACCTGAATACCTAAAAAGGCCAAATATTTCAGTATTCAATACTCCAGTAAGCTCAAATTCCTTTCCTTTACCAACTTATGAGCAGCAAGAACATGTTTGCCACCCCCCAAGGCCCAATTAAATGATACTAAAGAAGCTAAATGACATAAACCCATAAAAAAGAAAAGAATAAGACTGATAGCAGAAAAGAAATGTCGAAATTTTGGAGGATGGCAAACAGTTGAACAAGTGGTATTTAACTTCTCCATCCCAATGACCTCATCATAAATGTAGATTATCTCATAGAGTGGTTGTGGGGATTAAATGAGAAAATATATGTGAAGCATTTAAATCATTGTTTGGTACATAGTAAACAGGAAATGCTTAATAAATGACAGTTGATTTAGCTGGGAAAGGTAAGCTGAAACCAGTACCTCCTAAGGTTGAAGCCAATAAAGAGCAATCTACAGCAGAATGAAAAGGCCAACTGGAAAAACACATTACTGGAGAACAAAGTTAAATGACTTGCTATTCCAATAAGAATTTTAAAATAAACAAAAAACCCTGATTATCATTTAAAATCTACTTAAAAAATTTCCAAAATGTTTTCCTAATACATTCTTAAACCACAAAAATTATGTTGAAGATTACTCTAACTTATTGAGCTCTAAAACATATCAAACATTTGCATTTTCTTATTTATTTAAATCAGTATTAGAATGCTGCTTTCTTATTTGACTTTTCAAATAAGATTGCTACTACCTCAACTATGGTGACAAAGTCCACAAGGGGAAATGACATGTCTGACATACCAAAAGAAAGCGGTTTTCCAAGTGATTGTCATTTACACAGATAACAGAGTTATTGCTTTATTCTGTCCTGGAATATTGGGAAGCTTAAAAAAAATCTAAAATTACATGCCTACAAAACAGATTTCTCATTGTTGGGAACTGCCCTGCCTGGTTTCAGAAGTTGTAAGCCCCCCATGGCTAAGGCTGAGTGAGTGACCTTCGGACCATTAACCACTAAGGAGACAAGGCTTATCTCCCTGGCAGGGGCACCACCTCTGTCTCTTTTACTTCACCCTGCCTGGCCCCCAATGCTTGATCAGTTAGCCAATGACAGGTAAGATTCCTCAAGGGAGGGATGACCTAAGACAGGTATGATCATGAGGAGGCCCCAAGAAAAGGACTTGGGGGGCTATAGCAAAAGAAGGTGATGGACCCTCACCCCTCAGCTTTGACATAACCTAAGTCCTCATTCTGTCTGCGAGATGTCTCCTAATCTCTTGGCTGCCTTACTTCCCCTGCCTGATTTAAGCCTGAAACAATGACAGAGGGCAGTGCAGCCCTGTGCTGGAAAGGGCGGTTTCCCCAGGGTGATCAGGCTTAAGAAAGAAGACATAAAATCCTGTGAAACCTGCTTTGCTAAGAATGCTCTAAATTAAATGAAAAGGGTTTGAGCAGGATATGTGTTTGTTTCCCAAAGTTTTGTAGGCCTTTAGCTAACAGACCCTGACTCAGAATAAGCCCTCATAATTCTTTGTATGTTATCTATTGTTTGATCCTTCCTGCCTAACAACGATTGATGAGCTTTACCTGTATTCCTGTGCAAATTGAACCCAATAAAAACCCAATGAGGAAAAGCTCTTGGACCTTCTCCTTTGAGAGACTGACTGGCCACCTTTCCTCCCCAAGCAGATCATATGTTGGTAGACTTATTCTCATTCATGGCAGATGGGGGGGGGGGCTCTGCATCTCATTAACATCCTTTACTGTTAACAAATCCTACAATAAACAAGCAGTAGTACAGGCACACACACAAAAAATTAAATGTTAAAGTCATTGCATAACAATGTATGTGAGAAATCTGTAAAATCTGAACTAAGTATTGAGATTACATAAAATCAGTACAGGCCTAGGTTAAAAAATAGGTCAGAATTGAAAAAATAAGAGACTCATAGAGAGTGGCTGACAGCTAGGAGTAGGGGCTGGAGAGGTAGAGGCACTGAGTAAAACAGAAAAAAAAAAAAAAAAAGAACGAACTCATGGACAGGGACAACAATGTGGTGATGGGGGAGGTGGAGGAGGTTATAGGGGGTAAAACAGTGATAGACAAAGACTTGACTTGGGGTAGTGAACACATAATACAGTGTACAGATGATGTGCTGTGGAATTGTGCACTTGAAACCTGTATAATTTTGTTAACCAGTGTCACCCCAATAAATTCAATAAAAATAAATAATAAAGGAATGAAAAAATCAGGGTGAAATGCTTTTAGTGCTAGAACTTAATCACTTTTGTATCATTAGGGGCAAAAAGATATCTGGTCAAATAGAATATTAGTATATGTACTAATTAGTATTAGTACTAATATTAGAATATTAGTACCTTAAAAACTTTCTATTCTTTTTTCTACACATTTTTAACACATTTCCTGTTTGCCCCCAAAATATCATCAGTGGCACTTGTAGCTGCAGCTTTTATTTACCCCAAGATAATTCCTGGATTATAGTCCTAACCTTACCCACAAAAATATCTCACTTTTATTACTGTTTTTGCATCACCCTAGTATATCCATAGTCTTTAGAAACAAATGACATCATTCTATTTTTAGCACTCTACTGTTAGTAGTGTAATGGCAACAAACTGCACTTTTTTTTTTTTTTAAGCCAGGAATGGGTTAAGACTCATTTTGGTGAGAATTAAAGGCAATGGATAATCAAAAAAAAAAAAAAAATCCTAGACCACCACTAACAGGTAGGTGTTTATAAACAATAGCATTACATGCAAATGTTACTTACTGTGAATTATACCCTTTACCAGGAATAGATAAATTGGTCAAGATAGATTTCTGCCACTAACTGAACCATGGGTTTATATTGTTCCTAAAAAGAATATCAATAGTCTTCCTCAAAATTTTAAAGTATGATGCTCTAATCTCTATAATTCATTATAAAATTAAGTATCATGATTAGAAGAGAGAAATAAAGCAAACTTGTTCTAGACTCCTTTTATATAAATCTTGGATCTCAATGTTATTCAACAAGATAATTACACATTCATATTCAAATATAAATTATTCCACTTAAAATGTAGAACTTTTAATAAGAGAATTCCAAGTGTATTATTCTAAAAGCATAAAATAATTTAATCTTCTGTCCAAGTTGAAAATTTTGAAAGTTATGCAAAATGAGTACTAGAAAAGTAATTCCAGTTCCTGAGATTAGGGATATTTATCTCTATATAGTGAACTTGTAAAAAGTGCTTTGAACCCTATGCCTAGCACCAAATGCATGTGCAATCAATATTCAGTAGTCATTTGATCTTGTTCCCTTATTCTACCACTCCCCTAGCCCTTTGATCCAGGGGTGTTGTTTTCATGTGAAAGTAGATACAGACATTTAAGTGGGTGGAGATTAATGTGGTTTATGTAATTGGTTAGTCTATCTGAACTATATTAGGTGTTTCTTGAATGTCGGGGTGCTTAGTAATTTAAAAATTCCTAGTCTAGTGTCTGACCATTCAGGAGGTACCTCTGAATATATGATCAGTTTAGTTCTCAGAAAGAAAACATCCTGTGTAAAAGGACCATGAAAAGTCCAACACATCATTTTACAGACAAATACAATGACAGACAGAGAAGCTAAGTAAAATTATTTGTGTACTATCAGAACTAAAAAGGTCTAAATATCATCTGATCCCATATGCATCTTAGGGAAGGAGAAGCATGAAGATATTAATTAGGTCAATCATCTGACTAAATAGGTCTGGTAAATTAACTCTGGTAATTAAGTGACACCATTTCACAATTGGATAATACTCATATTCAACAATATAAATCAGACACCCTTTCAGAGGATCCACAAATCGGACCTATTCTTATAATAAAACTAAGACATTGTTTTCTTCATTCTTATTTTCTGACTAGTGTACAGTGAAGTTTTCCAAAAGCTAAATGTGTGATACTATAGCAGGCTGTGGAAGCTGATAGGCAAATCTGTCTCCTATTAAGCTATTCAGTAGAGTGCTGCAAATGTACAATGTAACTCTTAGCTACTGAATGCTGAAGTGCTGATTCTCAAACTTTTTCATTTCATGGTATACATAAACTAATTAAGTTATGTGGCACACCAAAAAAATGCATCCTATTTTTTGCCAATCTGACCAAAAAAAAGTATAATTTTGATTCATTCACAATGGCTGGTTATTGTTGTGTTGGCAGTTGTCATTTTTTTATTTGACAATCTAAGAGAAAAAGAAGTCAGTGTTCCTGACTAAATAGTCAGGTACTGCACACTGAAAAATTCTTGGGGCACACCAGCTGAAAATCACTGTGCTAAATTAAAGGGTTTTTATATTGCAGGAATGCATCCTCTCCAGTTGGTGGAGGACTGTATGTGAAATAGCAATAATACTGTTACGTAATTGACATGGGAGGGAGAGTAATATTATAAACACAAGAATGAGGGAAATAAAGTTGGACTCTAATAGATAGGGATAGTGCAAAAGCACTATCATTTGATGAGTTTCTAATGCTCTGCTGTTGTTACCACAACACTGTCAGGCTGGTACCACCACTGTATTTTACAAATGAGGAAACAAGATTGGGAGGATTTCTAACTTGCCCAAGTTAACACCCAGGTTACAGTATTATCATTTGTCAGTAGGATCTAACATTATCTGAAAATGGCTTTAGATTTAAGGAACTAATGTATAAAAGCAAAAAATTAGTAACTGCTCTGCTTAATTTTTGTCTTGAAGTCTGCTACTTCTAAAAATCTTTAAAATCAGTTTACTTAAAACAAGTGACATCTGCAAAGCTGAATCAAAGCAAAAAGGAAACTTGCGTAAATACTACATTTGTCTCACATCATGTAACATTTTAATAATTTCATTATTAAAATGAAAGCAGAAAAAAAGATTTTTTCCTACAAAATCTGATGTGAGTAGTATATACAGCAGAATAAAATTAGTAGAAAGGTTAACTAACACAGTAAGTTTTCACAAATGCAGATCTTAGATCAACTAGGTCTTAAAGTCATTTTTCCCCAGCATAAAGATGGGTCTTCTTTTTAATGTTGCAATGATCCAAATAATTTGCTTAACAACGCAACTTACCCTTTTGGCTCTATATTAAATTTAAAAAATCTATCAAAAGTGGGCGAATGAAGGCTTATGCAAATATTCAGAATCTAAAAGTATTAACTATTTTTTAAAGATTTTATTTATTTATCTTTAGAGGGGAAGGGAAGGAGAGAAATATCGATGCATGGTTGCCTCTCACGTGTCCCCTGCTAGGAAATGGCATGCAAGGCAGGCATGTGCCCTGACTGGGAATTGAACCGTGATCCTTCGGTTGGCAGGCCCATGCTCAGTCCACTAAGCTACACCAGCCAGGCAAATCTAAAAGTATTATAAAAGTATTAACTATTTTGACACCATACTTAGTGTCAACTTCCCAAATAAATTTCCAAGATACTTAACTTCAAAATGTTAAAGTTGTGCATATTTTATTACAACATTAATTTTTCTTCTGACATACTTACATTAGCTCTAAGTCATAAAATTACTGCTAGACACTTCTCAGCATTAAAAGATAAAACATTAAAAGAAAAATGGGGATATCCCTCTATCATCGAGAATAATTTCTGCATTTCTGTAACTAAAGACTCAAATTCTTCTGCTTAACAATATTTCTGACTTCCCCCAAATGACAGAATTATAGAAATACTCCATATAAGTTATTTTTATCATTAATGTACTTAAGAGTGTAAAAAAGTCTCCAATAGTTTAAAGTAATTTTATTCATTCAATTGTTGGTAACACTTAAAAAGGTTGGTAACATTATTAAAAATATGGATCACAAATACTGATAATCACAATTAAAAATTTTTTTCAATATTTTCTTAGGATCATATCTGTAATATACTTTCCAATTTTCAGTCATCTACCCTATAAAAGATTCTCATTGTTAAGCTTTGTGCAAAAAACATAAGAGAATCAAGAAATAACTCTTTATACATAATATAAGCTTCTTGAAAACATAGTTTTAGTGTTACTATTTTCTACGTATATAGAAATCCTTTAACAGGCAGCAGTTGTGGCAGGAAGAAATTTTTCAATGGTAAAGTCCTTGACTCCTTCAGCCTAAGCACTAATAGGCAGTGCCAATTTTATCAAAAAGCTTAACAGAATAAATTCATCAATGTATTTATGTAGGGGAAACAATTATTCTTCTAGATCTTCCTCTACTGATAACAATGACAGACAAAGCAGTCCAAGAAGCTTCAGTTACATGAATTCAGAAAGCATTTCCTTTTGAAAAACCAAAATGCCTTTCAAATACACATTTCAGATATTTAAGTTAGATATAATAGCACTAGGAGAAATAAAGTGTCCTACAATTAACTACTGAAAACATTTTTCAATGTACACTGTTAAGCAAGACAAGCTTCAGCAATACATAATGAAAACCTCAAATTAAATTCTAAATCAATTTCAAAAGGCTTGTGTTCTGAGAGATATTTCTGGTTAAAAACACTCCAACTCACAAACCTCTCTCTTATATGGCAGAGTTGAATTCTGTAATGTCTTAAAGACTTATTGTTTTGCCAAGTATAATACACTTGCTTGTCTAGTCTGGAGAAAATACATTTACAATGACACTGGGAATACCCTAAGCAGGTAACTTGTCTGCCAATTATACAATATGCAACCATGTCCACTCTCTATAGCAGCAGCCACAGTAGCAATATCCACTGGGGCATGTGTGCACAGGAGGTCCTGCCAAGTCACTTGGTACACACAAGGGCAATTATTTTATCTCCCAGTACTAAGGCTTCACTTCATCTATCAATCTTCATGGAGTACCAAAAGGTAATGAATGTAAAGGTTTTACTGACTGATGTTTACAAACACTAGGTAACGAATGATACGCACTTGTTAAAGAGAACCTAGCTCCCAATCCCCTCTAGTAATCAACACATCTCAGTAAATGTCATATATTTCACATTTCTCCTTTCCTCCACTCCCCCTTAAAAAAAACACCAGAAAAACAAAGACCACCATCAACACCTCAAAACTAAATTAACCAAACTTTCCAGCCCAGTTTAATACACTTCTAGCCAAGAAGTGTGAAGAACTAGGGCCCAAATAGCCATTTTGTGATGGGTAACTCAGACCTTAACTGGGTTAACAGTCCTTGACTTTCCTCAAGCTTCCATCCTGCCCCATCTTCTCACCTACACAAGTACCTTACTTCTTAAGAGTGCCTATAAGTCTGGTGTAGAGAAGAGGCAACATGATTTATCAGCAAAATGCTGTACAGGAATATCTATGAAGCAAATTTTAGCTTTTTTGAGGTCAGGTATTGGGAAAGATGTTTCATAATTTGGCATTACAATGAAATGAGTTGTTGACAACTACTGTTCTAGAATGAGGTAACCCAAAATGAATATCTGATTTACATAATACATCTATCCATCTCCTTTTTTGACCTATATTGCTAATTAATATGAAGTAGGAATGTAACATGCTCATTGTTACATCAGAAGGATGAAAGGGAACAATATGATTAAGGAGATAGCTATTTTTCACAATGAAAACAATTTAATTCCTACCAAATATAATTATACTGTCCTAGCATTTTTATAGAATTTTAAAGCTGGAAGAGTTCTTACAGACCATTTGGTCTACCCTCTAATCTTACAGACAAGAAAAACTAAAACTTAAGCCCAAGTTCAAACAGTTAAATAATGACAAAACTGGGACTTCTGACTCAGTACATTAAATATTCTCTTTGATATTTGCACATCTATTGTAAACAACTTTTAAAAAAGATTTTATTGACTTATTTTTAGAGAGAGGGGAAGGGTACAAGAAAGAGAGGGAGAGAAACACCAATGTGTTATTGCTACTCATGCACCCCTGACTGACTGGGGACCTGACCTGCAACCCAGGCATGTGCCCTGGCCAGGAATCTAACCAGCAACCCTTTGGTTTGCAGGCCAGTACTCATTTCACTGAGCCACACCAGCCAGGGCTAGAGTAAACAATTTTTAACATTCAAAGTTATATAGACACAAACATAAGTGAATTTCTGCTTAAAATATAAAATGTGCATATAATTTCAAATTCACCTCTGCTGCATGAAACATAGATAGTACTCTTTGCTGTTTATATTCCTCTAAGAGCTTTGTGCTAACTGGAACAGGTGGAGGAAGGTGAATGTTAAGGGGAAAATGTAGGAAAAGAATAAACAGCACATTGGTTAAGATAAAACAATCAGTAGACATGCCTATTAGAATTAACAGCTACTGAAAAGACAAAGATTGAAAAATGAGGCAATAGAATGACTTCCAGGGGGTTCTCACCCTGAAGTGAGAAAAGAGCTAAAGAACTAGTAAAAGATAAGAGCAGAGTAAAAGTACTGGAATGTGTGTTACATAAGCCCTCTGAATGGAGTGATGGAATTCTTGAAGCATATGGTAATGAAATCTGTACTTTTAAACCAGAATCTCAAGATGATACAAGAACAGGTGGCCCTTAAGAGTACATTTTGAGAAACACTATTTTTTAGCATATTCTAGTCTAGCCAAGGTTAAAGGTATTACAAACTCTTGTTCAGGAGTTCTGGTTCATAACTAGCTTTACTTGATCCTTTCAACAAATGAGGTAAGGAAATGCCCCAGCTGAGTTATTTGTGCAGAATCCAGGCAGCCAAACTAGGCAGTAACTGTACAGTCAGTCACCCCAAGAAGCCAGAGAACATTATATAATCACTGCTCAAGCTCTAAGATAAAGACAGTTTTTTTCCCCACAAATGTCTGTTATAAAGTAAGGTTTTCATTTATCATTAACTGACTGATTGATTATAAGCAAGTTAGCAAAACTGAAGGGGAGACACGGAAATAAAGAACAAACTGACAGTGACCAGAGGGGAGGGGGAAGAGGAGTAAAGGTCAAGTCAAGGAATGAGTACAAAGGACCCACAGACAAAGACACAGGGGCAGGGGTGGGATGAGGGGAACAGGATTGAAAGTGGGAGGTGGGTGTGGGTAGGGGAGAGTAATGGGCGAAAAAATGGGGACAACTGCAATTGAACAACAACAAAAAAAACAACAAAGAAAATAAGGATTCTACTTTCAATGTGAAGCAGTATTTTGTCACTCGCTGAAGAAGTCTTTGAGCTTATAGCTATAAAAAGATTTAGTTATTTTTTATCTGATTGTGATGTGGTCACAAAGGAAGACTCTAGCTCCAGTATTTTGTTTTGGATATGGGAATCTGAGGAAATAAAAATGGAAAACAAAGCACAGAGCTATGAGTGGTTACTTTTTTACAATTGTTATGACCACAAAATTTGCACGTGGTGAAATTGTGAGAAATTCTGAGGATCTAAAAACAAGGTCACCATTTCAGAAATAACAGAAAATGTCAAAAGTTGGATTTAAAGCTGCCCAGCAAATTCATTATGATTTTTGTATAGTTTCAAATATCCTTCACTACAGTGGAACAGAGCAAAGCTGTCTGAAGTTACATAATAGGACACTCTCTCAACACTTTTTTTAAATGGGAGGAATCATATTTGTTTTATATGATTTAAAAAGATACATCTATGTATATGTATTTGAGACTTGTTACTGGGCACTTGCCTATCAATCTATTTCAGGTACGATAAATTTATATAAATATAGAGATATGATACCAATTTGCTACTGGAATTATGGCCTGTGCATTCCAAACATTTTCTTTTAAGACCAATTCTGTTTGCAATGAATTCAGAAAAATAATACCAATACCTTAACTTTTCATCTTTTTTAGGAAATCAATTCACCATTCCTATTTCAAGAAAAGGCAGTCATTTAACAACCAACCCCTGACCTTTGTGTTTTCAGCTAGAACACTTCCAAAAATAAGTTCAGGCAAATATTTTTACATCCAAATTAACATTATATTCTTAAACATGCTGTAGTATACGAGTGACCTGTTTTTTGGCCTATTTTTCAGGAGTAATTGTCATTGGATTATATAAAAAATAACGTTTATTACTCATACCTACACATGAATTACTGAGTTTTTCAAGTTAAAACTGAGTTTATCCTACAGATAATAGGTCTTGAAAAATGCTAATGAAAATTAGCACAATTACGGTTTCACTCCTGCTAAAAAAGGGATTTTGCAAAGTAAAGGAGAATTTTATAAGAGATGTAGCACAAGTTTCCCACATGTAATTTCACTTAACCCAAGGAGTCCTATAAAGATGTTGATAGAATTTAAAGCCAATTGTCCGTTTTACACTACCATCCACATATTAAATACAGATCTTCACCTGCGATGTTTGTTTCAGTTATAAAATCAACAGCCAGAACCTACTCAGAGCATTTTCACCCTGCTTTCCCCCCTCATCAGCTGCTGGCTTCCTCTCCCGACCCCACCCTTAAGTTTACCTGCCAGTACCGAAGGGACATGGGAAAAGAACGTACAAAAGAAAATGCTTTTAAAATTAAGAGGCTCACAGTAGGTGGACTTAGTCCAAACACTGTTCCGCCCAGAAACGAAAAGTAGAAAGCAACAGAGGTTTACGCTTGTAATAATGTCAGCCATTTTAGGCACATTATTTATACCGGGAGGAAGTACCAAACTCTGTTGTTTTTGTGATTCTGCTTGACGCCACTGGTCTCCATGTCGGACGAAACTGGTCCTGGCTCCACGAACATTCCCCAGACTACACCAAAGACTGTAAACTCGGCATAATTCTTCAATCTTTCTATTTCCAGGCCTCCCAAACCGCCAATCCCGTATGAGGCACCGCTTCCTGTACACGCACTTCTTACCAAGAAGCTGCGGCCGGACAAGAAAAGGCAGCAGCCAGAGAAGAAGGGACAGATAGGCTACCGCCCAGACACGCGCCCTATGCCCGGCGCCGCGCGACTCGGTGCGGCTACCTCAGCGCGCAGAGCCGCACCAGCGCTGCGCAGCTCTCCCGGCCTAGCGAAGAGCCCACGCCCGGGACCTCCCGGGACCTCCCAGGCCCTCGAACCTTGCATTCCACTGCGACGACGTCGGGAGGGATAATGAGCGCCTCCTCACTGCTTTTTGGTTCGTCCTTCTTGGCCTCCTTCTGGGCCAAAGCCGAGTTGAATGTCACCTTCACCATGGTACTGCCTGAGGTGCCCTCGGAGGGCGACTGCAGGCTTTAGTCACAGGCTGCGGGTTCCTGGCTGCGGCTGCACCCTCCTCTGCCGGGATCCTAGCGCGACTCAACAGCGGTTGAGCACCACTAGGAGGTTCCTCGGCGGTTACTGTTGCAGCACAGCTCCCGCAGCCTCTCACCTCCCAGGCCAGGGCGGAGACAACAGGCACACCCCGGAATGGGGGCGGGGGAGGAGCTGGGAGGCCAATGGGGCGGGGGCGGGGGTGGTTCGGGGCAGGTCTGGTGGAAGGCTGACGGGAGGGGCAGATTCCCAGCGGAGCCAGGCCCTGCTCTCTCCCACAGGCTCCAATGGTGATTTGGCAGTGGGGGGCGGGCCGCTCCTGGGTGCGGACCTGGGTTTTCCAGTTCTGATTTCGCTACCAGTAAGCTTACCAGACTCAGTGTTTGAGTTTTGCAGCAAAATCATGCACAATTTCTTGGCAAATTATTAACCTCTGGAAGCACCAAGTCAGTCCTCGCCTCCTTGCTGCCCCAGTTGCGACTCTAAAGGCCGTGAAATTTTGGGGCGTCCACACCTGCATTTTCTCACTTTATTATGGAACCGACTCACTGGGGCACAGAAATGTTTAATGAGTTCTGTCTTTGTGATCTCAATTTATTATCTTCCCCGGACCTCGCCCAAGGGCGTTACCTGTTAAACTTGCCTTATATTCTCCCTCTCCCACAAAAAGTTAATGCCTGCCTGCCTGCCTAGTCCCAGAGCAATTCAGAAGATGCTTTTTGACAGATTTGTATTTCATACATCTCACATTCTGAAACAAAATGTTCCACTCTTAATGCATACTTGGACAAAACCCACACGCATACTGGCTTGATTTGTGATTTGAGGCCTCGATGATTCTGAGATTAGATGATGATGCGTTTTCAGGGGAAAAACTTGTAAGGATAAAACAAAATTATATTTTGAAGAGATTTCACTTACAACCAATTGGAGAGAGGATACTGGTCTGCACTGTTATTGAGTTAATGACTGTGTCAACATATGGACAAATGGTTGATCTTGTATCCTCCTCCCACCCAGCTCTCCTGGTTCTGTTACAGGAAAATGAAGCAACCAGACACCAAGAGATTCTGGAGTACGAGGTTTATTAACGTGCACAGGCCCAAAGGAGCCAAACTCCAAATTCTGAGCCCCAAACAAAGGATTCTTGGGGTTTATATAGTCTACGGGGTCTTCCTGTCTATGTAGCAAAGCAGGATACAGAAGTGGAATGCGGAAGTTAGTTCTAACTGTGGGGGTGCTAGTCCTAGCCCTTGTGAATATCCTGCTGTTTGCTTTTCTCAGATGACCTTATCTGAGCTCTCCCAGGACGCTTGGGGTTTGGGTGAACAAAGGTTTTCCAAAGCTTTCCGCATCAGTTCAACCAGAGATGTGGGCGTACTCTAAAATGTTTCAGCTTTGGCAGCTCTGTGCTCGGTTCAACCCCAAAGAAAGCAGATTGGGTCTCAGGTCCTTGGGGATTTGGCTCTGCTCAAGGAGGAGGTCAGATCTCTTACACTCTCCATCAAATCAGCCCAAGATCTCAGAATCTTTCCTATCATTTATCTCCAAGAGTCACCCTGGATTGAGCTAGAAACCTAGTCCATGCAGAAGCTTTTTATTTTGATAAGATCCCATTTGTTTATTCTTTCCTTTATATTCCTTGCTCTAGGGGACATATCCGTAAAAATGTTGCTGCGTGGAATATCTGAGATTTTCTTGCCAATGTTCTCCTCTAGGACTTTAATGGTGTCATGGCTTATATTTAAGTCTTTTATCCACCTTGAATTTATTTTGGTGTATGGTGTAAGTTGGTGCTCAAGTTTCATTTTTTTGCACGTAGCTGTCCAGTTCTCCCAACACCATTTGCTGAAGAGGCTATCTTTACTCCATTTTATGTTACTGCCCCCTTTGTCGAATATTAATTGACTGTAGAGAGTTGGGTTGATTTCTGGGCTCTCTGTTCTGTTCCATTGGTCTATGTGCCTGTTTTTATGCCAGTACCAGGCTGTTTTGATTACAGTGGCTTTGTAATACAGTTTGATATCAGGTATTGTGATCCCTCCTACTTTGTTCTTCTTTCTCAAAAGAGCAGCTGCTATTCGGGCTCGTTTATGATTCCATATAAATTTTTGAGAGAAAGAAGGAGCTACTACCTTTTGCAACAACATGGATGGAACTGGAAAGCATTATGCTGAGTGAAATAGGCCAGGCATTGAAGGACAAATACCATATGATCTCACCTTTGACAGGAAGCTAAAGAATAAAACAAACAAGCAAACAGAATAAAAACAAAGACGCTGAAATAGAGAACAAGTGGGCAGCGACCAGAGGGGAGAGGGAAGGGAACTTAAGGGGAAAAAGGGGGAGGGATGTTGAGGAACAAGTATGAATGACACAGAGATGAGGACTGGGGGGGGGGGAATGGGAGGGAGGGGGGAGACCGGGGGGGGGGGGGAAGAGAAGAAAAAAAAATGTACTTGAAAAGTAACCAAATAAAATTAAAAAAAAAAAAGAAACCTAGTCCAGACCTTGTGTCTGCTTAGGCATTCTGAATTTCCAGTGAAGATAATTTGTGTTCAATGGAGAATAAGAAGAGTTGGGTTCTAGTTCTGGTGAATTCTGACCCTAGCTAGCCATATGACTTGTAGCAACTTATTTAAACTCCCTGGGTATCACTGGTCCGGGGAGTTTAAATCAACTCTGTGGGGTTGAGCGTGAACTGGCATAGTTTCTCAGATTTCCTGAGGCACTACAATTTTAGACTAATCTTTAGTCTAAAGATTCTCTTTACTGATTCTCTTTTTGTTATGATGGAATGGTGAAAACATACTCAAGGCATTTTACAGTAAATAGAATTAGGGAAGAACCCAAAATTCTTTTTCTTAAGATTGTATTTATTTTACAATCATTGTATGGTTGCCTCTCATGTGGCCCCCACTGGGGACCTGGCCCACAACCCAGGCATATGCCCTGACTGGGAATCAAACCCATGACCCTTTGGTTCACAGCCTGCACTCAATCTACTGAGCTACACCAGACAGGGCAAGAACACAAAATTCTGAACAAAACTATTAAACAAATTAGTAAACTGAAGCAAAGGAGGAACAAAGGAGTTTGACAGAAAAGAAACCCCCTCCTCCCGATTTCTAGTCTAAAAGGTTCAGGAATACAAGACCATTTATTATTTTCTGTATCAACAGTTTAAAACTTTGTGTATCAGCAACAGTTTAAAATCAATTGGCAAATAGTCTGGGAATAATCTGGTTTTCTTCCTTCAAAACTGTGTCTCCAAAACTGTAGTACACAAGAACACAGATAAGAAAGAAGCTGGATCAAGACCAAATATAGCAAATCCAGTCCTGTGACTTGTAAAAACTTTCCCTGTTGACCCTGGAAACTAAGAGTGGGGGAAGAAGAGTTGATGACTCAATTTTTAAAAAGTTAAAAATATAGTCATAAGTTACCATTAACTATTGAATATAAGAGAGTTTTAGATCTTTGTTTTCCTTTCTGTCCATGTTGATTTTGAGAGTAAGAAGACTATTTTAAAACTGATCATAGCTTTACACTTCACCTTGATTACCATGTTTGTTTTTCTACCTAACTAGGAAGGAGGACAAAATAAGGCCAACCGAGGAAATTCAAGAATCTTAGATAATGTAGATTTGTGTGGTATGCTTCAATGGGGCTTTATTTTTGCAGGCTCTATCCCCATACCTCCTTCAGTTTTAGGAGGATGATAGGAAAACATTTTTGCAAATATGGCTCTAAGAGAGAAGCTCTTAGTGAAACCACATCACTGAAAATACCCTTTGAAATGTGCTTTTAATGCCTTCTCTCTTAATCCAAAGTGTTGCTGTAGCTGGGCATCTTGTGGCTTTGTCTAAGCTTTTAATTTTTTTTAAGTGTTTTCTTCTAGACAAGGGTGAAAGCTTCAACTTGCCTCTCTTTAAACTTAATCAAGTGCTGTTTTTCTTTCTTCTTTATAACTTCAGATATACTTTATTATTTCTATATTTCTTAGCTACTAAATTTATATTTCTTATTACCTCCCTACCTCAATACCATATGCGTTTTTCAATTATTTTCTTTTAGACCATGTCATTATTTTCCATGGTGAACTGGCTAGATAAAATTTTTGTTGTTGTTTTCCTTCTCAGAATCTTGGACTGTAATATACCAATCCTTTGAGAATTGTCCTTATAATAAATGAAGTTCTCTTTTGATTTGATTGGTTGTAGCATTTGGGATTTTTATTTTGTTTTGTTTTGATTGCGAAAAAACTGGATAATATGCTCCACACTGGGTGTTCTAGTCATCTAGTTGCTATCTATTGGTTTCCCTCCTCCAAGCATGGCTTTCTAATTGCCATGCTCAGAATATGTCTCGGGGAGAGGGAAGGGAATTTAAGGGGAAAAACGAGGAGGGATTTTGAAGAACAAGTATGAAAGACACAGGGATGAGGTCTGTGGGGGGGGGATGGGAGGGAGGTGGGGAGACAGGGCAGAGGGGGGGTTGGGATGGGAGAAATTGATAAAAGAAAACTGTACTTGAAAAATAACTCAATAAATTAAAAAAAAAGAAAAAAAAAGAATATGTCTCTTCACATTTAAAAGAGAGAAATAAAGAGATATAAAATAAGAAAAAGAAAATTTAAAAAAAGAAAATGAGACAAATGGCAGAAAGGCACAAAGATAGTCCAATGAACAGAGTTCACTTAAAGACTTGAAATCTGGTCTTGCTTAAACTTCATCATGCCTCATATTTCATTAGTAATACTCAACAAATAACCCAACCTTTTTTTTACATTTTTTATTGTTGTTCATGTACAGTTTTCTGCCTTCCTCCCCCACCCCTCCACATCACCCCAGCCCTCCCCACCTAACCCCCCTGTATCCACACCACCCTTGTTATTGTCCAAATGTCCTTTATAATTGTTCCTGTAAACCCTTCACTCTTTTTCCCCATTATCCCCTCCCCTATCCCCTCTGGACACTGTTAGCCTATCTCAATTTTAGTGTCTTTGGTTATACTTTGCTTTTTTGTTTTGCTGATTAGGTTCCTGTTAATGGTGAGATCATATCAAATAACCCAACTTTTCACTGCACGACAATAGAGTCTGGAATGACTTGGAGTGGCCTGGCAAGGTTTCATGAGGAGATAAAATTTTAGGTGAAGTAGAAAGGATTTGGATGAAGAGAAAGAAGAACCGACTGGAATAAATAGTATGAAGAAGATCAAGACCATAAGAGCAGTTAACAAGAAAAGCAGCATCCGGAGGAGGGTATATGCTGAGTAATTGTGAGGAATAACAGCTGGATTGAGAAGATAGAGCCTAAATCTCCATGTCTGTTAGAATAAGTAGTGTGGAATTCGAAAGGTTTTTCTTAGGCTCCACCAAGGAAGAAATGCCAATCAGCCACAAAGTTAGGCAGTATAGAGCTTTATTGGAGTTTGCGTGTGCCTGGGCGAGGTTCCCTGGTCGGAAGAGTGGGGCCAGAGGAAGTCGCACCCAAGAAGGGAATGTGTGTGTGTGTGGGGGGGGGATATTTTGGTTGGCTTTCTTAGTGGGAGCTGGGGATTGGTCCCCTTTGAACAAAGCAGCAATATATCATTGACGGTTCTCCTCAGGCTCAGGTTGCTCTGTGGATAAAGCCCGCCCTTTTGGCTGTCTGGTTTGACGTAAGCCACCTTTTCCGGGTTGTAGTTCAGCTGCCATTTTACCCTATCTCACCCATCCTAACAGAATTTTTCTTGCTGAGATTGCTAAAAGTTTCTGCAAATAACCTGTTTTTTTAAATGTTGCTCTATAGAGATTAATATGGATTTCCAGGTTAATGGGAAAGAAGGAATCACCAAAGATAGAAGTATCAAGACCACTGAAACAGCTTCTCTTTTTTTTTACAGGGGAAAAATGAGATAAGTTTATAAAGGATACCATATAAACTAACATTACTACTAATAATGTATAATAGAGAGAGTATGTGTGTTTATAAGTCAAATAAGGTAAAAGATATATGCACAAAGGCTGCTCAAATATTAAAAACCTGCCCTACTCCATTTAAATCTTACCAAGTGCTATACTGGACTCAGGACTTCCAGGCAAACAGCACAGAGGTATTGTTGTAATAACCATTATTTTGGCAACATGGATTATGGGAGGAGGCACTAATATTTCTCTGTCATGACTGCAAATATGCTCCCTCACACATGCAGTATATGTGTGTGAGGCTGTACATGTATATATATAGATTAAACTTTTCAAGGCCCTCTATCACCAACCCAACTTATATCCCCAGTGCCTTCTCTCTCCTCTCTATTCTGGCCAGCCTTAACAATAGGAATTTACTCTATTTATATCTTTATCAAAATCATTATTCTAATTAATACAAAAAAGCAGATAATTTGCTGTTTCAAATCCAATTTTGTTACAACAAAAAAGGAGTATGAAGTTAGTACAAAGAACTTCTTTCAGTGAGTTTCTTAAATGTTCGACTAAATTTCCATCCAGATAGTTAGTCCCGTGTTTTGTGTGCTTTTATAAAATGACATAAATTTGATACATAGAATAGTAGAGATCCTGAAGGCAGACTTTATCTAACACTGATTTTTAAAAATGTGTTAGTTACTCTAGAATCTAATTAAAAGCTGCATGTGATCCCTAAATATTTTTTTCTTCTGGTGAGATAAAAACAATGCTAACTTTCTTTGAATTCTGGTGAATTATTTAACATTCTGGAACTTTAATGAAGTAAAGAAAAGAATATCACTTAACCAGAACTCTGAAAGTATTGTTAAAAGTAGATGCATTCTTAGTGGAATATATGACAATATATTTTATCTCCTGAAAATATTTTTATAAACTTAACTCCTAAAACAGCTTAAAAAATTAATTTGTCTAGAACCTTTATGAGAATGACTGAAATATTCTAACTATGGTTTGATATGTCACATCTCTAAATATTTTTGTACATTGTATCTTGTATTTCATATATACTCATTAATTACATTGCAGGCATATGTGCAATATGAACCTAAGTCAAAATAGAAAAAAAAGTGCTGGGCAAGAAATTTTTAAAATTTGGCTGTCTTGACACTCAAATTTCTGAAAACCATAAATGTGAAGTGTCTCTGACTAAATAGCCAGAGGACTTTTCCTTGTGTTCAAACAATGTTCTAACTATTAGAATCAAAGTCCTGGAAAAAGACTTAAGAAATGTTCTATAGGTCTTTTTCTGCTTAATCCAAGACCAGGTTGTAATTAAATCTAATAGAAAGGTCATACCTATTTAGGCAGACTGAATTTTTAAAGCCACAACAAAGTTACTTTTCTTATGATCGTTAAACAAAAATTTTCAAAAATCAAAGAAAACTTGAAATATTTTGGTTTGCTGCAGGACCGTGGTCAATGGAATTGTGATCAAAGGTCACTGAAGTGAACTTTCAAACTTGGGGCCCCAAGATACATTGCATTTGGCAATACTTATTAAGCAAGAAAAACATTCATAAAGCAGCATAATTAATGGATAGAAACGGGGCTTTATTTCACACTTAGTCTTCATGACTTCTAGGTGGTAGCTCAACCCAAACCTAGCCATAGCTACTGGTAAGGAAGCCATTTCCTATTAGCTAAAAGATCATTTCCTAGATCAACGTGACAGTCTATATGCCTAGCTAAAACTCTCTACCATAATCTTAGCCTTTAAGTGCACATAAAGATCTAGGAAAGGCCCCACAATGAGTTATTGACAAATATACCCCTAGAACCTAGTTAACCTGTGTTGCCTGGATCAGACTTCTTGCTCCTGCACTTCTAGGGCAAGCAGATGTAGGGCTTGAATTTGAGAGCTATGATTCTTAAACTTGGTGAAAATTGGAAGATCTTTAGGTTGATGAACTGAGCCAATTTCTTCTCTTGGGTTCTGGCCCAATACTCTGTATTAAAAAATTCCTGCAGTTTGTTTTGATGCTGAAGAGGAGAATATATATAGATGTAGATTATAGTGTAGATGATATATATAGTGTAGATGATATAGATATCTAATCTAAACATATACAATGGATGTCCAGAAAAAGTCCAGCCATATGCTGTGAAAAAAGACATTTATTGAAGAAGATACAAGATACAAGAAACATTGTACATAGGACACTGATGCCTCAGTCCCCTTCAAAGTAGTCATCTTGGGACCTCACACAGTTCTCTCCATCACCGTCAGCTGCCCCGTTGTATTTTCCTGAATCTTCAATGATTTGAAATCTCTTTCCTTTAAAAGGTGATTTTAGTTTTGGGAAAAGCCAGAAGTTGCAGGGTGCCAAGTCTGGGCTGTAGGGCAGCTGAGTCACCTGGGTGATTTGATGTTTTGCCAAAAAACTCTGCACTAGATGTGATGCATGAGCAGGTGCGATGTCATGATGAAACTTTCAATCACCAGTTGCCAATAGCTGCAACCTTCTGAATCATCCAATAGTTTCTGCAGGGGAATGTTCAAGCTTAATGCAAAATTTGCTGCAGATTCATTGTTCTACTGGCTCAATGCAATGGTCACACAGTACACATGCACAGTCAATGGCATCTACTGCCCCCACTGACTAGTGTAGTGATGTCATCACTGTTCGTGCGTGTGCAGTTCAGTCCACTTTCCTTGGCTACCAGGTTATGTCAATGTTGCAAAAAAACTGTTTTTGTTATATTAACAATGGTTGGACTTTTTCTAGACAGACATCATATATCTACACAGAGATATACCTATATATATCTTTAGTGAAGTGATAGCTATAAAACAAATTGGGTGGTTATAAGCAAAGGTGTGATTAAAGTATAAGAAATGAATTGTGCTGTGTGACCCATGCCAGGGACCAAAAGAGGTCATAAAGAAGTGTGTATTAAGAGTCTCCTTGTCCTGGCTGGTGTAGCTCAGTGGATTGAGCGCAGGTCTGCGAACCAGAGGATTGCGGTTCAATTCCCAGTCAGGGCACATGCCTGGGTTGCAAGCCAGTTTCCCGCAGGCCAGTTCCCAGCAGGAGATGCACTAGAGGCAACCATACATTGATGTTTCTCTCCCTCTCTCCTTCCCCTCTAAAGATAAATAAATAAATAAATATTAAAAAAAAAGTCTCCTTGTTACAGTTTGCTTCCTACTAAGCACTCATATACAAAAGGAGTTATTTTTTATTCCCTAATTCATACTGGGCAAATCTGCCTGGGTATGAAGCCAGTTTAATCAACATATTAAAGAATATGGGAAATTTGAATAAGCCACCAAAGTAAGAGAAATATAATTGAATTTTGTCAACCAATGGCACCAAATTCAATCCCCAACATATCCCCAATTTGGGGTGTGGTGAAGAAGGAAACTTTACTAAGTGCTAACAGTTCAATTGTGATATGACACAGCTGTGAGAACAACAAGGTTGTGGAACAGCTTAATAGTGTTGTAGCTCAATTAGGAAGCAGACTGGATGTGAAACAGTATGGCCGTGAAGAGGCCCTGGGGCAAGGTGGCTCTGGGTAGACAGCTCAGCTCAGCTCTGGCTATTCTTGGGTGGAAAGGGAAAGTGGTCCCAGTACCAGAGGGGAAGTCCGTGCTCCTAGTTCCTGATTGGTCTATCCTCATGCAAATAAGGACTCCAAATCTTTGAAGTTTGATTGGTCCAAAGGTACTGTCCTGATTGGTCAGAATGGAGATATTCTGAGTCATCTGTGAAGGTGCTCATGGGGGATGTAGCTGGGCAGTTCTGATTGGAGGGTCTCTGTCCTATTGGTTGAAATGGGATTTCAGGAACTCCTTTATAAAGGCTGGCTCTGATTTCAGAAACAGTGCTGAAAGGCAGTTCAGTGTAGGAAGCAGGCGGTTTAGTGCATGCTTCATCCTGCAAACTGTCATCCTGGACAGTTTATGGGATAAACCTCTATGTAGAAATGGCTGCTGGACCCTGTATTTAGAATTTGAGCCCAGTTCACTACCTGAAGCTCTTCTTAGTTGGTAGCTTTCTCCTCAGGGTCCACAATTTTTCTTTTGAGTCTGGTATAATCAACTTCCTTTTGCTTTGAATCATTGCATAACAAGGAGAAATTATGCCCAAGAGAAAAATAACTTGTACTTTCAGTAGGAAAGCATCTAAAGAGATCGTTTCTGTATAATCTGTCACCTAGTTTTCCTGTGATTTATTTTAAGAAAAGCAGGGTTGATTTATTGAAACTCCAGAGAACTAAGATATAAATATTTATGTAAGTAAATATTTATGTAAAAACCTCCTGTGTATTTCTGTGATTTCCCTTAAAAAATGTTTCAGACACATAAAATAAGAGTAGAGCCAGGATATAGCTTCTAAAGGCCAAGAGAAAATCAGACATGTTAAGTATATTGAACTCATAAGTTTCTCCCTAGGATGTTTTTGGGACACTACCTGACCTAAGCCAGAATAGCATGTTTAACTGTCATTTTCTGTAATAAGAGACCACACAGAGAGAATATATATATATATGTGTGTATATCTGATATTATACTAAAAGATATACCAAGGAAGTGGTCTGCCTTTGGTTTTACCAATGAAAACAGCAAAGGAATAAAAAATAGTATCTTCTTCCCTTTCCTACTTGCTCAGTTCTAGGCCATTCTTTTAGGCAGAGAAGGATTGAATGAACAAACACAGTAAGATAGCCCCTGAAAGAACACAACTTACACAGAACTGTGAATAAACCTCTAGTCAATAGAAAAGAAACAAAAATTTTTGTCAAGAAATACCTGACACTCAGGAACTTTCCTAAAGTAGTCTAGTCTCAGTGAAAGCCCCCTATGGTACTAAAAGGGGGCAATACCTCAGTGTGGCTAGTGCACTGTGTGGAAGAGAACCAACTGTCCTTATTGACTCTTTCAATGCCAAGTCTTTCAGTGCTGTGTGTCAAACTGCCAGTAGAGAATGCCACTCCAGATATACCATAACTACTTTTTTCATTTTTTGGATTAGTCAATTTTTAAAGTTTGATACTCATTTCTTTCTGAAAGTGAACTAATTATATTTTGTAAGGAGAAAGATGATACTGTGGAGGCATAATAAAACATTATATTATGGCTATTAACAAGATGTAGCATGACCACCATTCTGAGGCCCCAGAGTCAATTTGTGAAGAATTAGAGTGTATATAACAGAAACAAACATATGTAATGCTAAGAAAAAACATATGCAGTGCTGATAGGAGTTTGGCACTAAATCAAAGCAATTAAATTTTTTAAAAAATCATTTGCCACAGTGCCTATACACCTTATAAAAGTCACAGCCAAAATAATGGGGGTGGTAGCAAGTAGTAGGTGGTGACAGAAGACTGCAAAGATACAGAAAATAAAAGAAGGAATTGAGCAAAGAGGGAAAGGGTATGAGAAGTAGAAGTAAAGACACATGTCATTAAGAACAGGTAATTCTAGGACTTCTGCCAAGATGGTGGCATAGGTGGAGACGCCGTGCTTCCTCACACAACCAAGTTTAGAGACAACCAAATAATAGAAACGGAAAACATAGCCAGAACACAGAAAATTGAACTTTTCGGAAGTCTGATAACAACAAATTCTTCAGCCTGACCAGTAAGAGGGGTGAAAGCAGCAGCCGGTAGAGCGGGGTAGCACAGGAAAACTCGGTCAGACAGACTCAGGCGCACGGAACCCAGGCGCAGGGTTGGACGTGGTGGGCAACTCAGCAAGCAATCATAGGGAAACAGCGAGGGAGCAGGGCTGCGGGTTGACTGTGTTCGCGCATTTGTGTGTGGATAGACAAGCGAGGGAGTGGGTGATTGGATGAGAGCCAGCAGCCCCAGCAGCAAGCGGCAGCTGAGGGCACTGCCATTTCCCTGCTCTAACCCCGCCTCCACATACAGCGTCATAATCCAGTGAC
The DNA here is from genome assembly GCF_021234435.1 of Artibeus jamaicensis. NCBI lineage: Eukaryota > Metazoa > Chordata > Mammalia > Chiroptera > Phyllostomidae > Artibeus > Artibeus jamaicensis. The sequence goes on from NW_026521822.1 coordinate 1,461,949, forward strand.
CTAAGTAACCCTGCCCAGGTGAACAACCTAAGGCTCTGCTCTTCACCCAGCTGCGAGAAACAGCAGAGGGGGCCGCCATTTCCCCGCTCTGACCACGCCTCCACATACAGAGTCACAACCCAGCGACCAGGGAGTCCAAGACTCCGCTCCTCAGACTTAACGGGAGCAAACAGACCAAAAATGGCTCAAGAAGACCTCAAAGCCCCAGAGCCTAGAAATCTAAGTGATGAAGAAATAGCAAAACTCTCAGACACACAGTTTAAAACACTGGTGATCAGGATCCTCACAGAACTGGTTGATTATAGCCACAAATTAGAGGAACATATGAAGGCGAAACTAATTGAAATGAATGGAATTGTACAGGAAACCAATAGTGATGAAAAGGAAATTGGGACTCAAATCAGTGGAGTGGACCAGAAGAAAGCAAATAATGGCCAAACAGAAAAGAGTGAAGAAGCAAGAATTCAAAAAAAATGAGGAGAGTCTTAGGAACCTCCAGGACATCTTTAAATGCTCCAACATCTGTATTATAGGGGTACCAGAAGGGGGAAAGGGACAGCCACCAGTGGAAAACTTATTTGAACAAATAATAAAGGAGAATTTCCCCAATCTGGCAAAGGAAATAGACTTCCAGGAAATCCAGGAAGCTCAGAGAGTCCCAAAGAAGTTGGACCCAAGAAGAAACCCACCAAGGCACATCATAATTACATTAGCCAAGATTCAAATGAAAGAGAGAATCCTAGAAGCAGCAAGAGATAAGGGGACAGTCACCTACAAAGGAGTCCCCATCAGACTGTCAGCTGATTTCTCAAAAGAGACCTTACAGGCAAGAAGGGGCTGGAATGAAGTATTCCAAGTCATGAAATCCAAAGACCTACAACCAAGATTGCTCTATCCAGCAAAACTTTCATTTAGAATGGAAGGACAGATAAAGTGCTTCTCAGATAAGATCAAATTCAAGGAGTTCATCATCACCAAGCCCTTATTATATGAAATGTTAAAGGGACTTATTTAAGAAAAAGAAGATAAAAAAGATGAACAGTGAAAGGACAACAAACTCACAGTCATTAACAACCACACCTAAAACGAAAGCAAACTAAAAGGACAGCTAGATCAGGAGTGGAAACATAGAAAGGAAGATCTCAAGGAGGGTTAGCAACAGGAGAGTGGGAGAAGGAGAAGGGAGGAGAAGGTACAGAAAATAAGTAGCATAGACAGTAGATAGAAAATAGATGGGGAGGCAAGAATAGTATGGGAAATATAGAATCTAAAGAACTTGAGACACATGGTCATAAACTAAAGGGTGGGTAATGTTGGGGACGGGGAGGGTAGGGTGGAGGGGAATGAAGGGGGGAATAGAACAACTGTAACAGCATAATCAATAAAAAAAAATAAATTAAAAAAAAGAACAGGTAATTCTGTAAGGCAAGAATACCAACTAATAGATAGCCCTTACTGGTGAGGCTCAATTGCTTAGGAGACATTCCACCAAGTGAAAGGCCACTTGTTTGATTTCTAGTCATGGCACATACCTGGGTTATGGGTTTGGTCCCTGGTCAGGGTGCAGGTGAGAGACAACCAATGGGTGTTTCTCTCTCACATAGATGTTTCCATAAACAAAAATTTTCTTTTAAAGAATTCAAGCTAATAAATCCTGTTGTCTAGTGCAAACTTTTTGCCACCAAGGGACCAGTTTTGTGTAAGACAATTTCCCGAGGATGGGGGAGTGGGCCATGACAGAAGGCAGAGGTAATATGAGCGAAGCTTGTCTGGCTTGCCCACCACTCACATCCTGCTACGTGGCCCTGTTCCTAACACTTCATGGAATGGTACCAGTCTGCAGCCCAGGGATTGGGGGCCCTTGATCTAATAGAATGTACCCCCCCCCAAATAACTCAGTTAAAGACAGATCTCTAAGAAGTTTTCCTTATAGGGTTCCCGATGAAAGTCAACATTTCAGGAGCTCTGGCATCCATGATCAAATGGAATCTTCAAACAGCTGAGGTGAGAGGCAACACCAACACACTGTAAGTTATGACAGTGAAGAAGACAAAATAGAGGGGAATAATTGCTGAACTGAAGTTAAAACCCTATGCCAAAATGCAGAGAACAGACAAGTTTTGCTCCTAAGGTAATAATGGCTGCTCTCATTTGGAGAGCTTTTCGCCTTAAGTCAAACAAGAATGTTACTTATAGCAGGCATCCTCTGGGAAGAACCTGAGGAAAGTTACACACAAAAAAAGAAGAGGAGTCAAAGAGTATTTTTGGTCTCATGTATCCTGTGCTTTTTCAGCTGCTATTTAGAAAGATAAACATTATATTTGTGGTTGAATGTTTCCTTAGGTTAAAGAAAAACAAAACAATATAGTCCCAGGAAAACTGCAAGAGAGTCAACGACCTTGGAAATGCAAGCTGCTTTCCTGGTTTTAAAAACAAAAGGAAAGAAAGAAAGAAACTTGTGAAAAAATAAAAGTATGAAAAACAGTGAAGGCCTTGCATTTGCCTCCAGTTTCCACAGGGCCCCCGGCTGGTTCTAAAGTAACATAAACACAAAAGCACTTTGCCAAGAGGGAGAGCAGAGAAATGGCAAGCCTTACCTGTATAGCTGCATTCCATATTTTAGGTTTTGTTCAATTAGCATTTTATAGATTATAGAGTTTTAATGAAACTAGAGTGTTTCTATGTTCTTCTGAACTAGATAACTGAAGCCAATTTTATTTAGGAAGCTAGCAGAATTTACTTGGGTATATGAAGGTATGCTACTTTACCATTGGGCCACTTTCATACATTTCTTTGGTTCCACATTAGATACCAAAGATGGATATTAGCACTATATCCAGGAGCCCTGCTATCATTACACAGGACCATGGAAGGCTATAGTCTCTTGATAGATCAGAGAATTTGAGAGGTGCATAGCTCCTTAGTAATCAACCTATATGGAATGGTTGGGGCAGTGGGTAGAAATGCCTGCTAGTTGACATATGTATTATTGTAGATAACATATACAATGAAGGGTGTTGCAGAGTGGTTTCCTTTACATAGTTGACAATGAGATTGGCATTGTGTTTGCTTCTTATGGCTACTCTAAACAAATTATCACAAACTTGAAGGCTTAAATCAACAGAAATTTATTCTGTCACAGCTCTGGATACCAGAAGTCCTAAACAAGTATGATTGGACTGAAATCAAGGTATTGGCAAGGTCACAATCCCTCTGGAGTATGTAGGGGAGAATCCATCCATTGCCTTTTCCTGATTCTGGTGGCTGTTGACATTTCTTGGATTGTGGCCTCATCACTCAAATCTTGAAGGCCAGCATCTTCAAATCGTTTTATACTCTCTTTTCTCCTTTCCCCCTCCTCCTCCTCCCTCTCCTTGTGAGCAAAATTTCCCTCTTCATGTCTCTGTAAGAACACTTGTGGTGGCATTTAGGGCCCACTAGATAAGCCAGGACAATTTCCTTAGCTTAATCATGCCTATGTAGACTATTTTTACAAATAAGGTAATATTGATATATTCTAGGGATTAGGACCTGATATCTTTGGGGTCATTATTCAGTCTACTATAGGCACACACTATAGTCTCTTTCATATATATGGTTAAAACATAATACACTATTCTAGGAGTCATCAGTAGTCTACCTGAATAACTCTAATAAATAAATACTTACTGAGCACCTACTCTATGCAAAGTTTCATTAGCAAAACAAAAGGAGTATGAAACAATCCTTGCCTCCAAATATCATTCCAAAGACAAAACAAATACACAAGTGAAACAAATGGAAAATCTTCAAGACAGAGGATATTCAAATGGTATATATTAAAAATGCTATAAAGGTTCAAAAAAAGATCTTCATTTAAAAAGAACAGAAAATACAGAAGGCTGGGAAGGTGGCGAGGGAGTAAGATGAAGCGAATTCCAGCTCCCATACACATGGGAGAAAATCCTGGCAGATCTACTGAGGAACAGTGCAATCAACCAACAGTTCCCCAGCATTTATGAAATTAAGAGACCAGAGATTGTGAAGGATGTTGAAGGACCAGACAGCAGCAGGTCAGTGGGGTCTCGGGGACCTAGGAAAAGACAAAAGCGGTGGCGGGGGCCAGGGCCCGCAGCCAGGCGCCCCGGTGCCACCACCGCAGTCGGGGTTCAGAGCCATCGGTCCGGGACTAGCGCCAGAGGTGTCTGCCATGGGAGCCCGGGCACCCAGTGGCCTCGGTAGGTGAACAGTGCCAGTCATCAGTTCCCTCCCTCCCCGTCTAAGTAGGGCTGGGCAACACTGGGCAGAGACCTGTCTGCTTGAGTTTATAGAGAGGGTAATAAGGACAAAGGGCCTTGTTCAACTATAGACACTGTGGTCGCCAGCATGGCAGAATTGAAAGATGCATTGTCGTCACTGGTCTGACTGGGGATTGGGCTGGGCTGAGAGGCAGGCTTTCTGGGGAAGTTTTTTTTTTGAAAGTGGACTGAGGTGTTCTCCTGTGAAGGCAGCTTGACTTGCATCTCACCCAGCCTGGCAGTGATCCAGAGGAGGGGCAAATGCATTTGAGTCCCGCCACAGAACTGGGAAGGATGGTGCCAGATCCTGGGGAACCCAGGCAGCCTGGAGGGTGCGCAGGCATCCGCACCCCAGTATGGCAGCCTGGCTGGTGTGTGCTTGTGCGTGCCAGCACCCCACCCCACAGAGAGGTCCTGCTGCAACCAGAAAAGCCAGTTTGGACAGTTTGAAACCAACAAGGGAAGGTTTTTGTTGTTGTTCTTTTTCTTTAGTAACTTTTTTTTAGTAATCTTATATTTTTTAATTTTATTATTGCTTTACCTTTCAATACTTTGTTTCTCTCCTTTCTTTTTTCCTGTTTTAGCCCTTCTTCTTTTCTTCCCAAACTTATTGCTTTTTCCTCCCTTCTTCTGCCTTTTGTTTGATTGTTTCTTTGTTGCTTTTTTTTCTTTTACCCACAAGAGACACAAACAACTGAGAACTGCAAAAAGACTAGAGTGGGAGCCAAAGAGGGAGCATCCCAACAGTAGAGACAGAGAGCCAAATTTCACTTTGCTATAGCAGAGAAGCCACAAGTTACTGCATATTTGTGTTATATATTTTTCATTATTCTCCCTTCTTTTATATTTTAATGGTATCTTTATATTCCTCCTCTTTCTGTATAAGCTTTATAGTCTTGGCTGGTTATATTGTATTATTTGACATGTTTCCCCTGTTCTTTCCTCCACATTGTATTGCTAATTTTCTATACTTCACGCCACTTGTTTTCCTTTAGCACACTACCCAAAGCTCTATACCCCCTATTCAGACAGATCACATAGAGTCTGTCATATGATTGTTACTCTAATATTATTATAAATAATAGCTGTTCTATACAACTGTAACCCTTCTATTAACAGTTCTATACAACTGTAAATACTTCATAACACATCTCCTGGGTCTTAGCACACTTTACAGTTTCCTGAATTCTATTACTGTAGTGATTAACTCTATTGCTCACACACTACACCTATTTACCATTCTTAACTCTCACCTTACCTCAAAATCTGACCACCTGAAAACTCACTGCTTTCTAGATCCAACTCACAAGCCTTCCTTCCCCAACAAGAGACTTATCTTGTGTCTACCTTTTCTTAAAAGTGGCAAGTTCAGTTGAAGATTTTGGTTAACCCTATATATAGCTTAAAGATCTTATATTTCTTCTCTACCAGCTGTGACTGTAAATATCATAAAATTCTCTTCTGCTGTCATGAACCATTTTGCCTCCCCCTCCAACTGATCACACACACACACACACACACACACGTAGGTGGAAGCTGAGAACATCAAGATAACTGAAGGACATTGCACCACTGAATTTCCCAGGTATTCTACCACAGGAGTTCACACCATAAACCCAGGGAGTCAGAACAGACCAAGTTTAGAAGCTGAGGCTAACAAGAAGAGTCTCACAAACAATGGGAAGACAAAGAAATCCTCCCCAAATGAAAGGAAAGGAGGAAGCCTCAGGAAGAATGTTGAATGAAATAGAGGCAAGTCAACTATCAGATACTGAATTCAAAGCACTGGTTATCAGGAAATTCAAAGAGCTCACAATGAGCTACCAGAAACTACAGGGGAGCAACAATGCTTTCACCGCAAACTATATCAACATGAAAAAGGAAATAGAAACTATCAGCAAGGGACAAGAGGAAATGAATAATACAATTTCTGAATTGAAGAGCACAGTAGAAAGTTTCAAAAGTAGAATAGATGAGGTGGAGGATTGGATTAGCAAGCTGGAGGACAAAGTAGAAAGCATCTCACAGAAAGAGCAAGAAAATGAAAAGAAACTCATAGAGAATGAAGAGGGATTAAGAGAAATGCAAGACAATATGAAATGTAATAATAGGAATACCAGAAGGAGAAGAAGAACAAGGGATAGAAAACGTATTTGAAAGAGTAATGAGGGAAAATTTTCTTAATTTTATGAGAGAAAAAGTCACACAAATCCAGGAATCACAAAGAGTTCCAATCAAGAGGAACCCAAAGAGGCCCACTCAATACACATCATCATTAAAATGGCAAAATTCCAAGACAAAAAGAGAATCTTAAAGGCAGCAAGGGAGAAAAAGGGAGTAACATACAAGGAAGCCCCAATAAGGTTAGCTACTGACTTCTCAATGGAAACACTCCAAGCAAGAAAATGGCAAGAAATATTTCAAGTGATGAGAACCAGAGGCCTACAACCAAGGCTACTTTACCCAGCAAGGCTCTCAATCAACATAGAAGGCCAAATGAAGAGCTTCTAAGACAAAAGAAGTCTAAAAGAATAAGCCTCCACCAAACCAGCTCTACAAGAAACACTAAAAGTTCTGGTTTAAGAAAAGGAAGGAAAAGAGAGAGACAGAGAGGAACACAGGTACAAAAATGGCAATGAGTAAGTACCTATCAATAATAACCTTAAATGTAAATGGATTAAATGCTCCAATCAAAAGACATAGTATAGCTGAATGGATAAGAAAGCATGACCCACACATATGCTGCCTACAAGAGACCCACCTCAGGACAAAAGACCATCACAGACTAAAAGTGAAAGGCTGGAAACAAATTTTCCAAGAAAACAGACAAGAAAGCCAGGGTAGCAATTCTCATATCAGACGAAATAGACTTCAAAGAGAGGGCCATAAAGAGAGACCCAGAAGGTCACTTCATAATACTCAAGGGAAGGATCCACCAAGAAGACATTAACATCATAAATATATATGCACCCAACATAGGAGCACCAAAATATATAAAGAAAATCTTAGAGGACTTCAAGAAAGATATTGACAGAGACACAAACATAGTAGGGGATTTTTACACCCCACTGTCAAAAATGGACAGATTTCCCAAACAAAAATATCAACAAAGATATTGCGGCACTAAATAACACCCTAGATGAAATGAACTTAACTGATTCATAGACAGCTCTTCACCCCAAAGAAACTAAATACACATTCTTTTCAAATGCACATGGAACATTTTCAAAGATAGATGACGGGATAAGACACAAAATGAGACTCAACAAATTCAAGAAAATTGAAATCATACCAAGCATTTTCTTTGACCACAAGGGACTGAAATTGGAAACCAACCGCAAAGGAAAAAACCCAAAACACTCAAAATCATGGAGACTGAGAGGTATGCTATTAAAGAAAAAATGGGTCAAGAATGAAATTAGGGAAGAAATCAAAAAGTTTCTGGAAACAAATGAAAATGAACTCACAACAATCCAAAACTTATGGGACACAGTGAAAGCAGTCCTGAGAGGGAACTTCATAGCAATACAGGCTTACCTAAAGAAGATAGAAACATTCCAAGCAAAGAACCTAACCTTACACCTGTAAGAGCTCGAGGAACAACAACAAAGAAAGCCCAGAGCAAGTAGAAGGAAGACAGTAAGCAAGATCAGAGCAGAATTAAATGACACAGAGACTAAAAGCACCATTCTAAGGATCAATGAATCCAGGAGTTGGTTCTTTGAAAAGATAAACAAAATAGACAAGCCTTTAAGTAGGCTCATCAAGAAAAGAAGAGAGAGGGCACTAATTAACACAATCAGAAAAGAAAGAGAGATTACAACTGATACCACAGAAATAGAAAGGATTGTAAGAAGTTACTATGAAGAACTATATGCCAAGAAATTTGAAAACCTAGGTGAAATGGACAAATTTCTAGAAAGATATAATCTTCCAAAACTCAATGAAAAAGAAGCAGAAACCCTGAAGAGACCAATAACAGCAAATGAAATTGAAGCAGTAATCAAAAAACTCCTGTAACACAAAAGCCCTAGACCAGATGGTCTCATAGGAGAATTCTACAAAGCATTAAAGAAGAGCTAACTCCTATTCTTCACAAACAATTCCAAAAAATCCCAAATGATGGAAAACTCCTAAACTCTTTTTATGAAGCCAGCATCATCCTAATTTCAAAACCATATAGAGACACAACAAAGAAAGAAAACTACAGGCCAATATTCTTGATGAACATAGATGCTAAAATCCTCAAAAAATATTAGCAAACTGCATCCAACAATACATTTAAAAGATCATACACCATAACCAAGTGGGATTTTATCCCAGGGATGCAAGGATGGTACAATATTCACAAATCAATAAACATAATACATCACATAAACAAAAGCAAAGACAAAAATCACATGATGATATCAGTAGATGTGGAAAAAGCATTTGATAAGGTACTGCACCCATTTATGATAAAAACATTCAGCAAAGTAGAAATAGAAGAAGAATTCTTCAACATAATAGAGGCCATATATGAGACACCTACAGAAAGCATCATACTCAATGGGCAAAAACTAGAATCTTTTCCACTGAGATCAGGAACAAGAAAAGGTTGTCTACTTTCAACCACTTCTATTCAATATAGTATTGGAAGTTTTAGCCACAGTGATCAGACAAGAAGAGAAATAAAAGCCATCCAAATAGGAAAGGAGGAAGCAAAACTGTCACTGTTTGCAGATGACATGATAGTCCTATAGACTCTACCCCAAAACTGCTCCACCTAATAAATGAATTTGGCAAAACAGCAGGTTACAAAGTCAATATCCAGAAATCAAAGGCACTTTTGTATACTAACAATGAATCAGCAAAAGCATAAATCAAGAAAAAAATTCCATTTGATATAGCAAAAACAAAAATAAAATATCTGGGAATAAACCTAACCAAGTACTGTATACAGAAAACTACACAACACTGAAGAAAGAAATCAAGGAAGACACAAACAAATGGAAACACATACTGTGTTCATGAATTGGAAGAATTAACATCATCAAAATATCCATATTACCCAAAGCAATTTACAGATTCAATGCCATACCTATTAAAGTACCAATGGCATATTTCACAGACATAGAACAAAGACTTCAAAAATTTATATGGAACCATAAACAACCCCGAATAGCAGCTGCAATTTTGAGTAATAACAAAGTAGGGGGGATCACAATATCTGATATTAAACTGTATTACAAGACCACTTGTAATCAAAACAGCCTGGTACTTGCATAAAAACAGGCACATAGACCAATGGAACAGAACAGAGAGCCCAGAAATCAACCCAACTCTCTACAGTCAATTAATATTTGACAAAGGGGGCAGCAACATAAAAATGGGCTAATAATAGCCTCTTCAACAAATGGTGTTGGGAGAACTGGAGAGCTACATGCAAAATAATGAAACTTGAGCACTGACTTACAACATACACCAAAATGAATTCAAAATGATACCATTAAAGTCCTAGAGGAGAACACCAGATATTTCAAACAGATATTTCAAGCAGCAACATTTTTACTGATATGTCCACTAGAGCAAGGAATATAAAGGAAGGAATAAACAAATGGGATCTCATCAAATAAAAAGCTTCTGCATGGCTAAAGAAAACAGTGGTAAAGTAAAAAAGACAACCAACTGTATTGGAAAACATATTTGCCACTGATACCTCAGACAAAGATTTAATCTCCAAAATATACAAAGAACTTACACGACTTCACTCTAAGAAGACAACTAACCTAGTTAAAAAATGGGAAAAAGGACACTTCTCCAAGGAGGACATACAGAGGATCCAGAGACACATGAAAAGATGCTCAATATCACTAGCTATCAGAGAGATGCAAATTAAAACCACATTGAGGTACCACTTTACAATGGTCAGAATGGCTATCATAAACAAAGCAACAAAAAACAAATGTTGGAGTGGTTGTGGGGAAAGGGAGACCCTAGGTCACTGTTGGTGGGATTACAGACTGGTACAACAATTATGGAAAATGGTATGGAATTTTCTCAGAAAAATAAAAATGGACCCACCTTTTCACCCAGCAATTCCACTGCTGGAATTATATCCAATAACCCTAAAACACCAATCCAAAGGAACCTATGCACCTCAATGTTCATAGCAGCATGATTTACAATAGCCAAGAGGTGGAAGCAACCTAGGTACCCATCAGTAAATGAATGGATCAAAAATTGATGGTACATATACACAATGGAATTCTATTCAGCAGAAAGAAAGAAAGAAGGAGCTCCTACCCTTTGCAACAGCATGGATGGAACTGGAAAGTATACTGAGTGAAATAAGCCAGGTGTTGAAAAACAAATACCATATGATCTCACCTTTAACAGGAAGATAAATAATGAAACAAAGAAGCAAAATAAAAACAAAGACACTGAAATAGAGAACAGGGGGACAGCAACCAGAGTGGAGAGGGGAGGGAATTTCAGGGGAAAAAGGGGAGGGATTTAGAGGAACTAGTATAAAGGACACATGGACAATGGCTAAGGGAGTGGAAATGGGAGGGAGGTGGGGAGCACAGGGGATGGGCTGGGATGGGAGTAAAAGACAGAAAACTGAACTTGAAAAATAATAATAAATAAAGAATAGAAAATACAAACAATTTAAGAGTCTGCAGTTTTTTTCTGATAATCCATATGTTTTTCACTATTTGGGAAAATCCATATAAAATTACTTGTAATACCCAGAAAACAGTATTGAATAAAATTCTGTATGATAATATAATCGTGCTTTCATGACTGATTTTTAAAAAGCTTGAGGAGGTGTTCACGCACCCAACTGATCACCTTCATTATCAGAAAACCTAGGATTAACCATAACAATGTTGGTGATACTCCATAATGATGTACAAACTGGTTTGTAAAAGAGGAATTTCTTTAAACATGCAAATTTCAGACCCTGAAATTGGTCTGAACATGCAAACTTCAGACCCTGAAATTGGTCTGAAATTGCTCTGAGGGTCTCATAGACCCTCAAAGTTCCAAGAAATTAGAATAATTATAAAAAATATAATCAATAGCTACTTTTGTACTTTTCTGATCTAAAAGTTGTTATTGCTATCATTGTTATCAAAAGGAGGAAAAAGAAGATCATTAAGAGATGGTCTGTTTTTCAATATGTTTGTCCAAAACAAAGCAAAAGTAAATGACAGAAGGAGAGTGTGAAGAGAGAGAGAAGCAGAAGCAGAGCTACTATTATGGTAATAGAAAAAGTAGATTTGGATGCTACATATACTGAGTGAAAAAAAAAAAAAGAAAACTTACCATTGAACCAGGAACTTTATAGCTGTATGATTAAGAAAGAAAGTTAACTCCAAAATAGAAAAAAAAAAAAGAAAAAGTAGATTTGGAAGTAAAACAGTATACAATTGAATAACAAGATTACTATATAATGGTAAAAAATTATATTAACACATAAAATATTAACAACATTAAATATCCAAGAAAAAGCTGAAAACAGAAGTTAATATGGAAATAAAAAAAGAATAATTAGAAATATATTTGTAATTAGACTTTAAAATTTCACTTCTAAAATAACAGATCAATTAAACATTTAATTATATAGCTGAAGAATGAAATAAGTAAAATTAGTAGACATGGAGCAATATGAATAGATTTTCTCCCTGAGAAATAGGATGAGATTCAAAGATGCACAATAAACACAAAAGACCATAATTCTGAAACGTCACTTTTCTACAATACAGTATGAAGTTTGAATTGAAAAGTAATGAAACACCTGAGAACACAGAACACTTGCTTAAATAACACCTGTGGTAGAAAAGAAATAAGAACTATTGATGAAATAGGGTATAGGTTTTGGCAAAAGTAGGTTTACAGTTGTGAGTATGTGAAACACATAGTTTATTTTTGTATTATTTATTAATTTTTTATTATTATTTGTTATTATGAGCCTACTTTTGTCCAACCTATATACTACCAGAAGCAAGTTGTTACCCTTAAACGTGTTAAGTGAACATTGTGGTCTATAGAACAATTTTCATTCCCGTCCAATCACATTGAGAGAAATTTGATTTTGAATTGGGTACCTTCTCATTTCCTGCCAATGAACATAAGTCTTGGAGGAAAAAGTTTCTTGCTTCTTTGAGAGAATCAAGAGAGGAGATGGTCTTCTTCTAGACTTGCCATATCTGAATATAATGCTTGGGATTACTTAGCCACTTTGTTACCAATCTTAGCAAATCTAAATGCTAAATAGAACCTGGGGGTCTTTGATGGCATTATTGAAATGATAAGCTAACCAAGTGCAGATCTTACCCTATCCAGTTCTCTTATTAAGAGAAGCTATTTCTTCTTAAATCAGTTTTTACTGAGTTTTCTGGAAACAGATCCTGGCTGATACCAAGTATAAAAATAAAGAAAATGTATATGTCTTAATGCAATTTTTTTAAAAGAAAGCAACAAAATAGAGACCATATGTAAAATTATGTATCTGCTAAGAATGGCTAACACTTAAACAGGTTTTATTTTTACCTTAAACAGGTGGGCACTGGGCTGAGTACTTTATAATACATTAACTCATTTAATCCTCACAATATTTCTAATTAGGTAGTTACCATTATCATTCTCATTTACTAGATGACAAGGTATCTATTGATAATTTACTTGTGATTGACAGAGCTAGGATTTGATTCCAGGTAGTCTCATTCTGTAACAGGGCACAGTCAGGAGAGGGGCCCCAGAAAAAGGATTTGGGATGGGGTCCAAAGCTCAGGGTATCCGGGAAATATTAAAATGTCCTCATCCCCCCACCAGGTGTCAGTTGGGGGAAGGGACAAATGGAGCAGGGCCATTGAGAGATGTTTTGCATAGCAACAGTTTTGCAACTAACCTCTGGAATGGTCATTTAACATATCTATAACCTTTAACTGGTTTCATAGATATGTTAAATAGCTGTGCCCATGCTCTGAGCCAGGGGGACGGAAGTGACTTCCACCCAAGATGTAACTAGGGGACAGGTCCCCTGAGTTACAGTGCCTGCATGAGAGCTTGGAGTTGATTGGCTCCATGACATGGGGCCGTACCTGCCCAGACTAATGATGGCAGTCCAGTAAACTTGTAATAATACAGAAATACTGGCAGGTGTAACTGATTGTGGGAGGAGTCGGAAATAGGGGTACAGAGGAAGACTGGTGCAGGGATTTAAATGCAGACGTGGCAGCCATTGAGAGAGAACCATGCGGTTTTGGCCAGAGTGCAGACCCCTGCAGCTAGGAGAGAGAGAGCCACGCGGTTTGGGGCAGAGTGAGGATGCCTGCAGTCATATAGGGGAGAGCCATGCAGTTTCAGCAGAGTAAGGATCCCCTCTTGGTGAAGTGAAGGAGAAAGCCATGCTGTTTTGGAAGAGTGCAGACCCCTGTAGCCAGGTGAAAGAGAAAACCACACAGCTTTGCCAGAATGGGGACCCCTGCAGCCAAGTGAAGAAGAAAGCCACATGCTTTTGGTCAGAGTGTTGGCCCCTGCAGCTTCAGTAGGAGAGGCCCATACAGCTTTGGGATGCTCCCTTTGGCTGCGTGGCCTGGGAAGCAGGAGAGACTTTGACTGGAAAAAATGGGTACAAAGAACTCTTGCCAGTGGACTGTGAGAAGGTGCCACATGATTTTGGATTAACTGGAGATTCTGCCCGGACGCCAACACAGCTGACAGTGCCAGCGGCCTGAAACACAGACGTGTGCTTCTTTTCCTGAGATATGGTACCCCGAATTAGGGCAGGGGGAGAAGAAAGTGCTGTGGGTGTCTGTGGTTATCCTGAAGGACTTTGATATTTTAATGGGGACATTGGATCACTACTCTAAGTCTGTATAGCTTTAAATAAATCTTTCCTTTTCACAAATCTCTGGCATTGAGAGATGTCTTTCCAATTGGTGAAAGAGAAGCGAGCCCAGTAGGTACTAGTATAGTATCCTTGGGAGGGGCCCCTGTTTTCTGTAGCAGGTTTTGGCATCCCTTGGTGGGTCAAACACTGCCCCCCCAACCAGACCTCTGTTCGGTAACAGTTCCAGACTGCTATTATACATTATGCTATATTGCCTCTCACTTTTCCGTATTTCTCTCTGATTAAAAAATAATGACTAGTGACTGTTTCAAATAAAGACTCAAACAAATACATGTCAACATTTCTTTTTTAATTTTTTTTATTTTTCAAGTATAATCATATCCATTTTCCCACCACCACTTTCCCCCTTCCCACCCACACCCACTTCCCATCCTCAATCCTTCTCCCCTTTGACTTTTTCCCTGGGTCCTTTACACATGTTCCTTGATAGCACTTCCCCTTCTTTCTTCTGTTATCCCCTTCCCCTCCCTCTGGTTAGTCAGTTTGTTTTTTATTTCAATGTCTCTGGTATATTTTGCTTGCTTGTTTGTTTTATTGATTAGGTTCCACTTATAGGTGAGATCATATGGTATTTGTCTTTCACCATTTGTTTTATGTCACTTGCAGATGGTGCAATCACTGTAGAAAATATGTCAACATTTCAAATGCATTTGATAAGTAGTTGAAAGAAATATGTACACTGTATCAGTTATCTATTACTGGGTAACAAACCAGACCAAAAATTTGGGTTTAAAACATAAAATATATATTTATTTTGTTCATAAATCTTTAATTTGGGCAGAGCTCACTAAAGGTGACTTATCTTTTCATATCCTCATCTCCATTAGCAGGGGTGGCTAGTAGGGGCACTAGTTAGTCAAAGTGACTCATGCATATGGTTAACAACTTGGTGCTGGCTTTGTACTGATCTCAACCAGGACTGTGAGTTGAGGTCTTCAGTTCTGCTCCACATGGCCCTCTTCACTGTTGCTTGGCCTTTTTCTACCTTTCTTTCCTTTTTTTTTAAACAGTAACTTTTATTTGTAGTGGTTGTAATTTGGGCTTTTTCACAGTAAGGTGGCTCAGTTCCACAAGCAAATGTATTTTTTGATACACTTTTGACCCAACAGAAGCTGTATTGCATTTTGTAACTTAGCCTTGGAGGCCACACAGTGTCACTTCTGCTAGAGTTACAAGGTCACCCCAAATTAAGGGGAAGAGCCACTGTCAATGGAAGGAGTGTCAGATAAAAGGGTATGTGATTATTTGGTTGTTACAGACAAATTAGGAAAATACAACCTGTTGCAAACACTTTTATACCTGCAAGAATACAAATAGGAAGTCATTGAGTGGAAAAATGCAGTCACAATTATTTTTAAATGCTAATTTTAAAACTTCTAAAATAATTAAAATATTTTAATCCAATGTATGGTAAGTCTGAAGCTACACTGTAAATTGGCTTAAGTTTTTTTAAGCTACTTGACAGTATTCATATTGTTTGATGCAACATAAAAATATTGTGAATTATTAATATTTACAAGGTATCAGTAAATATAATCCCATCTTGTTTAATAATTATATAGAAAGCATGGATAGTAAAAATGGCAACTTTGTAGACTTGAAACACATGCCTACCACACACACACACACACACACACACACACACACATACTGTGTAAACTAAGCAGCACAAAATTAGTAAACACAAAATATTAGAACTGTATAAGTAGTATAACTATAATATTTATACATATATATTAAAAGTGAATATGAAGCAATAGAAATTTAATGGCACTTGTGTTCTTTTTTCCATAAGCTGCTTAAATATATAGTATTAATAAATAATTTAAGTATACTATATAAATTATATATACACAAGCTCCCATACCATAAGTACAGTATATTAAAGAAAGAACTCATAAAAATGGAGCCATACTACTTTATCATATATAGGTATTGCAGACCGCTCTGCCTGGTTCTAGGAATTGTAACTCTGCCCCTTGTGGCTAAGGGCGAGAGATGACCTCTGGAATGTGAGCCACAGGAGACAAAGCTTGTCTCTGGAAGCAAACTGCTGCTTCAGTTTCCTCTCCCTGCCCCCAAAGCTTGGTCAGAAATCAATGACAGGTAAGACCCCTCACATCAGGGGGCAACCTAAGACAGACTCGATCACTTGGGAGGCCTTCATGGAAGGACTGGGGCGGGGGGCTGCAACAAAGAGCAGTGGACTCTCACTCCCCGGCTCTGACATAGCCTGAGTCCCCCATGTCCTCTGGGAGAAGCGCTTCCTGGCTCTAATCCCCTTAATCCTGAATACCTGATGGGGAGAAGTGCAGCTCCTTGCCTTGCTAGAGGTGTCCTGGGGAAAAATCTGGCATTACAAAGACTTCCTGATAAACCTGTGAAATCTGCTCTTCTAAGAGTGCTTTCATTCATATTTTAAGGGTTCAAGCAGGAAACCCTAAAACTCTGTTCCTGACAGACTCGGACTCATAGTAAGCCCTTAGATTTCTTTGAAATGTTATCTACTATTTGATCCTTACCGTCTGGTATTCCTGTGTATTACAACCCAATAAAAGCCCTTGGAGGAAGGCGTTCAATGCCTTATTTCCCTGAGAAACTGGCCACTGCTCAAGGCCTTTTTCCTATGGGAAAATGGCCACCTCTCCTCCCCAAGCAGATCACATCATGTCTCAGTCATGTTTACTCTCATTTGTGGCAGTTGGGGGGACTTGTGTGGAAAGTTGCCCCCAAAGTAATCTCTCCTCTTTCATTTCTGATTGTGTTTGAGTCCTCTCTCTTTTTTTCTTGATGAGTCTGCTTAAAAGTTTGATGATTTTGTTTATCTTTTCAAAGAACCAACTCCTGGATTCATTGATCCTTAGAATTGTGCTTTTAGTCTCTATGTCATTTACTTCTGCTCTGATCTTGGTTATTTCCATTCTCTACTTGCTCTGGGCTGTCTTTGTTGTTGTTCCTTGAGTTCTTGTAGGTGCAGGGTTACATTGTTTGCTTGAAATGTTTCTATCTCTTTTAGGTAGGCCTGTATGGCTATGAACTTCCCTCTCAGAACTGCTTTCGCTGTGTCCCATTAATTTTGGGTTGTTGTGAGTTGATTTTCTTTTGTTTCCAGTAACTTGGTTTCTTCTCTAATCTCATTCTTGACCATTCATTGTTTAATAGTATGCTATTTAGTCTCCGTGATTTTGAATGTTTTGAATTATTTTCATTGGAGTTGGTTTCTGGTTTCAGTCCCTTGTGGTCAGAGAAAATGCTTAGTGTGATTTCAATTTTCTTGAATTTGTTGAGGCTTGTTTTGCATCCTATCATGTGGTCTATCACTGAAAATATTCCATGTGAATTTGAAAAGAATGTGTATTTAACTTCTTTGGGATGAATGGCTCTCTATGTATTAGTTAAGGCCATTTGATCTAGGACATTGTTCAATGCCTCAATATCTTTGTTGATATTTTGTTTGGAAGATCTGTCCATTTTTGGCAGTGGAGTGTTAAAATCCCCTACTATGATTGCATTGCTGTCAATATTTTTCTTGAAGTCCTCCAAGATTTTTTTTATGTATTTGGGTATTCCTATGTTGGGTGCATATATATTTGCAATGTTTATGTCTTCTTGATTGATTTTTCCCTTGAGTATTATTAAGTGGCCTTGTGGGTCTCTCTTATAGCCCTTTTTTGAAGTTTATTTTGTCTGATATGAGTATTGGCTTTTTTTCTGTCTGTTTGTTTGGAAAATTTGTTTTCAGCCCTTCACTTTTAGTCTGTGTAGGTGTTTTTTCCTGAGGTGGGTCTCTTGTAGGCAGCATATGTGTGGGTCATGCTTTCTTATCCATTCAACTGTTCTATGTCTTTTGACTTGAGTATTTAATTCTTTTATGTTTAAGGTTACTATTGATAGGTACTTATTCATTGTTATTTGTCTGCCTGTGTTTCTTTCTGTCTCTCTCTTTTCCTTCCTTTCCTTAGAGCAGTCCCTTTAGCATCTCCTGCAGTGCTGGTTTGGTGGAAGTGTATTCTTTTAGACTTCTTTTGTCTTGGAAGCTTCTTATTTGGCTTTCTATGTTGATTGACAGCCTTCCTGGGTAAACCAGCCTTGGTTGCATCCTTCTGGTTCTCATTACTTGGAATACTTCTTGCCATCCTCTTCCAGCTTGGAGCATTTCCATTGAGAAGTCAGCTCCTAGTCTTACTGGGGCTCCCTTGTATGTTATTTCCATTTTCTCCCTTGCTGCCTTTAAAATTCTCTCTTTGTCTTGGAATTTTGCCATTTAAATGATGATGTGTCTTGAAATGGGCCTCTTTGGGTTCCTTTTGATTGGGACTCTCTCTGTTTCCTGGATTTGTGTTCCTTTTTCTCTCATCAAATTAGGGAAGTTTTCCATCATGACTGTTTCAAACAGGTTTTCTATCCCTTGCTCTTCTTCCTCACCTTCTGCTATCCCTATTGTATGGCTACTATTACTTTCATGTTGTGCTGCATTTCTCTTAATCCTTCATTCTTTTTGAGCCGTTTTCTTTCTTTTTTTGCTCTTTATGGGTGTTTTTTTTCCTACCTTGTCCTCCAGCTCACTGATCCAATCTTCTGCTTCATCAAGCCTGCTTTTGATTTTTTCTACTGTGTTCTTCAGTTCAGAAATTGTATTCTTCATTTCCTCTTGGTTCTTACTGATAGTTTCTATTTCCTTTTTCATGTTGATATAGTTTGCAGTGAGTTCATTGTAGTTCCCCTGTAGTTTCTGGTAGCTCATTGTGAGCTCATTGATCTTCCTGATAACCAGTGCTTTGAATTCGATATCTGATAGCTGCCTTGTCTCTGTTCCATCTAGTATTCTTTCTGAGGCTTCCTCCTTTTCTTTCACTTGGGGATTGTTTCTTTGTTTTTTCATTGTTTATGAGACTCTTCTTGGTTGCCTCTGCTTCTTAATTGATCAGTTCTGACTTTCTCAGTTTATGGTGTGTACTTCTATCGTAGAATATCTGTGACATTCAGTGGTGTCGTCTCCTTGGTCTTGGGCTATTCTTTATGTTGGCTCTGTATATGTTTGGGTTTTGATTTTTGTTGGGTTCTTCTTTGGTGGGTCCTTCCCACAAGCTGGTGAACTGAGGATCACTCTGTCTGTCACATCTTGTATTCATTTGTGCAGGTGTGGACATTCCATGTTGAAGCTGATTCTGGAGTGTGTAGAAAGTTTTGAGGCTTCTCTCTTGCTCTTGTTCAGTTGTTTGTTGTGGGTAATTTTTCCACCATTTAATTGTATTTCCTGATTGGTCTTGAATTGAGGTTAGTATGGCTTCTACTCCTTCCTTCACCTTCCATTGTCATCTGTTGGTGGTTCCTTTTTTGGCGTGTTTCCTCTTCCTGCCAGTGGACTGGTTTTTACAGATCCCACCTTGCAAATTCAGGAGTAGCAAAATGAAATTTGTCTCTGTCTAAGTTGTTGAGATGACTGACATTTGGGTCTAACTCTGGTCTTTGCTCCAGGTTTTATTGTTGCACCTTCTGATTTTTCTCTTTTTAAAAAAAATTAAATTTAGTTATTTTTTAAGTACAGTTTTCGGTCTTTTACTCCCATCCCAGTCCACCACTCCCTCCTTGTCCTCCCCACCTCCCCACCTTCTGATTTTTCAATGTCCTCTGTAATTTTTGGTCTCCAATCTTCATATATTCTGGAATATTGTTGGCTATTCACTCTGTTCCTCAGAAGATTGGCTAGGTGTTTCACCTGCGTGCAGGAAGAAATGCACTTTTATTCTATCTACCTCACTACCATCTTGTTCTATTTGTTGATTTATTGAACATAGCCATTTTGGCAGGTGTGAAATGATATCTCATTGTGGTCTTAATTTGTATCTCAATGATGATTAGTGATATTGAGCACTTTTCCATATGTCAATGGACCATCTGTATGTCTTCCTTGGAGAAGTGTCTATTTAGGTCCTGTGCCCATTTTTTAATTGAATTGTTTGTCTTCCTATTATTGAAACTCTTTATATATTTTGGAGATTAAACCCTTGTCCTATGTTTTGTTGGCAGATATGTTCTCCCACATGGTCAATCCCTTTTCATTTTGATGAAGGTTTCTTTAGCTGTGCAAAAGCTTTTTAATGTCATGTAGTCCCATTTCTTTATTTTTTCTTTATTTCTCTTGCTGTAGGGGATATATTGGCAATAATATTGCTATGTGATATGTCTGAAAATTTACTGTTTATGTTTTCCTCTAGGATTTTTATGGTGTCATGACATATTTAAATCTTTCATTTATTTTTGGTTTATTCTGGTGGGTGCTCATTTCATTTTTTTACATGTACCAGTCCAGTTCTCCCAACACCATTTATTGAAGAGACTGTCTTTATTACATTGTGTGCTGTTGTCTTGTTTGTCAAATGTCAATTGGCCATAGTGATTTGGGTTTATTTCTGGGCTTTCTGTTCTGTTATATTATTCTATGTGTCTGTTCTTATGCCAGTACCAGACTGTTTTGATTGATTACAGTGGCCTTGTAGTATAGTTAAATACCAGGTATTGTGATCCCTCCTACTTTGTTCTTCTTTCTTAAGATTGCTGATGCTATTCAGGGTCTTTTTTGGTTCCATATAAATTTTGGGGATATTTTCTCTAGATCTGTGAGATATGTCATTGGTATTTTAATAGGAATTGCATTGAATCTATAGATTGTTTTTGGTAATATGGACATTTTAATGATGTTAATTCTTTCAATACATGAACACGGTATATGCTTCCATTTATTTGTATCTTCCTCATTTTCTTTCTTCAGTTCTCTATAGTTTTCTAAGTACAGGTCTTTTACCTCCTTGATTAAATTTATTCCTGGATACTTTACTTTTTGTCACTAAAGTAAATAGGTTTTACTTCTTAGTTTCTCTTCCTGATAGATCATTGTTGGTGTACAAAATTGCCATCGATTTCTGAATATTGACTTGGTATCTCACTACTTTACCTTTTTAAAATATATTTTATTGATTATGCTATTACATTTGTCCCATTCTTTCTTCCCCTTTTATCCCCTCTGCCCTGAACCCCTCCTCCCACCAACATCCCCCTGTCTTAGTTCATGTCCATAGGTCATACATATAATTTTTTTGCTTCTCCATTTCCTATACTATTTTAACCTTCCCATGTCTAGTCTGTATCTGCACTTTATGCTTCTTATTCCTTGTGTCTTTTCCCCCATTCTGTCCCTCCTCCTCTCTGCTGATAACCCTCCATGTAGTCTCCATTTCTGTGAATCCATTCCAGTTCTAGTTGTTTATTTAGATTGTTTTTGTTTCATTTTTTAGGTTTGGTTGTTGATAATTATGACTTTGTTAACATTTTACTATTCATATTTTTATCTTCTTCTTTTTTGTAGATAATTCCCTTTAACATTTCATATGATAAGGGCTTGGTGATGATGAACTCCTTTAACTTGACCTCATGTGGGAAGCACATTTTCTGCCCTCCCACTCTGAATGATAGCTTTGCTGGATAGAGTAATCGTGGATGTACATCCTTGCCTTTCATGACTTCAGATACTTCTTTCCAGCCCTTCTCATTTGCAAGGTTTCTTTTGAGAAATCAGCTGATAGTCTTATGGAAACTCTTTGTAGGTAACAGTCTCATTTTCTCTTGCTGCTTTTGATTCTCTTTTAATCTTTAATCTTGAGTATTTATGATGTGTCTTGGTGTGTTCCTCCTTGTGTCCAACTTTTTTTTTTTTTGACTCTCTGAGCTTTATGGACTTCCCAGAAGTCTATTTCCTTTGCCAGATTAGGAAAGCTCTTCTTCATTATTTTTTCAAATAAATTTATTTCTTGCTCTTCCTCTTCTCCTTCTGGCACTCTTATGATTCAGATGTTGGAATGTTTACAGTTTTCCCATAGGTTCCTAAGCCTCTCCTCATTTTTTTTGAATTCTTGTTTCTTCATTATGTTCTGGTTGAATGCTTATTTCTTCCCTCTGCTCCAAACTGTTGATCTCAGTCCTAGTTTTCTTACCATCACTGTTGGTTCTCTCTAGATTTTCCTTTATTTAACTTGCATAGCCTTCACTTTTTCCTGTATTTTGCAATGATACTCAACCATTTCTGTGTGCATGCTGATTACCGGTGTTTTGAACTGTACAACTGACAGGTTGGCTATATCTTCATCACTTAGTTGTATTTTCTTCTGGAGCTTTGTTTTGTCCTTTCATTTGAGCCATATTTTTGTGTTGTAGTGCTGTATGTGGAGGTGAGGTCTGATAGAGAACAATGCCACTTGTTCAGCCTTCTGCTAGCTTTCACTTCTTCCTCTACCCACAAACAAATTGGGCACTTCTGGTGTTGAATTTCAGGTCAGTGTGTTTGTGCACATTCTAGGACCCTGTGGGTATCTCCAGTGAACTCTTCTGTGAAGCTGGGAATTTCTCCTGCTGCTTTAACCCCCACAGGTTTTTTCTGTCAGAGGTTTTGAGGGTTTCTTTCCCTATGCTGGAACCCTGGGTTGTGCAGTCTGTCTTGCTCCCCAGTTGTTCCTCCCAATTTATCCACATGCAAATGTGGGACCACCTGGTCCACCAGCTGCTGCCTTGCTAGGAGTTCTGTCCTTCCTAGCTTCCTGTCTCTTCCCCTTCTACTGGTCTGGATGAATGTTTCTTCTTTAGCTCCATGGTTGTCAGACTTCCATACAGTTTGATTTTCTCTCAGTTCTGGTTGCTTTTTGTTTTTAAGTTTGTTGTGTACTTTTTTTTGGTTATGTGAAGAGGCAGAGTGTATCTACCTACACTTCAATTTTGGCCAGGAGTACAAATATCTATATACACTCTTTGACAGCCCTTCCCCTATTAACCCTCTTCTCCCTCATCTTTAGTTATTGTCAGTTTGTTCTTTACTTCAATGACACTGTCGTATTTTGCTTGCTTGCTTGCTTGTTTTGTTGATTTGGTTCCACTTATAAGTGAAATCATATGGTATTTCTCTTTCTCTGCTTGGCTTATTTCACTCAATGTAATGCTCTCCAGTTCCATCCATGCTGTCACAAAAGATAGGAGCTCCTTCTTTTTTTCTGCTGCTGAGAAGTCCATTGTGTAAATGTACCATAGTTTTTTTTATCTGCTCATTTATTGATGGGTACAGTTGCTCCTAGCACTGGGCAACTGTAAATTGTGCTGCTATGAACATTGGGGTGCATATGTTTTTTTGGATTGGTGTTTCAGGATCCTTAAGGTATAATCCCAACAGTGATATTGCTGGGTCAAAAGACAGTTCCATTTTTAGTTTTCTGAGGAAATCACATACTGTTTTCCACAGTGGCTGCACCAGTCTGCATTCCCACCAATAGTGCACTAGGTTTCCCTTTTCTCCACAACCTCACCAGCATTTGTTGTTTGTTGATTTGTTTATAATGGTCATTCTCACCAGTGTGAAGTGGCATCTCATTGTGGTTTTAACTTACATCTCTCTGATGGTTAGTTGCATCTCTCTGATGAGCATATTTTCATACATCTCTGGGTCCTCTGTATGTCCTCCTTGGAGAAGTGTTTGTTCAAGCCCTTTGCCTATTTTTTAATTGGGTTATTTGTCTTCCTGGAGTGGAGTCCTGTGAGTTCTTTATTTATTTGGAGATCTTGTTGTTTTCATTCTTTTGGTTGTGGGAAAAGGCAAAGTGTATTCACATACACCTCTGTCTTTGCTGGTAGTCCGTATCTCACTGTCTTTCTGATTTACTTATTAGGTTGAGTAGTTTCTTGGTGGAGCGTATTTGGTTCTCCATATACACTATCATGTTGGCTGTTAATAATGACCAATTTATTTCCTCCTTTCCAATTTGGATGTCTTTTATTTCTTCTTCTTGTCTGATCACTGTGTCCAGGACTTCTGGTACTATGTTGAATGGAAGTGGTGAAAGCAGACATCCTTGTCTTATTCCTGATCTTAGTGCAAAAGATTTTAGTTTTTTCCCATTGAGTGTGATGTTGGCAGTAGGTATTTTATATATGGCCTCTATTATGTTGAGCTATACTACCTCTACTCCCAGTTTGCTGAGTATTTTCATCATGAATGGGTGCTGGATTTTATGACATGCTTTTTGTGCATCTGTTGATATGATTTTGTAATTTTTGCCTTTCATTTTGTTTATGATATATCACATTTATTAATTTGCAAATATTGTACCATCCTTGTATCCCTGGGATAAATCCCACTTGTTTGTGGTGTATGATCTCTTTAATGTATTGCTGGATGCAGTTTGCCAATATTTTGTTGAAGATTCTAGCATCTATGTTCATCAGAGGTATTGGCTTGTAATTTTCTTCCTTTGGTGTGTCTTTACCTGGTTTTGGAATTAGGATAATACTGACCTCATAAAAAGAGTTTGGGAGTCTTCCTTAAAAGTTAATGCTTTTATAATACCCAGTACTGGCAAGACTATGAGGAAATAAGTATGCTTACACTTTCTTAGTGGGAATGACAATTGATACAGCCTCTTGCTAGACAATATAGCAGTACTTAAGAATATTTTAAATTCTTAGACTTACTGACCAAGCAATTCTACTAGGAATTTATCTTATGTATATATTAAGACAGACACACCAAAACATGTTTTATTGTTGCACTGTTTTATATAGGGGAAAACTGTAAAATAACCTAAATATTTTTTCAAAGGGGAAAAGAGAAATAAACTATGATGCTTTCCTTGAACAAAATACCATCAATACTTAACATAATGAATAAGAACTAAATATGCTTATCTGGGAAAAATGTTCAGAATATATGACTTAGTGAAAAAAGTAATTTGCAGTAGAAAATCTATACTATGATCCCCTTTGTGTGTGTGTGTGTGTGTGTGTGTGTGTGTTTTACACTATATACATGCATTGGTTAAGGTGCTTTTTTTTTTGTAGTTAACTAGAAATGCTTTAAATTTATTAGATCCCATAAATGGAAATGCAGAGGCCTGTTAGATTTAGAGTTGGCTCTAGTGTCTTAATCCAGCTGCCCAACTCTGTTTCTTTGATTTCCCTGGCTCAAACTCCTCCACAGAACTCCTTAAACTGGTTGTAGCAGTTCTGGGTCTCCCTTACAAGCATGGTTTCCTTGACAGGAAACCCTCCAGCAACTTCCCCTTTTATCTCATTGGTCTTAACTTGATCATGGGAGTGACTCATGGGCTCCTTCTCAGCACAGTCCCTGGGACAGTGCAATACCCTACCCCCATGGCTTAGGACTGGATTTCCTAACCAGTAATGAAGAAGGGAGAAGGATTTAACAGTGTGTGAGGCAAATTAAAGTTCATCCAAGGGGCTAGGTCAAGTCAATCCTATCTTCCATCCCCCCACCACCAAAAAAAAAGCCCCAACTAAAAACAACACCAAGAAACTGAAATGGCAACTTTAAATGAAATGAAAGGGAGTAAAAAGCTATGGGAGTAGATACAAATTTTATTTTTTCACTTCTAAACTATTATTTTTTAATATCTCCATGCCTGACTCAGGATCACAGCAGAAATTGTGTGAACAGATGGCATCCCCAAAAGGGTTTAATGAAGAGACTTTAATAAAAAGATTATTTAAAAAAGTATGAGTGAGGTTAAAGGAACAAGAAAAAAAAGGGTTGGTGAAGCAAGCACAGACTAGCCACAGCAGAAAGAGGAATGCAGAGCAGCTGCTGGTGAAGCAGAAAGGGAGTGCTCTGTGTGGGGGAGTAAGTAAACACTCCATGCCCTCGAGTCTCTGCTAGTACTTCTCATTTTCCAGACCCAACCAGAAACCAGAGGGCAAGGGCAAGGCAATCTGTGACATCAGCCATCTGGGACTCAGAGCCAGGAGAGAAGAATCAGGAATAGATGTTTGTGGGGAGAGGAGCAGGTGGGGCAAACAAGTAGCAAAACATGTATGAACCAATTGAAAACATTAATAGTTTTAAAATAAAAAATATGGCAAATTTTGTCACATGCTACAACATAGATGAACCTTGAAGACATTATGCTAAAAGAAATAAGCCAGTTACAGAAGTACAAATATGATATGCTTCTACTTATATGAGGTAACTAAGTAGTCAAAAAAAATCAAAGAAACAGAAAGTAGAATGGTTGTTGCCAGGGGGAACCAAAGAGGGAGGAAATACAGAGTTATTGTTTAACAGGTACAGAGTTTCAACTTCACAAGATGAAAAGAGTTCTAGAGATTGGTTGCACAACATTGTGAATGTTCTTAACCCTACTGAACTTTATACTTAAAAATGGTAATAATGGATTATGGCCAGCCTATGTGTATGGTGGTATCTTATTGCTTTTTAATTTACAATATCCTCATGACATATTATGTTGAATATCTTTTCTTATGCTTATTTGCCATCTTGGTATGTTGTTTGGTGAGGTGTCTTTTCAAATCTTTGCCCACTTTTTAATTGGGTTGTTTGTTTTCTTATTCTTGAGTTTTAAGAGTTCTTTGTATACTTTGGTTAACAATCCTTTATTTGATATATCTTTTACAAATATTTTCTCCAATCTGTGGCTTCTCTTTTCATTCTCTTGACATATCTTTTGGAGAATAGAAATTTTTAATTTTAATGAAGTCCAGCTTAACAATTCTGTCTTTCCTAACAACAACAAACACTGGCAAGGATGTGGAGCAACAAGAACTTTCATTCATTGCTGGTGGAAATCAAAATGGCATAGCTTATTTGGACAGCTTGGCACTTTTTTTTGAAAACTGAATATACACTTACCATATAATCCAGCAATCGCACTTCTTGATTTTACTCAAATGAGTCGAAACTTATGTTCACAGAAAAAAACTACACACAGATGATCATAGCACTTTTGATTATAGCAACCAAGATGTTCCCAGGGGAATGGATAAATAAACTGTGTAAAACCAGACAATACAGTATTATTCAGCACTGAAAAAAATTGAGTTATGAAGCCATGAAAAGACATGGAGGAAACTTACATGCATATTGCTAATTAAAATAAGTTAATCTGAAATGGCTACACACTGTATGATTCTTACTATATAACATTTTGGAAAAAGTGAAAAGCTATGGAGACAGTAAAGAAAAGAACTCAGTGTTTGCCAGGTGTTAAGAGAAAGAGAGCAGTAAATAGGTAGAGCACACAGGATTTTCAGGGCAGTGAAAATACTTAGTATGATACTGTAATGGTGAATACATGTCACTATATATTTGTCCAAACCCATGAACATACAACACCAAGAGTAAACCCAAACTTAAACTATGGACTGTGGGTGATAATGATGTGTCAATGTAGGTTCATTGATTGCAATAAATGTACTAGTCTGATGTGGGATTTTGATTGTGGAGGAGATGGTGCATATGTGAAGGCAGAGGCTAAATGGGAAGTCTTATATACCTTCCACTAATTTTTCTGTGAAACTAATAATAATGCTGTAAAAATAAAGTCTATTGAAACAATGATTATGATGTTAAATTTTGTTATGTTTTTCTACCACAATAAGAGAATGTGGAAGTGTTTTCTGTTTTCCTTATTCCCCAATCCTGTTCACCAATTCCCCAATCCTGTTCACCAGCAACAAACACCATTGTGTCTATATTTTTAACCAAGTTTCAAGCTTCTCAGACTTTTATTTTTCAAAGGTGATGATTTAAATGCAAATGCTGCTGCTCTCAGAGAGAAGTCTTGACACCAGAAATGCAAATCAGATAGATACCAGCATGGGCACAATTCTTCCATCATGGGAGTGAACAAAATCTCCAGGGACAGTGTGCAAAGAAATCAGGAGATGCTGAGAAGGAACCCGGGGAAACCCACATTAAAGAGGCAGAGAGAGAAAAAGAGTCAGCTAAGGAGAATGAAAACACACACACACACACACACACACACACACACACACACACACACACACGAAACCAATACGAAGTCAGGAACCAAGGACAGAGAGCATTTTAAGAATAAATGCATAAGTCAAAACCACAGTGAGCCCTGGCTGGTGTAGCTCAGTGGATTGAGTGCTGGCCTCCGAACCAAAGTGTTGCCAATTCAAATCCCAGTCAGGCATATGTATGGGTTTTAGTCCAGGTCCCCAGTAGGGGGAGCATTAGAGACAACCACATACTGATGTTTCTCTCCATCTCTTTCTCCTTCCTTCCCCTCTCTCTAAAAATAAATGAATAAATAATTTTTTTTAAAAAGAAAAAAAACCACAATGAGATACCGCTCTACACTGGTTAAGATGGCTGTTACTAAAACAAATAAATAAAAAGCAAGTGTTGTCAAGAAAGTAGAGAAGTAGCTGGGGATGTAAAATGGCCCAGCTGCTATGGAAAACAGTTTGGCGATTCTTCAAAAAATTAAACATAGAATTACCATATGTTCCAGCAATTCCAGTCCTATGTGTATGAGTATACTCAAAATAACTGAAATCAGGGACTCAGATACTTGTCTGCCAATGTTTACACAACACTATTCATAGTAGCCAAAAAGTGGTTGCCCATTTTGGATGGTAGATAAACAAAATGTGATATATACATACAGTGGAATATTATTTGGTTTTATGAAAGAATAAAGTTTTGATACATGCTATGGCACTGATAAATCTTGAAGATATTATGCTAAGTAAAATAAGCCAGATACTGAAGGATAAATATTATATGATTCCACTTATATAAAGTACTTAGCATAGGCAGATTTGTAGAGACAGAAAGTAGAAGTTACAAGGGCTGAAAGGGAGGAGAGAATGGAATGTTATTGTTTAATGCATACAGAATTTCAGTTTGGGAAGATGTAAAAGTTCTGGAAGTATATGATGGTGATGGTTGTACAATATGAATGTATTTAATGCCACTGAACCATATATTTAAAATGGTTAGAATAGTAAATCTTGACACATATTTTACAATAAAAAAAGAATAAATGCATAAAAGAAACCAAACACAAAAAAGTACACATTATGAGTCCAGTTATACAAAGTTCAAGAATAGGCAAACCTAGTTGGTGGTGGGGGTAGAGTCAAAACAGCAGCTACCTTAACATATGTGTGTAGGAAGGAAATTGGAGGAAAACAAAAACACAATGTGCACATTTTAAGGAGTTTGAAAGAGGGAAAATAGGGTAATGTTAACTAGAAAAGCCTAGAATGAAGCTTTTTTTTAAGGAAAGTCAAATGTATTTTTGGTTCGAGGAACAGATGGAGAGGGAAGGATGACAACACAAGATAGGGAAGAAACAGATGATATCAGAGATGTGAGGGGAGAGGAAGAAGAAGGGAAGAAAGGAGGAACAGAGGGTCAAGGTTATCCTTAGAAAGGCACTGGATACATATTCTACTGTGACTAGGCAACAAAGAGCAAGGATAGTGAGAATCAGCTAAGTGAGTACTTTAAAAAGAAGCAGATTAAAGCATTAAGAGTTGCATGATTTGCCCTGGCTGGTGTGGCCCAGTGGATTGAGTACCAGCCTGAGAACCAAAGGATTGCAGGTTTGGTTCACAGTTAGGGCACAGCAGGAGCCAGGTCCCCAGTGGGGGAACCAAGAGGCAACCACACAATGATGTTTCTCTCCCTCTCTCTAAAAATAAATAAATAAAATCTTAAAAAAAGAGTTGCATGATTCTTAATTCATGATACTTAGCTTGCTTCCCTCAGCTGTTTATTATCACTCATATCCCTGCAAAATCTAACTGATCTAGTCAATTTCTCTAAAACGGATCTATTATTAATCACCACTTAAAAAAACAGTAATGTTGAAGTTTCCCTTGTTTGAACATAGAGGCCTTTGATTAGAGACCTCTATGGTTTATTCAAGGCACAACATTTTATTTTACTATGGTTGTGAATTTTAGAATAAGTCAGTTGACAAATATATGCATTTTTACTATAATTTCCTCTGTGTTCTGAATTTAATAAATGCAGCTGAGAAATAGGCACACTTATACACAAACTGTGTTGGAAGTAGAAGCTACCTATCTTCCTCAAACACAAAAAATATTTTTAAATTGAGAACTTTCTTTTATCCCACAAAGAAAAATGTTTTCAGACTTGGATGATTAAATTAAATATATCCATATGCACCTGAGGTAGCAAAATTTTGTTAATAGGAGGGGGATAATTAGAACAAATTTCTCTGTCTATTCAGAAGACTGAAGATTTCATTATAGTGCAGTAGCCAGTTATAAGATTCTGGGACAGCTCTAGGATGTTTTAGCCTCTTGAAGGACAGGCAATACTGTAGTAGGGGCCTAGCTAGAAAACTACTTCATAAAAAACATTCAGGACTTCCGCCAAGATGGAGGTTTAGGTGGATGTGCCGTGCCTCCTCACACAACCAAGTTTAGGGACAACTAAATATTAGCATCAGAAAACACAACCAGAACACGGAAAACTGAACTTTTCCGAAGTCCGCTAACAACAAATTCTTCAGCCCGACCGGTAAGGGGCGAAACCGGCATCGGGTGAGGAGTTACAAAGGAGGGCTCTATCGGACCCGGGCGCGGAATCCAGACGCGCGAATCCGGCGCACGGGTTCCAAACCCAGGATTGGACCTAGTGAGCGACCGAGCAACCCACCAGGTAAGCGACTGCAGAGGAGACAGTGGGGAGGCGGTGCTGCGTGTTGACTGCGGTTGCCTAATTGCGCGCGAGCGAGGGAGTGGGCGGTTGGACCGGCTGCGGCGGCGATAGACAGCGGCCACGGCGGAGGTAGAGGGCGCCGCCATTTCCCCGCTCTGACCACGCCCCCACATACAGCGTCACAACCCAGCGACCTGGGACTCCAAGGCGCCGCTTCTCCCACTTAAAGGGCCAGAACAGACCAAAAATGTCACAGGGAGACCTCAAAGCCCCAGAGATAAATCTAAGCGACGAAGAAATAGCGAAACTCTCAGACGCACAGTTTAAAACACTGGTCATCAGCTTCCTCACAGATCTGGTTGACTATAGCCACAAATTAGAGAAACATATGAAGGCTAAATTAAGGGAAATGAATGGAATTCCACAGGAAACCCATAGAGATGAAAAGGAAACTGGGACTCAAATCAATGGAGTGAACCAGAAGAAACCAAATAATGGCCAAACAGAAAAGAGTCAAGGAGCAAGAATTCAAAGAAATGAGGAGAGTCTTAGGAACCTCCAGGACATCTTTAAACGCTCCAATATCCGAATTATAGGGGTACCAGAAGGGGGAAAGACACAACCACCAGTGGAAAAACTATTTGAACAAATAATAAAAGAAAATTTCCCCAATCTGGCAAAGGAAATAGACTTCCAGGAAATCCAAGAAGCCCAGAGAGTACCAAAAAAGTTGGACTCAAGAAGAAACACACCAAGGCATATCATAATTACATTAGCCAAGATTCAAATGAAGGAGAGAATCCTAGAAGCAGCAAGAGCTAAGGGGACAATCACCTACAAAGGAGTCCCCATCAGGCTGTCAGCAGATTTCTCAAAAGAGACCTTACAGGCAAGAAGGGGCTGGAAAGAAATATTCCAAGTCATGAAATCTAAAGACCTACAACCAAGATTGCTCTACCCAGCAAAACTTTCATTTAGAATGGCAGGACAGATAAGGTGCTTCTCAGATAAGGCCAAATTCAAGGAGTTCATCATCACCAAGCCCTTATTATATGAAATGTTAAAGGGACTTATCTAAGAAAAAGAAGTTAAAGAAACATGAACAGTGAAAGGACAACAAACTCACAGTTATTAACAACCACACCTAAAACGAAAGCAAACTAAAAGGACAGCTAGATCAGGAGTGGAAACATAGAAATGAAGATCTCAAGGAGGGTTAGCAATAGGGGAGTGGGAGGAGGGAGATGGGGGGAGAAGGTACAGAAAACAAGTAGCATAGACAGTAGATAGAAAATAGATGGGGGGGCAAGAATAGTATGGGAAATATAGAACCTAAAGGACTTGAGACACATGGACATAAACTAAAGGGGGGTAATGGTGGGGTTGGGGGGGCAGGGTGGAGGGGAATGAAGGGGGAAATAGAACAACTGTAACAGCATAATCAATTTAAAAAAATAAATAAATTAAAAAACCATTCAGAAAAGCCCATTTCAAAAGGCAAAATTATAAATGGCTAATGCATGGAGGGAAATGGAAAACTTCATTAATATTCAAGGGATGAAAATTACAGTGACACTTAGATACCACTTATCTTATCAAATTTAGCAAGATTAGTAAAAATCATACTTCAAGGTCAAGTGTGATGGGAAATCTCATGGACTGCTTGTGAGAGTATAAACTCCTTTCTAAAAATTTTTTATTTATTTAAATTTAGGAGAGAAATATCAATGTATGGTTGCTTCTGGAGCATCCCTTGCTAGGAACTAGCCCCTGCTGGGAATTGGCCTGCAACCCAGGCATGTGCCCTGGCGGGGAACTGAACCACAATCTTTTGGTTTAAACTTCTTATTTTTTAAAAAAGCAATCAATTGCTTTAACAGTTGACTCAAATGACAATACATATTGAATCAATAATTATAGTGCTATGATATCATTCTTTTTTAAATATATTTTATTGGTTATGCAATTACAGTTGTCCCATTCCCCCCTTCATTCCCCTCCACCCTGCACACCCTCTCCCACCAACCTTCGCCTGCTTTAGTTCATGTCCATGTCATAATTTCTTTAGCTTCTACATTTCCCATGCTACTCTTGCCTTCTCCCTGTCAGTTTTCTCCCTACCTTCTATGCTGCTTATTCTCTGTACCTACACCCCCCTCTCCTCCTCCCACTCTCCTGTTGCTAACCCTCCATGCGATCTCCATTTCTGTGGCTCTGCTCCTGTTTTAGGAATCTGCTTAGTTTGCTTTTGTTTTAGGTGTAGTTGTTAATAACTGCATTTGCTGTCCATTCACTGTTCATATTTTTTATCTTCTTTTTCTTAGACAAGTCCCTTTAACATTTCATATAATGGGGGTTTGGTGATGATGAACTCCTTGAACCTGACCTTATCTGAGAAGCACTTTATCTGTCCTTCCATTCTAAATGAAAGCTTTGCTGGATAGAGCAATCTTGGATGTAGGTCCTTGCCTTTCATTACTTGGAATACTTCTTTCCAGCCCCTTCTTGCCTGTAAGGTTTTTTTTTGAGAAATCAGCTGACAGTCTGATGGGAACTCCTTTGTAGGTGACTGTCTCCTTATCTCTTGCTGCTTCTAGGATTCTCTCCTTCATTTTAATCTTGGCTAATGTAATTATGATGTGCCTTGGTGTATTCCTCCTTGAGTCCAACTTCTTTGGGACTCTCTGTGTTTCCTGGATTTCCTGGAAGTCTATTTTCTTTGCCAGATTGGGGAATTTCTCTTTTATTATTTGTTCACATATGCTTTCCATTTGTTGCTGTTCCTCTTCCCCTTCTGGTACCCCAGAATTCGGATGTTGGATGTTTAAACATGTAGTGGAAGTTCCTAAGCCCCTCCTCATTTTTTTAAATTCTTGTTTCTTCATTCTTTTCTGTTTGGATGTTTCTTTCTTTCTTCTGGTCCACCCCATTGATTTGAGTCCCAGTTTTCTTGCCATCACTGTTGGATCCTGTGCATTTTTCTTCATTCACTTAGTGTGGTTGTCATTTTTTCATCTAATTTGCAACTAAAATCAACCAGTTCTGTGAGCATCCTGATTACCAGTGTTTTGAACTGTGCATCTGATAGGCTGGCTATCTCTTGGTTGCTTAAAAGTAGTGGCTCTGGGGCTGTGATTTGTGTTTCTGATTGAGCCATTTTTGGTCAAGTCACACCTATTAAGTATTAGAGGTGGAGCCTTAGGTGTTCACCAGGCAGGGCAACCCACTTCACTAGGTTGTGACACTATATGTGGGGGCCGGGTCAGAGAAGAAGCAATGGCATTTTTTCTGCACTCTCTTGGATTTTGGTCCCCTCTGCCACTTCCCACAAGCAAATTGAGCCCTTCTGGTTCTGGTTCCCAGGTGGGTGGGCTTGCGTACGTTCTAGGGCCCTGTGGGTCTCTCCAACCAACTCTCCTGTGAGGCTGTGAGTCTCACTGGGCACCTCAAGCCCCACAAGATTTTTTAATCAGTGCTTTTAGGCTTTATTTCCCATCGCTGGGGCCCTGGGTTGTGCAGTTTGTCTCACTGCCCATTTTTTTGCCTGGTTTATCTGTGTGTGAATGTGTGTCCTCGGTCAACCAACCACCTTGTGCACCTTACTGGGTTTGCTTGTTTCCTCCCCATGCCCAGGTCACCAACCACCTCCTTTTCCTGCAGGGACCCCTGTCCCTCGGCTGCCAACTCTGCCCCTCTTACCAGTCTGGATGAATGGTTCCTTGTTGTCCAACTTCGGTACAGTTCAATCTTCTCTCTGTTCTGGTTGTGTTTTTGTTTCTAAATTTTTGTTGTCCTTAAATTTGGTTGTGTTAGGAGGTACAGTATTTCCACTTATGTCTCCATTTTGGCCAGAAGCTGATATCATTCTTTAAAGAATTTAGAAAAGTGGGTAAAAGACAGAAAACTGTCTGAACGATAATTAAAGTAAAAAAAATTTAAAAAGACAAGTGGGCAAGAAATTTTCACACAAACATTGCAGTGCTAATTATGATGGGAAAAATTAGAAACACATAAATGTCTAAAAATGATAATTTTCATTATAAAAGATACACATATTATACATTTTATAGGTACTTAAACTGTTTATGGACAATTTTTAATGATATGGGGAAATATGATATGGTAGGTGATGCAGTATTATTCTACTGTATATATGTATATGTATAGAAAAAGATTAGAAAGTTTTAAAATTTAAAGTGGTTGTCTCTAAGCAGCAGGGTTCTAAGTGATTGTTTTTTCTTCTTTATGTTGCTATTGTTTCACAATGGATGGGCATCATTTTAAAAAATGTGAATATAAAGGTATTTTTTGATAAAGGGAAAAAAATTCCCTTTGATCATTTTTGGCAATGGTTACAAGTATGTGCTCCAATAAAATGGGCCAAGAGATCCAGCTACAGTCAACAATATTCATTCAACAATATTTGTTAGGTATCCAGGGTGCATCCAGCCATAATATGTACTCAGGATACAAGGGAAGAAAAGACACCCAGACCCAGACCAGCCCTCATACGGCTGGCAATCTAGTGAAGGTACAGTGCATTAGTTTTCTAGGTCTGCAATAACAAAGTACCATAGAGCAAGTGGCTTAATAGAACAGAAATTAATTTTCTCACAATTTTGGAGGTTAGAAGTCTGAGATAAAGATGTTGGCTGAGCTGGTTTCTTACAGGTTCTCTCTCCTGGGCTTATAGTTACCTTCTCCCTGTGTCTTCACATCTTCAAAGTGTGTGTGTCTGTCCAAATTTCCTCTTTTATTTTTATTTTTTAAAATATATATTTTATTGATTATGCCATAACAGTTGTTCTATTTCCCCCCTTCATTCCCTTCTACCCTGCACACCTCCTCCCCGACCATTCCCCTCCTTTAGTTTATGACCACGTGTCTCAAGTTCTTTAGATTCTATATTTCCCATACTATTCTTGCCCTCCCCCTATCTATTTTCTACCTACCATCTATGCTATTTATTTTCTGTACCTTCTCCCCTCTTCTTCCACTCCCCTGTTGCTACCCCTCCATGAGATCTTCATTTCTATGGTTCTGCTCCTAATCTAGCTGTCCTCTTAGTTCGCTTTTGTTTTAGGTGTGGTTCTTAATAACTGTGAGTTTGCTGCCCTTTCACTGTTCATCTTTTTTATCTTCTTATTCTTAGACAAGTCCCTTTAACATTTCATACAATAAGGGCTTGGTGATGATGAACTCCTTGAATTTGATCTTATCTGAGAAGCACTTTATCTGTCCTTCCATTCTAAATGAAAGTTTTGCTGGATAGAGCAATCTTGGATGTAGGTCCTTGCCTTTCATGACTTGGAATACTTCTTTCCAGCCTCTTCTTGCTTGTGAGGTCTCTTTTGAGAAATCTGCTGACAGTCTGATGGGAACTCCTTTGTAGGTGACTGTCCCCTTATCTCTTGCTGCTTCTAGGATTCTCTTCTTCATTTTCATCTTGGCTAATGAAATTATGATGTGCCTTGGTGTGTTTCTCCTTGGGTCCAACTTCTTTGGGACTCTCTGTGTTTCCTGGATTTCCTGGAAGTCTATTTTCTTTGCCAGATTGGGGAAGTTCTCTTTTATTATTTGTTCAAATAAGTGTTCCACTTGCTGTTCCTCTTCCCCTTCTGGTACCCCTATAATTCAGAAGTTGGAATGTTTAAAGATGTCCTGGAGGTTCCTAAGCCTCTCCTCATTTTTTTGAATTCTTGCTTCATCACTCTTTTCTGTTTGGTCATTTATTTCTTCTTTCTGATCCACTCCCTTGATTTGAGTCCCAGTTTCTTTTCCATCACTATTGCTTTCCTGTGCATTTCCCTTAGTTTAGCCTTCATATATTCCTCTAATTTGTGACTAAAATCAACCAGTTCTGTGAGCATCCTGATCACCAGTGTTTTGAACTGTGCCTCTGATAGGTTGGCAACTTCTTGTTCACTTAGATTTATTGGCTCTGGGGCTTTGAGTTCTTCTTGAGCCATGTTTTGGTCTGTTCATGGCTATGAGGAGTGAAGCTTTAGGTGACTATGAGGAGCTATATGTAACTATGAGGAGCGGAGCTTTAGATGTTCACCAGGGTGGGGCCACTCAGGTCATTGGGTTGTGATGCTGTATGTGGGGGCGGGGTCAGAGAGGGACAATAGCTGTCCCCTCTGCTGCTTCCCAGCACTGGGGCCTGTGCGGTCTGTCTCACTTCTAGCTCCTTCACTTGGTTTATCTGTGTGTGAATGTGTGACCACAATCAGCCTGCTGCCTTGCAGCCTCAGTGGGTCCGCCCATTGCTACTCCACACCTGGGATCCACCCACAGCTGCCTATGTGCCTGGGTCATGCACCTGGGTGGGTCCAGTGGATCTTTTCTGCCCGACCCCACTCCGCTGCTGGCTCTGCCACTCTTACTGGACTGGCTGAGTGGTTCGCTGTTGTTGGACTTCAGTGTAGTTCAATTTTCTGTGGTTTGGCTGCATTTTTGTTGCTAAAACTGTTGTTTTTTAAACTTGGCTGTGAGAGAAGGCACAATGTTTCTACCTACACCTCCATCTTGGCAGAAGTTCCAAATTTCCTCTTTTTACAATGACACCAGTCATATTGGATTAAGTCTACCCTCATGACCTCATTTCAATTGACTTACCTCTTTAAAGATATAATTTTTAATTTATTTTTTAATTGATTATGCCGTTACAGATGTTCTATTCCTCCCCTTCATTCCCCTCCACCCTACCCCCCATCCCCACCATCACCCCCCCTTTAGTTTATGACCATGTGTATCAAGTTCTTTGGATTCTATATTTCCCATACTATTCTTGGCCCCCCCATCTATTTTCTATCTACTGTGTATGCTACTTATTTTCTGTACCTTCTCCCCCCTTCTCCTCCTCCCACTCCCCTGTTGCTAACCCTCCTTGAGATCTTCATTTCTATGTTTCCACTCCTGATCTAGCTGTCCTTTTAGTTTGCTTTTGTATTAGGTGTGGTTGTTAATAACTGTGTTTGCTATCCTTTCACTGTTCATGTTTTTTTAACTTATTTTTCTTAGGTAAGTCCCTTTAACATTTCATATAATAAGGGCTTGGTGGTGATGAACTCCTTCAATTTGATCTTATCTGAGAAGCACTTTATCTGTCCTTCCATTCTAAATGAAAGTTTTGCTGGATAGAGCAATCTTGGTTGTAGGTCTTTGGATTTCATGACTTGGAATACCTCTTTCCAGCCCCTTCTTGCCTGTAAGGTCTCTTTTGAGAAATCAGCTGACAGTCTGATGGGAACTCCTTTGTAGGTGACTGTCCCCTTAGCTCTTGCTGCTTCTAGGATTCTCTCCTTCATTTTCATCTTGGCTAATGTAATGATGATGTGCCTTGCTGTGTTTCTTCTTGGGTCCAACTTCTCTGGGACTCTCTGAGCTTCCTGGATTCCTGGAAGTCTATTTCCTTTGCTAGATTGGGGAAATTCTCCTTTATTATTTGTTCAAATAAGTTTTCCACTTGTGGCTGTTCCTCTTCCCCTTCTGGTACCCCTATAATTCGGATGTCGGAGCATTTAAACATGTCCTGGAGGTTCCTAAGCCTTTCCTGATTTTTTTTGAATTCTTGCTTCTTGACTCTTTTCTGTTTGGCCATTATTTGCTTTCTTCTGGTCCACTCCATTGATTTGAGTCCCAGTTTCCTTTTCATCGCTATTGGTTTCCTGTGCAATTCCATTCATTTCAATTAGTTTCGCCTTCATATTTGTCTAATTTGTGGCTATAATCAACCAGTTCTGTGAGGATCTTGATCACCAGTGTTTTAAAATGCGTCAGAGAGTTTTGCTATTTCTTCATCGCTTAGATTTGTAGGCTCTGGGGCTTTGAGATCTTCTTGAGCCATTTTTGGTGTGTTCGCTCCTGTTAAGTACGAGAAGTGCAGCCTTGGACTCCCAGGTCACTGGGTTATGATGTTGTATGTGGAGGCGGGGGCTGAGCGGGGAAATGGCAGCCCCCTCTGCAGTTTCTCGCAGCTGGGTGAAGAGCAGAGTCTTAGTTTGTTCACTGGATGTGGAGGTGGGGTCAGAGTGGGAAAATGGCGTCACCCGCTGCTACCGCTGCCGCTTGCTGCTGGGGCTGCTGGCTCTCGTCCAATCGCCCACTCCCTCGCTTGTCTATTCACACATGAATGCGAGAATACGCGACCACAGTCAACCCGCAGCCCTGCTCCTGTGCTGTTTCTCCACAATTGCTTGCTGAGTTGCCCACCAAGTCCAACCCTGCACCTGGATTCCGCATGCCTGAGTCTGTCTGACTGAGTTTTCCTGTGCAACCCCGCTCTGCCAGCTGCTGTTTTCGTCCCTCTTACCGGTCAGGCTGAAGAATTTGTTGTTATCAGACTTCCGAAAGGTTCAATTTTCTGTGTTCTGGCCGTGTTTTCTGTTGCTATTATTTAGTTGTCTCTAAACTTGGTTGTGTGAGGAAGCACAGCTTCTCCACCTATGCCTCCATCTTGGCGGAAGTCTAAAGATACATTTTTTAAATTAATTAATTTATTTTTTAAATTATTTTTCAACTACAGTATTCTTTCTTTACTCCCTTCCCAGCCTACCTCCCATGCCCCCCACCTCCCTCCCCTTTCCACCCCCCTTAGTTGTTGTCCATGTGTCCTTCATACTAGTTCCTGTAAATTCTTCCCTTTTCCCCCTGAAATTCTCTCCCCTCTCCCCTCTGGTCACTGACCCCCTGTTCTCTATTTCAGTGTCTTTGTTTTTATTTTGCTAGCATGTTTGTTTTATTGTTTAGCTTCCTGTTAAAGGTGAGATCATATGGTATTTGTCTTTCACCGCCTGGCTTATCTCCAAATACAATCACCTTCTCAGTGGTCCAATGTGCTGAGGTTAGAATGCCATTATATGAACCTCAGTGAGATACAACTTATCCTATAACATTTAATAATTAAACAAGCAGTTGCACCAGCACTAGAAAAGCTGTGCTCAAACATTAAACATTGTCATTGCACTCCAAGCACTACTGATTGCTCCCAGGGGATAGTGTGGTTTTTACTGTACTACAATGCTTGCTGCTGTTAGTCTTCTTTTTCAGTGTGTTTGTATGTTTTTGGCTTCCTTATTTAACAGAATAATAGTCAGTGAACAAAATTTCATCTGTTATAATGAAATGTGACTGACATTTTAAATTTACCTTCTTTTTCAACCATCAAAAAATGAATATTTATCGTTTGATGTCTGATATTATAAAGTCATTCATTATTTCTCAGGGAACAGATTGGATTGTGAATTGACACCTGCTGAGTTCTCAGGTGAGCTCTTATCTTGATTCCCAAGAAAGTTCTAAGCCTCTAGAGCAGGGGTGTCAAACTCATTTTCACTGGGGGCTATATCAGCCTCACAGTTTCCTTCAAAGGGCTGAAATAATTTTCGGACTGTATAAATGTAACTACTCCTTAACTGTTAAGGAGTTGAAATTACATTTGGCCCTTTGAAGACAACTACAAGGCTGATGTGGCCCCTGGTGAAAAATGAGATTGACACCCCTGCTCTAGAGCTATAAATAGAGATCTCAGGAACAAATTCTGTCCAGTGTAATAAATTCTCTGTGGGTTCATTTTCAAAATTCAGAAGAATACTAATTATGATGCCATATATAGAAATCACCTCATTCAGATCCACTTTCTATACACCTATATTTTTAAATATACTTTATTGATTATGCTATTATAGTTGTCCCAGTTTTTCCCCCTTTACCCCCTTTTGCCTGGTACTCCCATTCCCTCCAGCGATTCCTCCTTAGTTCATTTCCATGGGTCAGGCATATAAGTTCTTTGACTTCTCCATTTCCTATACTATTCTTAACATCCCCCTGTTTATTTTGTGCTTATCAATTACGTTTCTTAATCCCTGAACCTTTTGCCCATTATCCTCCTTCCCCCTCCCAGCTGATAACCCTCCAAATGATCTCCAAAGCTATGATTCTGTTCCTGTTCTTGTTTGCTTAGTATGTTTTTTAAGAGTCAGTTGTTGATAATAGTGAATTTGTTGCTATTTTAATGTTCATAGTTGATCTTTTTCTTAAATAAGTCCCTTTAACTGGTTAACATTATGTAATAATGGCTTGGTGATGGTAAACTCCTTTAGGTTTACCTTGTCTGGGAAGCACTTTATCTGCCCTTCCATTCTAAATGATAGCTTTGCTGGATAGAGTAATCTTGGATGTAGGTCCTGGCTTTTCATCATTTTGAATACTTCTTTCCAGTCCCTTCTTGACTGCAAAGTTTCTTTTGAGAAGTCAGCTGATAGTCTATGGGAACTCCTTTGTAGCTAACTGCTTTTCTCTTGCTGCTTTTAAGACTTTATCTTTAACCTTTGGCATTTTAATTATGATGTGTCTTGGTGTAGTCCTCTTTGGTCCAATTTGTTTGGTACTCTCTGTGCTTCCTGTACTTCTATGTCTATTTCCTTCACCAAATTAGGGAAATTTTATTTCATCATTTTTTTCAAATAAGTTCTCAATTTTTTGCTCTTCCTCTTTTCCTTCTGATACCTCTATGATTTGGATATTTGTATGTTTGGAGATGTTCCAGAGTTTCCTTATACTATCCTCATTTTTTTAAACTCTTTTTTCTTCTTGCTTTTCTGGCTTAATGCTTATTTCTTTCTTATGTTCCAAGTTCTTGATTTTCATCCTTGCTTCATCTCCTCCACTTTTGGTTCCCTATAAATTTTTCTTTATTTCATTAAGTGTAATCCTCATATCTTCCTGGCTCTTTTTTATGTTGTTGCCACACTCAAGGAATTCTCTGATTATCCCAATCACCAGTGTTTTGAACTCTGTATCTGATAGGTTGGTTATCTCTTTTTTGTTTAGTTCTTTCTCTGGAGTTTTGTTCTGTTCTTTCATTTGGGCCATTTTTATTTGTCTCTTCAATTTGGCAGCATTCCTGTGTTTGTTTCTGTGTATTAGGTAGAGCTGCTTGGACTCCCTGTCTTAGTAGTGTGGCCTGTTGTAGAAAAGACACCTGTAAATTGTGTGGTCCTGAGCTTTAGGTAATTGCCAGGGCAGGGTAATCTTCTTCCCCACTTTGTGGCTCTGTGTCAGGGGAGGCTTTGAAGAGGGGACAATGCTGTTGCCTGGCTTCTGGAGTTTTTCCACATACTCACCCTGTTTCCAGTCCCTTCACTTACTCCCCATATGTGACTGGTGCCCTTCCAGCTGTTGCCCTAGTGTTGAATCCTAGAGGGGGTGGGTCTGTATACATTCTAAGTCCATGCAGGCTCTTTAGCTTGAGTCTCCTGAAAATCTGGCAGCTTCTTCTGCTGTCCCAACCCCTACTGGTTTTTATAGCCAGAAGAAATGGAGATTTATCTTCCTGGCATTGGAACCCTGGGCTCTGTGGGTTGGTATGTTTAAAGTTGTCCCAGAGGTTCCTAACCCTTTTCTCATTTTTTGGGATTCTTGTTTTTTGTTTCTGTTCTGGTTGAATGTTTATTTCTCCCTTTTGTTCCAAATCGTTGATTTGAATCCTGGCTTCTTTCCTTTCACTGTTGATTCCTTATTTTTTTCTTCATTTTACTTTGTATAGCCTTCACTTCTTCCTTTATTTTGTGGCCATGCTCAGTCATTTCTCTGAACATCCCGATCACCAGTTTCTTGAACCCTGGATAGGTTAGCTATCTTGAGGTTGCTTAGTTCTTTCCTGGGGTTTTTGTCCTTTCCTTCATTTGGGCTTTATCTCTCTGTTTCTTCATTTTGGCAGCCTCCCTGTGTTTCTATGTATTAGGTAGAGCTGCTTTGATTCACATACATGGTGTACCTATTATGTTGCTAGGGGCTGAGCCTTAAGTATTTGCTAGGGCAGGGCAGCCCACTTCACTGCTTTGTGGCACTGGTTGTGGGGGAAGGGTCAGAGAGGGAACAATGCCTCTTGCTTGGCTTTTGCCCCACTTCCCATAAGCATCCTTCTAGTTGCTGCCCTGCTGCTGATTCCCAGAGTGGGTGGGTTTGTAGACTTTCTAGGACCTGGTTGGCCCTTTAAATTAACTCTTCTGAGAGACAAGCAATTCCTGCTGCAGGGCCAACCCCCACTGGTTTATAGCCAGAGGTTATGAGGCTTTATTGTCCCATGGATGGAACACTGGGCTGTTTGTTCTGGACAGGGGCTGGATTGCTTGATTTTCAGTTTTTCCTCCTGGTTTTTATCTGCCACGTGTTAATGTGGGACTACCCATTCCCCAGGCTGCTGCCACAGCTACCTCACCACTGCTACCCACCACCACCTCACCGCAGCACAGCACGTCCTCTTTGCCTCTCCTATTCATCTGAATGAATGTTTCTTCTTTAAATCCTTGGTTGTTGGACTTCCATAAAGTTTGATTTTCTGGTAGTTCATGTTGTTTTTTGTTTTTAGATTTGTTATCCTTCTTGTGGTTGTGTGAGTAGGCAAAGCAAGTCTACCTATGCTTCCATCTTGGCTAGAAGTCCCTGTATATTTTGTAGTCTCAAATCCTTCATGGTATGTGGCAGGCTATATGTAAATTTATTAAATTCATTTAAAATTCATTAAAACAGATTCTTTTTCTAAAATATTTTATTTTATTTTATTTATAATTTCTAAATATTTATTTATTTTAGAGAGAGGGAAAGGAGGGAGAAAGAGAAGGAGAGAAACACTGATGCAGAGAGAAATCTGATTGGCTGCCTCTTGCACACCTCCAACTAGAGACCTG
Source organism: Artibeus jamaicensis (assembly GCF_021234435.1). NCBI lineage: Eukaryota > Metazoa > Chordata > Mammalia > Chiroptera > Phyllostomidae > Artibeus > Artibeus jamaicensis. Next base: position 1,505,338 of record NW_026521822.1, read on the forward strand.
GCCTTTCACCTAGGCATGTTCCCTGACCAGGAATCTAACTGGTGACTTTTCTCTTTAGGGAACCACACTAAACCAACTGACCCACACCAGTCAGGGCTAAAACAGATTACTGAGGCTGATAGATCACAGTTAGAAAATGTTTGCTATATTGAAGTCATACAAGTATATACAACTAATTGCCCAACTGTTCCAAGAAAAGACAACATTTTGTGTAGTCCTTTGAAAAGCAGTAGAAAGACAGAGCAGTGGTAGTTCAGGGCTTGAGCTCTGGTGGCAGCAACACCACTTTCCACCTCCAGCAGGATCGTGAAGATGAAATAAGTGAACCCTCGGAGAGCCCACAGAATTGTGCCTGGGTCACAGTGATGTGTATAATATGTGAGAGTTGCTATTATTAGAATTTGCAGAGACTTTCCATTTTGACTCTTTTCCCACACTGTGTTCAGACTTAGCTCTTGTCAGTTGCCCAATATCTAGTTTAGAGTCAAGACTGAGTACTGCATGACAACTTGGAACCTTTCTGTTTGATTATATTTTAATAAGGGAAATACTTGATCTATTTGAAGTTCAGCTTTTGGCTAGCTGGATCCACACAATTGTAGTGATTCCCCTTGCTATGACTAGCAAAATTAAATTTGCATGACCTAGAAGTATATTTTTAGGGGTTCTTCCATGTCATCTGTGAATTTCAGTCATCTATAGCAGTCACTCTCACTGCTAACTTCTTTTTAAAGTTCTCACATGAGGCTTCTGGGACTCAGTTTGTTTTCATCTCCAGGGCTTTGATGTTACTCTTCCCACTTTGCAATATCCTTTTACCCCTTCTCCAACATTATCCCTCCTTTATTTCCAAATTGGACCCCAAATCTCTGGGATTTCATTGTTTTTATTCTTCTGCCTTGTCCCTGGTTATTACCTATATATCTTTTACATTATGCTAAATTGTCCATATGAATTATTGCTTTAAAATGTTCCTTATTTGTACTTCTTTCCCCTTTTAGACTATAACAATAAAGTGCATGAACCTGAATTCTTTTGTAGTTTATCCTACTATATACCTAAATATTGCTTGTTGCTTACTTTGTTTTTTATTACCTTTTTTCCTCTAAATCTCCTAATCTTCTCAACCTTATAACCCAGTCTTTCTAGCTGGTCTCCTTGTAGTTTGTAATGAACACCATCTATCTTCCTCTATCTCATGTCCTCAATATCTTTGGATACTTTTTCATTTTTCTCTGTTGCCCAATCTATTTATATGTCATACCAGTGAAGTTAAAAAATTGAACTGTGCCTGGCTGGTGTAGCTCAGTGGATTGAGCGAGGGCCTGCGAACCAGACAATCACGGTTCGATTCCCATTCAGGGCACATACTGGGGTTGCAGGCCGGTTCCCTGCAGGCTAGTTCCCAGCAGGGGATGCACGTAAGGCAACCATACATTGATGTTTCTCTCCCTCTCTCCTTCCTTTCCCCTTTAAAGATAAATAAATAAAATCTTTAAAAAAAATTGAACTGTTTCTCAGAGAATACAAAGAGAAAAAATAATGCCCCACTCCAAATGAAACTGAGCCTTCTTTGTGGCCTGACAGTGTTTTATCACACTTTCTTGAATATTTTTCATAGCCTTCTTTATTGGACTATAAGATCATGTCCTATAGTTTTATTAATCTCTAGCACTTGACACATTACATGGAACATTTTAAGTGCTTAATAAATGTTTATTGATGAAATGAAGATTGAGCACAGATTTACCCATGAAAATAGTGGTACTTACACTAGGCTCCTTTGTTTTCCAAAATCTTGCTTTAGACCAGCAATTTTCAACCAGTGTGCCACAAGGAACACACTCGTGTGCCACAAGAATTTTTAAAGCATGTAGTACCTTACTATTTCATCAGGGGCACTGACCTCTTTTCCCTTAAATTGTCAAATAAAAAATGACAATAGCCAACACAACAATAGCCATTTGCTGTGAATAAATAAAAATTATACCTATTTTTTTAATGGCTAAGATTAACTGAACTACTTTTTGTATTTGTGACCAGCATTGTGCCAAGTCTTATGTTAGCAAATTTTTTCCTCTACTTTTTTTTACGTGTGTATATATCTTTTTTAAATAGTGATTTTTCTTTTATTTAGTTATTTTTCTTTTTTTAATTTTATTTAGTTATTTTTCAAGTACAGTTTTTTGTCTTTTTCTCTCATTCCAGCCCCCCCCGCCCCATGTTCCCCACCTCCCCCCCATTTCCACCCCTCTTAGTTCTTGTCCCTGTGTCCTTCATATTTGTTCCTCCAAATCCCTCCCCTTTTTCCCCCTTAAATTCCCTTCCCTCTCCCCTCTGGTCATTGTCCCCTTGTTCTCCATTTCAGTGTCTTTGTTTTTATTCTGCTTGCTTGTTTGTTTTGTTGTTTAGCTTCCTGTCAAAGGTGAGATCATATGGTATTTGTCCTTCAATTCCTGGCCTATTTCACTCAGCATAATGCTTTCCAGTTCCATCCATGTTGTTGCAAAGGGTAGTAGCTCCTTCTTTCTCTCTGCTGCATAGAATTTCATTGTGTATATGTACCACAATTTTTTCATCCATTCATTTACTGACAGGCACCTACATTGCTTCCAACTCTTGGCTGTTGTAAATTGTGCTGCTATGAACATTGTGGTGCATAGGTTCTTTGAATTTGATGTTTTAGGATTCTTAGGATATAATTCTAGAAGTGGAATTGCTGGGTCAAAAGGCAGGTCAATTTTTATTTTTTTGAGAAAATTCCATACTGTTTTCCATAATAGCTGTACCAGTCTGCAATCCCACCAACAGTGACTTTTTAAAAAATTGTGTATTCTATTACAGTTGTCCGAGTTTTTTTTCCCTTTTGCCCCCCATTGCTCTGTCAGTCCCCTCTCTGTTGTCCATGTCCATGAGTCATTCATACATATTTTTTTGACTAACCCCTTCCCTTTCTTTCCACCACACCCATTCTCCCGCCGCCCCTCCTATAACTATTAGTCTGTTCCATGTTTCTATGTCTCTGGTTCTTATTTTCTCATTAGTGTATTTTGCTCATTAGATTCCAGTTGTGAGTGAGGTCATATGGTATTTGTCTTTCACTGACTGGTTTATTTCACTTAGCATAATAATCTCCAGTTCCATTCATGCTGCTACAAAAGGAAGGACTTCCTTCTGTTTCTGCTGTGTAGTACCTCATTGTGTAAATGTACCAGTTTTTTAATCCACTCATCTACAGATTGGAATTTAGGCTGTTTCTAATATTTGGCTATTGTAAATAGCACTGGTGTGAAGATGAGGGTGCATAAATTCTTTTGAATTGAGGTTTCAGGATTCTTAGAGTACATTCCCAGCAGTGGGATTTAAAGCAAGTCATAAGGCAAGTCCATGTTTAATTTTTTGAGAAAATTCTATACTGTTTCTCACTGATGCTGCACCAGTCTTCATTCCCACCAAAAGTGCACTAGGTTTCCCTTTTCTCCACATCCTCACCAGCACTTGTTTTTTGATTTGTTATCATTAAATAATTAGATAACCATTCTGACAGGTGTGAGTTGATATCTCACTGTGGTTTTAATTTGCATCTCTCTGATGGCTAGTAATATTGAGCATTTTTTCATATGTCTATAGGCCATCTGTATGTCCTCCTTGGAGAAGTGTCTATTCAGGTTCTTTGCCCAGTTTTTAACTGGGTTGTTTATCTTCCTGGTGTTGTGGTGTATGAGTTCTTTATATATTTTGGATATTAAATCCTTATCTGATGTATCGTTGTACCTATTTTTGTCAGATCAGCAAAAAATATGTTTTTTTGCTGTGCTGCAGACTTTTAGTAGTTAGTTTATATGTGCTGTGAGATGAAAAAGGTTGAAAATTGTTGCTTTAGACTAGTGCTTTAAGATGTGGGCCCTGGAACCAGGTTGGTGTGATTAATATTGCACATTTATCACTTAGGAGCTGGTCATAAAGATCAAGTTATTTCTCTGAAACTAATTTCCTCACATATGAAATCTTATAGATTTGCTAGGATTTTAATACTTAGACTAGTACTCAGTATATAGTAAACATTTGAAAAATTAAGCTATTTATTTTAAATTACATTAAAATGAATTGATATTTACTTACACAAGGAGTCAAGCAAAATAACTATTATCATCACCACCTGCATTTAGTGAGTACTTAGAATTTTAGCCTTCTCCAAAGGCTATGGATAATTCACCTGTCAGTTCCATGTATGGATGAAATCATATGGCATTTGTCTTTCTCTGGCTGGCTTATTTCAGTTAGCATAATGTTCTTCAGATCCATCCATACTGTCACAAAGGGTAAAATTTTCTTCCTTTTTATAGCCAAGTAGTATTTAACTGTGCAAATGTCCTGTAGTTATTTTATCCACTCATCTATTGATGGACACTTCAGTTGCTTCTGTATCTTGGCAATTGTAAATACTGTTGCAATGCACATAGTGGTCCCTATGTTCTTTCAAATTAGTGTTTTGGGTTTCTTTGGATATATTCCCAGAAGTGGGATCACTTAGTCAAAAGGCAGATGCATTTTAATTTTTTTTAGGTATCTCTATACTGCTTTCCACAGTGGTTGCACCAATCTTCACTCCCACCTACAGTGCAAAAGCGTTCCCATTTCTCCACATTCTGCTAGCACTTGTTTGCTGATTTATTGATGATAGCCATTCTGACAGGTATGAGGTATCTCATTGTGATTTTAACTTACATATCTCTGATAGTGAAATTGAGCATCTTTTTAAAAGTATATTTTATTGATTATGCCATTGCAGTCGTCCCATTCCCCCCCCTTCATTCCCCTCCACCCTGCACAAACCTACCCCATCATCCCTCTCTTTAGTTTATGTCCATGTGTCACAAGTTCTTTAGATTCTTTTTTTTTATTGATTATGCTGTTACAGTTGTTCTATTCCCCCTTTATTCCCCTCCACCCTACCCCCCAACCCCACCATCACCCCCCTTTAGTTTATGACCATGTGTCTCAAGTCCTTTAGATTCTATATTTCCCATGCTATTCTTGCCCCCCCATCTATTTTCTATCTACTGTCTATGCTACTTATTTTCTGTACCTTCTCCCCCCTTCTCCTCCTCCCACTCCCCTGTTGTAACCCTCCTTGAGATCTTCATTTCTATGTTTCCACTCCTGATCTAGCTGTCCTTTTAGTTTGCTTTCATTTTCGGTGTGGTTGTTAATAACTGAGTTTGTTGTCCTTTCACTGTTCATGTTTCTTTAACTTCTTTTTCTTAGATAAGTCCCTTTAACGTTTCATATAATAAGGGCTTGGTGATGATGAACTCCTTCAATTTGATCTTATCTGAGAAGCACCTTATCTGTCCTTCCATTTTAAATGAAAGTTTTGCTGGATAGAGCAATCTTGGTTGTAGGTCTTTAGATTTCATGACTTGGAATACCTCTTTCCAGCCCCTTCTTGCCTGTAAGGTCTCTTTTGAGAAATCAGCTGACAGTCTGATGGGGACTCCTTTGTAGGTGACTGTCCCCTTAGCTCTTGCTGCTTCTAGGATTCTCTCCTTCATTTTAATCTTGGCTAATGTAATTACGATGTGCCTTGGTGTGTTCCTTCTTGGGTCCAACTTCTTTGGGACTCTCTGAGCTTCCTGGATTTCCTGGAAGTCTATTTCCTTTGCCAGATTGGGGAAATTCTCCTTTATTATTTGTTCAAATAAGTTTTCCACTGGTGGCTGTGCCTTTCCCCCTTCTGGTACCCCTATAATTCGGATGTTGGAGCGTTTAAAGATGTCCTGGAGGTTCCTAAGACTCTCCTCATTTCTTTGAATTGTTGCTTCTTGACTCTTTTCTGTTTGGCCATTATTTGCTTTCTTCTGGTCCACTCCATTGATTTGAGTCCCAGTTTCCTTTTCATTGCTATTGGTGTCCTGTGCAATTCCATTCATTTCAATTAGTTTCACCTTCATATACTTGTCTAATTTGTTGGTATAATCAACCAGTTCTGTGAGGATCCTGATCACCAATTTTTTAAACTGTGCGTCTGTGAGTTTTGCTATTTCTTCATCGCTTAGATTTATTTCTGGGGCTCTGAGATCCTCCTGCGCCATTCTTGGTCTGTTCGGGCCCTTTAAGTGTAAGAAGCGGCGGCTTGGATTCCCAGGTCGCTGGGTTGTGACGCTGTATGTGGGGGCGTGGCCAGAGCGGGGAAATGGCGACCCCCTCTGCTGCTTCTCACAGCTGGGTGCGGAGGAGCAGTGCCTTAGGTGGTTCACCTGGGCCGGGCCACTCAGAGTCGCTGGGTTATGAGGCTGTATGTGGAGGTGGGGTCAGAGCAGGGAAATGGCGGCGCCCTCCACTGCGGCTTGCTGTGGGGACCTGCCGGCCCGGTCCAACCGCCCACTCCCTCGCCTGTCCACCCTCGCACAAATGCGAGACCTCAGTCAACACGCCGCCCCGGGCCCGGCTGTCTCCCCCGAGGTCGCTCGCCTGGTTGCTCGCTGGGTCGCTCACTAGGTCTGACCCTGCGCCTGGATTTCGCTGGCCTGAGTGTGTTTGGCCGAGTCCTCCTGTGCAACCCTGCTCCGCCAGCCGCTGGTTTCGCCCCTTACCGGTCAGGCTGAAGAATTTGTTGTTAACGGACTTCCGAAAAGTTCAATTTTCCGTGTTCTGGCTGTGTTTTCTGTTGCTAATATTTAGTTTTCTCTAAACTTGGTTGTGTGAGAAGGCACGGCACATCCACCTATGCCTCCATCTTGGCGGAAGTGACAAGTTCTTTAGATTCTATATTTCCCATACTATTCTTGCCTTCCCCCCTGTCTATTTTCTACCTATCATCTATGCTACTTATTTTCTGTACCTTCTCCCCCCTTCTCCTCTTCCCACTCTCCTATTGCTAACCTTCCATATGATCTCCATTTCTATGGTTCTGCTCCTAATCTACCTATCCTCTTAGTTTGCTTTTGTTTTAGGTGTGGTTGTTAATAACTGTGAGTTTGTTGTCCTTTCACTGTTCATATTTTTTATCTTCTTTTACTTAGACAAGTCCCTTTATCATTTCATATAATAAGGGCTTGGTGATGATGAACTCCCTGAATTTGATCTTATCTGAGAAGCACTTTATCTGTCCTTCCATTCTAAATGAAAGCTTTGCTGGATAGAGCAATCTTAGCTGTAGGTCTTTAAATTTCATGACTTGGAATACTTCTTTCCAGCCCCTTCTTGCCTGTGAGGTCTCTTTTGAGAAATCAGCTGACATTCTGATGGGAACTCCTTTGTAGGTGACTGTCCCCTTATCTCTTGCTGCTTCTAGGCTAATGAATCTTGGCTAATGTAATGATGATGTACCTTGGTGTGTTCCTTCTTGGGTCCAACTTCTTTGGGACTCTCTAAGCTTCCTAGACTTCCTGGAAGTCTATTTCTTTGCCAGAATGGGGAAGTTCTTCTTTTTTATTTGTTCAAATAAGTTTTCCACTTGTGGCTGTTCCTCTTCCCCTTCTGGTACCCCTATAATTTGGATGTTGGAATGTTTAAAGATGTCCTGGAGGTTCCTAAGCCTCTCCTCATTTTTTTGAATTCTTGCTTCATCACTCTTTTCTGTTTGGTCATTGTTTTCTTCCTTCTGGTCCACTCCCTTGATTTGAGTCCCAGTTTCCTTTCCATCACTATTGGTTTCCTGTGCATTTTCCTTCATTTCACTTAGTTTAGCCTTCAATTGTTCCTCTAATTTGTGACTAAAATCAACCAGTTTTGTGAGCATCCTGATCACCAGTGTTTTGAACTGTGCATCTGAAAGTTTGGCTATCTCTTGGTTGCGTAAAATTATTTGTTCTGGGGCTTTGAGCTGTTCTTGAGCCATAATGTTTTGGTCTGTTCACACCTGTTACATATGAGGGGCATGGCCTTAGGTGTTCACCAGGATGGGGCCACCCAGTTGCTGGTTTTTGACACTCTATGTGGGAGCAGGGTCAGAGAGGACCAATGGTTTTTTTTTTTTTCTGCTCTCTCAGATTTCTTTCCCCTCTGCTGCTTCCCACAAGCTAATTGGGCCCTTCTGGTGCTGGTTCTCGGATGTGGGAGCTTGTGTACCCTCCAGGACCTTCTGGATCTCTCCAACAAACTTTCCTGGCACCTTGACCCCAAAAATCTTTCCCATTGGTGCTTTCAGGCTCTAATTCCCATCGCTGGGGCCCTAGTCTGAGCGGTCTGTCTCACTGCTCACTCCTTTGCTTGGTTTATCTGCACTCCGATGCGTGACTGTAGTCAGCTAGCTGCCCTGCGCCCTCACTGGGTTCGCCTGTTGCCACCCTGCCCCTGGGATCTGCCAATTCCTGCTTGCACTCCTGGGTTGGTCCACCTATCTTTCCTGCCTGACCTCGCTCTGCCACTGACTTCGCCCCTCTTACCGGTCTGGCTGAATGGTTCATTGTTGTTGCACTCTGTACAGTTCAACTTTCTGTGTTTTGGCTGCATTTTTGTTACTAAAACTTAGTTGTCTTTAAACCTGGTTGTGTGAGGAGGCATAGTGTTTCCACCTATGCCTCCATCTTGGCCGGAAGTCTGACACTGAGCATCTTTTCATATACCTATTGGCCATGTATATGTCCTCCTTGGAGAAGTATCTATTCAGGTCCTTTTCCCACTTTTTAATTGAGTTGTGTTTTTTTGTTTTTTGATGTTGAATTTTGTAAGTACTTCATAAATCTTGTATATTAACCCCTTATCAGATGTGTCAGTGAATATATTCTCCCACTCAGTGGGCTGTATTTTTATTTTGTTGATCACTTCCTTTGCTGTGCAAAACCTTTTTATTTTTATGTAGTCCCATTTTTTTAAATTTGTTTTCTTTTGTTTCCCTTGCCTGGGAAGATCTATCTAATAAAAATTGCTATGAACAATGTCTAAGATTTTAAAGCCTATGTAAAAATTCCTTCTAGGATTTTTATGGTTTTTGGCCTAACATTTAAGTCTTTGGTCTGTTTTGAATTTATTATTTTCTGTGATCTAGTTTTACTTTTCTACATGTATCTGTCCAATTTTCCCAACACCATTTATTGAATAAACTATCTTTAGCCCATTGTATGTGCTTGCATCCTCTCCCTTCACCTTTTTCAACCAGTTCCCATCCCCTTCCCCTCTTATAGCTGTCAGTTTGCTACATGATTTTATGCCTCTGGTTCTATTTTGCTTGTTAGTTTATTTAATTCATTAGATTCCACTTATAAGTGAGATCATATGGTATGGTCAATGAATTTTTGACAAAGGAAGCAAGAGCATACAATGGAGTAAAGGTAGCCTCTTCTTCAGTAAATGGTGTTGGAAGAACTGGAGTGGTACATGAAGAAAAAAAAAAGAAAGAAAGAAAGTAGGCCACCATCTTATACCACACACCAGAATAAACTCAAAATGGATAAAGGACATAAATATAAGTTCAAAACCATAATCCTGGAAGAAAACATAGGCAGTAAAATTTCAGATATTTCACATAGCATTAATTTTTTCAATATTTCTCTTGAAGCAAGGAGAACAAAGGAAAAAATAAATAAACAGGGGTACATCAAATTGAAATGTTTCTGCACAGCTAAAGAAACCATCATCAACATTAAGGAGGAACCCACTATATTTGGAAAACATATTACCTGATGATATATTGGACAAAGGTTTAATCTCTAAAACATCTTAATCATTTTTAAATGTATACATCATTGGCATTAAGTACATACACATTGTCCATAAGTACCATCACCAGAACTCTTCATTTTCCCAAACTGAAACTCTGTTAATTGTTAAACATGGTTACATTCTCCCCATTTTCTTCTCACTCCAGCTCCTCACAGCCACCATCTACTCCTATCTCTATGAATTTGACTACTCCAACTATCTCATTACAAGTGGAATAATAGAGTATTTGTGTTTTATGTCTGCTTATTTCACTTGGTATAATGTTTTCAAGGTCCATCCATGTCATAGCATGTGTCAGAATTTATTTTTTTAGGCTGAATACAATTTTTTTATTTTAATGATTGCAAAACACTTCCTTTCTATTATTGTATGTTTGGGTATTTCCCCTTTTTTAGCAACTCTAACTAATGGAAATTGTGCACTGTATTTAAATGTATCCAGATTTTTTGAGAACTGAAATAGTTGAAAATTGGGAAAAAACACATCTAGTATCCAAGAAGTTCCATTAAAAACATATACTTTTGCTTTTATCAGAAATATGTATATTTTAAGATAGATATAAGATTTTTGTTTTAGAAATAGAGGAGAGTTGTTCAAATGTGTGGTTTTGTTGTCATGTTTTGACAAGTATTACCACCTCATCTTGATCAATATATTTACTGATCATAAAAGGAGGAAAATGTGCATTTCCTTGATAATATTCAGAATCACTTGTAATCTCTGAGCTCTGGAATTTGCTGAAAGGTGAAATGAAAGATATCTTAACCTGCCAAAACTTGAGTTTAAGCTTTTAAAACTGTTTCTTTTCCAATAATTGTGAAGATTATTAAATTGTAAAACTGGTTTAAAATCTTCTGGCAGGTATTTTATTTCAGACAATAAACTATTAAAACGGTGAGAAAAATATCAGGGAAGTGAAGGGCAAAATTACATATAATAATTTGGTATTTAATTTTTTTCCAATATAAATGAGGTCTCTGATAAGATGATACACCTGGGAACTTTTGGGAATGTTAATATTCTCTTTTTCATACAGAAATCTAACTTTATATTGGAGTTTATTTTATTACCCTGGGTGGTAGAAACATTTCTGCATTCATTATTTATACCTTGCCTACTACAAAAATTGAGGCAATTAAGAGAATATAAAATAATGTAATTTAAGAAATGTGACTATAAATTCTCCACTTGTCTTATATTGTTAAGACACTGAACTTTTTTTTTGAAAAAGGTTAACAGAAACCTTCATGAAGAACATTAACTGATGACTGTTGGGAAACAGTTCAGCAGCTTCTGGGACAGTGTGGCTGTTTCTTGTCTACATAGGATTAGTCAGTTCAGCCCTCTCTTGTGGTTAGGATTTTCTTGGCCTGTACAAGCAATAACCATATGTTCTAGATTTTCTGGGACAGCGCTAATTAAAAGTATTCATTCCTGTTGTTAGAGCCTGTGTCAAACCATGTGTCCTAATATTTTTATGAAAAATGTGGTCAGCTGTTCCATAATTTTTAGTATTCCTCTAATGGACCAGTCCCTTAAGGTATACAGAGGCCTCTGTGTTCTATATTGGGCTAGTTGTCCTACTCATTCTGTGAACATCAACTGACTTTTTTTGTATCTCTGTAGAGTCCAACCTCCCTCTCCAACCATTTCAGAAACCTTCCTTCTCCAATCTCTTACTCAATCTATAGATTGTTACAACCTACCTAGTGTTTGATTGTACATGGTATCATACTGTTTATATTATTGTATTTGGGTTAGACTCATCTTACTTAAATTGTACAATCTGGAGGAAAGGAACATCATCTGAATATCTTTCATAACCTATAACTTCCACAGTACTTCATTCAGTGCTGGGACAAAAAGAAAAAGAAAAAGGAAAGGAAAGGAGAGGAAAGGAGAGGAAAGGAAAGGAAAGGAAAGGAAAGGAAAGGAAAGGAAAGGAAAGGAAAGGAAAGGAAAGGAAAGGAAAGGAAAGGAAAGGAAAGGAAACAAGGAAGGAAGGAAGGAAGGAAGGAAGGAAGGAAGGAAGGAAGGAAGGAAGGAAGGAAAAGATTCATTGAACCTTTTGTCATTCAAGGCAAAAGCCTCTTTGCCTTGTCTCTACCTGCAATAAATATGTTAAACCAACACTACATTCTTTTCAGAATTTGAATGTAGATTTTTTAGCACCATATTTCTATTCTAAGGCATTTGATAATGAATATTTAGGGGAAGAAGTAGAAACCCATTCCTTGGTTTCTCATATGTGCTAAGTACAAAGTAAGTTTTATGACTTTATTATTTTGTCTAAGTCATAGCTAAATATAAAATTTCATATTTTTTAAGGCTTCTATTACTTCTGTCCCCTCCCAAGCCTTGGTGCTCTAATCTCTAAACACTTGCTCCATGAGGTTGCTTACAAGGAAGACAGCATCTAGGTGATTACTGTCAAATCTATATCTCTAACCTGCACTCCTGACTGTGATTCACAAGCAGGCTGATGTTGTAAGACATGGGGTTTGGGTGTGGGAATCAGAGATGCGGGGAGATTTGGGCAACATCAGGAATTAGGGAGCCTTTTCAAAATATTCACAACAGATCAGTTTAAGTAGGTCCGGGTGGCGTTTGGGCATATGTATGTTGAAGGATGCCTGTGATTCTAATTTCAGAGAATCGTAGTTCCAGATCTTGTAGTACCAATTCCTTATGGCACACCTTTAAGGACTCATATCAGTATGTCTCTAACACACTAACTTCTCCTTCCAATCCCTTCATTTCTTAAAGTATTAACACTTTTTTTCCAAGGAGTTGGAATGATTAAGAGAATTTAATTTGCCATATTTATGCATCTAATGTATTAGATTTATAAGTTATTTAAGTACTTGGGGAAGTATTCATTAAGTTATAAATTTGCTCTGCAGGCATTTGAAATGCTTAATAAAAATCTCTTAAATTTATAAATACAGTTTAAAATGTTTAAAGAGATTTAATTATGCAAATTTGTATTGACTGTTTACTTTCTTTAACATGACCTAATCAAATATTAATCAAAGAAAAGTGAGATATTAATTCTTAAATTACATAACAAGATTACTAATTTAAATTCAAGGAAAATAGAATTTTTAATTTTGTAACTTTAAAAAATTAAATATTAATTTGATATTTTAGTAAGTGTAGTTTTCAGGATGTTATGTATAACATAGAAAATATGGTCACCCTGGCTGATGTGGCTCAGTGAACTGAGTGCCAGCCTGTGAACGGAAATGTTGTGGGTTCAATTCCCAGTCAGGGCACATTCCTGGGTTGTGGGCCAGGACCCCAGTTGGGGATGTGTGAAAGGCAACTGATCAATGTATCTCTCACACATTGATGTATCTCTTTCTTTCTCCTTCCCTCCCCCCTCTCTAAAAGTAAATAAATAAAATCTTTAGAAAAAGAAAATATAGTCAATAATATTGTGATAAATATGTATGATGTTGGATAAGTACTAGATTTATTAGGGTGATCACTTCATAAGTAATAAAATGCCTAATCACTATGTTGTACACTTGAAACTAATATAATATAGTATGTCAACTGTAATTAAAAAATAAAATTTATATTTAGAAAAAGCTCTGACTGGGTGGCTCAGTTGGTTAGAGCATTGTTCCATTCACTAAAAATGTTGTGGATTTGATCCCCATTCAGGACACATACCTAAGTTCTGAGCTTGATTCCTGGTTGGAGCACATATGGAAAGTAGCTGATGGATATTTCTTTCTCTTGCCCTCTCTCTCTAGGATCAATAAACATACCACTGGGTTAGGATTTTTAAAAATTAAAAAGAACCCTCTCTGTCCCACTGCTCAATTTCCACGCCGGAGGCAAGTTCTGTGCTGCAGGTGCTGTAATACTGAGGACATAGCTTCTTCAACACATCCAGCACCAGGGAATCAGCAACCTCGGTGGCAGAAGCAGCCACAGCTACCTCAGCTCTTCTCTGAGTCCTTCCCTTCACCCCACTGAGAGTCTCTCCTGAACACAAGGACAACCCTTTCATTCTCCCTCTGGGGATCTTGGGCCTGATAGACAGATGCAGGGAGGACTGAGGACCAGACTGTGGATATTGGCAAATATATGGTCAATGGTGCTCTGGAGAGCCTCTGTAATTACAACTCTCACCTTTTCCTGGGACACATGCTTGAAAGGATCAACAGACATTCAATTTACTCAGATATAATTCCAGATTAATGGAGTTCTGGCAAAGATGATAACACTTGACTTACTAAGACTGGAACAGTTGTCCATCGCATGACAAGAATGATTAAAAAAACTGCAAAACTGCAAAATTTGGATCTTCTGCTCTTCTGCCTTAGAAGTAAGAAAAATAGAGAACTGATATTTAAAGGATGATGGAAGAGTAAGTGGAAGTTACACTAACACCCACCTAGTACTAATCTGGAATTACAACTAAATTGTATAGAAGTCATCCTGAATAACCAACTGAACACTAGCTGGAGAGAAGCCTTATAACCATGGACAGAGAGAAAAAACCACTTCACCACAATGAGACTGGCTCCCATGGCTGACAGCTGAAGTTCAAGAGATATGTCAGTGGCTGGGGGTTCCCCCTGAGAAGTGTGGGGTATAAACCTCAAGCTGAGCTTCATAGCTTATAGCACCAGAATCAAAAGGGAACCCAGATAACACTCAGTTGTGAATAGGAGCAGGGTTTCTGTCTGCCAGGGAGAAACAGCTGGAGACTCAGAGATCATCTTAAAGAACCAAAACACAAAATTTCATATGCAGCTACTAACACAGGGCTCCAGCAGAAGGAGGGCATAGTGGACTAGAAACACTTGAGAAGAGTCTGGGGTTAGTGGCTCTGGGGTGAGAACTGAAGGAATAGTCACAGGATCCCTGTAGTGGATCATTCCCCATACTGCAGAAACCATCTTTCTGAGGCAGAACACTCCCCTCCAAATGGCATTAGCCTGAGGAGAAGCAATAGTTCCACCCACAGGAATTACTCTGTCCCACTATGTGGAGTTTAAGCTGGGGTGCTGATAACAGCTTGAGACTATATCACTGATTAGCTTAACAACTAAGGCGGATCTCTGGGAGCACTATGAGACTTTAGCTGACCTATCCAGAGGCCCAAGCTGATAAAAGCTGGCCTCGGTGGACAGCCTGGTTCTTTTTGCAAACAAGCAGGCCTAGACTCTGGAGCCACATGCTGTGGATTGCTGATAGCTCCAAAGAGATTGACTGGAGTCAGTCATAAGCAGCATCTGACAAAGGCCTATACCAGAGTCTTTGCAGATGTATCTAATATATAGAAACAAATACAAAGAAGCAGCCAAAATGGGAAGACAAAGAAATGTACCCCAAATGAAAGAACAATATAATTCTTCAGAAGAGCTACATGAAATGGAGACAATTTACCACATAGAGAGTTTAGGGTTTTGATTATAATGATACTCAACAGCATGAAAAAAAGACATAGAAAAACATAAGAAAGGATTAGTCAGAAATAAAGAATGCAATATCTAAAATAAAAAATACACTGGAAGGAATAAACAGTAGTTTAGATGAAGCAGAGGTACAACATTTGCTAATCAATAAATGTGATTCACCACATAAACAAAATTAAGGATAAAAATGATCATATCAATAGATGTACAAAAAGCATTTGATAAAATCCAGCACCCATTTCTGATAAAAACTCTCAGCACAGTGGGGTTAGGGGGGACATACCTAACATTATAAAGGCCATATATGACAAACCCACTGTCAGCATCATATTCAGTTGGCAAAAACTACAAGTATTCCCTCTAAGAACAAAAACAAGACAAGGATAACAGCTTTCACCTCTCTTATTTGATGTAGTTAGTACTGGAAGTCCTAGCCACAGCAATCAGGCAAAAAGAAGAAATAAAAGGCATCCAAGTTAGGTAGAAAAGAAAGCAGTAAAACTGTCATTATTTGCAGATGATGTGATACTGTACAGGAAGACCACTGAAAGTTCCAACATGAAACTACTATAACTGATAAATGAATCCAGCAAAGTAGCAGGATACAAAATTAATATCCAGAAATAAGTTGCATTTTTATATGTCAATATAAACTAACAAGAAGGGGAAATTAAAAAAATAACCCCATTCACAATTGCTACAAAAAGAACAAAATACCCAGGAATAAACCAAACCAAGGATGTGAAAGACCTGTCCTAAGAAATCTGTAAGACACCGAAGAAAAAAAAATTGAAGAAGATACAAACAAGTGGAAGCACATACCAAGTTCATGGATAGAAAGAATTAACATCATTGAAATGTCAGTTAATGAGTGGATCAGAAAAGTATGGTACATTTACACAATGAAATACTATGCAGCAGGAAGAAAGAAGGAGCTCCTACCCTTTGCATGGATGTAACTCGAGAGCATTATGGTAAATGAAGTAAGCTAGGCAGTGAAAGACAAATACCATATGAGCTTACCTATAAGTGGAACCTAATCAACAAAGCAAACAAGCAAGTAAAATATAACCAGAGATCTTGAAATAACAAACAAACTGACAGTAACCAGAGGGGAGGTGGGTGGGGATAATGGGTGATGGGGGGAGGGGGATGGGTTGTCAAGGAACATGTATATAGGACACATGGACAAAGACAAAGTGGGGTAAGATACAGGGTGGAAGGTGGGATGGCTGGAGTGGGGGGAGTGGTAGAGGAAAAATGGAGACAAATGTACTTGAACATCAATTTTTAAAAAAGTCCACGCCATCCAAACCAATCTAGAGATTCAACAGAATTCCTATCAAGATTCCAACGGTATATTTCACCAAACTAGAACAAATATTTCCAAAATTTTTGTGGGACCACAAAAGATCCTACATAATAACAGTGATCCTGAGAAAGAAGAACAAAGTTGCAGGAACCACACCTCCTAATATCAAACTACACTATAAGACCATAGTAATCAAAACAGCATGGTACTATCATAAAAACAAACACATACATCAACAGAACAGAATAGAGAGCCCAGAAATAAACCCACACCTTTATGGTCAGTTAATATTTGGCTGAGGAAGCAAGCACATAAAATAGGCTAAAAAAGTTTATTCAGTAAATGATGTTAGGAAAATTAGACAGATATGTGCAGACAAATGAAACTAGACCATCTTCCTATACCACACATAAATACATTAAAAATGAATGAAAGACTTAAATGTTAGATCCCCAAACCATAAAAATCCTAGAAGAAAACATAGGCAGCAAAATCTCAGACACTGTTCACAGCAATATTTTCTCAGATATATCTTCCCAGGCAAGGGAAACAAAGAAAAAAAATAAACAAATGGGGCTACATTAAAATAAAAAGTTTATGCACAGCAAAGAAAGTGATCAACAAAATAAAGAGACAATCACTGAATGGGAGACATAGTCACCAATATATCTGATAAGAGGTTAATATCCAAAATTTATAACCAACTTATGAAACTCAACACCAAAAGAACCCCAAACAACCCAATTAAAAATTGAGCAAAGGACCCGAATAGACGCTTCTCCAAGGAGGTCTTACAGACAGCCAATTGACATATGAAAAGATGCTCAATTTCACTAATCATCAGAGAAATGCAAATTAAAACCGTGGTAAGATACTATCTCACACCTGTCAGAATGGCTGTCATCAATAAATTAACAAACAACAAATGCTGGCAAGAATGCGGAGGCACGGGAACCCTTTTGCACTGTTGGTGGGAGTGCAGATTGGTGTAGTCAACTGTGGAAAGCAGTATGGAGATATTTCAAAAGGCATCTGCCTTTTGACTAAGTGATCCCACTTCTAGGAATATGTCTGAAAGAACCAAAAAACAATAATTCAAAAGAACATAAGCACCACTATATTCATTTTAGCATTGTTTGCAATCACTGAAATATGGAAGCAGCTCATGTGTCCACCAATAGATGAATGAATTAAACAACTATGGGACATTTGCAAAATGGAATACTACTCAGCCATAAAAAAGAAAAAATTTGCAACACTATGGATGAACCTGGAGAACATAATGCTAAGTGAAATAAGCCAGTTAGAGAAAGACAAATACCATATGATTTACCTCGTATGTGGAATCTAATGAACAAACTGATCTAACAAGGAAAATGGGGCAGATTCATAGATGGAGAACAGGATGACAGCTGGGGGAAGGTTTAGGGTGTGGAAGGACTGAGCAAAAAGGAAAGAGGACTGTGGAGATAGACTATAGTGTGGTGATTGCTGGGGGAAGGGGCTATAAGGTCACTAAATGGTATTAGAAAAAGTGATAATAAAGATTAAAATTTTTTAATTCAAAAAAATTTTTAATGAAATAATGTGCTTTTTTGTACTCCTCAATATTTCTATTTAAGACATAAAAACAAACAAATAAAGCTCTTGACAATAGCAAAAGACAGAACTTAACTATGTTTAAATATATTGGGTGGGCCAAGAAATTCATTTAGTTTTTTTCCATATGATGGCTCTAGTAGTGCTTCATTGTCTCTAACTTCATACATAACAATTTAGTTACAATTTAATTGTATTGTGACAGCTCTCATATCAACGTGCATTTAAAAGAATTATTAAAATAGGTGAATTTTTGTGCAGCCATTTTAATGTTTAAGATGGAAGAAAATATGCAACCTTTCCTGTATATTTATGTTTATTATTTCAAGAAACATAAAAACATAATGGAAATGCAAAAATAGATTTGTGCATTTTATGTTGAAGGTGCTATGACTGATCAAATGCATCAAAAGTGGTTTTCTCCCTCCTCCCCTGTTTTCTGTCAGTCTGCTCCTTATTTCCATCCCTCTGGCCCTATTTTGCTTGTTTTTTGTTGTCGTTGTTGTTGTTCATAGGGGAGAGGAAGAAGCATAAGGTGGAAAGAAGGGGAAGGGACTAGTCAAGGAACATGTATGAATGATCCATGGACATGGAAAACTGAGTCGGAATTAACTGTGGGAGCAGGGGATATGCTGGGCAGAGGAGAGCAAAGGAAGAAATATTGGGACAACTGTAATAGAACAACAATAAAATATTAAATAAAAAAAGTAATTTGCTAAGTTTCTTGGTACTACTGTCATTTGGCCAAATAATTGTTTTCTGTGGGGCTATCTTAGGTACTGGAAGATGTTTAGTGCAACCCTGGCCTGTACCCAGTGGAAGCCAATAGCGAGAGATAACTGACATACTGAAGATATCCAAATAAATAAAGTTACTGGTGAAAATGAAAAACGTGTCATTTATTTTATAGAAAAAACTAAAAGGATTTTTTTGCTAACCCGATAGATAACATATAAATACCTAAATTCCTTTGCCTCTTATAGTCCTAAAATTTCTGGAATATAAATGGTGCACAACAGTCTTCTTAATCTAAGGAAGAGAATTATTAGATTTTTAAAATTCCTGTTAAATACAAAGCTCCTTTAACCATCAGGCATGGAATATGGAATATGTTCATATGAGGTCTGTGCATAAAGTATCCATCCATGTGCTATGAAAACTAGAAACATTTATTGAAGATAGGACATACAAGAAACATTATACATAGGACAATGGTGACTCAGTCCCCTTCAAAGTAGGTACCTGGGGATATCACACAGTTCTCCCAGCATCTCTTCCACTGTTCAAAACACTGCAAAATCCTTTGTTGGAATCGCCATCAGCTGCCCAGTTGTATTTTCTTGAATCTCATTGACAGTCTGAAATCTCTTTCTTTTCAAAGGTGATTTTAGTTTTGGGGAAAGCCTGAAGTCTCAGGATGCAAAATCTGGGCTGTAGTGGGACTGAGACACCTGGGTGATTTGATGTTTCACCAAAAAACTCTTCAGGCCTTCCATAATGTGGATCACTTTCAACAGAATCTTCACCATCTTTGAAGCATTTGTGCCACACTTTTATTTGCACTGCACTCATTGCATCATTCCCCAAAACCTTCTGAATTATCCAAATAGTTTTCATGGAGGAATGTTCGAGTTTAATGCAAAATTTGATGCAGATTTATTGCTTTACTTGCTCAGTCATTTTGTATGCAATGACCAAACAGTACACATGCTCACTCAATGGTGTCTACCATAACCACTGACTAGCACAGTAAAGTCATCATTGTTCATGCCTGTGCATTCCATTCTCCTTGGCTGCCAGGTTGCATCGGTGCTGAGCAAACCATTTTTGTTATATTAACAATGGCTGGACTTTTTCTGAACAGTTTTTGTATTACAAAATGGAATTGCTCATTTAATTTTTTAAATGATCTGTGTAAATCCATGCCTATCACTAAATAAATTACAAAAACTCTTCTATAGCTAGAAAAAAGTCTCAGATCTGTCATCTCTTCTCTCCCTGCCTCAGTATGATACTCTTTTTTCATTTTCAGTCAGTGCACATCTGCTCATATAAAACTGCAAACTTAGCCACTACTATGGTGCAGGCACACTGCACTTCATTAACTGTCTGGCCAGACTCATGAACTTCTTTTATGCACTTGATCTCCTCATACCACAGTGATTGCACAGTAGCAAATAGCCTATACATGATAATCTCACACCATACATGGCTACATACTTATTGCTTTGGACACTTCTTGATATCCATATTTTTGTTAAGAAAAAAGTTCCTATGATACTCTCTTCTGGATTAGTTTAATAGAAGAGTACCCTGTGATTGTAGGCAAATTGTAAAATACACAACAAACAAATAAAAATTACCATATACTAGTACTGATCTACATGAATTAATGTGTAACAGGGCTTCCTTGCTACTGTAAAACTGAAATAAAATTTAGAAAAAAATGGATGTTTGGATGTTAAAGCTAATATGAGAATGCATCTCTTTTATCACCCTAGAGGTAAAACTTTTATTTTATTTCATTAACTTCCTTTATCTTTTGGTTCACCTTATAAGCATATGTTTTACATTTAAAACTATAAAATAAATTGTCCTAATAAAGGCCATTATTTTCTTGCTGTATTCATTAGAATTTTATAAAAATTTAATTTTTAGAAAAAATTCCCTACTTTAAAAAATAGGTTGAAAAGCCACTAATTTCCATTAAGCTTACAGCATTCTAGTTTTCTGTTAGAATTACAGTATTCTCCCTTTTTGTTTTATGCAACACTCCTCCAGCAACAAATAAAATTTCTTGAAGATTTCATAATATTTCTTCCTTCTTCAATCTATAAAGGCTCCTTGTGTAATCTAAGCTAAATTCAACATTTTGGACTTGGCATTCTAGGCAGAAATAATCTGACTTGAATTGGCTATCCAAATATATTTTCATTGGTTGCCCCCACAGATCCTCTAGTCTGGGAAAGATAGCCATGATGCTCTGCCCTCATTTTCTCATCTCCTGCCTTTGACAGGTTTTGCTAAATCCCTGCATTGAGCCACCACCAATCTATTCAGGTTAACCTGTGAAATGAAGCCCGTATGCTATTGGCTCTTTCTAAATGTGGTATGTTTTGCAACTTGGTCATTCTATCCTTAAATCTGAAAGCTTTTCCATCTCTCCCTTTCAACTGCCCTAACTCCTCCTTTGTCTTCACAGTCTACACACCCACAGGCTCTTTATTAACTTCCTGAGTTCATTATGATCACTTCTTTTCACAGTTTATAATTTAATTTTGCCTAATCATTTTCTTTGCTCTACAGTCTTCCCACCAGCATAATGGACTTCTGTATTTCTTCACAAGCTTGTGATGACTGTAAGGATCTATTCTTGAAGGGTGGAAAGAGTTCTTACTGCAATAACATGTCCATAATTAAGTCTCAGTCCTGTCTGTCATTCAGTGAATCTGAAATTTTTCCAAATCAATTAAACTTCCATAGTTTAACTTATCCTTTTGTAAAATGGAAATAATAATATCTGTTGTATTTTATAAAAGAATTCTCATACATGGAATGGTCTGCTGCTTGTTTGGCTAACTACCCTACTAGAATCATCATGAATGAAAAACTGGTCATTGAGTCATTCCAGTTCAGAAACCTGATCTTATTAACACACTTTGAGTTGATAGGCTGTAGGAATCTGACTCAGCCAGAGCTCCAGTGGTGCAATTGGTTAGTGTGCGGTACTTATAAGAATGTGACTCAAGATACTAATGATTCTCTTTGCTCCTCTTTTCATTTTCTTCATAGATAATCCAAGGCTTCAGATGTGTTTTATACACCAATAACCTGCAAATGTCCAGGAAAATCCAGATTTCCCTATTAAACTTCATTGCCATACATCAAAATATTCCCTGAGAGATCTCACATGCTTCTCAAACTTAACATATTCAAACTAAACTCTTGTTTACCTCATAACACCTACATTCACACTCAGAGCCACATTTAATTGATTTCTCCTTCACCTGTGCTCATTTTAGTGACTGGATGGCAACTCTTCAACCCAATTGCTCAGGCTGAAATCCTGAAACTGCCCCTATATCTGATTAATCACCAAGTCCTAGTAATCCTGTTTTCTATACATATAATTTTGTCCCCTTCTATCTATACTCTTATTCAAGTTATTATCCCCTGACTGGACTGTTGCAAAATTCTTCTACCTGGTCTTTCCACTGTTAATTTAATGCCTCCCTCCAATTAATTCTTTATGTAGCAACCAGAAGGATTTTTTAAAAGCACAATGTCATTATGTGTAATTTTATCTTTATATTTTATACTCAAAATAAATCCTAACTGACTGTAAGGCTCTTTGTGATCTGGTCTCTGCTACCCTTCCAGGCTCATTTCATGTGTTCTTTCTCTCCCTTGATCTCTTCCCATTCTGCATTGGCCTTTCATATCCTCAAACACCCCTGAGCTCTTTACCACCTTCTGTCTGTCAGCTTTCCCTGCATTCCACTGTCTGGTTAATTCCTAGCTCCACTTACAGTGTCAGAAAAGCCATTTCAAATCCTCCAGTCTAATGTAGCACTCAGCACAAAATGTTTTTATCACATGATACCTTGTTTGTCAGTCTCCCCTCTGGATATAATGCAGGGCCAGGAACTACCTACTATTAAATCACCACTCTCTGGTGCCTGCCATATACTAGGGGCTCAAGAAATATTTAAAGAATATTTCTGAGGACCTGACTGGATTGATACACATTTATTCACTTTCTAGTGATTTGTATCTAAGTTATTTATTTTCCTGATATCTGAAAAACTAATAAAAGGGGAAATACTGGCTTGATAAGCAGGGACAATTAAAACCTAGGTATTTATAAAGTGTCAGAAAAAACTTTGTTGCATGAATTTTACATATTTTTTCTCATGTTAGCACCCCTCTTAATTGAATTGTACTGGATGAACATTCCAATTTTTTTTTCCCACTCCAGTTCCTCTGCCCTTCTAATAAGTCCTCGTGATTACAAACAACTGTGTTGCTTCAGACAGTCATATTACAATACTATTGATTGGGTAATAGAATTAGTCTACTACAAATAATAGCAATTATAACCATAAACATTTATATCATACTTTATGATTTTCTAAGTGATTTTATTGTACATTATCTCCTTTAATCTTGGAGTCTGGAACTGAAGATGCATCCTACTATGTTGATTCATTTGGATGGTTCCTAAAGCTTTGTCTGTAGCACCTTATATTCAATTCATCCCTGCAGGAAAGACTAGTCCTCTTGAGGGCAGATATTCTGCTTTTTTATGTAGATTTTTGGTAATTCCATCTCAATACAATGACTTTTTTCTTAACCTATTCTCAATTTCTGGAGATTTAGCTTACTAACTATTTTTGAATTCCTTCTGGAACTGTTGGGACAGGTAAATGAGATAGTAGTAAAAACTAATATTGAGTTTATGTCTATGCCAGACAACATCCTAAGTGCTTTACACATACTAATTTATTCAGTCTTCATAACTGCCCCCAAGTTATGGGAAGTAAGTAGCACTTCCATACCCATTTATAAAGGGAGATCTGAGCCACGAAAAGTTAAGTAATTTGTCTTCTTGCTAAAAAGTTGGGAATTTGGGATATGAACCCAGCAGACTGATCCCAGAGTTCAGGCTTTTAGGCAGCATATATATGAATGTTTATTCTTTAAAAGTATTTATTCTTTAATCCATTCATCAAAATTTTAAGGGGCCTTGGCTGGCATAGCTCAGTGGATTGAGCGCAGGCCTGCAAACCAAAGGATCTCAGTTTGATTCCCAGTCAGGGCACATGCCTGGGTTGCAGGCCCGTTCCCAGCAGGGGATATACCAGAGGCAACCACACATTGGTATTTCTCTCCCTCTCTCTTCTTCTCTTTCCCTCTCTCTAAAAATGAATAAATAAAATCTTTTAAAAAGAAGAGAAGAAACCTTTTAAGAAAAGCTCACTATGTGTCGAACATCAAGCTCAGGGCAGAAATATAGCTTACACTGTAGTGGGGAATATGGATTTGGACAAATGATTGTAGGTTTGATGTATATTATGAAAATAGAGAAATATTGGACTGTGGGAGCACAGAGCTGAGGACCTAATCTAATCTGGGAGTCAAAGAAGACCTCCTAGAGGAAAGGATGTTTAGCCTCAGATGTTTTCTGAGGCACTAAGGCTCTGTGTACAGAGAGTAAACAAAAAGGAAGATGGGAGATCAACAGTGGGGCACAGCCTCCCAAGAATGCTTGAGAAACTAAAAATGTCAATACAGCCCTGGCCAAATAGCTCAGCTGGTTGGAGCATTATCCTATATACCAATTGTGTAGGTTTTATCTGTGTTTGGTACATGTACAGGAAACAACCAATGTTTCTCTTTCTTCCTCTCTCTCTCAAAAATCAATAAATCCTCCAGTGAGGATTATTTTTTAAAAGTCAATATGTCTGGAGTTTTAGAACAGGGAGGCAAGTGGACTGAGATGATGCTGGAGAACTAAGCACTGGTTCCCATCACAAAGTACCTAAGATGCCATACTAAGGATTTGGTATTTTATTCTAAGGACTTTGGGAAATCATTGAAAAGATTTGAAGAAGTACAAAGTTTTTAAAAGATGGCTTCAGTTGCAGTGAGGAGAAGGCAAAGTTCAATTGGGAGGCTGCTAAAGTCTTCTAGGAAAGAGACTGGTGGTATGGACAAGATGGGGCAGTGGGTATATAAGAAAGTGGATGGGTTCAAACGTGTCTGGGAGGCACAAAGAATAGGACTTAGTGACTGATGGGATGTGGAGGATGAAAGGAAAGGAGAAATGAAGTTTTCTGACTTGAGCAAGGTTTTGATAATGGAAATAGAAATGGATAATAGAAAGGGTAAAGGGATTGACAGGATAAAGGACTAAATTTCAGAGGTGTTCAAACAGAGGTGGCTATGTCCAGCAGGGAGCTGAATTATAAGGGTCTGAAGTCCAGAAGCAATAATGAGCTCTGGAATTTATTTAATTCTAAGATGGGACATTTTTTATATTTACTATTTTCAAAATTAGAATGTGCCTTTAGAAACTGTATATTAAAAATGTTTTAATGGTGAACCATAATTGATGGTATCTTAAAAAGGAGGATATTATATAAAATAAGAAGAATCTGTAAAACCATAATTAATTGTACTTAATGGTATTTTGAGAAATTGGAGGAAAAAATACGCTTTTAAAACATCCCTTTTACTTTGAAGAGCAATTATATTTAGTGAAACTAAAATTCAGCACTGGCACTGAATTTTAATGCAAATGCCAAACTAGTAAAGTCCAAATTAATGAAGCTCTACCATAATTGTTAGTAGGCTTGAAGTCTTTGTTTCTTTTAAGTCCAAATCATTCCTTCCTACAATTCTACCTCCAACACAATTTTTTCTACACCAACTTGTGTAGAAAAATTTGAAAATAGTAAATATAAAAAATGTCCCATCTTAGAATTAAATAAATTCCAGAGCTCATTATTGCTCTGGACTTCAGACCCTTTAACTTTTAACTTGATCAGTGGTCTCTGTCTCCATATTATGAAGGTGTGATTTGTCAACGTTGGATAGAATATTGTACCTTTGAATTACAGGAACTTAGACGAATAAGGGTTTAGTGTGATGTGCTTACCTTTTCTTTGAGTATGAAATGCCCAGTCTTTTCATGTACTTGTGGCAGTGTTTCATTTATCAATCACCCCTCTTATTAGCAATCTAAGTGGGAGAAGAGTTAAAGAAAGAGTATGCTTAGTTTAAAATAAGAAAAGGACTGTCCTGACTGATGTGGTTAGTTGGCTGGGTGTTGTCCCAAAGTGAAAGGTTGACAGTTTGATCCTGGTCAGGGCACATGCCTTTGATGCAGGGCACATGCAAAAGGCAACTGATCAACGTTTCTCTCTCACATTGATGTTCCTTTCCCTCTCTTTCCATCACTCTACCAATAAACAAACTAAAATTAAAATTAAAAAGTAAAAGAAGAAAAAGACTAACAGACATCACTTTCTCAAATCAGGTATTATTTGTTTTTACTAAGGCATTTTGGGCCAATATGTTATTTCTGTGTAACAAAAGAGTTAATTGGAGAGATCCACAGGATCCTAGAATGCACAAACCCACCAACCTTGGAATAAGCACCAGAAGGTCCCAGCTTGCTTGTGAGTAGGGGAGGAAGTGACTGAAAGTCTGCCTGAGCAAGCTGCATTGTTCCCTCTCTGATGGCACCACTCTACATATAGCTCCACAAAGCAGTGATGTGCATTGTTCTGCCTTGGTGAATACCTAAGGCTCTACCCCTTACTATTTAACTTGCTTGCCCAGACCAAAAAATGGCCCAAATGAAAGAACAGATCAAAGCTCCAGAAAAAAATACAACTAAGTGATAAAGAAATAGTCAATCTATCAGATACAGAGTTCAAAATACTGCTAATCAGGATGTTCACAGAAATGGTTGAATATGGTTGTAAAAAAAAAAAGGCAAAGGTGAAGGCTATGAAAAGTGAAATAAAGGAAAATTTACAGGGAACCAACAGTGATGGGAAGGAAACTGGAATTCAAATCAATAGTTTGGACCAGAAGGAAGATATAAATATTCAACCAGAACAGAATGAAGAAAAAAGAATTCAAAAAAATGAGAAGAGGCTTAGGAATCTTTGGGACAACTTTCAGTGTTCTGACATCTGAGTCATAGGGGCACCAAAAGTAGAAGAGGAAGACCAAGTAATTGAAAATTTATTTGAACAAATAATGAAGAACTTCCCCAATCTGGCAAAGGAAATAGACTTGCAGGAAATCCAGGAAGCTCAGAGAGTCCCAAAGAAGTTGGATCCAAGGAAACACACATGAAGGCACATCATAAATACATTACCCAAGATTAAAGATAAGGGGAGAATCTTAAAAGCAGCAAGAGAAAAGGAGGCAGTTACCTGCAGAGGGGTTCCCATAAGACTATCAGCTCTATTTCTCAAAAGAAACTTTACAGGTAAGAAGGGGCGGGAGAGACTTCCACCAAGATGGAGGCGTAGGTGGATGTGCCGTGCCTTCTCACACAACCAAGATTAGAGAAAACTAAATATTAGCAACAGAAAACACAGCCAGAACACGGAAAATTGAACTTTTCGGAAGTCCGTTAACAACAAATTCTTCAGCCTGACCGGTAAGGGGTGAAACCAGCGGCTGGCGGAGCAGGGTTGCACAGGAGGACTTGGCCAGACACACTCAGGCCGGTGGAATCCAGGCGCAGGGTCAGACCTAGTGAGCGACCCAGCGAGCAACCAGGCGAGCGACTGCGGGGGAGACAGCTGGGCCCGGGGCTGCGTGTTGACTGAGGTCGCGCATTTGTGCGAGGGTGGACAGGCGAGGGAGTGGGCGGTTGGACCAGGCTGGCAGGTCCCCACGGCAAGCGGCAGTGGAGGGCACCGCCATTTCCCTGCTCTGACCCCACCTCCACATACAGCGTCATAACCCAGCGACTCTGAGTGGCCCGGCCCAGGTGAACCACCTAAGGCACTGCTCCTCCGCACCCAGCTGTGAGAAGCAGCAGAGGGGGTCGCCATTTCCCCGCTCTGGCCACGCCCCCACATACAGCGCCACAACCCAGCGACCTGGGAATCCAAGGCGCAGCTTCTTAAAGGGCCCGAACAGACCAAGAATGGTGCAGGAGGATCTCAGAGCCCCAGAGCCAATAAATCTAAGCGATGAAGAAATAGCAAAACTCACAGACGCACAGTTTAAAACATTGGTGATCAGGATCCTCACAGAACTGGTTGATTATACCAACAAATTAGACAAATATATGAAGGTGAAACTAATTGAAATGAATGGAATTGCACAGGACACCAATAGCAATGAAAAGGAAACTGGGACTCAAATCAATGGAGTGGACCAGAAGAAAGCAAATAATGGCCAAACAGAAAAGAGTCAAGAAGCAAGAATTCAAAGAAATGAGGAGAGTCTTAGGAACCTCCAGGACATCTTTAAACACTCCAACATCCGAATTATAGGGGTACCAGAAGGAGGAAAGGCACAGCCACCAGTGGAAAACTTATTTGAACAAATAATAAAGGAGAATTTCCCCAATCTGGCAAAGGAAATAGACTTCCAGGAAATCCAGGAAGCTCAGAGAGTCCCAAAGAAGTTGGACCCACGAAGGAGCACACCAAGGCACATCATAATTACATTAGCCAAGATTAAAATGAAGGAGAGAATCCTAGAAGCAGCAAGAGCTAAGGGGACAGTCACCTACAAAGGAGTCCCCATCAGACTGTCAGCAGATTTCTCAAAAGAGACCTTACAGGCAAGAAGGGGCTGGAAAGAGGTATTCCAAGTCATGAAATCTAAAGACCTACAACCAAGATTGCTCTATCCAGCAAAACTTTCATTTAAAATGGAAGGACAGATAAAGTGCTTCTCAGATAAGATCAAATTCAAGGAGTTCATCATCACCAAGCCCTTATATGAAATGTTAAAGGGACTTATCTAAGAAAAAGAAGTTAAAGAAACATGAACAGTGAAAGGACAACAAACTCACAGTTATTAACAACCACACCTAAAACGAAAGCAAACTGAAAGGACAGCTAGATCAGGAGTGGAAACATAGAAATGAAGATCTCAAGGAGGGTTAGCAACAGGGGAGTGGGAGGAGGAGAAGGGGGGAGAAGGTACAGAAAATAAGTAGCATAGACAGTAGATAGAAAACAGATGGGGGGGCAAGAATAGCATGGGAAATATAGAATCTAAAGAACTTGAGACACATGGTCATAAACTAAAGGGGGGTGATGGTGGGGATGGGGGTTAGGGTGGAGGGGAATAAAGGGGGAATAGAACAACTGTAACAGCATAATCAATAAAAAAAATTTAAAAAAAAGGGGGCGGGAAAGAAGTATTTCAAGTCATGAAAGGAAAGGAACTACGTTCAAGATTACTCTATAGAGCACAGGTAGTAAACACAAGGCCCATGGGCCAAATCCATCTCTCCACCTTGTTTTATATGGCCCAGAACCTTGTTTCTACCCAGGGGCAGCACTAAGCTCCTTGCCCCTAGTTAAGGAGTAGTTACATTTATACAGTCCTAAAATTACATTCAGCCCTTTGAAGGCAACTGCAAGGCTTATGTGGTCCCCAGTGAAAATGAGTTTGACACCCCTGCTATAGAACAAAGCAATAATTTAGGATGGAAGGGCAGATAAAGTGCTTCCGAGATCACATAAAGTTAAAGGAGTGCATCATCACCAAGCCCGCATTAAATGAAATGTCAAAAAGACTTATTTAGGAAAAAAGAGAACAAAACCATGAATAGTCAAATGACAACAAACACAACTATCAACAACCAATTCTAAAAAACAAAAACAAACTAAACAAACAAGTAGAACAGGAACAGAATCACAGAAATAGAGATCACATGGAGGGTTATCAGCAAAGAAGGGGAGCGGGGAAATGGGGGAAAAGGTACAGGGAGTAAGAAACCTAAATGGTAGGTACAAATAAACAGGGTGTATTGTGACCCTTCAAGGCCAAGAAGGTCCATGGTATTTGTGCAGACAGATAATATTCATGGAGCTGTTGGGATGTCCAATGTGGCTTTTTTCATGGGTGGGGTGAGCCACACATGCTGCAAGATGTGTGTCTATCTGTATGTCCCTGTGTTCCACATGTCATAGCCCTTGCTCCCCAGCATGGCACCCATGGTGGTACCTGTCTCTTTGTGCGTGTCTCATCATTGTTACAGCCAGAAAGGAGTCCCTACCTGTTTAATTACTAAAGGGGAGCAAAGCCAGCAAGATGCCAGAATATTACATACTTCTGTGCATGTGAACCCACTCATGTTATGGGAACAGTTTATTGGACCCAGTCTCAAGGCTATGAGAACACTACTTATCAGGCTCCTCCAAGGCTATGGGAACACTGTTTTCCTTAGTTATACAGACACCTGGCTGAGGAAGTCAGACTGCCTCCACTTACCCTACACAGGGGCAAGTTAGGAATAGTATAAGAAATGAGAAAGCCAAAGAACATATGTACAACCCATGGACATGAACTAACGTGGGGGAATGTTGGTGGGGTGGGTGCAGGATGGAGGGGGATAAAGAGGGAAAAATGGGACAACTGTAATACCATAATCAATAAAATATATTTTAAAATAATAAATAAAAAGTAAAAAACTTAAAAAATTATATACAAACAGTTGGATTTATCCCATATATGCAAGCTTGTTCAACATTTGAAAATCAATGTAGTCCAACACATCAATAGTCCAAGGAAGAAAAATCACATGTTGATTCTCGCAAGATAGCAGAGGAGGGAGTGGAAGACACACTAATCAATCTCCTCCCAGGACCAATCTGGAATACAACTAAATTGTGGAGAAATTATCCAGAACAAACAATACTAGTGAGAGAGAAGTCTTATAACCTTGGACAGACAGAAGAACCAGCTTTAGTACAACCTGTCTGGTAAGGAGTATGGTGGAGACTCAGAGGGCTGACTGGGTGCCCACAGGTGGCAGCACCAAAGGGATAACTAAGTGGCAGGTTGGATCCCCCTAAGAAGAATAGGATCTAAACCCTAAACTTGGATCCCCAGCCTAGAACACCATAGCCCAAAAAGTACACAGTTAACAACCACTGGCAAAAGTGGCAGTGTTGTTCTCTGCCAGAGACGGATGACTGGAGATGCAAAGAGTCATCTCTTTGTGCATTTAAAGGGCCAATGCACAAATTTTGATTTGTTGTCACTTACCTGGGGTTCCAGCAAAAGCAGAAGCAGAGTGTGCTGGAGATGTGAGGAGAGACTGTGGATGGAAGTCTTGGGGAGAGAACAGAGAGAGTAGCTGCAGGGAACCCAGTGCAGAGTCACCCCCCAAATGATGGGAGACATTGTGTTGGGAACCTTGCCCCAGGTCTCGAGCACCTGGCCTTTAGCTAAAAACATTGCGGTTGGCCGCAAGGCACAGTCCGTTGATTATCGGAACCTGTAATCAACAAGGACTTTCCAAATAACCTCTGGCTAGCGCCTGTGTGCATGCGCTCCACAAGTCAATCGGCTACAGGCACATGAGGTGTGCATGTGCTCCACAAGCCAATCAGCTACAGGCACAGGAGGTGTCCACAAGTACAAGTTGCACCCAAGTAACGAATAAGTGGGCCCTCCTTTGTCTCAAGCTAGCCAATAGCAAGCAACCTAATCTCCTTTCTCTCCCTCCTCTCCTATATATATACTCCGTTCGGAAAAATAAAGTTTGCAGCTTGATCAGAATCTTTTGTCTTGCTGCCATTCTTCGCGCCTCTTGTCCCCCCAACCCATTTGTTCTAGGTAGGTGGTTGAGCTCCAGTTGACTGCTTTGCCGGCCAGAGCACCATTGTGCTCAGGCAGACCACTCCACTCCAAGCAGCAGCAGCCTGAAGAGAAACAACAGCTCCACCCCTAAAAAAGACTCTGCCCCAGCTCTGTGGGGCTTAAGCCTTACTGCTGAGTGAAGAGTGACTACACTAATAACTAAAGGAGACAGCCACAGACATACATTTCTGGCAAAGGGAGAGCAGAGTGGACAAGAGATGCTTAAGGAGACACTGGGGATAGAGAACTGAGAGAGTGGCCACTGGGATCCTGGTGCTGAATTGTCACCCATACAGCAACAGCCATCCTGCTAAGGCAGAACATTACTCTCTGGGCAGCAGCAGCCTGAGAGGAAAAATTAGCCCCAACCGCAGGAAGAATTCTGCCTAGCCCTATGGGGCTTAAGCCTGACTGATGAGTGAAAAGTGACTAATTAACAACTGAAGGAGACAACTATACAGAACAGATCTCTAGCAGTCTCAGAGCAGACTGACTAAGGACAGACTGGTCAAAATCTGACACCACCAGAGAAAGATCTAGAAAGGAAAAAAACAGTGGTAAATACAAGAGGGTACCAAGACAAAATCCACTGTGCTCTTCTTCATGATTAGTGATATTTTCTTTCCTGCATAGCTTTGTAACATTCATTTCTTGTCCAGCAAGTTTGTGCATATTAAGTCACTAGAATTTATACTATAGTTTATTTCTTTCCTTTCTTATAATAGCCTTAATCTCTTTACATCCATATTACTGCTGGTTCATTTGCCATTGATACTGAGATTGCAGGGGGAGATATTTTTGTGGATGTGTGTTTGTTCCCTGGGCTTTATGTTCTTCTTTTGGAAGCACTTGCACAACAGCATACAAGACAAGGTGGGCAGGGTGACCCTCAGTCAACCAGCTGGTGAGAAGGACCCATCAAAGAAAGATCTAACAAAAACCAAACCCCAAATACATCCAGAGAGCCAATATAAATGGCATCTCAAGAGCTCCAAATTCAGGTGATCAAGGAGATTGCACCACTGAATCTCAAGTTTTTCTACCATAGAAGTTCATACCACAAGCTTGGGGAGTCCAAACAGATCAGTTTAAGAAGTAGAGGCTAACAGGAAGAGTCACACAAACAATGGGAAGACAAAGAAAAAAAACCCAAATGAAAGAAAAGGAGGAAGCCTCAGAAAGAATACTAAATGAATTATAGGCAAGTCAACTATTGGACACTTAGTTCAAAGAAATGGTTATAAAGATTCAATGAGTTCACTGAGAGTTGACAAAAACTATAGGAAAACTGTGATGAACTCACTGCAAACTACATCAGTCAAAAAGGAAATAGAAATTACCAACAAGGGCCAAGAGGAAATGAAGAATACAATTTCTGAACTGAAGAATACAGTAGTAGGACTCAAAAGCAGGCCAGATGAAACAGAGGATTGAATCAGTGAACTGGATGACAAGGTAGAAAAAAATTCCCAGAAAGAGCAAGAAAAAGAATAAAGACAGTGTTGTGGACTGCTCTGCCTGGTTCTAGGAATTGTAACTATACTCCCTGTGACTAAGGGCAGCAACAACCTCTGGAATGCGAGCCTCAGGAGACAAAGCTTGTCTCTGGTAGCAAACGCTGCCTCAGTTTCCTCTCCCTGCCCCCAAAGCTTGGTCAGAAGTCAATGACAGGTAAGACCCCTCACAGTGGGGGTCAACCTAAGCCAAACTTGATCACTTGGGAGGCCTTCATGGAAGAACTCAGGGGGCTGTAACAGAGAGCAATGGACTCTCACTCCCTGGCTCTGACATAGCCTGAGTCCCCATGTTCTTTGGGAGAAGTGCTTCCTGGCTCTAATCTCCTTAAGCCTGAATACTTGATGGGGAGAGGTGCAGCTCCTTGCCTTGCTAGAGCATGTCCTGGGGAAAAATCTGGCATCTCAAAGACTTCCTGATAAACCTGTGAAATCTGCTCTGCTAAGAGTGCTTTCATTCATATGTTAAGGGTTCAAGCAGGAAACCCTAAAATTCTGTTCCTGACAGACTCGGACTCAAACTAAGCCCTCAGATTTCTTTGAAATGTTATCTACTGTTTGATCCTTGCTGCCTTGTATTCTTGTGTATTACAACCCAATAAAAGCCCTTGGAGGAAGATCTCAATGCCTTTTTTCCCTGAGAAACTGGCCACTGCTCAAGGCCTTTTTCCTATGGGAAAATGGCCACCTCTCCTCCCCAAGCAGATCACATCATATCTCTGTCATGTTTACTCTCATCCATGGCACATTGGGGGACTTTCAAGGAAAGTTGCCCCACAACACAGAAAAAATGAAGAGGGGTTCAGGGAAATGCAGGATAACATGAAACATAACAATATCCATATAACAGGGATACCAGAAGGATAAGAAGAAGAGCAAGGGATAGAAAACCTGTTTGAAAAAGTCATAATGGAAAAATTCCCTAATTTTATGAGAGAAAAAGACACACAAATCCTAGAAAAACAGAGTCCCAATCAAGAGGAACCCAAAGAGGCCTACTTCAAGACACATCATCATTAAAATGGCAAAATTCGAAGACAGAGAGAGAGACTCTTAAAGGGAGAAACAGGAAGTAACATAGAAGTGGGCCACGATAAGGTTAGCAGCTGACTTCTCAATGGAAACACTACAAGCTAGAAGGGAATGGCAAGAAATGTTCTAAGTAATGAAAAACAAAGACCTCCAACCAAGACTACCCTCTGCAGCAAGGCTCTCGCTTAAAGTGGAAAGTGAAATAAGAAGTTTCCCAGACAAAAGAATGCTCAAAGAATACACCTTTACCAAACCGGCACTGCAAGATATGTTAAAGAGAACTGATTTAAGAAAAAAAAGAGAGTGAGAGGAATGCAGGAGTGAAGAAAGTAAAATGATAATGAATAGGTACCTACAATATATCTTAGATGTAAATGGATTAATTGCTACAATCAAAATACATAGAATAACTAATGTATAAAAAATCATGGCCCACACCTACACTGTTTATAAGAGACCCACCTTGAAAGAAAAGACTCATACATACTGAAAGTGAAGGGTTGAAAAAATATTTCAAGCAAATTGACAGGGAAAAAAGCCAGGGTACCAGTACTCATATCAGGCAGAACAGACTTCAAAACAAGGGCCATGAAAAGAGACCCAGAAGGACACTTCATAATACTCAAGGGAAGAATCCATCAAGAAGATAAAAACATTATAAACATATATTCACCCAACATATGAGCACCCAATACAGAAGGAAAATCTTGGTGGACTTCAAGAAAGATATTGACAGCAACACAATTATAGTAGGAGATTTGAACACCCCTCTGTCAAAAGTGGACAGATCTTCCAAACAAAATATCAACAAAGATATTGTGGCATTGAACAGGGCCTAGCTCAAGTGAACTTAACTGATATATATAGAGAGCCCTTAATCCCAAAGAAGCAAAATACACATTCTCTTCAAATGTACATGGAACATTTTCAAAGATAGACCACATGATAGGGCATAAAACAAGTCTCAACAAATTCAAGAAAACTGAAATCATACCAAGCATTTTCTCTAACCACATAGGACTAAAACTAGACACCAGTCTCAAGTAAAAATTAAAAAAACTCAAAGTCATGGAAATCAAAGAGCATGCTATTAAACAATGAATGGGTCAAGAGTGGGATCAAGAAAAAAATCAAGAAGTTTCTGGAAACCAGTGAAAACAAACTCACAACAATGCAAAAGTTATGGGACACAGCAAAGGCAGTCCTGGGAGGGAAGTTCATAACAATACAGGCCTACTTAAAAAAGACAGAAACATTTCAAATAAACAGCCTAACCCTACATCTACAAGAACTGGAGGAACACCAACAAAGACAGCATAGAGCAAGCAGAAAGAAAGAAATAACCAAAATCAGAGTAGAATTAAACAACACAGAGACTAAAAGAACAATTCTAAGGATCAATAAATCCAGAAGCTGGTTCTTTAATAAGATAAACAAAACTGACAAGCCTTTAAGCAGACTCATCAAGAAAAAAAGAGCAAGGACCCAAATTAACACAATCAGAAAAGAAACAGCAGATATTACAACTGATACCACAGAAATACAAAGGACTATGAGAAATTACTAAGAAGAACTGCACGACAAATAATTTGAACCTGGATAAAAAGGACAAATTTCTAGAAGAATATAGTCTTCCAAAACTGAGTGAAGAAGAAGCAGAAAGCCTGAACAAACCAATAACAACTGATGAAATTGAAGCAGGAATAAAAAAAAAAACTCCCAACACACAAAAGCCCTGGAATGGATGGTTTCACAGGAGAATTTTACAAAACATTTAAGGAAGCACTAACCCCTATCTTTCTCAGACTATTCCAAAAAATTTATGAAGATGGACTCCCAAACTCTTTATGAGCTAGTATTATCCTAATCCCCAAACCAGGTAAAGACACAACAAAGAAAGAAAACTTCAGGCCAATATCGCTGATGAACATAGATGCTAAAATCCTCAACAAAATATTGGCAAACTGCATCCAGCAATACATAAAAAGATCATACACCATGATCAAGTGGGATTCACCCTAGGGATGCAAGGAGTGTACAGTATATGCAAATGAATAAATGTAATACATCACATAGACTAAAGGAAAGACAAAAATCATATGACCATATCATGTGACTTGGAAATAGATGTGGACAAAGCATTTGATAAGGTACAGCACCCAAGAATGACAAAAACACTCAGCAAAGTGGGAATAGAGATAGTATACCTCAGCATCATAAAGACCATATATGAGAGACCTACAGCCAACATCATCATTTTCAATGGGCAAAAACAAAAAGGTTTTCCATTAAGATCAGGAACAAGACAAGGATTCCTGCTTTCACCACTCCTATTCAACATAGTATTGTAAATCCTAGCCAGAGAAATCAGACAAGAAAAAGAAATACTATGCAACCAAATTGGAAAGGAGGAAGCAAAAGTGTCATTGTTTGCAGATGACATGATAGTGTACATAGAAAACCCTATAGACTCCACCAAAAGACTGCTCGACCTAATAAGTGAATTTGGCAAAACAGCAGGATACAAAATCAATATTCAGAATCAAAGCTATTTTTGTATACCAAAAATGAAATATCAGAAACAGAAATCAGGAATAAAATTCCATCTGATAAAGCAACAAAAGAAATAAAGTACCTAGGAATAAATCTAACCAAGGAGGTAAAAGACCTCTAGTCAGAAAACTACAGAACACTGAAGAAAGAAATTAAGGAAGACACAAACAAATGCAAGCATGTACCATGTTCATGGATTGTGGAAGAATTAACATCATCAAAATGTCCGTACTAACCAAAGCCATTTATAGATTCAATGCAATACCTATTGAAGTACCAATGACATATTTTACTGATATAGAATAAACATTTCAAAAATTTATATGAAATCATAAAAGACCCCAAATAGCTGCAGCAATTTTCAGAAAGGAGAACAAAGTAGGAAGGACTTCAATACCTGATCAATCTATGACCAAACCACCCTGAACGTGCCCAATCTTGTCTGATCTCAAAAGCTAAGCAGGGTTAGGCCTGGTTACTACTTGGATGGGAGACAATACCTGATATCAAACTGAATTTCAAGGCCACTGTAATCAAAACAGCCTGGTACTAGCATAATAACAGACATATGGACAAGTGAAACAAATTAGGGAGCCCAGAAATAAACCCAACTCTTTATGGTCAATTAATATTCAACAAAGGAGGCAGAAACATAAGATGGAATAAAAGTAGCCCCTTCAACAATGGTGTTGGGTGATCCAGACAGCTACATGCAAACAAATGAAACTCAAGAAACAATTTATACCACACACAAACATAAATTCAAGGTGCATAAAAGACTTAAATATAAGTTGTGACACCATAAAAGTCCTGGAGGAGAACACAGGCAGGAAAATCTTAGATATTCCACGCAGCAATATTTTCACTGATATATCCCCTAGAGCAAGGAACATAAAGGAAAGAAGAAACAAATGGGATTTCTTTAAAATAAAAATCTTCTGTATAACTAAAGAAAACAGCGTTAAAATAAAAACAAAATCAACCATATGGGAAAACATATTTGCCAGTGATACCTTAGACAAGAGTTTGATCTCCAAAATATATAAAGAACTCATGCAACTTTACTCCAGAAAGAAAAAAATAACCCAATTAAAAAATGGGCAAAGGACTTGAACAGACCCTTCTCCAAGGAGGACATACAGAGGGTACAGCAATGTATGAAAAGATGCTCAGCATCACTAGCCATCAGAGAGATGCAAATGAAAAACACAATGAGATACCACTTCACACCAGTAAGAATGGCCATCATAAACAAATCAACAAACAACAAGTGTTGGAGAGGATGTGGAAAAAAAGGAACCCTAGTACACTGTTGGTGAGAATGCAGACTAGTGCAGCCACTGTTGAAAACAGTATGGTATTTCCTCAGAAAACTGAAAATGGAACTTCCTTTTGACACAGCAATTCCACTGTTGGGATTATACCCTAAGAATCCCGAAACACCAATCCAAAAGAACCTATGCACCCCAGTGTTCATAGCAGCACAATGTACAATAGCCAATTGCTGGAAGGAACCTAAGCACCCATCAGTAAATGAACGGATCAAAAATCTATGGTACATTTACAAATGGAATATTACATAGCAGAAAAAAAGAAGGAGCACCTACCCTTTGCGACAGCATGAATGGAACTGGAGAGCATTATGCTACATGAAATAAGCCAGGCAGTGAAAGACAAATACCATATGATCTCACCTATAAGTAGAACCTAATCAACAAAACAAACAGGCAAGCAAAATATAACCAGAGACATTGAAATTAAGAACAAACTGTTAGTAACCAGAGGGGAGGTGGGAGGCTTTAGTGGGGAGGAAACCAGGAAGGGCTTATACAGCAATGTCTATGAAGAAAACCAAAGGGGTGTACGACTGAGGGTGGGAAATGGGGATGGTTGAATTGGGGGATAGTGATGAAGGAAAAATGGAGATAATTGTACTTGAACAACAATAAAAAAGTTAAAAACACAACTCAACCATCTTTATATACAAAGGACAGACTGTGTGTATATAGATATGTACATACTAAAAAGTATGAAATTCTTGTGTTTATCTGTGTTTAGGTTCCTGGGTTGTATTTAAGTTTGCATAAGTCTGCATCTGTATACATCTGTATGTGTTTCTGAAGGCACAGCCAATATCTTCCTATAAAATATGACCATCTGTTTCAAATCTCCCTACAAAAAAAGAAAGAAAAATCATATGTTCATATCAGTTGATAGAGAAAAAGTATTTGACAAAAATCTAACACCTATTTGAAAATGATGAAAACTCTCAGCAACCTGGGAATAGAGAGGAACTTCCTCAACTTGATTAAAAAAATAATCTACAAAAAACCTATATGACATTCAGCTAATTGTGAGAAACAGTTTACTTTCCTCTTAAGGTGGGGGAAAAAGCAATAATATCTTCTCTTATCACTTTTATTTAGCAACATCCTGAAAGTCCTATCTCGTGCCATAAGACAAGAAAAGATATAAAAGGTAAACAGACTGAGAAGGAAGAATTAAAACAGCTTTACTGAGAAAGAAAGGTACACAACTCAAGTTTCTTTTAGAATTTATAGACCTTATTGCATATTTGTTTTCTATTTTAAAGATTTCTACTCTTATTTTTATTATTGCCTTTAAATTTTGGAGGGTTTAATTTGTTTCTTTTCTAGCTTCTTAAGATGTAAGCATAGATCATGTGGATTTTTTGTCTTTCTTCTTCTCAAATAAATATACACATTTAAAGTTATGTTTCCTTTTAAGCCCTGCTCTATCCACATCAATATTTTGATGTCATATTTTTATTATTTATTTTAAAATATTTTCTAATTTCATTGTAATTTTTCTTAGACCTACAAGCTATTTTAAAATATACTGCTTAATTTCCAAACATTTGTGGGGCTTGTAGATATCTTTTTATTATTATTTTTTAATTTTTAACTTTTTTATTGATTATGCCATTATATTTGTTCTATTTCCCCTCCTCCATTCCCCCCACCCTACACACCCCTCCCCCCTTTAGTTTATGAACACGTCTCAAGTTCTTTAAATTCTATATTTCCTATACTATTCTTACCCTCTCCCCTATCTATTTTCTAACTACTGTCTATGCTACTTATTTTCTGTACCTTCTCCCCCCTTCTCCTTCTCCCACTCCCCTGTTGCCAACCCTCCATGTGATCTTTATTTCTATGGTTCACTCCTGATCTGGCTGTCCTCTTAGTTTGCTTTTGTTTTAGGTGTGGTTGTTAATAACTGTGAGTTTGCTGTCCTTTCACTGTTCATCTTTTTTATCTTCTTTTTCTTAGGTAAGTCCCTTTAACATTTCATATAATAAGGGCTTGGTGATGATGAACTTCTTGAATTTGATCTTATCTGAGAAGCACTTTATCTGTCCTATTCTAAATGAAAGTTTTGCTGGATAGAGCAATCTTGGATGTAGGTCTTTGGTTTTCATGACTTGGAATACCTCTTTCCAGCCCCTTCTTGCCTGTAAGGTGTCTTTTGAGAAATCAGCTGACAGTCTGATCGGAACTCCTTAGTAGGTGACTGTCTCCTTATCTCTTGCTGCATCTAAGATTCTCTCCTTCATTTGAATCTTGGCTAATGTAATGACAACATGCCTTGGTGTATTTCTTCTTGGGTCCAACTTCTTTGGGACCCTGTGAACTTCCTGGACTTCCTGGAAGTCTATTTCCTTTGCCAGATTGGGGAAATTCTCCTTTATTATTGGTTCAAATAAGTGTTCCACTACTGGGTGTTCCTCTTCCCCTTCTGGTACCCCTATAATTCATATGTTGGAACGTTTAAAGATGTCCTGGAGGTTCCTAAGCCTCTCCTCATTTTTTTGAATTCTTGTGTCTTCATCCTTTCCTGTTTGGTCATTTTTTTCCTCTTTCTGGTCCACTCCTTTGATTTGAGTCCCAGTTTCCTTTCCATTACTATTGGTTTCCTGTGCATTTCCCTTCATTTCGATTAGTTTAGCCTTCGTATGTTCCTCTAATTTGTGACTAAAATCAACCAGTTCTGTGAGCATTCTGATCACCAGTGTTTTGAACTGTGCATCTGAAAGTTTGGCTATTTCTTCATTGCTTAGATTTGTGGGCTCTGGGGCTCTGAGTTGTTCTTGAGCCATGTTTTGATCTGTTCATGCCTGTTATGTATGAGGAGAGGTGCCTTGGTGTTTACCGGGGCAGGGCCACCCAGGTCTCAGGTTTGCGATGCTGTGTGTGGGCGTGGGTCAGAGAGGGAGCAATGGCGGTCCTCTCTGCTCTCCCAGTCCACCTCACTGCTTGCCCCCTCATGCTTATCCGAGCGCAAATGTGCAAGTCTGCTGCCCTGGGCCAGTCCCTGAGGCCTTTGCCTCTTCACTGGTTTATCTGCATGCAAATGCGTGACTGACTGCAGACAGCCAGCAGCGCCTCTTCCCTGGGTTCTGCCCACAGCTAGCCCGCACCTGGGATTCATGCCCCCGGCTGCCTGTGTACTGCTCGGATCTTTTTTGCCCAACTGGCTCCGCTGCTAGTTTTGCCCCTCTCACCGGTTTAGCTGAGTGGTCCGTTGTTTCTGGACTCCATATTTGATTTTCTGTGTGGTTTTGGTTGTGTTTATTGTTAAAACTTTATTGTTTTTAGATTTGGTTGTGCGAAGACAAAAGTGTTCCCACCTACGCCTCCATCTTGGCAGAAGTCCTATCTTTTTATTATTGATTTCTAGTTTGATCCCACTGTAGTCAGAGAACATAATCTGTATGATTTGTATTCTTTGAAATTTTTTGAGACTTGCTTCATGAATTCACATGTGATTTTGGTAAGTATTCATATGCTCTTGAAAACAAGAGCCATGGATGTGGCAATTGCTAAGTATAATGCTTTATATCTGTCAATTTGGTTGCCTGAGTTATTCAAATATGTTTTTTGCATTTTTTGTTGCTTTTTTGGTCTGCTTGTTCTATCAGTTATTGAAAGAGGTGTTAAAATCTCTAATAATGATTTCGAATCTACCTATTTCTCCTTTTACTTCTGTGAACTTTGCATGGATATATATTAAAATACATTGCATTTTTTTACAAATTATTTATGTGTTATATTTTCTTAGTTGCCTACAAATTTAGAAATGTTTTATTGTATTGTTAATTGACACTTTTATCATTATAAAATGTTCCTTTTTATCTGTAGAAATATTTTTTCCTAAAGTCTATCTTGTCTGATATTAATATATTTTTTCATTAAATATTTTTCTTATATTTAAGTTGGGTCTTGCCGCAGCCTGCTGCAGCAAGGGTGGTCGTGAGGCTGAGCGAAACAAAGGAGAGGACCAAATGCTCTGCTGGCATAAGGCAAGTTTATTGCGCAGTCTTCAGGCTTAAATACAATTTTGAGTACATCGAGAACAAAGGGATAGCCTTCTGGCACATAGCTCACTTCCTTGACCCATAACGTTTATCTCTTCCCTTAGAGTCAGCACGTTCCCAAGGTAACATACTTTCTGGGTACATGACGCACAGGCCAAAGATATGAGTTAATGAGTAAGGAAAGGCGGCTAGTTTCTCAAGGGGGCAGAGAACAATCACAACCCAAGATAGCCCCGAGGCCGGAAACCAGGTCCAGTCACCACATCTGCGGTGCAGGACCCTATCCTCGACCCCTCTCAGGCCTCCTGGGCTCCTACAGGGTCTCTTGTAAACAGTATATAAATTTTGCTTTTTTATCCAAAGCAATTTTGATCTTTTAATTGGAATGGAGATCTATTAACATCTAATGGAAATATTGAAATGTTTATATCTATCATTATTTGTTTCTATTTCTGTCCTTTATTTCTCCTTTCTTTTAAGAGAAAAATGAAGTACTCCATTTTTTTCTTCCTATTTTCACTAACTGGTTATTATCCTCTAGAGGCTCTGGATTACTTTAATGTTCCTTTTAAAAGGGGGGCAGGTAGTCAATGGATCACTTTAATCCTGTTGATGATTGGTTTTAGGCTTTGTTACAGTTGGTCCATTTTGGTTTTCTTTCATTACCAAGCTGTGATCTTTCTGAGATTTCAATCAGAAGTTTCAGTGTTACTATGCCACCTTCGTGGGCATTGTACCCCTACTTCTAGCTCTTCAGTAACATGCTGCTGTAAAACCTTGGCACAGCACTTTAGCTTCACAGCTGCTGCTTCCTGTTATTTTTCTTCAGTCTTTGTTGTGATTGTTCAGCTTGGGAGATGGCAAACATCTCAAGGAGAGTTTATCTTCTGAGTTTACTTCTCTGAAATTCCCTCTTCTCTGGGATGTTAGCACCCAAGTCCCAGACACCTTGGCAGCTTTGAACTCTAATCTGCTTACTTAGTCAAATGGAATACAGCCATTTACTCTATTTTTGTTCTGTGAATTGTGCCAGGGTGAATATGAAGCACACTTTAATGTGTCTGCCTACTCTTCGGAATCATCTGCATTGCTCACTCTCCTGCACCTTCAAATGACTGTGCCATGTATTTTGTCTAGCTGTCAACAGTTGTTCTCAGTGGGAGAGTTGATTCCATATATGCTACTTTGTTATAACTGGAATCAAAAGTTTTCCTTTTTTTAATTTGGCACATTCTATATTATAAATTTATAATATAGAGTAAAATTTAAAAATTAAGAGAGTAAAATTTAAAATTAAAGAAACATAAAAATTGGGTACAGATCATAGACCTCTAGTCTAATCTAAGACCACCCTTGAGTCTCTGAACTCAAGCATTCTGTTTGGATCAAATGCCCTTCCTTTCTAATCTTCATTTTGGTTCTTTGGCAAGAGCACTGTACAAAGTCAAGGTTTTGTTTCTGGACTTCTATATAAATTTATGTGATCCTGGACAAAACTCTTTCTTTTACCACTTTGATT
The DNA here is from genome assembly GCF_021234435.1 of Artibeus jamaicensis. Classification (NCBI taxonomy): domain Eukaryota; kingdom Metazoa; phylum Chordata; class Mammalia; order Chiroptera; family Phyllostomidae; genus Artibeus; species Artibeus jamaicensis. Next base: position 1,548,665 of record NW_026521822.1, read on the forward strand.
TTATTATTAATCAAGGAAGATGGCTATTCATTCCTACATTCCTTAAGTCTTTTTAGGAATAAATGAGACAAGTGCTTGCTCTGTCTTCCTAATAGAACTGGTGTGAGATTAGCTTAGCTGTGAAGGCAAGGTTCACAAGGGTGCCATACCCATAGAGATGTGGGTGCTTTAACAATTTTCTAGCTCTTGACAATTTCTTCTCTTGCTTTATTTTTATTTTCTTCCCTTAATTAGAACTGTAATTGGATAGAAATGTGGTTTCTATCTCCCCCTCTATCTGGGTCGGATTGTCCTGCCAACCCCAAGAATAAGAAAGAACACAGGTGTTTGAGTGGGGTGCTGGTTTGGGGATTGCTGGCTGGCCAGGTGGGCCTGATAAGAGATGATTCCCTGTAGACAGAACCAAAAGAAACCTAAACCATCAGAAAGGTTTTGGTCAATATGAAAATTGAATCACAAAAGTTGGATAGCCAGCTAGCTATGTTCTTATGAGTAGAATTACCTCTTAGCCTCAATTTTTGGACCTTAAGGGATAGGGCTTCAGTGACAGAGCCCCACTTTGTCTCTGACTCTGCTTTTTCTACGCTTTATCTCTGACCAATTCCCTTATAGTTCTCATGGCCTCCTTTTGATATTTTACCAATGTCAGCCTGGTTGGTGTCTTGCTATCACTTCATAGATATCTCACATCTCTGCTCAGATATTTCACGTGTTCAGTTTATGTTTGGCTCTTAAAGTGTTATTGCTTCCTGTCCCCAAATTTTGGAAGAAAATCTTATTACAACTCCCATGCCCAGACTACACAATGGGCCATGTTCTTTATGTATTATCTCCTTTGAACTTCATACCAGTCTGAAAGGTCATCACCTTCATTTTACAGATTTGGAAACTGAAGATCACAGTGACTAAAACATCTGCCCAAGCTCACAAAACTTAAATGTTGCAGGGAATGTTCAAACGCAGGTCTGACCCCAAACTAAAAGTCTTGCCTGATGCTGCTGCTGCTGAGTATGTACTAAATGGATGAATTACTTCAAGTTTTCAAGTTACCAGCAAAAGAAAAGAAACCTTGAAAAAGATGTAATTTGCCTTGACTGGTGTGGCTCAGTGGACTAAATGCTGGCTTGTGAACATAAATGTCACCAGTTTGATTTCCAGTGAGGTCACATACCTGGGTTGCAGGCCAGGTCCCCATTGGGAGTGTACAAAAGGCAAACATCTCCCACACATTGATGTTTCTCTCCTTCTCTTTTTCCCTCCTTTCCCCTCTCTCTAAATAAATAAATAAAATCTAAAAAAATATTTTTAAAAACAGATAATTTAGTTAAACAAAGAACCCCCCAACTAGCATACCTTCACATATTTTTGCATTAATTCATGTTTCCTCTCCTAGAATTCCATTTGTTCATATTCATTGAGCACTTACTATATGCTGAGAACACACAGTAACACAAAAACGTAATGCCTATAGTCTAGTGAGAGTATAAACTGGTACAACCAGTAGAGCAGGTAATTAAACAATATTTTGTACTATCCAAATGTGAGCAATTTTCACCTGCTATTGTGCTTTAAGAATTACTCACATATGTGCATAACGCCTACCATCTAATTAGGCATATTGATAAATATATAAATAAATGCAAAGTATATAATCCTAAATTAAGAAAAGTACTGTAAAGAAAAAGAGAGGTGTGTCTTTCAGGGTTCTACCAAAGAAACAGAACTAGTAAGAGATAGCTATATATGAGATAGATTTATTATGAGACATTGGCATATGTGATTGTGGGGCTGTTTAGGCAAATCTGAAATCTGTAGGGCAGGTCATCAGGATGGGCAGGCTGGAAACTTTCAGGCAAGAACTGATGCTTCTGCACTTAGGTAGAATTTCTTCTCCTTCAGGGAAACTCTAGTTTTGCAATTAAGGCCTTTCAACTGATTAGATGGAGCCCACTCAGATTATCAAAGACTGTCTCCTTTATTTAAAGTTAACTTAAGTACATGTTAATCACATACCTTCACAGCAATACCTAAGTTAGTGTTTGATTAAATAAGCAGGATCTATAGCCTAGCCAGGTTGATGCATAAAATAAACCAGTGCAGGAGGGTTAAACATATGTTGTTTAAGATGTATCCAATGGAAGAAATAGGACAGCTAAATAAAGTGTCTTAAATGATAAACGTTTAAGTTTACAGCACAGGAAAAGCAGGTATAGGATACATGCTTTGGCTCTAACAGTCTGCATTGCCCTCCCTCCTTGATGCTCATGCACCTTCACAATGGGCCTGTAGCAGTTTAAGGTCTCATGTGCATGAGAAACAGACCATCACTTCCTGTCACTTTCTCTGAAGAGCAGAAAAGTTTTAGAAGCCTTTTAGGGACTTCTGGCCAAGATGGAGGTGTAGGTGGAAACACTGTGCCTCCTTGCACAACAAAGTTTAAAGACAACAAAGTTTTAGTAACAAAAACACAACCAAAACAGACAGAAAAGTGGACTATATGGAAGTCTGACAAGAATGAACCATTCAGCCAGACCAGTAAAAGGGGCGGAGTCAGTAGCTGGCAGAGCAGGGTGGCACAGGAAAAAGGGGCCAGACCAACCCAGGCTCACAGGCAGTGGTTGGCAGATCCCAGGCATGAGGTGGCAACAGGCAGACCCAGTGAGGGTGCAAGGTGGCTGGCTGACTGCAGTCACACATTCACGGGCACATAAACCAGGCAAAGGAGCGAGCAGTGAGACTGCACAAACCAGGGCCCCAGCAATGGAAATTAAAGCCTAAAAGCACCAATTGGAAAAACTTTCAGCAGTGGAGGTGCCAGGAGAGGTCCCAGCACCTTGAGGTCCCAGGCTCACAGAGAGTTTGTTGGAGAGACCCACAGGGTCCTGGAGGGTGCACAAGCCTACACACCTGGGAATCAGGACCAGAAGGGCCCAATTTGCTTGTGGGAAGTGGCAGAGGGGACCGAAATTTGAGAGAGAGCATGGAACAAGCACCATTGCCCCTCTCTGACCCTGCCCCCACATACAGCATCACAAACCAGCAACTGGGTTGCCTCACCTGGTGAACACCTGAGGCTTCACCCTTCATAAGTAACAGGTGAAAACAGACCAAAACATTCTGACTCAAGAAGAACAGCTCAAAGCTCCAGAGCCAATACTTCTAAGCCACCAAGAGATAGCCAACCTGTCAGATGCACAGTTCAAAACACTAATGATCAGGATGCTCACAGAACTGGTCGATTTTGGTAACAAATTAGAGGAACAAATGAGAGCTAAACTAAGTGAAATGAAGGGAAATGCACAGGAAACCAATAGTGATGGGAAGGAAACTGAGACTCAAATCAAGGGAGTGGAGTGGAAGGAAAAAAGAAATAACCAAACAGAAAAGAAGAAAGAAACAATAATTCAAAACAATGAGGGGAGGCTTGTGAACCTCCAGGACATCTTTAAATGTTCCAACATGCGGATCATAGGGGTATCAGAAGGGGAAGAGGAAGAGCAACAAGTGGAACACTTATTTGAACAAATAATGGAGAACTTCCCCAATCTGGTAAAGGCAATAGACTTCCAGGAAATCCAGGAAGCTCAGAGAGTCCCAAAGAAGTTGGACCCAAGGAAGAACACACCAAGGCACATCATCATTATATTAGCCAAGATTCAAATGAAGGAGAGAATCCTACAAGCAGCAAGAGACAAGGGGACAGTCACCTACAAAGGAGTTCCCATCATACTGTCAGCTGGTTTCTCAAAAGAGACCTTACAGGCAAGAAGGGGCTGGAAAGAAGTATTCCAAGTCATGAAATCCAAAGACCTACATCCAAGATTGCTCTATGCAGCAAAGCTTTCATTTAGAATGGAAGGGCAGATAAAGTGCTTCTCAGATAAGGTCAAGTTCAAGGAGTTCATCATCACCAAGCCCTTATTATATGAAATGTTAAAAGGATTTATCTAAGAAAAAGAAGATAAAAATGTGAACAGTGAAAGGACAGCAAACTCAGTTATTAACAACCACACCTAAAACAAAAGCAAACTAAGAGGACAGCTAGATCAGGAGTGAACCATAGAAATGAAGATCACATGGAGGGTTAGCAACAGAGGAGTGGGAGAAGGAGAAGGGGGGAGAATGTACAGAGAATAAGTAGCACAGATGGTAGGTAGAAAATAGACAGGGGGAGGGTAAGAATAGTATGGGAAATATAGAATCTAAAGAACTTCTGCCCTGGCTGGTGTAGCTCAGTGGATTGAGTGCGGGCCTGGGAACCAAGCAACCACAGTTTGATTCCCAGTCAGGGCACATGCCTGGGTTGCAGGCCAGTTCCCAGCAGGGGACACATAAGAGGCAACCATACATTGATATTTATCTCCCTCTCTCCTTCCCTTCTCCTCTAAAGATAAATAAATAAAATCTTTAAAAAAAAAGAACTTGTGACACACGGACATAAACTAAAGGGGGGGATGTTGGGGGTGGTGTGCAGAGTGGAGAGGAATGAAGGGGGGAATGGGACAACTGTAATAGCTAATCAATAAAATATATTTTTAAAAAGCCTTTTAGGCTTTTACAGCCAGAGGTATTTCTATCTAATTACAGTTCTAATCTAATTACAGTTCATTTCTATCTAATTACAGTTCTAATTTTGCTGTGCTGGAACCCTGGGTTGTGGTCTGTCTAGCTCCCCAGTTGTTCCTTCCAGCTTATCTGCATGTGAATGTGGGATGTCCCTGTTAGCCAGGCATTGCCTAGTCACCAGTCCTCAAAGCCCAGCTTCCTGTCTTCGCCCCTCCTACCAGTCTGGATGAATGTTTTTTTAACTCCTTGGTTGTTGAACTTGCATAAAATTTGATTTTCTGGCAGTTCTGGTTGTTTTTGTTTTTTAATTGGTTGTTATCCTTCTTTTGATTGTGTGAGAAAGCAAAGTATATCTACCTACCCTTCCACCTTGGCCAGGAACCTTACATGTACCACTTCTTTAGTCAGTAATCCATTGATGAACACTTAGGTTGCTTTCATATTTGGCTACTGTAAATAATTCTGCAGTGAATGTAGGAATGAATTTTATTTTGAATTAGTGTTTTGGATTTCTTTGGATAAATACTCAGAAGTAGAATTACTAAGTCATAAAGTAGTTCTAATTTTTTGAGGAAACTCTGTACTGTTTTGCACAGTGGCTATACCAATTTGAAACCCCACCAAGAGTACACAAGGGTTCTCTTTTCTCCACATCCTCTCCAATGCCTCCTGTATGTTGATTTATTGATGATAGCCATCTGACATGTGCGAGGTGATATCTCAATGATTTTAATTTGCATCTCTCTGATGATTAGTGACACTGAGCATCTTTTCATGTCTATTGACCATCTATATGTTCTCTTTGGAGAGCTACCTATTCAGGTCCTTTGTCCATTTTTTAATTGGATTTTTTGGTGTTAAGCTGTATGAGTTCTTTATACATTTTGTGTATTAGTCTCTTATCGAATGTATCAGTAGTAAATGTCTTCTTTCATTTAATAGATTATTTTTTTTCATTTTGTAAAATGTTTCCTTCACTGTGTAAAAGCTTTTTAGTTTGATGTAGTCCCATCTGTTTATTTTTTTCTTTTGCTTATTTTGCCCAAGGAGATATATCAAAAAATATTACTAAGAGTGATGTCAAAGAGTTCACTGCATATATTTCTTCAGGAGTTTCATGGTTTAAGGTCTTACATTTGTCTTTGATCAATTTTGAGTTAATTCCTGTATATGATATAAGAAAGTGGTAGTATTTTTTTTTATTTTTTGCATGTATCTATTAAGTTTTCCCAGCACCTTTTATTAAAAAAAACTGTCTTTATTTCATGTATATTCTTGGCTCTTTTTGTTCAGTTTTCACACTGACCAAAACCTTTCTGATGGTTTAGGTTTCTTTTGGTTCTGTCTACAGGGAATCATCTCTTATCAGGCCCACCTGGCCAGCCAGCAATCCCCAAACCAGCACCCCACTCAAACACCTGTGTTCTTTCTTATTCTTGGGGTTGGCAGGACAATCTGACCCAGATAGAGGGGGAGATAGAAACCACATTTCTATCCAATTACAGTTCTAATTAAGGGAAGAAAATAAAAATAAAGCAAGAGAAGAAATTGTCAAGAGCTAGAAAATTGTTAAAGCACCCACATCTTTATGGGTATGGCACCCTTGTGAACCTTGCCTTCACAGCTAAGCTGATCTCACACCACCTCTGTTTTGAAGACAAGGCAAACAATTGTCCTGATATCTCTCTCTCTCATCTTCCTCTCTCTCTAAAATCAATAAACATATTTAGAAGAGAAAGCTCTAAGGTTGGTACCTGCCATTTAGACCAAAAACAGCTCTTCTCATATTTGGAAAGTGACAGTAGAGGCAAACAGCTGTCTGCTTGAAGTGGTGGATTTCTCTGTTTGCATTAATTCTGTATATGATGAGGATGGTACAGGGAACATACAATTTTTTAGGATAGTTTGGAAACTGAGTTACACAATTTCTTGATTTTGTTGTTCTTATTTTTCTTGTTTTTCTGGATGGGGAAGGTCATGCAATGAGAGAAGGTACTGAATGGAGAACTAAGCTACTTTTTCAGCTTCTGCTTTCAACTACTTGGTTACTTCCTCTCTTTATCAAGAAGTTCCTTGTGTATTTCTTGAGTAATATCAATTTTGCAATATTCAAACTACAAAAAAGACAGGAATGTTTAATAATCCATATTAGAGAAAATAAATTTTCTACTCATAAAATAAAATATTTTGGTCACTATTCAGAGAATGGAGAATTTCCTTTTAACCAAAGCTAATCTTAGTTCAGAATCTGTAGATAGTGCAAATGTCAACAGTCATGGTTTATGAGATCAAGAGAAGAAAAAAGAAAGAAAAAGGAAAAGACAGTGACCAGAGGTTGTGGCTCTGTCACATGCTCATCTCCAGCAATGATCTAGGATAAGAAGACAGAGACATATTGGTCTCAGAAAATGAGTGGCCCAGGTAGTTTGTTCATTTGCATTGCATCTTCTCCAAGAAATGGAGTTTTAGGCTCCTGAGTAGAGTTGGGAGATATGACAGGCCACCTATTGGATAGCTCATAGTGTCATCCCCACATGAGGAGAAGAAGTGGGCTTGGCCAGCTGAGGCTTAAAAATAAAAAAAAATGTAATCCTCCAAAGTACTACTAAATACCTAGATAAACCGAAAAGGCCTCCCCACTCCTCCTTTCTACATATTCTGACTACACAGCCCTATAACAGCTTCTTTACTCTTTGTGGGGTCCTTGGTGTTAATTTCAGTTTGATTTTACCAATATGTATTGGGGTGGGGAAAAGGAATCTAAAAGGCAGGAGAGGCACATTGTGGTGTCCCAATCTTACAGAATGTAGTCTGAAGTAAAATTTAAAGACTTTGGGCTCCATATACATCAGAGTACAGCCTGGGGGATCTTAGGCTAGTGCTTCCACAGTAGATTGTTGACCAGGACTGACTCCAGCATAACAGAAACTTGTTTTGAAAAACTGGAAGGTAGGAGAGTCTTGTCCTTGGTCTTTTATCAAATCCCAAATTCACCCTTTAGCACTCCCTTACACTCCAGGTTGTCCTTTGTACCTCATGCTAATCATGCATCATACTAATGCATTATTCCTTCACTTTGAGACAGAGATAAGAACTTTTTTCTCCTGTCATAACTACTGACCCATCAAGTAAAAAAAAGTCAACATCCTAAAATGACTACATCCCAAGTAAAATATTAAATCTCTGTTATGTTAACAAAGTATAGCTCTGGCTGGTGTGGCTCAGTGGATTGAGCACTGGCCTGCAAAACAAAGGGCCCAGGCCTGGGTTGTGGTTTGATTCCCAACAAGAGCCCATGCCTGGGATGTGGGCCAGGTCCCCAGTGGGGGGGGGGATGTGAGAGGCAAGCACTCACTGATGTTTCTCACTCTACCTCTTTATGTCCCCTCCAACTAAAAATAAATTTAGAAATATTTTAAAAGAAAAAAAAGTATAAAATGATTAAGTTAAAGATAACCCAAGCACAATGTCATTACTAATATGTTTGCCTCTTGAAGGGGAGAAATGAAATCTGTTAATACAGAAAGTAGAGAGTAAAGAAGGAGACAGAATGTAGGAGGGGGCCCTAGATTCAGGAGAGGAAAGTGACTATTCACTCTTGTACATTTTTCTTTGAAGTGTTAAACATTTTTTAAACCAACTATTTTTAGTTTTCCATTGCTTTTATATTCAGCAATTGGGCAGCCCAATCATTATCCACAGTGGAAATCATTTTCTAACCTGAAAAAGTAGGAACTAAAGTAAACTACCCCAAGATCCTATCAGAAGCCAAATGCTATGGTCTGAATGTCTGTGTCCCCCAAAATTGATATGTTGTAGCCCTAACCCCAGTGTGATAGTATTTGGAGATAGGGCCTTTGGGAGGTGATTAGGTTTAGATGCAGTTATGAGGGTGGAACCCTCATGATGGCATAAGTGGCTTGGCAAGAAGAGGAAGACAGAGAGATCTTTTTCTTTTCACATGCACACACCAAGGAATAGCTATATGAGGACACAGCTAGAAGGTGGTTATTTAAATACAAGACAGGAAGGGCCCTAACCAGGAAATGAAACTGCTGACACATTGGTCTTGGACTTCTACTCTCCAGAACTGTGAGAGAAAAATGTCTGTTGTTTAAGTTGCCCAGTCTTTGGTTTTTGTTACAGCAACCTGAGCTAAGATACCAGCTAACTGGAGAATTACCAATTGGTTAAAGGTCATAGTCAGAGTGGAGGCTGGAGAGATGGAGTGTGTGTGTGTGTGTGTGTGTGTGTGTGTGTGTATGTGTGTGTGTGCCAGGAGTCTGCATTCAAAACTTATCTCAAGGATTATAATTTTAATGAGGATCACTGGTTGGCATTATATAAAATATCTGCATTTTGATATAGGCCTCTAACATCCCAGGTTCCCTGCAATATACAAAGGAATGTCACTAATGTTAGAATTTTAGGTGCCACTAGAAGTGAAAATTTATTTCTTTGAGGGAGAAAAAAGAAGAATTTTTTAGTACTTCTCAGAGACAAAGAAGTGGTTTTTGTTGTTTGTTTTCATTTTTGGGTTTTTAAAATTTATTTTGTTTTGTTATTTAGTTTGAACTCTGTCAATACACCAGAGATGTTCTTTCTATAAGAAATTCTTCTGGGACTTCCAGCCAAGATTGAGGCATAGGTAGACACACTGAGCCTCCTTGCACAACAAAATAAGGGCAAAAACAATTTAGATACAAAATAACAACCAGAATTTACAGAAAATTAAACTGTATGAAAGTCAGACAACCAAGGAGTTAAAATAGACTCATTCATCCAGACCAGTTGGCAGGGCAGAGTCGGGCAGCTGAGCAGAGAGGAGTGGAAGCACAAAAAGTGGTGGCACCGAGCATGCAAGGCACCCTGGGCACACAGGGCACCCCATGTGCACAAGATGGCAGTGGGCATATCCTGGGTGCACACGTGGCAGCTGGCAGACCCCGGTGCAGGGTGGCAATGGGCAAACCCAGCGAGGTGGCTATTGTGAAGTGAGGCACTGTGCTTAAGGTGGCCGGCTGGCTGACTGGGCAGTGGTCCCACATTTGAGCACAGATAAACCAGGTGAAACTGGGGAGTTAGACCACTCAGCCCAGGAGCCCAGTGCTAAGAAATAGTCTCAAAACACTGATTGAAAATACCTGTGGGGTTTTAGGTTCAGAGAGAGACTCTCAGCCTCACAGGAGAGTTTGTTGGAGATAACTACAGGGTCCTAGAATGTGCACAAGCCCACCCACCTGGGAATCAGCACCAGAAGGGCCCAGTTTGCTTGAGGAAAGTGGTGGGAGGGACTGAAATCCAACAAAAAGTGGAGCAAGTGCCATTGTTCTCTTTATGACCCCACCCCCACATACACTGTCGCAACCCAGTGACTGGGTTGCCCCACCCTGGTGAACACCTAAAGTTCTGCCTCTTACACGTAACAGGCATGACAAGACAAAAAAAAAATGGCCCAAACAGAAGAACAGATCAAAGTTCCACAGCAACTACAACTAAGTGACAAAGAGATGGCCAACCTATCAGATGCACAGTTCAAAACACTGGTGATCAGGATACTCACAGAATTGGGTAAATTTGGTCATAAATTAGATGAAAAAATGAAGGCCACGCTAAGTGAAATGAAGGAAAATGCACAGGGAACCAATAGTGATGGGAAGAAAACTGGGTCTGAAATCAAGGGAGTGGACCAGAAGGAAGAAAGAAACAACTGAACAGAAAACAATGAAGAAACAAGAATTTTTTTAAATGAGGAGAGGCTTAGGAGCCTCCAGGACATCTTTAAACATTTCAATATTCGAATTATAGGGGTACCAGAAAGGGAAGAGGAACAGCAACAAGTGGAAAACTTATTTGAACAAATAATAAAAGAGAACTCCCCCAATCTGGTAAAGGAAATAAACTTCCAGGACATCCATGAAACTCAGAGAGTCCTAAAGAAGTTGACCCAAGGAGGAACACCCAAAGGCACATCATAGTTATATTACCCAAGATAAAAATGAAGAAGAGAATCCTAGAAACAGCAAGAGATAAGGAGACAGTTACCTAAAAGGAGTTCCCATCAGACTGTCAGCTGATTTCTCAGAAGAGACCTTACAGGCAAGAAGAGGCTGGAAAGAAATATTCCAAGTCATGAAAGGCAAGGACCTACATCCAAGATTGCTCTATTCAGCAAAGCTTTCATTTAGAATGGAAGGGCAGATAAAGTGCTTCTCAGATAAGGTCAAGTTCAAGGAGTTCATCATCACCAAGCCCTTATTATATGAAATGTTAAAAGGACTTATTTAAGAAAAAGAAGATAAAACACTTGTATAGTAAAATGACATCAAACTCACAATTATTAACAACCACACCTAAAACAAAAACAAACTAAGGAAACAACTGGAACAGGAACAGAACCACAGAAATGGAGATCACATGGAGGGATAGCAAGAGGGGAGTGGGAGGAGGAAAGAGGGGAAAAGGTACAGAGAATAAGTAGCATAGATAGTAGGTAGAAAATAGACAGTGGGGAGGGCAAGAATAGTATGGGAAATGTAGAAGCTAAAGACCTTATGACACATGGACGTGAACTAAAGTGGGGGAGAGTGTGGGTGGGAGAGTGTGTGCAGGGTGGAGGGGAATGAAGGGGGGAAATGAAACAACTGTAATAGCATAATCAATAAATATATTTTTAAAAGAAATCCTTCTGGATATATTTAGTTAAAATATTTCTGTCAAAATATTTTTTCAAATATTTATATCGAATTATTTTTCCCAGTTTCTCACCCCCTTTCTGACCTTGTACACATGCTAAGTGCTGCTTACTAGGTAGCTGTTGCTGGGAAAAGAGTGGTTATGTGTCTGAGTGAGGAGGCCCTCCTTCTCTTCAGCTATCATTCTTTGGCTTCTCAAATTCTGCTTCTGTAAGATGACAGAAGAGTCCCACCCACTGTGACTAACACCCTATTGAAGCACTTAATTGCTGTCTTGCTCAAGCATCTTCATAATATAAGCACAAGCATGCTACACTGCCCCTGCTCCCACATTTCAGTTGATAACTGAGAAGGAGCTACCATGGGGGAAGGCATTGATATTGAGAGTGAGGATGAAGAGCAATTTACTTTGTACTCATTTTCTAGAACCCTTTATAGCAGAGTGCCATTAGAGAGCTGGCTAATGGAGCCAATGACAATTCCTCCCCAAGAACATTGATGATTTGGGAACAATGACTTGCACTGAATGAAAATAGTAATTTCCCACTACCTCCAGAAAACACCGTTTGGCTCTATTGTGGTGGAAAGTGCTTAATTTCTTTCATATCAGCCCAATGAAAATTTCAAGTTTAAGAAACATTCCTCACTACCAGTTGATTAATAACTACAGGTGGAAACTTCTTTGGCAATAGGGTGAGGAGCTGTGTAGACAGTAACCAACACTTAGAAGATTCTTGCCACCTAAAGCAAGAGGAACTGGTTTTGTGCAACTGGTTTTATAACACCAGTGGGGAAACTGATTACCCTCTGGGTGGAAGTGCTGCAACTGGTATGTTCTGGAGTGTAATTCCTGCCTCATTCTAAGTCCTTGCCTTGTGTAAACTCTACTTTCATCTCCCTTTTTTTTCAATTCCAGAAATTGAAAAAAAGGGAGATGACTCTTCAACAACCTGGGCACCCCATGCTGCCTGAGGCCACACCTTGCTTCTAAGGCAAATAAGCAACTTTACTATAGGCTCCCAAGTGGAAATAATAGATAGTCATCAAGAACAGAAGGCTCTTTCCTAGGCTTGCTCACAAAATCCCCTTTGTAGAGAAGAGTGCAGCTGTCTCTCCAGCTTCTAATTTATGCATCCTTTGTCGAATTATAGGGAAGTTTACTTCTGTCAAACATTAACTTTTGTCCTGAAAGCCATGATTGCTTTCGTTCAGAGAGATAAAGATAGAAGGTAAAAAAAAAAGAGAGAGAGAAGTAAAAGGAATGTGCAAGAAACAAACACAGAAGGCAATAAAAGTAAGGGGAGATCAGAAAGGACAGGGAAAGAATGTTAATCAGAGGACCCAGCCCTTCAGCCAGATTCAGGTGGCCTCTCTTTGTACTGTGCTGTGAATCAGCTACCTCAACACGGTTCACTTTTTCATTAGAAATTCCATTCTTATTGTCATGGAAAAAATGTAATTATCAACTTATAAAAAAAGTTTTATGACCCTCCTTTTAAATACACTGTATATTGGTATAAATCTCTGGAAGGCTATTAATAAAAATTTCAAGTGTTATCTTGGAATTATTAGTTTATAGATGAGTTTTTCTTTCCTTCCTACCTTTTTTTTGCTTATCTCTATTTTCTTTTCTTTTTAGATTCTCAAGCAATATTTACTGGGTAAGTAAACAATAGCCAGAGATTTACTGCTATATCTCAGCATATTGCAAAACAAATAATAAGCTCTGATGTTATTGTTACCAAACAAGAGGTCCAAGGGGGGGCAATATTTGGCCCACCTAGGGATGACAAAAACTGCTACAGAACAACAGAGGCCCCTCCCAAGGATGGAATACTAATACCTACTGAGCTCTTCTGTCTGCTGCCAATTGGAAAGACATTTTTCAATGCCAGAGATTTGTTAAAAGGAAACTAAATGTTTATTTAATGCTATTCAGGCCTAATGCCTCCACTAAAATATCAAAGTCCTTTAGGGTATACACCTACACACACACACAGGTCTCCCTTCTCCCACTGTCCCAACTCCGGGTACCGTAAATCAGGAAAAGAGCACATGTCTGTTTTTCAGGTCGCTGGCATTGTCAGCTGTGTCACCGTGCAGGCAGGATCTCTAGTTAATCCAAAATCATGTGGTACCCTCTCACGGTCCACTGGCAAGAGTTCTTTGTACCAAGTTCCAGTCAAAGTCTCTCCTGCTTTCCAGGCCATGTGGCCAAAGGAAGCATCCCAAAGCCACGTGGGCCTCTTCTACCAAAGCTGCAGGGGTCTGCACTCTTCCAAAAACTGCGTGGCTCTCTCCCCTCTTCACCTGGCAAGAGGGGGTCTTAACTCTGCTGGAACTACGTGGCTCTCCCCTCCACCTGGCTGCAGGGGTCTACACTTTGGCCAAAACCACACAGCTCTCTCTCCCAATGGCTGCCATGTCTGGGTTTAAATCTCTGAACCCATCCTCCTTTGCAGCCCCATTTCCGACTCCTCTTATAATCAGTTACACCTGCCAGGACTCTCATACACTCCCAGCTTTACTGGGCTGCCATCATTAGTCTGGGCAGGAATGGCCCTATGGCTTGGAGCCAATCAATTCCAAGCTCTCACGCAGGTGCTGTAACTCTGGGGCGCTGCCCCTAATTACATCTTGGGCAGAAGCCACTCCCTTCTGCCTGGCTCAAAACTTGGCCACAGCTATTTATCATATCTGTGAAACCAGTTAAAGATTACAGATATGTTAAATAATCATTCTAGAGGTTAGCTGTAAAACTGTTGCTATGCAAAACAGCTCTCAATGGCCCTGGCCTTCCCCCTGGGGCAGGGGGGATGAGGACATCTTAATATTTCCTGGATACCCTGAGCTCTGGACCCCATCCCAAATCCTTTTTTTTTGGGGGGGACCTCCTGGCTGTTCCCTGTTACATTATTACTTTAGAATATATTATCATAGAAGTAGGTAAGGAAAGGTTGCCATGGGTCTTCAAACAATTACTGGGAAATTGAAATGAAGAGGGTGGCAATAATAAATAATTTTTTCTGATTACTAAAATTCCTTTTATTGAGATTCTGACTTTTTCTTTTTCTAATTTTTTCTTTTTGCTGTTTTTTGAATACAGTTGTCACCATCCTCCCACCACCACTAACTCCACACCATCCATCTCCATTTCCCACCCTCCGTCCATCTCTCTTTTGAGCTTGTCCATGAGTGCTTTATACATGATTCTTGATGACACTTTCCCTTCTTTTCCCTGTTATCAACCTCCTGCCTCTCCATTAATTACTGTCAGTTTGTTTGTTATTTCAGTGTCTCTGGTTATATTTTGCTCTCTGGGTTGTTTTGTTGATTAGGTTCCACTTACAGGTGAGCTCATATGGTATTTGTCTTTCACTGTCTGGATTACTTCGCTTAGCATAATGCTCTCTACTACCATCCATTCTGTCCATTCTGTCGCAAAGGGTAGGAGTTCCTTCTTTCTTCCTGCTGTGCAGCATTCCACTGTGTAAATGTACCACAGTTTTGTGAGCCACCCATTCACTGATGGGCACTTAAGCTCTTTCCAGCACTTGGCTATTGTAAATTGTGCTGCCCCAAAACATTGGGGTGCATAGGTTTTTTTGAATTGGTGATTCAGGATTCTTAGGGAATAGTCCCAGCTGTGGGATAGCTGGATCAAAAGGCAATTCCATCTTTAGTTTTTTGAGGATATTCCATGCTATTTTCTACAGTAGCTGCACCAGTCTGAATTCCCATGAACAGTGTACTAGGGAATTTTTCTCCACAACCTCACCAGCACTTGTTTGTTGATTCGTTAATGATGGCCATTCTGACTGGTGTAAAGTGGTATCTCATTGTGGTTTTCATTTGCATCTCTCTAATGGCTAACGATGCTGAGCATTTTTTGATGTGTCTGTGGGCCTTCAGTATGTCCTCCTTGAAGAAGTGTCTGTTCAGGTCCTTTGTCCATTTTTTAATCGGATCATTTGTCTTCCTGGTGTGGAGGCACATGAGTTCTTTATATATTTTGGACATGAAACCCTTGTCTGAGGCAAATATGTTTTGGCAAATATGTTTTCCATACAGCTGGCTCCCTTTCTATTTTGTTGATGACTTTTTTAGACACGCAGAAGCTTTTTGCTGAATCTATAAATCACTTTAGGTAGTGTGGACATTTTATCAATGTTAATTCTTCCAACCCATGAACACAGTATATGCTTCCATTTATTTCTGTCTTCCTTAATTTCTTTCTTCAGTGTCATGTGGTTTTATGAGTACAGGTCTTTTACCTCCTTGGTTAGGTTTATTCCTAGATAGTTTATTTTTCCCATTGCTACAGCAAATGGGATTTTATTCCTGATTTCTTTTTCTGATATTTTATTGTTGGTGTACAAAGTGCCTTCAATTTCTGAATATTGACTTTGTATCCCACTGCTTTGCCAAATGTACTTATTAGGTTGAGTAGTTTTTGGTGGAGTCTATAGGGTTTTTATGCACAATATTATGTCATCTGCAAACAATGACACTTTTGCTCCTCCTTTAAAATTTGGATGCCTTTTATTACTTCTTCTTGTCTGATTGCTGTGGCTAGGACTTCCAATACTATGTTGAATAGAAGTGGTGAAAGCAGACATCCTTATCTTGCTCCTGATCTTAGGGGGAAAGCTTTTAGTTTTTGCCCATTGGGTATGTTGTTGGCTGTAATCCCTAGTATATTGTCTTTATTATGTTGAGGTATGCTCCCTCTAGTCCCACTTTGCTGATTGTTTTCCTCATAAATTGGTGCTGTACCTTATCAAATGCTTTTTCTGTATCTGTTGATATGACCATGTGATTTTTGTCTTTTCTTTTGTTTGTGTGATGTATTACGTTTATTGATTTGCATATACTGTACCATACCATCCTTGCATCCCTGGGATGAATCCCACTTGATCATGGTGTATGATCTTTCGGATGTATTGCTGATGCGGTTTGCAAATATTTTGTTGAGGATTTTAGCATCTATGTTCATCAGTGATATTGGCCTTTAGATTTCTTTCTTTATTTTGTCTTTATCTGGTTTTGGAACTAGGATAATACTGGCCTCATAAAAAGAGGTTGGTAGTCTTCCCTCTTCTTGGAGTTTTTGGAATAGCCTGAGAGGGATAGGGGTTAGCTCTTCCTTAAATGCTTTGTAAACTTCTCCTGTGAAATCATCCATTCCAGGGCTTTTGTGTGGTGGGGGATTTTTGGCTATTGCTTCAGTTTCACCAGCTGTTATTGGTCTATGTAGGCTTCCTGCTTCTTCTTGATTCAGTTTTGGAAGATTATATTTTTCTATAAATTTGTCCATTTCACCCAGGTATTCAAATTTCTTGGCATGCAGTTGTTCATAGTAGTTTCTTACAATCCTTTGTATTTCTGTGGTATCAGTTTAAATTCTCCTCTTTCATTTCTGATTTTATTTATTTGGGTCCTCTCCTGTTTTTTCTGGATGAATCTGGTTAAAGGCTTGTTGGTTTTATTTATGCTTTCAAAGAACCAGCTCCTGGATTTACTGATCCTTTAAATTGATCATTTAGTCTCTATGTCATTTAATTCTGTTTTGATCTCGATTGTTTCCTTCCTTCTCCTCGCTCTGGGCTTTGTTTTTTGTTGTTCCTCCAGTTCTTGTTGGGTTAGGTTGTTTTTTTTTTTTGAAATGTTTCTATCATTTTTAGGTTGACCTGTATCCCACGAAGTTTTCTCTCAAGACTGCCTTCTCTGTGTCCCATAGGTTTTGGACTGTTTTGTGTTCATTTTCATTTGTCTGCAGAAACTTTTTGATTTCTTCCTTGATCGCATTATTAACCCACTCATTGTTTAATAGCATGCTATTCAGTCTCCAGAAGTTTGATTAGTTTTGAATTTTTCCCTTGAGGTTGGTTTCTAGTTTCAAGCCCTTGTGGTCTGAGAAAATGCTTGATATGATTTCGATTTTCTAGAATTTGTTGAGGCTTGTTTTTGGTCCTAGCATGTGGTCTATCTTTGAAAATGTTTCATGTGCATTTGAAAAGAATGTATATTTTGCTTCTTTGGGTTGAAAGGTTCTATACATATATCAGGTAAGTTCATTTCATCTAATGTGTCATTCAGTTCCACAATATCCTTGTCGATACTTTATTTGGAAGATCTATCCATCGTTGACAGTGGGGTGTTAAAATCCTCTACTATAATTGTGTTGCTATCTATATATTTCTTGAAGTCCTGAAAGATTTTCCTTATATATTATGGTGCTGCTAGGTAGGATTCATGTATGTTTACAATGTTTTAGCTTTCTGGTGGATTCTTCCCTTGAGTATTATGAAGTGTCCTTCTTTGTCTCTTTTTCTGGCCTTTGTTCTAAAGTCTGTTTGGTCAGATATAAGTATTGCTACCCTGGATTTTTTTTCCTCTCCATTTGCTCGGAATATTTTTTTTCAATCCTTCACTTTCAGTCTGTGTAGGTCTTTTGTTCTGATGTGGGTCTCTTGTAGGCAGCATACATATAGGTCATGCTTACTTATCCTTCAGCTATCCTGTTTCTCTCAATTGGAGCACTTAATCCATTTACGTTTAAAGTTACTATTGATAAGTACATATTCATTGCCATTTTTTCTTTTTGTACCTGTGTTCCCTTCTCTCTTACTCTATAACTTCATCTTAAAGCAGTCCGTTTAGCAAGTCTCCCAGTACTGGTTTTGTGGAATCATATTATTTTAATCTTTTTTGGGGGAAATTCCTTATTTTGCTTTTCATTTTAAATGAGATCCTTGCTGGTTAGAGTGGTCATGGTTGCAGACCTTTGTTTTTCATTACTTGGAATATTTCTTGCCATTCCCTTTTGGCTTATAGTGTTTCTGTTGGGAAATCTCTTGCTAGCCTTATCGAAGCTCCCTTGTATGGTACTATCTGTTTCTCCCTTCCTGCTTCTAAGATTCTCTCTCTGTCTTTAAAATTTGGCATTTTAATTATGATGTGTCTTGGAGTAGGCCTCTTTGGGTTCATCTTGATTGGGGCTCTCTATGCTTCTGGGGCTTGTGTGCTTTTTGTCTCAACAAATTAGGGAGGTTTTCTGTTATTACTTTTCCAACAGGTTTTCTATTCCTTGCTCTTCTTATGATAAGAAAAAAGGATAAGAAAACATGACCTATATGAATTACAAAAGTAATTCACTGTATCATTTTCTTTACACACAAAAAAACCTATCTTGGTAACTTAAAGTATCAGTCATTTTATAAAAATTCAGCTTATATATTGTTTTTCAGAAACATTTTTATTGTTGACATTACTATAGATGTCCCTCATTTTCCTTGTCTTTGCCCCCTCCACTTAGTCCCCAACCCCACCCTGCCCCAGCCTTGACCACATTGTTGTTTGTGTCTGTGGGCTATGCATATATGTGCATATGTTCTTTGGCTAATCTCTTCTGAACTCCCCACCCCCAACCCTCTGAGATCTGTTAGTCCATTCTATGTACCCATGCTCCTCATTTTATTTTTTTTCATTAGTTTATTTTATTCATTAGATTGCACATATGAGTGAGGTGACATGGTATTTGTCTTTCTCTGACTGACTTTTTTCACTTAGCATAATAGTCTCCATCCATGCTGTTGCAAGGGATAAGAGTTCCTTCTTTTTTACTGCAGCACAGTATTCCAATGAAATAGTATTCCACATTCCACTCTGTAGATGTACCACAGCTTTTTTTTATCCATTCATCTACTGATGTACACTTGGGCTGCTTCCAGATCTTGACTACTGTAAATAATGCTGCTATGAACATAGGAATGCATATATTCTTTCTGACTGATGTTATGGGATTCTTAAAATATATTCCCAGAAGTGGGATTGCTGGCTCAAATGACAGTGCCATTTTAGTGGGGTTTTTTTCATTTTATTTTTTTCAAGAAACTCCATACTGCTCTCCACAGTGGCTGCACCAGTATGCATTCCCACCAGCAGTGCACTACGGTTCTTTTTTTCTACATCCTTACCAGCACCTGTTTGTTGATTTATTGATGGAAGCCATTCTCACAGGTATGAAGTGATATCTTAGTATAGTTTTAATTTGCATCTCTCTGATGATTAGTCATGTTGAGTATTTTCTCATAAGTTTGTCCAGGAAAAGTCCAGCCATTGTTAACATAATGAGAACAGTTTGTGTGGCACTGATTAAACTTGACAGCCAAGGAGAGTAAACTAGAATGCACATTGATAAACAATGATAACTTCACTGTACTAGTCAGTGGGGGCAGTAGATACCACTGAGTGAGCATGTGTACTGTGTGGCTGTCACATTCAAAATAAGCAAGAGAGTAGAGCAATGAATTTGCATCAGATTTTTCATTAAGCTTGAACATTTCTCCATGGAAACTATTTGGATGATTTGGAGGGTTTTCAGGGATGATGCGATAAGTGAAGTACAAATGAAAGTGGGGTGCAAATGCTTCAAAGATGTTCAAGAATCAGTTGAAAGTGATCCATGTTCTGGAAGGCCTGAAACAAGCAGAACAACTGAAAAGGGATGGAAGAACATATTCACCAAAGATACATCTGATATGGGGTTAATTTCCAAAATACATAAACAACATATACAACTCAACACAAGGGAGAAAAACAACCCTATTTTTAAAAAATGGGTCTTCTGGCCAAGATGGAGGCATAAGTGGAAACACTGTTTATTTTCTGCTTTTGTTTTAGGTGTGGTTCTTAATAACTGTGAGTTTGCTGTCCTTTCACTGTTCATCTTTTTAATCTTCTTTTTCTTAAATAAGTTCCTTTAACATTTCATATAATAAGGGCTTGGTGATGATGAACTCCTTGAACTTAACCTTATCTGAGAAGCACTTTATCTGCCCTTCCATTCTAAATGAAAGCTTTGCTGCATAGAGCAATCTTGGATGTAGGTCTTTGGATTTCATGACTTGGATTACTTCTTTCCAGACCCTTCTTGTTTGTAAGGTTTTTTTTGAGAAACCAGCTGACAGTCTGATGGAAACTCCTTTTAGGTAACTGTCTCCTTATCTCCTGCTGTTTCTAGGATTCTCTCCTTCATTTTAATCTTGGCTAGTGTAATTATGATGTGCCTTGGTGTGTTCTTCCTTGGGTACAACTTCTTTGGGACCCTGTGAGCTTCCTGGACTTCCTGGAAGTCTATTTCTTTTGCCAGTTGGGGAAATTCTCCTTTATTATTGGTTCAAATAAGTATTCCACTGGTGGCTGTTCCTTTCCTCCTTCTGGTACCCCTATAATTCATATGTTGGAATGTTTAAAGATGTCCTGGAAGTTCCTAAGCCTCTCCTCATTTTTTTGAATTCTTGTTTCTTCATATTTTTCTGTTTGGTCATTTTTTTCTTCCTTCTGGTCTTTGTTGATATTTTGTTTGGAAGATCTGTCCATTTTTGATAGTGGGGTGTTAAAATCCCCCACTATAATTATGTTGCTGTGTATATCTTTCTTGAATTCCTCTATAATTTTCTTTATATATTTTGGTGCTCCTATGTTGGATGCATATATATTTATGATGTTAATGTCTTCTTGGCGCATTCTTCCCTTGAGTATTATGAAGTGACCTTCTGGGTCTGTCTTTATGGCCCTCTTTTTGAAGTCTATTTTGTCTGCTATGAGAATTGCTACCCCAGCTTTTTTTTCTTGTCCATTGGCTTGGAAAATTTGTTTCCAGCCTTTCACTTTTAGTCTGTGATGGTCTTTTGTCCTGAGGTGGCTCTCTTGTGAGCAACATATGTGTGGGTCATGTTTTCTTATCCATGCAACTATTTTGTGTCTTTTGATTAGAGCATTTATTCCATTTACATTTAAGGTTATTATTGATATGTACTTATTCATTGCCATTTAGTACCTGTGTTCCTCTTTGTCTGTCTCTTTTCCTTCCTTTTCTTAAAGCAGTCCTTTTAGTATTTCTTGTATAGCTGGTTTGGTCGCAGCAAATTCTTTTAGACTTCTTTTGTCTTGGAAGCTCTTTATTTGGCCTTCTATCTTGATTGAGAGCCTTGCTGGGTAAAGTAGCCTTGGTTGTAGGCCTCTGGTTCTCATTACTTGGAATATTGCTTGCCATTCTCTTCTTGCTTGGAGTGTTTCCATTGAGAAGTCAGTGGTTAACCTTATTGGGGCTCCCTTGTATGTTACTTCTTTTTTCTCCCTTGCTGCCTTTAAGATTCTCTCTTTGTCTTGGAATTTTGCCATTTTCATGATGATGTGTCTTGAAGTGGGCCTCCTTGGGTTCCTCTTGAATGGGACTCTCTGTGATTCCTGGATTTGTGTGACTTTTTCTTTTATCAAATTAGGGAAATTTTCTCTCATTACTCTTTCAAATATGTTTTCTATCCCTTGTTCTTCTTCTTCTCCTTCTGGTATTCCTATTATTTGGATATTATTACGTTTCATATTGTCTTGCATTTCTCTTAATCCCTCTTCATTTTTTCTGAGCCTGTTTTCTCTTTCTTGTTCTTTCTGTGAGATGCTTTCTACTTTGTCCTCCAATTCAGTAATCTGATCTTCTGTTTCATCTACCCTATTTTTAATGCTTTCTACTGTGTTTTTTAATTCAGAAATTGTATTCTTCATTTCCTCTTGTCCCTTGCTGATAGTTTCCATTCCCTTTTTCATGTTAATGTAGTTTGCAGAGAGATCATGGTAGTTCCCCTGTAGTTTCTGGTAGTTCATTGTGAGCTCTTTGAAATTCCTGATAACCAGCGCTTTGAATTCAGTATCTGATAGTTGACTTGCCTCTATTTCATCTAACATTCTTTCTGAGGGTTCCTCCTTTCCTTTCATTTGGGGATTGTTTCTTTGTCTTCCCATTGTTTGTGAGACTCTTCTTGTTCACCTCAGCTTCTTAGATTAATCTGTTTTGACACCCTGGGTTTATGGTGTGAACTTTTGTGGTGGAATGCCTGTGAATTTCAGTGGTGCAGCCTCTTTTGGTTATCCTGTCATTCTCTGCTTCCACCTACTCAAATATGCAGCAACTTTTGGCTTCTCTCCTGCAGCAATATGCAATTTGTCTCTCTGACTGTACTATTGGAAGGCCTCTTCTATGGGTCCAGCTCTGGTCTTTTCATATTTTCAAGTTGATTGTGACTCTTGTGGGTAAAAGAAAGAAATGATAAGGAAAGAAATAAAAGGAAGAAAGAAAAAAAGGGTAGGGAAATGGAAGAAAGAGCACTAAGTTTAGAAAGAAAAGAAGAAGAAATAAAACAGAAAATCCAAGAAAAGAGGACAAAAGTATTGAAAGATGAAACAGTAATTAAATTTAAAAGAAATAACAGATTACTTTTAAAAAGCAAAAAGATAAAGAAAAAGAATGGGAAAGGAAGAAAAGCAAAAAAAAAAGAAAGAATAAAAATAGAAAAGTAAAATAAAAAAAACAAGAAACAAAAAAACACACAAACAAAAAGAATCCCCCCAAAACAACAACAATAAAGGAAATATCACTTGTTGGCTTCAAACTAGCCGAACTGGTTTTTCTGGTTGCATTTGGCTGAGGGTCAATTGTTGTGATTTTTTTAGCTAGCCCCTCTCAGGATCCAGACACTTGGTGCCTCTCCCCAGGTCTGTACATGGGGAACTAGGACTTCCTGACAGCGCCCCCCTCCCAGGTGTTACCGCCATGGCTGGTTTGTGGTGTTTGCGGGCACCTGCACCGGCCTAGTTGCCTGGTTCCCTGTGGATTGAGTACAGACCTGCCCCCATTCTGTGGGGAAGCTCTAGGCCCTCTGCCCAATGTTGGGTTCGCTGCCAAGCTGGGTGTGAAGCAGACTAGGCTGTTGTGTCTATTGGATTCAGAGCCCCAGGCTGTACCTCTCAGTACTCCTGGGCTGGCAACCACAGAGTCCTTGGTTGGGGCCCTTTGTCCTTCGCACTCTCTCTGCAAACTCTATCAAACAAGTCTCTCCTGGCACCCCACCTTGCTTGGCCAGAAAGGGAGGGGGTTGAGGGTCTCAGCTCTTTCCCCAGGACCCCTCAGCGCCCGAGTCTTCCAGATAGTCTGAGGGGGGTGGACTGGAAGCCGGGAGCCGATCTGAGGACTGGGCACCAACCTAGAAACTCTGTGCGCACGTCATGGCAAGCTGCGTGGTGTGTATCCCTTCTACTCCTGTGTTTGTCTGGGTCCCCTGGCCAACCTCAGCTGAAAAAACCTAGGGATGGAATGGCACCACACCAGGCGCTGGACCCAGAACTGTGTGCAGGCTGAAATCTCCTCTGTTCCCCTCTGGTTGGGCCTCTTGGCAGGTCCCAGCCCAAAAGTCCTAGGGAGGGAGCTTTCCGGGGGCTGAACGTTGGCCTAGGTGCTGTCAGGCACTCGCCCAGATACACTGCGCATCTGGGCAACTAGTCCCCGAAATTGTGTGCAGGCTGAGATCCCTTCCACACCTCTTTGCCTGGGCCACTTGGCCTGCCTGGCTGAAAAATCCCAAGGGAAGGAGCCGTCCAGGCGCTGAACGCTGTCCCAGGCGCCGTTGGGCTCTCGCCACTGGGCGCTGGTTCCCCAGCCATGCGCCGGCAGAGATCCCCACTGTTTCTCTTTGCTCCGTCCCTGAGACTACTGTACCGCTGCTGTCTCCCTACCGTCTGGTTCCTCCATGACCGTGGAGGTTTCTGGTCCCTTATTTTCATATATGCTTGGCAACTGCTGGCTTGCTGGTTTCTCCTCCTCCGATCAGACAGGTTTCTCAACCTTCTGTACTAGGAACTGGTATCTGCTACGTCCTACTCCATCACCATCTTGAAAGCCCCCCCTCAAATTCTTTAGATTCTATATTTCCCATACTATTCTTTCCCTCCCCCTATCTATTTTCTACCTACTGTCTATGCTACTTATTTTCTGTACCTTCTCCCATCTTCTCCTTCTCCCACTCCCCTGTTGCTAACCCTCCATGTGATCTTCATTTCTATGTTTCTGCTCCTGATCTAGCTGCCCTCTTACTTTGACTTTGTTTTAGGTGTGGTTGTTAATAACTGTGAGTTTGCTGTCTTTTCACGGTTCCTATTTTTTATCTTCTTTTTCTTAGGTAAGTCCCTTTAACATTTCATATAAGGGCTTGGTGATGATGAACTCCTTGAATTTGATCTTATCTGAGAAGCACTTTATCTGTCCTTCCATTCTAAATGAAAGTTTTGCTGGATAGAGCAATCTTGGATGTAGGTCTTTGGTTTTCATGACTTGGAATACCTCTTTCCAGCCCCTTCTTGCCTGTGAGGCCTCTTTTGAGAAATCTGCTGACAGTCTGATGGGAACTCCTTTGTAGGTGACTGTCCCCTTATCTCTTGCTGCTTCTAGGATTCTCTCCTTCATTTTATTTATTTATTTATTTGTTTGTTTGTTTATTTATTTATTTCTCTCCTTCATTTTAATCTTGGCTAATGTAATGATGATGTGCCTTGGTGTGTTTCTTCTTGGGTCCAACTTCTTTGGCACTCTCTGAGCTTCCTGGATTCCTGGAAGTCTATTTCCTTTGCCAGATTGGGGAAGTTCTTCTTTATTATTTGTTCAAATAAGTTTTCCACTTGTGGCTGTTCCTCTTCCCCTTCTGGTACCCATATAATTCAGATGTTGGAACATTTAAAGATGTCCTGAAGGTTCCTAAGCCCCTCCTCATTTTTTTGAATTCTTGTTTCTTCATACTTTTCTGTTTGGTCATTTTTTTTCTCTTTCTGGTCTACTCCCTTGATTTGAGTCCCAGTTTCCTTTTCATTACTATTGGTTTCCTGTGCATTTCCCTTTATTTCAATTAGTTTAGTCTTCATATGTTCCTTTAATTTGTGACTATAACCAACCAGTTCTGTGAGCATCCTGATCACCAGTGTTTTGAACTGTGCATCTGAAAGTTTGGCTAATTCTTTATTGCTTAGATTTATCGACTCTGGGGCTCTGAGTTCTTCTTTAGCCATGTTTCGAGCTGTTCTTGCCTGTTACATACGAGGAGCAGAGCCTTAGTGTTCACCAGGGCAGGGCCACCCAGGTTGCTGGTTTTGGCACTGTATGTGGGGTCGGGGTCAGATAGGGACAATGGTGGTCCCTCATTGCTGCTTCCCCTAACTGGGGCCTGCACAGTCTGTCTCACCGCTCGCTCCTTCACTGGTTTATCTGTGCGTGAATGTGTGACCGTGGTCAGCCCTCAGTGAGTCCACTGCCTTGTGCCCTCACTGGGTCTGCCCGCTACTCCAGACCTGGAATTCACCCAATGTTGCCAGCATGCCTGGGTTGTGTGCCTGGGTGGTCTGGTGGATAATTCCTGCCTGACCCTGCTCTGCTGCTGGCTCTGCCCCTCTTATCAGTTTGGCTGAATGGTTTGTTATTGTCAGACTTCTGTATAGTTCAATTTTCTGTGGTTTGGCTGCATTTTTGTTGCTAAAACTTTGTTGTTTTTAGACTTGGTTGTGTGAGAGGGCACATTGCTTCCACCTATGCCTCCATCTTGGTGGAAGTCTCCCATTTTTTTAAAAAATAGGGTTGTTTTTCTCCCTTGTGTTGAGTTGTATAATTTGTTTACATATTTTGGACATTAACCCTATATCAGATGTATCTTTGGTGAATATGTTCTCCCATCCATTTTCATTTTGTTGGTGCGTTTTTTTGTTTTACACAACCTTTTTATATTAATCTAGTCCCATTTGCTTATTTTTACTTTATTTCCCTTGTCCTAGGATGTATATTGGCAAGAATATTGCTATGCAAGAAGTCTGAGATTTTACTGTGTATGTTTTCTCCTACAATTTTTATGGTTTCATGACCCAGGAAGATGCTTGACATGATTTCAATCTTTCTGAATTTGTTAAGACTTATTTTGTGTCTTCACATGTTTATCTTTGAAACTGTTTCATGTACACTTCAAGAGAATGTATATTCTGCTGCTTTGTATAAGATGCTCTATAAATATCTATTAAACCCATCTGACATATTGTGTCATTTAAGGATGCTATTTTCTTGTTGATATTTTGTCTGGAAGATGTATCCATTGATATCAGTTTGATGTTAAAGTTCCCTACTATGTCTGTATTGCTACTGATCTCTCCTTAGAGTACACCAAGAAATTTTCATATATTTACATGTTCCTATATTGGGTGCTTATATTTTTATCAAGGTTATACCCTCTTGGTGGATCAATCCCTTTAGTATTATGTAGTGACCTTCTTTTTCTCTTGTTATGGACTATTTTTGCCAGATATAATTATTGCTACTCAACTTTTTTTGTTTACATTTGCATGGAATATTTTTTTCATCCCTTAATTTTGGCCTATGTGAATTTTTGTTCTGAGGTGGGTCTCTTGTAGACAGCACATATATGGGTCATGTTTTTTAATCCATTTGGCTACCTTATATCTTTTGAATGAAGCACTTAACCCATTTATGTTTAGGATTATTGTTGATAGTTACTTATGTATTGCCATTTTTATTCTTATGTCTATGTTCCCCTTCTCTCTTATTTCTTCTTCTTCTTACAGAGTTCCTCGAACATTTCTTGCAATGCTGATTTGGTGATAATAAACTCCTTTAACTTTTTTTTTTCTTAGAAGCTCTTTATTTTACATTTGATTTTAAATGATAGCATTGCTGTATAATCTTGGTTTCAGATCCTTGCTCTTCATTATTTTGAAAACTTCATGCCATTCCCTCTAGCCTGCAGCATTTCTGTTGAGAAGTTAGCTGATAGCCTTATGGGAACTCCCTTACAGGTAACTAACTGTTTCTTTCTTGCTGCCTTTAAGAATATCTCTTTGTCTTTAACCTTTGCCATTTTAATTATGTGCCCTAGTATATGGGCCTCTCTGGGTTTATCTTGATCCTAATCAAGATGCTTCCTAAACTTGTGTGAGTTTTTCCTTCACCAGATTGGAGGAGTTTTCTGCCATTATTTCTTCAAACAGGTTCTCTATTTCTTGCTCTTTATTCTCATTCTGGTACCCTTATGATGTGGATGTTGTTATAATTCATGTTGTCCCAAAGGTCCCTTAAACTATCCTCCTGCTTTTTAATTCTTTTCTCCTTTCGTTGCTCTGGTTGATTTTTTTCTACTTTGTCTTCTAATTTGCTGATTCCATCCTCTGCTTCTCCCAACCTACTGATTATGCCTTCCAGTGTATTTTTTATTTCAGATATTGTATTCTTCATTTATGCCTGATTATTTTCCATGTTTTCTATGTCTTTTTTCACGTTGTTGTGCATCCTTATAACCATTACTTTGAACCTTGCTTCTGATAAATTGCTTACCTGCATTTCATTTAGTTTTTTTTCTAGAGAGTGCTCCTTTTCTTTATTTTGGGCCTGTTTCCTTATTTTGGCTATCTCTTTGTGTTCGTTTCTGTGTATTAAATAGAAATTCTATTACTCCCAGACTTTGTGGTGTGGCCTTCTGTAGATGTCTTTGGAACCCAGTGGTGCAGTCTCCTTAATCTCCTAAATTGGGTGCTTTAGGAATGGCCCTTATGGGGGTTATGTGGGCCCTCCTATTGTAATTACTTATTGATTGTGGTTGTCCCATTCATTGGTATGCTTGATCCTCAGGCTAGTTGACTGTGAGACTCAATACCTACCTTGTGCAAACTGTTGTACACGTGCTGACCAAACAAGACAAAACAAAACAAAACTGAAAATAATTCAAGAAAAAAATAAAGCAACAAGAACTAAAACAAAATAATCAGAAAAGCAATAGAGACAAAAATAACAACAATAAGAAAATAAAAATAAAATAAATAACAAAGAATAGTCAAAGACAAGAAACAAACAAATTAGAGAAGAAAAAACAGAAAAGAGAATATGAAAGGCAATAAGCAAGAGAAAAGAAAAAATGATAATAATAAATAATTAAAAATATATAGAGAAGAAAAAATAAAAATGAAATAAAATAAAGAACAGGACCTGGCCAAGAGTCTCAGTTAATTGGAGTGTCATCCTGTATACCAAAAGATTGCAGGTTTGATTCTTGGTCAGGGCACATACATAGGTTGCGGGATTGATCTCTGGTTGGGGTACATACTGGAGGCAGCCAATCAATGTTTCTCTCTCACATCAATCTCTCTCTCTCTCTTTCACTCCATTTTCCTCTTTCTCTAAAGATATATCCTTCAGTGGAAGATATATTCTTCAGTGGAAATATATCTTTCAGAGAAGATTTTAAAAAACAGTAAATGAAAATGGGGAAAATAATTTAAAAAATACAGTAAGACTATACAATAAGAAAAAGAATATACAATATGAAAGGAAAAGTAAAAAATGAAATAAAAAATAAAGAAAAGATTAAAAATATGGTTCATCTCAGCCTATTGTTGTGCCTGCTGCAATCTGCCTTTGGATATGCTGATTGTGAAGCTTGTTGGATACTGCTCCAGTCTTGTCTGAAGCTGGCCACTTGTGCTGGTCTTTGGACTCCCAAGCATTTCTCTGTTGCAAGTCAATGTCAGGTGCTGTCCTCGCCAGGGTGAAGCTTCTAACAGACTCATGGGTAGGTCCTCTGGGGTCCAGAGGTTGGGTCTGCCATAGGTCTTGCCCTTTGAATGTTTCTGTCTTAACCGCTCTTTCTTTCCCCAGGGAACTGCCTTAAATGAGGGTATCTGGAACCAGGCAGAAGTGATTCAAATAGTCTGGGGGGTGGTGCTCACACTCTGGCGGGGGCACTTCCTCTCCTCTGGTATTTGAGCAGTGTGAACTTGCTCACTGAGTTCCTGCTGCTCACTGAGATCCTGCTTTAAATAAACAGACCCTCTGGATCCATCTTAATGTGAGCAGTTCCCCATATCCTCCTGAGATGGGAGCCTCTTAGATCTTCATACTGGCCCGGGGTGAGTCTCAGCTGCAGCACCCTCTGAGTACAGTGGTTTGCTCTGTCATCCATTCCTCATCTGCCCCTATGGTGTAATGTGGTTGAGTCACAATTCCACCATGTTATAATGTGAGACCTTGGACATTTTGCTTAACTTCTTTGATCCTTGATAGATTTGATGGGTTTCTTCCCATCTAAATGTTCTAATCTACTTCATAAGGCAATGGTGGGATAATGTATGCAAAATGTCTTATACTTGGCACATGATAGGGAGATATTCTTATTTCTTTTTTTATTTGCTCCCCAGTGACTATTAGTTTGAGGGGCCAAGAACCCCATGTGTCTCATGACCAAACAGGTCCAGAAATTCTCATCTAGATGACCTACCTCATCTCCATTTCCCCAGAAGTCAGGATTAAATAAATGTTAAAAGAATGAAGAAACAAGATACAAATCAAGAGAAAATATTTGCAAAACAAATATATATCTAATAAAGATATATATTATATTCATCTTATATAAAATATATATATCTCTTATATTCAAAATACATAAAAAACTCTTAAAACTCAAAATAAAAAACCAAATATCCCATTAAAAAGTGGGCAAACACCTGGATACCTCACCAAAGAAGGTATATAGATGACAAACACTCATATGAAAAGATACTTAACATCATATGTCATTAGGGAACTGCAAATTAAAATAAGGAATACCACTACACACCTGTTAGTATGGCTAAAATCTAAAACACTGTTGAGGATGTGGAGTAATGAAACTTTCATTGCTGGTGGAAATGCAAAATGATACAGCCACTTTGGAAGACAGTTTGGTGGTTTCTTACAAAACTAAACATACTCTTAACATATGATCTAGCATTCACACTACTTGATTTTACCCAAATGAGTTGAAAACTTATGTTCACACAAAAACCTGCACATTGAAGGTAAACATTTCTAGTGCTAACTGCCTGTTTACCTGGACTTCCAAGCCTCATCTGCTGGTGATGTTTCATTTCTACCTTCTGCTCACCTGTTGAGTACCCATAAATT
This sequence comes from Artibeus jamaicensis, assembly GCF_021234435.1. Taxonomy (NCBI): domain Eukaryota; kingdom Metazoa; phylum Chordata; class Mammalia; order Chiroptera; family Phyllostomidae; genus Artibeus; species Artibeus jamaicensis. The sequence goes on from NW_026521822.1 coordinate 1,578,743, forward strand.
GGCCTGGACCAGCCACAGTGCTGAACAACTGAAATGACTGTAGCCATTGTGTTTTGCCTTTGAAACTGGACTTCCTCCTCTCTCTGGAGTAATTGGGTTAGTAGCTTCCAACACAGATAGAAGAATAGAGTAGAAGAAAAAAGAAATAGTTTCATCATGAACAAGACTTTCTTAATTTTAAGACAGATAGAAATGAACACATTTGCTGACTTTTATTTTTCAATTTTTTTCTAATTATTGTGGTCATAACTATTCTTTCTATAAAATTTTCAAGTCACAGAAATACTTTTTAAAAGCGCAGAAAAAAATCATCCCAAATCCTTTATTATTCAGAGGTAACCACTAACATCATTTTAGCTCTGTATTTAGTTTTGAACCTTACACCACTGGATTTTGCCTTCTCCATTTTCCTGGAACTGCTCTTTCATAGGTCACTTTTTGCTAGAGGCAACCTGCTGGTGTGCTCTAAATTCTATTTTATCTTCCTTCTCTTTTCTGACTGACTTGACTGATTCGATTTCTGGGGAGTTCCGGCCAAGATGGAGGTGTGGGTAGAAACCCTTCTCTTCCTTGCACAACCAAAAGGAGAATAACAAACAATCTAAAATCAATAAATAATTAGAAGTGCCAGAAAATCAAACTACATGGAACTCTGACAACCAAGGAATTAAAGAAGAAAGTAAACCAGAACAACCAGACCTGTAAGAACCCATGGTGAGGTGGCAGAGAGTGCAGGCTGGGTCGGCTGAGAAAAAGCCTGGTGAAGCAGTGGACCATGAAGGTGGGGCTGGCTGAAGATGAAACTGAGACTCAGAGTCGACTGTGAGCTATGGTGGTTGCTGTGGTGGGAGAAACTCCCAGTCTCACATGAGAGTTCATTGGAAAGTGGGCTAGAGCTGAGCAGGTGAGCTACATTGTTCCCTCTCTGGCCCATCTTCCACAGGCAGCACTGCAGCAAAGAGGGTGTTCTGCCCTGGTGAATACCTAAGGCCCCACCCCCTTACAATTTAGCAGGTGTGTTGAGACAAAGAAATATGGAACAAATGAAAGAACAGAGCAAAACTTCAGAAAGAGAGCTGAGCAATGAGGAGATAACCAACCTATCTGATGAGAATTTAAAGCTCTGGTAATCAAAATGCTCACAGAACTGATTAAGCCTGGCCAAAAGATGAAAAAACAAATGAAAGATGCCCCAAATGAATAAAGCAAAATATTCAGGGAACCAACAGTGACAGGAAGAACACTAGGACTCAAAGCAGCGATTTGGAACAAAAGGGAAAAATAAACATCTGACCAGAACAGAATAAAGAAACAAGAATTCAGCAAAGTGAAGAGAGACTTACAAACGTCTGGGACAACCTGAAATGTTCCAATATCCAAATTATAGGGGTGCCAGAAGGAGAAGAACAACAGAAAGAAATTAAAAACTCATTTGAACAAATAATGAAGGAAAACTTCCTCAAGCTGGCAAAAGAAATAGAATTCCAGGAAGTCCAGGAAGCATGGAGAGTTCCAAAGACAAAGGTGGACCCAAAAAGGAACACACTAAGGCACATCATCATCAAGTTGTCCAAGGTTAAAGATAAAGAGAGAATTCTAAAAGCAGCAAGAGAAAAGGGGACAGTTACCTACAAAGGAGTTTCCATTAGACTGTCAGCTGATTTCTTAAAACAAACCTTGCATGCAAGAAGGGGCTGTAAAGAAGTATTTGAAGTCCTGGAAGGAAATAATCTATGTCCAAGATTAGTCTCTCCAACAAAGCTTTCATTTAGAATGGAAGTGCAGGTAAAGTGCTTCCCAGATAAGGTTAAGTTAAAGAAGTACATCATCATCAAGCCCTTATTATAGAAAATGTTAAAGGGACTTATTTTTAAAAAGATAAAGAACATGAACAGTAAAATGACAACAAACTTGTAACTATCAACAAATGAACCTAAAAGGAAAAAAAAAACAATGAAAACAAAAACTAAGCAAACAACTAGAACAGAACAGATCAGAAAAAATGGATATTGCATGGAGGGATTTCAGTGGGGAGGGGGAAGGGAGGATTAGGGGGGAAAAGGTACAGGGAAGAAGAAGCATAATTAGTAGGCATAAAATAAATGGAGGAGATAAAAAATGATATAGCAAACAGAGAACTCAAAAAACTTATATGGACATGAACTAGGTGGGGGAAGGAATGCTGGAGGGTTGGGGGGTGCAGGGCGGAAGGGGGTTAGAGGGGGAAAATTGGGAAAACTGTAATAGCATAATCAATAAAAATACTTAAAAAAGAACTTGAATTCTGGAATTATTCATCTTTTCTTGCATTATCAGTTCTCCATTTTATTGGATCACTTCAATAGTAAACCTTCAGTCTGCAAACCTACTTTAACATTGCTTATTTTAAAACCTTTCTTAACCCCATGATTTCCTCTCTGCACTTCTGCATAGTAAAACATCTCTAGAGAGAAAGCTATATTTGCCTTCTCTACTTCAGTTTTCTTGGATTTGCTCAACTAGAGCTTGTCTTTGTCATTCCATGAACTCTTATCAAGGTCAATGATGACTTCTATTTTGCTAAATCCAATAATCAATTCTCTGCTCTCATCTTCACTTCCCAGTAGCATTTGACATAATTTACTTCTGCTTCCTTCCAGAAATAATTTCTACTCTTAGCCTCTGTTGAACTGTTCTTCTGGTTTCCCATTTATTTCACTCTTCCTCTTCAGGCTTCTTTCCTGGTCCCACCTTCTGTGTCTGATTTCTAAATGTTGGTTGATTCCAGACTTGATGTTAAGTTTCTCCTTTCTACAATCTCTACTTGGTAATTTCACCAATCTCACTTCTTTGAATACCATTAATGTATTGACTCTCAAATTAATCTCTAGTAATAGTCCTTAGGATTAGTTTAGACTGCATATATTTAAAAAAAAAACAAATGACAATGGCTTAAGCAAAAAAAATTTTTTTTAATATATGAGAAATTTGAAGGCAAGTAAACTTGGATGTGTAAAGTGGCTTGATAGTCATCAGAGATCCAGGGAACTTGAACTGTTTTATTGTCCTAGCCCTTGGCTTCTGTCCTCAGGGGCATCTCATTATTTCAGTATGGCTGCTGGAGCTTTAGCAATTTATCCCATTACAGACTGCAGACAGGAGAAAAGAGGATGAAAACAAAGAGTTCACTTTTCAACTGAGTCAGTTCACACTTAGGAGCCTTTTCAGTTTCTTCTCAAAACTTCCACTTAATCTTATTGTCCAGAACTGAGTTATAAGGTCATACTTGGCTTCAAGGAAAGCTGGGCAATATAGTCTTTTTTTTTTCAATTAATTTATTTTTAAAATTGATTATGCTGTTACAGTTGTTCTATTCCCCCCTTCATTCCCCTCCACCCTGCCCCCCCAACCCCACCATTACCCCCCTTTAGTTTATGTCCATGTGTCTCAAGTCCTTTAGGTTCTATATTTTCCATGCTATTCTTGCCCCCCCATCTATTTTCTATCTACTGTCTATGCTACTTATTTTCTGTACCTTCTCCCCCCTTCTCCTCCTCCCACTCCCCTGTTGCTAACCCTCCTTGAGATCTTCATTTCTATATTTCCACTCCTGATCTAGCTGTTCTTTTAGTTTGCTTTCGTTTTAGGTGTGGTTGTTAATAACTGTGAGCTTGTTGTTCTTTCACTGTTCATGTTTTTTTAACTTCTTTTTTCTTAGATAAGTCCCTTTAACATTTCATATAATAAGGGCTTGGTGATGATGAACTCCTTGAATTTGGTCTTATCTGAGAAGCACCTTATCTGTCCTGCCATTCTAAATGAAAGTTTTGCTGGATAGAGCAATCTTGGTTGTAGGTCTTTAGATTTCATGATTTGGAATATTTCTTTCCAGCCCCTTCTTGCCTGTAAGGTCTCTTTTGAGAAATCTGCTGACAGTCTGATGGGGACTCCTTTGTAGGTGATTGTCCCCTTAGCTCTTGCTGCTTCTAGGATTCTCTCCTTCATTTTAATTTTGGCTAAAGTAATTATGATATGCCTTGGTGTGTTTCTTCTTGAGTCCAACTTTTTTGGTACTCTCTGGGCTTCTTGGATTTCTTGGAAGTCTATTTCCTTTGCCAGATTGGGGAAATTTTCTTTTATTATTTGTTCAAATAATTTTTCCACTGGTGGTTGTGTCTTTCCCCCTTCTGGTACCCCCTATAATTCAGATATTGGAGCGTTTAAAGATGTCCTGGAGGTTCCTAAGACTCTCCTCATTTCTTTGAATTCTTGCTCCTTGACTCTTTTCTGTTTGGCCATTATTTGGTTTCTTCTGGTCCACTCCATTGATTTGAGTCCCAGTTTCCTTTTCATCTCTATGGGTTTCCTGTGGAATTCCATTCATTTCCCTTAATTTAGCCTTCATATGTTTCTCTAATTTGTGGCTATAATCAACCAGATCTGTGAGGAAGCTGATGACCAGTGTTTTAAACTGTGCGTCTGAGAGTTTTGCTATTTCTTCGTCGCTTAGATTTATCTCTGGGGCTTTGAGGTCTCCCTGCGACATTTTTGGTCTGTTCTGACCCTTTAAATGTGAGAAACTGCGCCTTGGAGTCCCAGGTCGCTGGGTTGTGACGCTGTATGTGGGGGCGTGGTCAGAGCGGGGAAATGGCGGCGCCCTCTACCGCCCCCCCCCGCGGCTGGTCCAACCGCCCACGCCCTCGCTCCCGCGCAACCAGGCAATCGCAGTCAACACGCTGCACCGCCTCCCCACTGTCTCCTCTGCAGTCGCTCACCCGGTGGGTTGCTCGGTCGCTCACTAGGTCCAATCCTGGGTTTGGAACCCGTGCGTCTGGATTGTGCGTCTGGATTCGCGCGTCTGGACTCCGCGCCCGGGTCCGACCGAGCCCTCCCTTGCAGCTCCTCACCAGATGCCGGTTTCGCCCCTTACCGGTCGGGCTGAAGAATTTGTTGTTAGCGGACTTCCGAAAAGTTCAGTTTTCCGTGTTCTGGTTGTGTTTTCTGATGCTAATATTTAGTTGTCCCTAGACTTGGTTGTGTGAGGAGGCACGGCACATCCACCTAAACCTCCATCTTGGCGGAAGTCCCGGCAATATAGTCTTTATTTCAGATAGCACTATAGCTAGTTAAATATCAGGTACTGGATGTCAACCTCTGCCACAATAGCCCTGACCTTTCCATTGAGCTGTGGGCTTAGATATCTCAATGCCCATAGTATCTCCATTTGAATGTAAGATGGGCATTTCAAACAAAACTTGGATAAATCTCTTGATTCTCCCCACCTTCATCTTTCCCTCTTGAACACTTTGTTTTAGTAAATGGCTTTATCTCACTGCTCAGCCTGAAAAAACCTCAAGTCATTTAACTTTTGTTATTAAAACTCAAACATACTGGAAAGTAGAGCAGTCTAATGAACACCCATAAATTCACCATTTGCTATGCCTTGTCTCACCTATTTTTTTCTTGCTAAAGTATTTTAAAGTATAATCATTGTGACATTTCTCTTAAATTCATGTTTGCATCCCAAAACATAAGCCACTTTTGTATATATTTACAATACTATTATCACCCTTATCAAAATGAACAACCCATGACTTCTCTTTTTTCCTCATCCTCCTCAACTAATCAACAGCAAGTGATGTCAGCTCTCCAAAACTCCTCACTCTTTCCAATGCTGCCCCGTCCAGTCTCTGTCACTTCTTATTTAGATTTCTTCTGATTTTCAATCTATTTTGACAAAGTACCAAGCTGCTCTTTTAAAAATTTAAACCATGGTGCATTCTTGATGCATTACTTACTTGATGAAATCCATCCAGTGATTTCCCTTTGTGATTAAATAGAATCCAGACTTTTTAAAGACCTACTTGATCTGACTCCTGCCTACCTTTCTAAGCTCTTCTAGTCCTTCCTTCATTCCTATTACTTATCGTTTCTTTGAACATCAGTGTCACTCCTGCCTGGCTCTTGTATTTGCTCTGCCTCTGCCTGGAGTGTTTTCCCCAGGTCTTTGTATGGTTGGTTCCCTCTCATCATCACTCAAGTCTTACCTCAAATCTCATCTCCCCAGGGAGGATTCCTCTGTCTATCTTGTCTAGAACAGTGCCCCCTGCAATCCATGTTCAATCAATTCATAGTTTATTATCCTGTTTTATTTTATGTCGCATTTTTTTGCCCTTTAAAATTTTATGTACACACAAACATATTGTTGACAATATTACAGATGTCTCCCATTTCCCCCTTCCATTTTGATACCCTCCACACAACTGCCTGACCCTGGACTTCACCTCATCGTTGTCTGTGTTCATGGGCTATGCATATATGCATATATGTTCTTTGATTGATCTTTTCCAGTGCCCCTTTCCCCCAAGATCTGTCAGTCTGTTCCATGTATCCATGCTTCTGATCCTATTGGTTCTATTTTTGTCACTTTCTTTTGTTCATTATATTCCACATATGAGCGAGGTCAAATGGTATTTGTTTTTCTCTGACTGGCTTATTTCACTTAGCATAATTATGACTTGTTTTTCTCTTGTGAATGTAAGCTCCATAAGAGTGCCTAGAACAATGTATGGAGCCAAATACACAATCAGTAAATAATGTTGGAGAATATATCAATGAGTTGATCTTTAGATATTGACAAACTTTGCCTTGAATTTCAGCATGAGAGATATAATATATCAGGGTCAGTAGAAGTTGGGACAGAGAGTAACTCAATGGCCATAAGAAGGATGTCTGTGCTGGGCACATAAACACATAGCCTAGTTACAAGAACTTCACTGTATCTTGATAATCTTTCAGGCTCTCTGAGTTCTGCTGCTATTTAAGAATGTCTTCTAGCTTCTTGTGCAGCTTTACAATAACCTCTATATCCAAGATCACTTATCTGTTCTTTGCATGGGAGAACTTAACCAATACATTTCCTGAGCCATTTTACTAGGTTGATTCAAAATGCAGTTTATTAGCATTTGCTATTGGTCATCCAATCCCATAACTTGAGCACTCCTCTCCCTGCTGGGAATTCACCAGTGACATCTCCACCCTGACCTATTTTTGAAGATACCAACTATAACTTTTGAGGCCCTCAAAAGAACTACCTTCCAAACAAACTCACAATTTCTTCCCTTTCCTGGCACTACTCTGTCCTTCCTCTTGTGTTGCCTGTCTCAGCTAATATCATAGTCTACTCCTAGTCACTTGGGCTAGAGATCTTGGAGTGATTGATCTTTACATCTGTCTTTATCAACTTTCAAAACTATTCAGTATCTGGTGTTGCATTTGACCCCTTTGTTCTCCTTATAGCGGCTCTCCCCCATTACTGCTTCCCCCTCACTACACTACCTGAGCCTACCCTGCTCCCAGCCATGTTGGCCTCCTTGCTTTTCCTTCAACTGGACAGATACTTTTGCATTTACTGTTTCATTTGCCTGGAATGCTTTCTAGGTATCTATCCCTTACATTTTTCATATCTTTGCTCAAATATCCTTGAGCCACCTTTCCTAACCACCTTATTTAAACTCTAAGAACCTAATAACTGCCTTCTCCAGTATGGCTTACAGTGTTTAGCCAAAGGTCACTGGTTCAATTCCTGATCAATTCCCTCCCAGGGTGCAAGAAGCAACCAATTGAAATTTCTCTCCCTCTCTTTTTTTCCTCCCTTCCCATCTGTCTAAAATAAATAAGTAAAATTTAAAAAAAGAAAGAAACTGATAACTGACTCTCCTTAACTTCTTCCACTTTTATTTTCTGAATAGCTGTCTAATATGTTACATAATTTATTATTTTTATTCATTATATTCCCCTCTTCCCACCTTGCAACTCACACTGTAGAATGTGTGCACCACAGGGGCAGAAATTTATATTCCTAAGGTTGAAAATAGTGCTTGGCATATAGTAAATACTCAACGAGTATGTGCTTAAATAAATAAGTGCTTGATCTCTTTATTTCATAGTTTTTTTCCCTTTTTTACATTATTTCAAGACTTAATTTTTAAAACAGGTCACAACACTAAGCTTTTGGCCCATTCTGACATTATACAAGCTACAAATGCTTGCTCAGCACTGAGGAGCACTCTTTAGTAGCATGTTTGAAAAGTAAATAAAATTCACATTAAACAAATATTCAAATAGTTTCCATAACCTGCTATTCTTCTAATCTTGCTACAGTGCTGCATCATAGGCATATGTTTCTGACACACATGGGTCATTTGGAACTCCCATTTGGCACAAGCTTTTTCTAATAAATTTGTTTCTTGGTCTATCTTGGACATTAAAGCCTTAGATTCATCAGAGTGGTGGTATCCTTAGCTACCCCAACTGTTTTTTGTCTTTGCCACAAAAGCAGTATCCTATACTTTCTGGAAAAGCAGAATGCTACCCTCCAAGAATATCGTGGAGACTGAATCTTTCAAGTCTTCCTAACCTTTCTCTTTTGGTTTTGTACTTGCACCATATTGTCCTTCCTTCTTTTCAAATATTAAATATCACTTTAGGAAAATTTTTGTCTAAAACCCACATTACATTCTGCTTTTCTTTTAAAAAGCATTTTCTCACTATAAAAGCAACATACGCACATTTCATTTAAAAATTTAAATATAGGGGAAAATCACACAAAGATAATCACTACTCATATTTTGCCATGTTTCTTTCTATGAGTGTTTTATACAGGAATAGAAATTTCTTGCTTTCTTCCAATTGAGATTATAATGTAACAATGTCAACGTTAATGCAAAACTCTTCATATACTTCTTTATACATAAAAAAACTGAATAAATATTTAATCTAATTTAGGTAACTTTATATTTTTCTGTTTTTATCATATGCCCACACTTGAACACATTTCTAACTTCTTGCATTAAACTAAAATTGACATTACCTTCTTTGTGCATATTTCCTGACTTTGGAATTATTGTTTGAGACTGGGTTCCAGAGACAAACTTTTAAATCAGATAGTACAAATAATTATAAAGCTCTTGATATCTACAACCTAACTTCTTTTCAGAGGTATTTTCCTTAAGCTCCTTTAGATGCAAGGAATTACTCAGATTATCTCAGTCACCAGGAATGACAATTGTAGAAATATACAGAACATGAATCCAAACCATTCTGATATTATACAACATTATGAAGCTCTGCCTTCATCTGACATTATGAAGCTCTGCCTCATGTAACAACACAGAATGAACAAGAACTAGCTGAGCCACACAGGCTGCAAGTAAAAGTTATTCAGGATGCAGAGAGCTCTAAGGACCAGCTTGTCATGTTGTCCCCCGTCATTAATAGCAATTTAGGCAGCTTTGCACTAGAGCTTTGCCATTAACAATGATCTGTTCTGTCTTCTACTCCCATTACCTACTCCTAAATTCCTTCATATTTTCAGTTTATTTTCCCCACAGATGCAATCTGATTAGGTCAGTTAATCAGCACCCTACTTACTTAGATTGAATTTTTACTTTAGGCTACATCATTGGTCACTCGGACTGATTATATTTGGCTGTTCTTGGTTAAATGTTCATCTCTTTCTCAGTCCTTTGTGAGTTTAGCAAGAGCAGATCATGGGCCCTGGATGTTGAATTGATTGTAATATGCTCATAATTATTCAAAAAACTTAACTACCAAAGGCAGAGACACTGACTGGTCAGTTCCAGCTGATGAGTCATGGTGAAGTGTCCCTGACAGAGTCCACCAATTGATGAGGGCCCAATAGACTCAATGGTAAGTTTGTTCAGTACCAGTTTACCTGCCCATCTAAAAGGTAGGATAAAGTATTCAATTTCATACAAACATGCTTGCTACTTGCAGTTCAGCTATAGGCATGTGCTCTACAACCCAGAAATTTTGATAATTTCTGTCTCACATGTTTTCTATTTTTTAAAAGATTATAAATATATGGTGCATATATAATTGCAACATTATGAAGTATATCCTGACAGGTGAGAATATCCATTTTGGTCAGATATCTATTAAAAACTGAACATTCTGCTTAAAATTTTACATATCTGATGGTGAAAATAATTTTTCACAGGTTGGCTTTGGCTGTATATACTTCAAGCACTGTTTCTTTTATAGTACCTACAAATTATAGTATCAGGCACCATAAGACATGTTCATATTTCAATATGACCTCTAGCCCTTCAACTCTTATTCCGAATAGCAGGTGGTTGGCAAAGTAGTTGGTAATATCATTCTTGGAAACTATTTCTACAGTAGGACACCTAGCAAGACCTGGCTGTAATGGAGGTGATTGCATACCACATAAATAGATCCAATTAAATCCAAAGTAAGTGTATCTCCAACTTCCATCTATCCAAATTCAAAAAGCTGCTGATGCCATTTTATCACAAGGTAAAGTGTGATGAAGAGGAACTCTGAGTAGAAAGAAAACAGTGGTCTTAGACAAAAGAAGTTTAAAAGAATACAACTCCACCAAACCAGCTCTGCAAGAAATACTAAAAGGTCTGCTTTAAGGAAAGAAAGGAAAATAGAGAGACAATGAGAAGAATGGGTATAAAAATGACAATGAATAAGTACCTATCAATAGTATCCGTAAACATAAACAGACTAAATGCTCCAATCAAAACACATAGAATAGCTGCATGGATAAGAAAGGATGACTCACACATTGGCTGCTTACAACAGACCCACCTCAAGACAAAAGACCATCACAGACTAAAAGTGAGGGGCTGGAAACAAATCTTCCAAGCAAATGGCCAGGGGAAAAAAAGCTGGGGTAGCAATTCTCATATCAGACAAAATAGACTTCAAAAAAAGAACCATAAAAAGAGACCCAGAAGGTCACTTCATAATACTCAAGGGAAGAATCCACCAAGAGGACATAAACATTGAAAATATATATGCACCCAACATAGGAGCACCCAAATATATAAAGAAAATCTTAGAGGACTTCAGGAAAGATATTGACAGCAAAACAATTATACTTGGGGATTTTAACACCCCACTGACAAAAATGGACAGATCTTCCAAACAAAAAATCAATAAACATATTGTGGAATTGAACAACATCTTGATGAAATGGACTTAATTGATATATATAGAGCCCTTCATCCCAAAGAAGCTCAATACACATTCTTTTCAAATGCTCATGGAACATTTTCAAAGATAGACCACCGGATAGGACACAAAATGAGCCTCAACAAATTTAAGAAAATTGAAATCATCCCGAGCATTTTCTCCAACCACAAGGGACTGAAACTGGAAACCAACCCCAAGAGAAAAGACCCAAAACAATCAAAATCATGGAGATTGAATAGTATGCTACTAAACAACAAATGGGTCAAGAATGAAATCAGGAAAGAAATAAAAAAGTTTCTGGAAACAAATGGAAATGAACTCATGACAACCCAAAACTTATGGGACACAGTGAAGGCAGTCCTGAGAGAGAAATTCATAGCAATACAGGCCTACCTAAAAAAGATAGAAACATTTCAAACAACCTAACCCTACGCCTACAAGAACTTGAGGAACAACAACAAAGACAACTCGGAGCAAGTAGAAGGAAGGGAATAACCAAGATTAGAGCAGAATTAAATGACATAGAGACTAAAAGCACAATTCTAAGGATCAATGAATCCATGAGCTGATTTTTTGTAAAGATAAACAAAATAAACAAGCCTTTAAGCAGGCTCATCAAGAAAAGAAGAGAGAGAACCCAAATAAACACAATCAGAAATGAAAGGGCAGAGATTACAACTGATCCCACAGAAATACAAATAATTGTAAGAAATTATTATGAAGAACTGTATGCCAAGAAATTTGAAAACTTAGGTGAAGTGGACACATTTCTAGAAAAATATAATCTTCTAAAAATCAACAAAGAAGAAGCAGAAAGCCTGAATAGACCAATAACAGCAAAAGAAATTGAAGCAGTAATCAAAAAACTCCCATCACACAAAAGCCCTGGACCAGATGGTTTCACAGGAGAATTCTACAAAGCTTTTAAGAAAGAGCTAACCCCTATTCTCCGCAGACTATTCCAAAAAATCCAAAAGGATGGAAAACTCCCAAACTCTTTTTATGAAGCCAGCATCATCTTAATTCCAAAACCAGATAGAGACACAACAAAGAAAGATAACTTCAGGTCAATATCGCTGATTAACATAGATGCTAAAATCCTCAACAAAATATAGGCAAACTGCATCCAACAATACATTAAAAAGATCATCCACCATGACCAAGTGGGATTCATCCCAGGGATGCAAGGATGGTTCAACATTCGCAAATCAGTAAATGTAACACATCATATAAACAAAGGCAAAGACAAAAATCACATGATCATATCCATAGATGTGCAAAAAGCTTTTCATAAGTTACAACACTCATTTATGATAAAAACACTCAGAAAAGTGGGAATAGAGGGAGCATTCCTTAACATAATAAAGGCCATATATGAGAGACCTACAGCCAATATCATACTCAATGGGCAAAAAATAAAATCTTTTCCACTAAGATCAGGAATGAGACAAGGTTGTCCACTTTCACCACTGCTCTTCAATATAGTATTAGAAGTTTTAGCCACAGCGATCAGACAAGAAAGGGGGAAAAAAGGCATCCAAATTGGAAAGGAGGAAACAAAACTGTCATTGTTTGCAGATGACATGATAGTGTACATGGAAGATCCTATAGACTCTACCAAAAAACTGCTCAAACTAATAAGTGAATTTGGCAGAACAGCAGGTTACAAAGTCAATATTCAGAAATAAAAGGCATTTTTGTACACCAACAATGAAACAGCAGAAGCAGAAATCAAGAAAAGAATCCCATTTGATACAGCAAAAAGAAAAATAAAATATCTAGGAATAAACCTAACCAAGGAGGTAAAAGACCTGTATGCAGAAAATTACACAACACTGAAGAAAGAAATCAAGGAAGACACAAACAAATGGAAACATATACCGTGTTCATGGATTGGAAGAATTAACATCATCAAAATGTCCATATTACCCAAAGCAATTTACAGATTCAATGCAATACCTATTAAAGTAGCAATGGCATATTTCACAGACATAGAACAAACATTTCAAAACTTTATATGAAACCATAAATGACCCTAAATAGCATCTGCAATTTTGAAAAAGAAGAGCAAAGTAGGAGGGATCACAATACCTGATACCAAACTGTGTATTACAAGGCCACTGTAATCAAAACAGCCTGGTACTGCCATAAAAACAGGCACATAGACTGATGGAACAGAACAGATAGCCCAGAAATAAACCCAAATCTCTATGGCCAATTAATATTCAACAAAGGGGGCAACAACATAAAATGGACTAATAATAGCCTCTTCAACAAATGGTGTTGGGAGAACTGGACAGCTATGTGCAAAAAAATGAAACTTGAGCACCAACTTACACCATACACCAAAATAAATTCAAGGTGGGTAAAAGACTTAAATATAAGTGGCGGCACCATTAAAGTCCTGGAGGAGAATATTGACAAGAAAATCTCAGATATTTCACGCAGCAACTTTTTTTTACTGATATGTCCCCCAGAGGAAAGGATATAAAGAAAAGAATAAACAAATGGGATCTCATCAAAATTAAAAGGTTTTGCACGGATAAAGTAAACAGTATTACAATAAGAAGAGATCCAACTGCATGGGAAAACATATTTGCCAATGATACCTCAGACAGGGTTTAATCTCCAAAATATGCAAAGAACTTACACAACTCCACTCTAAGAAGATAAGTAACCCAATTAAAAAGTGGGCAAAGGACTTGAACAGACACTTCTCCAAGGAGGACATACAGAAGATCCAGAGACACATGAAGAGGTGCTCAATATCGTTAGCTATCAGAGAGATGCAAATGAAAACCACAATGAGATACCACTTTACACCAGTCAGAATGCCATCATAAACAAAGCAACAAACAAGTGTTGGAGAGGTTGTGGAGAAGAGGGGACCCTAATCAATTGTTGGTGGGATTGCGACTGGTACAACCATTGTGGAAAACAGTATGAAATTTTCTTAAAAAACTAAAAATGGACCTGCCTTTTGATCCAGCAATTCCACTGCTGGGATTATATCCTAAGAATCCCTAAAACACCAATTCAAAAGAACCTATGCACACCAATGTTCATAGCAGCACAATTTACAATAGCCAAGAGCTGGAAGCAACCTAGGTGTCCAGCAGTAAATGAATGGATCAAAAATTATGGTACATATACACAATGGAATTCTATGCAACAGAAAGAAGGAGCTCCTGCCCTTTGCAACAGCATGGATGGAACTGGAAAGTATTATGCTGAGTGAAATAAGCCAGGTGTTTAAAGACAAATACCATATGATCTCACCTTTAACAGGAAGCTAAACAACAAAACAAACAAGCAAGCAAAATAAAAACACAGACACTGAAATAGAGAACAGGGGGAGAGTAACCAGAGGGGAGAGGGGAGGGAATTTTAGGGGAAAAAGAGGAAGTATTTACAGGAACTAGTATAAAGGACACATGGACAACAACTAAGGGGGCTGGAAATGGGAGGGAGATGGAGAGCACTGGGGGGGGGCTGGGATGAGCGTAAAAAACAGTAAACTGTACTTGAACAATAATTAAATAAATTAAAAAAAATTAGAAACAAGAAACGCCCAGTACTGACAGAAAATTGAACTATATGGAATTTACAGTTGAAATGAATTGAACTGAAGGGGGGAATATGAGACAATTGTAATAGCATAATCAATAAAATATATTTTAAAAAAGAAAAGAAAACAGTGGTCTTAACAAATCTTGAATAAAATATCTTATTTTGCAAAGTTTTCAAAAACAACATGTTGAAGAATTGTTGGGACCCTGCTTAAGGCCTGAAAAGTGGCTTGTGCAAGTAAGGGGCCCTGAAGCTTGTGCTTTATTAGTTTTACAATAAACCTGCCTTGGGGTACGTGTATTTGTATTTTGAAAGACAGTGCCAAACTGCCCTCTATTGAGGCTGTATCAATTTATTCTTCCACCTATAATGCAAAGGGTTTCCTTCCCAAGGTCTAGACTGGAAAGTGTGTCACCAATTTTACAAATTTTTTGTTAATCGGATGGATAGGCAAAACAATTTAGAATAGTTGTATCTTGCATTTCTTGAATTATGAGTTGTTAAGCCCAGCTTTTTCTCTTATGTTTAAGAGCAATGTGAGTTTGTTTTTCTTTGAGCTCTCAGCTCATTTTCTTTGTTCTTTGTCCTATTGGGTCATTGGTCCTTTTCTTATTGATTGCTAGGATCTCTTTATATTGGGCTGGCCAAAAAGTTCATTTGGTTTCCCCATAAAATGGCTCTAGTAGCACTTAGTTGTCTAACTTCATTTGAAACAATTTTGTCAGATTGTATTGTGACAGCTGTCATATCAGCATGCATTAAAAAGCATATCAAAATTGCTGATTTTTGGCCCTGGCTGGTAGCTCAGTGGGTTGAGTGCGGGCCTGTGAACCAGAGAATCACGGTTCAATTCCCAGTCAAAGAACATGCCTGGTTGCAGGCCAGTTCCCAGCCAGGGAAGCATGAGAGGCAACCATACATTGATATTTCTGTCCCTCTCTTCTTCACTTCCCCTCTAAAGATAAATAAAATCTTTTAAAAAATTGCTGATTTTTGTGCAGCCATTTTCATATTGAAGATGGAAGAAAATAAACATTTTTGACATATTATGCTTAATAATTTAAAGAAAGGTAAAAGCTCAACTGAAACACACAAAAAAGATTTGTGCAGTTTATGGAGAAGGTGCCATGAGAGATTGAATGTGTCAAAAGTGGTTTGTGAAGTTTCATGGTGGAGATTTCTTGCTACATGATGCTAATGTTCACCTTTCTGTTTATTGTTTCACAAAAAGGCTTATGACTTCTATTCATATTTTTATAAATACATTTTTAATTTAATTTTTATGTTAGATATAAATTTATATTTTAATATGGAATATTTCCACATTTCCCACATTTAAGATTCTGGTGACTTTCTTTTGGTTGTATGTGTCATTTTCTTGGTCTTGGGGAAGGTAGCCTTGAGAGCAGAAACCATATACAAGTCATTTCCACTTGTAATCTACTTACCATTAAGTCCCTCCCTCAGCACTTAAGAATGGGCAGTAATCAATGATATTTCTGTGAACCAAAGTTAATTGTAATAAAAAATAAAACACATTTATCTGAGAAAAAAAGAGCAGCAGCCTAAGAGACACAAATTCAGGTAACAACCTAAATTATGCTCCATGGAGACAAAGTAGTGGCCATATTTTATAGAGAAAATTTGTGCCCTGGTTTCCCATTCTATGCAAATGAGGTTTCCATATTAATAGCATACTGATTGGTTGCTATCCTGCATTGTGATTGGTTGTTACAGAGCAGTTCTGATTGGTTGGTTTAGATGCAGATGGGAATATAATTGTGCAGTTCTGACTGGATGAAGCAAGTCTCAGGCAATTGGTCAAAACACAATACCAGAAGCTCCTTTACAAGGTCAGCTCAGTAAGCAGGAACACAGTGCGGGGGGGCTGGAAGCTTAGTCTGTGGCTTTCCCCTGAAATGCAGTGTGTGTGTTAGTGAGGCCCATGTCAGCAATGACTGCTGGACTCTGCTTATGAATTTGGGCCCGGTTGACCACAATGAGTCTTTTTTGGCAGATTTATTTCTGCTCAGGGTTCACATTTTTTTTTTTTGGTGGGAATCACCCATAAGGGGGATTTTTAAATGAGATTATATAGTTGTGAATCTGTTTAAATGTTTTCACAAGTCAGTACAGCCTCTGATTTTTACCAACAAGTAGTTGAATGCAGAGGTTGATCCTAACACTGATATTAAAGGAACTATTTCATTTGCTGCTGAAGACAGAGGGATCCTCTGATAATTTGCCTCTTCCCTCACATCATACAATAGCATCAGTAAAATTAGATGAGGTATAAAGTCTTATTTGCTATATACATATGCATTAAATGGACTAATGTGATTACAGAAACTGTTCACATGATGCCCATGAGTGGAGGTTAGGTGTGGGGGACCATTACCCATAGAACCGTTCCTGCCTTCCAACTCCTGAGTCTATATATTTTTAATTAATTAATTACTTCATTCATTCATTTTTGTGGCTGCTGCTTCCTCAACAAATGACCTAAAAATTGCCCTCCATCTCCTTCTAGAATTGACTTAACATGTGTAGATGGAATTGATGGCTGTAGTGGGAAGAATTTACTTGATCCTTGTCTCATGCAGGTTAATTGCCTGACCTTTGAAATCTACTTCTTTGTGTTAACATCTACTCTGCCGAGTCATTTAAAATGAACAATATCTTATCAGGGTAACAGAGAAATGCACTTAATAGGAAATGCCTAAAAACGTCCAGGTAGGATGTGGGAAGGTTCTCTAGGACTGGAAGTTGGGAGAAGAAAACAGGTAGGCATTATCTGAGGTAAGGACCTCTTGTGGATGGATCCTTGGTCTTTGACCTATGAGCCTGATCAGCTGAGGGCTTGGCCTGGGAAGGGGAGGGACTCTAGCAGGGTGGGAAAGGAGAGGAAATGCTAATGACCTTAACCCAGCAGGTGGGCTTGCATAGGCTCATCCCTGATCTGCTTTGGGAGAAGGGCAACTAATGAGCTCTTGACTGAAATATGCAAGTTAACAGGTGCATCTAGGATCAAATGGTGAGGCAATGAAGATGATGAGGCCTGAGAAACAGAATAAAAATGGCTTTGAAAAAAAGCCTGTATGAGGAACAAGTGACAGTTTTCGCACTTGGAGTTGATTTATCATATTTAGTGTACATTAGTAGACTAGCTTTTTGGCATGATATGAATTGCAGACCTTTTTATCTGTTTGTTGTTAATCTTTTATTATGTGTGTATTTTGTGTTATGGCTTGTTTTTGCCTGATTAAAGTTTTTAATTATTATATTATTAATTTTATATAATGTTATTACTTTCTTTTAATGATTTCTGGACTTTTAGTCATAGCAGAAAGTTCTTCCCACTTTAAGATGATTAAAAAATGTCAATGTTTTCTTCTAGTATAAAAATGATTTCATTTTTTATATGTGAGTGTTTGATCCATGTGATATAGAATGTTTTTAAAATTTATGGTTTACATAAAGATTCTAGGTTCTATGAAATTTATAACCCTAGTCCTGGCTGGGTGGCTCAGGTGGTGGGAGCATCATCCTGTACACCAAAATGTTGCAGGTTTGATTCCTGGTTTGGGCACCTACCTAAGTTGCAGGTTTGATCCCCTGTGGGGCCATGTTGAGAGCAACTGATCAATGTTTTTCTCTCATATCAATGTTTCTCTCTCTAAAATCAATATATACAACAGGGTCTGTCCAGAAGATATCCAACCATGTAATATGAAAAATAGAGACATTTATTGAAGAAGATATAAGAAGTATTATATATAGGACACAGTTCTCTCAATCGCCATCAGCTTCCCCACCATATTTTCCTGAATCTGATCTATGGTTTGAAATATCTACACTTTCAAAGGTGATTTTAGTTTTGGGAAAAGTCAGAAGTCACAGAAAGCCAAATCTGGGCTGTAGGGGAGTTGAATCACCTGGGTGATTCAATGTTTTGCCAAAAAACTGCATGAGATGTGATATAAAAAGCTGCAGACTTCTGAATCATCTGAATAGTTTCTGTGGAGGAATGTTCATGCTTAATGCAAAATTTGATGCAGATTTGTCGCTCTACTCACTCAGTCAATTTGAATGCAATGGCCACACAGCACACATGCTCACTCAAGGGTGTCTACTACCCCCAATGACTGGTATGGTGAAGTCATCATGGTTCACGCATGTGCATTCTAGTTCACTCTCCTTGGCTGCCAGGTTACACTGATGCCATGCAAACTGTTCTCATTATATTAACAATGGCTGGACTTTTTCCAGACAGACCTCATAGCCTCAGGTGAGACTTTAAAAATAAATAAGTAAAGCCGGGGCTGGTGTAGCTCAGTGGATTGAGCGTGAGCCTGGACACCAAGCAACCACGGTTCGATTCCCAGTCAGGGCACATGCCTGGGTTGCAGGCCAGTCCCCATCAGGGGACTCACAAGGGGCAACCATACATTGATATTTCTCTCCCTCTCTCCTTCCCTTCCCCTCTAAAGATAAATAAATAAAATCTTTAAAAAATAAAAATAAATAAGTAAATAGATAGATAAATAAATAAATAAATGTTATAACTCTAGATATAGTTAAGGAAAGGGCAATATTCATAAGCTTTACTTGAAAAATAATTAGACTACTAATCAAAAACTAAATATTAATATACTTCATCATGGTAATACTTATTGAATATCTATTATACGCTAAATCATGTTTCTTGTGTTGAAAAATACAACATCAGGCATGAAAGATTTCAAATAAAGACTACTCTGTTCTCAGAAATAGAATTAGTAAACAAATGTAATTCTCAGTTGCCAGAAACAAATTTTTTTCATTCTTCCCAGACATCATAATATTTATAACATTACAGATGGTTCTGTCCCTTCTTCATGGTTGGTGCCACATTCTTTTTGTTGAGAAACTGGTCATTCTGTGGGGATGAGCAACCTTCCTTTGTAGTGCAGGTACTTATTTTCCAAGAAAAGATCAAATGCTCTTGTCAGCTGTAAAAGCCCACTCTCCATATTGTTTCAAAGAGTTTCTCACTCCCACGTATCAGATATGTCCAAACTAAACCCAGGTCAGAAAAAAACCTGGCCCTAATATCCAATTCAGCCTGTCTTTTACAGTGGAATTAGATTAGAAAAGCATGCTTATTTTCACTCACAATTATAATTTAATAATTACATAATAATTTAACAGTAATGAATACTTATTCAATACTCATTATTGACAAAATAGCCTTTATTTTTCTCTAGTGTTCAAAAATGAGTTGCAAACTGGTTCATTTATCACTCAGTTCTATGGTTTTTCCTTTGATACTTAACAGAGCTCTTTGAGCTAATTTAGGGAACTAGTACCTAAGTATTATTGAAGAAAAGTGCCATCTCTGAACCATCATGAGAAACTAACAGTAATATTATAAATGAACAATGCCTCTGAGATCTTTTTGTTCAACACCCTCATTTTAAAGATAAGGAAGCAGAGACCCAGGGAACTCTGAGTTTAGTGACATATTACCTATATTTATTCCACATCATCATGCCTATAAATAAAAGTATAACTTAGCCCTCTTTATTTTTACTTGATTAATTGATGTAGTTACGCTGTTACTTCTGTTTCTTTTTGAAAATGTGTAAGTGGGTGAAAAAGTTGGGGGAAAATCATCCCAAATATTTCTACTCAAGGACCATCACTGTTAAAAGGTAGTATGGCCACCACTAAGAGAAAAAGCTTTAGAGCCAGTGCCAGCTAGAATTCAATCACTTAATCTTTCTGAGCATCAGTGTCTTTATCTCTAAAAAAGGAATGACAGTGTTTATTTACTTAGTAGTGAAAATTAAAGTATATCCCATAAGTAAGGCATTTAGGTCAGGTTGCATTCAATTCATGTTAGCAATTGTTAGTATTACAGTTGAGTTAATACTCTGTACAGTTTTATGTCATGCTTTTTTCCATTTACTATATCACATGCATTATCTCTGGCCATCAGGAAATCTTTATTAATACACATCTTTATATCATGGCCATGTTTATAAAAATATGAAATTATTTTCCATTCCAAAGAGAAGGTTGCATATACCTGCTCTCCAACTGAAGAAAATCTGAATTAGCAGCTACCAACAACAATAATATCAACAACAACAATAACAAAGAAAGGAAACAAGGATTAAATAAGAGAAAATATTTTGGAATGAAGAGCTGGATTCACAAGGGTGTGCACAAGAATGCTTTAATGCATGCATTTAGAGAGTAAAGGATATAGAATAATTGATGGCTATTATTGGCAGATCAAAGTGTCTCAAAGGCATTGTTAGCTGTAGAGTTAATAAACTGTTTGCAGCTTTCCTGCATTTTGTGTATATATTTTGTGAGCAAAATAATAATTTGTACTCACACAGGAACTTTCATCTGGGGAGGAGCTCAAAGCACTTTGAAAATAATAAGAAAAAGGCCTGATAATTAAGATTGCTTAAGAATAAAAACTTTCAACATGTTTATATGATTACTGGCAAGGTTCTGACTTAAAGAGATTTGTTATCACAGGAGATTGCATATGTTTTCTTTTTAAAATGTACTGTTGAATTTAGTATACTGATAAAATGTCTCTCTCTGGACAGTCATACCAGCTGTATCAAGAAAAATTCAATAGTCTATTACATACTTGGTTTGGAGATCATATTTTTACCCAGAAAATTTTTGTCTAGAGCAAAAAGCATGTTATCAAATGAAATTGTAGACTAAACCCAACAAAACAGGTTTGGAAAGACAAAGACAAATTCCCAGATATTTCTGAAATTTATATTTGTTAAAAGAAATTCAGATAGTGACAATTGTAGAGCCCTTTATCCCAGAGCATGGTGAACAGAATGACTTCAATGGTTTAATACACTTCCACATCAATTTCTCTACATTAAACATACTGAAGGAAACCTCAACATAAAGTCAATTCATGAAAACTTCCTTAATCAGTTGTTAGAATTGGATAGTTCTTCTCCCCTGGGTAGGAACTGTGTTATTTGTTTGAATATCCTCATATATTATATGTCCAACTACTTAGTATTTAAGTCATATTTTTCTTATGTCAGTTAGATGCTTATAATTCTCCCCTGCTAGAGAGTAATCTCCAAGAAAGCAGAAATCTAATTTATTTATCTTATCCTATAGAAGGCCTAGACAACACCTAATCTTTAACACAACATACTCATTACTA
Source organism: Artibeus jamaicensis (assembly GCF_021234435.1). Taxonomy (NCBI): domain Eukaryota; kingdom Metazoa; phylum Chordata; class Mammalia; order Chiroptera; family Phyllostomidae; genus Artibeus; species Artibeus jamaicensis. Next base: position 1,600,521 of record NW_026521822.1, read on the forward strand.
TCTGTTTCTTCTAATTAAAAATGTTATAATATCATTTTTTTGTAATAGAAAAAGAAATTGGAAACAACACAAATATCTACCAATAGGGTATGGGCTAATTAAAGTTATGAAACATTCATACAATGGAACAGCACTGTGCCACTACTAAAAGGAATGAGGTAAACTTGGAAAAATTAAATGATATTATGATCAAGTCAAGTAAAAGAATATATATTTTAGGACCTCATTTTTGCAAAAGCAAAATCAGACCAAATGGGTGATGTGAGATACAAGGGATGAATAAATAGAGAGCACTGAAGAGACAGACTGATCGGTTTCTTGTTATTTTGTTTTTTTGAATGTGGGAAACTAGGAAGCCCTGAAATGCATGAGCAAATTCTCCACAAGGAGTATTTACAGTGAGTGGAGGTGAGGGGAGTGGGATGACTGTAGGAGGAAAGTCCTTTGATTTTTACTTTAACCCTTGTATTGTTTAAAGTTTTAGCAATGAACAAGTATTATTTTTGATCAGTTTTTTTAAAAAAGGAAAGTCTTTTTTGAGTTTAAGTTTGAGTTAAACTTGCCTTCAGATGACCTAATATCTTGTATTTCTCAACTTCACAGCCTTTCTTCCTGAAAGTGAGCCAGAGGGGACAAAGTATTCCTTTCTCAAGAGTCAGCTTTTGGTCATTTCAAACTGACTCCCTAGGGCATGTCTGTGGGGCACCATTCCAGAGCCTTGCTTTCTAAAGTTGGTCTACTAAGAGTCTGGTATAGAATCCCTGGTGGACTTTGAAAGTTGTCAAATCTCTCTGGTAATTTTCCTAGGTTTTCTGGTCTCTAATAAGTTGTCAAATTTTTTCAGTTGTAAATCACTTTAGATCAAAAGTCAAGCAGGAGGCAGAATGACCCTGAAATCACCTTCTGCTTTTTCTTTTGGCCACTGCTTCACTTATCTGGAACTCCTGCCCTACCAAGACAATTGGAAGTAGCCATCTGGGTGCCTATTTCCTAAGTGACCATTTCTCTTGTTTCGCTTAGCAGAAGGGGTGTAATCTGTTTTCTACAGTTTGGGTAGGTAAGCTTGCTTGCTGCTAGCATGATTCTCTTAACTGAACACTCTCTAATATGGCAGAACAAGAAGGAATTTGTGAAAATATTATAAATTAAACCACTTTCCTGAGTTCTGGCCTGGCTCATTTTTAGTAGGGGCTGATTTAGGGTTTGTGGTTACATAAACTTTCCTACAATCCAGAAGAGGAAAGAATACCCTCTGGTGGCAAGATCGTATCCCTACAACATATAACCTAAATTTCAGCTCCTGGCAGAGCTGCCTTACCTGCCATGGTGATCAGGGTGTGCATGAGCATTTTTTAGTCATAGTGTTACAGAACAGACACACTGGGGCCTGGACTCTGGAAGATGGTATACTAATACCATCCAGATCACCTACTGGGCTCATCCGTCCGCTGCCACAGGAAAGACATCTCTCAATGCCAGAGATTTGTGAAAAGTAAAGTAAAGGTTTATTTAAAGCTATACAGACTTAAAGTAGTGACCCAATGTCCCCATTAATATATCAAAGTTCTTTAGGATAACCAGATGCCCACAGTGCTTTCTTCTCCCCCTGCCCTAATTCAGGGTACTGTAACTCAGGAAAAGAAGCACACGTCCATGTTTCAGGACACTGGCATCATCAGCTGTGTTGCCATCCAGGCAGGATCTCTAATTACTCCAAAGCTATGTGGCACCTTCTCATGGTCTACTGGCAAAGAGTTCTTTCACCCTTCTTCCAGGCAAAGTATCTCCTGCTCCTCAGGCCACGTCGCCAAAGGGAGCACCCCAAAGCCGCATGGACCTCTTCTACCAAAGCTGCAGGGGTCTGCACTCTGCCAAAAGTGAGTGGGTCTCTTCTTCACCTGGTTGCAGGGGTACCCACTCTGGCAAAGCCACGTGGTTCTCTCTCCTTTACATGGCTGCAGGGGTCCCCCACTCTGCCAGGATCACATGGTGCTGTTTTCTAAAGGTACATGGTGATTCTCATATGGCTGTGGAGCTCCCCACTCTGGCAAAGCTGCGTGGTACTCCCTTAGTGGCTGCCATGTCTGGGTTTAAATCCCCATGCAAATCTTCCTCTGCAGCCTCATTTCTAGCTCCTCCCACAATTGGCTTCTCCTGCCAGGATTCCCATATCCTCCCAGCTTTACTGGGCTGCCACAGTGAGTCTGGGCAGGCATGGCCCCATGGCGTGGAGCCAATCATCTCCAAGCTCTCACGCAGGTGTTGTAACTCAGGGGACCTGCCCCCAGTTACATCTTGGGGGGAAGTCACTTCCATCCCCTGGCTCAGAGCATGACTACAGCTATTTAACATATCTATGCAACCAGTTAAAGGTTATAGATACATTAAATGACCATGCCAGAGGTTAGCTGCAAGGCCGTTGCTGTACAAAATATCTTTCAATGGCCCTGCTCCTTTTGTCCCTTCCCCCAACTCATACCTGTTGGATGGGGGAAAAAGTGAGGACATCATATATGTCTTTCTTTTTTTTTCTTGTTTATTTTTTTAATTTATTGAGTTATTTTTCAAGTACAGTTTTCTTTTGTCAATTTCTCCCATCCCAACCCCCCCTCCACCCCGTCTCCCCACCTCCCTCCCATCCCCTCCCTCCCCACAGACCTCATCCCTGTATCTTTCATACTTGTTCTTCAAAATCCCTCCTCATTTTTCCCCTTAAATTCCCTTCCCTCTCCCCTCTGGTGGCTGCCCACTTGTTCTCTATTTTAGAGTCTTTGTTTTTATTCTATTTGCTTGTTTATTTTGTTATTTAGCTTCCTGTTAAAGGTGAGATCATATGGTATTTGTCCTCATATATGTCTTTCTAATATTTCCTAGATACCTGGAGTTCTGGATCCCATTCCAAATCCCTTTTTACCCCCCCCCCCTTTGGCTGCACCTTGTTACAATAGAAATCTGCACTCAAAGAAATCACCTCCATCTTACTCTTGAGTAATGTACCGTGATACAGGCAGTATAATTTCCATTTCCTAATTATTCTTTTATTGTTCTGAGTTACTGCAGATTATAGAAAAATTAACAAACTGTAGAACTCAAATTAATTTTTGTGCATACCATTATTAATGATGTCATTATTGCTATGCTTATTTAGTACTATTTTGTTTTTCAAAATGTGTTTTATCTGTAGTATGGGAGACTTTTGTTGCTCAGAATTATTTGTACATATTCCTGCCTGCTCCAACATTCACATGTATTCACATTATAGATGACAGTCTTATGAATCTATCCACTGAAATTGTCACAGTTGGATTGATTGCATGGGAACATTATCAGAAAAGATGTTCTGGCAGCGCAGTTAGCAGGTCCCATATGGAGTGTTTGGTCTAAGTTGCAGTCTCTTGGATCCTGACATTTGCCTTTCTCAGACTCTGCTTTGACTTAGCCTTTAGGAATAATACCATGAAGATTACAGTTTCTGCTCTGAATGTTCCTTTTAGTTTCTGTTTTGTGAGAACTCTGTGTAAAGCATTTTCCCTTGAACATTTGTTCTCCCAGGCCAGAGATTGCTTCTGAAATGAAGACAGTTGAATAAACCCAGGGTTCCTTTTGGGGAACTGGGCCTTATTACCTGCTCCTCCACAGGTCACTGGACAGCACAGTGTCTTGGAGTGTCCAGGATTTGAGATGAGAGAGGCAAAAGAGGGCTAAGTCTATTATATAAAACTTGCATTTGCTTCTTGCCAAAATGCTCATTGGCCACCTGTTAGGTGACCAATGGGCACCTGAGGGGTTGCCGAGAACATGGGACTTTCAATGTTCAAACTGGTGAAGTCCCATGTGAGATTAATTGGTCACCCTGGTGTGGATTTAAGAACCATGTGAACACATTTTCTGTTCCTCTCACTCTCCCCACTCTTCCTTCACCCCATATTTGCCCAAGTGCTATTCCTATGCTTCCTAATAAAATCTGCACTGTTCAAAAATTATTATTATTAAGGATTTACTACATTGCATGAGCATTAACCATGGAAAACTTTTCATCTGAGTATAAAAATTACACAAATGTGAACTTGAGGCAGGCATGCCTATGCCACTCTACTGTAATGATTTATTATCATTTATGGGCACTTGGTAAAGGTTGACTATTACATGCAAAGTCTGGCGGCAGGGGTAGGAAACTGAATGGATAAACAGATAAATGCCACAGAAATTACTAAGCACTAGACGGGGAGTGTAGGAAGCCAAAGAATAACATTATTGCTGTGGGCTGGGATAAGTTGGACTTGATACAGGAAGTGGGATGCAAAGAAGGCTGGAGAAGAATCTAAGAAGAAAATATAAAATTTAAATAAAGAGACTGTCCCAAACAGAGGAAATAGCTGCTTGGAATAGATCCAGGAGCTGCATAGGCTAGTTGCCCTGAAGCTGAGTTTGCAAAGAGTGATCAGTTTGAAGAGGTTGTGTAGCACAACCCTGTATTTCTGTATTACTGCTTTTGCAATTATTATATAGATGTGTTGAGCACACTTTTATAAACATAAAGACCACTTTTTTCTCCTTCTATCCCTCTGTCCACTTTTGTAAGTTAGACTTGGCATCTCTAAAGGATTATCTGTCTCAGTAAATATTCAGTGTGAGGGGTGGGGGTGGGGAGGAAAAGAATTGGAGCACTGTTAAAACTGTGTGCCTACTCCACCCTTCCTTCCATTGAGTCCAGTGCAGGGTGGGGTGGACCGCAGAGTGTGGGTGAGGAAGCTATCCTTCACCTCTCTGTAAACAAGCTTTGGCACAGAGACTTGGAGTACCAGCCCCTATGTCCCACTTTTCAGCAAATGCAGGGACTATTCCGTGACTACCAGTCTTCCTTATGCTTTACTCCTCAATAGTGATCCTTTAGTGACCTTATTATAGAATGGACATAATAAAATATCATAGCACAATTTTACCTAAGTTACCTTTTTCTTACATAAATCTCATTGATCTATCATGAGAGGTAACTCTTTTAGCTGGACAAAGATATTGTGAGGATGTGTTTATAAACAGGCAAAAACAGAAAGTACCTTCAGCAAAATTTGGAGGAAGGGACAACAAGAAGGTTCTGGTACCTCTTTCACCAGCTTTCAACCTGAAAATGTATTCCCCTGTAAAGAGAAAGCAAATACTCCTGGAAAGATTATGCCTTCTCTGATATTCATGCTGTAGAGACTACATCAGTGTTTTCATTTGGTGAGAAACAGGGCCTTGAGTGCTTAAAGAGAAGAGTCTGCAGATGTGGGAAAGCCCTGACAAAAAGGAGGCTTAGCACCATAAAATCAAATCTTTTATATCTAAAATTTTCAGGAAATTTTCATAGCTTTTACTTGAAAGAACACTGTGAAAAACTCTCTTATTTTCCTTGTTTTAGATTTGTACTTTCTTAAAACCGTATGGTTTTGACCATCTACTGCCTTCCTTTTGTCATTTGTTTAATTTCCTTCCCTTGCTCCCAAACTCTTTTTGAAAACTATTTTAATCTACTTTATTTCTGCTCCTGAATTTCCACTTGGTTCCCACTGGTCGTGTTTATTTATTAAATCACAACAATTGTTTCCTTTCTCAGGTCCGGAGAAGCATGCCCCAAGATATGAGCATTCCTTAGAAAACATGAATGCAAGGTTAAATTATTGAGTCAATAACTGCATTTACTAAAATATTGTGATCACCCTTATGCTTTTGTTTTATTTGAAGACATAGGTTAATAACTAATTTCTATGCTTCAAAAAATGGGAAGAAAATTTCACTAGATTATGTGAATTAGGAACATTTTTCATTAAAAAAACTGGCTTTATACTTCTTTTTGTATGTGTTAGTTCTTAATCATAGCTATAGCTAAGACTCCTGTTTTCATGTGTCAGGCATCCTCTTACCCACATTTATTTGTAAACTATTTTTTAAAAAACTCTGCAATTGGTTTTGCCCTTGCTGATGTCAATTAGATGACTATCATTTGAAATGAATGCTAACATGTAGTGTTTATTATTAGGTTAAGTTTCCTTGGAGTAAATCCAGTTCTTTTAATATTTTTTGATAAGCAATGACTTTCAAAGTTCTGGCTTGAAGATCTTTATTTTGAATTAGGAATTCTTATCTCTCTATAATTTGAACTATTCCCAATTATATGGGCATCTCCTAAGTCTACCAGCTAGTCACCCTCTATTAAAGCTAAACATTTAAAAGACTAAAGGAGAATTTAGGTGGCCATACTGAACTAGGCAGCTGAATCAAGGACACTAGAGAACATACTAGGAGAATGTTCTACTGTTACAGAACAGAGGTCTGTAGAGCAAAGACTTCTCTTAATGCCAGATATTTGTGAAAAGAAAAGTTTATTTAAAGCTATACAGACTTAAAGTAGTGACCCGATGTCCCAATTAAAATGTCAAAGTCCTTTTGGATACCCACAGATACTCACAGTGCTTCCTTCTCCCCCTGCCATAATTTGGGGTACCGTAACTCAGGAAAAGGAGTAGGCATCCGTGGCACCATCAGATGCGTCACCGTTCAGGCAGGATCTCTAATTAATCCAAAGCCATGTGGCACCTTCTCATGGTCTACTGGCAAAGAGTTATTTGTACCCATTTCCAGGCAAAGTCTCTCCTGCTTCCCAGGCCACACAGCCAAAGGGGGCACCCCAAAGCTGCGAGGGTCCCCTTTGGCCAAAAGTGCATGGCTCTCCTTCTCTCCACCAAAGCTGCAGGGAGGGAGGGGTCGCCACTCTGGCCAAATGCCGAGTGGAGATTTTCTGCTAAAACTGCATGGTAATTCTCTCTCACATGGCTGCAGGGGGACCCCACTCTGCCAGAAGTCAAGTGGTTCTCTCTGCAAAACTGCCCATGGCTCTCTCAATGGCTGCTGCGTCTGAGTTTTAAATCCCCGCGCCAGTCCTCTGCAGCCCCATTCCCGACTCCTCCTATAATCAGTTACACTTGCCAGCAATCCTGTATCCTTCCAGCTTTACTGGGCTGCCATAATGAGTCTGGGCAGGTGTGACCCCATGGCACAGAGCCAATCTTGTCCAAGCTCTCACACAGGCACTGTCACCTGGGGGACTTGCCCCCAGTTACATTTTTGGGGGAAGTCACTTCCATCTCCCTGGCTCAGAGCATGGCCACAGCTATTTAACATATCCTTTTAACCAGTTAAAAGTTATAGATACGTTAAATGACCATGCCAGAGGTTAGGTGCAAAGCTGTTGCTGTACAAAATAGCTCTCAATGGCCCTGCTCCTTTTGTCCCTTCCCCCAACTCACACCTGTTGGGTGGGGGAAGGAGTGAGGACATCTTATATGTCTTTCTAATATTTCCTAGATACCTGGAGTTCTGGACCCCATTCCAAATCTCTTTTTGGGGCCCCCTTCTTGGCTGCACCCTGTTATACTACCACTTCTGTCAGTTCTGTTTGTTTGCTTGTTTGTTTATAAAAACTAAAGTATAGTTGAGAAAAAATGTTATAGTAGTTTCAGGTATACAACAAAGTGATTGGCATTTATATACCAGAAAAATCTAACGATCTGTCACCATACAATGTTATTACAGTATTATTGACTATATTACCTGTGAAGTATATTACGTTCCTTGTACATTTATTTTACAGCTGGAGGTTTGTACTTTTTAATTAATTTCACCCTTTTGCCCTTCTCCCCAGTATTGTCAATTTAAATACTACTGCCAAGTGATGCCGTTCTCTAAAAGTTCACTTAGTCCTGGTTTATGGCTCAAAGCACTTTGCATGTTTCAGCCCATTAGCTGTCTATATTCCTCTGAGTTAGACAGCTGAGAAGTGGAAATAACCCAATTTCCAAATGTGGACTCAGAGGCACAGAGAGCTTAAATAATTGCAATAGTATCACTGATTCTGACAGCAAACCTGTACACACCGGTCTGGGACCAATAATGTATCAAAAGACATTTCATAAGACTGACTGTAATAACCTCTAGAGCAATGGTGTCCCTTTAAGTAGCACATACACAAATTTTCAGTAAGATAAAACACTGGTGCATTGGACACCACTGTATCTCTAACATTCGGAAGATAACAGGCTGACTTTAGGCAATGTCACCCACATATGAAAATTTTGTCTCCTGAGCCATTTAAAAAAAATTACCTTATGGTTGTTCAATTAGAGTTGTCTTCATTTTCTCCCCACCATTCCCCCACACCTCAGCCAAACACATCTTCCTCCCTTGCTTCCACCCTCCCCCTAATTTTGTCTATGTGTCCTTTATAATAGTTCCTGAAAACCATTCCTGTGACCACCCCTCCCACCTCCCCTCTGGCTGTTGTTAGATTGTTCTTAATTTCAATGTCTCTGGTTATATTTTGTTTGCTTTTTCTTTTGTTGATTATGTTCCAGTTAAAGGTGAGATCATATGGTATTGGTCCCTCACTGCCTGACTTATTTCACTTAGCATAATGCTCTCCATTTTCAGCATGCTTTCGCAAAGGGTAGGAGCTCCTTTTTTTCTCTCTGCTGCGGAGAATTCCATTGTGTACATGTACTATAGTTTTTTGATCCACTCATTTACTGATGGGCACTTAGGTTGCTTCCAGAACTTGGCTATTGTAAATTGTGCTGATATGAAGATTGGGGTGCATAGGTTCTTTTGGATTGGTGTTTCAGGGCTCTTAGGATATAATCCCAGCAGTGGAATTGATAGGTCAAAAGGCAATTTCATTTTTAGTTTTCTGAGGAAATTCCATGCTGTTTTTCACAGCAGCTGCCACCAGTCTGCGTACCCACCAACAGTGCACTAGGATTCCCTTTTCTCCACATTCTCTCCAACACTTGTTTGTTGATTTGTTTATGATGGCCATTCTGGTCGCTGTGAACTGGTATCACATCGTGGTTTTAATTTGCATCTCTCTGGTGGCTAGAGATGCTGAGCATCTTTTCATATGTCTCTGGACCCTCCATATATCCTCCTTAGAGAACTGTCTGTTCAAGTCTTTTGCCCATTTTTTAAATAGATTTCTTGACTTCCTGAAGTGGATTCATATGAGCTCTTTATATATTTTGGAGATCAAACCCTAGTCCTAGGTATCATTGGCAAATGTGTTTTCCCATATACTTGGCTCTCTTTTCATTTTAATGCTGTTTTCTTTAACTGTGCAGAAGCTTTTTAATTTGATGAGGTTCCATTTGTTTATTCTTCCTTTATGTTTCTTGCTTTAGGGGACATATCAGCGAAAATGTTGCTGCATGAAATGTCTAAGCTTTTTCTGCCTATATTCTTCTCTAGGACTTTTATGGGGTCACAAGTTATATTTAAGTCTTTCATCCACCTTGAATTTATTTTTGTGTATGGTGTAAGCTGGTGATCAAGTTTCATTTTTTTGCATGTAGCTGTTCAGATCTCCCCACACCATTTGTTGAAGAGGCTATTTTTGGTCCATTTTATGCTTCTTCCTCCTTTGTCAAATATTTATTGACCATAGAGATTCAGGTTGATTTTTGGGCTCTGTGTTTTGTTCCATTGGTTTGTGTCTGTTTTTATGCCAATACCAGGCTATTTTGATTACAGTGGTCTTGTAATACAGTTTGATATCAGGTATAGTGATCCTTCCTACTTTGTTCTTTTTTCTCAAAATTGTTGCAGCAATTCGGGGTCATTTATAATTCCATATACATTTCTGAAATATTTGTTCTATATTTATGAAATATGTCATTGGTACTTTAATAGGGATTGCATTGAATCTATAAATGGCTTTGGTTAGTATAGACATTTTGATGATGTTCTTTCTTCCAATCCATGAACATGGTACATACTTCCATTTGCTTGTGTCTTCCATACTTTTTTTCTTCAGTGTTGTACAGTTTTCTGAGTAAAGGTCTTTTCCCTCCTTGGTTAAGTTTATTACAAGGTACTTTATTTTTCTTTTGCTATATCAAATGGGATTTTTTCCCTGATTTCTGTTTCTGATATTTCATTGTTGGTGTACAGAAATGCCTTTGATTTCTGAATATTGGCTTTGTATCCCACTGTTTAGCCAAATTTATTTATTATGTTGAGCAGTTTTTTGGTGGGGTCTATAGGGTTTTTTGTGTGAACTACCATGTCATCTGCCAAAAATGACAGGTCTGTTTCCTCTTTTCCAATTTGGATGCCTTTTATTTCTTTTTCTTGTCTGATTGCTATAACTAGGACTTCCAATAGGAGTCTTAGGACTTGAATAGGAGTGGTGAAAGCAGACATCCTTGTCTTGTTCCTGATGTTAGTGGGAATCCTTTTTGTTTTCACCCATTGAGTATAATATTGGCTATAGGTCTCTCATATATGGCCTTTATTATGTTGAGGTATGCTTCCTCTATATCTACTCTGCTGAGTGTTTTGATCATAAATGAGCTCTGTACCTTATTGAATGCTTTTCTAAATCTATTAATATGATCATGTGTTTTTTGTCTTTGCTTTTGCTTATGTTATGTATTATGTTTATTGATTTGCAAGTATTGTACCATCCCTGCATTCCTTGGATGAATCCCACTTGGTCATGGTGGATGATCTTTTTAATGTATTGTTGGATACAGTTTGCCAATATTTTGTTGAGGATTTTCACATCTGTGTTCATCAGTGATTATGGCTTGAAGTTTTCTTTCTTTGTTATGTCTTTATCTGGTTTTTGGATTAGGATAATGCTGGCTTCATAAAAAGATTTTGAGAGTCTCCCCCCCTTCTTGGATTTTTTGGAGTAGTCTGTGAAGGATGGGGGTTAGCTCTTCCTTAAATGCTTTGTAAAATTCTGTTGTGAAACCATCTGGTTCAAAGCTTTTGTGTGTTGGGAGTTTTTTGATTACTGCTTTGATTTTGTCAGCTGTTATTGGTCTGTTCAGGCTTTCTACTTCTTCATTGAGTTTTGGAAGATTATATTTTTCTAGAAATTTTTCCATTTCACCTAGGTATGCAAATGTCTTGGCATATACCTACCATATTTTTTGAATCGTAAGACACACCTAGGTTTTAGAGGAGGAAAATAAAAAAAAAGAATCAAAAATGTGGTAAAATATTTAATAATATAAATAACATAATATTTCACCAATGTAAATGTAAACAGAACTGAACAGAACCATTAACAACCATTATTTCTCCCAAATTAGGGGAAGGAAAAAAAAGTGTGTCTTATACACTAAAAAATACAGTAGTTCTTCTCAGTACTTTTTTACAATCCTTTGTATTTCTGTGGTATCAATTGGAATCTCTCCATTTCCTTTCTGATTGTGGTTATTTGGGTCCCTTCTCTTTTTTTCTTGATGAGTCTGCTTAAAGGCTTGATGATTTTCTTTGCTGCTTTGAAGAAGCAGCTCCTGATTTTATTGATCCTTAGAATTTTGCTTTTAGTCTCTGTGCAATTTAACTCTGCTGCGATATTGATTATTTCCTTCCTTCTACTTGCTCTGGGCTGTCTTTGTTGTTTCTTGAGTTCTTGTTGATGTAGGGTTAGGCTGTTTATTTGAGATGTTTCTATCTGTTTTAGGTAGGCCTGTATCGCTATGTACTTCCCTCTCAGGACTGCCTTCACTGTGTCCCGTAAGTTTTGGGTTGTTGTGAGTTCATTTTTGTTTGTTTTCAGAAACTTTTGGTTTCTTCCCTAATTTCACTCTTGACCCATTCATTGTTTAATAGTATGCTATTCAATCTCCCTGTGTTTGAATGTTTTGAGATTTTCCTTGAGTTTGGTCTCTAGTTTCAGTCCCTTATGGCCAGATAAAATGCTTGATGTGATTTCAATTTTCTTGATTTTCTTGAGGCTTGTTTTGTGTCCTATCATGTGGTCTATCATTGAAAATGTTCCGTGTGCATTTGAAAAGAATGTATATTTAGTTTCTTTGGAATGAAAGGCTCTCTCTCTATATATATATCAGTTAAGCCATTTGATCTAGGGCATTGTTCAGTGCCACAATATCTTTGTTGAAATTTTGTTTGGAAGATCTGTCCATTTTTCACAGTGGGGTGTTAAAATCCATTACTATAATTGCGTTGCTGTCAATATTTTTCTTGAAGTCCTCCAAGGTTTTCTTTATGTATTTGGGTGTTCCTATGTTGGGTGCATATATATTTACAATGTTTATGTCTTCTTGGTGGATTCTTCCCTTGAGTATTATAAAGTGACATTATGGGTCTCTTTTTATGGATCTTTTTATGAAGTATATTTTGTCTGATATAAATTGTGCTACCCTGGCTTTTTTTCCTGTCCATTTTCTTGGAATATTTTCTTTCTAGCCCTTCACTTTCAGTCTGTGTAGGTCTTTTGTTCTGAGGTGGATCTCTTGTAGGCTGCATATGTGTGGGTCATGTTTTCTTTCCATTCAGCTATTCTGTGTCTTTTGATTGGGGTATTTAATTTATTTATGTTTAAGGTTATTATTGATAGGTACTTATTCACTGTCATTTTTTCATACAGTGTTCCTCTCTCTTTCACTGTTTTTTTTTTTCTATTCTTAAAGCAGATCCTTTATATCTCTTGCAGACCTAGTGCGGAGGAGGTATATTCTTTGAGGCTTCTTTTATCCAGGAAGCTTTTTATTTGGCCTTCCATTTTAATTGAGAGCCTTGCTGGATAGAGTAATCTTGGTTGCAGGGCTCTGGTTCTCATTACTTGGAATATTTCTTGCCATTCCCTTCTAGCATGGATCATTTCCATTGAGAAGTCAGCCACTAGTCTTATCGGGGCTCCCTTCTATGTTACTTCCTGTTTCTCCCTTGCTGCCTTTAAGATTCTCTCTTTGTCTTGGGGTTTTGCCATTTTTTAATTATGATGTGTCTTGAAGTGGGTTGCTTTGGGTCCTCTTATTTGGGACTCTCTGTGTTTCCTGGATTTGTGTGACTTTTTCTCTCATCAAATTAGGGAAGTTTTCCATCATGAGTTTTTCAGGTTTTCTTTCCCTTGCTCTTCTTCTTCTCCTTCTGGTGTCCCTATTATATGGATATTGTTACATTTCATGCATTTTACTTAACCCCTTTTCATTCTTTCTGAGTCTCTTTTCCTTTTTGTTTTCTTTCTGGGAATTTTTTTCTACCTTGCGCTCTAGCTCACTGATCTGAACCTCTTCTTTATGGAGCTTTTGATTCCTTCCACTGTGTTCTTCAGTTCAGAAATTGTATTTTTCATTTCCTCTTGGCCCTTGTTGATAGTTTCTATTTCTTTTTTCATGTTGATATAGTTTACAGTGAATTCATTGTAGTTTCCCTGTATTTTTGGCAATTCTCTGTGATCTCATTGCTTTGAATTCAAAATCTGATAGTTGACTTGCCCCTATTTCATTTAATATTCTTTCTGAGGTTCCCTCCTCTCCTTTCATTTGGGGATTGTTTCTTTGTCTTCTCATCATTTGTGAGACTCTTCTTGTTAGCCTCTGCTTTTTAAATTGATTTGTTCTGACTCTCTGGTTTTATCACATACCTTTCTATTGTAGAAGACCTGTGAGATTCAGTGGTGCAGTCTCCTTGTTCTCCTGAGCTCACTGGTCTTGGGCTGTCATTTATGTTGGCTCTCTGTATCTCTTTGTGTTTTGATTGTTGTTGGGTCCTTTTTTCATGGGTCCTTCCCTGAAGCTGGTTAATTGAGGGTCATTCCATCCACCACAAATTGTATGTTGTTGTGCAGGTGTGGGCAGATTGTGCTGAAGCTGGTTCTTCTCTGTATATAAAGTTTTGAAGTTTCTCTCTTGTTCTTGTTCAGTTTGTTCTGAGTAATTTCTCCACCATTTAGTTGTATTTCCAGATCAGTCCTGGGTTAAGTTAATATGGCTTCTACTCCCTCCTTCACCTTCTTCTGTTGTTATCTGTTGATGGGTTTCTTCTTCCAGTAGATGTTCACAGCTTCCACCTACTTTTTTTTGCAATCAGTTGGAGGGGGAAGGCAAAATGGTTTAAGACAGTGGGAGCATATTCTATGGTGTTTAAACTACCAACCTATACAGAAAAGATAAGAGATCCTTTGGATAGTGTTAACTGTGATATTTCACCCAACTAGCCACTTTTTAGATAGGGTGGAAAGAAGATAAGACTCTTGTTAGGGGAGGAAGGATTGTGAGTTGGATGTAGAAAATAGTGAGCTTGTGTGAGGTCAGATTATGAGATAAAGTAAGAGTAAAGGATAGAAAATAGGTGTAGCATGTGAGAGAATAGAGTTTACCACAATAATAATAAAGTTCAGGAAACAGTAAAGTGAGCTAAGATCTGGGAGGGGCACTGTGTAGTATTTACAACTGTATGGAACAACAATTATTTACAATAGTAATGGAGCAACAATCATGTGACAGAATCTATGTGGTCTGGATAACAAGAATAGGAAGTATAGGACCTAGAGTAGTATGCTAATAGAACACAACTGAAGTGAAAGACAGTAAAATAACAGTACATTATGAAAGAGAGAAGCAAGGGAAACCAGTTAATGCAATTTAATAAGCAAAGCAAAGAAGACTAAAGAAAAAGAAGACAAATACAAAAATACTAATAAAATAAAAGATGTAAGAATAATAAAAAAATAATAGTACAAATATACAATAACTTGCAAGTTCTCTGGAGTAGCAAATGAAATTTGTCTTACTGTCTTAGCTGTTGGAATGATCCCTCTGTAGGTCCAACTCTGGTCTTTTCACAGCTCCAGGCTTTATTGTCTCACTGTGGGAATTAAAAAGGAAGGAAGGAAGAAGGGATAAAAAGGGACATAAAGGAAGAAGGAATAAAAAAAAGAAAGAAGGAAAGAAAGGAAGAAGGCGTTAAAAGAAAAAGATACTTTAAAAAAAGGAGCCTCCTGCTGGCTTCAAACTGGCTAAGCCATTTCTGCTGGTCTTCCTGGTTACAGCAGGCTGAGGGAAAATTGATTTTGCTTGTCTTCCTTCCTGAGCCACACTCTTAGTACTGTTCACAGTTGCCCAGCCTCCAGCTCAGTTCCTCAGTTCTGCACCCAGCCTATGCCTTCAGTCCACCAGTTGTGCTGTCCTTGAAGTTGACCAATTAGGGAAATTCACACACCACCTTCTCACTCTGTGCTGTCATAGATGCTAGGGACTCTCTGAATTCCTTCAGGATAGTTCAGCCCCGGCACTGAGTTAAATCTTTGTGGGTATTACTGTCTCCTTGAGCTCTCCAGTTCTCTGTGGGAGCGCCTCTGCCTTCCTCTTAGAAAGCTTGTCTGCATGACTTCTAGGGATGCATGTGCACACCTCCTCTGCTTCTTCCCCAAGGAGTGCAGGGGTTCGGTGTGCACTCTGGACAGCGGAGTCAGATGTGCTCCCTCCTGGGAATGTAGGCTTGAGCACTTGGCCTCTGCTACTGGGGTGGGATGGGCAGCCTCAGTCCGCTGAGGGGCACAGGAGGCCAGGATGGTTGCTGCAGGAGAATTTCCCCAATAGCTGCTGAGTGCCTCTTTTTCTTTTTGAAAAGTCCTCCTGCTCAAGCCTTCTTCTCCATACAAGGGCCTGGTCTCTCACACAGGCCAACTCTCCAACCAGACCAGGGACTATCTAGGTCAGGGTCCGTCATGGCCCAACTTTCCCCAGCCAGCTTCCATAGTCTCAGTGGGTGCACACAGCTCCTGTGTGTTTACCACTTCGTCGTTATTCACCCCCCTCTGCGACTTCAAGTATCCAGGTCCCTCCCGGTGCTGTTCAAACCTTGGGAGGGAGCCACTGACCTGGCTGTCTCCCAAGAATCCTGTGACAGACTCAGCGGTCGCCAGGCCTGGAGCTGCAGCCACCCTGGTTCCCGTGCTGGTCCCAGGGACTTTATTATCCTGAAGCACTCTCCTGACCATCAGATTTTTCAATGTCCTCTATAATTTTTGGTCTCCAATCTTCATATATGCTAGAATAACAGTGGCTATTTTCTTTGTTCCTCAGAAGATTGGCCAGGTGTTTCACCTGTGCACAGGGGGAAATGGACTCCACTCCCACCTATCTCGCTGCCATCTCTCCTGAACAATTTTTAAGCCAATTTTCTTTCATCCTTGGCTGAGAGTATGGGCTCTAGGGCTAGAAATGCCAGAACTCAAAACTTGGCCATACCACTATGACCTTGAGCAAGTTTCCTAACCTGTGACTCAGTAATCCCCACTACTAATGGGGATTAGTAACAGTACATACATCATACAGGGCATGATGGGGATTGAACACATTAATTCATATAAAGCATTTAGAGCAGAATCTGACACATACTCAGCATCAGTTGTTTTTCCTGTTATCATTTAATGTGTTCTCTTTCCTTCTTTGGAAACCCTTCTCATGCCAGGGTCCTTTCATTCTGTTACTTCTTCTTCCTATCCAGTATTAGCCATTACATTGTAGTAAGATTTTCTACACTCTGCTAGGTGGTTTGCTTACCAAGCTTTGTCTCTAATTATAGAACAAAAACTTTATTCCTTGTTAAGAAATTTAGTGCACTATTAATGTTTTTAGGGAGGGGAAGGTGGGAAATGAGAACAGGGAAAACCTCAGTCACCCTTGAAACTATCTGAAGGAACATGCTTAAGTGTTTTCAAGATTCCTCTTTTGTCAAAGAGCAGATCTACCTACCTGACTAGAACCCATTCCTTTTTTTTCAAATTCCTTCTCCTTCCCTATTCTGTTTCTTCCTGTCTCCACATGAAAAACTTTCCCTTTCCTCACCCATAATATTTTTTTCTTTCACTCTGAATCTAGACCTCCAATTGCCAGGAATGCAAGGCCTATTTTCATGTGTCCTCTGCTCTGTCAACTACTTTTGGACTAGGATCTCCTCACCCTAATACTGCTTTTCCAGGATCATACTGTTGTATAGACCAAAGGTGAGAAGATCTATACTGTAAAAGTATAATTTGCATATACAAAAGTCACACAGGCTATATAGGTGAGTGCTTACCAATTATGTCTAATCGTCTATCAACATAACAATATAGTCTATATTAAATGTGTTAAATATTAACTTTATTAGTCTTATTTAAAATAACAACTGATAGTGTGTGCTCATCTTTCTTAATTAATTGTTGTCATAAAATTATCATTTAATCATAGTCTTGTCCATCACATTTCTGATTTGGGACACATGTAATTAAATATGTGAAATTCAACTCTCAATGCTTTGCTAGGCCAGACAAAAATAAGGAATGGAGAGGAGAAGGAACCAAAGGTTAGAGTAAATATGAGACATAGATTTCCCAAAGGCCCAGAATTAGTTTTTCACAGAGCATTTCCCTACATTTTACCACCCAGAGGTAATATTTTAAAACCACTAGTCTTAAGAGTCAATGTTTCTCAGATTGCAGCTGTAGTCATTCTTGAATGAAAAGCTAATTTTCAAAGCCTCTTCTTTTTTTCCTGGCAGAAATAAAGATTATAGTTCATATCACAGTTTTATATAACATAGACAACTTGATTTGACAAAAATACTGGCCAGTTTTTTTTTTGTAGCTCTGGTCAGATCTGAGGTGGTTGTTAATCTATTAGTCTTTGTTTTCTAATCTGTTTATCACTCTATCTTTTATGTCATTTGTTAAAACCCTATTATTTGTTGTTTTTTTAAAAGATTTTATTTATTTATCTTTAGAGGGGAAGGGGGGAAGGAGAGAGGGAGAGAAACATCAATGTATGGTTGCCTTTCGCGGGTCCCCTGCTGGGAACTGGCCTGCAGGGAACCGGCCTGCAACCCCAGTATGTGCCCTGACTGGGAATCTAACCGCGATTGTCTGGTTCGCAGGCCCGTGCTCAATCCACTGAGCTACACCAGCCAGGGCTTATTATTTGTATTTTTATGCAAAGTTCATAGGCACTTAAATTTTTTATTCAGTATCTCACCAACATTATATTATACATGTTTTAAAAGGTTTTGTGTCTGTTCATAGTAACCCCCAAAGTAACAGATTTCATTTCCTTCAATTAGTGTTTCCTCTTAACTGTTTTCCTTGTCATTGTAATCCTGTACCCTTCAAATAGGATTAGGATCATAACTGTTTCCACAGACATCAAAATATTAGAAGAAATATCCTCAATGGAGCCAACTTTAGAAGTTGCCTGTGCTTATTCTAGTGTAAGTGGGCCAGATAGAAAGTACTTGACTTCACTATAATCCATTTAGAACATATATCCTTTATTTTTAGTACAATAATGCAATAGTTTCTAATATGTTCCATAAAAACTTCAAGGGTTCAATAAAGGATTTTTGAGTGTCTTAGAAAAAGGAGCATACCATAGTATATGTATTTGATTTGGGTCCCAATTTATCTTCTCCAATCACCAATCCATAACAAACTACTATTCTATGGATAATTTAGTAAGAAACTTGGGTATGTTTGGCCAGATATGATATGATTAAAATTTTTAAATTCTAGTCATATTTTATATACATGCTTAATATTTATTGAGTACCTATTACATGCCAGGATTTACTTAGAATATTTACATTAGTCATCTTATTAACCTCTTTTTACAGATAAGGAAGCAGAGACTTACTCAAGGTCTCAGAGTAGAAACTAAGCCAGGACTGAAGCTCTAGACTTTGATTGCCAAATCTATGCTTTTAAACATCATGCTCTGCTACCTCCTAAATGTGACAGAATAATTTACAAATCAAAATTTCCTATACTGTAGTTAAGTTTTGCCCCAACTCTTTGCCTCTCCAATATACCTCACCTTGACAACTATCTAGATGATGAAATTGGAATCTCAGGTATTATATGAATTATGCATCTTGTGGACCCTCATGCAAGTGATTCCTAAGGCTGTTTTTCATGCAGTTAGTTGAGAGCCTATCTATATTCCCAAGTTCCACAGGTCATTAGAATGACAAAAATGACCATTCTCTTTTAAAATCCTCACCTGAGGACTTCTGGCCAAATAAAGGGATAGGTAGACACACTGTGCCTCCTTGCACAACCAAAAGAAGTACAACAACAAATTTAAAAACACAAAAAAGCAACCAGAAGTGCCAGAAAAATGAACTTTATGGAAGTCTGACAACCAAGAAGTTAAAGAAGAATATTCATTCAGACTGGTAGGAGGGGCAGATTTTGGCATCTGGGCAGGGAGGACTCACATGAAGGCAGTGGCTGATAGACTGGGAAGCCCCACATTTGTGTGCAGATAAACCAGGAAGAACAACTGGGGAGCAAGACAGACCGCGCAACCCAGGGTTTTAGCACAGGGAAATAAAGCCTCAAAACCTCTTACTGAAAAAATCTGGTACTTCTGATCAAGATGGGGATGTAGGTAGATACACTGTGCCTCCTTGCACAACCAAAAAAAGTATAATAAAAAACTAGAAACAAAAAAACAACCAGTACTGACAGAAAATTGAACTGTTTGGAGGTCCAACAACCAAGGAATTAAAGAAGAAATATTCATCCAGACCTGTAGGAGGGGTGGAGGTGGTGGCTAGGTGGAGGAGACTCGAGAGAGAGTGACAACTGGTGGGACCTGGGTGCACAGAAGGTGGCTGGCAGACCTGTCGAGGTGGCAGATTGTGGAGGGCTTGGTGGTTCCACATTCACGTGCAGATAAACCAGGCAAAACTGGGGAGCAAGACAGACTGTGCAACATGGGGAAATAAAGCCTCAAACCTGTGGGGGTTGTGATACTTGGAGAGACTCTCAGCCTCACAGGAGAGTTTGTTGGAGAGACCCACAGGTCCTAGAACGTACACAAAACCACCCACCTGGGAACCAGCACCAGAAGGTCCCAGTTTGCTTGGGAAAAGCGGCGGAAGTGACTGAAATCTGGCAGAGAGTGGAGCAAGCACCATTGTTCCCTCTTGGACCCTTCCCTCACATACAGTGTCACAACCCAGCAACTGGGTTGATCAGCCTAGGTAAACACCTAGGCTCTGCCTCTCACTATGTAACAGGTGAGTCAAGACAAAAAAAAATGGCCCAAGCTAAAGAACAGATAAAGCTTCCAGAAAAAACACAACTAAGAAACGAAGAGATGGCCAACCTATCAGAAGTACAGTTCAAAGTACTGGTAATCAAGGTGCTCACAGAATTGGTTGAGTGTGGTTGCAAAATACAGGAAAAAGCGAAGGCTATGAAAAGTGAAATAAAGGAAAATGTATAGGGAACTAACAGCGAGGAGAAGGAAACCAGGACTCCAATCAATGGTTTGGACCAGAAGGAAGAAATAAACATTCAATCAGAATAGAATGAAGAAACAAGAATTCAAAAAAAAAAATGAGGAGAGGCTTAGGAACCTCCAGGACATCTGTAAATTTTCCAACATCTGAATCATAGGTGTGCCAGAAAGAAAAGAGAAAGACCAAGAAATTGAAAACTTATTTGAACAAATAATGGAGAACTTCCCCAATATGGCAAAGGAAATAGACTTCCAGGAAGCCCAGGAAGTTCAGAGAGTCCCAAAGAAGTTGGATCCAAGGAAGCACACACTAAGGCACATCATAATTACCTTACCCAAGATTAAAGATAAGGAGAGAATAATCTTAAAAGCAGCAAGAGAAAAGGAGACAGTTACCTACAAAGGAGTGCCCATAAGACTATCAGATGATTCCTCAAAAGAAACCATACAAGCAAGAAGGGGCTGGAAAGAAGTATTCAAAGTCATGAAAGGCTAGGACCTACGTCCAAGATTACTCTGTACAGCAAAGCTATCATTTAGAATGGAAGGGCAGATAAAGTGCGTCCCAGATAAGGTCCAGATAAGAGTTAATCATCACCAAGCCCTCACTAAATGAAATGTTAAAGGGACTTATCTAAGAAAAACATCAAAACTATAAATATTCAAATGACAACAAACTCACAACTATCAACAACCAAACCTAAAAAAAACAAAATCAAAAACAAATTAAGCAAACAACTAGAACAGGAACAGAATAACAGAAATGGTGAACATCACATGAAGGAGAAAAGGTACAGGGTATAAGTAGCATAAATGGTAGATAGAAAATAGACATGGGGAGGTTAAGAATAGTATGGGTGATGTAGAAGCTAAAGAACTTATATGTACTACCCATGGGGGGAATGCTGGTTGGAGGGGGTATGCAGGGTGGAAGGGAATAAAGGGGGGAAAATGGGACAATTGTAATAGCATAATCAATCAAATGTATTTTAAAAAATTAAAAAATAAAATCCTCACCTGAGGATATGTTTATTGATTTTAGAGAGGAAGGGATGAGGAGAGAAAGAGAGAGAAGGAGAAAGAGAAAGAGGTATTGATGTGAGAGTCAAACCTCAATCAGTTGCCTCTGGTGTGCACCACACCTGGGGATCAAACCCCCAACTGAAATATGTGTCTGACCATGAATGGAACCCAACTAACTGAGCTACCAGTCCAGGGCTCTAAAGATGATTCTTATGGCACAATCTCCTCTCAAAAGCCCTTGGGTCAGCACTGCTCAGGGAGGGAAACTATATTCCCTTTTATCCCCCAACTCCTTTGGTTCTTGTTTGCTCCGCAGACCAGTAAGCTGCTCTGGGAGGCTGACCTCTCCTGACTTACTACAGGTCTGCAGGGACTTTCTCTAGGGGGCCATTTCTCTGTATCTTTGGAGAGATTGATGAATTGATTTTCCTTATTATTCTATCTTGTCAGACTTAGTCTGAGAGACCTTAGAGGCAAAGGATTTATGCTGCAGACATACAACATCTTCTGACCCCACCAAATTCCTCACTTCCAAATATGGTGACCTGGAGCTCACAGGTGTTACTCTGGAGTCTGTAAACAAGCCCACATTGGCTTCACTCCCAAAACTCCTTCACCCCTCACCCCAGACTACCCATTATGTGAAACATTTTGAAGCTGTCATCATGATGACTGTTTAGTGGCTCAAGAAACCTGTAACCCAGTCTACTTTGGGAAGATGGAGCCCTTGCCTCTCAGGGTTCCCACTCCATGGACAGGAATGAGAAAGACAGGCCTGCATCTTTCCCAGAAAGGCCTGGAGCTGTTAACTTGTTCTTGGGCCACACAAGTTAGACTTCCTTATTCAAAAGCAGCTTTATCTGCTGGAGGTATAGACCAGAATCCTGAAAGGATGCATGAAGAGAAACTAGAGTAAAAACTGATGCAAGTTTCCTTCTTCCCAATGACTCTAGGATTGAATCCTAGTCAATTAGTCTATCTTCACCACCCTTCCCTTGAGCACCAATTCCTATATTGTTATGGAAATTTTCCTATATTGCTATAAAACCCAGGATTCATTCACCAATCCTTCCATCCCTCTCTCTATTCACTGATCCACTTACTTATTATAAAGCATTTACTAAGCTTCTCCTATAAGAGGCTTTTCATGCAGTTGAGATGATTAATAATGATTAATATTAATCATTAATGGTTAACATTAATAACGATTAATAATTATTAATATTAATCATATTACAATGATTAATAATACACAGTCCCTGCCTTAGAGGACCTTATAGCCTATTGGAAAAGATTAAAAAAAAACAGGCAATTACAGCTATCACACATTGTCATAAGTAATGTTACTCACTTTTCTGAGCACTGAGGGGGCATGCATGTGGCCTTGGTTGTCCTTTTCTCTCTTTGGGGAGTAGGCCTATCTCGTCCCATTGTGACTTCTGACCGACCTCATTAGGCTCTTCAGGGTGTGGGTGAAAGTTCAATTTATAATATGCAAGTGAAAATGCTGCACCCTTTCATAATGAATAAACTCACTTCAGAAGTGAAAGTCTGAATATAGAGAAAAGACAGGTTTTTAAGCTTGAGTGAGGTTTTGTTTGTGGGGCGACTTTCCTCGAAAGTCCCCGCGTGTGCCACAGATGAGAGTAAATATGACTGAGACATGATGTGATCTGCTTAAGGAGGAGAATTGGCCATTTTCCCAGAGTAAAAAGGTTTTGGGCAGTAGCCAGTTTTTCAGGAGAAAAAGGCCAGCAGTAGCCAGTTTCTCCGAGGATAAAAAAAATGCCTCAAGCCCCCTCCTCCAGGACCTTTTATTGGGTTCTAATACACAGGAATACAGGGTGGCAAGGATCAAACAGTAGATAACAATTCAAAGAAATCTGAGGGCTTAGTATGAGTTAGAGTCTGTCAGGAACAGTTTTAGGGTTTCTTGCTCGAACCCTTAACATATGAATGAAAACACTCTTATTAGAGCAGATTTCACAGGATTATCAGGAAGTCTTTGTGATGTCAGATTTTTCCCCAGGACACACTCTAGCAAGGCAAGGAGCTGCACCTCTCCCGAACAGATATTCAGGCTTAAGGGGATTAGAGCCAGGAAGCGCTTCTCCCAGAGAACATGGGGACTCAGGCTATGTCAAAGCTGGGGGGTGAGAGTCCGTTGCTCTTTGTTGCAGCCCCCCAAGTCCTTCCATGAAGGCCTCCCAAGTGATCCAGTCTGGCTTAGGTTGCCCCCCCGCCCCGTGAGGGGTCATACCTGTCATTGACTTCTGACCAAGCTTTGGGGGCAGGGAGAGAAAACTGAGGCAGCAGTTTGCTACCAGAGACAAGCTTTGTCTCCTACAGCTCGAATTCCAGATGTTATCGCTGCCCTTAGCCAGATGGGGTAGAGTTACAATTCCTAGAACCAGGCAGAGCGGTCTACAACATTTGTTCTTTTTCTTTTTTAAATGAATTATTTGGAACACTGGAAACCGCTGATATCTGAATTATCACGTCCTATCCTGTCAATTCAAAATATTTATTGTGAATTGCAAATTCACTTGTTCAGGCTTCAGTGAGTGCATTGCAGTGTTTACAGTTAATGATGTCTCAGAAGAAAAATTATTTTGTCATGCACCTTTACTCTGAACATGTTGGTGAAGCAGACTACCTTGCAGTTCTCTCTTAATGTTTTAGACTCAGGAAGACATTCATAATTCCAGTAGGTCTTAATTTAGAATAAATTAGACCTATTTCACTGCACCCTCTGCAGACTTGCAACAATTGATTTAGACCTCCTTCACTTTCCCAAGCATAACATCTTGCCCTTCATCGATCCTACTGCTGCAAGAATGTATAGTTAAGTTAAAGATTTTTCCATTCTTGGATTCTGTCAATTCTTTTTTTTCTCTGTACGATACCCTGAAATTTATAACAAACACTCTACTTAGACACATTACTTGTATCTTGGCCCCTTGTTGGCCTGACACAATCAATGGCTCAAATGCCCATCTTGTTTCAGTAGACAACCACTCTTGGATAGAAAAAGTGCATATAATCAACACTTGATAGATTCTAGACCCTATGCTGAGCACTTTCATGTATTTCATTAATCCTAAAAATAACTCTCAAGGCAGGTAGAACAGTAACTTGCATATATTAGATGCTCACAAAAAACTTGAATAAACAATTACAATTTCCATTTTAAAGACTAGAAAACCAGAGATGGAAGAGGTCATGTTTGCTTCACATAATTCAGTGGCCAAAGCAGTTCTGCTTCTTTGTTTCCATGCTCTCTGTACGATGTGCATTCAGAGCCATACTCTCTGAGAGGTTTATGGTGCATTACCATTTGATACCCTAAGGATTTTCTATGTCATTATAATCAACACTTACTAAGTCCCCTCAAGTAATCCAAGTCTTTTAACCCTCAAAGGTGAAAGCAACCATAGGGCTTTATCATTGTGTCTGTGTTGGAAAATGTCTCTCCTGAATCTCATCAGTTTCATAGCTGAATTTCTGCTATCCAAGCCACTTTTTTATTATAATTGGGCTTACCATATTGATAAGTAGTTGATCCATGGACATGGATGTCTATGATCACTCAGAAGCTGTATTTTTCACTATAACTGTATTAATTTGCATTGTTTTAATTATGAGCTTCTTAAAGAATTAGTTTATATAACAATTATTATTTTGTTCAGATTCTCTAAGTTACATGAACAAAACTTAAGCTAGCTTGTATGTGCAGTACAAAAGGCTCTTATGTAGAGCAATAAAGAAGACAGGGATCATGGGAATTTGTGAATAGACACATGATGAAGCTGAATGTTAAGGAAAGTGAACCTAGAAAGTTGCCAAGCACTGGGCTGATCCTAGTGACTATGACTTGCTCCCCTCTCCCTTTTATGGGCCACATGGTCTCTTTCTTCTCACTGCCTTTTTATTTCCTTATGCCATATAGACCTTTCCTCTTTCTCATAACATTTACATGGACTTGAGTTTTGCTCCTTTATAAATTTGACTTAGCCCATCATAGCCTCTTCACCCTCTCTCTGTATCAATTTTATTCTCTCTCTCTCTTTTTTTTTTGCTTAATTAGAGAGACAGAGAAACAGAAATGTTTCCAGACTACTTTTAAAAGTCATGGATAAATGAAACTATAAACAGTCAACTTTGCTCCATCTCCATGGCTACCATTTTAGTTAAATCATTATCATTCTACCCTGAATTAGTACAGTACTTTTTCCTACCACCATCTTCTCTCATTCCCAAATCCATTTTCTATAAGCTTCAGAAATCTCCCACTGCTTTCATAATGAAGTACAGATACTTTAATGCTATTATAAGATTCTTCATAATTGAGCCTCATCATCTGCTCCCTTGGTGTGTCTTTGCCTTATTTCTCACTTCTCCCTATTGTGCCCTGCCTCTTATTTATTGAAGATATTAAAGCTGCTTAAAATATTCCACATTGTCACTCACCTGTGGTTATATGATGTTCCTTTCATCTGCAAAACTTTTCCTCTACCACTACAACTGTCCTTCTACTCAGTTTTTAACTCTCAGCTTAAACACCACTTCCTCTAGGAAGTCTGCCATATACTACCGTGGCACTGCACTTTCCCCATCATATCAAAACTATTTATGTTTTGTCTGTTTAATTGTCAGTTCTCGAGGTAGATTGTAGGCTTCATGATAGCAAGGAATATATCTGCCTTGTTCACCATTGTGTCCCTAGTATATAACATGCACTTAATCAATATTCAATAAATGAGTAAAGGTTCCACCAGAGGTCACTGATACTATTAGATATTGGGAGTAGGGGCAGTTCATGACTTGGATGCACCTTAATTCTAAATGACATCCCTTAAAGCAGGTCTGTGAGACAAGAAACTTTCTTTAGTAGGGACTATGGTCCTGATAGGCAACATAATTGAAATATTTAGCTGTTACCAAAACCTGATCCCTTTTTGTGACCTTGAATACTAAATGACTTTATTGGGTTGTAGGATTCCCATGACGCTCAACCCACAGCAACCTACTGGCTGACTGCCCTCTCTATTCCCACTACAATAAAACTAAAATATCAACTCCTTCTCATGACCTGTGAGATCTCACACAATAAGGCTTCTTCCAGGCACTTTCGTTTCATCCTATCCATGCTGTCTTACTATGTGCCAGCCTCCTCCATTCCTCAAACACCCCAGGTTTATTTCATGGCCTTTGCACTTGCTATTCATTCTGCTGGGAACTCCCTTCCTTAGAATGTCGCAGTTAGGTGCTCCTTTGTGACCTTGGTTTTTAGTTAATACATCACCCTTCCTCAGAAAGGCCTTCCCTAGCCAGCCTATGTAAAATGGTCCCCCCTTCATAACATTTTTCATAAAGTAAAATTATCTAGTATATTTGCTTCCTTGTTAACTCTGTCCCCCATGAGAAGGTAAGCTCTCAGAGGGAAGGGAACAAGAAGGAAATTTGTTTGGCTCATCCTCTGTTATAGCATCAGAATTTAGAATAGTACTTAGGATCATAGTTGCTCAATAAATATGCTGAATGAATGAATAAAGTGAGAGAATGAACATGAAAGCTTGTGCCCAGAGTTGCAGATTTTTTTCTAGATGAATCTTCAATGTTTTAATACTATACCCTTTCCTGAGAAAAATGCAAAAAAGAAGACACTTTAGCCAAATCCATGGCAACTCTGTTTTCTACTTTCCCCTGCAGAGTCCTCCATGCTCCTTCATTCCTCTCCCACCTATTCCTGACCTTGACCCTTTCTCCTGATGGTCCAGCACAGAGCCAGCCCTCAGCGGCTTTTCTTTCTCCCTATTGCCAAGGGCCATCCTGAGCCTGACAAGATCCCTGGGGCTCATGCCACATAGAAACTGCACATATAAGAAGTATTACTTGAAATAAGAGGGTTAATTGGAGATTTATAATCTCTGGACTTCTCACACTGCTGTCTTTGACTCATAGACATGGGCCAGGCTCTTTACTCAAGCTGGGGATGTAAAGTTTATTTAAAATGCAAACAAGCCAAAAAGATAGTTTTGCAAAGAGATTTAAATATGTATTTGTTGAATGCTCACTTACCACTTCCTGGCTGGTGTGGCTCAGTGGACTGAGTGCCACCCTGTAAACCAAAGGCTGGTACTGTTTGCCAGAGCACTTGCCTGATTTGATTCCCAGGGCACTTGCCTGGGTTGCGGGCCAGGTTCCCAGTGAGGGGTATGTGAAAGGTGACCACACATTGATGTTTCTCTCCCTCTCTCCCTCCCTTTCCCTCTATCTAAAAATAAACAAAAAATATTTAAATAAATAAAAACATCTTTAAAAATGATGTTTATGTTCCATAATTCCATCACTTCACACCTAAATCTGGCATTAAACACACTGTGGACTTGGTGCCCAAAGACTCAAAGAACCACTGATGCTGCTAAAATCAAATGATCTAAACTCTCTTTGAAATTGTAAGGCCTTTGCTGAGGAAGATACTTTTTGGAAGCCTGACATCTGAGGACAGGGAGTCACTATGCTCCCCACAGGCCTGAGGCTGCCTAACTCGTGGGGAGGTTTGTGTACCACACCTGGTTGATGCCCAACATGTTGAAGAAGAATAAGTTAACCAACAAAAGGCAAGTGCTAAGCCCCAGAGAATCTGAAAATACAAAGAAGCCACTTTTCTGTCCTGTCCAGTGTAAGAAACCTCTTTAAACCTCATTTCTTTAACTCAAACATTTAACAGTAAACTTATCCTGAAGCCTTTAATGGTAAAAATCTTCTGCAGCGTTGGAAGAATCAGATAACATGAGTTTGGATGTATTTTAAAATAAATGAAAAAAAAGAGAAATGATGATGCAGTTATATTAAAAAGGTCAAATGGATTGGAAATTTAGTGGTTTTGAGATGGATTTGAGTCTATTTCCTAGTGCTTCAATGTCTATCTTTGTGCCTTAGGTGGAGGGATAAAGTAACTTATTTGTACTCAGTGTCATGCAGTACTTTCTGGACTGTGATACACATTCAGAGTCAAGGTTAGAGCAACCTGAGGCAAATTTTGCTGATTGAACTATATTTCTTAGCTCATAAGGTATTTTTCTAAATTAAATCAAATCAGTAAACATTTATCAACCATCTGCCTATCATGTGAGAGCTAACACAAAAAAATGAACAGGATTTGAAATGCAAGGAAATGCAAAAAAAAAACAAAACAAAACCCAAGAAGCATGGAGATTATGTTATTGTTTTCTGGATTGTCTTCTCTGCAGAGTTAGAGACAGGAAGTGAACTGACTTACTAAAAGTCAAAAAGGAAACATTTTCTGGGAAATATTCTTTAGTATGGCCAAAACAAATATTTTGATCTTGGAGAAAACAAGTTATTATGAATGTAAAACTGACCTTCACATGAAAATGTTAGGGAAACTCAAAACAACTTCAAAAATGTTTTTAAAAATAGTGAATATTTATTATATGGTAGGTACTGGTTTTATAAAATTTAAAATATGGCTGACATTCACAAGGACAAATTTAAGCCTAAATAATTCTGGGCAAGACGGGAATTATACTGTGCAAAATAAAGTGTTCCTTTGTCCTTAAACCTTTTTTGTGGCTGTTTTTAGGAATGTTAAAGGGAGAATAAAAATTTATTTTCCTTGAAGTTCATGAAATTGGCAAAGCCTATCTATCTCGATTCCTTGTGTATCCAATGGAGAAATACCAACTAGGTGATCGTATAAATAGATGGATTTGTATTTGGTTAATTGTCCATTCTCCAACAGCACTGAATTATGGATTGATGACTGGTGCATTCCAGAATGTTCCTGAAGGCATGAAGACTATTCAGATTCACTGAAATATCATATCATTGTTTTTTAAAATTATATTTTATTGTTTTCTATTTCCATTGACCCAATTTCCCATTTTGTTTTTTTAATATATTTTATTGATTATGCCATTATGGTTGTTCTATTCCCCTCTTCATTTCCCTCCACCCTGCACACCCCCTCCCGCACCATTCCCTTTAGTTTATGACCACGTGTCTCAATTTCTTTAGATTCTAGATTTCCCATACTATTCTCGCCCTCCCCTTTATCTATTTTCTACCTACCACCTATGCTACTTATTTTCTGTACTTCTCCCCCCTTCTTCTTCTCCCACTCCCCTGTTGCTAACCCTCCATGTGATCTTCATTTCTATGGTTCTGCTCCTGATCTAGCTGTCCTCTTAGTTTGCTTTTGTTTTAGGTGTGGTTCTTAATAACTGTGAGTTTGCTGTCCTTTCACTGTTCATCTTTTTTATCTTCTTTTTCTTAGGTAAGTCCTTTTAACATTTCATATAATAAGGACTTGGTGATGATGAACTCCTTGAATTTGATCTTATCTGAGAAGCATTTTATCTACCCTTTCATTCTAAATGAAAGCTTTGCTGGATAGAGCAATCTTGGCTATAGGTCTTTGGGTTTTATGACTTGGAATACTTCTTTCCAGCCCCTTCTTGCCTGTAAGGTGTCTTTTGAGAAATCCGCTGACAGTCTGGTGGGAACTCCTTTGTAGGTGACTGTCCCCTTATCTCTTGCTGCTTCTAGGATTCTCTCCTTAATTTGAATCTTGGCTAATATAATGATGATGTGCCTTGGTGTGTTCCTTCTTGGGTCCAAGTTCTTTGGGACTCTCTGAGCTTCCTGGATTTCCTGGAAGTCTATTTCCTTTGCCAGATTGGGGAAATTCTCTTTTATTATTTGTTCAAATAAGTTTTCCACTTGTGGCTGTTCCTCTTCCCCTTCTGGTACCCCTATAGTTCAGATGTTGGAACTTTTAAAGATGTCCTGAAGGTTCCTAAACCTCTCCTCATTTTTTTGAATTCTTGTTTCTTCATCCTTTTCTGTTTGGTCATTTTTTTCCTCTTTCTGGTCCACTGCCTTGATTTGAGTCCCAGTTTCCTTTCCATTACTATTGGTTTCCTGTGCATTTCCCTTCATTTCAATTAGTTTAGCCTTCATTTGTTCCTCTGATTTGTGACTAAAATCAACCACTTCTGTGAGCATCCTGATCATTAGTGTTTTGAACTATGCCTCTGTTAGGTTGGCATTTTCTTGATCGCTTAGATTTATAGGCTCTGGGGCTCTGAGTTCTTCTTTAGCCATGTTTTGATCTGTTCTTGCCTGTTATGTATGAGGAGTGGAACCTTAGATGTTCACCAGGGCGGGGCCACCCAGGTCACTGATTTGTGATGCTGTAGGTGGGGGTGGAGTCAGAGAGGGAGCAATAGTGGTTCCCTCTGCTCCTTCCTGCCTCTGGGGCCTGCCTGGTCTGTCTCACTGCTCGCTCCTTAGCTGGTTTATCTGCGTGCGAATGTGTGACTGTGTCAGCCCTCAGTGAGTCCACCACCTTGCGCCCTCAGTGGGTTCGCCCACTACTCCACACCTGGGATCCACCCACGGCTGCCGGCGTGCCTGGGTTGCACACCCAGGTTGGTCCAGTGGATCCTTCCTGCCCGACCCTGCTCTGCTGCTGGCTCTGCCCCTCTTACCGGTTTGGCTGAAGGGTTCGTTGTTGTCAGACTTCTGTATAGTTCAATTTTCTTTGGTTTGGCTGCATTTTTATTGCTAAAACTTTGTTGTTTTTAAACTTGGTTGTGTGAGAAGGCACAGTGCTTCCTCCTATGCCTCCATCTTGGCGGAAGTCTCATCATATCATTGTTTTGTATTAAAATTATATCAATTTCACCAAAAAAAAAACATAAGCTGAGAAAAGCAGGGAAGGACATTTAGAGTTTATGTAATTTATTCACTCCTTCAATTACCTTAAATTTATTCACTCCTTCAATTACCTTAAATCAGTTTAGACCATGAGAAGAGTGATCCAAGTACCTGGAAGCACCTCAGTGAGCTCTCCTCTCACACCAACAGGCCAGGGCCCACCCACCTTCCTATCTGTTCCACCTCACTGATATGCACAGCCCCTCTGCCCTGCAGGACACAACCAAAGTTGTGTCCAACTTTGCTGTCCACATGTGGACACCAAGGCTTGGGGATTAAGTTGCCCAGGTCACACGGTAAGGAAGTGGTAGAACTGGGATTTCAGCAGGATCATGGATTTTGGATCAGGAAATGCAGGTCTGGGTAGTTGAGGGCAGAGAAAAGGTCTGCCTCATAATCTGGGGAGGAAACCCCAAGATGTTAGTTAGGCTTTTCCTCCCTCAGCAGGTTTTTGGTCGTCACACAGCAGGAGCCAGTGGGGTCTGGTAAAAGGTGGCAAGTAGAATAGAGAAAGGTTCATGTACATGCCAGACTTTCCCTGTACAAAGTCAAGAATGGTGCTACTGCCTAGAAGGAAAACCCAGCCCATGACCCCATTCCAGATAGTCTTCCTAGACTGCAGTCCCCTAGCCTTAAAGCTCTGCCACATGCAGCTGCTAGATAGGACACAACAGGACTGTGCAAGGGAAGTCAGTTGCAGAGACAGTGGAACTGACTACTTCATGGGATACCTGAGGTAGATAGGTCAAACAATCAAAATAGTAGCAAAATGCAGAGATGCATGTGGCCTAGTGTGAAGTTAAAAAACATAGAGTTTTCTCTAATATTCCTACAAATATGGGAGGAGTGACTTTCTACCCTCCTACATAGCTAGTGGTAGGGGGAGTGGAGGTCCAAATTACTTTGGGAATGGGACTGTGGGACACTCCAGTGGTAAAGAAAGGTCTGGGAATATCCTGAGGAGGCCACAGATTTTAGTCTGTGTCCTGCCTAGGTCATCTCAGGGTTTTGGGGATACAGAGCCCTGTGCACCCACACTCACCTTAGACCAGTTCTGGCTATGATGGACATATGGGGAAGTTATACCTGTGTGCCAGTTCCTCCATAGTGTACTGGGTGAAGCTCTCCAAAGACAGTGCCTAATATCCAGGCCAGAGATATAGGGGCCTACCTCAGCTTCACCACAGGGAGAAATACCACCACAAATTCTAGCCTCCAGATTAGGCACAGAGGGGCACCAGAATAGATCTAAAGCCAGGGGAGCAAATGACATGTGGAGGGCCCTTCTTACCACCTTCCTTTCCCCCACCATACACACACAAGAAAGAAGGGGCAAGGGGTATGAGGTTGCCCACATGGGATCACAGTGGCCTGGACTGAACTGGCCTGCCCTGGGCTTCCCTGTGTTAAATGAGAGTAAAACTTGCTGACAGCATAGAAAATGAGGTTGAACCCATTGCCTACAGTGTGTGAAAATGATTTCATTGTTGAGTCTCTAGCAGTCACAATCTCTAAAACTCAGAGGCAACTTAAAAATATCCTCTTATTTTGGCTTTCTTCAGTCAAGTGAGCTATATAGGAGGCTGTCTTTAGAGTGTGGGTGCCTGGTTACCAAAGTAACTTCCATTTTGTTCTGTCACAAAGGAAGTGAGGTCACTTCAAAGCTATGTTACTTGGGCCTCTTTTTTCAATCAGACCTCAAAGGCTCCTCTTAGCTAGGACTGCTCACCCTCCTCACCCAAATCACCTCTATAGCTATACACATATATCCAACACAGCCCTCCCCATAGTTCTATGAAAATATAAACAGGGGTCTAGCTTTAAGGAGACAGAACTGAGTTCAGACATTTCTTTTCCTAACTAGTTCTGTGTCCAAGAACAGCCAGTGTGCCTCTTAGACATACCTGGTCTCCTAACCTTTGTAGTTGGGATTATGCTAGAAATCACTTCCTAGGCACATCACCAGGTATATGCGACATAAAACCCAAAACACCTATGGGCTTGTGTCATGTTTATGATGCAAATCTCAGAAATGAAAGAATACAAAATGGGGTGGATGTAGCACAAAATACCATCTTAAATAGGCTTGGGTTTCAGCTGTGTGATCTTAGGAGATCATGGAGCAGCACCAGTGTGCAAGGTGCCTGGCTGACCTGCTGGTTCCACATTCAAATGCAGATAAACCAAGCAAAACTGGGGAGCAAGACAGACTGCACAACCCAGGGTCCCAGCATGGGGAAATAAAGCCTCAAACCACTGATTGAAAACAACTGTGGGGGCTGAGAGGCTGGCAGAAACCCCCAGCCTCACAGGAGAGTTCATTGGAGAGGCCCACAGGGTCCTAAGACATACAAAAACCCACCCACCTGGGAATCAGCACCAGAAGGGCCCAGTGGCAGAAGTGACTGAAATCTGGCAGAGAGTGGAGCAAGCATCATTGTTCCCTCTCTGATCCCTCCCCTACATACAGTGTCACAACCCAGCAACTGGGTTGACCCACCTGGGTGAACACCTAGGCTCCACCCCTCACTATGTAACAGGTGACTCAAGACAAAAAAAAATGGCCCAAACTAAAGAACAGATCAAAGCTCCAGAAAAAATACAACTAAATGACAAAGAGATAGCCAGCCTATCAGATGCACAGTTCAAAGCACTGATGATCAGGATACTAACAGAATTTGTTGAATTTGGTGGCAAATTAGATGAAAAAAATGAAGGCTACACTAAGTGAAATAAAGGAAAATGTACAGAGAACCAATAGTGATGGGAAGGAAACTGGTACTCAAATCAATGGAGTGGACCAGAAGGAAGAAAGAAACAACCAAACAGAAACCAATGAAGAAATAAGAATTCAAAAAAATGAGGAGAGGCTTAGGAACCTCCAGGACATCTTTAAATGTTCCAACATCTGAACTATAGGGGTACTAGAAGGGGAAGAGGAAGAGTGACAAGTGGAAAACTTATTTGAACAAATAATAAAGGAGAACATCCCCAATCTGGCAAAGGAAATAGACTTCCAGGAAATCCAGGAAGCTCAGAGAGTCCCAAAGAAGTTGGACCTAAGAAGGAACACACCAAGGCACATCATCATTACATTAGCCAAGATTCAAATGAAGGAGAGAATCCTAGAAGCAGCAAGAGATAAGGGGACAGTCACCTACAAAGGAGTTCCCACCAGACTGTCAGCGGATTTCTCAAAAGACACCTTACAGGCAAGAAGGGGCTGGAAAGAAGTATTCCAAGTCATAAAACCCAAAGACCTATAGCCAAGATTGCTCTATCCAGCAAAGCTTTCATTTAGAATGGAAGGACAGATAAAATGCTTCTCAGATAAGGTCAAATTCAAGGAGTTCATCATCACCAAGTCCTTATTATATGAAATGTTAAAAGGACTTACCTAAGAAAAAGAAGATAAAAAAGATGAACAGTGAAAGGACAGCAAACTCACAGTTAGTAAGAACCACACCTAAAACAAAAGCAAACTAAGAGGACAGCTAGATCAGGAGCAGAACCATAGAAATGAAGATCACATGGAGGATTAGCAACAGGGGAGTGGGAGGAGGAGAACGGGGGAGAAGGTACAGAGAATAAGTAACATAGATGTTAGAAAATAGACAGTGGGGAGGGCAAGAATAGTATGGGAAATGTAGAAACTAGAGAAACTGTGACCCATGGACATGAACTAAGGTCTGGGGGAATGTGAGTGGGACGGATGTGTAGGTCAGAGGGGAATAAAGGGAGGAAAATGGGACAACTGTAATAGCACAATAATAAAATGTATTTTAAAAAGTTTCAGTGTACATTCAATATTATTTTATATTGAATTTTATATGTACAGTTTAGTGGAGAGATTATCATGTACTTTACAGAGTGGTCCCCAAAATATTTCAAGTACTCACCTGGCTCCATATATAATTATACATAATATTTTCAAATATTAAACCTTGCTGCTGACTGTGAACTGTAGCTTTATGTGGGGTCAGTATGAGAACTTCATCTTCCATGTGCAGCTGGAAGTCTCTCTGTTCCTGGTTCCAAGACTACAATGACATCTGCATGCAAGGAACCTGCTGTCCCTTGGGAAACTGAAACAGGGGTGAAAGTGGTGTAATAAACTGCTGGCTACTTCACCTTCCCTATCCAAAACTATAGGTGGTCACCTTCACATCATACATACACCCATGTGGAAGGACACCCTCTGAATATCTCTTGGGACCTAGAATTTGGCCTGCAACGTTACTCCCATGGCTCTGAAAGGATTTGGACACCTTGTCATGGAGCTTGGAGGTGCCAATGCTGGGTCTTGGCACTAAATCTCCTTGCACTGTGGCTGGGCCTATGCCTGTGAAGAGAGCAGAGCATGGCAGCTGAATGCTCTGCTGAGGCAGGATTTTCTGAGTGCCAAGGGTGTGACATGGGGACAGCCACCAGTACAGACCAGAGTCAAGGGGGCATTCCCGGACATTCTGGAGAAAGCACTGTCTTCTTTGAGGATTTAAAGGGACTCTGGTCTCCTAGAAGAAAAGACAAAAAAGTCACCTTACCTGTCCTGGGATCCTGTTCCACATGCCAACCATTGGTGGGATTCTTCTGGGAACCCACTGACCTAATGGACACAAGGGACCCAAGTCAGTCTTGCTTCCAAGAACCTGGATTCCACCTCTCACATTCCTGAAAGGTCACATCCTCATTGCCCCCACACCCTCACATTGAGTCCCAGGCCACAGAGTTGCACAGGCCACTCTGAAGGACAAATTCGCCTATTGGGTCCCAATAGCCACTACCCCACAGGTTACCTGACCCTGTCTGCAGAAACATCCCTGGGAGTAGGAAAAAACGGGTTGGTGCCCACAGAAAAGGTGGCCTCTTTTAAGGGCATGTGAAGGGAGGTAGGATGCCTCCTAGGCTTCCACCATACAGAGAAAGGTTTTGGCATTCCACATGCATCTGTGTCCACATGCATCATATATGGATGAAGCCCTGGTGAGACTAGAATAGCAGCAGAGAAACCATTCATTGTCACTGAATGAAGTAAAAATTCCAAGGGCACAGCTAGGATAAGAGGAAAGAGAACAGTTCTGCCTGGGTGGACACCAGAGGTAATTTAATATCTATAATTAAAAATATTATCTTACTGTTCAATATTTTAAATAGTTCTAAGATCAGGCAGTGAGAAATATTCTTCCCACCTCATTAGGTTGGATCTTGGTTCCCTCCCAGGGGTATCACTAGAAGTGATATCACCCCCAAGAGGGTAAAAATGATTTCTCAGTCCAAATAAAATAAAGTCATCTGTATAAAGCACATATATTCATATAATATATAAATAGACATTCTATATTTCTGTTGTATCATAATTTCATTGAGAATGATTAGGAAAATATATCTAAAATGATTTCTTCTTGAGTCTTAATAATAAAATAAACCTTGAGAAACTTCTAGAAGCAGCTACTGCTCAGATCTCTTGTGAGATCTATCTAAAATTTACATATTTTTTATTTCTGTTTTTACATAAGATGGTAACATACCATCTAGATTTTCTTTTTTCACTTAAACTTATCTTGGGATTACTACATGTAGGTGAAAACAGCTTATTGGTTTTTCACAGCTGCATAGTATTCCCTTTATGCATGAACGAAATTTATTTAACTAGTTCTCATATCTTGATTGGTACATATCTTTGGAAACACTTTGTTGTGTTATGTTTTTCTCATGTGAGTGATTATATCTAAAGGAACAATTTCTGGAAGTGTGATAGTTGTGTCAGAAGGTGTATGCATTTGTCATTTAAGTAGATATTGCAAATTGTCCTGCATAGGAGTTGTACTAATTTCCTTTTGCATCATCAAGGTAAGAGAGTGTCAGTCCCCCCACCCTACTGCTCCTGACCCCAAGCCTCTCCTACAGGGTGTTAATCAAACTCTTTGATCTTTGTCAATCTGATTAGGATAAAAATGTTATTGCAATATAGTTTACATGTTAATTTCCCTTATCATGTTGAGAATCTTCTCTTGTGACTAAGAACCATTTGTTTTTCTCTATGAGCTCAAGGTTTATATTCTTTGCTAATTTCTCCAAAAACTGTTGTAGTATGTATGGATGAATGTATTTATTTATTTTTAGAGAGAGGAAATGGGAGAGAGAAAAAGGGTGAGTGGAACATTATTGTGTGGTTGCCTTTATTGCACCCCCTACTGGGGACGTGGGCTGCAACCCAGGCATGTACCCTGACTGGGAATCGAACTGGCAACAGTTTGGTTTGCAGGCTTACCCTCAATCCACTGAGCTACACCAGCCAGGGCCTGTTGTAGTATTTCTTTTATTGATTGTTTCCAAGAGTTCTGTATATATAGGGGTGAGCAAAAGTAAGTTTACAGTTGTAAGTATGCAAAACACAGTTCATTCTTACATTGTTTTCCATACAAATAACTATAAGCCTGCTTTCCCCCCACATTGCTTTACGAGCACTATCCCTTTGTGTTATGAGTTATAGTTTATTCTGATTGTCATTTGTCTTTTTAAAATATTATCTATTTGTTTTTAAAATTGTCATTTGTCTTGACTTTTTTCAGGGTGATATTTACCTTGCAGATTTTTTAAAAGTTTTCTACATGGAGTCTACTGTTTTAATCATTCCTATTATGGCCTTTGAGCTTCGTGTCATCAAGAAGGGGTGCAACTTTTGATAAGATGGGTGTTCAGAAGGAACATTCTAAGTAAAGGGGATAGTGGGTGTAAAGGGCCAGAGATAGGTATGAGGGTTGACACATATATGGGTCAGGGTTCTCCAAAGAACTAGATGCATATGTAGAGAAAGAGAGATTTATTTTAAGAAATTGTCTACGTGATTGTGGAGGTTGACAAGTCTAAAATCTGTCAGGTTTGAGACCCAGGAAGAAGTATAGTTTGGGTCCAAAGATAGTCTGCTGGCAAAAGTCTTTCTTCCTTGAGGGAGATCAGTCTTTGTTCTTTTAGTGCTTTGAAACGATTAGATGAGGCCCATTCACATTATGAGGTGTAACTTGTTTCCCTCAAAGTCTACTGATGTTTAGATGAGATAGGTAGTCTACTACTATTAATCTCATGTAAAAAAAATACCATCACAACAACATTTAGACAGATGTTGACCAAAGACCTGGGCACCTAGCCAAGTTGACACATAAAATTAACCATCACAAGTCCACCCCTTGTCACCTTGGTGCACACGCATCTTAAACCATTCTCTAGTGGTACACAATATGGGGCCTTTGCTCCTCCTACTGCTCCCACAGACCCAGAAAGACAGGAAGGCACATAGTGATGTCAGAATGGAGTCCCTGATCCACATGGAGAGGGTAGACTCCAGGGGTGCATGCCAGTGATCAAAGTGAGGAGCACAGAGGTATACCTAGGAAATCTGTGGGAAGGTAAGATTTCTAGTAGATTTGAAGTAGTGAGCTCCCCATAACTGTGATTGTGCAAATGGCGGTGGGGGGATGGTACATGCCCACAGGGTTGTTGAGAAATTTATGCCCCTGGGAAGGTTTGGAGTAGGGGAAAGGGGGAACCCTAGTCTGGTCTAAGAGTTAACTCAGCAGCCCTCACTTCCTATAGCATTGGAGACTCAGCCTGTCCCACATCCCTTCTGTGTGTGTGTGCATGGCTGGCAGTGCCCTGAGACTGGTGTGTGGGGTGGTGTGGGTCTCACTTGAGGTCTGGGGTGTCTGGTTAGCTGCAGTAATTGTGGTTCTAAATTGGATGTTGCCAGTCAGCTTCACCTGTCAGCTTTTGCAGGTGCTGCCCCTAGTGAGAAGAATAAGTTTCCCCTCACTACCTCTAATCTGGTGGGGCTGGGCGGGGCTGGAGGTTCTCGATCATTCTACAGACTGAAGCTGCCTGCCTCATGGGGATGTGATGCAAGATGGGTCCAACACTAAATGCCTGCCATCTAAAATCTTGGCCTGCCTAAGGGACCATCCCCCCAGGAGTGGGACTGGAGCCCCTGTTCAATTCCAGGACGGAGTGGGACAGGGTTGATGGGAATAGCCAAAGCCCTCACCCACCTTCAGTGTCCAATGGTAGATGAAGGGGTCAGGTGACATGAACTCAGTGCTCTGTAAATATATGTGTTTCCACTCCTGCAAATTTCTGCATAAAGAACAATGAGAGAACGAGAGAGAGATGCTTAATAAATATTGAGTGGTTCAGTGAAGGAAAGAAGGAATGATTCCTTGGACTGGGGGAAGAGAGAACCCAGTGTGAACATGAATGACCTCTGGCAGTTTGTGCTTATTTTGTTGATAAACTGGTAAGATGTGCTCAGATGCTGACCCTGGGGGCTAGGCTGGACAATGGTATGAAGGCAAAGGGTCCTGCCTCCACATAGGGTTCAGATTAACCAAGAGAGACCAAAGACACCCTGTGGGGATAATGTCTAGTCTCCTATCATGGGAGGTTGGACTCCTAATCCAGGTCTCTATAGGGACAGGATAGTGTAGGTGAGGCCTCACAGGGCAACCTCAGGGCAGATCCCAGAGAAAGCCCCTAGGGTGGTGTGGCAGGAAGAGGCTGAGCAAGGTTCGGGGAGATGGAGTGAACTTGGCATGAACTACCAGCAGAAAGGAGGGAGATAGGGAAACATAGCCCAGAACAATTGGTCCCTGGGGACCTATGTGGGGGTTTGGGGAAGAAGGAGCCAATTTCTAGGTAAAGCCCCCACCTAGGATATCTTCCTCAGGTCATGGAGGGCTGGGAAGCCTTGGGGAACATCATTGCCCACTGGTGACTCAGCTAACAGGATAGAACCCAGAGGCTGCTTCCAAAGGTAAGTTCCAGGGAGTCTGAAAAAACCACAGTGGGGCGTATTGGGAGTTCATCGTGGGGAGACCCTGGGGGACTATAATTGCTGGTCAGAATGGTCCTGGGGGTCAGACCCTTCAGGAGGGGTTGAGGCATGGGGACAGGAGGTGCACTGTAAAATGGGCCATGTGGGAGTAGTATATCCAGGGCAAATGCAGGTCAAGGATGTGGGCTGAGAGCAGTATGGGTCATCCTGGGAGTTTGGGGTCACAAAACATGGTGTTATTTTGGGCTATGAATTGAGGATGGATTGTGGGATCACCCGGATAGAAAGGAATCTAGGGGAACAAATCATGCAGAGAGAACAAATTTTGTAGGAAGGGTGGATCTTGAGGAATGGGCTGTGGACACTGGGGGATATTTCAGTGAATCATTGTAGGGGAAAATCTTGTGGAGCAGAACATGGAGTTTTGTGATGGATTTGACAGGTTGGCATTTGGCGGGCCCGGAGGTGCTCAGAACAACAGGGTGTCAGAGAACTGTGAATAATTAAGCATGGAAAACCAACAAGGGTGTGGATTTGTGGTGCTCAGAACAAAGGATGTGTTAGCAAGTGGCTCTAGGGGGTATGCTTGGGGGAAATAGAGGACAGATTATGAGAATAGACCCAAGGGCTGGAACACTCATGGAAAGATTCTGGGAGGGGGTTGGGGCACCCTGTACAGGTTCCTTGGAGAGGAACAGGTTACAGGTATGGGTTGGGGGTCCTTGAAGGACATAGCAAGGGAGTGAATTAGGGGGCTTAGAGCCCAGGGAAATCTCAGAAAACTATAGCAAAAGCAACAGATCATGGGGGTGAAAATAGGGGGTTGAAATTTGTGTCCAGGGCATGTTTTGGGGACTTGGGTGGAATCCCAAGCTAAGAGTGCTTTGGGGGATAGGGATACAGATTATGGGAGATGGGTTTGACAGCATTAGTGAGTTTATGTCTGTGTGGGCCCAGTACTATATCAGACCATGCCCTAGGAGAAGGCAGGATGGAGACAGCTGGTTAGCAGAAGTTTTACTGTCTCCCTACCTTTACCCCTCATCAGTAGCATTCACTGTACACAATGCTCTATAGGACCCAGAAGGACTGGACGGGCAATGAAGCCAGTATAGAAGCCTGATCCACACAGAGAAGTTCCAGGTGGGCTGAGCCATCACAACCATGTGCTCCTCAGAGGGCAGACTGTGTAGCAGCTTGGCCCAGAAGTGGCTGTGTAACCCTAGGAAGAGTGAGAACCCCCTGCAAAATAGCACACTCTGGGCCACATCCACCTGCACCTTGGGGAGCACCTAGGGAAGACTCTAGCCATGGTGGAAACACCCACAGGTGACACCCCTGGGATCCCTGGGGGGTTGAACAGAAGCTCTGGGCATTATAATTGCTCTTTGCCTAGTGACCAACTGTCCCTGGGGCAGCTTCAGGTTCTTCCGGCATTCCAGTTTGGTTTGGGCCTACTCCTTGTGGAAGTCAGAAGCCATGTCACACCAACAGTACTTGATGTTCCTCCAGGTCCTGCTGCCCCATGACAAGCTGGAGCCTGTTAGGTTAGGCCGGAATTAGATAAAATTAGCAGGGAGGACGAGGCAGGCACCAGACTGTCTCAGCAAGGGAGATAGAAAAGTACAGAAAGTACAAAGAGTGCTGGACAAGATAAACCACCTTGTGCACGACCTTGTCCTTGCAGAAACATATCCATTGTTGCAAGCAGAGAACATAGCCATGTGTGTTCTCTGGGGATAGCCAATTGCTAACAGCTACGTCTGCTTCTGTATTTGCTTGCTTGCTCACTCCAATAAAAACCCCAGGCTGTAAGCGCCAGGCGCGGCTCTCATTTGCAGCCATTTTGGCACCGTGTCTCCGGAGACACCCCGAGAGTTCACCCCTGTGCAGGTAAAACTTTGAAACTTTGGCCAATAAAGTTCCATCTTAAACTCCTGAAGGCTTCCGATATTTGCTCGCATTGGGGTATGTTACAGAGCCCAGCAGCATTTCTGCCAGGAAGGTGATTAAATGGATGCCCACAAGGTCCATACTCTTGGGGGCAGGTGGTAGCTCTGGAAGACAAGCACCATGCAGATGACCCTATGGTTCATGTCTGCTACAAGCTTGCCATCCTGCCTGTGTGCACAAATGGCCAGCACCAAATGAGAAGCCATGTACATGGCAAGGGAATTTGGCTGAACTTGAAGGCCACCTTCACCAGATTAAAAAATTGGTAGTGGGGCTACAAAATTGAAGGTTGGTGGGAGAATTAAAGCAGGCGTTCTGGGGTGGCCACGTATAGGTCTTGTTCCAGCAGGTGGTGCCAGATGAACTTGGCCTCATTCCAATTCACCCCCATGTCTTTCCTTACCTCTTGCTCCATGTCTTTCCTTACCTCCTGCTCTGGGGAGCACTAGGGCTCTGAAGAATTGTAATTTGCATCTATGGCTGCAGGTTGCTGGGTGGGTTGCTGGGCAAAGCTGACCACTTTTCTCTGGGATGTGTGGTAATGGGGAGAAATAGCTGAGGCTGAATCATGGACAAGCACTGGCAAAAAGTAGAGGGGGCTAGCACATGACATCATCCTTCCTGCTATCCCCTTAAGAAGATTTTACAATGCAGTGGTGGTGGTGGTGCCCCTCCCTGCCTCAGAAAGCTCCCAGGGTACTCATCCATGCTGCATTTACACCAAAGTGCCAGATTTGGAGGAGGAGGTATTTCTGACTCAGTTCCCTACTCCAGAATTAGTAAGACTCAGAAATCCTTTGCTTGCTGCCTTGTCTTGAAATTATTTATAATGTGATATTGAGAGCTAATCACATGCCTCATTGGAATATCAATCAGACGATGGTCAGCTAGAATGGCTTTCTGGTTTCCAAGAGGACACAGAAGCCAGCCTAGCATGGGAGGAAAGGTGAGTCAGAGACTGCTGCAATAGGTTCTTTGATTCTTCTGCTCTCCCTGCTGCCTGAAACATCCTCACTTACCCATACCTGCACAGCAGGAATTTGCCTCTTCAAATCTCAATGGGATACCTCCTCTTCCTGGAAACCTTTCTGATTTCTGCTGTAGTGTCATGAGGATGTGTCATGGGGATATCACAGTGAAAAAGTTTAATTTACTTGTATGGTGATTTATTACCCTGTTCATAGAGTGACCAGGGTAATACATTTAATTAGTTAATTAATTAATTAATTTTGTGTGTAGTCTAATGCATGTTTTTGGAAATGTTCTTTACTCAGCTATTTTTTGAGGGCCCAAGTACAATCCCCTCTAGGCTTTATTGTGATATCATTTACATACATACATAATGTGTTGACTTGACACACATTATTATTGCAAAATAATAACCACCTTAGAGTTAACTATCACCTCCATCAGCTTACATAATTACAATTTCTTTTTTCTTTTTTTTTTTTGTGGTGAGGACATTTCAGGTCTACTCTTACTAACATCCAAGTATATAATACAGTATTATTAATTATAATCACCTTGCTGTCCTTAGATCCCCAGAACTTACTCATCTTATAACTAACAGAAAGTTTGTACCCCTTGACCCAAATCTCCCTATTCCCCCCATGCCCAGGCCCTGGTAACCACCACTCTACTCTGTTTCTATTATTTGAGCTTTTTAAAATCTCATATATAAGTGAGAATATACAGTATTTGTTTTTGCCTGACTTATTTCACTGTGTATAATGCCCTTAAGTTCCATTCTCAATGTTCATCCATGTTGTATCAGGTGTTAGACTTTCCTCCATTCTAAAGCAATGACCAAACATTGGTGATCATTCCAGTGTATTGATGTACCCCATCATGATAATCCATGCATCTGTTGATGAATACTTGGGTTGCTTTGTGGCTATTTATTGTGAATAATGCTGCTGTGGACATGGGTGTACGAATGTCTCTTTGGAACCTACTTTTATATACCCAGAAGTGGGATTTCTTGATCATGTGGTAATTCTATTTTTAAATTTTTGAGGGATGATCACGCTGTTTTCCACAGCAGCTATGCCATTTTACATTCCCACTAGCAATGTAGAAGCTTCCCCTTTCTCCATATCTTTGTCAACAGTTGTTATTTTGTGTTTTTTAAAAATTATAGCCATCCTAATGACTGTGAAGTTGTAATGAAGTTTTAAGCAACAGCATATTAGAAAGCCACATATAATTCAGAGGGACTATTCCATAAAGAATTGAATAGACTGTGCTTGCAGCCCAGCCTTTTGTACTGATGTGATTCAACTTTGTGCAGAAGGGGTGTCTCCCAGAACTCCACTTTATTTCAACATATACTTAGGATAAACCTTTGACCCTGTGAAAAAGTATTTTGGCAAATTTAGGTTACAGCCAAAAATAAAACATTAACAAATATATATGTTTTTAAAGAATCATTGCGGCAAGTCAGAGGACATTAGATAATAGCTTGAAATGGATAAATCTCACTGTAACTTCATGACTTAGAGATGGGTATTGTGTTCATTTTTCTTATGGGCAAATAGAGGCTCGAAGATGTAAATGAAGTAAGTCACCAAAGCCACACAATGGGGATGGAGACAAGAGAAAGATATGAATGTAGATCTCT
This sequence comes from Artibeus jamaicensis, assembly GCF_021234435.1. Lineage (NCBI taxonomy): Eukaryota > Metazoa > Chordata > Mammalia > Chiroptera > Phyllostomidae > Artibeus > Artibeus jamaicensis. Next base: position 1,644,760 of record NW_026521822.1, read on the forward strand.
AAAATATTTCAGTTACTGACTTGGATCCATCCAAAACTGTGTATGGGACTTCTTGAGACTCATTTTTCTCTTGGGTAAAATGGGGATGTTGTGTCTGGCACACAACAGATTCTGAATGCTGGGGTGTTTCAGGAATCAAGCTAGGAAAATCACTTGGGGGCAGCAAGACAACAATGTGTTTAGATTTACACATCGTTAGGTCTGGAGCCAGCTGCTATGGTTTAAACCCGGGCTACTCCACTTAATAGCTGAGGCAAACTACTAACCCCTCTGTGCTTCAGTTTCCCCATTAGCAAATTAGAAGTAACAACAGTACTGACTTCAAAGGGCAACTAGATGATGGACTGTTTGTAAAGTGTTTAGATCTGTGGATGGCACATAGTAAGTGCTTTTTGAGAGTCTATTACATAAATTACAGGCAGTGTGGTCTTTGAAATAGAATTAGGGACTTAATCTGGCATTTCTCTTGGAAGGACATTTCTTGGGCAGACATCAATAGGACTTCAGATGTATGCTGTGAACACATTGGAAGCAGGCATCTTTTTTCACCTTTCTGGTCTCCTAAATGTCTTGGAAATGAGTTGTATAGCCTCCTGCCAGTAGGGGGTAACCAAGACCAACAATTTCTTTCTTTCAGCCAAATCCTTTGTTCTCTTGCTCACTTCTCAACTAGGGTTGCAAATTAGAATTACCAGAGGAATTAAAAAAAATCTCCACACCCTGGCTGCACCTCAGACCAATTAAATCTGAATTTCTGCAGATGGAGATGAAACATTGGTGATCTTTCAAACTCCCTAGGAGATCTTAATGTGCAGCAAGTGGTGATAATGATCTAAGTCTTCAAAATTCTTGCATTTTAAAAATTTCTCTGGATCATCAAAACAGCAAGACTGTGGTTGTGAGACAGTTGTCTCAGGCTAGGGGGTCCTCAGGCTTGAATGTGTTTGAGAATCTCCAGGAAGCCTTGTTAAAACAAATAGATCTGTTCCCACCCAGAAATTCTGATTGGCAGGTCTGGGGAAAGGGGCAGCTCTGGGAATCTGCACTTCTCATAAGCTCCCAGATGATACTCATGCTGCTGGTTGCTGGACTCAGCTTTGAGCAGCATTGTCTGTAGCCTTGCAGACATCTGGGAGATGAAATGGAAAACCTAGCAAAGCTGAAACTGCAGAATTGAATTGTTTTATTTCTAAATTAATTTTTAAAAATTTAAGATTTATACTACAAAATATTTTAGGGGAGGACTGGGGTGATGGGGAGTGGTGGGGAAAGGCAGAAAACTGTACTTAAACAACAGTAAAAAATGTTTTAAAAATTCTGGCTTACAAATAGTATACATATAGTAAAAGCAGCAAAAATACAGAATAAATCACAATAACCAAGCTATGAAAACAACCTAAATGTCTGTCAGTAAATGAATGGGTAAAGATGACATGATATATATACAAAAACATTATTAAGCTATGTAAAAAAAGAAAATCTTACCATCTGCAACAACATGGATGAACTTTGAGAGCACTATGGTGAGTAAAATAAGTCAGATACATAAGTACTGTGTGGTCTCACTTATGTGAAATCCAAAAAGAAAAAAAGAGAAAGAAACTGGAGAACAAATAGGAATGATGTATTAATCATATCTTTTTATTCTGTACTTCTGATCTATTGACATCTTGTTAACTTGCAAGAGAGTGTGACTTTCAAAGTTAGCTAATTCCTAGACAAGGCAACTCCCCTGTGAGTGGTCCTTTCAAGTGCAAGACAAATAATCCAGAGGCCACATCTCCAGCTGCATACTTTATGGCTTTCATACTCAGACCCACTAATTACCTCAGGGCCAGGTGCCAGACAATTAGGACCAGCACCTACAGCCCAGAGCCTGCTGAATTATTCAAACTAGGGACTCCTAAACCAGTTTACATGCCTCACCCATTTTTCTTGTGCAAACATAATAAAGGTTCTTGCCCACATTCCTCTCTCACTCCCTCTGCCTCCTGATTGACCCTGGTGCCTCTCCATGTAACCCTTCCCCCATGGAATGGTATACCTCCTTCTCTTGGGAACTTGGGGAAACAAATTAACTTTTTAATTACAATCATTTCCTGATCCATTGATCTTACCACACCTGAATAATAAAACACTTTTGTTTTAAAACAGACTCCTTCACTCATTCGCCTCAGAATTCTCACTGGAGCTTGGATGTCCAGCATTTTTCAATTGTCCCCACCAATGCTCCCTGCTCCATTCCTGCAGTATATTAAGAACTGAGCATCAGTCCTCCTACACATGGGAGAAAAAAACTGGCCAGTGTACGGAGGAACAGAGCAAACAGCCAACAGTACCCCAGCATAGATTAAAATAAGAGACCAGAAATTGTAGCAGACATTGAAAAACCAGATGGTAAGGAGACTGCTGCAGGAAAATAAGGTCCCAGGGACCAGCGCAGGGATAGGGGCAGCTGTAGCCTCGGTCCTGGCACCAGGTGCCTGGCGCTGGGTCTACCACAGACTCCTTGGGAGATGTGGGCCTGCCACAAAGTCCTTGGGAGAGAGCTGGGTCAACTGCTGCCTCCCTGGCCAAGTAGGGTTTGTGCAGCAGCAGGAGAGACCTGGTTGCTTGAAGTTGCAGAGAGGGGAATAAAGACAAAGAGGCAAACACACGAGGACCATGATCATCCGCAGAGTATGTGGTTGCTGGCTTGGGAGAGTTGAATGCCCCTCAGTGACATGCACTGACCCTGATAGTCACCAGTCTGGCTGGAGAATTGGGAGGTGCTGAGTGGCAGGCTTGAGTAGGAGGAACTTCTCAAAATGTAAATTGTTTGGGGGGTTCTCCTGCAACAGCCACTCAGCCTACTCCCCACCCAGTCAGGCGGCAGTGATCCCGAGGTTGGGTGGAAGGCCCTGCATTCCCCCATAGCACTGGGAAGGGTTCTCCCCCAAACCCAAGGGACTGAGGCAGCCTGACCGAGGGGTGCACATACATGCCTGCACCCCAGCCCATCATGATGACCTCTGGGGAAACAGTGCTCTGAAGAAGACCTGGATCCCCTGTGTATGGTGTTGGGGAGAGGCTCTTGGGAGAGAGCTCACGAGACTGGCTAAGTACACAGTGGGAAAGGAGAAATGCCACATCAATTGCCCTTCAGCCTACTGCAGCCAGCAAGACAAAAAAAAACCAGTTTGTCAAGTTTGAAACCAACAAGAGGTGTTTTTTTAAGTAATCTTTTATTTTTTAAGTTTATTATTGCTTTGTCTTTCAATACCTTTTCCTCTGGTTCCTTCTTTCTTGTTTTATTCCTTCTTTCTTTGTTTCCAATCTTTTCTTCCTCTATTCTCCTGCTTTTGTTTTTTATACCAACAAGTGAGAAAAAAAAACCCTTGGAATTGTGAAAGAACCAGAGTTGGACCCAAAGAGGAGGCATCCCAACAGTTGAGACAAATTTCACTTTCCTATTGCAGAGAAACTACAAGTTACTGCATATTTGTATTATTATTTTTCATTAATCTTACATCTTTTATTTTAATAGTATCTTTGTATTCCTCTTCTTTCTGTATAGTCTTCTTTGCTTGGCTAGTTATATTGTATCATTTGACAGGTTCCCCTGTTCTCTCTTCCACAGTGTATTCCTAATTTACTATCCTTCATGTCATTTGTGTTCCTTTAGCACACTACTCAAAGTTCTATACCCCCTATTATTGTTATCCATATCACATAGATTCTGTCATATGATTGTTGCTCTAATACTTTTGTAAATAATAGCTGTTCCACACAATCTTAGCCCACTTCACAGTTTCCTGAACTCTATTACCATAGTGGTTAACTCTATTCTTTCACACACTACACCTATTTACTATCCTTTATTCTCACCTTACCTCCGAATCTGACCTCCCACAACCTCACTGCTTTCTAGGTTCCACTTACAATCCTTCCTTCCTCAACAAAAGTCTTACTTTCTGTCCATCCTTTCTAAAAAGTGGCCAATTGGGTTGAAGATCATGGTTAACACTACACATAGCCAAAGGATTGCCTATCTCTTCTCTACTGGCTGCTACTGTAAATATCACAGAATACTCTCTTGCTGTCATAAACTATTTTGCCTTCTCCTCCACCTGATCACAAAAAAAGATTAGGTGGAAGCAGTGAACACCAGGACACCCACTGGAAGAGGAAACCCAACAATAAGGAACCACCAACAAATAACAGAAGAAGGTGAAGGAGGAAGTGGAAACAACACAGACCACACAAATCCAGGACCTATATGGAAATACAACTAAATAGTGGAGAAATTACCCAGTACAAACAACTGAACAAGAGAAAAAGAGAATCCTCAAAACCTTGTACACATGGAGGAACTAGCTTCAACACAACCTGCCCTCACCAGCACAACAAATTACAAGAGGTGGTGGACAGAGGGACCATCAGTTAACCAGCTGGTGGGAAGGACACACCAAGGAAAGACCCCAAAACAATCAAAACCCAAAGACAAACACAGAGCCAACTTAAAGGACAGCCTGAGACCAGTGAGCTTGTGAGATCAAGGAGACTACACCACTGAATCTCATAGGTATTCTACCACAGAAGTTCACACCATAAACCCAGGGAGCCAGAACAAATCAAATTTAAGAAGCTGAAGCTACCAAGAGTCTCACAAACAATGGGAAGAAAAAGCAACAATCCCCCAGTGAAAGGAAAGGAAGAAGCCTCAGAAAGAATGCTGAATGAAATAGAGGCAAGTGAGCTATCAGATATTGAATTCAAAGCACTGGTTATCAGGAAGTTCAATGAGCTCACAATGACCTACCAGAAACTACAGGGGAACTGTGGGGGCGACTTTGCCCGCAAGTCCCCCCATCCACCACAGATGAAAGTAACACTACAAAGACATGATCTACTTGGGAGGAGAGGTGGCCAATTTCTCAGAGGAAAAAGGCCAGGAGCCCCTTCTTCAAGGGGCTTCTATTTGATTATAATACACAGGAATACAGGTGGTAAGGATCAAACAGTAAATCACATTTCAAAGAAATCTGAGGGCTTAGTCTGAGTCAGTGTCTGTCAGGTAAGGGGGTTGCAGAAACTTTGGGATCCTTTTCCCGCTTGGACCCTTAACATGTGAATGAAAGCACTCTTAGCAAAGCAGGCTTCACAGGACTTTTATGAATTCTTTCTTAAACCCAATCACACCAGATCCCGCTCTAGCCGGCAAGGGGCTGCACCCCCACCCTATCACAGGTTTCCAGGCTTAAGTGGATTAGAGCCAGGAATTGCTTTCCCCAGAGAACATGTGGACTCTGGCTATGTCAGAATAGCTGGGGGGCAAGAGTCCATCACTCCTTCTTTCTTGCAGCCCCCTGAGTCCTTCCATGAAGTCCTCCCAAGTGATGGTGTATGGCTTAGGTTGCCCCTCCTCTGAGGAGTCGTACCCATCTCTGACTAACTGACCGTGCACTGGGGGTAGGGGGCTGAAAAAAGGCAGAGTTTGCTAGCAGAGACAAGCTTTGTCTCCTTCTGCCTCGCATTCTGGAGGTCACTAACTCACCTTTAGTCATGGGAAGCAGTTAAAATTCCTAAAACCAGGCAGAGGAGTTCCCAACAAGGAACTACAATGAACTCACTGCAAACTATATTAATATAAACAAGAAAATAGAAACTATCAACAAGGGCCAGGAGGATATGAAGAATGCAATTTCTGGACTGAAGAACACAGTGGAAAGAATCAAAAGCAGGATTGATGACACAGTAGATCAGATCAGTGAGCTGGAGGACAAAGTAGAAAAAAAAAAACCCCAGAAAGAGCGAGAAAAGGAAAAGAGGCTCAGAAAGAATGAAGAAGGATTAAGAGAAATGCAAGACAATATGAAACATAATAATATCCATATAATAGGGATACCAGAAGGAAAAGAAGAGAGCAAGGGATAGGAAATTTATTTGACAAACTGACGGAAATGTTTTCTAATTTGATAAGAGAAAAACTTACACAAATCCAGAAAACACAGACAATCCCAATTAAGAGGAACCCAAAGAGGCCCACTTCAAGATACATCATAATTAAAATGGCACAATTCCAAGACAAACAGAATCTTAAAGGCACCAAGGGAGAAACAGAAAGTAACATACAAGAGGGCCCCAATAAGATTAGCAGCTGACTTCTCAATGAAAATGCTCCAAGCTAGAAGAGAATGGCAAGAAATATTCCAAGTAATGAGAACCAGAGGCCTGCGATCAAGGCTGGTTTACCCAGCAAGGCACTCAATCAAGATAGAAGGCTAAATAAAGAGCTTCCCAGACAAAAGAAGACTAAAAGAATACACCTCCACCAAATCAGCTCTGCAAGAGATGCTAAAGAAACTGCTCTAAAAAAGGAAGGAAAAGAGAGAGACAGAAAGGAACACAGGTATGAAGATGGCAATGAATAAATACCTAGTGATAAAAACCTTAAATGTAAATGGATCAAATGCTCCAATCAAAAGGCATAGAATAGCTGAATGGATGAGAAAGCATGACCCACACATTGCTGCCTACAAGAGACTCACCTCAGGACAAAACACCTACACAGACTTAAAATAAAGGGCTGAAAACAAAGTTTCCAGGCAAATGGACAGGAAAAAAAAGCCAGGGTAGCAATACTCATATTAGACAAAACAGATTTCAAAAACAGGTCCATAAAGAGAGACCCACAAGGTCACTTCATAATACTCAAGGGAGGAATCCACCAAGAGAACATAAACATTTAAAATATACATGCACCCAACATAGGATCATCTAAATACATAAAGAAAATATTGGAAGACTTCAAGAAAGATATTGAAAGGAACACAATTATAGTAGGAGATTTTAATACCCCAATGTCAAAAATAGATCTTGCAAACAAAATATCAACAAAGATATTATGGCATTGAACACTGCCCTAGAACAAATGGACTTAACTGATATGTACAGAGCCCTTCATCCTAAAGAAGCTAAATCCACATTCTTTTAAAATGCACATGGAATGCTTTCGCAGATAGGTCACATGATAGGACACACAAAACAATCCTCAATAAATTCAAGACAATTGAAATCATACCAAGCATTTACTGTGACCACAAGGACTCAAACTAGAAACCAACCCCAAGGGAAAAGACCCAAAACACTCAAAATCACGGAGATTGACTAGCATGCTATTAAACAATAAATAGGTCAAGAATAAAATTAGGGAAGAAATTAAAAAGTTTCTGGAAACAAATGAAAATGATCTCATGACAACCCAAAACTTATGGAACATGGCAAAGGTAGTCCTGAGAAGGAAGCTCATAGCAATACAGACCTATCTAAAAAAGATAGAAACATTTCAAAGAAACAACTGAACACTATGCCTACAAGAACTCAAGGAACAACAAAGACAATGCAGAACCAAGTAGAGAATGAAAATAACCAAGATCAGAGCAGAATTAAATGACATAGAAATGAAATTCTATGTCATTGCAGAATTCTAAGGATCATTGAATCCAGGAGCTGGTTTTTTGAAAAGATAAACAAAATCCAGAAGCCTTTAAGCAGGCTCATCAAGAAAAAAAGAGAGAGGACCCAAATAAACACAATCAGAAATGAAAGAGGAGAGATAACAACTGATCCCACAGAAATACAAAGGATTGTAAGAAATTACTATGAAGAACTATATTCCAAGAAATTTGAAAACCTAGGTGAAATGGACAAATTTTTAGAAAAATATAGTCTTCCAAAACTCAATGAAGAAGCAGAAAGCCTGAACAGATCAATAGCAGAAGATGAAATTGAGGCAGTAATCAAAAAGCTCCCAACTCACAAAAGCCCTTGACCAATTGGTTTCACAGGAGAATTCTACAGAGCATTTAAGGAAGGGCTAATCCCTGTCCTTCATAGACTATTCCAAAAGACCCTAAATGATGGAAGACTCCCAAACTCTCTTTATGAAGCCAGCATCATTCTAATCCCAAAACCAGATAATGATACAACAAAAAACAGAAAACTTCAGACTAATATTGCTGATGAACATAGACGCTAAAATCCTCAACGAAATATAGGCAAACTGCATCCAACAATACATTAAAAAGATCATACACTATGACCAAGTGGGATTCATCCCAGGGATGCAAGGATTATTCAACATATGCAAATCAGTAAATGTAATATGTCACATAAAAGCAAAGACAAAAATCACATGATCATATCAAAAGATGTGGAAAAAGCATTTGATAAGATACAATAATCATTTATGATGAAATGGGAATAGAGGAAGCATTCCTCAACATAATAAAGGCCATAGATGAGAGACCTACAGCCAACACCATACTCAGTGGGCAAAAACTAAAAGCTTTCCCACTAAGATCAGGAACAAGACAAGGTTGTCCACTTTTACTACTTCTATTTAATATAGTGTTGGAAGTTTTAGCCACAGGAACCAAAGAAGATAAGGAAATAAAAAACATCCAAATAGAAAAGGAGGAAACTAAATGGTCACTGTTTGCAGATGACAAGATAGTGTACATGGAAAATTCCATAGACTCCAACCAAAAACTGTTTGAACTAATAAATGAATTTGGCAAAACAGCAGGATACAAAGTCAATATCCACAAATCAAAGGCATTTTTGTATACCAACAATGAAATAGCAGAGGCAGAAATCAGGAAAAAATCTCATTTGATATAGCAAAAAGAAAAATAAGATACCTAGGAATAAACCTAACCAAGGAGGTAAAAGACCTGTATACAGAAAACTGCAGAACACTGAAAAAAGAAATCAACGAAGACACAAACAAATGCAAGCATGTACCATGTTCATGGATTGGAAGAATTAACATCATTAAAATGTCCATACTACCCAAAGCAATTTACAAGTTCAGTGCAATCTGTATTAAAGTACCAATTGCATATTTCACAGACATAGAACAAACACTTCAAAACTTTATATGAAATCATAAATGACTCCAAATATCAGCTGCAATTTTGAAAAAGAAGAGCAAAGTAGGAGGGATCACAATACCTGATACCAAACTGTATTACAAGGCCACTGTAATTCAAACAGCCTGGTACTGGCATAAAAACAGGCACATAGACTAATGGAATAGAACAGAGAGCCCAGAAATAAACCTAAGTCTCTATGGTCAATTAATATTTGACAAAGGGGGCAGTAACATAAAATGGTGTAAAGATAGCCTCTTCAACAAATGGTGTTGTGAGAAGGGGACAGCTGTGTGCAAAAAAAAAGGACACTCGAGCACTCACTTCAAACATAGAAAAATAAATTCAAGGTAAATAAAGATTTAAATATAATCCATGACACCATTAAAGTTCTAGAGGAGAAGACTGGGAGAAAAATCTCAGCTATTTCACACAGCAACATTTTTACTCATATGTCCTCTAGAGCAAGGAACATAAAGGAAAGAATAAACAAATGGGATCTCATGATTTTAAAAAAAAGCTTCTGCACAGTTAAAGAAAGCAGTATTAAAATAAAAACAGAACTGAGATTTCCGGACAAGAAGGAGGCATAGGTGGAAATACTGTGCCTCCTCGCACAACCAAGTTTAAAGACAACAAAGTTTTAGTAACAAAAACTCAGCCTAAACACAGAAAATTGAACTATACGAAAGACAGACAACAATGAACTGTTCAGCCAGGCAGGTCAGAGGGGCAGAGCCAGCGGCTGGTGGAGTGGGGTTGCACAGGAAAACTCCACCAGAGAGACCCAGGCATGGACGGCAGTTGGTGGATCTCAGGCGTGGGGGTCCCACGGGCAGACCCAGTGAGGGAGCAAGGCAGCAGGCTGAATGCAGTCACACATTTGCGTGCAGATAAGCCAGGTGAAGGGAGCCAGCAGTGAGAGAGACTGCACAGGCCCCCGAGGCGGGAAGCAGCAGAGGAGACCACTATTACTACTATTTGACCCCGCTCCCACATGCACTGTCATGACCCAGCTACTGAGTTGCCCTGCCCTGGTGAACACCTAGGGCTCTGCCCTTCATATGTAACAGGCATGAACAGACCAAAACTTTATGGCTCAAGAAGAACTCAAAGCCCTAGAGCCAATAACTCTAAGCAATCAAAAAATAGTCAAACTTTCAGATGCACAGTTCAAAACACTGGTGATCAGGATGCTCACAAAACTGGTTGACTCTAGTCACAAATTAGAGGAACATATGGAGGCTAAACTAACTGAAATGAAGGAAAAGGCACAGGAAACCAATAGTGTTGGAAAGGACATTGGGACTCAGATCAAGGGAGTGGACCAAAGTGAAGAAAAAAAATGACCAAACAGAAAAGGATGAAGAAACAAGAATTCAAAAAAATGAGGAGAGGCTTAGGAACCTCCAGGACATGTTTAAACGCTCCAACAACTGAATTATAGGGGTGCCAGAAGCAGAAGAGGAACAGCCACAAGTGGAACACATTTTTGAGCCAATAATAAAGGGGAACTTCCCCAATCTGGCAAAGGAAATAGACTTCCAGGAAACCTAGGAAGCTCAGAGAGTCCCAGAGAAGTTGGACCCAAGAAGGAACACACCAAAGCACATCATCATTACATTAGCCAAGATTCAAATGAAGGCAAGAATCCCAGAAGCAGCAAGAGATAAGGGGACAGTCACCTACAAAGGAGTTCCCATCAGAATGTCAGTTGATTTCTCAAAAGAGACCTTACAGGCAAGAAGGGACTGGAAAGAAGTATTCCAAGTCATGAAACCCAAAGACCTACAGCTAAGATTGCTCTATCCAGCAAAGCTTTAATTTAGCATGGAAGGGCAGATAAAGTGCTTCCCAGATAAGGTCAAATTCAGGGAGTTCATCATCACCAAGCCCTTCTTATATGAAATGTTAAAGGGACTTATCTAAGAAAAATAAGATAAGAAATATGAACAGTGAAAAGACAGCAAACTCACAGTTATTAAGAACCACACCTAAAACAAAAGCAAACTAAGAGGACAGCTAGATTAGGAGCAGAACCATAGAAATGAAGATCACATGGAGGGTTAGCAACAGGGGAGTGGAAGAAGGGGGGAGAAGGTACAGAAAATAAGTAGCGTAGACCGTGGGTAGAAAATAGATAGGGGGAGGGCAAGAATAGTATGGGAAATATAGAATCTAAAGAACTTGAGACACATGGACATAAACTAAAGGGGGGAATGGTGGGGGAGGGGTGTGAAGGATGGAGGGGCATGAAGAGGGGGATAGGACAACTGTAATGGCATAGTCAATAAAATATATTTTAAAAAAGAGAACCAACTCTATGGGAAAACATATTTGCCAATGGTACCTCAGACAAGGGTTTAATCTTCAAAATATACAAAGAACTTACACGACTCCACTCTAAGAATACAAGCAACCCAATTAAAAAGTAGGCAAAGAACTTGAACAAACACTGCTCCAAGAAGGACATACAAAGGATCCAGGGACACATGAAAAGATGCTCAATATCACTAGCTATCAGAGAGATGCAAATTAAAGCCACAAAGACATACCACCTTACACCAGTGAGAATAGCCATCATAAACAAAACAACAAACAACAAGTGTTGGAGAGGTGGTGGAGAAAAGGGGATCATAGGTCACTGTTGGTGGGATAGCAGACTAGTACAACCACTATGGAAAACAGTATGGAATTTTCTAAGAAAGCTAAAAATAGATCTGCCTTTTGACCCAGCTATTACCTTGCTAGAATTATATCCTAAGAACCCTGAAACACCAATCCAAAACAACCTATGCACTCCAATGTTTATAGCAGCACAATTTACAATAGCCAAGAGCTGGAAGCAACCTAGATGCTCATCAGTAAATGAATGGATCCAGAAACTATGGTACATTTACACAATGGAATTCTATGCAACAGAAAGAAAGAAGGAGCTCCTGCCCTTTACAACAGCATGGATGGAACTAGAAAGCATTGTGCTGAGTGAAATAAGCCTGGCAGTGAAAGACAAATACCTTAAGATCTCACCTCTAATAGGAACCTATACAACAAAACAAATAAGCAACCAAAATATAACCAAATACACTGAAACAGAGAACAGGCTGACAGTGACCAGAGGGGAGAGGGGAGGAAATTTCAGGGGAAAAGGGGAAGGGTTTACAGAAACAAGTATAAAGGACACAGACAAAAACTAAGAGGGGGTGGAAACGGGAGGGAAGTGGGAAGCACTGGGGAGATGGCTGGGATGGGAGTAAAAGGCAGAATAGGGTACTTGAAGAATAATTATATTAAATAAATTTTTTAGATATATTATATCGATTATGCCATTACAGTTGTCTTATTCCCCACTTTCATTCCCTCCACCCCTCACACCCCTCCCCCACCATTCCCCCCATTTTGTTTATGTCCATGTGTCACAAGTTCTTTAGATTCTAGATTTCCCATACCATTCTTGCCCTCCCCCCTGTCTATTTTCTACCTACTGTCTATGCTACTTATTCTCTGTACCTTCTCCCCCCTTCTCCTTCTCCCACTCCCCTGTTGCTAACCCTCCATTTGATCTCCATTTCTATGGTCCCGCTAGCTGTCCTCTTAGTTTGCTTTTGTTTTAGGTGTGGTTGTTAATATCTGTGAATTTGCTGTCTTTTCGCTGTTTGCATCTTCGTTTTCTTAGGTAAGTCCCTTTAACATTTCATATAATAAGGGCATTTCATATAATAAGGGCAGATGATGAACTTCTTGAATTTGGTATTATCTGGGAAGCACTTTATCTGCCCTTCCATGCTAAATTAAAGTTTTGCTGGATAGAGTAATCTTGGTTGTAGGTGTTTGGATTTCATGACTTGGAATACTTCTTTCCAGTCCCTTATTGCCTGTAAGGTCTCTTTTGAGAAATCTGCTGACAGTCTGATGGGAACTCCTTTGTAGGTGACTGTCCCCTTATCTCTTGCTGCTTCTGGGATTCTCGCCTTCATTTGAATCTTGGCTAATGTAATGATGATGTGCCTTGGTGTGTTCCTCCTTGGGTCCAACTTCTCTGGGACTCTCTGAGCTTCCTGGATTTCCTGGAAGTCTATTTCCTTTGCCAGATTGGGGAAGTTCTCCTTTATTATTGGCTCAAAAAAGTGTTCCACTGGTGGCTGTTCCTCTTCTGCTTCTGGTACCCCTATAATTCAGTTGTTGGAGCATTTAAACATGTCCTGGAGGTTCCTAAGCCTCTCCTCATTTTTTTGAATTCTTGTTTCTTCATCCTTTTCTGTTTGGTCATTTTTTTCTTCCTTTTGGTCCACTCCCTTGATTTGAGTCCCAATGTTCTTTCCAACACTATTGGTTTCCTGTGCCTTTTCCTTCATTTCAGTTAGTTTAGCCTCCATATGTTCCTCTAATTTGTGACTAGAGTCAACCAGTTTTGTGAGCATCCTGATCACCAGTGTTTTGAACTGTGCATCTGAAAGTTTGGCTATCTCTTGGTCACTTAGAATAATTGGTTCTGTGGCTTTGAGCTCTTCCTGAGCCATAATGTTTTGGTCTGTTTACATCTGTACATATGAGGGGTGGAGCCTTAGGTGTTCACCAGGGCGGGGCCATTCAGGTCGCTGGGTTGTGAGACTGCATGTGGGGGTGGGATCAGAGAGGGCCAGTGGTGTTTGTTCCACTCTTTCTCAGATTTCTGTCCCCTCTGCTGCTTCCCACAAGCAAATTGGTCCCATCTGGTGCTGGTTCCCAGATGTGTGGGCTTGTGTAGCCTCTAGGACCCTATGGGTCTCTCCAATGAACTGTCCTGCCACCTTGACCCCTAAAGTCTTTCAAATTGGTGCTTTCTAATTCCCATCACTGGGGCCCTAGCCTGACCTTGAGCCCTCACTGGGTCTGCCCATTGCTACCCCGCGCCTGGTATCCACCAACCGCCGCTTGTGTCCTGGGTCAGTCCATGATCTTTCTTCCTGACCCCACTCTGCCACTGACTCCATCCCTCTTACCAGTCTGGCCGAATGGTCATTGTTGCCGGACTTTCATACAGTTAAATTTTCTGTGTTTTGGCTATGTTTTTGTTGCTAAAATTTTGTTGTCTTTAAACCTGGTTGTGTGAGGAGTCACCATGTTTCCACCTACGCCTCTATCTTAGCTGGGAGTCCAAAATAAATAAATTTTTTAAAAAACAACTGAGCATCATTTTCTTCTCTCATGTTCAGGTGGGGAAAACTTTAGTTCTATAGTACCTGACTCTCACTGCAATTAATTTTCTCTGCCCTGAAAAGGAGAAGGCAAAAGAGGTGTGTGATAACACCTTTCCCTGGAACCTCCTTCCACGAACTGTTGGGTGAAGGAGGTGCTAGTGGGCAAAGCAGGGAGTGACCCATTCCTGAGAGGTGTTATCAGGAGTTACTGTGAAATGGGGGAGAGCTGATGGGTGTCTCCCTGGGTCTTCTCACTTCCTTAGCTAAGCAGATTTCAGAGCAAGGTAGAGGAAGAACTGGTAGGACTGTCTTTCACCTTTGTCTTGTGGAAACAAAACACACTACAAAATCCTATGTCCTGTGTTCCCAGCCTACAAACCAAATATCTGGATATTTCATATAACCTTTCCATTTTAAGTCCACAGGAGCTATGTGTGGGTGATAGGGGACTTAAGATTTGGAAAATTTTAGCTTAATGTAAAAAGTTATTAGTAAGTAATGAGTATGTTAAAGATTTTGTTTCAGAGACTACAGATAAGGTCCGTCCTGGCTCTTGGGAAAAACAGCTAACTCCCTGGGGCACTGGCTAGAGATTATTGGCTGGGGACAAGTTGGAAGAATCTGGGCCTTCTGTATTCCAGGAGAGCAGACAATTGCCACCACCTTGGGAACAGGTAACTGCTGAGGACAGGAATGTTTCAGCTTCTGAATCTCAAAGCCCTCACTGCACCTTGTTTGTCCTCCCCGACCCCCCTTCTAAAAGATCTGGCCAGGAAAGAGAAGGGAAGATGGTTTGTTAGGTTATGAACTTGCTATCTTCTTGGATTGCCGGCCATCTGAATAAAGCACCCATAAAAGATTCAGTCCTGTCATTGCTTATTGGATTTGGTAGTGACAGGCAGCCCAAATGCCGGTGTCTTTTCCAGTTACATGGGGACCAGGCTGTGAGTGGCCCCAAGCCTGATGTGACACAGACACCAGTCCACAGTGTCTGCAGCATTATGGATGAGATAAAATACATTCACATGGACTATTGATTCCTGTGGAAGAAAAGGGATGGCATGGCTACTCTCTCAAGAGGAGAGCTTTCCTTGATAAGCTTTTATTGGATATCAGTTTACAGAGAAATATAGGTAAAGTTCATTAATCATTGTCAGGCAGTAAGGATCAAACAATAGATAGAACACAAAGAACTAGGAGGGCTTAGTCTGTGTCAGAGTCTGTTAGCTAAAGGCCTACAAAACTTTGGGAAATGAACTCATATCCTGCTCAAACCCTTTTCATTTAATTTAGAGCATTCTTAGCAAAGCAGGTTTCGCAGGATTTTATGTATTCTTTCTTAGGCCTGATCATCTGGGGAGCTCGCCCTTTAAGCACAGGTCTGCACCATCCTCTGTCATTGTTTCAGGCTTAAGTCAGGCAGAGGAAGTAAGGCAGCCAAGATATTAGGAGACATCTCACAGACAGAATGAGCACTCAGGCTATGTCAAAGCTGAGGGGCAAGGGTCCATTACCCTTTTTTGCTATAGCCCCCCAAGTCCTTCCCTGGGGCCTCACCATGATTGTGACTGTCTTAGGTTGTCCCTCCCTTGAGGAATCTTACCTGTCATTGGATAACTGATCAAGCATTGGGGGTGAGGCAGGGTGAGGAAAAAGGAGCAGAAGCAGCACTCCTGACAAGAAGATAAGCTTTGTCTCCTTAGTGGCTTATGGTCTGAAGGTCACTCACTCAGCCTTAGCCATGGGGAGCAGGTTACAGCTTTCGAAACCAGGCAGGACAGTTCCCAATACTGATGGGCACGGCTACTGTTTGCAGAGAGACAAGGTCCAGATACTGGGCTGTGAGCAAGACCAGAGACCTGGCTGGGGCTGGAGCTGGGTTTGGGGCTGTCCTCAGGCCTGAAAGCCTTCGCCACTATAGGCTATGAATATGGTCCATTGTATATTACCTGCTTTGTCAAATTCTGGATGAAAAGATTCTTGCCTCCCTTTCTCTGTACATAAGGAAACTTAGAAACAAATCTGTTTACCTATTGGGCCTGGAGTTTCTGATAGGAGCCAGGGCAGCACCAACTCCAGACTTTCATTCTGATTGTCACCAGAAATTTACAATGCAGAGTTTTAAGTGCCATCTGCAATTCTGGTTCTATCTATAGTCTGGTAGTGGCCTGGAGCCTAAAGGATGTTCCAAAAGATCAACCAAATGGGGGGCAAAGTTGGAGGTATGCCCAGCTCTCACAGGAGGGTTTTAGAGTGAAAGTTTAGGGGGGTTGATGGGGAAGTTCAGGAGAGGAGAGGCAGACAAGAAGGAGCACATTCTCCTTGCATAGAGCCTCCATATGTCTAGAGGGACCACTCCCTTTTCTTCAATGCATCTCTGGAATCAGTGATGTGTGACAAGAGCTGCAAGTCTATGTGGAGCCATTGCCCATCCATGAGTAATGGTAGAGGTCAGAGGATAAAGGACAAACTAGGGGGTACCTCTTGCACCACCCTCAGGCTGCAGGATATACTAAGTAGGAGGAGGTTCAGGAAGGAAGAGCTTAGCCCTTACCTTGTACCCATGTGGTAAGCCAGCCAGGCCAGGAAGCATAGCTTTATGAAGGTAAATGAGGAGGAAAAAGTGACACTCCTTCCAGAAGAAGCTAGAAGCATGCCTTTTATCTCACAGGGACTCAAGAATGTTTCAAATAAAACTCAGATCTAGGACCATCAGTCAGAAATTAGAAGAGACTATAAAGAGCTGAAAAGATTGGGTTTGGCCTGTGGGAAGTAAGGATCTTAAGCAGAAAAATCTGTAAGCTCATGAGAGGACATCTCTAAGGCCCTGGGGAAGCTGGAAGCAGTGCATTTCACAGATGCCAACTAGCACCTGTTCTGGGTCCCACATGGACTGATGATAGGGCTACAGACTTTGACCAGTGAGGTTCCTGCCTTCACACTGCTCCTTACTCCAAAGCCTGAAGCTCTGAGGGGAGGTGGTGTCAAAAAGCCCCCAGAAGAACAGCAGCAGCTATACATCAGACGGGATGGTACCCCACACCAACTGACCTGTGTCCCCAACCTGGGCTGTACTGTCCAGGCATGCATCTCAGTGTTGAGCATAGCCATCAGGAAATGGAATGACCATAGCCAATAATTTTTCCCCCAAAGTCTTCCCATTCTTACTTAATGCCACCTTGGTGTTGAGAACAACATATGGGTCTCTCAAGATATGGCTCCTTGTTTGGGAGGGGAAGGTTGGCCACTGGAGATGACCATGGCTTTGGGAAAGCCCTGGTAGGACTCCAGGAGGCAAGTGGTCCCCTGTGTCCTGGCCATGTCCCTGATTGAGAGTGATGGGTGCCAGGGGCAGCCACCATGACAGAGGTGGCCACCCAAGGGAACCTGCTTACTCTCCCTGCATCAATCTGCTTAGAGCTAGTGTGTCCCTGGGGTTGAAGCAGTGTCAGCAGGCTCTGTGGGCCCCTTTTGAGTCCTCCTGAATGGGGCCTGTGAGCTGGAGCAGGGGACTTACCTCTCCAGACCTGGCTTCCCATCACTCTCTCTCCCTGTTCATCCACACAGGAGCTCTCTGCTCTCCCTTTGTAGACATGGAGCTGAGAGCTGGAGTGTGCCGTGGAGGCTGCAGAGTCAGGGATAGGGCACTCATCTTCAGAAAGAGATGTTTTGCCCTTAAGAAACACACATTGCTGGACTTCCACCAAGATGGAGGTATAGGTGGAAACACTGTGACTTCTCGCACAACCAAGTCTAAAAACAACAAAGTTTTAGCAATAAAAAACGCAGTGAAACCACAGAAAATTGAACAATACGAAAGTCCGAAAACAACGAAACACTTGGCCAGACTGGTAAGAGGGGCGGAGCCAGCAGCAGAGCGGGTTGGGCAAAAAAGCCCCCCAACCCAGGCGTGCAGGCAGCCAAAGGCAGATCCCAGATGTGGGGGTAGCGACGGGAGGACCCAGTAAAGGCGCAAGGCAGCAGACTGACTGCAGTCACACATTTGCGTGCACATAAACCAGCAAAGGAGCGAGCAGTGAGACAGACCAGGCAGGCCTCAGCAGCGGGAAGGAGCTGAGGGAACCACTATTGCTCCCTCCCTGACCTCGCCCCTACATACAGCATCACAAACCAGTGACCTGGGTGGCCACGTCCTGGTGAACACCTAAGACTCCCCTAATCATATGTAACACTCACAAACAGATCAAAACATGGCTCAAGAAGAACTCAGAGCCCCAGATCCAATAAATCTAAGCAAACAAGAAATTGCCAACCTACCAGAGGCACAGTTCAAAACACTGGTGATCAGGATGCTCACAAAACTGGTTGACTTTAGTCACAAATTAGAGGAACATATGGAGGCTAAACTAACTGAAATGAAGGAAAAGGCACAGGAAACCAATAGTGTTGGAAAGGACACTGGGACTCAAATCAAGGGAGTGGACCAGAAGGAAGGAAAAAATGACCAAACAGAAAAGGATGAAGAAACAAGAATTCAAAAAAATGAGGAGAGGCTTAGGAACCTCCAGGACATCTTTAAACGCTCCAACAACCGAATTATAGGGGTACCGGAAGGGGAAGAGGAACACCCATGAGTGGAAAACTTATTTGAACAAATAATGAAAGAGAACTTCCCCAATCTGGCAAAGGAAATAGACTTCCAGGAAACCTAGGAAGCTCAGAGAGTCCCAGAGAAGTTGGACCCAAGAAGGAACACACCAAAGCACATCATCATTACATTAGCCAAGATTCAAATGAAGGCGAGAATCCCAGAAGCAGCAAGAGATAAGGGGACAGTCACTTACAAAGGAGTTCCCATCAGAATGTCAGTTGATTCCTCAAAAGAGACCTTACAGGCAAGAAGGGGCTGGAAAGAAGTATTCCAAGTCATGAAACCCAAAGACCTACAGCTAAGATTGCTCTATCCAGCAAAGCTTTAATTTAGCATGGAAGGGCAGATAAAGTGCTTCCCAGATAAGGTCAAATTCAGGGAGTTCATCATCACCAAACCCTTCTTATATGAAATGTTAAAGGGACTTACCTAAGAAAAAGAAGATAAAAAAGATGAACAGTGAAAGGACAGCAAACTCACAGTTATTAAGAACCACACCTAAAACAAAAGCAAACTAAGAGGACAGCTAGATCAGGAACAGAACCATAGAAATGAAGATCACATGGAGGGTTAGCAACAGGGAAGTGGGAGAAGAAGAAGGGGGGAGATGGTACAGAAAATAAGTAGCATAGATGGTAGGCAGAAAATAGATAGGGGGAGGGCAAGAATAATATGGGAAATATAGAATCTAAAGAACTTGAGACACATGGTCATAAACTAAAGGGGGGAATGGTGGGGGAGGGGGTGTGCAGGACAGAGGGGAATGAAGAGGGGAAATAGAACAACTGTAATGGCATAATCAAAATATGTTTAAAAAAATAAAAAATATATTGTTAACTCAAAAAAAAAGAAACACACATTGCTAATAAATTTACCTGACATTGCTGCCTATGTAAGACTCTCCCAACCCCAGTGCAGGAGGCTCAAGCCTCCCTAAGTAAGTCTGCAGGAGTTAATGATGGCCAATTATATAACAAACTGACTAGGCCACAATGCCGAGACATTAGGTCAAACACTGCTCTAGATGTGGAAATAGTATACATGTATGTATATATGTATGTATTTTTCAGTGTCGTAAGGTTCTTTTATTTCATATGAAGTAGTGCAATATATTTTAAGTATATTTTATTGATTATACTATTACAGTTGACCCACTTCTTTCCCCCCTTTGTTCTCTTCTGCCCTGCATAATCCCTTCCACCACCATTACCCACCTTAGTTCATGTCCATGGGTCAAACATATAAGTTCTTTGGCTTCTCCATTTTCCATACTATTCTTAACCTCCCCCTGTCTATTTTGTACCTACCATTTATGCTTCTTATTTCCTGTACATTTTCTTTCATTCTCCCTCTTCCCCCTACCTGTTGATAACCCCCCCCATGTGATCTCCATTTATGTGATTCTGTTCCTGTTCTAGTTGTTTGCTTAGTTTGTTTTTGTTCTTTTTAGGTATAGTTGTTGATAGTTGTGAGTTTGTTGTCATTTTGTGTTCATATTTTTGATCATCTTCTTTTTCTTAGCTAAGTCCCTTTAACATTTCATATAATAAGGGCTTGGTGATGATGAACTCCTTTAACTTGACCTTATTTGCGAAGCACTTCATCTGCCCTTCCATTAAAAATTATGGCTTTGCTGGATAGAGTAATCTTGGATGTAGGTCCTTGTTTCTCAGGACTTTGAATACTTCTTTCCAGCCTCTTCATGCCTGCAAGGTTTCTTTTGAGAAATCAGCTGATAGGCTTATGGGAACTCTCTTATAGGTAGCTGCCTCTTTTTCTCTTAGTGCTTTTAAGATTCTCTCCTTATCTTTTAATCTTGGCTAATGTAATTATGATGTACCTTGGTATGTTCCTTCTTTGGTCCAACTTCTTTGGGACTCTCCAAGCTTCTTTGACTTCCTGGAAGTCTATTTTCTTTGCCAGATTGGGGAAGTTCTCCTTCATTATTTGTTCAAATAAGTTTTCAGTTTCTTGCTCTTCTTCTCCTTCTGTCTCCTCTATGGTTCAGAAGTTGGAATGTTTAAAGTTATCCTGAAGGTTCCTAAGTGTGTTCTCATTATTTTTTTGATTCTTGTTTTCTCATTCTGCTCTAGTTGAATGTTTATTTCTTCCCTCTACTCCAAATCATTAATTTGCATCTAGGTTTCCTTCTCTTCACTGTTGGTTCCCTGTATATTTTCTTTATTTCACTTTGCATAGCCTTCACTTTTTCCTTTATTTTTTTGTGACCATACCCAACTATTTCTGTGAGCATCCTGATTACCAGTGTTTGAACTCTGAATCTAATATGTTGGCTATCTCTTCATCATTTAGTTCTATGTTTGCAGTTTTGATCTGTTGTTTCATATTTCATATTCTGTTATCTGGCCCTATTTCTTTGTCTCAGTGCACCTGTTTCATTTTAAGGGGCAGAGCCTTAGATATTCTCCAGGTGGAGCAACCTACACTGCTGGGTTATGATGCTGTATGTGGAGGAGAGGTCAGAGAGGAAATAATGCCACTTGCTCAGTTCTCAGCTGGCTTTCAGTCACTTCTCCTGCTACCCACGAATAAATTGGGCTTTTCTGGTGCTGATTTCTGAGTGGGTGGGTTTGTGTACATTCTAGGGCCCTGTGGGTCTTTCCAATGAACTGTTGTATGTGCCTGGGAGTTTCTCTCCCTGCCACAACCCCCATAGATTTTTTTCGGCCACAAGTTTTAAGACTGTCTTTTCTCACATTGGAACCCTGAGTTGTGTTGTCTGTCTCACTCCCCAGTTTTTCCTCCTGGTTTATCTACACAAAAATGTGGGACTGCCTGGTCTGCCAGCTGCCACTTTGCCCACTCCATCCCTCAGCCACTGCCTTGCCCACCAGGTTCCACCCTTGCCCACAGCTGCCACCTTGCTGCACAACCACTCCTCCTTAGCTGCTCATCTCCTCTTACCAGTCTTAATGAATATTTCTCTTTGGTTGTCAGACTTCCATACAGTTCAGTATTCTGGAAGTTCTAATTATTTTTTGTTTATATATTTGTTGTTGTCCTTTTTGGCAAAATGTGTCTATCTATGCCTCCATCTTGGCCAGAAGTCCCTGGAAATGTTCTTTAGGTGAGATTAACATTTAAATCAACAGACTTTGAGTAAAGCTGATTACTGTACTGTGGTGGGCCACATCCTATTAGTTGAAGGCCTAAACAGAATAAAGACTGACCTCCTGAGGCGGAAGGAGTTCTGCCAACAGAAGATCTTTAAGATTTAATTATATCAGTTCCCTGTGTCTCCAGCATGATGCCCTCCCTGCAGACTTTGGACTTACTATACCACCACAAGTGTGTAAGCTTATGTCTTACAGTAAATGTTTCTCGCTAGACACATGCACACACACATATTCATATACATGTATGTGCACACATAAATATCTTATTTGTTCTGTTTCTCTGGAGGACCCTGATCCATGTAGACCAAAATGGAAAATATTTATGGCATTTAAATTATTTTTTTAAATTTTATTTATTTATCTTTAGATGGGAAGGGAAGGGGAAAGGGAAAGAAATATCAATATATGGTTGCTTCTAGTGTATCCCCTGCTGGGAACTGGCCCCTGCTGGGAATGGGCCTGCAACCCAGGCATGTGCCCTGACAGGGAATCAAACTGCGATCTTTTTGTTCACAGGCCTGTGCTCAATCCACTGAGCTATACCAGCCAGGGAAAATATTTATGGCATTTGGTGGATATGGTTTCTCTTCAAAATACCCCTGCTAACAAGTACTTCACATGGTGCAGTGCTGCCAAGTATAACCCCAGGTATCAACTGGCTGGGCTAGAGCAGAAGCTGGCAAACTCTGGCCTCATCAAAGCTAGCTCACCATACTGAGCCTGATGGACAAATGCCTCAAACTCAAGTGTGTCAGCTTGGCTCAAAATCTTGTGGTCACATTTTTTTGTAGGCATTTTGGACATTTGATTTGTTTGCCTACTCCAGCCATTTCCTCCCATTTACACACACAGCTCTGAGTGCTCAAGAGGCTCCTGTGCCCAAGTGTGAAATACTCAGGAAAGTGATTGGCCACTGAGGAGCCGTAGAGAAAGGCTGAACCTCAACCAAGACTGATGGAAGTGCACCAACCCTTCAGTGATGCTAATAGCAGATTTTACACAAAATGACTCAATTACTTTGGCAGGATGCTATAAAACTTGCTTACTTTTGTGAAAACCTGTGAACAAAGCTAAGAGTCAAGCTTTTGGAATACAAATAAAAATGTTAAATTTCTGCAACAAAACCATGTCAAAGCCCACGTTTACAGGAAAAAATCACTCTAATGTTGCAAACAGTCCATGCAACAAAACTTGCTGTAAGCCTTATGAACAGTTAGTGGAAAGAGCTGAGCTATGACTCTGGCTGTGAAGAATGAGCAGGCCTCTGATCTTCTCTGAGTCCTGATCCTTTTACCCAAGTCAGCCTCCTGCAACTTGGACCTTCCTGGAGGTGTGTGGATATGAGTTGCAGGCTGTGGAAAGACACCCACGCTCACTCACATGCAGATACAGACACTCAGACACACACTCATATGAACATGTGTGTATGCAGGTGAGGCATACAAAGGCTTGCATACATACATATATGTGCACACATGCATATGCACATGTACACCTATACACAGAGATGCAAACATGTGCACCCACACACAAACATACTCATATAGTGAATGAGGCCCCACAGTGATAATCAGCTTGATGTTCAGACTGGCCCCGACTCCACCTTGGCCCCATCACAGCTACTCCCTGCTATTTCACTGAAGAGCTAGAGATTTTCAGGGAAGGTGCATGTGAACAGCAATGATAATGACCACATGGAATTCTTGTCCTGAACTGTTCTGCAGAGAAGGGTTTCCTGGACAAGCCTGAGGCAGGATGAGGGCTGGGGCCCTGCTTCACATGGCCCCATGGGGGCCACACCAAGCACATGTACACATTTTCTCTCTTATCTTGACCTGAGCACACAGAGGACCAGCAAGTCAGGGATGCCAGGTGACGAGAGCCTCCAGAATGGGCACATGTGAGAGAATCAGTATTCAGACCTAACCACATGTCCCCATCCAAATTTTGCCCCAGGCGTGGTAGCCCTGGGTGGGACAGGCATGAGGAAAGGTGCTAGCACTGTCCATGACTCAGGTAGGGGCATGAGATGCTCAAGAAAAGAGGACCTCAAACCATTCTCTGGAGCAGCAAACACCAGGTGTTTGTTCTGCAGACAGTAACCCATGTTGAGTGTGAAAGGAGGCTTGGGGATGCAGGTAGAACCTGGTTGTGGGACTTCTGGTCAGGAACACCCTATAGGCCAAGCCAGGCAGAAGTGTGGTGAGAAAGATAAGCATGGCCCTTGCTGTTTTTTTTTTAATTCAGAGTTTCCAGGGAGAAAGTGCTGGAAGCAAAGTGTCTCTTCTCATGAGTGTTGGGGGTTCAAGCCTCAGGATAAATATTGCACCTGTTCTTATGAGCCCAATGTGCCCTCTAAGGCTTCCTGCCCAAGGATCAAAAGAGGAGCATCCCTGGCCCCTTTCTCTCTCCTTCCTTTCCTAAGACGGTCTTCTCCAGCAGGGCCTGCATACAGTCATTAGCATGAAGACTGCGGTGTGATGGGGGGCATAGAGGCTCATCTTGTCAGAACCATGCAGGTACAATGGAGCCAGACTTCTTACCCTTCTCAATGCTCTGATGTTCAGCAGAAATTAAGAGGCTCCTTTCCAGAAGCCACATATATAGATGGGAAAAAACAACTCAAGCTCAACTGAGTGAAATGACTTTGGAACTTCCTTTCTTCTACTATGTTTTGTGGCATTCTCTACCTTCTAACCACATCCAGTTGGCTCCTCCACTGGGTGAAACTCCCATATGGCTGGAGTCTGAAATTACACCAGCATTTCTGCTGTGGATTACATAAAACCAAAACCACTCTTTGTACAAGCATTAGACAATGGATTTTATTTTAAAAGTTTCTTTCTCTATTCTGGGGATCAGGGGTGAAAACTTTCACTCCAAAATTTGGCCAGAGGACAGAGGCTTTTTCATGGATAAAGCCAAGAGGGACAGATGAAGACCTCTTCCCTTACAGTGCTGGTGTTCAGATGAGGTTTCTCACCTCAGGGCACAGATTGACCCCTACCAAGATCCCTGCATGGGGTGCTGGGAAGAGAGAGCACGTCTGTTTCTGGAAGCAGAGTCAGGCCATAAAAAGGTGGTGAGATGGCTGGCTGATGTGCTGTGAGAGTTGGTTGTGTGCCGCCAGTGAAAGACATATTCCAAGTGCCATATGTACTTTGGGACGCTTTGGCAATGTCTACAAAACAGAAGCACAGGGAGTTACTGGAAAACAGGGAGAGCGAAGCATGGAGGGGGACATTAATACCTGTGGGGGTGGCTGATCATGGGACCTGGAAGCTATGTGATGCTTTCTCACAAACAGGATGTCACAAAGACATTGAACTTTGGGTAGTACTTGTTTGGGAAGCCTGGCTGGGCACCTGCTGTAAACATGAGCCAAAGTAATGTTTCAGGCTCTTGGAGAAGGATATGACAACCCTCCATGGGATGCCTGTAGCTGTGGAAACTCTCAGCAACCAGCACCTGGCTGCTCTGGGTCTCAGCAGAACCAATTCTAGGGTCTCTTCCTGGGAGTGGGGAAGACAGGCATGATGGAAACCCAAGTCCATGATAGAGATGGGAGGCCCCACCTCCTGACTAGTACGTCCTCCTTGACAAGGCTCCTCTGGGTTGTGGCCTCGGCTCGCCCAGCTCAGTTTTAGTAAGAATCCTCCCACCTTGACACCTAACCAAGTTCCTCTTTGTAACTTGTATTCACTGGCCCCCTCACCCTGACCACGGCCTGAATTCCCAAATGCCACTGCCATACTCTGAGTCACCTCAAATATGTGCTGAAACCTGTATTGCTGACAAATATGGGTACAATTTCTCCAGAATGCTTAGAACCCAGGCCTGGTAAGAACATCTCACCAGAGGTCACAAGGCTTGTTTTAGCCTCCCCTGCCCTCTGCTCTCCCATGGGACAGGTAAATGTTGCCATGACAGGTGTCACAGGGGAAGGCATAGGGGGATTCAAGCCTCTTGGGAAAACTATAATTTTGAAATGGGCAGAAAACTTATTGGATGTCCTTCTAATGGGTGTGGTCTGGCAGACCCTTCCTGGATTAGCTGAACTATGGTGTCTGTGCCTTTCATTGTCACTGAGCTGTTTTATGATCCCATAAGGTGTAGAAAACAGAGATCAACATAAAGGATTCTTGCCTACAGAGAGGCAAAGGATTGTCATCTTGGAGAGGTGCAACCGATTCCTTCTCTGTGAATATGGACCAGTGTTGTATTTGTTGCAGATCCATTTTGCATTCCTGGATGATTGTGAAGATGTCTGTGCTATAGATTGTTCTTTGAACCAGATTTTACACCTTGTTGGTTCCCATACACTATAAATTAACAAAGTAAAATTGTTGACACATGTTTATCTTATACTTATCTCAGGGTAAAGATTTTACCCTTTTAAAAGATTATACTTTAACCCCTCTCAGAGAGAGCTGTTACAGAAGGCTTCCCCAAGGCAGTGACAACTGAGCTGAGACCAGAAGAAAAACGCAGAAGATAACCAGGTGAAAGGGGGAAGAAAAAGTGCAAAGGGCCTGATATTAAGTGGAACATGGAAATAGTCCAGGAATCTTTCCCAATTCCCCATCTCACTCAGCAACCTGATCCAGAGTCTGACTATGGGTGTCTCTATAGCAGTCAATACAAACTGACCCCTGCCTCCAAGTATCTTTCATTGACCCCACTCCCTGAGATCTCTGTGTTTCCTTAATGTGCCCAAAACTCTGCTTTCTTTACCTACCCCAGGTGGTGGAGAATGCAGCTAAGAAGAAGATGTGGGGCAGCCAGCCTTCCTTCAAAGTTCAGCTCTAGCTCTGTGACTTTGAAAAGGTTGTATGATAGGTCTGTGACTCAGTTTCTTCATCTATAAAATGTGGGAAATGTAGAAAATCTAGAAAATGTGGGGAGCTAACTAAGAGACAGACTAAGATGGCAGGTAGATGAGCATAAGAATGAAAGTTCATTGCTGATAAAATGAGGGCCTTGGCTCTGTTTTACCTTTTGGAACCATCCTTGAGAGGCCCAGTTTGAACCCAGGCTTATTTCATTAAGGAGTGGAGTTGTCCTACAATCCACATCTCTTTCTCCTTGCCTCTCCCCATATGCGTTGTGTGTTTAATTTGTTCCTGTGTTGTTGAAGTCACATGACTTCATGTATTTTTCTCTAAACAGTATGCTTTTAAGGGTAAGCCCACTTTGCAGCAGCAGCACCTAGTTGCCTCTCACTCTTGTTTCTAGCATGTGTCCACCACAATTTCCTCCCACTTCTCCCAGGCAGACATCAACTGTCCACCTGCACAGAGAAACTGAGACAAGCATCCCCATCATTCCCAGAAAGGAGATGGGCACAGTTCTCCACAGTAGGCAATGAGTAACAAAGTAAACACAAGTTAGTTTCACTAAGTTCTGCCCACTTTGCTTCATTTGCCAGAACTTGTCTACATTTCTTCTTAGGGAATGAGGAATGTTGTTTCCCTCACATACCCACACTGGTTATCATATAGCTTTCAAATTTATGCAAATTGGTTGGATGTGAGGTGGACAATCTTTTGTTAAATTTGCCTTGCTCCGATTACTATTGAGTTTGAAAATCTCCATTCATCAGTTGGCCACTAATGTTTCCCCTTCTCTCAGAGTTTTCAGTTGTGCCATTTCCTTTTCTATTTTGAATTCATCACTTAGTATATTCTCTACTGTGTGGACTTTTCCTATCTTTATCTGCTTTATATTTTTATATTTGTTTATATCTTTAACTGATGTAACCAAATCCCTTAATTTATGGCTATAGGTAAAAATGTTAGTCTAATTTAAGAAGTTCTTTACTGCTCCAAGATGACATATCATCCACATTTTCTTTTATTAATGAAACTTTTGTAGCTTTATCTTTCATACCTAGGATTTTATCCATCTGAAGTGACCTTGTACAAAAGATTTTTTCCATATAGTGAGTCAGTTTTCCAAAGACACCTACTAAACTCTTTCCCAAGGTCAGTTCTCCATGACAGGGCCATGCTGTTTGTATTATTCCTATGGCTTCATAGAGGTCTAGTGTTTTGTAGAGTGAGCCCTCTGCTCTTTTTTTAAAATTTAACTATCAATTTGTTTACCCTTGTTCAGCTACATCAATGCTAGAATAAGTTAAGTACATCCCTCAAACATGCTAATGAGATTTTGATTGAAATTGAATTTGTTCTGAAGATTAAGTGAAGAACTGCCATCTTTAAAATATTAAGTCACCACCCTAGATGGTGTGGCTCAGTTGGTTGGCACATTTCCACAGACCAAAAGGTCATGGGTTCGATTCCTGGTCAAGGCACATGGCTAGGTTGCAGGTTTGGTCCCCGGTGGGGGCGCATACAAGAGGCAACCAATGTTGCCCTCTCATATCCATGTTTGTTTCCCTCTCTCCCTTTCTTATCTCTCTAAAATCAATAAGCATGTCCTTGGGTGGCCTTAAAAGAATATATATATATATATATATCTATATATATATATATATATATATATAAAAGAATATATATATAGTATATATATATATACTATTCATTAATATGTTATATTTTTCCTTCTATTCACCTTGTTTTATGTTCTTTTATAAAAACCAACCATTCTCTGAAAGCCTTGTGACTTCTTTGCTAGACTAACTCTTAGGTCCTTGAGAGATTAGTTTGCTCACATTAATGGCATCTTATTTTTTTAATTGCTTTTTTCTAATTAGTTACTGCCAATGTAAAGAAATGCTAGCATTTTTGTAAGTTTATCTTTTATCTAGAATCTTACTGAACTCTCTTATCATTTTGTAGTTGTTGATGTTGCTTGTCTATTCATCATATAGGATTTTCATATAGCTGATCAATGTTCTTATTTATTTTATTTTGTTCCTAAAAATAAAGATAGGTTAACTTTTTCCTTTTGACTCTTTATATATTATTTCTTGTTTGTGTCTGATTGAGGTGTCAGGAACATTAAGCTCCAGTTAACAGTCATGGAGGACTAGGTATCCTTGTTTTATACTTGGGATCACAAAGAGAATTCTTCCAACTCCATGAGAAACCTGGTGTAGGTTTTTTTCAAGACCGCCTTTATCAAGTTAGGAAAACTTCTTTTTGATTAAAAAAATTATTCTATTATTCAATTACAGTTGCCTGCATTTTTCCCCCACCACTCCCCCCCCACCCCAGCCAAACCCACCTCCCGCCCTCGTCTCCACCCTGCCCCTTGGTTTTGTCCATGTATCCTTTATAGTAGTTCCTGAAAACCCTTCCCCCCATTATCTCCTCCTCTTCTCCCCTCTGGTTACTGTTAGATTGTTTTTAATTTCATGTCTCTGGTTATATTTTGTTTGCTTTTTTCTTGTGTTGATTATGTTCCAGTTAAATGTGAGATCATATGGCATTTGTTCCTCACTGTCTGGCTTATTTCATGTAGCATGATGCTCTCCAGTTCCATCCATTCCGTCGCAAAGGGTAGGAGCTCCTTCTTTCTCTCTGCTGTGTAGTATTCCATTGTGTAAATTTACCACAGTGTTTTGATCCACTCATTTACTGATGGACATTTGGGTTGCTTCCAGCACTTGGCTATTGTGAATTGTGCTGCTATGAACATTGGGGTGCATAGGTTCTTTTGGATTGGTGTTTCAGGGTTCTTAGGGTATAATCCCAACAGTGGAATTGCCATGTCAAAAGGCAGTTCCACTTTTAGTTTTCTGAGGAAATACCATACTGTTTTCCGCAGTGGCTGCATCAGTCTGCATTCCCACCAACAGTGAATTAGGGTTTCCTTTGCTCTGCAGCCTCTCCAACACTTGTTTGTTGCTTTGTTTATGATGGCCATTCTCACTGGTGTGAAGTGTTATTTCATTGTGGTTTTAATTTGCATCTCTCTGATGGCTAGTGATGCAGAGCATCTTTTCATAAATCTCTGGTCCCTCTTATGTATTCCTTGGAGGAGTGTCTGTTTAAATCATTTGCCCATTTTTTAGTGGGTTTTTTGTCTCCCTGGAGTGGATTCATGTGAGTTCTTTATATATTTTGGAAATCAAACCCTTGTCTGAGGTATCATTGGGAAACATGTTTTCCCATACTGTTAGTTCTGTTTTCATTTTTTTAAATAATTTTATTTAGTTATTTTTCAAGTACAGTTTTTTTGTCTATTTCTCCCATCCCAGCCCCCACCACCCTGTGTGTTTTCATTTTAATGCTGTTTTCTTTGGCCATGCAGAAGCTTTTTAATCTGATGAGATCCCATTTGTTTATTCTTTCCTTTATGTCCCTTGCTTTAGGGACATATCAGTGAAGATGTTGCTGTGTGGAATGTCTGAGACATTCCTGCTGATAGGAAAACTTCTTGATTGTAGTTTTTTGAGAGCCTTTAGAAAGGGCTAACCTTTTCAAATACTTTTTCAGCACATATTTTTCCCATTAGTTCATGAATATGAATTAATCAAATTTTTTAATTTAAACCTTTTTTACATTCCTGGGATGAACCATATTTGATTAAGATTTCTCAACAATTTATTATGAAAATTTTCAAATGTATAGAAAAGTTGAATTTTACAGTAAACTATATATATCCATCTTTAGATTAATACCTTACTAAAAACTTACTAATATTTTATATGACCTACATTTTGCTAACATATCTATTACCACATAACTGTTTACCACATATCTATTCACTCATCCATCCCTCTAGCCATCCATCAGTTCATCTTATTTAATTTTTAAATATTAATTTACAATAACTTGTATTATTATGTACCTTATATATATATATATATATATATATATATATATATATACTGTGTGTGTGAATTAACCTGTGTGTTCATCCTCTGTATTCATAGATTGTGTGCCCATGACTTCATTACTTGGGTATTTGTTTATACAGTATAGGCCCCATTAAGAAGCCCATCTGCATTACTCCCTTCTGAGACTCAACAGTTTGGCTGGACTAAACGATTAAGTTGGTGAAGTATGGGATGGTCTATTGGCTTCACTTAAAATTGCTTTTCTTTTCTGCCCTAATGGTTCAGACAGAAAAGGGCTGAAAGTGTTAAAGTGGGAAATTCTAGAATATTTCCACTCAGCCTGAGTTAGGTATAGTGAGCAAAAAGGCTTTGGACAGGTGTGACATTACTTGCACACCTTACTCCAAGGAAACCACTCCTTTCTTAGTCTGAGACAGAGTAGACTTAGTCCTTACCTTTGTCACTTAGTTGTTATGGTTGTACCTTCTAACCCTCTTGCTAAATTTGTCACCTCCAGAATATGACAAGATTGCCCACTTGTCCAGCAATATCATCCTTTGGACATCATGCACAATGCTTCAGGGGAAGCCAATTGACCTGGACTTTGCCAGATCCTTCTCCTTTGCATGAAAGCCTCCATCTAGTCCAGATGCCCTTTCTGTTAGGGATCTCTGGACCAGGGAATAGATAGGACTATTTCCTTGGCCAGCAGGAAGTAGCTACAGAAGAATGAGATTTTTGCCCCTTTATCTTTGTACGATTACAAATTCCAGAGTGTTAAAGGGGGAAATTATAACAGGGGAGACTGGCCAGATCACTGGGGAGTGGGGCAACTCCAATCTGGTATGAAAGGCTATGCTCCCTGGAATGGGGGAGGGAATCCTGAGATAGCAAGAGAGCCTGCCTTCCCCAAAGAAGGGGAAAGGTCATAGAAAATCCCAAGGTGGTGGATTGAAGCCCCGGATGGGGTGTGTGCCATAACCCCGGGTGAGGGTAAACAAACTGTGTGTGATACCCTGCCCCAAGCAGTGATGCTGTGCCCATGTGTGACTGAAAAAACTGTCTTACCTGATTCCAGATCATGGTGGGTGGTGGAGGGGCAGAGACATTGTTTGGGCTGTCTTGAGTGGTGAATGCCAGCTGAGATTGGCTGGGAATTTTAACACCTCTGCCTCATGTGGGGTTTGGGGGGCAAAAGATTCAAAATAAAGCACATATGGAAGCTCTCTTCCTTTCTTCTCACTAAGCCAGTCAGGGGTTGGGGGCCCTGAGTGTTCCTGGGCCAGTGGGCCCCGGAGACCATTTAGTCTGACAAGCTCCACACCCCTCCCTATGTGAGAGGCAGTGGCAGTGATGGCACTGTGCTGTGCTGTGTAGTCCTGCCTGGACATGTGCATGGACACACCAGCCAGCCAACAGCTGGGGACATGCAGCCCAAGTGCTGGGCCAGTGGGCAGAAGCCAGAAGAAAGTGCAGCATGCTGTGAGTAGGACATTGGTGTGTAGGCTCCAAAAGACACCTAGAGCCAAACTGTGACTGGGAACCAGATAAACCATCTGTGATCCCCCCAAAACAGTATTTTTAAATGGGAGAAGGGATCCTAGGTGCATCCTTGAATTGAGCTGGCAAGGGATGGAGGGGTTATTTGCCTATGGGTTTTTTTTTAAGGGAATGGGATTTGAGGCAGAAGCCCATTATTCTTCCAAAATTGTAGCCTTTAAATAAAAGACTCCTTTTCCTTTTTCACCAAACCTCTGCCTCTGGATTTTATGGGTGGCATGCAGCAGAACCCCATATGGCTGTATGTTAACAGGGGAAAGCTCAGAAAATGGTTGTAGGCCTTTTACAGAGGAAGAAATTGTTGACCTAAGAGAGAGTCATTATGATTTCATGCTGAAAAACAGAAAGATCAGCACATAAAAATTCAAAAAGAGTTAGCTTTACAAGGAGAGAAGTTAAGACTAGAAAGTGAAGCATTATAGGCTTCTCAGTATGAAGCAGCTAGGGCAGCAAAGCAGCAAAGGTTTGTGGAACAGGAAAGGCCAAGTGCCATGCATGGGCCACCCCTCCAACAGTACACAATGTCAAAGGCAGCACTGGAAGATGACTTTGACTCTTGTTTGTGAAACAAAGTAAGAGTATGAAGTTTTTCCAAGTAGTAGATTCTTATCAGATGCTATAGTTTTGACACCAAATACAGAAAGCAGTTGTAATTTAATGACCAAAACTAAATCGAGTAGTGGAAATGCTAATAGCACTTCCTTAGATCGAGTGGGGAGATGAAGAAGGAATCAATCCCATGTTTCCAATGAGAAAGTTTCTAAAACATAGGAAGACGTTCTCTGTGCTTCCTGAAATTGCAGGACAATTTCCTTCACCAAATCAAGGAAGTTTTCTTTCACTACTTTTTCAAATAGATTTCCAATTTCTTGCTCTTTCTCTTTTTCTGGCAGCCATGTGTTGTGAATGTTGGACCTCTAGTTGTCCCAGACTATCCTCATTTTTTTGGATTTTTTCTTCTTGTTGTTTTTATTAGTTGTTTTTTGGTTTCTTATGTTTCAAATCATTGACTTGATTCTCAGCTTCACCCACATCTAGTTGTTTCCCTGTAAATTTTTCTTTACACTATTTCAATTAGCGTATCCTTTGTTTCTGACTGGATATTTTTTATGCTGCTGAGGTCCTCACTAAGTTCCTAGAGCATGCTTATAACCAGTGTTTTGAACTGTAAATCTAACAGATTGCTTATCTCCATTTTGTTTACCTGTTTTTCTGGAGTTTTGATCTGTTCTTTAACTGGGGCCCTGTTTATTTGTCTCCTCATTTTGGCAGCCTCCCTGTGTTTGTTTCTATGTATTATGTAGGTCTTCTTTGACTATATGTCTAGTAATGTGGCTTAATGTAGTAGGTGTCCTGCAGGGTGCAGTGGCACAGCCTCCCCTATCACACAAGTCCTGTCTGTACTCAAGGTGTGCCCTTTATGTGGGCTGAGTACACCCTCTTCTTGTAGTTGAGTCTTGATTGCTGTCAGCAGATCAGTGGGAGGGATTTACCCAGGCCAGTCAGCTACAAGGATTGGCTGAGACCACTTAACACCAACATTTGCCCTCCATGGAGGATCACCTATGCAGGGGCAGGTGGTGGTGCTCAGACATGGTTTGTAGCTGTCCACTGGGTGTGTTGGCCCTGGGTTTTCGCATGTGATGCAGGTCAAGGTCAGCCCCCACCAGTTTTTTACCGGGGGCCACCTTATCTAAGCTATAAAGCAATCTGAGATGGCTTCTACTTGTGCTGGGCTTGGAGATTTTCAGGCAAAATCAAGCTGTGAATGTAAGCTGGCTACTGCTAGTGCCTGGCCAGGGGCTCACTGAGGCCAACTGTTGCTTATTTGAGAGGATGTAGAAAGTTTTGCGGCATGAGTCAATATAGCCATTCATATGGAAAAGCAGCCTAGTGGGCCCCCAAATTGAGTGGGGCAGAGTCTCTGGGATTCTCCATGGTAGGTCAAACAGGGCTAGCCAGGTTGATAGAGTCAGATATTGCAACCAGCTTGCTAGCTCTGTGGTGGCTCTGTGGGGGGAGAGGCCAGAAAAAGAACAATGGGCTCTGCTTGCATTTATGCCAGACACCTTATTCTCTCTCAGCATGCCACTGGTACCTTCCAAGCTGCCACCTTGATGTTAGAGCTCATAGGGAGTAAGTCTCAGTAGGTAAGTCTGTGTGTGGGTTTTTTAAGAGGAACTGCTTAGAGCTCCAGCAGTTTTTTTCACTGACTCAATCTCTGCCGGCTTTTGCAGCCAGAAATTATGGAGACTTACCTTCCTGGCATTGGAACCTTAGGCTGGGGAGTACCTGGTGTGGGTCTGGGACTCTGCTTCTGAGATATCCCTTCCAAATTTTATCCACTACACATGGATGGGAGACTAGCCCATTCTGTGTCTGTTCACCTCCTACCAGTCTGGATGGATGTGCTTTCTTTAGTTCGTCACACTTCCATTCAACACCATTTCTGATGGCTCTGAGTGATAGTTGTTCTATATTTTATTTGTAATTTTGATGTGATTGTGCGAAGGACAAGCCATGTCTGCCTATGACACCATCTTGACTGGAAATCCAATTCACTCTTTTTTAAAGTATATTTTACTGATTATGCTATTACAGTTGTCCCTTTTATTTTCTCCCCTTTATCCCCCTCTCCCAAGCATCCCCATTTCTTCCAGTATTCCCCCCACTTAATTCATTCCCATGAGTTTTTCATATAAGTTCTTTGGCTTCTCCATTTCCCATAATATTCTTATCCGCCCTCCCCTCCCTGTCTATTTTGTACCTACCAATTATGCTTCTTCTTTTCTGTACCTTTTCACCCATTCTCTCCCCTCCCCCCTCCCACTGGTAACCCTCCATATAATCTCCATTTCTGTGATTCTGTTCCTGTTCTAGTTGTTTGCTTAGTTTGTTTTTGTTTTTTTAGTTTCAGTTGTTGATAGTTGTGAGTTTCTGGTTATTTTATGGTTCATATTTTTGATATTTCTTCTTAAATAAGTCCCTTTAATATTTCATATAATAAGGGCTTGATGATGATGAACTCCTTAAACTTGACTTCATCTGGGAAGCACTTTATTTGCCTTTTCATTCTATATAATAACTTTGCTGGATAGAGTAATCTTGGATGTAGTTCCTTGTTTTCAATGATTTTGAATATTTCTTTCCTGCCCCTTCTTGCTTGTAAGGTTTCTTTTGAGAAAGCAGCTGATAGTTTTATGGGTACTCCTTGGTAGGTAACTCTCTTCTTTTCTCTTTCTACTTTTAAGATTCTCTCCTTATCTTTAATCTTTGGCACTTTATTTATAATGTATCTTAGTCTATTCCTCCTGCTTGGGATTCTCAGATTCCTGGACTTATATGTCTATTTCCTTCATTAGATTGGGGAAGTTTTTTTTTCATTGTTTTTTCAAATAAGTTTCCAATTTCTTGCTCTTCCTCTTCTCCTTCTGGCACCTTTATGATTCAGATGTTGGAATGTTTAAAGTTGTTCCAGAGGTTCTCAGAGAGTACCAGAGAGGCCTGAGAAATGTCTGGCCTGAGAGGACCAGAGAACCATCAGCCTGTCCTCATTTTTTTGATTTCTGGTTTCTTCATTCTCTTCCCATTGAATGTTTATTTCTTCTTTTTGTTCCATATCGTTGATCTGAATCCCAGTTTTCTTCCCTTTACTGTTAGTTTCCTGTATATTTTGCTTTATTTCACTTTGTATAGCCTTCACTTTTTTCTTTATTTTGTGAGCATACCCAATTATTTCTGTAAGCATCCTGATTACCAGTGTTTTGAATTCTGCATCTGATAGGTTGGCAATCTCCTCATCACTTAGTTCTTTTTCTGGAATTTTGATCTTTTCTTTCATTTGGGCCATATTCTTTGTCTTAGTGCACCTGTTATGTTGTAAGGGGAAGAGCTCTAGATATTTGCCAGCGTGGGGCAACCCACTTTGCCATGTTGTGGCACTATATATGTGGGGGAGGAGTCAGAGAGGAAAAAACACCATTTGCTTGGCTAATGCCCCACTTTAAGTGACTTCCCCTGCTACCCACAAGCAAATTGCACCCTTTGAGGTGTTTCCCTGCTGCTGATTCCAAGCTGGGTGTGCTTGTGTACATTCTAAGGCGCTATGGACCCCTCCAACCATCTCTCCTGTAAGACTGGCAGTGCCTCCCACTGCCACAACCCCCACAGGTTTTTACAGCCAGAGGTTATGAGGCTTTATTTCCTGGGACTGGAACCCTGGGTTGTGTGGTCTGTATCACTCACCAGTTGTTCCTCCTAGTTTATCCACACACAAATGTGGGACTTCCTGGTCTACCAGCTGCCATCTCACCTAGCCTGTCTGCAAGCCACTGTCTTGCTACTCATCCTCTCTGCTCCAGCTGCCTATCTCCACCCAACCTATAAGTCTGGATGTTTCTTCTTTAACTCCTTGGTTGTCAGAAATCCATACAGTTTGATTTTCTGGCAGTTCTGGTGTTTTTTTGTTTGTTTGTTTTTAATTTTGTTGTTATCTGTCTTCTGATTGTGTAAGGAAGTGAAGTGTGCCTACCTATACCTCCATCTTAGCTAGAAGTCCTTTCATTCACACTTTACAGACACTATTATAAAGTTGTTCTGAGAAAGCAAGCTTTATAAGTATTCAATAATGTTATTTCTTTAAATTAATGGTTCAGTAGTTGGTATCAGTAAAACACATTTACTCAGTAAGACACAGGAATAAGAGGAATAAGAGACATTTCTAAGGATGGTAATTATATGTATGAATAGGTAAATCATTATTTCAGTGAATGTGTTCACCACATTGTGTGGCATTTAATATCCTTGGTAAA
This sequence comes from Artibeus jamaicensis, assembly GCF_021234435.1. Taxonomy (NCBI): domain Eukaryota; kingdom Metazoa; phylum Chordata; class Mammalia; order Chiroptera; family Phyllostomidae; genus Artibeus; species Artibeus jamaicensis. The sequence continues at coordinate 1,681,721 of NW_026521822.1, forward strand.
ACCACAGGTGAAAAGATGTTTCTATGCATTTTAGGTGTGTAAATGAATGAAAACAGTGTTATGGAATTGAAAAAATATGTTCAAAACACTGTACTGCATAGAATACACTGGGTCATATCACAGAAATTTAAAAATTTTATTCTGAATTATAGCCTTTGTTATAATTAGATTGCTTTATTTCTGTGAAAAAACTTGTTCAGAGCATTGCCTGATTTAAAACACTCTGTAAATGCATAGCTATAGAAGATATTTATAAGAATACTTTTGTATAATGTGAATATGTACAGTATTACTTCATTAAAGATATGTTTAGCAGTATGTGATACATGAAACATACCATGTATATCACATGTATAAAATATGTTTCTATAGTGATAGAATTTGGATGCATCTTGGTAGCATGATTTTAGTATTCATCACATGCTTTTTATAATAAAATCTGTAAAGACCCACATATAAATGTTTCTAAGAAGAATTATATATTTCAATAAGTATAAGGTTATTTTCAGATAATAACTATTTTCACCATACTTAGCTGCATTAAAATATCCATAAGAGCACATACACAAACATTGTTCCTAAAAATTATAGTTTTATATATGGAAAAGTATAGTCTTACTTCAGTAAAGAATTGTGTTCACCATACTATAATAAATGAAATACACTATGTATAGTGTTCTCATTCACTTCTACAACTAGCACTTTCAAAACATCATTTATAATTGTGCCTTCACAGAGTATGTTAACACATGCTTTCAATGAAATGACACAACTCAGATGCAATGAAATTCTATCACTTTTAGAAAGAGCTTTTATGTGCATGGCTTTGCATAGTGTGTTCCATACACCACCTTGTGGATATCACATTATTTTAATTAAAACAGAGTGCTTATTACCATATTCAGTTGGTATTCTTGCAAATATTTTTCATTGTGTGCTTTGCAGATATATTCAATGCAGTATATGTGGTGAGCACATTATTTCACTGGAATAATGTTACTCAGGTGCAACCAAATTCTATTGTAGTATAGAAACAACTTTCGTTCACTGAAATAACACTGTTCTTATTTACATAGAGCGGTAGCATTCTCTGAGACATCTTTTATGGATGTCCCTTGCAAGTTACTAAAAATAAAACATTGTGTGACAAATGCACTCATATACTAAAAAATATACTGTATTTATTAATCTATTCAACTGTCATTTTTAGAAATGTATTTTCTACATGTGTCTTTTTGAGTGTTTCAGTACATTGTAAACCAATGTACTGAACGTGTTTTCTAAAATAACTGTGCCAATTAACATATACAACTAGAATTCTTAGAAATGTTTCTTAGAAATGAGCATCTAAAGAGTTTATTATATGCAGCCTAGTTTTGTGAACATATTCATTTACTTAATGAACATACATACATATTTATATATACAGCTGCTGTTTTTAAATATCTTCTAACCCTCTATTGAATAGACTGAATGGAACACAAATGCTCAAAAAGTCACTGAAATAACATACAGTAGTCCATTGTTATCTGAAATTTTGGTTTTCTGGATTTTGGTTACCCATGGTCAAATGTGATCTGAAAATATTAAAGACAAAATTCTAGAAATAAACCAATTCTTATGTTTTAACTTGTGACCAAGATGAAACAAAATTCTTCCACCTGAAGAAATATAATTTAGTCACATGGCATTGTATAGTGCATTTTGTGCAGCACAATGTAATCTGTACATTCTTTCAATGAAATAACACTGTCGTTAGCTATCAGAGAGATGCAAATTAAAACAACAATGAGATACCACTTTATACCAGTCAGGATGGCTATCATAAACAAAGCAACAAACAACAAATGTTGGAGAGGGTGTGGGGAAAAGGGGTCCTTAGTTCACTGTTGGTAGGATTGCAGACTGGTACAACCATTATGGAAAACAGTATGGAATTTTCTCAGAAAAATAAAAATCGACATGCCTTTTGACCCAGCAATTCCACTGCTAGGATTATATCCCAAGAATCCTAAAACATCAATTTCAAAGAACCTATGCACCACAATGTTCATAGCAGCACAATTTACAATAGCCAAGAGTTGGAAGCAACCTAGGTGCCCATCAGTTAATGAATGGATGAAAAGATCATGGTACATATACACAATGGAATTCTCTGCACCAGAGAGAAAGAAGGAGCTACTACCCTTTGCAACAGCATGGATGGAACTGGAAAGCATTATGCTGAGCGAAATAGGCCAGGCATTGAAAGACAAATACCGCATGATCTCACCTTTAACAGGAATCTAAACAACAAAACAAACAGGCAAACAGAATAAAAGCAAAGACACTGAAATAGAGAACAAAGGGACAATGACCAGAGGGGAGAGGGAAGGGAATTTAAGGGAAAAAAGGGGAGAGATTTTGAGGAACAAGTATGAAAGACACAGGGATGAGGACGGCGGTGGGGGGGGAGGAAATGGGAGGGATGTGGGGAGCACTGGGCAGCGGGGCTGGGATGGGAGAAATAGACAAAAAACTGTACTTGAAAAATAACTAAATAAAATTAAAAAACAAACAAAAAGAACACAAAAAAAGAAATAACACTGTGCTTATTCACATATACAAGTAGTCTTTTTAAAAATTGTTTCTCAAGTAAAGTTGTCTGCATTTTCACACCACCACAGCCCCCACCCCACCCATTCCCACCTCTCACCCTTAAGCCTACAACCATTGGCTTTGTCCATGTGTCCTTTATAAATGATCCTTGATAGGCCTTCCCCTATTTTCCTCCATTATCCCTTTTTCCCTGTCTTTACTGCTTACTATCAGTTTGTTCTTAATTTCAATATTTTTTGTTACATTTTCCTTGTCTCGTTTTGTTGATTAGGTTCCACTTATAGGTGAGATAATATAGTATTTGTTTTTCACTGTCTGACTTACTTAACTTAGCATAATGCTCTCCAGTTCCATCCATGCTGTTGCCAAGGGTAGGAGCTCCCTCTTTCTTTCTGCTGCATAGAATTCCATTGTGTAAATGTACCACAGTGTTTTGATACACTCATTTACTGATGGGCACTTGGGTTGCTTCTAGCACTTGGCTATTGTAAATTGTGATGCTATGAACATTGGGGTGCATAGGTACTTGCACCTATTGAATTGGTGTTTCAGGATCCTTAGAGTATAACCCCAACAGTGGTATTGCTTGGTAAAAAGGCAGTTCCATTTTTAGTTTACTGAGGAAATTCCATAGTGTTTTCCATAGCAGCTGCATCAGTCAGCATTCCTACCAACAGTGCACTAGGGTTCCCTTTGTTCCACAACCTCTCCAACACTTGTTGTTTGCTGATTTATTATGGCCATTCTGATCACTGTGAACTGGTATCTTATTGCGGTTTCGACTTATATCTCTCTGATGGTGACTTATTATGAGCATCCTTTCATGTGTCTCTTGGCCCTTGTATGTTCTCCTTAGAGAAGTATCTGTTCAGGTCCATTGCCCATTTTTTAAATGGGTTCTTTGTCTTCCTGAAGTGAAGTTGTGTGAGTTCTTTATATATTTTGGAAATAAAACACTTGTTCAAGGTATAATTTGCAAATATGTTTTCTCATACAATTGCTTCTCTTTTTTACTTTAATGTTATTTTCTTCAGCTGTGCAGAAACTTTTTATTTTGATGAGATCTGACTTGTTTATTCTTTCTTTTACATCCCTAGAGGACATATCAGTGATAATATTACTGCATGGAATATCTGTGATTTTCCTGCCTATGTTTGTCTCTAGGACATTTATGCTGTCATGAATTATATTTAAGTCTTTTACTCACCTTTGATTTATTTTTGTGTATGGTTAAGTTGTTGGACACCTTTCATTTTCTGTACATAGGTGTCAAGATCTCAGAAAAACCAATTGTTGAAGAGGCTATTTTTACTCCATTTTGTCTTCTGCACCCTTTGTCAAATATTAATTGACCATAGAGACTTGGGCTTATTTTTAGGCTTTCTGATCTGTTCCATTGGTTCATGTGCCTGTTTTCATACCAGTACCGGGCTGTTTGAATTACAGTGGCCTTGTGATACAGTTTTGTATTAGGTATTGTGATTCCTCCTACTTTGCTCTTCTTTCTCAAAATTGCAGCCAGCTATTTGGGGTCATTTATGGTTCCATATAAACTTTTCAAGTGTTTGATCTATGTCTGTGAAATATGCCATTGGTACTTTAATAGGGATTGCATTGAATTTGTAAATTGCTTTGGGTAATATGGACATTTTGATGATGTTAATTCTTCCAATCCATGGACACAGTCTATGTTTCCATTTGTTTGTGTCTTCTTTGATTTCTTTCTTCAGTGTTGTGTAGTTTTCTGTGTACAGGTCTTTTACCTCCTTGGTTTGGTTCTTCCTAGGTATTTTATTTTTCTTTTTGCTATATCCAATGGAATTTTTTCTTAATTTCTGCTTCTGCTGTTTCATTGTTGATATACAAAAATGCCTTTGATTCTTGGATATTGATTTTGTATCCCACTATTTGACCAAATTCATTTATTAGGTCGAACAATTTTTGGTCGGAGTCTATAGGATTTTCTATGTACACTATCATGTCATCTGCAAACAGTGACAGTTTTGTTTCTTCCTTTCTGATTTAGATGCCTTTTATTTCCTCTTCTTCTCTTGTCCCTGTGACTAAAACTTCCAATTCTATATTGAATAGAAGTGGTGAAAGTGGACAACCTTGTTTTGTTCCTGATCTTAGTGGGGAAGCTTTTAGTTTTTGCCCACTGAGTATGGTGTTGGCTGTAGATCTCTCATACATGGCCTTTATTATGTTGAGGAATGCTTCCTCTATTCCCAGTTTGCTGAGTGTTTTCATCATAAATGGAAGCTGTACCTTATCAAATGCTTTTTCCACATCATCTATTGATATGATCATGTGATTTTAGTCTTTGCTTCTGTTTATGTGATATAGTGCATTTACTGATTTGTGAATATTGAACCATCCTCGCATCCCTGGGATGAATCCCACTTGGTCATGGTGTATGATCTTTTTAACGTATTTTTGGATGCAGTTTGCCAATATTTTGTTGAGGATTTCAGTTTCTATTTCATAAGCGATATTGGCCTATAGTTTTGTTTGTTGTGTCTTTATCTGGTTTTGGAATTAGGATGATGCTGGATTCATAAAAAGAGTTTGGGAGTCTTCCATCCTTTTGAATTTTTTGGAATAGTCTGTGAAGAATAGGGGTTAGCTCTTCCTTAAATGCTTTGTAGAATTCCCTGTGAAACCATCTGGTCCAGGGCTTTTGTGAGTTGGGAGCTTTCTGATTACTGCTTTAATTTCATCTTCTGCTATTGATCTGTTCAGGCTTTCTGCTTCTTCCTCATTGAGTTTTGGAAGACTATATTTTTCTAGAAATTTGTCCATTTTACCTAGGTTTTCAAATTTCTTGGCATACAGTTCTTTATAGCAATTTCTTACAATCCTTTGTATTTCTGTGGGGTCAGTTGTTATCTCTCCTCTTTCATTTCTGATTGTGTTTATTTGGGTCCTCTCTCTTTTTTTCTTGATGATCCTGCTTAAAGGCTTGTCTATTTTGTTTATCTTTTCAAAAAACCAGCTCCTGGATTCATTGATCCTTAGGATTGTGCTTTTAGTCTCTATGTCATTTAATTCTGCTTTGATCTTGTTTTTTCCTTTCCTTCTACTTGCTCTGGGCTGTCTTTGTTGTTGTTCCTCAAGTTCTTGTAAGTGTAGGTTTTGGTTGTTTCTTTGAAATGTTTCTATCTTTTTAAAGAAAGCCTGTATTACTATGAACTTCCTTCTCAGGACTGCCTTCAGTCTGTTCCATAAGTTTGGGGTTGTTGTGAGTTAATTTTCATTTGTTTCCAGAAACTTTTTAATTTCATCCCTGATTTCATTCTTGACCCATTCATTGTTTAATAGCACGCTATTCACTCTCCATGATGTTTAGTGTTTGGGGATTTTTCCTTTGGGGTTGGTTTTCAGTTTCAGTCCCTTTTGGCTGGGGAAAATGCTTGGTATGATTTCAAGTTTTGTAAATTTCTTGAGGCTTGTTTTGTGGTCTATCATTGAAATGTTCTATGTGCATTTGAAACAAATGTGTATTTAGCTCCTCTGGGATGAAGGGCTCTCTATATATATCAGTTAAGTATTTGATCTAAGGCATTGTTTAGTGCCACAGTATCTTTGTTTATATTTTGTTTGCAAGATCTATTTTTGACAATGGGGTGTTAAAATCCCCCACTATAATTGTGTTCCTGTCAATATTTTTTGAAGTCCTCCAAGATTTTTTTAATGTATTGGGTGGTCCTATGTTGAGGCATATATATTTACAATGTTTATGTCTTCTTAGTGAATTCTTCCCTTAAGTATTATGAAGTGACCTTCTGGGTCTCTCTTTATGGCCCTTTTCTAAAAGTCTATTTCATCTCATTTGAGTATTGTCACCTCAGCTTTTTTTTCTCTCTGTTTGCTTGGAAAAATTTTTTCCAGCACTTTACTTTCAGTCTGTGTAGGTCTTTTATCCTGAGGTATGTCTTTTGTAGGCATCATATGTGATGTCATGCTTTCTTATCCATTCAGCTAATCTATGTCTTTTGATTGGAGCATTTAATTCATTTATGTTTAAGGTTATTATTGATAGGTACTTATTCATTGCCATTTTTGTACCTTTGTTCCTCTCTCTCTCTCTCTTTTTCTTCTTTTCCTTAGAGAAGTACCTTTAGCATTTCTCGCAAAGCTGGTTTTGTGGATATGTATTTTTTTAGACTTCTTTGGTCTTGGAAGCTCTTCATTTGACCTTCTATATTAATTGAGAGCCTTTCTAGGTAAAGTAGTCTAGGTTACAGCTCTCTAGTTCTCATTACTTGGAATATTTCTTGCCATTCTCTTCTTGCTTGGAGAGTTTTTATTGAGCAGTCAGCAGCTAACTTTATTGGAGCTCCCTTGTATGTTACTTTCTGTTTCTCCCTTGGTGCCTTTAAGATTCTCTCTTTGTCTCAGAATTTTGCCATTTTAATGATGATGTTCCTTGAAGTAGGCCTCTTTGGGTTCCTCTTGTTTGGGACTCTCTTGATTCCTGGATTTGTGTGACTTTTTCTCTCATCAAATTAGGGAAGTTCTCCATCATTACTTTGTCAAATAGGTCTTCTATCCCTTGCTCTTCTTCTTCTGGTATTCTTGTTATATGGGTATTATGACATTTCATATTGTCTTTCATTTATCTTAATCCCTCTTCATTCTTTCTGAGCCTCTTTTTCTTTCCTTGCTCTTCCTGGGTGTTTTTTTCTACTTTGTCCTCCAACTTGCTGATCCAATCTATTGCGTTATCAGTCCTGCTTTTGATTCTTTCCACTGTGTTCTTCAATTCAGAAATTATATTCTTCATTTCCTCTTGGCCCTTGTTGATAATGTCTGTTTTCTTTTTTATGTTGATATAGTTTGCAGTGAGTTCATTATAGTTCCCCTGTAGTTTCTGGTAGTTCAGTGTGAGCTCATTGAACTTTCTGATAACCAGTGCTTTGAATTCAATATCTGACAGCTCCCTTGCCTCTATTTCATCCAACATTCTTTCTGAGGCTTTCTCCCTTCCTTTCATTTGGGGATTGTGTTTTTTCTTTGTCTTCCCATTGTTTGTGAGACTCTTCTTGGTAGCTTCAGCTTCTTAAATTTGATTTGTTCTGGCTCCCTGGGTTTATGGTGTGAACTTCTGTGGTAGAATACCTATGAGATTCAGTGGTGTAGTCTCCTTGATCTCACAATCTCACTGGTCTCAGGCTGTCCTTTAAGTTGGCTCTGTGTTTGTCTTTGGGTTTTGATTGTTTTGGGGTCTTTCCTTGGTGTGTCCTTCCCACCAGCTGGTTAACTGATGGTCCCTCTGTCCACCACCTCTTGTAATTTGTTGTGCTGGTGAGGGCAGGTTGTGTTGAAGCTAGTTCCTCCATGTGTACAAGGTTTTGGGGATTCTCTTTTTCTCTTGTTCAGTTGTTTGTACTGGGTAGTTTCTGCACTATCTAGTTGTATTTCCAAATAGGTCCTGGATTTGTGTGGTCTGGGTTGTTTCCACTTCCTCCTTCACCTTCTTCTGTTGTTATTTGTTGGTGGTTCCTTATTGTTGGGTTTCCTCTTCCAGTGGGTATCCTGGTGTTCACCACTTCCACCTACACTTTTTTTGTGATCAGTTGGAAGGGAAGGCAAAATGGTTTAAGACAGCAAGAGAGTATTCTGTGATATTTACAGTAGCAGCCAGTAGAGAAGAGATAGGCAAACCTTTGGCTATGTGTAGTGTTAACCATGATCTTCAACCCAATTGGCCACATTTTAGAAAGGATGGACAGAAGATAAGACTCTTGTTGAGGAGGGAAGGATTGTGAGTGGGACCTAGAAAGCAGTGAGGTTGTGGGGGGTCAGATTCGGAGGTAAAGTGAGAGTAAAGGATAGTAAATAGGTATAGTGTGTGAGAGAATAGAGTTAACAACTGCAGTAATAGAGTTCAGGAAACTGTGAAGTGGGCTAAGATCCAGGAGGGGTGTTGTGAAGTATTTACAATTGCATGGAACAGCTATTATTTACAAAAGTATTAGAGCAACAATCATATGACAATATCTATGTGATCTGGATTTGAATAGTGTGCTAAAAAACACAAGTGACATGAAGGACAGTAAATTAGCAATACAATGTGGAAGAGAGAAAACCTGTCAAATGATAAAATATAACAAGCTAAGCAAAGAAGACTTATACAAAAAGAAGACAAATACAAAAATACTATTAAAATAAAAGATGTAAGAATAATGAAAAAATAATAATACAAATATGCAGTGACTTAAAGGTTCTCTGAAATAGCAAAGTGAAATCTGTCTCATTGTTTCAACTGTTGGGATGCCCCTCTTTGGGTCCAACTCTGGTCCTTTCACAGTTTCAGGATTTTTAAAATATTTATTTATTTTATTGGTTATGCCATTACAGTTGTTCTATTCCCCCCTTCATTCCCCTCCACCCTACCCCCCCATCCCCACCATTACCCCCCCTTTAGTTTATGACCATGTGTCTCAAGTTCTTTAGATTCTATATTTCCCATGCTATTCTTGCCCCCCCATCTATTTTCTATCTACTGTCTATGCTACTTATTTTCTGTACCTTTTCCCTCCTTCTCCTCCTCCCCCTCCCCTGTTGCTAACACTCCTTGAGATCTTCATTTCTATGTTTCCACTCCTGATCTAGCTGTCCTTTTAGTTTGCTTTCGTTTTAGGTGTGGTTCTTAATAACTGTGAGATTGCTGTCCTTTCACTGTTCATGTTTTTTAACTTATTTTTCTTAGATAAGTCCCTTTAACATTTCATATAATAAGGGCTTGGTGATGATGAACTCCTTGAATTTGATCTTATCTGAGAAGCACTTTATCTGTCCTTCCATTCTAAATGAAAGTTTTGCTGGATAGAACAATCTTGGTTGTAGGTCTTTGGATTTCATGACTTGGAATACCTCTTTCCAGTCCCTTCTTGCCTGTAAGGTGTCTTTTGAGAAATCCGCTGACAGTCTGATGGGGACTCCTTTGTAGGTGACTGTCCCCTTAGCTCTTGCTGCTTCTAGGATTCTCTCCTTCATTTTAATCTGGGCTAATGTAATGATGATGCACCTTGGTGTGTTTCTTCTTGGGTCCAGCTTCTTTGGGACTCTCTGACAGTTTAAAACACTGGTGGTCAGGATCCTCACAGAACTGGTTGATTATACCCACAAATTAGACAAACATATGAAGGCGAAACTAATTGAAATGAATGGAATTGCACAGGAAACCAATAGCAATGAAAAGGAAACTGAGACTCAAATCAATGGAGTGGACAAGAAGGCAAATAATGGCCAAACAGAAAAGAGTGAAGAAGCAAGAATTCAAAAAAAATGAGGAGAGGCTTAGGAACCTCCAGGACATCTTTAAACACTCCAACATCCGAATTATAGGGGTACCAGAAGGGGGAAAGGAACAGCCACTAGTGGAAAACTTATTTGAACAAATAATAAAGGAGAATTTCCCCAATCTGGCAAAGGAAATAGACTTCCAGGAAATCCAGTTTCAGGTTTTTTTGTCTCACTTGTGGGTATTTAAAAAAAAAAGCATGAGAAGGGAGGAGGAAGAGATAAAATTGGAGAGAAAGAAAGAAGGAATAAAACAAGATAGAAGAAAAGAGGGGAGAAAAGGTATTGAAAGATGAAAATAAAAATTAAAAAAAAAAATAAAAGATTACTTTAAAAAAAGAAAAACCTCTTGTTGGTTTCAAACTGGCCAAAGGCCAAACTGGTTTTCATGGTCTTGCTGGATGCAGCAGGCTGAGGGGACAATGGTGTGACTTTTCTTCCTTTTTTATGTCTACTCAGCCAGTCTTGCTTGAGCTGCCCCTAGAGCTTATATGGTGCCTCTCCCCCACGCCTTTGGTGTGGGATCCAGGTCTTCTCAGAGGCTCTTTCCCTGGGGTTACTGCTGTTGGCTGGGGTGGGTGCACGCATGGGAGCTTGTCCAGGCTGCCTCAGTCCCTCCCCAGTGCTAAGGGGATGTGTAGAGCCTTTCCTGCAGCCTTCCACGGAGCCTCGGGATCACTGCCTGGCTGGGAGGGGAGTAGGCCTAAGGGCTGTTGCAGAAGAATTCCTCAAACAGTTTTTCGTTTTGAGAAATCCCTCCTACTCCAGCCTGCAGCTCTGTATAGCCCAATTCTCCAGCCAGACCGGTGACTATCGGGGTCAGTTCCTGTCACTGTGCAGCTCTCAACTCTCCCAAACCAGTGACCACAGACTCCATAGGTGATCACAACTCCTGTGTGTTTGCCTCCTTGTCCTTATTCCCCTCTCTGTGACTTCAAGCAACCAGGTCTCTCCTGATGCTGCTTAAACCTTGTTTAGCGGGAGAGGGAGGGACCAGTTTACCTGGCTCTCTCCCAAGGACTGTGGTAGGCCCACAGCTTCCAAGGAGTCTGTGGTGGACCCAGTGCTGGCACAGGGCGCAGGGCCCCGGGCCTGGGGCTACAGCCTCCCTGGTCCCCGTGCTGGTCCCTAAGACCTTACTGCCCTGAAGCACTCTCCTTACCATCTGGTTTTTCAGTGTCCACTACAATTTTTGGTCTCTTACTTTCATATATGCTGGGGTACTGTTGGCTGTTTGCTCTGTTCCTCCATAGATTGGCTAGGTTTTCCTCCTATGTGTAGGGAGAAGTGGAATCTGCTCCCTTCTGCTCTGTCACCATCTTTTGACCCAGGTAGTGTTATTTTGATGAAGGAATATGTTTACCACATATACTTTATTTAACACACTCTGAAAAACAACATATACAAAAAAGATGTTTCTAATAATGCTAGTTGTATATGTCAGTAACAGCAATGTTATTTGAGTAGATGTATTCACCACATTGATATGCACTTAAAATATTCCATATTAAAAGTATTTTGAATTTTTATTTAAAATATTTTGTAAAGGTACATGTATAAAATATGTTTCTAAGGATGATATTTGTATATCTTAACAATATTAGGGTTACTTCACTGGCAGAATGTGGTCAGCACATTTTGGAGCATGAAATACACTACCAAGTGACATGTATAAAAGATCTTTCTTTACATGAGTGATAAATTTAATTGTGCCCATTTAATGATTTTTCCAGGAAAAAACTACATTATGACATACATGCTACATTGAATACACTTGAAAAAGGAGCATGTACACTGTCTTCAGCCTCATTTGTACACCCACACTTTCATTCTGTCCTCACCCCCTTTCCTCACCACCTTTTCCCTCCACACTTTCCTCTTCTCTTCAACTAGAGCACTTCTCTCTGAAATTGCATTCTGGGGACCCAGGCCCAGCCCACCACTGTCACCATTGCCTGAGGAAAGAGAGAAGAGGCCCCTCTAGAAGAAAATGTCAGTCACCTCTAGGGAAGAGTTCACTGCCCACCTATTCACCTACTACCCAATACCCCCCTGCTGCATTCATGGATACAGCCCTTTGTTCAAAGTGGTACAATCAAGAGGATTATATCTTGAATTTTGTGTTGCAGATAGTAAAGATGTTAATGTAAATTTTGAAAAATCCAAACTTACATTCAGTTGTCTTGGAGGAAGTGATAAGTATAAACATGTAATTAAAATTTATCCAAATGACTTCAAGCATTAAAAAAAGGACAGATCAATTTTATGTTGTTTACAAAAAGGAGAATCTGGCCAGTCATGGCTAACATAATAAAAAGAAAAGGCAAAGCTTAATTGGCTTAGTATGAACTTTAATTAGAAGGTCTAGGGAGATAATTCAGATGAAGACATGTCTAATGTTCATTATTTTTCTGAGATGGATGGTGATGAGGATGTAGATTCACCAGAGGTAGATGATGATCATGATTCACGAAATAGTAATGATGAAAAAATTCCAGATCTGTACTAAGGAATGTTGTCATCATCATATTTTAAGAAAGAAAAATAATTTCTCTGAAAGATTTAATTGAGAGAATTCCTGTGTTGATAGCTCTAAAGACGGATGCTGCACTTGCTTTCTTTAATCCATTTTTCAACTTGTTTGTTTTCTTAAAGGCTTCAAATAAGGATTCATATGTACTATTGTATGGGACAATTTTAAGTCAGCAAAGGCAATAATGTTATATACAAACATTTCCCAAACTTCCATGATGCTGTTAAGGTCCTAGGCAATTGATAGAGCAGTTCTGATAAAAACATTTCACCTAAGTCACCATTACTTCATAACATAGATATGGACATGAAAGAAAGCTCTTGGTTTACAAAAACATAACTAAGTTTTAGATCTTAGAACATGAACTCAAACTGGCTGAAAACAAATTGGTTCATACCTTAAACTGGTGAACTGTTGTTCCTCTGGTATATTTTTCAGGGTTTTTCCACTAAAGTATTATTTTTCAAAAATTTACCTCATGTAATTGTACATAACTTCTTAGTGTTCTAGATGTACCTTAGCTAAAACTTAGTGAGTGCCTTAAGGCCTATACATTTGGTATTGTTTTGCCCTTAAACATTTATATCTCTCGGGATGGAAAATGAAGAAAGGCTGTATGTTGTTGCTTGAGAGTGTGTAAATTTAGATGAAATTTATATTTACATTCTCAATATGGCAAATGAGTGGAAAATTAACACACTATTGAATTCTTTATTTTTATTTTTGATTCACCTTGTTTTAGGGCTGAAAACTTCACTTTATTTTAATGACAGTGGGAATTTTATTAAATGTCTACAATTTTTCTTGTGCTAATTGAAAAAACTTTTATTGAATTTATTGGGGTGTGATATTAAGAATGAGGAGGACTGAAGATGGCAGCAAGGTAGGTGGGAGCTGAACCCACTTGCTTGTACTCCCAACTGGGACACCTAGCCAATCTTCTGAAGAACAGAGTGAACAGCCAATGAAATCCCAGCTTATATGAAATTTGGGAGCCAAAATTGTAGAGGATATTGAAAAACAGGCAGTAAGGAGTTTGCATTAAGCGATGGGAGGGAGGTGGGGAGACGGGGCAGGGGGGCTGGGATGGGAGAAATAGACAAAAAACTACTTAAAAAATAACTAAAAAAAAAAAAAGACGGTAAGGTCCCTAGGACCTGACCAGAGAGCAAGGTTGCTGCAGTCCCTTGCCTGGTGCCTGGCATCAGGGTTGGCGGCCGCCACTGGAGATTTGGAGGAGAGCAGGATCAGCGATTGTAACTCCACAGTTCTCTCCCCTACCGGAGCAGGGAAGGCAGTCCCCCACAAGGGGAGACTTGGATGCTTGAAGCTGATGGGGAAATAAAGATACAGTGGGTGGCACAGAGGCAGTGTTCCCCTGCCTAGACTGTGGTTGCCTGCTAGGACATTACCAGAGAAATTGGGGAGCTGGGTGATACCTAGAGAGGGGAGGAGTTGGATCATGATGGATTCTGACCAGATAGTCTCTGGACTGGACAGAGAGTTGGGCTGTGTGAAAAGATGGCTGCTAGTTAAGAATGCAGAGCACAGAGGTTGAGAAGATAGCAGCAAGATAGGTGGAAGCAGAGCCCAATTTTCCCTGTGCCCAGCTGAAACACCTAGCCAATCATCTGAGGAAAAGTGAACACCAAGTGGAATCCCAGCTTATATGAAGTGTGGAGGCGAAAAATTGCAGAGGACATTGAAAAACAGATGGTGAGGGGATTGCACTGGGATAGTAATGTCCCTGGGATCTGCACAGGGACCAGGGCTGCTGTGGCTCCCAGCCAGGCACCTGCAACAGGATACAGGAAGGAGTTTTAGATCACCAGCTCCCTCCCCTACCAGAGCAGGAAGGGCACCCCAGCACCAGGAGGTACCTGGGTGCTGGAAGTCACTCACGAGAATAGAGACAAAGTGGAAGACACACAGAGGCAGTACACATCCACTGGGACTATGGACACCATCTCCAGAGAAATTAAGGTGCCAGGTAATACCTGGAGAAGGGATGAGTTGGGCTATGTTGTACCCTGACTTGGATAGTCTCCGGATTGGTTGGAAAGTTGGGCTGTGTGAAAAGTCATGTGCTTGTTAAGAATGGTGGGCAGCTGCTTTGTAAGGAACTGTCCAGCAGTGGTTGGCTTACCCCAAGGTGATTTCAGCTGTGCACTGAGTAGAACTGTGCTCCTGTCTTATCTCATGCTGTGCGCTCAGAGGCTGCTTGAAGCTGCATATCTGAGACAGTGCTGAGTGAAAAAACACACTGGGGATTAATTCACACTGTGAGCAGCTGAGTGGCTGATTTGAGCCCAGCAGCTCACGGAGGACCTGGGCTGGAAGCTGGGAAACTGAATATTTCTACCCAGACCTGGTCCCCATCCTCTCAAAACCATAGGAAGGGTGAAGAACAAAGCCCAGTCCCCTATGGCATCTAGGAAGACCAGGAGAACTCACTGAACAGGTTTATAGTCAGCAAGAGGCTTATTATTTTTCTTTTAAAAATTTATTTAATTATTGTTCAAGTACAGATTTCTGTCTTTTACTCCCATCCCAGCCCACCCTGCCCCAGTGCTCCCCACCTCCCTCCCATTTCCCCCCTGCCCCATATTACTTTTTTCCATGTGTCCTTTATACTTGTTCCTGTAAACCCTTCCCCTTTTCCCTTGAAATTCTCTCCCCTCTCCCCTCTGGTCCCTGTCAGCCTTTTCTGAATTTCAGTGTTTTGGGTCATATTTTGTTTGCTTGTTTGTTTTTGTTGTTTAGGTTTCTGTTAAAGGTGAGATCATTTGGTATTTGTCTTTCACCACCTGGCTTCTTTCACTCAGCATAATGCTTTCCAGTTCCATCCATGCTGTTGCAAAGGATAGCAGCTGCTGCATAGACTTCCATTGTGTAAATGTACCATAGTTTTTTGATCCATTCATTTACTGCTGGACACCTAGGTTGCTTCCAGCTCTTGGCTACTTCTATGAACATTGGGGTGCACAGGTTCTTTTGGATTGGTGCCTCAGGGTTCTTAGAATATACTCCTAACAGTGGAATTGCTGGATCAAAAGGCAGGTCCATTTTTAGTTTTCTTAGAAAATTCCATACTGTTTTCCACAGTGGTTGTAATAGTCTCCAATCCCACCAACAATGGATTAGGGTCTCCTCTTCTCCACAACCTCTCCAACACTTGTTGTTTGTTGCTTTGTTTATGATGGCCATTCTGACTGGTGTAAAGTGGTATCTCATTCATTGTGATTTTAATTTGCATCTCCCTGATAGCTAGTGATATTGAGCATCTTTTCACGTGTCCCTGGATCTTCTGTATGTCCTCCTTGGAGAAGTGTCTGTTCAAGTCCTTTGCCCATTTTTTAAATTGGGTTGCTTGTCTTCTTAGAGTGGAGTCATGTGAGTTCTTTGTATATTTTGGAGATTAAACCTTTGTCTGACAAATTATTGGCAAATGTGTTTTCCCCAGCAGTTGGTTCTCTTTTTATCTTAATACTGTTTTCTTTAGCCATACAGAAGCTTTTAATTTTGATGATATCTCATTTGTTTATTCTTTCCTTTATGTCCCTTGCTCTGGGACTGATATTATGTCAGTAAAAATGTTGCTGTGTGAAATATCTGAGATTTTCTTGCTAATGTTCTCTAGGACATTAGTGGTGTCATGGCCTATATTTAAGTCTTTTATCCACCTTGAATTTATTTTAGTGTAAGGTGTAAGCTGGTGCTCAAGTTTCATTTTTTTGCACATAGCTGTCCAGTTCTCCCAACACCATTTATTGAAGAGGCTATTTTTACTCCATTTTATGTTACTGCCCCCTTTGTTGAATATTAATTGACTGTAGAGGGTTGGGTTTATTTCTGGGCTCTTTGGCCTATTCCATTGGTCTATGTCCCTGTTTTTATGCCAGTACCAGGCTGTTTGAATTACAGTGGCCTTGTAATACAGTTTGGTATCAGGTATTGTGATCCCTCCTACTTTGTTGTTCTTTCTCAAAATTGCAGCTGATATTCAGAGTCATTTATGGCTCCATATGAATTTTTGAAGTGTTTGTTCTATGTCTCTGAAATATGCAATTGGTACTTTAATAGGTATTGCATTGAATCTGTAAATAGCTCTGGGTAGTATGGACATTTTGATGATGTTAATTCTTCCAATCCATGAACATGGTATATGTTTCCATTTGTTTGTATCTTCCTTGATTTTTTTCAATGTTGTGTAGTTTTCCATATACAGGTCTTTTACCTCCTTGGTTAGGTTTATTTTTAGGTATTATATTTTTCTTTTTGCTATATCCAGTGGAATTTTTTCTTGATTTCTGCTTTTGCTGTTTTATTCTTGGTATGTAAAACTGCTTTTGATTTTTGGATATTGACTTTGTATCCTGCTGTTTTGCCAAATTCATTTATTAGGTCAAACAGTTTTTGGGTGGAGTCTATAGGATTTTTCATGTGCACTATCATGTCATCTGTGAGCAATGACAGTTTTTTTTTCCTCCTTTCTGATTTGGATGCCTTTTATTTTGTTTTCTTGTTTGATTGTTGTTGCTAAGACTTCGAATACAATATTGAATAGAAGTAATGAAAGTGGACAACCTTGTATTGTTCCTGATCTTACTGGAAAAGCTTTTAATTTCTTCCCATTGAGTATGATATTGGCTGTAGGTTTCTCATAAATGGCCTTTATTATGTTGAGAAATCCTCCCTCTATTCCCATTTTGCTGTGTTTTTGTCATAAATGGGTGTTGTACCTTACCAAAAGCTTTTTCCATATCTATTGAGATGATCATGTGATTTTAGTCTCTGCTTTTGTTTGTGTGATGTATTATATTTACTGATTTGTGAGTATTGAACTGCCCTTGCATCCCTGGGATGAATTCCACTTGGTCATGGTGTATTATCTTTTTAATGTATTGTTTGATGCGATTAGCCAATATTTTGTTGAGGATTTTAGTGTCTATGTTCATCAGCGATATTGGTCTGAAGTGTTCTTTCTTTGTTGTGTCTTTATCTGGTTTTGGAATTGGGATTATGCTGGATTCATAAAAAGAGTTTGGGAGTCTTCCATCATTTTAGATTTTTTGGAATAGTCTGTGAGGGATAGGAGTTAGGTCTTCCATAAATGCTTTGTATAATTCTCCTGTGAAACTATCTGTTCCAGGGTTTTTTGTGTGACGGGAGTTTTTTGATTACTGCTTCAATTTCATCTGCTGTTATTGATCTGTTCAGGCTTTCTGCTTCTTCTTCATTGAGTTTTGGAAGATTATATTTTTCTAGAACTTTGTCCATTTCACCTAGGTTTTCAAATTTCTTGACATACAGTTCTTCATAGTAATTTTTTACATCTATTCTATTTCTGTGGTGTCAGTTAGAATCTCTCCTCTTTAATTTCTGATTAAAGTTTCTGTCTTTTTCAGATAGGCCTGTATTGCTATGAACTTCTCTCTCAGAACTGCCATTGCTGTGTCCTGTAAGTTTTGGGTTGTTGTGAGTTCATTTTCATTCATTTCCAGAAACTTTTTTAAAATATATATTTTACTGATTATGCCATTACAGTTGTTCTATTTCCCCCCTTCATTCCCATCCACCCTGCACACCCCTCCCTCACCATTCCCCCCTTTAGTTTATGACCATGTGTCTCAAGTTCTTTAGATTCTATATTTCCCATATTATTCTTGCTCTCCCCTATCTACTTTCTATCTAACATCTATGCTACTTATTTTCTGTACCGTCTCCCCCCTTCTCCTTCTCCAACTCCCCTGTTGCTAACCCTCCATGAGATCTTCATTTCTATGGTTCTACTCCTGATCTAGCTGTCCTCTTAGTTTGCTTTTGTTTTAGGTGTGGTTCTTAATAACTGTGAGTTTGCTGTCCATTCACTGTTTATCTTTTTTATCTTCTTTTTCTTAGGTAAGTCCCTTTAACATTTCATATAATAAGGGCTTGGTGATGATGAACTCCTTGAATTTGACCTTATCTGAGAAGTACTTTATGTACCCTTTCATTCTAAATGAAAGCTTTGCATGATAGAGCAATCTTGGATGTAGGTCTTTGGATTTCATGACTTGGAATACCTCTTTCCAGCCCCTTCTTGCCTGTAAGGTCTCTTTTGAGAAATCTGCTTACAGTCTGATGGGGACTCCTTTGTAGGTGACTGTCCCCTTAGCTCTTGCTGCTTCTAGGATTCTCTCCTTCATTTTAATTTTGGCTAATGTAATGATGATGTGCCTTGGTGTGTTCCTTCTTGGGTCCAACTTCTTTGGCACTCTCTGAGCTTCCTGGATTTCCTGGAAGTCTATTTCCTTTGCCAGATTGGGGAAATTCTCCTTTATTATTTGTTCAAATAAGTTTTCCACTCGTGACTCTTCCTCTTCCCCTTCTGGTACCCCTATAATTCAGATGTTGGAACATTTGAAGATGTCCTGAAGGTTTCTAAGCCTCTCCTCATTTTTTTTTTTTGAATTCTCGTTTCTTCATCCTTTTCTGTTTGGTCATTTTTTTCTTCCTTCTGGTCCATTCCCTTGATTTGAGTCCCAATTTCCTTCCCATCACTATTGCTTTCCTGTGCCTTTTCCTTCATTTCAATTAGTTTAGCCTTCATTTGTTTCTCTAATTTTGGCTAAAATCAACCAGTTCTGTGATTATCCTGATCACCAGTGTTTTGAACTGTGCATCTGAAAGTTTGGCTATTTCTTGTTCACTTAGATTTATCGGGTCTGGGGCTCTGAGTTCTTTTTGAGCCATGTTTTGATCTATTCACAACTGTTACATATGAGGAGAAGAGCCTGAGTTGTTCACCAGGACGGGGAGACCCAGGTCTCTGGGTTGTGATGCTGCATGTGGGGGGTGGGGTCAGAGAGGTGCAATAGAAGTTTCACTGCTGCTTCCCACTGCTGGGGCCTGTGGAATCTGCCTCATTGCTAGCTCCTTTGCCTGGATTATCTGCACGCGAATGTGTGACTGAGATCAGCCTGCTGCCTTGCACCCTCAGTGGGTCCACCTGTTGCTGCTCCACACCTGGGATTCGTCCTTGGCTGCCTGCCCGCCTGGGTGGAATGCCTGTGTCACACCCCTGTATTGGTCCGGTGGATCTTTCCTGCCTGACCCTGCTCCCCTCCTGGATCTGCCCCTCTTATTGGTCTGGCTGAGTAGTTCGTTGTTGTCGGACTTCAGTGTACTTCAGTTTTCTGTGGTTTGGCTGCATTATCATTGTTCAAAATTTATTGTTTTTAAACTTGGTTCTGTGAGAAGGCACAATGTTTCCACCTACGCTTCCTTCTTGGTGGAAGTCCTTGTTTCCAGAAACTGTTTTATATCTTCCCTAATTTTATTCTTGACCCATTTGTTGTTTAATAGCATGCCATTCAGTCTCCACGTGGGTTTTTTCCTTTGGGGTTGGTTTTTAATTTCAGTCCCTCGTGGTTGGAGAAAATGCTTGGTATGATTTCAATTTTCTTGAATTTGTTGTGGCTTGTTTTGTGTCCTATCATGTGGTCCATCTTTGAAAATGTTCTATGTGCATTTGAAAAGAATGTGTATTTAGCTTCTATGGGATGAAGGGCAGTATATATATATATATATATATATATATATATAATCAGTTAAGTCCATTTAAACTAGGGCATTGTTTAATAGCACAATATCTTTCTTGATATTTTGTTTGGAAGATCTGTCCATTTTTGACAGTGGGGTCTAAAAATCCCCTATTATAATTGTGTTGCTTTCAATATCTTTCTTGAAATTCTTTAAGATTTTCTTTATATATTTGGGTGCACCTATGTTGGGTGCATATATATTTACAGTGTTAATGTCTTCTTGGTAAATTCTTCCCTTGAGTATTATTTATGAAGTGACCTTATGGGCCTATGTTTATGGCTCCTTTTTAAAAGTCTATTTTGTCCGATAGGAGAATTGCTACCCCAGCTCTTTTTTCTTGTCTTGCTTGCTTGGAAACTTTGTTATCAACCCTTCACTTTTAGTCTGTGATGGTCTTTTGTCCTGAGGTGGGTCTCTTGTAGGCAGCATATGTGTGGGTCATGCTTTCTTATCCTTTCAGCTATTCTATGCCTTTTTAAAAATATATTTTATTGATAATGCCATTACAGTTCTATTTCCCGCCTTCACTCCCCTCTACCCTGCACACCCCTCCCCCAAAATTCCCCCTTTAGATTATGACCATGTGTCTCAAGTTCTTTAGATTCTATATTTCCCATACTATTGTTGCCCTCCCCTTTATCTATTTTCTACCTACTGTCTGTGCTTACTTTCTGTACCTTTTCCCCCATTCTCCTTCTCCCAGTCCCCTGTTGCTAACCCTCCATGTGATCTTCATTTCTATGGTTCTGCTCCTGATCTAGCTGTCCTCATAGTTTGCTTTTGTTTTAGGTGTGGTTGTTAATAACTGTGAGTTTGTTGTCCTTTCACTGTGCATGTTTTTTTAACTTATTTTTCTTAGATAAGTCCCTTTAACATTTCATATAATAAGGGCTTGGTGATGATGAACTCCTTGAATTTGATCTTATCTGAGAAGCACTTTATCTGTCCTTCCATTCTAAATGAAAGTTTTGCTGGACAGAGCAATCTTGGATGTAGGTCTTTGGATTTCATGACTTGGAATACCTCTTTCCAGCCCCTTCTTGCCTGTAAGGTCTCTTTTGAGAAATCCGCTTACAGTCTGATGGGGACTCCTTTGTAGGTGACTGTCCCCTTAGCTCTTGCTGCTTCTAGGATTCTCTCCTTCATTTTAATTTTGGCTAATGTAATGACGATGTGCCTTGGTGTGTTCCTTCTTGGGTCCAACTTCTTTGGGACTCTCTGAGCTTCCTGGATTTCCTGGAAGTCTATTTCCTTTGCCAGATTGGGGAAATTCTCCTTTATTATTTGTATTAAAATACGTTTTCCACTGGTGGCTGTGCCTTTCCCCCTTCTGGTACCCCTATAATTCGGATGTTGGAGCGTTTAAACATGTCCTGGAGGTTCCTAAGACTCTCCTCATTTCTTCGAATTCTTGCTTCTTGACTCTTTTCTGTTTGGCCATTATTTGCTTTCTTCTGGTCCACTCCATTGATTTGAGTCCCAGTTTCCTTTTCATTGCTATTGGTACCCTGTGCAATTCCATTCATTTCAATTAGTTTCGCCTTCATATATTTGTCTAATTTGTGGGTATAATCAACCAGTTCTGTGAGGATCCTGATCACCAGTGTTTTAAACTGTGCATCTGAGAGTTTTGCTATTTCTTCATTGCTTAGATCTATAAGCTCTGGGGCTTTGAGATCTTCTTGAGGTATTTTTGGTCTGTTTGTGCCCTTTAAGTGTGAGGAGTGGAGCCTTGGACTCCCAGGTCACTGGGTTGTGGCGCTGTATGTGGGGGCGTGGTCAGAGCTGGGAAATGGCGACCCCCTCTGCTGTTTCATGCCAGTGGGTGAGGAGCAGCACCTTAGGTGGTTCCCCTGGGCCTGGCCACTCAGAGTCACTGGGTTATGACGCTGTACGTGGAGGTGCGGTCAGAGCAGGGAAATGGTGGAGCCCTCCACTGCCGCTTGCCAGGAGACCCGCCGGCCCCGGTCCAACCGCCCACTCCCTGGCCTGTCCACCCGCGCACAAATGCGCGACCACAGTCAACATGCAGCACCGCTCCTCCGCTGTCTCCCCTGCGGTCGCTCACCTGGTCGCTCGCTCAGTCGCTCACCTGGTCGCTCGCTCAGTCGCTCACTAGGTCCAACCCTGCGCCTGGATTCCGCGCGCCTGGATTCCTCGCGCCTGAGTCCGTCTGACCAAGTCCTCCTGTGCAACCCCCGCTTCACCAGCCACTGGTTTCACCCCTTACCGGTCAGGCTGAAGAATTTGTTGTTAACGGACTTCCAAAAAGTTCAATTTTCCATGTTCTGGCTGTGTTTTCTGTTGCTAATATTTAGTTGTCTCTAAACTTGGTTGTGTGTGAAGGCACGGCACATCCACCTATGCCTCCATCTTGGCGGAAGTCCCCCTGTTGTTTGTTGATTTGTTTATGATGGCCATTCTGACTGGTGAGAAGTGGTATCTCATTGCAGTTTTAATTTGCATCTCTCTGATGGCTAGCAATACTGAGCATCTTTTCAGGTGTCTCTGGGCCCTCTGTATATCTTCCTTGGAGTTGTGTGAGTTCAAGTCCTTTACCCATTTCTTAATTGGGTTGATTGTCTTCCTGTAGTGGAGTTGTGTGAGATCAAACCCTTGTCTGAGGTATCATTGGCAATTATGTTTTCCCATATAGTTGGTTCTTTTTTTCATTCTAATGCTGTTTTCTTGAGGGGTGCAGAAGCTTTTTATTTTTTTTGAGATCCCATTTGTTTATTCTTTGCTTTACATCCCTTGCTCTAGGGGACATATCAGTAAAAATATTGCTGCATGAAATATCTTAGATCTTCCTGCCTATGTTCTTCTCTAGGACTTTTAATGTTTCACAACTTACATTTAAATCTTATATACACCTTGAATTTATTTTTGTGTATGGTATAAGCTGGAGCTTAAGTTTTCATTTTTTGCATGTAGCTGTACAGCTCTTTCAATGCCATTCCTTTAAGTGGCTATTTTGCTCTATTTTATACTGCTGCCCCCTTTGTCGAATATTAGTTGACCATAGAGACTTGGGTTTACCTCTGGGCTCATTTCTGGGGTTTATATTTTGTTCTATTGGTCCACGTGCCTGTTCTTATGCCAGTACCAGGCTGTTTGAATTACGGCGGCCTTGTAATACAGTTTGGTATCAGGTATTGTGATCCCTCCTACTTTGCTCTTCTTTCTCAAAATTGCTGTAGCTATTCGGAGTCATTTATGGTTCCATATAAATTTTTGAAGGGTTTGTTCTATATCTGTGAAATATGCCATTGGTACTTTAATAGGGATTGCATTAAATCTATATATTGCTTTGGATGGTATGGACATTTTGATTATGTTAATTCCTCCAAAGCATGAACACAGTGTATATTTCCATTTGTTTGTGTTCTCCCTAATTTCTTTCTTCAGCGGTGTGTAGTTTTCTAAGTACAGGTCTTTTATCTCCTTGGTCAGGTTTATTCCTAGGTATTTTGTTTTCTTTTTGCTATATCAAATGGATTTTTTTTCCTGATTTCTGTTTCTGATATTTCATTGTTGGTGCAAAGTGCCTTTGATTTCTGGATATTTTCTTTGTATCCTGCTGTTTTACAAAAGTTATTTATTAGGTCAAGCAGTTTTTTGGTGGTCTATAGGGTTTTCTATGTATACTATCATGCCATCTGCAAACAATGACGGTTTTCTTTCCCATTTTCTAATTTAGATGCCTTTTAATTTCTTTTTCTTGTCTGATTTCTGTGGCTAGGACTTCCAATAGTATGTTTAATAGAAGTGGTGAAAGCAGACATACTTGTCCTGTTCCTGATCTTAGTGGGAAACCTTTTAGTTTTTGTCCATTGAGTATGATGTTGGCTGTAGTTTTCTAATATGTGGCCTTTATTATGTTGAGGAATGCTCTCTCTATTTCCACTTTGCTGAGTGTTTTCATCATAAATGAGTGCTGTGCCTTATCAAATGCTTTTTCCACATGTATTGATGTGACCATGTAATTTTTGTCTTTGCTTTTGTTAATGTGATGTAGTAGATATATTGATTTGTGAATATTGTACCACCCTTGCATTCCTGGGATGAATCCCACTTGATCATGGTGTATGATTTTTTAAATGTATTGCTGGATGAGGCTTGGCAATATTTTGCTGAGGATTTTAGCATGTGTGTTCATCAGTGATATTGGCCTGAAGTTTTCTTTCCTTGTTGTGTCTTTACTGATTTTGGGATTAGATGATGTTGGCTGTATAAAAAGAATTTGGGAGTCTTCCATCTTCTTGAAAATTTTTAGAATGTGAAGGATAGGGGTTAGCTCTTCCTTATAAGCTTTGTATAATTCTCTGGCCCAGGGCTTTGATTACTGCTTAGATTTTGTCTGCCATTATTGTTCTGTTCAGGCTTTCTCCTTCTTCTTCATTGAGTGTTGGGAGATTATATTTTTTCTAGAAATTTATCCATTTCACTCAGGTGTTCAAATTTCTTGTCATATAATTCTTTGTAATAATTTCTTACAATCCACAGTATTTCTGATATCAGTTGTAATTTCTTTACTTTCATTTCTGATTGTGTTTATGTGGGTCCTCTCTCTTTTTTCTTGATGAGCCTGCTTAAAGGCTTGTCAATTTTGTTTATCATTTCAGAGAAGTAGCTCCTGGATTCACTGATCCTTAGATTTGCACTTTTCATCTCTATGTCATTTAATTCTGCTCTGATATTGGTTATTTCCTTTGTTCTATTTGTTCTGGACTATCTTTGTTGTTGTTCCTCCAGTTCTTGTAGGTGTAGGGTTGGGTTGTTTATTTTAAATGTTTCTTTCTTTCTTTTTTTTTTTAAGGTAATCCCATATCACTATGAACTTCCCTTTTAGGACTGCCTTCACTGTGTTCCATAAGATTTAGACTGCTGTGAGTTCATTTTCATTTGTTCCCAGAAACTCTTTATTTTCTTCCTTGATCTCATTCTTGACCCATTCATTGTCTAATAGCATGCTATTGAGTCTCCAGGAGTTTGAGTGCCTTTGGTTTTTTACTTGAGGTTGGTTTCTAGTTTCAGTCCCTTCTGGTCAGAGAAAATTCTTGATATGATTTTAATTTTCTTGAATTTGTGGAGGCTTGTTTTGCGTCCTATCATGTGGTCTGTCTTTCAAAAAGTTCCATGTGCATTTGAAAAAATGTGTACTTTGCTTCTCTGAGATAAAAGGCTCCATATACATCAGTTAAGTCCTTTTGATCTACGACATTGGTCAATGCCACACTATCTTTTCTGATATTTTGTTTGGAAGATCTATCCATTTTTGACAGTAGTGTGTTAAAATCCAATACTATAATTGTTTTGCTGTCAATATCTTTCTTGAAGTCATCCAAGATTTTCTTTGCCGCGGTCCAGCCGCAGCGGGTCAGGGGGTCCCACAGGTGAGGGTAGGCGTCGGCACTGGGTAACAGACGACAACACGCCTCAAAGGACAGTGAAGCTCTGTTCCGTTTATTGAAAGTACAAGCAGGTTTTTATAGTTTTCATTTCAGGTAGTGATTAATATTTGCAGTATAACATGATCATTTAAGCAGAAAAAATCAACACAAAGACAATCAGTAAAAGTACAAAAGTTCCCATAGATTTAGTTAAAAATTATTTTAACTAGGAGAGCCATTAATCAGACAGTTAAAAATATCTTATTGTATACCAAAGTTTCTCAGAATTTGGTATAGGGTATAAGGATACGCTAGACTGAGTAGAGAAAATAGGAGATTTATTATGAAGCCCTCGTGATGTCTAACTTAGCTATCTACCTTTTTTGCTTAAAATGTTTTTTCTGTGTACTATAAATTCTGACTCCCTAGTGACTGTTTAGTTTGTAATAACTAACTAGCTTTTGTTATTTCTTTGCCTGTCTAGTTGATATATATTCTTATTCAAGGTAAAGGAGGGGCTGTTCCTATGTAGCAGGGGCTTTCAAGGGTACTTCTTTTAAGTTTCTCTAGGAGTTCTTTTTATAAACATGTTTTGTACTTTAATTCCTTTTAAGAAAGTAGTGAGATCGTCTCCTGATTTCCTAGAGTATTCTATCTTATCTTGGGTGTTTTTCTAATGATTGTTATTGATTAAGCCTGAATTCTCAGATTGTTCTGATTGTTTCCTTGTGTCTATATTCCCTGACGTTCTAGTATGATATTATTATTCTGTTCATTGAGTCGGGAAAGGTCCAGGCACACTATCTGAATCACTGCCAGGGTATTCATAATGATTAAAGCAAAAGGGTCATGATCCCCAAAGCAAGCACAATCACAATAGGTATTGCAGGGCCTTCCATGCCACGTCCACCAGGTTGGAAACTGCTTCCTTGAAGTCTTACACCCCCTCTCAGGACCTTGTCACGGAGAGAGGGATCCAACAGTGGACGCGGCAGTGGACGTAGCATTTCCCTCTCTTTTATTTTTCAGCCGAAAGTGATGAAATTCCAACGTAGTTTTTTGAAGGGAGGAGAGGATTACTCGGAAGACGACTGGAAAAACAAGGATTAAAATTAGAATAATTAGGCCAGTGATTCTAATATGTATTAAACTAGACTACTATATGACAGGGTTGATGGATTCTTGAATAGACTTCCAGATTCTGTCTGCAATTTCAGAACCTGCTATAGTTAAATATGCTTGACTAATTTCTGTAATTTTAGTATGTAGGCCTTTAAGATCAGGTCTTAACATAGTATCGTGCTAAATACTTTGCAAATGAGTTTTTACCTGAGGCTAAGTGGTGGAATTTTGATCATAAGGCAAAGGTGTGACACAAATCCATTTAAAATCTGCATGACAACTAGTAGTCATTTGAGTCTTTATATTTTGAATCTGGTTTCCTAAATATATAACCGTATCTTCTAAGGCATTTACTCTAGTTTCTAATTTCTTATCAATTTTTTCTTGCATTTCTTTATGTATTTAGGTGTTGTAGACTGCTCTGCCTGGTTTTAGAAATTGTATCTCAATCCCTTGTGGCTAAGGGAGAGGGATGACCTTTGGAATGCCAGCCACAGGAGACAAAGCTTGTCTCTGGTAGCAAATGCTGCCTCAGTTCCTCTCCCTCCCCCCAAAGCTTGGTTGGAAGTCAATGACAGGTAAGACCCCTCACAGCAGGGGGCAACCTAAGCCAGACTGGATCACTTGGGAGGCCTTCATGGAAGGACTTGGGGAGCTGCAACAAAGAGCAATGGACTCTCCCCCTGCAGCTTTGACAAAGCCCAAGTCCCCATGTTCTCTGGGAGAACTGCTTCCTGGCTCTAATCCCCTTAAGCCTGAATACCTGTTGGGGAGAGGTGCAGCTTCTTGCCTTGCTAGAGTGTGTCCTGGGGAAAAATCTGACATCACAAAGACTTCCTGATAAACCTGTGAAATCTGCTCTGCTAAGAGTTCTTTCATTCATATGTTAAGGGTTCGAGCAGGAAACCCTAAAACTCTGTTCCTGACAGACTTGGACTCACAGTAAGCCCTCAGATTTCTTTAAAATGTTATCTACTGTTTGATCCTTGCCACCCTGTATTCCTGTGTATTATAACCCAATAAAAGCCCTGGAGGTGGGGGCTTGAAGCCTTTTTCTCCTCAGAGAAACTGGCCATTGCTGGCCTTTGTCTCCCCTGAGAAACTGGCCGCAGCCCACTTCTCCTCCCTAAGCAGATCACATCCTGTCTCGGTCATATTCATTCTCATCTGTGGCACTTGGGGGACTCGCAAGAAAGTCGCCCCCACATTTGGGTGCTCCTATGTTAGGTGCATATATACTTATAATGTTTATGTGTTCTTGATGGATTCTTCCCTTCAGTTGTGAAGTGACCTTCTGGGTTGTATTTTTTCAACCCAAGTATATTTTTTCTGATATGAGTATTGCTACCCTTCATACTGATGTAATTCTCACTCAGTTCCTTGTAGTTGTCTGTGATTTCCTTGAGCATCTTTATAACCCTTATCGTGAATTCTATATTTGATAGTTTACCTACATTTTGTTTAGCTCTTTTAGTGGTGAGTCTTCCATTTGTTTTGACTGCATGTTCTTTTTTTGTCTCCCCATTTTAGGTAACTTTGTTTGTCTCTGTGCTTCCTGATATTTTGCTTTGCTATCTGTCTTTGTAGGGTGAACTTCTATGGTAGGAATTTGTGGGGTTCAGTGGTGCGTTCTATTTGATCTTCTTGTCTGGACACTCTAAGTTTGCCCTTTCTTCTGTTTGTGTGGGTTCTCTTGTTGTACTTGGGTTTTTACCTTTTGATGGTTCTTATGTTTGTAGTTTTTCTCCTCCAGCAGGTATACTGATGTTCCCAGCTCCCACCTATTATTGTATGTGATCAGTGTGGCAGGCGGTAGGCAAAATGGATTAGGACAGTTGGAAAGTATTTTATGGGATTTAATGTGCCAACAAGTGGAGAAGAAATAGGAGATTCATTGGATAAGTATAGTGTTAACTGTGATATTTCACCCAAATTACCACTTTTTATAAAATGTGAAAAAAGATAAGACTTGTTAGAGGGGAGGATGATTGTGAGCTGAATCCAGAAAACACAGTGCTTGTGTGAGGTTAAATGATGAGATATAATGAGATTAAATGATAGAAAATAGGTGTAGTGGGAGAGAAAATAGAGTTAACCACAACAATAATAAGGCTCAGGGTAAAAGTCAAGTGAGCTAAGATCATGTGTAATATGTACAATTATATGGAACAATTATTTGCAATAGTACTGAAACAACAATAATATGAGAAGAAATATAGAATTTGGATAACCAGAATAGAAAGTACATGATCGAGAGTTGTGTGTTATTGAAACATAGATGAAGTGAAAGAAGGAAAATTAAAATACAATAAAGAGAGAATGGGGAAAGCCAGTCAATCAATGCAATTAAACAGAGAAATAAAACGAGGAAAACTAAACATAAAGAAGGGAAATAATAAAATACTAATAAAATAAAGTGGAAATCATAATAATAATAATACACATAAACATTCAAATGCTAGTTCTTGGTATAGCAAAATGACATTTCTCTTAGTTTCTCAGTTTTGGGGGTTAGCCTTGTGCTCTCCCTTTCAAAGGGTCCTTGAGCTCTGGACCCTTCATAATTTCACATCTTATTGTCTCACTTGGAGGAAGAAAAAAAAAGAAAGAGGAACTGAAAAGAAATAATAATGGTACTAATAATAAGCCTCCTGGGGATCTGGGGGAAGGTGGCAATGGAGTAGGACAGAACGGATTCCAGTTCCTGTACACATGGGAGAAAATCCTGGCAGATCTACTGAGGAACAATGCAAAAAACCAACAGTTCCCCAGCATTTATGACAATAAGACTCCAGAGACTGTGACAGACACTTAAGTACCAGACAGCATCAGGTCAGTGGGGTCTGGGGGAACTGAGTAAAGACAAGGGGAGCAGTAGCTTTGGCCAGTGCCCTCGGACAGCACCTAGCAGCTTTGGTTGGGGTCCAGAGGCATCAGTCTGCAAGGAGCACTGGGGGGCGTCTGCAGCATGAGCCCTCGCACCTAGCAGCCTTGCTAGGCAACCAGCACCAGGGGTGCCTGCCACAGAGGAATCTTCAGGAGCTCTGGTACCTGGCAGGTCTACGACAGACTCTTTGGAAGCCTTGGGCTTACTGCAGGGTCCTTGGGAGAGAGCCAGGTCATCAGCTCCCTCCCTCCCCATCTAAGCAAGGCTGGGCAACACCAGAGAGAGACCTTTCTGTTTGAGTTTATAGAGAAGGTAATAAGGACAAAGGGCCATGCTCAGCTGTGGACTCTGTGGTCGCCAGCCCGCCAGCTGAAAGATTTGAGAGGCGCATTGTCATCACTGGTCTGGCTGGGGATTGGGCTGGGCTGAGAGGCAGACTTTCTGGAGAAGTTTTTTGGAAAGTGGACTGAGGTGTTCTGCAATGGCAGCTTGGCTTACTTCCCACCCAGCCTGGCAGTGATCCAGAGGAGGGGCGGAAGCTCTTGAGCTCCCCCAAGAACAGGGAAGGTCTGTGCCAGATCCGCCAGGATGTGAGTACCTGCACCCCAGCCCACAGAGAGGACACCCGGGGAAGGTGCTCTGAAAAGAACCTAGAACGCCTTCATGGAGTGCTGTGGAGAAGGGCCAGGCTAGAGAGCACTCTCAGAAAGACACCAATCGACCCTCAGCCTGCTGCAACAAAAAAAAAACAGTTTTGACAGTTTGAAACCAACAAGGGATTGTTTTTGGTGGTTTTTTTATTAGTAAAATTATTTTAGTAATCTTATATCTCTTTAATTTTATTATTGCTTTATCTTTCAATACTTTTTCCTCTTTTCTGTTTTAGTCCTTCTTCCTTTATTTCCAAATGTATCACTTTTTCCTTTCTTCTCCTGCCTTTTTTTATGTTTATTTCTTTTTTTTCTTTTACCCACAAGAGACACAAACAACCGGGAACCATGAAAAGACCAGAGTGGGACCCAAAGAGAAAGTATCCCAAAAGTAAAGACAGAGAGACACATTTCATTTTGCTATAGCAGAGAAGCCACAAGTTGCTGAATATTCGTATTTTTTCATTATTCTCACTTCTTTTATATATTTTTTAAAAGGTTTTATTTATTTATCTTTAGAGGAAAAGGGAAGGACTAGGGAGAGAAACATCAATGTATAGCTGCCCCTCATGCGTCCCCTACTGGGAATTAGCCTGCAACGCAGGCATGTGCCCTGACTGGGAATCGAAGCGTGATTCTTTGGTTCACAGGCCCACACTCAATCCACTGAGCTACACCAGACAGGGCACTTCTTTTATATTTTAATAGTATCTGTGTATTCCTCCTCTTTCTGTATAGGATTCTTAGTCTTGGCTGGTTATACTGTATTATTTGACAGGTTTCCCCTATTCTCTCCTCCACAGTGTATTGCTAGTTTTCTATACAATCACGTCACTTGTTTTCCTTTAGCACACAACCCAAAGTTCTATACCCCCTATTCAGACAGATCACATAGAGTCTCTCATATAATTGTTGCTCTAATATTATTGTAAACAATAGATGTTCTATATAACTGTAAATACTTCACAACACATCTCCCGAATCTTAGCACACTTTACAGTTTCCTGAATTCTATTACTGTAGTGATTAACTCTATTGGCTCTTACACTACACCTATTTACTATTCTTTAATCTCACTTTACCTCAAAATCTGACCACCCACAATCTCACTGCTTTCTAGATCCAACTCACAACCCTTCCAGTCTAAACAAGAGACTTATCTTTTGTCTATCCTTTCTTAAAAGTGGCAAGATGGGTTGAAGATTACAATTAACATTATATAGAGCCTAAAGATCTTCTATCTCTTCTCTACCAGCTGTGACTATAAATATCATAAAATACTCTTCTGCTGTCATAAACCATTTTGCCTCCCCCTCCAACTGATCACACACACACACACACACACACACACACACACACACAGAGAGGAGGTGGAAGCAAAAAACATCAAGATACCTGAAGGACATTGCACCACTGAATTTTACAGGTATTCTACCACAGAAGTTCTAACCATAAACCCATAGAGTCAAAACAGATCAAATTAAGAAGCTGAGGCAAAGAGGAGTCTCACAAACAATGAGAAGACAAAGAAACAATCCCCAAATGAAAAGAAAGGAGGAAACCTCAGAAAGAATGTTAGATGAAATAAAGGCAAGTCATCTATCAGATATCGAGTTCAAAGCACTGGTTATCAGGAAGTTCAAAGAGCTCACAATGAGCTACCAGAAACTACAGGGGAGCTACAATGAACTCACCACAAACTATATCAACATGAAAAAGGAAATAGAAATTATCAGCAAGGGACAAGAGGAAGTGAAGAATACAATTTCTGAATTGAAGAACACAGTAGAAGAAATCAAAAGCAGAATCAATACAGCAGAAGATAGGATCAGTGAGTTGGAGGACAAAGTAAAATAAAAAAACTCCCAGAAAGAGCAAAAAAAGGAAAAGAGGCTCAGAAAATATGAAGAGGGATTAAGAGAAATGCAAGATAATATGAAATGTCAAAATATCTGAATAATAGAGATACCAGAAGGAGAAGAAGAAGAACAAGGGATAGAAAACGTATTTGAACGAATAATGAGAGAAAATTTCCCTAATTTGATGAGAGAAACATTCACACAAATCCAAGAATCACAGAGAGTCTCAATCAAGAGGAACCCAAAGAGGCCTACTTCAACACACATAATCATTAAAATAGCAAAATTCCAAGACAAAGAGAGAATATTAAAGGCAGCAAGGGAGAAAAAAGAAGTAACATACAAGGGAGATCCAATAAGGTTAGCTACTGACTGCTTAATGGACACACTCCAAGCAAGAAGAGAATGGCAAGAAATATTCCAAGTAATGAGAACCAGAGGCCTGCAACCAAGGCTACTTTACCCAGCCAGGCTCTCAACCAACATTGAAGGCCAAATAAAGAGCTTCCAAGACATTGGAAGACTAAAAGAATATGCCTCCACCAAACCAGCTCTGCAAGAGATGCTAAAAGGACTGTTTTAAGGAAGGTAAAGAGATAGACAGAGAGGGACAAAGGTACAAAAATGGCAATGAATAAGTACCTATCAATAATAACCTTAAACAGGACTTCCGCCAATATGGAGGCATAGGTGGATAAGCCATGCCTTCTCACACAACCAAGTTTAGAGACAACTAAATATTAGCAACAGAAAACACAGCCAGAACATGGAAAATTGAACTTTTTGGAAGTCCGTTAACAACAAATTCTTCAGCCTGACCGGTAAGGGGTGAAACCAGTGGCTGGTGAAGCGGGGTTGCACAGGAGGACTTGGTCAGACGGACTCAGGCGCGAGGAATCCAGGCGCGCGGAATCCAGGCGCAGGGTTGGACCTAGTGAGCGACTGAGCGAGCGACCAGGTGAGCGACTGAGCGAGCGACCAGGTGAGCGACCGCAGGGGAGACAGCGGAGGAGCGGTGCTGCATGTTGACTGTGGTCGCGCATTTGTGCGCGGGTGGACAGGCCAGGGAGTGGGCGGTTGGACCGGGGCCGGCGGGTCTCCTGGCAAGCGGCAGTGGAGGGCTCCACCATTTCCCTGCTCTGACCGCACCTCCACGTACAGCGTCATAACCCAGTGACTCTGAGTGGCCAGGCCCAGGGGAACCACCTAAGGTGCTGCTCCTCACCCACTGGCATGAAACAGCAGAGGGGGTCGCCATTTCCCAGCTCTGACCACGCCCCCACATACAGCGCCACAACCCAGTGACCTGGGAGTCCAAGGCTCCGCTCCTCACACTTAAAGGGCACAAACAGACCAAAAATACCTCAAGAAGATTTCAAAGCCCCAGAGCTTATAGATCTAAGCAATGAAGAAATAGCAAAACTCTCAGATGCACAGTTTAAAACACTGGTGATCAGGATCCTCACAGAACTGGTTGATTATACCCACAAATTAGACAAATATATGAAGGCGAAACTGATTGAAATGAATGGAATTGCACAGGGTACCAATAGCAATGAAAAGGAAACTGGGACTCAAATCAATGGAGTGGACCAGAAGAAAGCAAATAATGGCCAAACAGAAAAGAGTCAAGAAGCAAGAATTCGAAGAAATGAGGAGAGTCTTAGGAACCTCCAGGACATGTTTAAACGCTCCAACATCCGAATTATAGGGGTACCAGAAGGGGGAAAGGCACAGCCACCAGTGGAAAACGTATTTTAATACAAATAATAAAGGAGAATTTCCCCAATCTGGCAAAGGAAATAGACTTCCAGGAAATCCAGGAAGCTCAGAGAGTGCCAAAGAAGTTGGACCCAAGAAGGAACACACCAAGGCACATCATCATTACATTAGCCAAAATTAAAATGAAGGAGAGAATCCTAGAAGCAGCAAGAGCTAAGGGGACAGTCACCTACAAAGGAGTCCCCATCAGACTGTAAGCAGATTTCTCAAAAGAGACCTTACAGGCAAGAAGGGGCTGGAAAGAGGTATTCCAAGTCATGAAATCCAAAGACCTACATCCAAGATTGCTCTGTCCAGCAAAACTTTCATTTAGAATGGAAGGACAGATAAAGTGCTTCTCAGATAAGATCAAATTCAAGGAGTTCATCATCACCAAGCCCTTATTATATGAAATGTTAAAGGGACTTATCTAAGAAAAATAAGTTAAAAAAACATGCACAGTGAAAGGACAACAAACTCACAGTTATTAACAACCACACCTAAAACAAAAGCAAACTAAAAGGACAACTAGATCAGGAGTGGAAACATAGAAATGAAGATCTCAAGGAGGGTTAGCAACAGGGGAGTGGGAGGAGGAGACGAGGGGAGAAGGTATAGAAAATAAGTAGCATAGACAGTAGATAGAAAATAGATGGGGGGGCAAGAATAGCATGGGAAGTATAGAATCTAAAGAATTTGAGACACATGGTCATAAACTAAAGGGGGGGGTGATGGTGGGGAGGGGGGTAGGGTGGAGGGGAATGAACGTGGGGAATAGAACAACTGTAACAGCATAATCAATAAAAAATTTTAAAAAACACAACAAGTGCTGGAGAGGTTGTGGAGAAAAGGGAACCATAGTGCACTGTTGGGGTGGGATTGCAGACTGGTGCAGCCACTTTGGAAAACAGTATTGAATTTCCTCAGAAAACTAAAAAATGGATCTGCCTTTTGACCCAGTGATTCCACTGCTGGGATTATGTCCTAAGAACCCTGAAACACCAATCCAAAAGAACCCTTGTGCCCCAATGTTCATAGCAGCACAATTTACAATAGCCAAGTTCTGGAAGGAAACTGTGTCCATCAGTAAATGAAGGGAACAAAAACTATGATGTTACTATGCAGCAGAAAGAAAGGAGTTCCTATCCTTTGTGATAGCAAGGATGGAACTGGAGAACATTATGCTAATTGAAATAAGCCAGGTAGTGAAAGAGAAATACCATGTGATCTCACCTTTAAGTGCAACCTAAATAGCAAAACAAACAAGCAAACAAAATATAACCAGAGACATTGAAATTAAGAACATACTGACAGTAACCAGATGGGAAGTAGGAGGGTATAATGGGGAGAGTAGCGGGGACGGTTTTTCAGGAACAAGTACAGAGGACACATGGACAAAACCAAGGTGGCATGGAAACAGAGGTGGAAGGTGAGAGGTGGGAATGGCTGGGGCAGTGAGTGGTGCAGGGAAAAGGCAGACAACTGTACTTGAACAACAATAAATCAGAAAAAATATTATTTATTTTATTTAATTGTTGTTCAAGTAGTTTTCTGTCTTTTACTCCCATCCCAGCCCACCCCCCAGTGCTCCCCACCTCCCTCCCATTTCCACCCTCTTTAGTTGTTGTCTATGTGTCCTTTATACTTGTTCCTGTAAATCCTTCCCCTTTTCCCCCTGAAATTCCCTCACCTCTCCCCTCTGGTCACTGTCCGCCTGCAGAAAAATTTTTTGAAAAGCAATTTTAAAACAGAGAAAAAGAGAACTTCAGTTTTGGGAATTTCATTGCTATCATTTCTTTTGAATTTGGTTATTTTTCATGCAGTCTATTTTTTTTTCTTCTGGAACTTTCCTTAGTTGAAAGTTGGACCACTCAAGATATACTTTTTTTTTTGTATTTTGTTCTTTCTCACTCTGTTCTGTGTTTGTAGTACATTCCTTACTACATCTCAGTTTGGTAATTCTTTAATAACTATGTCAAGTTTGGGTCCTAGTTTTGATTGTGTGTTTAATTTATATAATTTATTTCAATTCTAATTTTTATTACCTATCTCTTCATTTACACATACCATTCTTCTTTTATAATTGTGTGTTCTTTTTTACCTACAGTATTCTTTCCTTTACTTTTTTGAGGAGCTTAATTATACTTATTGTACATTTATTTTGAGGGGTTCAGTTCTCTCTTTCTTTTTTAGTGATTTCATCCCCAAACTGTTGATGTTTGGGCTTTCTTTATCATTATTAATTTTCTTCATGTGCATTGGAATTTAACCCTTTAAGTGGAAGAATTTTTCTTCCTCCTTCCAGGACTCAGGTTTCTGGTCTAGCAGTTTGTATCTATATCTACACCAGCCTCAAAAAACCTGCATCCTAATAACTAGGACCTAGATGAATGCTTAGAGGAGTTTTTAAAACTGTGAATTTACACAAGATCCAGAATAATTAAAGACCTAAATCCCTCTTCTCAAATTCTAAAACTTATCAACTCTCAGATTAAATGCATTAGTGTACATTTGTACAACTTTTTTCACAGTCTCATATTAATGTATGGAGTCCTGATATTTCATTCCACATCCTCTTCTATTAGCATAAAATTATCTAAAATTCATCAGCTATTTTCTTTTCAGGAGAAAAGAGAATGAAGTCCCTGTTGTGCCTCTGTTTTCTGTTTGTTTCCTGTGGTACATGAGCTCTGCTGTTTGTGCTTGTATTACTTTTCCAGGGTGGCTGAAACAAAGTACCATAAACTTGATACTTATATGAAAATAAATTTACTCTCTGGAAGTTCTGAAGCCTAGAAATCTGATATCAAAGTTTCAGCAGTTTCTAACTCGCCCAGTTTCTGATGATCACAGTCAATTCTTCCTGTTTCTTGGCTTGGAGTTGAGTCACTCCAATCTCTGCCTGTGTCGTGATATGTTTTTGTTTTTTTAATAAGGACATTACTCATATTGGATTAGAGTTCACCCTGATTACCTAACTTGATTACATCTTCAAAGTCCATATTTCTAAGGTCACACATCTACAGATATCACAAGTTCTAACTTCAACAATGTTTTGGGGGGACACAATTCAACCCATAACAATGGCCTTGCTCCAAGTCAGAAGAGGTGAGTTTGAGTGTGAGGGGCTATTATAAGATTATGTGGAAGTTGCAGAACATAGAACCTCCTGCCACAGCCATCATTTCACTTGTATGCATACAGCAGGTGCATCTTGTAATTCCCAAGTCAATAGCCATGCAAGTCCTTTATCTTTATCTTAATAATATATTTTATTCAACCCTATATGTGCAAAGAATCATCTCAAAATGTGCTCAATAGAAAAATTGTTATTAAGGTGTTACACATTTTTTTATACAAAATCTTGACACTGGTGTATTTTACACTTACAGTACATGTCAATTTGGATAGATTTAATATTAAATGCTCAATAGTGGCACACAGCTAGTAGTTACCAGATTGGAAATTGCAGTTTAAATAAAGACTTTAAATAAATAAAGACGTTATATTTTAGAACAATCTTAGGTTTATAGAAAAAAATGAATGAAAAGTATAGAGATTTCCACCATTGCCCCACAACACACACAGTTTCCCCTCTTAACACCACGTTATATATATACATATACACATAAATGTATAAGTATATATACATATAAATGTATTACACATTACTATAACATTGTTTACTGTAATCTGTAAATTTCAGTGTGGTACATTTATTATAATTTATAAATAAATATTTGTTAAGTTGCAAAAGTCCATAATTTACATTCAGGTTTGTTTTTGTGTTGTACATTGCATGGGGTTTGACAAATGTTTAATGACATGTATCCATCATTACAAAATCACATAGAATAATAATTTTACTTCCCTAGAAATCCTCTGTGCTCCAAGGTTATAGGAATCTATAAGCATGACCCTCATCATATATGCTTTGGATGTTGGGAATATTGAGATTCCTTCCAGCTGCTCTCCTCTGCTTTGGGGTGAGAAGAGAGAGGAATTTTTCCACATAGCCTCATGTTCTCACAACAGCATATATAATGGAGAAAACCGGTGTTGTAGGTATAGAAGTGGATCATCACAATATACTGGATCCATGGATTAGCATAGTTAACAGAACTGAAGAGTAGGCAATGAAGTCAATTTTCAAAGGTAAAAAATGCAACTTTATGCTGAAAGAAGTAATCTCCAACCAAGAATACCTTACCTAACAAAGTTATCATTCAGAATTGAAGGAGAAATCAAGAATTTTTCAGACTGACAAAAGCTAAAGGTATTTATCACCACTGAACTGGACTTATAAAAAATATTAAAGGGTCTTCTTTAAGGTGAAAATAAAGGTCACTAATCAATAACAAGAACACATATAAAACTAAAAATCTCACTGGAATATTAAACATATATAGTAAAGGTAGTAAATGAATCAATTATAAAGCTAGTATGATGGTTAAACAACAAACATAGTAAAAAATTATACAATTGTTAAAGGAAAGACAAGATAAAAAGATATGGCATCAAAAACATAAAGCTGGAGAAGAGTAAAAATGTAAAGTTTTAGAACACATTCAAACTTAAATTATAACTTAAAATAGTCAGTTATAAATATAACTTGTTATATGTAAGCCTCCTGGTAACCAAAATGCAAAACCTATGGAATATATACAGAAGATAATGAGGAAAGTATCTAAGTATATCACTAAAAAAACTTGTCAAACCATAAAGGAAGAGACAAGAAAGGAACAGAGGAATCACAAAACAGCCAGAAATCAGTCAACACAGGGGCAATAAGTACATGCCTATCAATAATTACTTTAAATGTAAATAGGCTAAATTATCCAATCAAAAGCCATTACATGGATAAATTACTAAAAACAAACAAACAAAAAACCTAAGACCCATTTATGTTGCCTAAAACAGACTCAATTCAGGTGTAAGAATGTACATAAAATGAAAGTGAGAGGATGAAAAAAGATATTCTATGCAGATAGACAGAAAGAAAG
The DNA here is from genome assembly GCF_021234435.1 of Artibeus jamaicensis. NCBI lineage: Eukaryota > Metazoa > Chordata > Mammalia > Chiroptera > Phyllostomidae > Artibeus > Artibeus jamaicensis. The sequence continues at coordinate 1,720,422 of NW_026521822.1, forward strand.
CTGGAACAACTATACCTATATCAGACAAAGTAGATTTTAAAACAAAAGGTGTAAGAAGAGACAAAGAAGGCCATGACAAAGGGGTCAATTCAACAAGAGGATGTAAAATTTGTATATATGTATGCATCCCTGTAGGAGCACCTAAATGTATAAAGCAAATATTAACTGACCAAAAGGGAGATATAGACAGTAATACAACAGTAGTAGGAGACATTAATACCCTACATACATCAATAGATAGACCATCCAGATGGAAAACCAATAAGAAAACATTGTTTTTTACCAAAAACATTGGTAAAGGTCACATGAGAAAAATTTAACTGATATATACAGAACATTTTATCCAAAGCAGCAGAATGCACATTTTTCTCAAGTGCACTTTGAGCATTCCCCAAGATAGAGCATTAATTAGACCACAAAACAATTCTTGTATATTTAAGAAGATTGGAATTATACCAAGAATTTTTCCACCCACAATGGTATGATACCAGAAATCAACTACAATAAGAAAACTTAAAACTTTACAAACTTGCAGAGATTTAAAAAGTTGCTACTGAACAACAAATGGGTCAAAGAAGAAATCAAAAGATAGATAAAATAATACTTAATACCTCAAAACAAATAAAAATGGGAAACAACATACCAAAACTGTGGACAGAGCAAGAGCAATTCTAAGAGGGAAGTTTATGGAAACAAATGCCTACATCAAGGAACAAGAAAATTGCAAATGAACAACCTAACTTTACAACTCAAGAAACTAGAAAGAGAAGAAGAAACAAAGCCAAAGTTAGTAGAAGGAATGAAATAAAAAAGTCAGAGTAGAAATAAAAAAAAATGAGACTGAAAAAAACAATGAAGCTAAGAGCTGGTACTTGAAAATATAAACAAAATTGACAAATCTTTATTTAGGCCCAACAAGAAATACAGAGTGAACTCAAATAAAATAAAAATAAAACAGGAGAAATTACAGCTGGTATCTCAACAGTGCAAAAAATCATAAGAAAACTATAAATAATCATAAATTCCTAGAATCATACATCCATTCAGGATGGAATCATGAAAACATAGAAAATCTGAAAACACCAATTACTAGTATGGAGACTGAATCAGTAATAAAAAACTTCCCATAAATAAAAGTCCAGGACTAGACAGCTTCACTGGTGAATTCTACCAAATTTTCAAAGAATAATAGCAATCTTTCTCAAACTATTGCAAAGAATAGAAGAGAAAGGAACACTTCTTAACTCATTTTAGAAGGCCAGAATTACCCTGATACTAAAACTTGACTAGAATACCAGAGAAAGAGAAATACCCAATACCAATATCCCTGATGAACATACCAATATTACATACCAATGTTATATAACAATATTATGTACCAAAGAAATATTACATACCAATATCCCTCATGAACATAGATGCAAAAATCCTCAAGAAAATATTAGCAAACCAAATTCAACAGTTCATTAAAAAGATCACATACTATGATCAACTGGGATTTATTCTGAAGATGTACAGATAGTTCAACATTCACAAATCAATCAAGGTAGTACACCATATTAACAAAATGAAAGATGAAAATCATATAATCATCTCATCTGCAGAAAAAGCATTTGACAAAATTTAACACCCATTTATGATAAAAAAAGACAACAAAACAGACATATAGGGAACATGCTTCAAAATAATAAAGGCCATATATGACAAGTTCCTAGATAACATCATTTGCAATGGTGAGAAGATGAGCACTTTCGCTCTGTAATCAGAAACAAGACAACAATGCCCACTCTTAACACTTTTATTTGACATAATATTGGAAGTCCTAGACAGAGCAATGAGGCAAGAAAAAATAAAATGCATCTAAATTTGAAAGAAAGAAGTAAAACTCTCCTTGTTTAAGGTTACATGATATTATATATAAAAACTCTAAAGACTTCACCAAAAAAAGAACTAATAAATATCAGTATAGTTGCAAGATACAAGATCAATATGCAAATATATCTGTTGCATTTCTATACACTAATAACAAATTATAAGACAGATATTAAGAAAATAATCTCATTTACAGTTTCACAAAATACCTATGAATAATTTTAACCATGGAGGTGAAAGGCACGTATATGGAAAACCATAAGACATGCATAAAAGAAATGGAAGAAGATCCAAGTAAATAGGAAGATAGCCCATGTTCATGGATTGGAAGAATTAGTATTGTTAAAATGTCCATACTACTGAAAGTCATGTACAGATTTAAAGCAATTACTATCAAAATTCCAATAGCATTTGTCACAGGAATTTAAAAAAACATTCTATAATGTATATGGGACCACAAAAGATGCCAGATAGCCAAAGCAATGTTGAGAAAGAAGAACAAAGCTGAGTTCACACTCCCTGATTTCAAACAGTATTACAAAGGTATAGTAACCAAAACAGTATAGTCTGGGCATGAAAACAGACACATCAATCAATGGAATAAAATAGAAAACATTTCTGAATATTAGTCATCAATTCAAGGTTGTGATCTAGGCTATGTATAACCTATATCCAGTACAGATGTATAGGTTAAATATATATTGGCACGAGAAACTGTAAATCCATGAAATTTAGGACAGAGAAATGGCTCTTAGACTTATCACCAGGGCACTTATATTACATGTTTGAGCATTAAAGAAGTAATAGAAAGGTGACTGAAAAATAAGAGACGTGAAAGGAAACCTGAGAGCATGTGGTGTCCTGGAAGTTAAGTGAAGATAAGCTTTTTCAATAAGAAGAGCAATCCCCAATATTAAATATTGTCCATAGATAAGTGAAAAGAAGCCTGAGAATGGACCTCCAGATTTATCAACAAGAAAGTTATTGGTGAAATGGAGTGGTATGGATTGATTTCTAATTGGTGTGGGTTAAAGAAAAACTGGAGGTGCTGTAACTGGAGGCAGTGAGAAGAAAACATTCTTTACAACAATTTTCATTTAAAGTGAAAGTAATAAACTGGTTGTTGTTGTTGATGATGATGATAACACACCTTTATTTCTCTATTAATCTTGAGCTACTTATTTGAAATTTTCTGAATTCAGCATGATTATTGCTTCCTTACACAGAGACACATGGTCTCCTGGGTGTTTTTGCACATGTGGTTGCATACAAACTTGTATGGGCCACATATACAACATTCTGTGGCTACCCTATACCCCGGATAGGTGAGGTTGCTCCTCTCTATCATGGACCTTGGAAGGTGTGATGCTGGAATGTGTATGGCTGGGCTCTGACTGGCATAGGCAACTTCTGATGTTTTCACTTTACACTGCATTTTCCAAAGCAATTCATCTGCATCAATTGCAAATGACATTCATGCAGATGGCTTGTTGACAGGCTTAGCCAAGGGAAGGTGGTCCCTCAGGATTTGCTATTCATGGATGTGGATGAAATCATAGCATCTAGGGCTGGAGAGAATGATCCTCAAATATATTTTCCAACTCGTGTTTTTCACCTGGACACAGGATCTCAAATGCAGACTCCCAGGGCAAAATGGGTTCCAGATCTCTCTAGAAGAAAGATGCTGGGATTAAAGGAGTCAGGGGTGGGGGCATTACAGTTGCTTCTCCATTTCAGAACAGTAACACATGAGTGAGTGCACATGCACATGTACACACACACCCCTTATAGATAGATGATGATGATGATGATGAAGATAAATGATAGATAGATAGATGATAGATGATAGATAGATAGATGATAGATAGATAGATGATAGATAGATAGATAGATAGATGATAGATAGATAGATAGATAGATAGATAGATAGATAGATAGATAGATGATAGGTAAGTTGCTTAGGCTTCAGTTTCTACCTCTCTTCTGCCTGTCCCACACTTCACAGACTTAGGGATTTACAGATACTTCTAAGATATTTCCTCTGATTTTAAGTTTGGCTGTCCCAACTGCTTTTAGAAAATAAAACCCTGTGTATACAAGGAAGGAGATGAAGTTATTGGTGGGCTTTTCTCCCTTTACATATTTCTTATACAGTGGGATCAATAAGCCTACCAAGTATGTCATTTGCCTGCAGTGTTTTCTCCCCATTTGTTCTTCTGCCTGAATATTATAATGAATGTTGACTAGGGGATCTTTGGCTGGCTTGACCAAGGCTCTCTGCATCACCTGTCTTGTTCTTCCCATCTGCAATGTCATATCTCCAGAACTGTCTATAACTCATTTTGCCTCTTTTCATGGACTCATTTCATTTCAAAACAGCAACAAAGTTTTTCTGTTTCTCTTTTAGTTCCTACTTTTCAGGGCTGGGAGCCTAGTGAGACAGCAGTCTCCACCAATGTACTCCCCTACCCTACCCACCCTCCTGCCTCAACTGCCATAGTTTCAGGGCCAGTAACAGCCCTTAGAAACACAAACCACCGAACAAAATGTAGGCATAGGTGGAAACACTGCACCTCCTCGCACAATCAAGTTTATGAACAACAAAGATTTAGAAACCAGAACGCAACCAAAAGAGAGAGAAAACCGAACTGTACCAAAGTCCAACAACAACAAACCATTCATCCAGGTGGTAAGAGAGGTGGAGCCAGCGGCTGGCAGAGTGGGATTGTGGCAAGAAAAAGTGGGCAGACAGACGTGCAGGCAGCAGTTGGCAGATCCCAGGCATGGAGTGGCAATGGGCAGACTCAGTGAGAGCACAAGGTGGCTGGCTGACCACAGTCACACACTTACACACAGATAAACCACGTGAAAAAATGGACAGTGAGACAGACCACACAACATAGGGCCCCAGCACCAGAAATAAAGCCTAAAAGCACCAACTGGAAAAACTTTCAGGGGGTTGAGGTGCTGGGAGAGGCTCCCAGGCTCACAGAGAGTTCGTTAGAGAGACCCACAGGGTCCTGGAGGGTGCACAGGCCCACACATCTGGGAACCAGTGCCAGAAGGGCCCAATTTGCTTGCAGGAAGTGGCAGAGGGGACCAAAATCCGAGAGAGAGCAGAAAAAACACCATTGCTCCTCTCTGACCCTGTCTCCACACACAGCATCACAACCCAGCGACCTGGGTTGCTCCGCCCTGGTGAACACCTAAGGCTCTTCACCTCATACATAACAGGCACAAATAGACCAAAACATTATGGCCCAAGAAGAACAGCTCAAAGCCCCAGAGCCAACACTTCTAAGTGACCAAGAGATAGCCAACCTGTCAGATGTACAGTTCAAAACACTGGTGGTCAGGATGCTCACAGAACTGCTTGATTTTAGTCACAAATTAGATGAAAAAATGAAGGCTACACTAAGTGAAATGAAGGGACATGCACAGGAAAGTAATAGTGATGGGAAAGAAACTGGGACTCAAATCAAGGGAGCGGACTAGAAGGAAGGAAAAAAATGACCAAACAGAAAAGAATGAAGAAACGAGAATTAAAAAAAATGAGGAGAGGCTTATGAACCTCCAGGACATCTTTAAACGTTCTAACATCCAAATTATAGGCATACCAGAAGAGGAAGAGGAGCAGCAACAAGTGGAAAACTTATTTGAACCAATAACAAAGGAGAATTTCCCCAATTTGGCAAAGGAAATAGACTTCCAGGAAGTCCAGGAAGCTCAGAGAGTCCCAAAGAAATTGGACTCAAGGAGGAACACACCAAGGCACATCATAATTACATTAGCCAAAATTAAAATGAAGGAGAGAATCCTAGAAGCAGCAAGAGATAAGGGGACAGTCACCTACAAAGGAGTCCCCATCAGACTGTCAGCGGATTTCTCAAAAGAGACCTTACAGGCAAGAAGGGGCTGGAAAGAGGTATTCCAAGTCATGAAACCCAAAGACCTACAACCAAGATTGCTCTATCCAGCAAAGCTTTCATTTAGAATGGAAGGGCAGATAAAGTGCTTCTCAGATAAGGTCAAGTTCAAGGAGTTCATCATCACCAAGCCCTTCTTATATGAAATGTTAAAGGGACTTATCTAAGAAAAAGAAGATAAAAAAGATGAACAATGAAAGGATAGCAAACTCACAATTATTAACAAACACACCTAAAACAAAAGCAAACTAAGCAGATAGCTAGATCAGGAGCAGAACCATAGAAATGAAGAGCATACGGAGGGTTAGCAACAGGGAAGTGGGAGAAGGAGAAGGGGGGAGGAGGTACAGAAAATAAGTAGCAGAGATGGTAGGTAGAAAATAGATAAAGGGGAGGGCAAGAATAGTATGGGAAATATAGAATCTAAACAACTTGTGACACATGGACAGAAACTAAAGGGGGAGAATGGTGGGGGAGGGGGTGTGGAGGGTGGAGGGGAATGAAGGGAGGAATAGGACAACTGTAATGGCATAATCAATAAAACATATTAAAAAAACCCACAATCCATTGGCATGAATTCAGTGCTGAGAGGCTGCAACAAACTGTCTCTAACTCATATTCCTTTTTATTTCTAGATGTTTGCTTATCTTTTTATATTTAATGATTCCCACATGTCTTTTTTATTTTCATAATTCCTCAAAATGTATTTGCCATATTATTATATATGTGTTTAACATACACGCTCAAATTCTGTTGAATGCTGCTGATTGTTGTTTCTTAGCCAGCATCAGGATTGCAGAATTTGGGGACCATTCAGCCAGGAAAAGTCTGGCCTGAGTCTCTTGGGGACAAAAGGCAGGTTTAACTCATATCTCTCAGCAACATCAAGTATTCTGGATGATGGAGAGTTTGTTTCTCATCACAGGATGAGAAACTAAATGTTTTTCTTGTCCTCTGCTCTGCAATAACAGACATGTGCACTGGAAACCTGTTAGAAGAACAGAATTGCAATTACAGGAGGTTTTCATGTTGGGGCTGACTTTTCCACTAAGCACAGGGGGCACAGTGCCCACAAGACTTTAGAGGTTCAAATATTTTAATTACAGTAAATAATACTTTGTGTGTTAACAGAAGGTAACTAGTCTTTTTTTCACATCTATTTATTTTTTTTCTTTTTTAAATTTTTATTTAATTATTTTTCAAGTACATTTTTTGTCTATTTCTCCCATCCCAGCCCCCCCCCCGCCCCGTCTCCCTACCTCCCTCCCATTCCCCCCAGTCCTCATCCCTGTGTCTTTCATACTTGTTCCTCAAAATCCCTCCCCATTTTTCCCCTTAAATTCCCTTCCCTCTCCCCTCTGGTCACTGCCCACTTGTTCTCTATTTCAGTGTCTTTGTTTTTATTTTGTTTGCTTGTTTGTTTTATTGTTAGCTTCCTGTCAAAGGTGAGATCATATGGTATTCATCAGAAGGTAACTAGTCTTATTGTGGTGATCACTGTTATATATGTAAACATCAAATCACTATATTGTATAACGGAAACTAATATGATATTGTAAGTCAATTATACTTCAATAAAAATAAATAATAAATAAAATCAGAAGGAAAGAAAAAATGGGGCAAAAATGTTTTAATTAATATATTTGTCTTTGTACCAGCATAGATGTAACATATAAGTATTAAGATCTTCTAGGGCAAAAGAAGCCTATGAAGGCAAAAAGACCCTGATCTGACTTTTTACTTTTCTGCTTACAAATCTGAATACATAATGAAAGTGGGATTATCTGTCTGCATGTCTATTTAGCCTTTTCTTAAACATAAGAATATATAATTTACATGTTTCTATATAAGGGAATATCTATTTATCCTTAACTAATGTCTGTTCTTAACTAATGCTATGGCTGTACTTAATTAATGATATTTTGAGGGGCCTATAGAATACTTACTATACCCGTAAGGCTAGCATAAATTTAGCATAACCCTGATATTTGGGTTTTTAATTGGCTTCTATTTTTGATACTATAATTAGGAAAATAATAGGTATTCTCATACACAAATTGGGGCATAAGCAATTTTGAGGTTTTAACAGCAGAGGACTTTCTACAATTGATGAAACATCAAGATGCAGATTGATAAATCTCTATAATCCTACACAGACAAGTAAAAAGAATGCACACAGATACACATCATAGTAAAAGTTCTGAAAATCAAACAAAATCTTTAAAATACAGTGTAATGGGAGGAACTCTCTCCTGGAAATGGAGATGGGCAGAGGGGCGCCAAAGATGGTGCCCGCATGTGTCACCCTAGCAACTGGGATGACACACACATAAAACACACAAAAAAGGTGCTTGACGCAGGCACCAAAAACCAGGAAGGTGATTGGGTAGGAGGGACATACCCTCTCATCCACTTTCACTGTGCCAGGGATTGTGGGGGGTCTTTAAAAGTGGGAGAGTATGCAAATGGCACTTTTTCACCCCTGTCCCCTGACTGGTGGGTCCCTCACTGGGGACTGAGTTTCTTGAGCCAGGACCTAGCAGGAGGGATTCCAAGTGCCCCCTGCCACAGTGCTCAGGACCTGCCTGTCCATCAGTGCAGCAGGTTTTGGGTAGAAGGGCAGTGGGGAGGCACAGCTGACAAGCACCATGTCCTTTCCTTAAGTGGGAAGAGGTGGCAACTGCCACCTGCCCATGACCCATCCTTTTGCACACGCCCAGAAAGCTCCTCACCCCTTCTAAGTTGGGAAACCATAGTGACTGCCACCCTCCCGTGGCCCACACCAGTGCCAGAAAGCCAGCCGTGGCCCCAGTGCTGCTGGGGAAGGTCAGGCCCTTTGTTCCTCTCTGAGCACTGCAGGCCTCAGCAGGAGCACTGCCAGTGCTGAGAGCAAGGAACAAGACTGGTAAGAAGGGTGTGGAAGCGTGAGGAGAGGCAATTAGGGCTAGCAGGTCTCAAGTGACAGGTCCCTGGATGCTGCCTCCATGCCTCTCTCTGCACCCAAAGCTGCAGGAAACTGCTGCAGTGGCTACTGGCCAGCAGCAGCTTGCTTGCTTCTCCAGTGGCAAGGGTGGTAAGGCAGACACCAAGAAATCCACTTTGTGTATATCTGTGTGTATATATACATATGCACACACACACATAGAGGGTACATATATATGTAAATAAAGATTCCATTTTCTTTCCGCTGGACTCTCTCCAGTGTTGTTGCCTATGGGTAGCAGGCAGTGGGATTCCACTGGCTGTTCAACAACAGTAGTGGCACCCAATGTGGAGTACTAGCTGCTTGTGGCAGGTTGATCCCCGGAATCCCAGCCTAGGGAGTGGGACTGTGGGGCTTCCCAGTTTCTGGGAGTTCCTCTGCGCACCTACTGGGGGCATCAGCTGCTTAAACACACTTGGCAGGTGGAAGGAAAATGGGTCTAGGAAGGGAAAACACTCTGAAAAGAAAGAAAGATGACCTGAGGTTTAGGGCTGTGAACCGGGGTCTAGGTGAGAAGTGACCATGGATTGAGTTTACTGATTATGAGATTGGTTGGCAGAAAAACTTGCTTATGGGCATTTGTTATAATAATGTACTCTGTATGTGCCCAGGTAGCCCAGTTTCTTTTGGTCATAGTGTTGGGCCTGTTGTGTATCTGGGCCAGCAGGGGCCATTCTGGGTTGGTTCCTGGAGGGAGCCCACTGGATAGAATTTTAGCAGACTAGGGTATATAGCCATTAGCCAATGCCCAAGAAAGTATTAGTTTATTATTGTAATGTTGTGTAACCCATGTATGTTTTGGGTGGTGAGGAAAGGTGGCCCATGAGTGGTTCCCTAGATTACTGTGCTATGCAACTGGACCAGTATTCCCAACAGTTGCTTAAATGGGATGAAATCTATTCTGTCAAGGCATTTACCATATTTTGCCACTTATAATGCACAGTTTTTTGCCCAAATTTTTGAGTGAAAAATAATGAGGTGCACTATACATGTGTATAATGGCTATGTACCATGGATATAATAATGCCATGCATAATTACACAAAACCATGGGTGTACATTATACATGACAAAATATGATATATCGTTGCATAATAGGATTTCACCAGAGACAGAGGTCCACTTAATGGTGCTGAGAAGGCCAAAGGACCTTGAAACCTCTTCTTGACAATACACGGGAAGAAAAGGAGAGTAAGGAAATGGGCCTCATTAATGCCTTGAATTCAAGGGACTCAAGGTTCATAGCAGGAGGACTCCCTCTGTCATCATCCCCACCCCAAACTACCCCTGGAATAGAGCCTAAAAAGGCAATGGCCCCACCCCTGTATGACAAAGGATGGATCTCCCCCTCAAAACTCCATCAGGGCACCCTTGCCTTTCTATCCAGGGCAAGGCAGTTTCCTTTGATGCAGTACCCCATAGGCAGAGTAAATCAGGAAGCCCAGCCTAAGCAAAAAAATTCTAAATATGATACAGGCCCTTCAGTAAACCTGCATGAAGACACTTCTGAATTTTTGGAGAGGATCTATCAGGCCTATAGAAAGCACCCTGGTGCTGATCCTCAGGCACCAGAGAATGTATGAATGGTGAACATGACTTGCATTGGGCAAAGTGCCCCAGATATCAGAAAGAAACTCCAGAGCTTAGATGGGACATTGGGAATCCCCCAGCCTATATACATTGCCTCTAAAGTCTAAAATACCCAGGACCCAAGGAAGATAACACAGGCCATGGTGCTGTTAGAAACAGGGTGGCAAACCAGAGGAAGAGGCAGGACACTAAAGAGAAAAAGAGAGGCCCACTAGGTGCCAGACAATGTGCCTATTTCAAGGAAGAAGGCCATTTGGGAAAAGGAGTGTCCAAAATTCAAAAAGCAAAGGATGGAAAAACTCACTGGGAAGAGCTAAAAAGGTGAGAGGAGTCTGATCATGAATGAGGAGGCCCAGGGGCCCAGGAGGCCCAGGGGCTCACATTTCTTGAGCTATCATTCTTTCCCTACAGGAGTCCTGGATATAGTACAGTTGATAGTAGGGAACAAGTCAATTGATTTTCTTGTAGATAAGGGAGCTAGCTACATAGTAGTGCTAAATACAAGAGTAACCAAGGAAAGTTCAGATATAGTAATGGTTACTGGCGTGACTAATCAATTACAAAAACAGGCATTCCTTCAGCCCTTAGAATGCCATCTGGGGATCAAAAGATTGCACATAGTTTTCTCTAACTGCCAGACTGCCCAATTTCATTACTGGACCGAGATTTACTTTGCAAACTGCATGCACAAATAACTTTTTCTCCTTAAAGGCAGCAGGTATGTATAGAGGTCCCACTGGCAAATGCTCTTCAGCTCCAGGCACTCCTGACTTGCTCAGAAGGTCCAAAGATGAACTCTTCCCACCTGAGCTCTATGAACAGATCAACCAAACCATTTGGGCTGATGGAACCCCAGGTAAAGCAGTTAACATCCAATTCATAAAAGTTAACCTAAAAGACAGGGTGTGGGTTCCACAAAAGAAAGAGTATCCCCTCAAAAAGGAGGTTTTCAAGGATATTCAGTGAGTGTTGCAGAAATTGTTAAAGTCGGGACTAACTTGGGTATGCCAGTCTTCCTGTAACACTCCCATGTTGCCAGTCAAAAAAGCCTCCCTCAGATAAGTATCAATTTGTATAGGATCTTAGAGCCATAAATGACATTATTCAGGACATTCATCCTATGGTGCCCAGCCCCTATATTCTGTAGACTATGGTACCTGGAGATAGCAAATGGTTTTCAGTCCTAGACTTGAAGGATGCCTTTTTTTTGCATCCCAATAGACAAATAGGCTCAACAACTGTTCACTTTTGAATATCAGTACCCAGAAACAAAAGCCCTGCTCTAATACTGCTGGACTGTAGGATTTAAGAACTCCCCAATTATATTTGGTTAAGTATTAGCCAAGAATTTAATGCATAGTCAATTGAAATCAGGAGTTCTTCTGCAACATGTAGCTGACATATTGATAACTAGCAGCACCTATGAGGACTGTTTTCTCAACACCAGCACAGTCCTAAATCATTTGGCAAAGAGGGCATATAAGATATTGCCTCACAAGGCCCAGATTTGCAACAGGAGGTGGTGTACCTGGGATTTCAACTGAAAGAGGGCACTAGGAGCTTGATGGTGTGTTGGATGCCCCATCCCTTGGAGCTCTCCTGGACACTGCAGATGAGAATGAGTCATCCCATACACAATTTGTTATTCTGGCAGGAAATTCGGTGGCAATTCTGTGTAGTGTAGAATGCCCCAAACCCTTCTCCAAAACAGCTTTCATTGGGATTGGTATTTGCAGGGGTATACACATATGCATGCAAACCTTATCAACCAATGTCTAAAGGCCATAGTTACAGAAAACAGATATTATCGATAGATGACAATTGAGGAAACACAGAGATCTGCCTCAGGTCAGGATCTGTTAGATATGCTGATGCCAGAAGGTTATTAAGAAGTAGTTCATGAGATTAGAAGTTCACTCCCTTATGCTTTGAACTTAAACATCTGGTTTATATCAACAGGGCTATACAAAGCAAAGCAAGTTTCAAAGGATACAATGTATTCTTCAGGCCTGATTTCCCATGGGAACCCTCAGTGTTAGTATCAGGTCTTCCCTGCCACTTGCATTCCCAGTGTTCTAGTTGAGACTCACAGGCATCACCTTGGTCATGTGGGGCTACAGTTTCCAATATCAGACAAAGTGGTCCCCAACAATGGTGGATAGAACAAAAGCCATTACTACATTGAAAATTCCAGAAAACTGAAAGCAGCTTCATGGGTTCCTAGGGATTGTAGGGTTCTAATGAATTTGGATTCCAAACTTTGGACTCATAGCAAAACTACTATACAATTCCTTGAAAGGACTGGACTCTAAACCTTTCCAATGGACAAGGGATTGTCAGGTGGCATTTGATACCTTGAAGGAAAAGCTGGTTTCAGCTCCTGTGCTAGGATTGCCCAATTTACAGAAGCCTTTCAAATTGTACATTCATGGAAATCAGGGGATTGGACTGGGTTTATTAACCCAGGCTCTGGAAAACATCTCCAGACCCATAGCCTATTCTCAAAGAAGTTGGGTCACACAAAAAAGGGATGTCCACCATGACCTGAATGTCCATCGAGTTTATTCTAGCAGGACAGATCTACTGGACCCACTGGTGGTAGCACCAGACTGGGAATTGTACACAGACAGGAGCATTCTAATGGACAACAGCCAACAATGAATTAGGTATGCAGTAGTTACTGCAGGCAAGGTAATAAAAGCCCTTGTGCCAGGAACCTCAGCACAGAAGGCTAAACTGATAGTCTTCAGGAGAGTCTTAGTGCTGTCCCAGGGAAAGAAAGTTAACAGCTACATGGATTCCAGATATGCCTTCATGGTAGTCCATGCCAATGGAGTAACATGGAAGGAGAGAGGACAGTGAATCTGCTTGTCCAGGTTGCCATAATACACTGCCCAGGACACTAAAGAGACAGTTTCCAAGCAAAGCAGAGGAACCAAACCCCTGATAAAGCAGGAAGACAAGCAGCCAGAGGGCCACTATGCTTAGGGGTTTTGATCCCGTGCTTGGACATGTCAAAATTTAAACCTCATTACATGGAACAAAATGAGGACTAGACCTGTGAGTGGGGATTCACTAACACCAATCCCACTTCTATGTGGAAGATCAACACCCATGATATGATCTTACTCCCCAAGGCTCTATCTAGTGTATCCCATCTTCAAACACCTAAGTGAAGGGACTCATTGTGGAAGGGATGCTTTGATGGACCTCATTAGGCCATATTTGAAGGGCCCACATTGGCAAAGGACTGCTCAGAGGATTACCCAAGTCTATCAGATATGTGCCAAAAACAATCCTAAAACAGAACGCATTCTACTTAAAAAAGGGATTACAATATAAAGTGAGCTATGCCCACTTGAGGACTGGCAAGTAGACTTTGTGCAAATGCCTAAAACCAGAGGGAATTTCAATTTTTTATTAGTTTTTGTGTACAATTTCCTGAGATGTTTAGAGTACTCCACTACAACTGAGAAGGCAACTGAGATAGTGAAATTCCTACTTAAAGAAATAATTACTAGGTTTTGACTTCCTCACAGTATTCAAAGTAATAAAGGACCATCATTCACTTCAGAGATCTCCCAGAAGGTTGGGCAGGCACTACAAATAACATGGAAACACATGCATCATGAAGACCTCAATCTATGGGAAAGGCCAAGAAAATGAATCACACAATAAAGAAGACCCTGGCAAAAATATACTGGAAAATATATTTGAAATAGAACTAGTCTACGGCCATACCACCCTGAACACACCCGATCTCATCTGAAATAGAACCAGGTACTTCCCATCACTTTGCTCCAGATTAGGGTAGTACCCAGAACTGGGCTTAAGTTAAGCCCTTTTGAAGTAATTTATGGGAGACCCTTGCAAATCTCTGTTCTTGGAATGCCCCACCCTGTAGATTTTAAGCATGAGTGGAAAATAAGCAATATGTACAACATTTAGGGCAAACACTAACTATTCTCCACAAGTTTACTCATTGCAGGACCACCTACCCACATGATGAGCCCTTACCCTCATTTCAACTGGGTACCAAGTCTTACTAAAGGCTTGGAAGACTCAAGGACCTGAAGAGTACTTAGCCACACAATGCACTGGTCCTTATGATGTCCTACTAACAACACATTCTTCTCTGAAACTTTCAGGAATTAAGCCTCAGATCCACCACACAGGAATAAAACAGGCACCACCTGAGGAGAATTTGAACCATGCTGCTGTGGTTGATGCTGAGAAGGAAAGCTGGACCTGCACTCAGAAAGGACATTTGAAGAGAGTAGGTTCTGATGCAAAGTAACAATGTTTCTTTACTTTATTTATGTGTTTGCAGTTTTAGGGATTTTTAGCTGCCAGGTACTGAGTTTGAGTGTGGTCCATTCCATTGTTAAAAGGGACAAGGACTGAAACTGAGTTAGGTTATTCCTAAGGACTAAGTAAGTCTATGAAAGTTGCAGAAGATGTATAGAAAGTTGTGAGGTGTACAGAAAGCTAAAAAAAAAAAAGTTTTGCGAATGTTGTACAGGCCATAGAAGGGTGTGATTTTTTTTGAAAGGAAAGAAACTTCAGTGCTTAGGTTGAATTATTCTTTGCTTTTTGTTTTGTTGCTCCCTTTCTGATCTTTTGGGAACTTGTGGGACTTAACTGTTTTGTTTACACTGGGGATCCTCTGTCTCTGCTGTTAGGTACTCTGCACCATTTGGACCTTGTAAAGGTCATTTGCAGTACCAGTTGACATGAGAACATGTTTCTGTTGTTTGGGGCTTTGTGCCATTTGGACCTAAGAAAAGTTGTCTGGTCCCAGTTAGAGCTGGCTGAGATGAGACTAGTTAGCAAGAGGTCATGTCTCTGCCAGGAGACCAGTGGACATACTGGTAGGCAAGAAAGTGCCTCTGCCATTGGTTCTTTGTGTCATTGGTGCCAGGTGGAATCTGGCTGGGATGAGAACATATCTCTGCCCATTTGGGGCTTTGTGCCTAGAAAAGGTCATCTGGTGCGAGTTAGAGCCAGTTGGGATGAGAGAATATCTCTACCATTTCAGCCTCATATCATTTGGGACCTGAGAAAGGCCATCTGTGTGACTAGTTAGTGGGACCAAGTGGTGGGAGACAAGATTCTAAGGCTAATTTTAGTCTCCTCTTATTTTTTAATTTTTTTGTAATTCTGTTGTTTGTTTGGTTTTTTTGCTTTGGATATTTATGTTTGTTTCTGTTTTGAAGAAAAGTGAGATTTCCCTGGGAGAGTTAACACTTCACACCAGAAAAAAATATAGCTAGTGCCAAACCAGACTACATGGCCCTATGGCGGCCAGTTTGCAACTTTGGTGTTACTTTACACCTTAAGTGGCACAAATGTATTTCATGTCTAAATACCCCAACCAAAGCCCTGGCTGGTGTGGCTCAGCAGACTGAGCACCAGCCTGCAAACTAAAGGGCTGCCAGTTCAATTCCCAGTTTAGGACACATGCCTAGGTTGTGGACTAGGTCCGCAGTAGGAGGTGCCCAAGGGACAACCACACATTGATGTTTCTCTTCCTCCCACCCTACCACCCTCTAAAAATACATAAATAAAATCTTTTTTTTAAAGAAGAAAAATGTTTAATAAGAAATTGAGATAATTAAGAATAGATGCTAACCACTTATCTTAAAATATTAAAATTAAAAACATGTATTTTCAGGATTTTATAAGTTAAAAGTATATATTATATATTGCATTAATAATAGTTATATATGATATATTACTAATGTATCTATATGTTTACATACATATAAAATAAACAAAGTTCTTTTTTAAATTTTATTTAGTTATTTTTCAAGTACAGTTTTTTGTCTATTTCTCCCATCCCAGCCTCTCCCACCCCTTGCTCCCCACCTCCCTCCCATTTCCACCCCCCTTAGTTCTTGTCTCTGTGTCCTTCCTATTTGTTTCTCCAAATCCCTCCCCCTTTCTCCCCTTAAATTCCCTTCCCTCTCCCCTCTGGTCACTGTCCCCTTGTTCTCTATTTCAGTGTCTTTGTTTTTTTTTCTGCTTGCTTGTTTGTTTTGTTGTTTAGCTCTCTGTTATCGGTGAGATCATATGGTAATTGTCTTTCAACACCTGGCCTATTTCACTCAGCACAGTGCTTTCAAGTTCCATCCATGTGGTTGCAAAGGGTAGTAGCTCCTTCTTTCTCTCTGCTGCATAGAATTCCATTGTGTATATGTACTACAATTTTTTCATCCATTCATTTACTGATGGGCACCTAGGTTGCTTCCAACTCTTGGCTATTGTAAATTGTGCAGCTATAAACATTGTGGTGCATAGGTTCTTTGAAATTGATGTTGTAGGATTCTTAGGATATAATCCTAGCAGTGGAATTGTTGGGTCAAAAGTCAGGTCGATTTTTATTTTCTGAGAAATAAAAATATTTTATTTCTATTTTCCATAATGGTTGTAGCAATCTCCAGTCCCACCAACAGTGAACTAAGGACCCCTTTTCACCACAACCTCTCCAACATTTGTTGTTTGTTGCTTTGTTTATGACAGCCATCCTGACCGGTGCAAAGTGGTATCTCGTTGTTTTAATTTGCATCTCTCTGATAGCTAATGATATTGAGCATGTCTTCATATGTTTCTGGATCTTCTGTATGTCCTCCTTGGAGAAATGTCTGTTCAAGTCCTTTTTCCATTTTTTAATTGGGTTGGTTGTTGTCTTAGAGTGGAGTCATGTAAGTTCTTTGTATATTTTGGAGATTAAACCTTTGTCTGAGGTATCATTGGCAAATATGTTTTCCCATACAGTTGGTTGTCTTTTTAATTTAATACTGTTTTCTTTAGCTACGCAGCTTTTTATTTTGATGAGATCCCATTTGTTTATTCTTTCCTTTATATTCCTTGCTCTAGGGGACATATCAGTAAAGAAGTTGCTGCGTGAAATATCTGAGATTTTCTTGCCAATGTTCTCCTCTAGGACTTTAATGGTGTCATGGCTTCTATTTAAGTCTTTTATCCACCTTGAATTTATTTTGGTGTATGGTGTAAGTTGGTGCTCAAGTTTCATTTTTTTGCACGTAGCTGTCCAGTTCTCCCAACACCATTTGCTGAAGAGGCTATCTTTACTCCATTTTATGTTACTGCCCCCTTTGTCGAATATTAATTGACTGTAGAGGGTTGGGTTAATTTCTGGGCTCTCTGTTCTGTTCCATTGGTCTATGTGCCTGTTTTTATGCCAGTACCAGGCTGTTTCGATTACAGTGGCCTTGTAATACAGTTTGATATCAGGTATTGTGATCCCTCCTACTTTGTTCTTCTTTCTCAAAAGAGCAGCTGCTATTCGGGCTCGTTTATGATTCCATATAAATTTTTGAAGTGTTTGTTCTATGTCTCTGAAATACGCCATTGGTACTTTAATAGGTATTGCATTGAATCTGTATATTGTTTTGGGTACTATGGACATTTTGATGATGTTAATTCTTCCAATCCATGAACACGGTATATGTTTCCATTTGTTTGTGTCTTCCTTGATTTCTTTCTTCAGTGCTGTGTAGTTTTCTGCATACAGGTCTTTTTCCTCTTTGGTTAGGTTTATTCCCAGATATTTTATTTTTCTTTTTGCTATATCAAATGGGATTTTTTCCTTGATTTCTGCTTCTGCTGATTCATTGTTTGTATACAAAAATGCCTTTGATTTCTGGATATTGACTTTGTATCCTGTTGTTTTGCCAAATTCATTAATTAGTTTGAGCAGTTTTTGGGAAGAGTCTATAGGATTTTCCATGTACACTATCATGTCATCTACAAACAGTGACAGTTTTGTTTCCTCCTTTCCTATTTGGATGCCTTTTATTTCCTTTTCCTGCCTGATTGCTGTGGCCAAAACTTCTAATACTATATTGAATAGAAGTTGTGAAAGTGGACATCCTTGTCTTGTTCCTGATCTTAGTGGAAAAGCTTTTAGTTTTTTCCCATTGAGTATGATATTGGCTGTAGGTTTCTCATAAATGGCCTTTATTATATTGAGGAATGTTCCCTCTATTCCCATTTTGCTGAGTGTTTTTATCATAAATGGGTGTTGTACCTTATCGAAAGCTTTTTCTGCGTCTACTGATATGATCATGTGGTTTTTGTCTTTGCTTTTGTTTATGTGATGAATTACATTTACTGTTTTGCGAATGTTGAACCATCCTTGCATCCCTGGGATGAATCCCACTTGGTCATGGTGTATAATCTTTTGGATATATTGTTGGATGCGATTTGCCAATATATTGTTGAGGATTTTAGCGTCTATGTTCATCAGCGATATTGGCCTGAAGTTTTCTTTCTTTGTTGTATCTCTATCTGGTTTTGGAATTAGGATGATGCTGGCTTCATAAAAGGAGTTTGGGAGTTTTCCATCCTTCTGGATTTTTTGAAATAGTCTGTGAAGAATGGGGGTTAGCTCTTCCTTAAATGCTTTGTAGAATTCTCCTGTGAATCCATCTGGTCCGGGGCTTTTGTGTGATGGGAGTTTTTTGATTACTGCTTCATTTCTTTTGCTGTTATTGGCCTATTCAGGTGTTCTACTTCTTTTTCATTGAGTTTTGGGAGATTATATTTTTCTAGAAATGTGTCCATTTCCCCTAGGTTCTCAAATTTCTTGGCATACAGTTCTTCATAGTAATTTCTTACAATCCTTTCTATTTCTGTGGTATCAGTTGTAATTTCTCCTCTTTCATTTCTGATTGTGTTTATTTGTGTCCGTTCCCTTCTTTTCTTGATGAGCCTACTTAAAGGCTTGTCTATTTTATTCATTTTTTCAAAGAACCAACTCCTGGATTCATTGATCCTTAGAATTGTACTTTTAGTCTCTATGTCATTTAGTTCTGCTCTGATCTTAGTTATTTCCTTCCTTCTACTTGCTTTGGGCTGTTTTTGTTGTTGTTCCTCGAGTTCTTGCAGGCGTAGAGTAAGGTCATTTGTTTGAAATGTTTCTGTTTTCTTTAGGTAGGCCTGTATTGCTATAAACTTCCCTCTCAGGACTGCCTTGGCTGTATCCCATAAGTTTTGGGTTGTTGTGAGATGATTTTCATTTGTTTCCAGAAACTTTTTGATTTCTTCCCTAATTTCATTCTTGACCCATTCATTGTTTAATAGCATACCGTTCAGTCTCCATGATTTTGGGTGTTTTGGGTTTTTTCCTTTGGGGTTGGTTTCCAGTTTCAGTCCCTTATGGTCAGAGAAAATGCTTGGTATGATTTCAATATTCTTGAATTTGTTGAGGCTTGTTTTGTGCCCTATCATGTGGTCTATCTTTGAGAATGTTCCATGTGCATTTGCAAAGAATGTGTATTTAGCTTCTTTGGGGTGAAGAGCTCTGTATATATCAGTTAGGTCCATTTCATCAAGGGTGTTGTTTAATGCCGCAATGTCTTTGTTGATATTTTGTTTGGAAGATCTGTCCATTTTTGATAGTGGGGTGTTCAAATCCCCCACTATAATTGTGTTGCTGTCAATATCTTTCTTGAAGTCCACTAAGATTTTCCTTATATATTTTGGTGCTCCTATGTTGGCTGCATATATATTTATGATGTTAATGTCTTCTTGGTGGATTCTTCCCTTGAGTATTATGAAGTGACCTTCTGGGTCACTCTTTATGGCTCTTTTTTTAAAGTCTATTTTGTCTGATATGAGAATTGCTACCCCAATTTTTTTCTTGTCCATTTGCTTGGAAAATTTGTTTCCATCCTTTCACTTTTAGTCTGTGATGGTCTTTTGTCCTGAGGTGGGTCTCTTGTAGGCAGCATATGTGTGGGTCATACTTTCTTATCCATGACGCTATTCTGTGTCTTTTGATTGGAGCATTTAATCCATTTACATTTAAGGTTATTATTGATAGGTACTTATTCATTGCCATTTTTGTACCTGTGTTCCTCTCTGTCTGTCTCTTTCCTTCCTTTCCTTAAAGCAGTCCTTTTAGTATTTCTTGTAGAGCTGGCTTGGTGGCAGCAAATTCTTTTAGACTTCTTTTGTCTTGGAAGCTCTTTATTTGGCTTTCTATCTTGATTGAGAGCCTTGCTGGGTAAAGTAGCCTTGGTTGTAGGCCTCTAGTTCTCATTACTTGGAATATTTCTTGCCATTCTCTTCTTGCTTGGAGTGTTTCCATTGAGAAGTCAGTGGCTAACCTTATTGGGATGCCCTTGTATGTTATTTCTTTTTTCTCCCTTGCTGCCTTTAAGATTCTCTCTTTGTCTTGGAATTTTGCCATTTTCATGATGATGTGTCTTGAAGTGGGCCTCTTTGGGTTCCTCTTGAATGGGACTCTGTGTGATTCCTGGATTTGTGTGACTTTTTCTTTTGTCAAATTAGGGAAATTTTCTCTCATTACTCGTTCAAATATGTTTTCTATCCCTTGTTCCTCTTCTTCTCCTTCTGGTATTCCTATTATTCGGATATTATTACGTTTCATATTGTCTTGCATTTCTCTTAATCTCTCTTCATTCTTTCTGAGCCTCTTTTCCCTTTCCTGTTCTTTCTGTGAGATGCTTTCTACTTTGTCCTCCAATTCACTAATCCGATCTTCTGTTTCATCCACCCTATTTTTAATGCTTTCCACTGTGTTTTTTAATTCAGAAATTGTATTCTTCATTTCCTCTTGGCCCTTGCTAATAATTTCCATTTCCTTTTTCATGTTGATATAGTTCACAGTGAGATCATTGTAGCTTGCCTGTAGTTTCTGGTAGCTGATTTTGAGCTCTTTGAACTTCCTGATAACCAGTGGTTTGAATTCAGTATCTGATAGTTGACTTGCCTCTATTTCATCTAACATTCTTTCTGAGGATTCCTCCTTTCCTTTCATTTGGGGATTGTTTCTTCGTCTTCCCATTGTTTGTGAGACTCTTCTTGTTAGCCTCAGCTTCTTAGATTAATCTCTTTTGACACCCTGGGTTTATGGTGTGAACTTTTGTGGTGGAATGCCTGTGAATTTCAGTGGTGCAGCCTCTTTTGGTTATCCTGTTGTTCTCTGCTTCCACCTACTCAAATATGCAGCAACTTGTGGCTTCTCTCCTACAACAATGTGCAATTTGTCTCTCTGACTCTACTATTGGGAGGCCTCTTCTATGGGTCCAGCTCTGGTCTTTTCATATTTTCAAGTTGATTGTGACTCTTTTGGGTAAAAGAAAGAAATGATAAGGAAAGAAATAAAAGGAAGAAAGAAAAAATGGTAGGGGAATGGAAGAAAGAGCAATAAGTTTAGAAAGAAAAGAAAAAGAATTAAAACAGAAAATCCGGGAAAAGAGGACAAAAGTATGGAAAGATGAAACAGTAAATAAGTTTAAAAGAAATAACAGATTACTTTTAAAAAGCAAAAAGATAAAGACAAGTAATGGAGAAGGAAGAAAGGTAAAAAAAAAAGAAAGAATAAAAATAAAATAAAGTAAAAAAACAAAAAACAAAAAACAAAAAACGCACAAACAAAAATAATCTCTCAAAAACAATCTCAGAAAAGGAAATGTCACTTGTTGGCTTCAAACTAGCCGAACCGGTTTTTCTGGTTGCAGTTGGCTGAGGGTGGATTGTTGTGATTTTTTCAGCCAGCCCCTCTCAGGATCCAGACACTTGGCGCCTCTCCCCCAGCTCCCTACAATAGGGAACTAGGAGTTTCAAGCAGCGCTCCCCTCCCAGGGGTTACTGCCATAGTCTGGTTTGCTGTGTTTGCAGGCACCTGCACCGGCCTAGTTGCCTGGTTCCCTCGGGATTGAGCACAGGCCTGTCCCCGTTCCGTTGGGAAGCCCCAGGCCCTCTGCCCAATCCTGGGTTTGCTGCCAAGCAGGGTGTGAAGCAGACCAGGCTGCCGTGTCTACTGGATTCAGAGCCCCAGGCTGCACCTCTGAGTTCTCCTGGGCTGGCAACCACAGAGTCTTTGGTTGGGGCTCTTTGTCCTCTGCACCTTCTCTGTAAACTCTATCAAACAAGTCTCTCCTGGCCCCCCACCTTGCTTGGCCAGAAAGGGAGGGGGTTGAGGGTCTCAGCTATTTTCCCTGGACCCCTCAGCGCCCCAGGCTTCCAGATAGTCTGAGGAGGGTAGACTGGAAGCCGGGAGCCGATCTGAGGACTGGGCGCCGACCTAGAAACTCTGTGTGCTCGTCATGGCATGCTGCGTGGTGTGTATCCCTTCTGCTCCTGTGTTTTTCTGGGTCCCCTAGCCAACCTCTGGCAAAAAAAAACCTAGGGATGTAGCTGCACCATGCCGGGTGCCGGACCCAGAACTGTGTGCAGGCTGAAATCTCCTCTGCTCCCCTCTGGTCGGGTCTCTTGGCCGGTCCCGGCCCAAAAATCCTAGGGAGGGAGCTTTCTGGGCGCTGAACGTTGGCCTAGGCGCCCTTAGGCACTTGCCCAGACACACTGCGTGTGGAGCGACTAGTTCCCCAACTTGCGCGCAGGCTGAAATTTCTTCCACACCTCTTTGCCTGGGCCACTCGGCCTGCCCCGCAGAAAAATCCCAAGGAGGGAGCCGTCGGGGTGCTGAACGCTGTCCCAGGCGCCTTTAGGCACTCTCCCAGACACAGTTCCCACTAGGCGCTGGACCTCCGAGCTATGCACAGACTGAACTCACCTCTGCTCCCCTCTGGTTGGGCCACTTGGTAGGTTCCCGGCCCAAAAATCCTAAGGAGGGAGCTTTCCGGGGTGCTGAATGTTGGCCTAGGTGCCCTTAGGCACCCGCCCAGACTCACTGCGTGTGGAGCGACTAGTTCCCCAACTTGCGCACAGGCTGAAATTTCTTCCACACCTCTTTGCCTGGGCCACTCGGCCTGCCCGGCAGAAAAATCCCAAGGAGGGAGCCGTCTGGGCGCTGAAGGCTGTCCCAGGAGCCATTGGGCTCTCGCCACAGGGCGCTGGTTCCCCTACCCTGCACCGGCCGTTTCTCCCTGCTCCGTCCGTCCAGAGACTACTGTACCGCTGCTGTCTCCCTACCATCTGGTTCCTCCGTGACCGATGAGGTTTCTGGTCTCTTATTTTCATATATGCTTGGCAACTGCTGGCTTGCTGGCCTCACCTCCTCCGATTGGATAGGTTTCTGTCTCTTTTGTACTAGGAACTGGTATCTGCTCCATCCTAGTCCACCGCCATCTTGAAACCCTCTCCTCTCTCTTCTTTTCTTGATGAGCCTACTTAAAGGCTTGTCTATTTTGTTTATCTTTTCAAAGAGCCAACTTTTGGATTCATTGATCCTTAGGATTGTGCTTTTAGTCTCTGTGTCATTTAGTTCTGCTCTAATCTTGGTTATTTCCTTCCTTCTGCTTGCTCTGGGCTATTTTGTTGTTGTTCCTCGAGTTCTTGCAGGCATAAGGTAAGGTTGTTTGTTTGAAATGTTTCTATCTTCTTTAGGTAGGCCTGTATTGCTATAAACTTTCCTCTCAGGACTGCCTTCAATGTTTCTCATAAGTTATGGATTGTTGTGAATTCACTTTTAATTGTTTCCAGAAACGTTTTGATTTCTTCCCTAATTTCATTCTTGACCCATTCATTGTTTAATAGCATAGAATTCAGTCTCCATGATTTTGGGTGCTTTGGGTTTTTTCCTTTGGGGTTGGTTTCCAATTTCAGTCCCTTGTGGTCAGAGAAAATGCTTGGTATCATTTAAATTTTCTTGAATTTGTTGAGGCTTGTTTTGTGCCCTATCATGTGGTCTATCTTTGAGAATGTTCCATGTGCATTTGAAAAGAATGTGTATTTAGCTTCTTTGGGGTGAAGAGCTCTGTATATATCAGTTAGGTCCATTTCATCAAGGGTGTTGTTTAATGCCGCAATGTCTTTGTTGATATTTTGTTTGGAAGATCTGTCCATTTTTGATAGTGGGGTGTTCAAATCCCCCACTATAATTGTGTTGCTGTCAATATCTTTCTTGAAGTCCACTAAGATTTTCCTTATATATTTTGGTGCTCCTATGTTGGCTGCATATATATTTATGATGTTAATGTCTTCTTGGTGGATTCTTCCCTTGAGTATTATGAAGTGACCTTCTGGGTCACTCTTTATGGCTCTTTTTTTAAAGTCTATTTTGTCTGATATGAGAATTGCTACCCCAATTTTTTTCTTGTCCATTTGCTTGGAAAATTTGTTTCCATCCTTTCACTTTTAGTCTGTGATGGTCTTTTGTCCTGAGGTGGGTCTCTTGTAGGCAGCATATGTGTGGGTCATACTTTCTTATCCATGACGCTATTCTGTGTCTTTTGATTGGAGCATTTAATCCATTTACATTTAAGGTTATTATTGATAGGTACTTATTCATTGCCATTTTTGTACCTGTGTTCCTCTCTGTCTGTCTCTTTCCTTCCTTTCCTTAAAGCAGTCCTTTTAGTATTTCTTGTAGAGCTGGCTTGGTGGCAGCAAATTCTTTTAGACTTCTTTTGTCTTGGAAGCTCTTTATTTGGCATTCTATCTTGATTGAGAGCCTTGCTGGGTAAAGTAGCCTTGGTTGTAGGCCTCTGGTTCTCATTACTTGGAATATTTCTTGCCATTCTCATCTTGCTTGGAGTGTTTCCACTGAGAAGTCAGTAGCTAACCTCTTTGGCGCTCCCTTGTATGTTATTTCTTTTTTCTCCCTTGCTGCCTTTAAGATTCTCTCTTTGTCTTGGAATTTTGCCATTTTCATGATGATATATCTTGAAGTGGGCCTCCTTGTGTTCCTCTTGATTGGGACTCTCTGTGATTCCTGGATTTGTGTGACTTTTTCTCTCATCAAATTAGGGACATTTTATCTCATTACTCGTTTAAATACGTTTTCTATCCCTTGTTCTTCTTCTTCTCCTTCTGGTATTTCTATTGTTTGGATATTATTACGTTTCATATTGTCTTGCATTTCTCTTAATCCCTGTTCATTCTTTCTGAGTTACTTTTTATTTTCATGCTCTTTCTGTGAGATGCTTTCTACTTTGTCCTCCAGCTCACTAATCCTATCCTCCACCTCATCTATTCTACTTTTGAAACTTTCTACTGTGTTCTTTAATTCAGAAATTGTATTCTTCATTTCCTCTTGTCCCTTGCTGATAGTTTCCATTTCCTTTTTCATGTTGATATAATTCACGGTGAGATCATTGTAGTTCCCCTGTAGTTTCTGGTAGCTCATTGTGAGCTCTTTGAACTTTGTGATAACCAGTGCTTTGAATTCACTATCTGATAGTTGATTAGCCTCTATTTCATCTAACATTCTTTCTGAAATTTCTGCTGTTTCTTTCATTTGGCTACTGATTGTTTCTTTGTCTTCCCTTGTTTGTGAGACTCTTCTTGTTAGCCTGAGCTTCTAAATTGATCTGTTCTGACTCCCTGGGTTTATGTTGTGAACCTCTGTGGTATAATACCTGTGAATTTCAGTGGTGCAGACTCCTTCACGTATCTTGATGTCCTCTGTTTCCACCTACTTCTTTTATCGTGTATGTATACTCAGTTGTAGGAGGAGGCAAAATGGTTTATGACAGCAGAAGAGTTTTTTATGATATTTACAGTCACAGCTGGTAGAGAGGAGATAGGCGATCTTTAGGCTATATATAATGTGAACCGTATTCTTCAACCCAACTTTCCACTTTTACCAGAGGATGGACAAAAGACAAGCCTCTTGTTGGGGAGGGAAGACTTGTTAGTTGGAACTAGAAAGCGGTGAGGTTGCAGACGGTCAGATTTTGAGGTAAGGTGAGTGTAAGGAACAGTAAATAGGTGTAGTGTGTGAGCAAATAGAGTTAATCACTACAGTGATAGAATTCAGGAACCTGTACAATGCGGTAAGATCCGTGAGATGTGTTGTGAAGTATTTACTGTTGTATAGATCAGCTATTATTTACCCTAATATTAGAGCAGCACTCATATAACAAACTCTATGTGAGCTGTCTGAGTAGGGGGTATAGAGCTTTAGGTAATGTGCTAACTGAAAACAAGTGGAGTGGAGTTTAGAGGATTAGCAAAGCACTGTGGAGGCAAGGACAGGGGGACCCTGTCTAATAATACAATATAACTACTCAAGACTGAGAATGCTATACAGAAAGAGAAGGAATACAGAGATATTATTAAAATATAAAAGAAGTGAGAATAATGAAAAATATGCAACACCTCGTGATTTCTCTGCTATAGGAAAGTGAAATTTGTCTCTCTGTCTCTACTATTGAGATGCCCCTTCTTTGGGTCCCACTGTGGTCCCTTCAGAGTTCCTAGTTGTTTGTGTCTCTTGTGGATAAAAGGAAACAAAGCAACAAACAAACAATCAAACAAAAAGGCAGGGGAAGGGAGGCAAAAGCGTTGAGTTTAAGAGGAAAGGAAGAAGGACTAAAACAGGGAAAAAGAAAGGAGAGGAACAAAGTATAGAAAGATAAAGCAGTGATAAAATTAAAAATATATAGGATTACTAAAAAACGCTCAAAAAAGTTACTAAAAAAAGGGGAGGAACCCCAAAAACAAACAAACAAAAACAATAACAACAACAACAACAGAGAAACCCTTCCCTTGTTGATCTCAAACTGTCTAGACTGGTTTTACTGGTTGCAGCAGGATCTCTCTGTGGAGTGGGATGCCAGCGCAAGTGCACGCACCAGCCAGGCTACCAGATTGGGGTGTGGGCACCTGCACACTTGTCAAGCTGCTTGGGACCCATGGGTTCTGGTAGGGTCCTTCCCAGTCCTATGGCGGGACTCAACCGCTTCTGCGCCTGTGCACACCGGCCAGTTGAAACCAGCAGGGCTCTTCCCAGTCCTGTGTGGGGGACTCAGAGGCTTCTGTGCCTGTGTGCACCCACCAAGCTGTCTGGAATCTGGAAACCAGCAAGGTGCCTCCCAGCCCTGTGGTGGCGACCTCGAAGTCTCCGCACCTGCACACGCTGATTTTTCCACTTTAAAGTCTATTCTAATGGAACCAACATTTTTTTGACTGCCTACAATGTGTCAGGCATTGTACTAGATCCTGAGCAATATGGTCCAAGAGCTGATCATTGAGTTAGGGAGATAAGAAACCAGGTAAATCTGATACACTGTGATTGGGCTATTAGCACCTGTATTTATTTTCTAGAACCAAAGTAACAAAGTACCACAAACTAGAAGGCTTAAAAACATAAATTATCTCACAGTTCTGGAGGCAAGAAATCCCAAGTCAAGGAGTAGGTAGGGTTGGTTCCTTCAGTGATCTGTGAGGAAGAATCCCCAACTCTCTTCTAGCTTCTGCTGGCCTCAGAAGTTCCTTGGCTTGTTGATGGCAGTCACCCTATGTCTTCATATCCTCTTTCCTCTATTTAAGTTTGTTTTATATATTAAAATTTCCCCTTTTGATGAGGACAGTGGTGATATTGGATTATGACCCACCCTAATGATACCCTATTAACCCGATCATCTGCCAAGACCCTCATTCAGAATTAGGTCACAGTCCCAAGCACTGGGGGTTAGGGCTTCAACATCTTTTTCAGGAACATAATTCAAGCTACATGGTTCCTATATATAGGAACCATGTGTATGTATACATACACAAAGCACAGGGCAAGGGACAGGAGGTTCTGGTGAGAGAGTCTGGGTTAGCCAGGGGAAGAGGGAAACTTATGTGCAAAGACTCAGCAGGCCAGGATAAGCCTCCTTGAAAACCAAGCCAGCAATAACATGGCAGAAACAAGCCCCACACCTGACCCATTCCCTGGTGAGGTCAATACAAAGACCCCAGAATCTGGGATGGGAGGAGAGGAACCTCAGGGAACCAGAGATCTGGGGAGAAGCAGCCCAGGCAGAGAATTCTGTGCAGGAAAGTATTTAGGATGTTGGCAGAGAAGGGGGGAGGTGGTGGGAGCAGAATAATGATGATGCTCAGGTGGACTCTGGAACTGCCCCCTCTTTGGGAGGATAGCCATGCAAGGTGCATACATGAGCAATTCACACAGCAGGCAACTGGGGCACAGTCAATCTGGGGACTGATGGGAAATAATGTGGAACACATCTCAGAGTTGTCCCCTCAAGAAAGAAGAATCTGTGTAGTTTTCCCCCAATTTCTTCTCATCATATGTCAAAACTGCCTTGGAGCAGAGTCACAAGCACTGCAGTCAGAAGGGATCAGTATATCTGGGAAGGGCAAGTGCCAGGGGGATGTGGTACATACAGAAGCTGCTGCAATGTTTATAACTAGTACACAGTCTTCCACATGCAGGAGATTTCATCAGGTACATAGAGGCTGAGAGTGTGGGTTTAGGGCTCCAACAGACCTCAGATTATATTCTCATCTCTAAAATGGAAATAGCAAGGCTGCCTGATTCATAAGATAGTTGAAAGGAGAAAATATATGTATAAATATTAAATGATGTGCACATTAAATATTAATATTTGTTATACATATTAAAGTGCTTACAGTGATCAAGACACTATTTGAAGTGCATTATGTAAATAACTCATTTAATACTCAGTAATAGGAAAAAGGCCAGGGCATTATTATTATTATTCCTATTTTGCCTATGAGGAAATTAAGGTACTCAGCTGGTAAGTAGCAGAGATGCAATTTGGTTGCCTAGTACTAACTCTTAGCAATGAACTAATATTACCTGGTTCAATGAAATAAGTGCCCAGTTGGTAATAAGTGCTACTACTACCTTTAGGTATGTGAAGTACACAGCAAACTCCTCCTTCATGATCCTTGTCCTCTGAACCATCTTCCCCAGCCACATTGGGAATAGCTGTCTCAGAGCAGACGAAAAGCAGTTAAATGCCACCCAAAGTGAAGGCAGCCCCTTGCTGAATTCATGTGGTGTCAGATAACAGCCCCATGAACCTTTGCCATACTTAGAGGCAAAGGTGAGTGGAGTGGGGAAAGCATAACTAAAAGTAAGGAAGAAAGTACTTCTGTCATGAGGGCAGTGTTGACATTCACATTTGGATGAATGTCATTCCTCAGGTTTTATAGTTCAATTGTCCTAGTTTATAACAAGGCTTTTAAAAATAGATGTGTACACATAATTTTCTAGTGCACAAGTTAGTGGAAATAAGTGGCTATAAACACCTCTCTTCTTTTGATGTGATGTTAACAAGTTTCATTGGATAAACTACACTTCGCTGTTTTCACTCCGGTCTAGTGAAGAACCAACAGAAATAGGGCCATCATGTTGTCTGTCTGCAGGACACCATCCCTGTAGCCTTTGTGAAAGGAGAAGAGGGCCCCTGGATATGTGCAATGTAGTGGCACAGAACAGAAACACAAATTAGAAGCACCTTCACCTTTAGCTCTTTCTGGTCTCAGCCCAGGTCCAGGAGAGTGGTAATGCAGAAGGGCCCAGCCTGGCTGCCTGGCCTTGAGTCCTGCCTCAAACTACCTCTGTGAGTCTGTGAGATGCAGCTGAGTGTCTCTGTGCTTCAGTTTCCCCATCTCTAGAACAGAGTTGATTGTCATTCCTAATGCATGGCTTTCATGTAAGCATTGAATGAGATGATGCATGTAATGTGCCTAATGAGGGGCCTGGCTCTTAGAAAATGTTACACAAAGAGTATCTGTTGCCATTTTTATTATAAGTATCCCCCATACTTCCATGTCACATAATGGCCTCTGCCAGTTGTGTGGTAGATTAAGAAACTAGCTCCCAGAAAGTTAGTCAACTTGTCTAGACTCTAGAGTCTCATTCCAGGCTGAGGCAAGAATGGAATTCAGGGGTTTTTTCCCTACCAAAGCTTCTGAGATAGTGTGAACACCTTTAATCAGCAAAAAAAAAAGCCGAAAAGCCTGATATTTCCTGGTGGATACGATGTAATGCTTTCACATGAATCAGACAGTTATTCCAGTCATGATTCTTTGGAGAACAAACCCAGTAGGATCTACCTACCTACCTGCCTACCTACCTATCTGTAGAAAAGGGAAAGAACTCTATTTATAGAAAGAAAGGATTTATTTTAAGGAGTTGGCTCATGTGATTGTGGGATCTGGCAAGTCCAAAATCTGCAAGGTAGGCCAGCAGGCTGGAAAAAAAAGAATATTGTAGCTTGAGTCTGAAGGCAGTTTGCAGGCAAAATTCTCTCTTCCTTAGGGAGTCAGTCTGTTTTCTCTTAAGGCCTTCAACTGATTGTATGAGGCCCACCTGCATTATGGAGGGCAATCTGCTCTACTCAAAATCTACTGATTTAAATGTTAATCTTACCCCCAAAAATACCTCACAGAAACATCTGAATTGGTGTTTGACTAAATATCTGACTACTTTGACCTATCCAAGTTCACACATAAAATTAACCATCACGTTCAGGAAGATAAAATGCATCAGTCAGCACAGCCTCTCTCCAGCAAGCACCCACATTGATGAATCTTTGTGTGCAAATAAACTCATGACTTCTGACAGCAGCCTAGAAAGATATGAGCAGCATGTGGTTTGAGGAAGGAGCCAAGATCTGCATTAGTGAGAGAGAATGAAATTTGCACATTGCAACATGTCAGTAAGCCTGCTGTCATGTTTGTCTTTGCCTGTCCAGTTCGTGCTCATTCCCTGAGAGGTCACTTCTTCTGAGATACCTTCCTCAATATCTCAAGATGCTGTTAATTTTTCTGTTAAATATCCTCTGGCACATAATGCCATGGTATTTCTCATGTATAATGTAATTATTTAATTACTTGTCAGTTCCTCCCACTGAACTCTCAGCATCTTGGGAACTATCCTTCAAAAACACTTCTAAAAAGGGTGGATGAGTGTTATGTATTGCATGTTTCTGTCCCCCACCCCAAATTTGTATATTGAAACCCTAAACTCCAATGGGGTGATATTAGGAGGTGGAGCCTTTGAGAGGTCATTGTGTTTAGATGAGATTATGAGAGTAGATCCCCCTATGATGGGATCTGTGCCTATATGAGAAGAGAAAGAGACTGGTGTTTGCTCTGCCATGTGACGATATAACAAGAAGGCGGCCATCTGCAAACCAAGAAGAGGGCTCTTACTAGATACCGAATCTGCTGGTACCCTGATCTTGAATTTCCCATCATCCATAACTGTGAGAAATAAATTGTTTCTAAGCACTCTACGGTATTCTGTTATAGTAGCTTGAACTACGACAGATGAGCAAATGGAAAAAAAATGAACGACTGTGTAAGGCTAGGCAGAGGTCATCACAAAGGTGGCCAAAGAGGTGTCACATGCTAGAATGATATT
Source organism: Artibeus jamaicensis (assembly GCF_021234435.1). Lineage (NCBI taxonomy): Eukaryota > Metazoa > Chordata > Mammalia > Chiroptera > Phyllostomidae > Artibeus > Artibeus jamaicensis. Next base: position 1,751,877 of record NW_026521822.1, read on the forward strand.
CTCCAGTCTTGTGGCTGCTAATACAAACTACCATAGACTGCCCATCTTATAAAGCGGAGGGTTGGAAGTCCAGAATCAGGGTGCCAACATTATTGGGTGACAGCTCTTTGCTGGGTCATGTAGCTTCACACGACAGAAGCGACAAGGGAGCTCTCTGGAGCCCCCTTTATAAGGTACTAATCCCATACATTACAGTTCCATCCTAAGGATTTAAGCATTCCCCAAAGACCTCACCTACTAATACCATCAAATTTGGCATTAAGATATCAATATATGAATTTGGGGGGACACAAAAGTTCAGATCATGACATCAAAGTTCCCAGCACCCAGTCCAGGGCTTTTCCTCTCACTTCTTATGCTGTGGAAGCCAAACAGGCTCTTTCTCACCCTTGTCATCTCCCCTTCTCAGCTGCATGAGAGCATCACAGAGTAAAGATCTGAGGCCAGCTGTGTGCCAGGACCCAGGTGATCCTGGGAAGGCTCAGCACACTTCCACTGGATCTGGCCAATTTGCCTCTGAGTGTGGACAGTGCTGACAGCAAGGGCACTTCCTAGAATTCCCTATGGGAGCCCAAATGGTCAGGTTGAGCTTCAGTTCACTGGCTTCCTTCCACCTCTTAGGACTGATTGTGGCCTCACATTTCCAGCCCAGGAGTGGCTCAACACCTTTACTTGCTGCCTGCACTTTAGCCTGTGAAGACTCCCCAAACTTTCTCTAATTGTGTTAACTCCCTGTGTGTGTCATCTGCAAAGACTTTTGTGCCACTAGAGCATCAGAAAATGATGCTCCTCAGGAGACTTCCTAGGGAAGTCTTGCTTGCTAGTGCTGGAATCTCAGGCATTGTTCTCAGAACTCAGCAAAATCTGCCTCACCTGGTTGTTCTTTGTTGTGAGTATGTGTGTGTATACACACATACATAATATACAGGGTCTGATACAAATAATACCCCCTTTTTAAACAAAATCTTTTATTACCTAATCATAAGCATGTAATTCTGTATCATAACAATATCCCACTCAAGCACACTGTATGACATTTTAGGTGAAATGTTCAAATTAAAACTATAAAGTATTGCACTCATATTATTACCCTAGCAACCACCCTGAAGAGACCTTACTTCTGCTGGACCCTGTGAAGATGCATATGTGTCACAAAAAAAAATGGCACCGAGGAAGCTATGCCTCAGGTTTTTTTGTTATTCTATGTCATGATAATGATCACTATAATCATTATAATATCAGACACCTGCTGGTCCAGAATGACTGTAAGGATCAATGGAATGCTGGTAACAGGTTCCATGAGTCCTCTGGGAAGCTCTTCAGGAGGCATTTGCCCTCTTTTAGGTGAAAAAATAATAATAAAAGCATAGATTAGGAATGGACCATATCCTAACCACCACCTAGCCATGCCTTGGCTATGAGGTCTTAGGCCAGGCATGTGACCTCTCAGACTCTATTGTCTTATCTATAAAATTGGCACACAGGGTCTGTCTGTTCTCTCTCCTGGGGTTTGGGTAAGGAGAGAAGGAGATCATTTAAATGCCTCCCCAATGAAAACCAGCAAGCTTTGGACATATTCCCAAGTGTGGCCCTGCATTATCAACCCTCAGGCCAAGTTTCTGCTTCAAACAACTTGGTGTTCCACTGGAAGCTCTTCCTCAGAAGCCCCTGCATCTGCTCAAACATGACTTACCTGTTTCTTCTCCATCTACCCGTGTTAACCATTGTCCTTTTGATGAATGCTACAAGGAACACATGGGGAGGGTCTGTTTCCTGTTCTCTAAATGTAGCCTCAGCACCCACGCCTAGGTGACATATCTTTTTCCACCAGTAACTGAGGCATCTTTGAAAGTTCACATGGAGACTTCCCACGGGAATCCAGCTCAGGATCTTAAACCTTCTCACAGCAGGACCAAGTTAACAGTTCTCTGGCTTCTCAGAGATAAATCACCTTCTCTTTAGGAAACTTTTTCTCCAACATGACTCTGAGCCCTAAGATAATAGGAACTGATATACATGAAGAGCAAAAGTTAAACCCAAGAGCAGCAAACTCCAGGAGAAAACAGCCCCAGGACCCTTGGAAGGAGAAATTAGAGCAGGTGACAAGGAAAGCAGTTATCTCGTCTTCCCTATCATAATCTTACAGCCTAAGATCCTGGTTTTCTGAGATGCAAAGAAAATGTCACCCATTAGGTTCATTTAGAGGTCATTAAAAGTGCTTTTCCAGATTGTCTATTTGCCCTATCAACAAAGCCTAATTATAGGGTTTCCAAAATCTAGTTAGTCTGAAACATTTATTTCTCTTAGGAAATGTTTATTGCCTCCATCATGGCCAAAGTACCAACTGCTACCACCCTTCATCACCTCCAACTAGTCCTGCTTCACTGAGTTCAGATTATCAACATCATCATTAACCACCAACACTGATTAACAACTTCTTTGTCCCAGGCAATGTACTAAGGTACATGAATCATCTTTTAATTCTTGAAATCACACTATGACAGAAATTCTCTTATTGTCCTAATTTTATAGATGAAGCTCAGGTCACACAGCAAATGAGCAGTTGAACCAGAGGTCAACCCCAAGTCTCCAAAACTTATGCTCTTAACATTTTTTCTATTTTACCTCTCTTGGGTATAACGGAATAATTCCCCAATGATATTTTCATTGAATACAACTGGAAGGATATGGTCATGCAAGCTGTGCATTCTTTCTTTCTTACTCTGTGCCTAAGTTCTGGAAATTCTGTCTCAGGCCCTTCTGTACATGCAGCCTACACTCTAACATAGAGAGACAAACCAGAGGGCCCAGGGGAAGTTTCTTCACATCTCCGGAGCTGTTTGTAATTGAACTAGTAACAACAATGTACAGCCAAATCTTAGGAGTAGAATTTTTTCAAAGTAAACATTCTTGTATAGTTGACAATCATTTCTAGATCCCCATCATTCGCCTGAGTATAGCAGCATTTTTTTTTCTCTAAGAGTTTGCCTCTGGTTCCAAGCCTAGGAGAGAAATCACTGAGCTCCAGGAAAATGCTGGGCTAAAATTTCAGTGGTACATTGGTTCCTTTTGCAGCATCTTTCTATTTCCAGAGGCAGATTTCCTGATTTCAGGATCAATCAATACCCCATGTCTAAGCCACCAAACAACAGCTGCTGGTAGCAGGGTTTGAAAACTACCTCCTGGATTTTAAATATACAGAGTGGTTTGAAGCAGCACTACATCAGCCGTACAACATATACCAGAGTCAAGATATATATGAGCTCCTGGTGAAAAACATTCCTCACCTGGACACTGTGTGAAAGCTGACTCCCATGGAAGGCAGAAGTTCATCCATCCATTCTAGCCATTTTAGAGCATCATGATGCATATGAGATAGGGATGGGCCTGCTTTTCTCACTTCCATGGAAGATGGAGGAAGTGTTCAGCAACCAGAGGACCCTTATGTCTCCTGGAGGAGAACACATACAATAGTTTTCTGGGAAGGTACAGAACATTGGCTATGGGCCATTGTGATTTAGGCTGAAGGCTTCTCAGCTGTCCTTGCTGAATTATTTTCAATGTGTTGTCCTAGGACACTGCACTGGTTTAGGAAGTTTAGGTGCTGTAGGTAAGGACTAGCACAAATAGGGAGCCCATGGCTAAATAACAGCCCTGGGCTTGGGCTGCTGATAGGAGAAATTCTAAATGGAAGTGTTCTTTTGTTTTGTTTTTGCTTTGCTCTCTCTCTTTCTCTCTTTCTGTCTCCCTCTCCCTCTCCCTCTCCCTAAACACACACACACACACACACACACACAATTATTTTAAAAGCAGCATTTAACTTCCAGCCAAAATGGACATGTAGGTAGATATGTTTTGCCTCCTCACACAACCAAAAGAGGAAAACAACCAATTTAAAAACAAAAAACAACCAGAATTGCCAGAAACTTGAACTGTATGGAAGTCTGACAACCAAGGAGTTAAAGAAGAAACATTCATCCAGACCAGTAGGAGGGGCAGAGACAGGCAGCCAGAGCAAAGAGGACACACAACAATGTTGCAGCTGGCAGACTGGGCGGTCCCACATTCATGTGTGGATAAAAACCAGGAGGAACAACTAGGGAGTGAGCAATCCCAACCTAGGAGAGGCCATGCAACCCAGGGTTCCAGCACCTGCAAAATAAGGCCTCAGAACCTCTGGCTGTAAAAACCTGTGGTGGTGAAAGAAACTGTGTCTTTCAGGAAAGTCTGTTTTAGGGGCCCATGGGATTCTAGAATGTGCACAAGTCCACCCCTCAGGGATCAGCACCAGGGCTCCAGTCACTTGTGGGAGGTGGAGGAAGTGACTGACAGAAGCAAGAGAGACAAGCAAGCAGCATTTTTTCCACTCTAACCCCTTCCCCACATACACCACCACAACACAGGTAAAGTGGGTTGCCCTCTACCCCCTGGTGAATACCTAAGGCTCTGCCCCTTACAACATAACAGGTGCACTGAGACAAAGAAATGTGGCCTAAATGTAATAACAAATCAAAACTCCAGAAAAAAATAACTAAGTAATAAGGAGATAGCCAACCTATCGAATGCAGGGCTCAAAACACTGGTTATCAGGATGCTCACAGAAATGATTGAGTATAGTCACAAAATAGAGGAAGAAGTGAAGGCTATACAAAGTGAAATAAAGAAAAATATACAGGGAACCAACAGTGAAGGGAAGAAAACCAGAACTCAAATCAACAATTTGGAACAAAAGGAAGAAATAAACATTCAACCAGAACAGAATAAAGAAACAAGAATTTTTAAAAAAAATAGAGGAGAGGCTTAGAAACCTCTGGGACAACCATAAACATTCCAACATCTGAATCACAGAGGTGCCAGAAGGAAAAGAGGAAGAGCAAGAAATTGAAAACTTATTTGAAGAAATAATGAAGGAAAACTTCCCCAATCTGGTGAAGGAAATAGATATGTAAGTCCACAAAGCTGAGATGAGTTCTAAAAAAGTTGGATCCCAGAAGGAGCAGACCAAGCCACACCATAATCAAATTGCCAAACATAAAGAGAGAATCTTAAGAGCAGCAAAGAAAAAGGAGACAGTTACCTACAAAGGAATGCCCATAAGGCTATCAGCTGATTTCTCACAGGAATCCTTACAGACAAGAAGGGACTGGAAAAAAAATATTCAAAGTCATGAAAAGCAAGGAACTACATCCAAGATTACCCCTCAAAGTTATCATTTAGAATACAAGGGCTGATAAAGTGTTCCCCAGACAAGGTAAAATTAAAGGAGTTCATCATCACCAAGCCCTTATTATATGAAATGTTAAAGGGACTTATCTAAAAAAGTAGATGATCAAAAACATGAACAGTAAAATGACAACAAACTCGTAGCTATCAACAACTGAGCCTAGAAACAAAAACAAACTAAGCAAACAACTAGAACAGAAACAGAATAATAGAAATGGAGATCACATGGAGGGTTATCAGCTAGGCAGGGGAAGGGAAAGAATGAGGGAAAAGGTACAGGGAATAAGTAGCAGTATTGGTAGGTACAAAATAGACAGGGGTAAGTTAAGAATAGTATAGGAAATGGAGAAGCCAAAGAACTTATACGTATGACCAATGGACACTAACTAAGGGGGTGATTGCTGAAGAGAATGGGGGTACTGGGCAAAAGGGGACAAGGGAGAAAAATGAGTCGAATGCTATTAATAATAGCATAATCAATAAAATGCACTCTAAAAAAGTATTTATTTTTTATTATAAACCAGTATGTGCTCTATAAAGATGCTTATAATATATAGAAAATCACTAAGTAAACATTGCCTATAATCCCAACCAAAGATAACAGTGATTAATATTCTGGTATTTGTGCTTCCAGCAAAGTTTTAATGCAATATGTTTGATTGTATTTTTATAAGAGAAGCATTAAATGCCATTATGTATATATGGTCTTACCTTGCTCTATTTTTTTAATTACTATAATACTGTAGACATTTTAGTATGTCACTAGAAAGATAGGACCTTCTAGGATAAATAGTTGGGGCACTTTTAAGCCCAGTATTTCCTGATTTGAGTCTTGGCCAGGCTAAAGGAAAATGGTGCCAATTACTGGTACTCTTGACTGAAAATTCCTTGCAATTATGAAGCAGCTGATTCTGTCCATGTGCAGAAGTCATGCCTCATAATTTCTCCTTGCAGCACAGGTCACGATCTTCACTGGGCATATACAACTTCTCTGGGACGTTTTTTAATGTCCAGAGATTCTCATTCTGTAGATCAGCAGGCACCCCAAAAAAGTGTCTAGTACTTATAATGATTTCCAAACCACAGTCTATAAATTTCCAATGTAGCCTTAAGCATGGAATGAAAATTATAAAGTCCACTGAAAGATCTCAGTTCTGTGGAGCTTCCAACATCCACATTTCCTCCACCCTAACTCCCAGAAGCTCAGCCAATTGCCTTAAAGCAGCAGCCACTGCAAGGGTCAGAGGTCATGCAGGACAGCCTCAGGATTTGTGTTCACTTCAAAACTTATGATCCTCATTGACTTATTTTATGAGTCAAGACCAGGAAGGGGACGTCAATATTGTTTTAACAGGGTTGGAAGCCCATTCATTTACCATGTGAGATGTGTCACTGAAGACATAAACAGGTACTCTGGATTCAGAGGCTGCTTGTTCAACTAAGCTCTTTCAAATTAAAATGGGTACGAATCTTAAATATATCTACAATTTGAGGTGTGTAATAAATGCAACATTCTTTTCTCCATAACTGAATTAATATATACTTAGGATTTCCATTCCATCAAGAGTGGCAACTTAATCTTAGTAAAATTGAAGATTTCTCACTTTTTCCCAGAGTTGTGTCCACATTTTGAGGAGCCTATGAAGGTCCTGGTAGATGTTTAACAATCAGCTCTCTGGGGAAAAAGTATGCATGTATATATATATATATATATATATATATATATATATATACATTTATCATAAATTTTACTAATATAAAGAATATGTGACGCAATTTTAAAAGAATAACAAAATATAAAATATTCTTCATTTTAAATCCCATATAGTTACACAGACTGCCTGGTTGGTTTTGCTTGTACCCATAAACAGTCTATAGTTACAGTTCAGCCATCATTTGACAAAATCAGATTACAATGAGATGTCGCCACATCATTGATTAATGTGTGTGATTTCCATATGAATCTTGATTGATGTTTTCTTTTATATTAAGATAAAAGTGAAACAGTGGAGATAAATGTCAGAATATCACTCATCAATTACAAGAATGACTTCTTGGATGAATCAGGTAATTTTAGAATATTAAAATAATATTTTCTCAATTTTTAGTGCTATTTTAACACAAAGTAACAGCTACATACATGACACACTATTAAGTTTAGTTTGCCGCCTTAGCATTTCTTCATTATTTCCTTTAATCTACTCTGTACAATTAAAATTTTTTAAAAATATTTTTTTAATTTATTTTTAGAGAGAGGGGAAGGGAAGGAGAAAGAGTGGGAGAGAAACATCAGTGTGGGGTTGCCTCTCATGTGTCCCCTACTGGGGACCTGGCCTGCAACCCAAGTATGTGCCCCAACTGGGAATTGAGCTGGCGACACTTTGCTTCTCAGGCCCATGCTCAATCCACTGAGCTACACCAGCCCAGGCTGTACAATTAAAATTTTTTTTTAAATTAAAAAATAGGAAATCTAGCCTGGATTTTCACCATTTTCCAAATTCCATGGTATAAATACTTCCACCATGGCTAATCTTAAGCTATCAATGTGACATTGTACATGAAGTTGGGAAAGAGATGCTTACCATTATTTAGTATTTCCACCATACAAAAAAAATACAAATGCAGGTTTATAGATGTGTAAATAACCTCAAGAACATCTATAATAGTAAAATAATTAGGAAGTGATGAATTTACCTTTGTTTTTAATATAATTTACCTAATTGTCAATTTACATGATTTAATTTGAATACTGGCTGAATATTTGAATATTTGAATAATGAAAAAATATGCAACACCTCATGATTTCTCTGCTATAGGAAAGTGAAATTTGTCTCTCTGTCTCTTGAGATGCCCCTTCTTTGGGTCCCATTGTGGTCCCTTCAGAGTTCCTAGTTGTTTGTGTCTCTTGTGGATAAAAGGAAACAAAGCAACAAACAAACAATCAAACAAAAAGGCAGGGGAAGGGAGGCGAAAGCGATGAGTTTAAGAGGAAAGGAAGAAGGACTAAAACAGGAAAAAAGAAAGAAGAGGAACAAAGTATAGAAAGATGAAGCAGTGATAAAATTAAAAATATAAAGGATTACTAAACAAACGCTCAAAAAAGTTACTAAAAAAAGGGGGGAACCCCCAAAACAAACAAACAAACAACAAAAATAATGACAACAACAGAGAAACCCTTCCCTTGTTGGTTTCAAACTGTCCAGACTGGTTTTTGTGGTTGCAGCAGGATCTCTCTGTGGGATGGGATGCCGGCACAAGTGCGGGCTACCAGGTTGGGGTGTGGGTGCCCGCACACTCGTCAAGCTGCTTGGGACCCATGGGTTCTGGTAGGGTCCTTCCCAGTCCTGTGGCAGGAGCCAACTGCTTCTGTGCCTGCGCACACTGGCCAGTTGAATCCAGCAGGGCGCATCCCAGTCCTGTGGTGGGGACCCAGAAGCCTCTGCACCCTCCAGGCCATCTGCTACCCGAGAAACCAGGAGGGCACTTCCCAGATCTGTGGCAAGTCCCCAAATGCCTCCGATTTCCCCCTGGCTCACTGTAAGGCCGGGTGGGAAGCAAGCCAAGCTGTCCTGGCAGGAGAACACTTCCGTCCACTTTAAAAAAAAAAAACCCAAACTGTCCAAACAGCCTGCCTCTCAGTCCAGCCCAGTTCCCAGCGGGACCAGCGAGGCCAATGTGTCTCTCAGTTCTCCCAGGCTTGCAACCACAGAGTCTGCAGTTGAACAGGGCCTTGTGTCTTTGTAACCCTCCCTGATAATGCAAGCCAGCAAGCAGGCAGGTCTCTGCCCGGTATTGTCCAGTTTTGCTTATGTGGTGAGCCGGGGAGCTGCTGGCCCACTGGGTGCCCAGGCTCCTGTGGCAGACACCTCTGGTGTTGGTCTCAGACCAATGGCTCTGGTCCCTGGCCATAGAGGCAGCACCGGGGGCCACCTGGCTGGGGGCGCCGGCCCCCGCTACCACCTTGTCTTTACTCCAGTCCCCAAGACCCCACAGACCTGCCGCTTTCTGGTGTTTCAGCGTCTGTCACATTCTCTGTTCTTTTAATTTCACAAATGCTGGATAACCGATGGATTAGTGCGCTGCTTCTCTATAGATCTGCTAGGATTTTCACCCCCAAGTATGGGAGATAGAATCCGCTCTGTCCTACTCCATCGCCATCTACTCCAGTTCTTTTTATATTTTGGAGATTAAACCCTTCTCTGAGGTATCATTGGCGAAGATACCTCTTTTTGATTATTTAAAAATCATAAATAAATATTGAATTTTATTAAATTTTTGGCATGTATTCTTATATGTTTTTAAAAAATTATTAATGTGGCAAATGACAATAATAGGATTGTATGTCTTAAACTAGTCTTACAGTTTGGGAGTAGATCCTAGTTAGTCATGAAAAATTTTTATATACATTGCTAAATTCAGTTTGCTAATATTTTACTTGAGATATTTGTATCCATGTTCATACTTAAGCTTATTGATAAATTTTTCTTATACTTTTTGGTCTAACTGATTTTTCTTTTTCTATTATCTGGAACACTTTGTATACAAAAGAGTTACTTGCGTCTTAATGTTTTGTTAAAAGTTGTTTGTAAAATCATTTGGACTAAACCCGACAAAGTAATATTAAAGAAGGAAAGAAGGAAGGAAGCAAGGAAGGATGGGAGGAAAAAAAGAAAGGAGGATGGAGGGAATCTACAGGCTAATACATCTAATAAATTTAGACACAAAATCCTTAACAAAATATAAGCAAACAGAATTCAGTAGTGTATAAAAGAATGACATACCACAACCAATTGCAACTTATTCCAGGAATGGAAGGTTGTTTAACATTAAAAACAATCAATGGAAACTTCCAGCTAAGATGGAGGTGTAGGTAGATATACTACACCTCCCTGCACAGCCAAAGGAAGGACAACAAATTTAAAACAAAAAGTTACTTCAACTGCCAGAAAATCAGACTGTATGGAAAGTCCAACAACCAAGGAGTTAAAGAACAAACATTCATCCACACTGGTAGGAGGGGCAGAGATGGGGTGGAGAGGACTTATGGCAAGGCAGTGGCTGGCAGAGTGGGTGGTCTCACATTTATGTGTGGAAAAACTGTGAGGAGCAATTGGGGAGCCAGACAGACAGCACAACCCAGGGTTCCAGAGCCAGAAAATAAAGACTTAAAACCTCTGACTGCAAAAATCTGTGCAGTTTGAGGCCTTAGGAGAAACTCCCAGCCTCACAGGAGAGTTCATTGGAGAGATCAAATAGGGCAGATCAAGTGTTTCCCAGATAAGGTCAAGTTAAAGTTCATCATCACCAAGCCCTTATTACATGAAATGTTAAAGGGACTTATCTAAAAAAAAAAAAGATCAACACTATGAACAGCAGTGTAAAATGACAGTAAACTCACAACTATTAACAACTAAACCTAAAAAACAAAAGTGAACTAAGCAAACACTAGAACAAACAGAATCACAGAAATGGAGATAACATGGAGGGTTATCAGCATGGAGGGGGACAGGGGAGAATGGGGGAAAAGTGCAGAGAATAAGAAGCATAAATTATAGGTACAAAATAGAGAGGGGGAGGTTAAGAATAGTATGGGAAATGGAGAAAGCAAAGAACTCATTTGTATGACTCATGGACATGAACTAAGGTAGGGGAATGATGGTGGCAGGGGAGTACAGGGTGGAGGGGACTAAAGGGGGAAAACGGGACAAGTATAGTAGCATAATCAATAAAATATATTAAAATTAAAAAATAAAATAAATCAATGGTATATCATGAAGCTAAAGAAAAATAATGTGTATGATCATATAACTTGATACAGAAAAATAATTTGTATAAAACCCAATTCCTGTTAATGAAAAACAAACAAACCAACAATAAGAAATCTTCCCAGAAGTAAGAATAAAGGAGGATAACCCCAACTTGTTAAAGAACATCAATTAAAAAAGTACAGCTTAAGTCATACTTATGGTGATGAAATAAATGTTTTGCTCCTAAGATCATGAAAAAGGCACGAATGTCTGCTCTCACTACTTTTATCTAACATAGTACCAGTAGCTCTAGACACTGCTATAAAGAAGAAAAAACACCTATAAAAAATAGACACCTTATTTTCAGATAACATAATTGTCTTCACAAAGAATATACCAGAAAAATATCCTAGAGCTAATAAGTGAACCAGCACTATGTATTTCTAACTAACATGTAGAAACTGAAATTAAAAACATAATACCATATATAATCACTCCAAGGAAAATGAAATGCTGTAGTTATACACTAAATAAAACATATACAAGGACCTGTATGCTGAAAATTACAGCATGTTGTACAGCATCTTACACCTGTAAGATGTTGATGATAGAAATCAAAGAAGATTTAGGTAAATGTAGACACATAACATTCATGTATTTGCAAAATTCAACATAAGAAAGATAGCAATTCTCCCTAAAAGTTCTATAGGTCTAATGCAACTAATCCAACATTTTTTGGTAAGCATAAATAAATGTATTCTAAAATTTATATGGAAATACATGGCTTTTATTTATTTTTATTTATTTATTTTTTAATATTAAATTTTATTTAGTTACTTTTCAAGTACATTTTTTTTTATCTATTTCTCCCATCCCACCCCATCCCCCCACCCGGTCTCCCCCCTCCCTCCCATTCCCCCCCCCCCCAGTCCTCACCTCTGTGTCTTTCATACTTGTTCCTCAAAATCCCTCCCCCTTTTTCCCCTTAAGTTACCTCCCCTCTCCCCTCTGGTCGCTGCCCACTTGTTCTCTATTTCAGTGTCTTTGTTTTTATTCTATTTGCTTGTTTGTTTTATTCTTTAGCTTCCTGTCAAAGGTGAGATCATATGGTATTTATTTATTTTTATTTTTAATATTCTTTTTTTTAGCTGTTTTTATTTTATATTTATTTATTTATTTTTTAAATTTTTTATTTTTTATTGATTATGCTGTTACAGTTGTTCTATTCCCCCTTTATTCCCCTCCACCCTACCCCCCTCCCCACCATCACCCCCCCTTTAGTTTATGACCATGTGTCTCAAGTCCTTTAGATTCTATATTTCCCATCATCACCAAGCCCTTATTATATGAAATGTTAAAGGGACTTATCTAAGAAAAAGAAGTTAAAGAAACATGAACAGTGAAAGAACAACAAACTCACAGTTATTATTTTTAATATTCTTTACAGTTTGTATTTCTTTTTTAAATTTAATTGTTGTTCAAGAACAGTTTTCTGTCTTTTACTCCCATCCCAGCCCACCCCCCAGTGCTCCCCACCTCCCTCCCATTTCCACCCCCCTTAGTTATTGTCCATGTGTCCTTTATAGTAGTTCCTGTAAATTCTTCCCCTTTTCCCCTGAAATTTCTTTCCTTCTCCCCTCTGGTCACTGTCAGCCTGTTCTGTATTTCAGTGTCTTTGGTTATATTTTGCTTGTTTGTTTGTTTTGTTGTTTAGGTTCCTGTTAAAGGCGAGATCATATGGTATTTGTCTTTCAACACCTGGCATATTTCACTCAGCATAATGCTTTCCAGTTCCATCCATGCTGTTGCAAAGGGTAGGAGCTCCTTCTTTCTTTCTGCTGCATAGAATTCCACTATGTATATGTACCATCATTTTTGATCCATTCATTTACTGCTGGGCACCTAGGTTGCTTCCAACTCTTGGCTATTGTAAATTGTGCTGCTGTGAACATTGGGGCGCACAGGTTCTTTTGGATTGGTGTCTTAGTGTTCTTAGCATATAATCCTAGCAGTGGAATTGTTGGGTCAAAAGGCAGATCCATTTTTAGTTTTCCTAGAAAATTCCATACTGTTTTCCATAGTGGTTGCACCCATCTGCAATCCCACAAACAGTGAACTAGTGTCCCTTTTTCTCCACAACCTCTCCAATACTTGTTTGTTGCATTGTTTATGATAGCCATTCTGAATTGTGTAAAGTGGTATTTCATTATGGTTTTAATTTGCATCTCTCTGATAGCTAGTGATATTGAACATCTTTTCATGTGTCTCTGGATCTTCTGTAAGTCCTTCTTGGAGAAATGTTCAAGTCCTTTGCCCACTTTTTAATTGGGTTGCTTATCTTCTCAGAGTGGAGTCCTGTAAGTTCTTTTTATATTTTGGAGATTAATCCCTTGTCTGAGGTATCATTGACAAATATGTCTTCCTATACAGTTGGTTCTCTTTTAATTTTAATACTGTTTCCTTTAGCCATGCAGAAGCTTTTTATTTTGATGAGATCCCATTTGTTTATTCTTTCCTTTATGTCCCTTGCTCTAGGGGACATATCAGTAAAAATGTTGCTGCGTGAAATATCTGGGAAAGACAGAGGTTTTAGAATAGTTAAAAGAATCCTGAGAAAGAAGGACAAAGAAGAATAAAGTGGGAGGCATTAATTAACTCAAAGTTAAGTCCTGGTATATAGCATAGTAATCAAGGCAGTTTCATAGTGTCAGAGGAATAGGCACATAGATTACTGGAAGAGAGTAGAGAACCCAGATATGTATGTAAGTATGACCCACTGATTTTTAACAAAGCTATAAAAGCAATTGAATGGAGGAAGCTAAACTTTCTAAGACATTATGCTGGAACAAATGAACACTCACAAACTAAGCAAACAAACAGAACTTAACCTAAGTCTCACACATTATATAAAGTAAATTCAAAATAGATTTAAATGTAAAACATAAAATGTAAAATAACAAAACAGGGGAAAATCTTTAGAATCTGGAGCCAGGCAAAAAGTTCTTAGACTTGAATCCATAAAAGGAAAATTGATAGTTCATCATCACCAAGCCCTTATTATATGAAATGTTAAAGGGACTTATCTAAGAAAAAGAAGATAAAAAAGATGAACAGTGAAAGGACAGCAAACTGAGTTACTAACAACCACACCTAAAACAAAAGCAAACTAAAAGGACAGCTAGATTAGGAGCAGAAATGAAGATCTCATGGAGGGTTAGCACCAGGGGAGTGGGAGGAGGAGAAGGGGGGAAAAGGTACAGAAAATAAGTAGCAGAGATGGTAGGTAGAAAATAGATAGGGAGAGGGCAAAATTAGTATGGGAAATATAGACTCTAAAGAACTTGAGACACATGGTCATAAACTAAAAGGGGGAATGGTGGTGGTAGGGAGTGCAGGGTGGAGGGGAATGAAGGGGGGGATAGAACAACTGTAATGGCATAATCAATAAAAATAAATAAATAAGAAAGAAAAGAAAGAACCTCTAGTCAGCTTGGAGCTGAACATGAGCTTGGATAAGGAAGAAAACATCAGAGTAGAAGGAATTCGTCTTGTCATTTTTCAAAGAGAAAAAAGGTACAAAAAGATTATTGTTTTTATTCACAAAGGGTAGGAGTTCCTCCTTCCTTTCTGCAGTGTAGTATTCAACAGTGTGTGAGGGGAGAATTGAATGTGGGAGGTGAGAATGGGTAGAGCAGAGGAGAGTAATGGGGGATAATGGAGACAACTTTAATTGAACAACAATGAAAATAAATAAATTAATAAACTCAAAGCAAGCTACTAAAATTCTGAAACAAGAAAAGGCCTCTTCAATGATCACAGAATGGATAAGTTTCCAGTTTACAGGATGGGCTCCAGAAGTACCAGGTTATCACAAACTGCTCAGAGTCCCCCAAAGGTGTTTACTATGGCTCTTAGAATCAATGACATGCAGAAGCTTTCTTAAAGTTTTGCAGACATTTGTTCTATCAAAAACAACAATAAAAACTTTGTTCATCTGTTAAAATTGTCAGTTAATTCCCCATACAACCACACTATCGATATATTAATGTGTTTTTTTCTGTAAGATGGTTGCTTAATTAAGTGGTTTTAAAAAACACAAGTATATATTATGTACCGTATATTCCAAAGATGAGATATAAACTGCCTCCTCATTCCATATTATTAGATTTTTGCTATTCCACTCCTCTTCATTATTGTTCATATGTGACCTCACATATGCTTTTATTTTTTTCTTTAATTATATTTCACTGATTATGCTATCACAATTGTTCCAATTTTTTCTCCTTTGCTCCCCTCCACCCAGCACCTGCACTCCCTCAGGCAATCCTTGCACCATTATTTTATAAGTTCTTTGTCTACTCCATTTCCTATACTGTACTTTACATTTCCATGGCTATTCTGTAACTACCTATTTGTACTTTTACAAATGAGGTTAATTTGTAAGGTGAGGTACAAATAAACTGAAGTTAATTCCCTCATCTCTTCACTCACTCTCCCACATACCCCTCTTATCTGGCAACCATCAAAGCACTTTCCATATCCCTGATTCTGTCTGTGTTCTTTTTGTCTGCTTAGTTTGCTTTTTAGATTCAGTTGTTGGTAGATATGCATTTATTGTCATTTTATTGTTAATAGTTTTGATCTTTGTCTTAAATAAGTCCCTTTAATAGTTCATATAATAATGGTTTGGTAATAATGAACTCCTTTAGTATTTTCTTGTCTATGGGGAAAAAAAGGTTTTTTAGTTTGTTTTTTTCTTTATTTGCCCTTCAGTTCTAAATGGTAGCTTTGCTTGTATTGTTTGCAAGCAAAGCAATCTGATTGTAGGTTCCTGCTTTTCATGACTTTGACTATTTCTTGCCAATCCCTTCTAGCCTGCAAAGTTTCTTTTGAGAAAGCAGCTGACAGTCTTATGGGAACTCCCCTGCAGTTTATGAATTGCTTTTCTCTTGCTGCTTTTAAGATTGTCTCTTTAATTTTTGGCACTTTAATTATGATGTGTCTTGGAGTGGGCCTCTTTGCATCCATCTTATTGGGGATACTTTGTGCTTTCTGGGATTGTACATCTATTTCCTTCACTAAATTAAGGAAGTTTTTTTTTATTATATTTTCAAATAGACTTCCAATTTCTTGCTCTTTCTCTTCTCCCTCTGGTACCCCTATGATGGATTGCTTGAAGTTGTCCCAGAAGCTGCTTACAGTATCCTCTCCATTTGGGGGTTCTTTTTCCTTCTTCTGGTTCTGATTGGGTGCTTTTTGTTTCCTTATGTTCCAAATCATTGATTTGTTTATCGACTTCATCCACTCTACTGTTGTTTCCCTGTAAATTGTTCTTTATTTCAATTAGTGTGTGCTTAATTTCTGACTGGATCTTTTTTATTCTGATAAGGTCCTCACTAAATTTCTCGAGCACCCTTATGCCCACTCTTTTGAACTTTGCATCTGATAGATTGCTTATCTCCATTTTGTTTAGTTCTTTTTCTGGAGTTTTGATCTGTTCTTTCATCTTGGCCATGTTTCTTTGTCTCCTCATTTTGACAGCCTCCCTGTGTTTGTTTCTGTGTATTACATAGAGCTACTATGACTTCCTGTCTTGGTAGTGTAGCCTAATATAGTAGGTGTCCTGTAAGGTCCAGTGACACAGCCTGCCCTATTACCCAAGCTGAGTACTCAAGGTACACCCTTTCTGTACAACCGCCTCTTGTAGTTGAGGCTTGATTGCTTTTGGCAGGCTAATGGGAGGGATTTACCTAGGCCGGTCAGCTGCAAGGACTGGCTGTGACCACTGACTACCAACCTCCACCCTCCATAGAGTATCTGCCATGCAGGAACAGAGTGATGATGCTCTGATGTGGTCTGTGGCCATCTACTGGATGTGCGGGCTCTGGGGTTTTCTGGGTGGTGCAGGCCAAGATCAGCCACCACCTGTATTCTGTCTGGGGCCACCCTGAATAAGCTATAAATCAATCTGAGATGGCTGCTACTTGTGCTGGGCTCAGAGGTTCCAAGGTGAAGCCAAGCTGTGAATCTAGGTTCACTGCTTATAGTGCCAGGTCTACAGTCACTTAGCAAGAGGTATGGGAACTGGGGGCTCACTAAGACCAGCTGTTGCTTATTTGAGAAGATTTAGGAAGTTGTGAAGCATGAACTAAGACTAGCCATTCATATGGAAAAGTCACTGATAACAGCTTGGTTGGGCCTGTAAATTGGGTGGTACAGAGTCTAAGGCAATCTCCAGGGTGGGGCAAACATTGTTAGCCAGGTTGATGGAGTCTCAGATATGGCACCCACCTGCCTGCTCTGTGACTTTTTGGGAGAAAGTTCAGAATAGGGACAATGGCCTCTGCTTGTCTTTCTGTCTGGGAGAAAGCTATCCTCCAGCTCTTGCCTTGATGCCAAAC
Source organism: Artibeus jamaicensis (assembly GCF_021234435.1). Taxonomy (NCBI): domain Eukaryota; kingdom Metazoa; phylum Chordata; class Mammalia; order Chiroptera; family Phyllostomidae; genus Artibeus; species Artibeus jamaicensis. The sequence continues at coordinate 1,769,248 of NW_026521822.1, forward strand.
ACTGTAGTTCCTCCCTGCATACCTCTGGTATCTTTCAAGCTGGTATCCCAGTGCTGGAGCTCAGACAGTGAGTCTGAGTAATTTCATGTGTGGCTTCTTTACGAGGAACTGCTTGGGACTCTAGAAATTTCTTTCACCAATTCAAACCCCCCCTAGTATTTGCAGCCAGAAGTTATGGGGACTTATCTTCCTGGCACTGAAACCCTGGGCTCTGGGGCCTTGTGCAGGGCTGGAACTCCTCACTCCTGATATATCCCTCCTGAATTTTTACCCTCCACATGTAGATGTGGGACCAGCTTGTTTAGCATCTCTGCCCCTTCTACCGATCTGGATGGATGTGGTTTGTTTAATTCCATAGTTGTCAAACTTCCCTTCAACTTGATTTCTGACAGTCCTGAGTGATGGCTTTTCTATAGTTTAGCTGTAATTTTGGGAGAAGGCGAGCCATGTTTACCTATGCTACCATCTTGAATGGAAGTCTCACATATGCTTTTCAAGCATAAAAAAAGCGTCATGATAATCTTAGAGTGGATTATGACCAAGAAGTCATTGATTTTTTGACCCAACTACCACAGTGGACTTCAGGGAACTGCATGGAACACCCTTATGAAAGATCCATGGAGCTGACATTGAGAGTCACACATCACCATTAAGCCTACCTGATGATGTTTGTTTCCATGTACAAAATAAGTTGGGTTTTTGTTTTTTTAGTAAATGAACCAAGTAGGTCTCTGAACTAATTCTAAACTTCTTTCTTGTTGATTTTTCTTAAAAGTATTGATTCATTAGGGAGATTCTAGTTCAGAATTGCCTCTTTTGTTTTTATTAAAAGAATTCCAATCATGTTTGTGTGTGTGTACCCATTTTGAAAAAGTATTTAGGATACCTGAAGCATTCTTATCTTGACCTCAGATGATTACATATTTGAAGAAAATGAACTAAAACTTCACATAAACTGCTACCAAAATAGGAAGGAAAAGACCTAAATTGAAATGTTAATATACAATTATTGCTTTATTTTCATGGAGAGTAAGAGATGAAAATATGCCATCTTACCCAGGAGTAGGTTGTACATGTATGGAAGTCTGTAAGTTTGTGTGTGTGATTCAAGGACATTAGGTGAATTTCACTAACATAAAAATCAGTGAAGAGTAGGAGAGGAGATGATGCCAGTGAGATTGGTCAGGATTCTACAGACAGGGTGTGTAAAATGCTTACATTTGTGCTTTTCTCAGTGGAAAGAATAGGAACATGGAGAAGAAGGGTTAAAGCAGTGCCCACTGCCATGAGGAGTGCTGTCTTCCAGGCTGTAGTCGTGGGAACCAGCCCTCAATGATATGTGACCTTTGTATTCTGACAAAAATATTCAAAAACTAAATACTCAAAGTGTGGATATGTAGCTTGCCTCTCCTAGGACTGGCATTAAAGTACCTCATAGGATCAGATATTTGGGTTCCTGAGAACGACTGTGGCACTGACAGAATAAAGGATGGGAGAAGCCTCTGCTCCTTCTAGATATTTCCTTCTTTTTCCTTTCCTTCATGAGCACATTCTTGTTCTTCCCTAGTTTTACTTCCTAGGCCTCCCTCAGGCTACATGTAGCCCAAGGCCATGCGGGCAGGTAGTCAGCCCTTTGCAAAGAGAACCCCTGCTTTAGAGAGCTCAGGTGAGTCTGCTGAGCTGCTCTGGGGGAAAGAGCAAGCAAGTTATGGTCCTCTTCCATTCTGTTCGAAGAAACATAGAGAATCACTAAGTATCCATATGAAAAAGTACTAAACCTTTCACCATTTAAAGGAACACTTTATTCAAATTTCATCAGTGCCTACCAGAAACAGAGAAATATGTTCGCTGCATTGTATAGTGCATGAATGATGAGACTATACACAGTCATAAGATGTTTGCAATTTTGCTGGGGGTGAAACATTTACACTAAAACTCCAACCAAGCTATGAGTCAACTCCAAGGACATATATTGGGAACCATCAATATATATTTGGCAACTGAAGTCACACAAGGCATGGCTGATGTCAGCCGAGAAGACATTTGTGCTCCAGCCTTGATGTCTTTCCTCAGTTCCTCGCAGCCTTTGCAAATACTCTTCCCCCAATTCTGGCTAATGGCTAGAACTTATTTCCCCTAGAAAGTATTTTTCCCCTAATATTTTCCTAAAACCCTTGCATTTCCCCTATCATAGTACTTGTTGAATGGCACTGTAATTGCTTATTAAACTACCTCCCCAATCAGATTATAGCATGGTAGCCTAGAAATTATTCACACAGCATAAAGTTAAACTCACTTCCATCTCGGCTCTACAACTTCTACAACTTACTAACTGTGTAATATTGCATGAGGTTCTTAACCTAAAGTTTCTAGGCTTTTGCTTCCTCAGGAATAATTGTACTTAACTTTAGGTAGCTGTGTCAACTGATAACATACATAGCAACACAAGCATCAGCCAGGAAAGGATTCTGGAAATGCTGAAACTGGAGACTTATAATAACTGCATTCTAAGTTTTCACACTTTTATTCTAGTTTCTATAAAGGCATTCATTCATTCATTCATTCAGCTCTTCATTCATTATTGTGAAGCTCATTCCTTATCGTAGTTCAGTGAGTCAGAATAAGGTTTGCATACATTATACTCTCCAGTGCTCATTGAATGAGTAAATGAAAGAATGCAAGTTCTATTTGTGAGACTTGAGCTGACCAGGAAACACCACCTATTCACAGCTCTACTAATTTTACAATCCTGAAGCTGTTCAGTGTTAGGAATCAGTGTGTGGTATGGTATGTGTGCATGTGTGTATGGACATACATGGACAGCATATAAAACAGGTCAAGTTTCTACTCAGGAAATAATCTGTGACTTAAATAATTCAACAAAGTAACAAGTGCCCAGACAAAATACAACCTAAATCCTTTTTTTGATTTCTAATTTAAATCAATTTGTCAAAGCCATCATATAATATTATAAGGCCATATGTCATTTTATCTCATAGCATGACTTAAAATCACCTTCCTGTGTTCCCCCTCTGCCCAAACTCCCACTTCCCATGGTTTTTATCTTGTTATATTTGTGAGCCCTAATTATAAATACATTGAAAGAAGAAGGACTTTGGGGTTTGATACAATTCAAATTGCTTTTCAGTGCCATACATATTTACAACATCTTATAAATATTTAAAGTTATCATAATAATGGCTCCATCTGACTCATAATAAGTTCTGTGTTTTGTGTAGGGATGATCGCCAAACTGATCAGTTAGAAAATTGGAAAACCCCATCAAACTTTGTGACCTGTCCATCCCAAGAGGATGTCTTTCTGATTACTGGAAGAGCCTGAGCATTGAGTTTAGCTATCTTAGAATTTAATCTTACTAGATAAACATCCTGAAATTTACCTCTTGAAAAAGAGTAAAAGAAATATTTTCAGCTGAAGAATTTGCTCATTGGACCATATCTTAAAAGACTCCAAATAGTTTTTAGGAGTCTTCAAACAGTGTGTAAAAAAATAATAATAATCCCAAAATCATGTAGTTCCTGCTATGCTCAGGAATAGAGATTTCCAGGCAGGAGAATGGGTGTGTGAGAGAGGGAACACCAGCAAAAGATGCTGCAGATGAACAACGGAAGCACTTGGGAAAGATTATTAAATGTCATAAGGAGTTTGGACTTCCTGCCACAGGACAATGTTTCTCCAAGTGTGACCCCAGAACTACTGGATCAGAAACCTGGGGGCTCAGATACAGTGATCTGTGTGTTAACAGTCCCTCCAGGTGACTCTAATGCACCCTGATTTTGGAATCTGTGCCATAAGGGATGTTTCTAAGTACTAGAATGATATGATCAGATCTGGACACACAGGTGGCAGCATAAAAAATGGACCAGAGGGGAAGAAAGTGAAGGCATGGAGGACCAAAAAGAGTAAGGAAAGTATTGGTGCTACAGAACATGGCCAAGGGGGGCACAATATACTATTACCAAAGTAGCGCCACTAGGTTCACATTGTCCGTCACCACAAGAAAGATGTCTCTCAATGCCAAAGATTTGTGAAAAGGAAAGGAAATGTTTCTTTAAAGCTATACAGACTTAAAGTGATGCGGGAAGCTTTGAAGAACCTTTGTTTACCCAAACCCCAAGCACCCCGGGAAGAGTGATAGGGCTGTTTGGGAAAGCAAACAGCAGGATGTTCACAAGGGCTAGGATTAGCCCACCCCCCACCCCTGCAGTTAGAACTAATTTCCGCATTTAGCCTTTGTACTCTGCTTCTGCCACGTAGGTATAGGGAGCCCTATAGCTAGAACTAACTTCTGCATTCCGCTTCTGTATCCCGCTTTGCTACATAGACAGGAAGACCCCATAGACTATATAAACCCCAAGAATCCTTTGTTCGGGGCTCAGAATTTGGAGACTGACTCCTCTGGGCCCATGCACGTAATAAACTTCTCATGTTTTCTGCTATCTCCTCTTGGTGTGAGTTTCTTCCCGCAACAAAAGTAGTGACATAATGTCTCCATTAAAATGCTAAAGTCTTTTAAGGTTCCCACAGATGCACACAGTCCTTCCTTCTCCCTCTGCCCTTATCTGGGGTACCATATCTCAGGAAAAGTAGAAGTCTGTGATTCAGGTTCCCAGTACCATCAGCTGTGTTGCTGTCAGGATCTCCAATTAGTCCAAAGCCATGTGACACCTTCTCATGACCCACCAACAAAAGTCCTTGTACCCTTTCTCTTCCAGGCAAAGTCTCTCCTGCTTCCTAAGCCACGTAGCAAGAGGGAGCATCCCAAAGCCAGGTGGTCGTCACTCTCACCAAAGCTGCAGGGTTCTTCCTCACTGCCTCAGCCTGGTGGTGATTCCCCACAATGGCTGCCATGCCTGGGTTTAAATCCCCCAGCCAATCTTCCTCTGCAACCCCATTTCCAACTCCTCCCACAATCGGCTACACTTGCCAGCACTCCCGTATCCTTCCAGCTTTAGTGGGCTGCCATAGTGAGTCTGGGCAGGTGTGGCCCCATGGTGTGGAGCCAATCACCTCCAAGCTTTCATGCAGGCACTGTAACCAGGGGGAGTTGCCTCCCAGTTACATCTTGGGTGTAAGTCACTTCCATACCCTGGTTCAAAGCATGAGCACAGCTACTTAACATATCTATGAAACCAGTTAAAGGTTATAGATATGTTAAATGACCATGCCAGAGGTTAGCTACCAGGTTATTGCTATGCAAAATAGGTCTGAATGGCCCTGCTCCATGTGTCCCTTCCCCCAACTTACACCTGTGGGGGGAAGGGGTGAGGACATCCTATATATCTTCCTAATATTTCCCGGACACCCTGAGTTCTGTACCCCATTCAAAATGTGGGGTCCCTATGTGGGGCTATGTGGGGCTCTATGTGGGGCCCCCCTCTTTGCTGCACTCTGTTATATTGGTTCACTAGGAAGTTTTGTATGTTATCTGTATTTTAGTTAAGTCTGAGATATAATTAATTATTAGTCACATCATTATTTTATTTGAAAAATTTTGTCAAATAACAACATGGTGTTCCTTATCACCTGGAATTTTTATTTTATACTTATTGAAAGGGATCTTTTAAACTTCTACTGATAGATTTTTATCATCTGTTCCCCCTGCATATATATGAAAAGTAAAATATAAAGAAAATAATTTGGTTAAGGTTTTGTTAACAAGCACCTTTTCACTCAAGGGCCATCTGAATGTTAATGATGCACATATTTTTTTAATGCTCTGCTATTGTCTTTGAGGTGTTCAAGTAACTGAGGCCCCATTCTGCAAGTTCGGACATCCATGTGCAGGCTGTGGTATCTATCTCATGATTGCTGCCTGGCCAACAGAAACTTGAAGATGTATCCAGATTTGGGAAACGTTAAAATGTGGGTGGTAGTGTGTATCCTAAAATTGATAAATTTCCAGGACTTCTGGCCAAGATGGAGGCATAGGTGGAAACACTGTGCCTCCTCGCACAACCAAGTTTAAAGACAACAAAGTTTTAGTAACAAAAACGCAACCAAAACACAGAAAATTGAACCATGTGGAAGTCCGACAAGAATGAATGTTCAACCAGACAGGTAAGAGGGGCAGAGCCAGTGGCTGCTGGAGCAGGGTTGAGCAGGAAAATATGGCAAGACTGACTCAGAATGCAGGTGATTGGCAGATCCCAGGTGAGGGGTGGCAACGGGCAGATCCAGTGAGGGTACAAGGCAACAAGCTGACCATGGTCACACATTCAGGTGCAGATAAACCAGGCGAAGAAGTGAGTAGTGAGACAGACCGTGCAAGCCCCAGCAGCTTGCTGGAAGCAGCAGATGGGACTGCTATTGCCCCTCTCTGACCCCCCCCCCCACATATACTGTCACAACCCAGCGACCTGGGTCACCTCACCCTGGTGAACACCTAAGACTCTGCTCCTCATACCAAACTTCATGGCTCAAGAACAATTCAAAGCCCCAGAGCCAATAATTCTAAGCGACCAAGAAATGGCCAACCTATCACATTCACAGTTCAAAACACTGGTAGTCAGGATGCTCACAGAACTGGTTGATTTTAGTCACAAATTAGATGAACATATAAGGCTAAACTAATGGAAATGAAGGAAAATGCACAGAAAACCAACAGTGATGGAAAGGAAACTGGGACTCAAATCAAAGGAGTGGACCAGAAGGAAGAAAAAAAATGACCAAATAGAAAAAAATAAAGAAACAATAATTCAAAAAAAAATGAAGAGAGGCTTAGGAACCTCCAGGACATCTTTAAACATTCCAACATCCAAATTATAGGGGTACCAGAAGGGAGAAAGGAACAGCCACCAGTGGAAAACTTATTTGAACAAATAATAAAGGAGAACTTCCCCAATCTGGCAAAGGCAATAGACTTCCAGGAAATCCAGGAAGCTCAGAGAGTTCCAAAGAAGTTGGACCCAAGAAGGAACACACCAAGGAACATCATGATTATATTAGCCAAGATTAAAATGAAGGAGAAAATCCTAGAAGCAGCAAGAGATAAGGGAAAAGTCACCTACAAAGGAGTTCTGATCAGACTGTAAGCGGATTTCTCAAAAGAGACCTTACAGGCAAGAAGGGGCTGGAAAGAAGTATTCCAAGTCATGAAATCCAAAGACCTACAACCAAGATTGATCTATCCAGCAAAGTTTTCATTTAGAATGGAAGGATAGATAAAGTGCTTCTCAGATAAGATTAAATTCAAGGAGTTCATCATCACCAAGCCCTTATTATATGAAATGTTAAAGGGACTTATCTAAGAAAAAGAAGATAAAAAAGATGAACAGTGAAAGGACAGCAAACTCACAGTTATTAACAACCACACCTAAAACAAAAGCAAACTATGAGGACAGCTAGATCAGGAGCAGAACCATATAAAGTAGTCCTTTTAGTATTTCTTGTAGGACTGATTTGGTGGAGGCATATTCTTTTATACTTCTTTCATCTGGAAGCTCTTTATCTGGCATTCTATCTTGATTGAGAGCCTTGCTGATAAAGTAGCCTTGGTTGTAGGCCTCTGGTTCTCATTAGTTGGAATATTTCTTGCCATTCTCTTCTTGCTTGGAGTGTTTCCACTGAGAAGTCAGTAGCTAACCTTATCAGGGTTCCCTTGTATGTTACTTCTTTTTTCTCCCTTGTTGCCTTTAAGATTCTCTCTTTGTCTTGGAATTTTGGCATTTTAATGCTGTCTTGAAGTGGGCCTCTTTGGGTTCCCCTTGATTGGGACTCTGTGTTTTCTGGATTTGTGTGGCTTTTTCTCTCATCAAATTAGGGACATTTTCTCTTATTACTTTTTCAAATAGGTTTTCTATCCTTTGTTCTTCTTCTTCTCCTTCTAGTATTCCTATTATTCGGATATTATTACCTTTCATATTGTCTTGCATTTCTCTTAATCCCTCTTCATTCTTTTTTTTAAAGATTTTATTTGTTTATCTTTAGAGGGGAAGGGAAGGAGAGAGGGAGAGAAACATCAATGTACAGTTGCCTTTTGTGCATCCCCTGCTGGCAACTGGCCTGCGGGGAACTGGCCTGCAACCCCAGTATGTGCCCTGACTGGGAATCAAACTGCAATTGTCTGGTTCGCAGGTCCATGCTCAGTCCACTGAGCTACACCAGCCAGGGCTCCTCTTCATTCTTTCTCAGCTTCTTTTCATTTTCTTACTCTTTCTGTGAGATGTTTTCTACTTTGTCCTCCAACTCGCTAATCTGATCCTCTGCCTCATCAATTCTGATTTTGAAACTTTCTCCTGTGTTCTTCAATTCAGAAATTGTATTCTTCATTTCCTCTTGGCCCTTGCTGATAGTTTCCATTTCCTTTTTCATGTTGATATAATTCGCAGTGAGATCATTGTAGCTCCCCTGTAGTTTCTGGTAGCTCATTGTGAGCTCTTTGAACTTCGTGATAACCAGTGCTTTGAATTCACTATCTGATAGTTGATTAGCGTCTATTTCATCTAACATTCTTTCTGAAGCTTCTGCTTTTTTTTTCATTTGGGGATTGTTTCTTTGTCTTCCCATTGTTTGTGAGACTCTTCTTGTTAGCCTCAGCTTCTAAAATTGATCTGTTCTGACTCCCTGGGTTTATGTTGTGAAATTCTGTAGTGAACTTCTATAATACCTGTGAATTTCAGTGGTGCAGACTCCTTCAGGTATCTTGATATTCTCTGTTTCCACCTACTCCTTTTTTCATGTGTGTGTAATCAGTTGGAGGGGCAGACAAAATGGTTTATGATAGCAGAAGAGTATTTTACGATATTTACAGTCACAACCGGTAGAGAGGAGATAGGCAATTTTTAGGCTATATATAGTGTGAACCATATTCTTCAACCCAACTTGCCACTTTCACAAAAGGATGGACAAAAGATAAGCCTCTTGTTGGGGAGGGAAGGCCTGTGAGCTGGAACTAGAAAGCAGTGAGGTTTCAGATGGTCAGATTTTGAGGTAAGGTGAGAGCAAGGAATAATAAATAGGTATAGTGTTTAATCAAGTAGAGTTAATTACTCCAGTAATAGAATCCAGGAACTTGTAAAGTGGGCTAAGTTCTGATAGATTCGTTGTGAAGTATTTACAATTATATAGAACAGCTATTATTTACAGGAATATTAGAGCAACAATCATATGACCGACTCTGTGAGATCTGTCTGAATAGGGAGTGTAAACTTCAGGTACTGTGGCAAAGGAAAACAAGAGGCGTGATGTATAGAAAATTAGAAATACATTGTGGAGGAAAGAACAGAGGAAAGCTGTCTAATAATACAATAAAACCAGCCAAGACTAAGAAGCCTATACAGAAGGAGGAATAGAAAGATACTATTAGAATATAAAAGAAGTGAGGATGATGAAAAAATAATACAAGTGTGAAGCAACTTGTGGCTTCTCTGCTATAGCAAAGTGAACTTTGTCTCTCTGTCTCTATTGTTGATATGCCCTCTCCTTGGGTCCCACTCTGGTCTTTTCGCAGTTCCCAGTGGTTTGTGTCTCTTGTGGGTAAAAGAAAACAACCAAGAAACCAAAAAAAAAAAAAAAAACAATACATACACACACAAAAAAAGGCAGGAGAAGGGAGGAGAAAGTGATAAGTTTTGGAAGAAGAGAAGAAGGACTAAAACTGGAAAAAAGAAAGAAGAGGATCAAAGTATTGAAAGATAAAGCAATAGTAAAATTAAAAATCTGTAAGATTACTAAAACAAACAACACAAACCCCAAAACCCCAAACAGACCCCCCCAAAACAAAACAAAAAAACTTCCTTTGTTGGTTTTAAACTGTCCAAACCAGTTTTTCTGGTTGCAGCAGGACCTCTCTGTGGGCTGGGTTGTCAGCGCCCGACAGCCAGGGTACCAGACTGGGATGCTTGTGCCAGCTCACGCACCAGGCTGCCTTGGCCCCGCCCCTTGGTCTCTGGCTCGGTATTTCCTTTCTGCCAGGCTGTGTGGGATGCAAGCCAAGCCATCCTAGAAGAGCACCTCAGTTCACTTTAAAAAAAAAAAAAGCCTCTCCCGACAGCCTGCCTCTCAGCCCAGCCCAATCCCCAGCCAGACCAGTGACAACAATGTGACTCTCGATTCTCCCGGGCTGATGATCACAGAGTCCAAAGATGGGCACGACCCTTTGTTCTTGTTTCTCTCTGTGTAAACTCAGACAGGCCTCTGCCTGGCACTTCCGAGATGGGGAGGGAGAAAGCTGCTTACCCGTGCTGGTCGCCTACCGCCACTGTGTCCGAGCTCCCGTAGATGACTCCTCAGCACCGGGGCTGGGAATGTCTGGGCTCCAGTAGATGGCTCTGGTCCCAGGCCATAATTTCTTTAACTCTGTATTATATAAGCCTTACTCCTGATGCCATGGACATCAAGATTGCTGTTGGTCAGCAATTGTTCATGAATCTCTCATGTTTCTATATATATAGGCATGAACAACCAAGTTGCTTTAGAACTATCTTTTCAGGAATATTAATATAAGCATGGATACAGTGACTGTTTTTAGAGAAAATTTATCTATATTCCTGGATAGTAAAGATTGAAGTGTTCCCTTTTCAGAAAAGATTGGCTTACATTCCAGGATTAAAAACAAGACAAAACAAAACAAAACAAAACTTTCCCCAGAGGGGAGGATAAGCAGTTTTCCTAGGAATCCATATAAGATCAGAGTCTTCTAATCTCAGGATTCCTCTCCTGCAGTGCAGCTCCCACTCTGTGCTCAAGCAATGCCTGGCCTTCACTACATCATCCTATTGGAATTAGAGTTCAGGGAATCTGCAACAAAATGTTCTTACTGCTGTAAATGACAAGCTAAGTACATCTGGGCTTATTGTCTCCTTACTGGCCAAATCCAACCTCAGCTATTGGGCTGCTGCTTAGGAACTGCTGGGTGTTTTGACAGTTGTTCAATGCACATGCAAGTACATTTGTTTTGTCTCCTTGAGGACACTGATAAGTTCCTTAGGGGAAGGGATCAGATCTCTCCTCTTTCTGTTCTTTAGCAACCCCAACATAGAGTAGGCATTCAGCAATATTTTGTTACTCAAGATAAAGACACCCAAATACTCTTTCCTGAGGCATTCTTCCCAGTGGCTCACAAGACTTAGGATTATTTCTAAATGGCTATGATGTCTTCTGCCCAAGTGCCCCTGAGACTCTAGGATTAAGGGCATTCTGGTTTTGTTTTAAAGCAGAGCCAAGTTCCAGCCCACCACTGCCCACCCAGAAAACAGGCCCAGTATGAATGTGGCTGCAGGGTTGAAGGAAAATGGCCCCACCAGCTTTGTGGCCAGAGGGCATTAGACATGCTTTTGGTTCCCCAGATTGGGGGCAGAGTTAGCAAGGAGGAACCTCTCTCCTGAGTGACTGCTGGAGGTAACAGCTTGTATCCACAATAAAAATAAATGTACTTTATGGATCCTTTCCTCCTGGGTTTGCTAGATTTAGCAAATAAATATACAGGGTATTCAGTTCAATTTGAATTTTAGGTAAACAAGAAATACTTTTGTAGTGTAACTATGACCTATGTCCCAAATTTTTCACAAAACATACTAATTTTTTTTGTTGCTATTGTTTATCTGAAATTCAAACTGAAATGGGTGCATTGTATTGTATTAAGCAGGCCTGTTCTCTGCCTTCTGTCCTCCAGAACCCATTCCCCAACTGACCCTCACTTTCAGGGTGTGACTTCTCTAAACCAGCCCCCATAATAATGGTTTTTCTGATTCTTTTTTTCTGCACAGCATCTTTCCTGGGTTGGTCCATGCAGAGCTGGATGTTTAGGACATGCACACAGACTTTCAGAATTTCCTTGACTTTTGTTGACTAGTGTAGACCTTCTGTCATTGTTTGCAGGAAGCAGGACCATGGGCTGGGTGGTAAGCTCACCTCCTGAATTATGTGGAAGCATTTTGATTTATTGGGGTGCTTAATGTCCTATTCACCTGTGTTTTATTCTCAAATCTGTAATTCTCAGAATTGTGTGTAAGTCAGATCTAAAAATCAAGAAATGTCTATCTCCTGTGTATTAATAAAAGTTGAACTAGAACCCAGAAGGAGGCAAAGAGAGGAGAAAATTCAGTTACATTCTAACTGGGTGGTAATCCATGCCCCAACTTTGATTCTTTTATTCTAGTAAATAATTAATATTTATAACATACAAGGAACTGTTAGGCCCGGAATTAGATAAAAGTAGCCAAGAGGAACCCGAGGCAGGCTCCAGACTGTCTCAGCAAAGAAGATAGAAAGTACAGAAAGTACAAAGAGTGCTGAACAAGATAAACCGCCTTGTGCATGACCTTGTCCTTGCAGAAAAGTATCCATTGTTGCAAGCAGAGAACATAGCCATGTGTGTTCTCTCGAGATAGCCAATTGCTAACAGCTACGTCTGCTTCTGTATTTGCTTGCTTGCTCACCCCAATAAAAACCCTAGGCTGTAAGCACCAGGCACGTCTGCAGCCATTTTGGCACTGTGTCTCTGGAGACACCCCGAGAGTTCACCCCCTCGCAGGCAAAACTTTGGCCAATAAAGTTCCATCTTAAACTCCTGAAAGCTTCTGACATTTGTTACTCGTATTGGGGAATGCTACATTTTGGAGGCCCCAGCGAGATCTCCCTCAGAGTTTCGGGTTGGAAGCTGGAGGGACGGCTGGGGCTGGTGAGTACCGCGGTTTTGGTATTGGTATTGGGCTAGCAGCAGAGTACCCCGAGGCGGTAGATGGGACGCCATTGATAAACCTGCCCAGGGGCCCAACAGAGAACGGGACGCCTCTTTGTTGGGTGTTGTTTTGGTTTCTGAATGTGACCGGTCACGATTAGGTATTACCTTCGGGTATTACTTTCGGTTTGCGCAGCGTGCGCAGCGCTTTTGGTTCGCAGCTTCCTCCCGTGTGGCGCGCACAAACGCTCCTGGCGCTGGCTGTGTGTTTGTATTGTTAAGGCTGTGTCTGTGTTGTAAAAGCTCTAATGGCTGTTTGCATTAGTCTTTCTTTTGTGTCTACCCTCATTATTTGTTATTATGATTCTCATTTCTGAGCTCCCAAAGGTCTTACAGGCGGAGAGTCCGGGCGCCATTCTGCACTAGAACGGCTGAGCCATGCAACAAAATGGCACCTGACCAGCCCTCCCCGCCCCCACCCAATAGGCAAAAGTTTGCAGGCAGGCCTCAAAGATGGGCCTGACCGCGCAGGCGACTCTGGACGAGAGCCAGGCGCTTCCCCAGATCGCCCAGGCTGGGGCAGGCCTCGCAGCCGCACCCAGGGCGCTGGGGGCTACAGCTGTGCCTGAGGATCCGCCGGGTTGGGGCCGGTGGGGTTCGCCCCACCTCCTCAGCCTGTGTCTCCGCCTCCCTGCGTGCAGCCAACCGCCCCCCTCCCCTGCGCGGGAGCCACCCTTCCCCTACGACCCGCGTCTAGCAGCCCACTTAGAACTGGTTCGTGGCATCCCGAGGCCTAGGAGGCCGAGCCCGTGCCTGCACTCTCTTCCCTTTCCGGCGCCCTCCTCCTGCCCCCGGCGCGGGGTCAGCGAGTGGGGCGCGGGCTGCGGCTGCTGAGGAGGTGCGAGCCCCAGTCGGGGCTCCCTGCACCAGATCGTGTACTCAGCCCACGGGCCCCTGGTTCCCGCATCCAACACGGCTTCCCGTGGCCTTGGAATGTTCGTGTGGATGAATGTAGAACCTCGCTCTGTCGCTGTGTTCCCCTGGTACTCCTTAGTCCCCTTCCTGGCCCCCAGCCAGCCAGACCCTTCCGTGCAGCCAAGTGAGGCTCAGCAACCTGCCCAGTGGCCTCCAACCGGAGCGCTCTGACCTCCCCCGCCCCAGGCGGTGGGAGGTAGTGGCGCTGTGCGCAGGCGCTCCCGGAGGAGACCCCTGAGTAGGGAGGCCGGAGAAGAGGCAGCCGGGGGCAGCCACTGCCTCCAGTTGCCCTTGGGCTGGAGCGGCGGTGGGCGGAGCGGAGGGAGGCTCCGGGCACACTTCCCTGTTTGATTTATGTCCCCTTTTCCACCAGTAGCCTATATAATTGGAAACACCAGAATCCCCCGTTCTCTGAGTAACCCCAAGGCAGTCTTGGGGGAGGATGGGAGCAGGCTCTGGGTTGCCAGAAAATTTACAGGCGCTAGTGCCCAGAGCTAGCCACTTACCAACTCCCTGTCCTAGTGTAACTCCTCAGTACAGCAGCCCCTGTTAGAATCAAACAATACCCAGTGCCAGTGCGGGCGACACCTGCAACGTCTGCTTAAGGCAGGCATTTTGCGGAACTGCCACTTTTGCCTGTTCAGAAGCCGGAGATGCGCCTTTTCCCTCCTGCTCCAGAGCTTGTCGCTTGCGCCCCAGCCCGCGGCGCCCGCGCGGCTGCGGACCTCCGGTGTCCACACTCCGGCTCCAGGAAGCCGGGTGGAGAGCGGCGGTGGCGATAGCGCGGCTAGACGGGCGGAGCGTGAGCCACCAGCCCGCGCCTTCCCTTCTTTCTGCCCCAGAGCCGGCTGCTAGCGGTGTCCTAAGCGTTCGCACCGCCGGGAGCTGCCTTCGCTGACGCCGGGCACCTGAACACTCCCGAGATGCCAAATCCCAAGCGGGGACGAGCAGGAAGATGGAGCCGGGGCCCTGGCAGCAGCGGGCCCTGGCGGCAGCGCTGGGCACCGTGGGCAGCGGCGGGCTCTGGAGGTGCAGGGGCTGGCGCAGCCAACGTCGCAGCCGCCACGGGGGCTGCAGCCTTGAGCGACGCCAAGAACGAGGGGAAGGAAGACCAGTTCATATGGACAGAAAAGGAGGGGCAAGCTTTCCAGGCCCTTAAGGAAGCCCTTGTAACTGCCCCCGCTCTCGTATTACTAGATTTGAGCAAGCCCTTCCAGTTATTTGTGGCAGAGAGAAGGGGTAGCACTTGGGTACTCAGCCAAGAGTTAGGGCCGTGGAAAAGACCTGTCGCCTACCTCTCCAAGCCAGCTTGCGAGCTCTCACAGCCACCTCAATATTAGTCAAAGAAGCCGGTAAACTGACCCTAGGACAAGACATCCAGGTCATAGGGGAGCACTATATAGAGCAAGTGCTCCGAGCATCACCTGACAAGTGGTTAACCAACGCTCGCCTGACTCAATATCAGGCCCAGTTGTTGAAACTTCCCTCTGTACAGTTGCTGCCCATACCAGATCTCAAGGACCAGGCATATGAGAAGGTCAACCTAACCCCATTTACAAATGGGAGCAGTTTTATCAAGGACGGGCAGCAGTATGCTGGAGCAGCAGTGACCACTGAAAATAAAGTATGGCAAGAGACATTGCCCCCAGGGACCACTGCACAGAAAGCAGGACTCATAGGGTTAACGAAGGCCCTACAAATAGCTGATGGGACAAGCAGCCAACATTTACACAGACAGCTGCTATGCCTTTGCATCAGCCCACATCCATGGCGCAATTTATAAAGAAAGAGGCCTCCTGACCGTAGGGGGCAAAGACATCAAAAACAGAAGTGAAATCTTGGCCCTCCTCAACGCCATCTGGCTCCCCTCCAAGATTGAAATTATCTACTGCAAGGAGAAACCACCCCAATGGGTGGAGGGTAGCTTTGTGGTGCCTCTACACCCACAGGTAGAAGGGGCCTTAGGGGCTTCCGGGTTTCCTGAAACCGGAGTCCTAAGACCTTTGCAGATTGGCAGAACCAGAGTCAGGGTACTGCTATTTTAGGTAAAATAGATGAGCCATGTGAGTGAACCACCTGGAAGACAGAGCATTCATGGGTGTCACCATCTTAAAACTGGCTAAGGCTTCTTTTCAGATTATAAGCTATATGCTGCTGCTGTGTGGACACCGCAGCAGTCAGGTTCTCTGTGTAACTGGTTCTGATAAGAATAGCTCTAGGTTTGAAAGTCATGAACTGAGGTCCAAGAGTGACCACCTGATTTATAGGGTATTTACAACGTCTAAGCTTCAGAAAGGTGCAAAATGTCCCTGCGAATCTAGGGACTTTTAGTAGAAGATACCTGAAATACTAGGGACTTTTGGATGCCGCATACTGAGTTTAAGCATTGAGTTTAAGTACAGCCTTTCCCAGTGTGGGAAAGGAACCAAGATTAAAAGAGAATGATAATTAAATCTAGATGAGTAGAAGTATATGAAAGGATATAAAAGTTTTTTGGATGTTGCTGAAGGTTTGTAGAAAGCTGTGCAGATAGAAAAAGGTATGTAAAAAGGCTATAGAAGGTTTGTGAATATTGCAGAAAATCTGTGGGAAGTTATAAAAATAAATGGAAATGTGAAAGTTTTGGAAAGGAATTATGTGAAATTAGTAATGGAAGGTATAAAGCATGGAGATGCAATCTTAGTAGGTATCAGAAGGAAAAGGATTTTCCATCACACTTTGTATTTTTCTCCCTACCTGATCCCTCCAGAATTTGGCATTCTGAAAGATGAGTGATAATGTAAGGTTTCTTTGCATAAAACCAATAAGACCAGTCTTTAATAGTGGTTTTGTTAACCAAGACTTTGACTGGAATGTCACGCCTGAAGGAGGCATGTATGGGTTCTGGTCATTACCAGAAAGCCCTGAGGAACTGGGATTGACCTGTGAAGCTAGTGAAAGCCCACGAGAAAAGCCTGGTACTTTGGTTGGTTGTGTGGTTCATGCCAGTCTTTCCAGGGAAGGAATGAAGGTTGCTTTCCTGAAAGATGGCTGAAAAGGAACCTGTAAGCACAATGGAGGCTCAAGGATTTGAGTGAAACAACTGGTACAGGCGAGGCCAGATGTGTGGTTCTACTTCTGTGCCCTGAGGGGCGGACTGAGAAGTCAATCTGAAGGTTCCCTGTGTGAGTTCCAGCAAAGCAGACTTAAGGATCACAAGTGATCCAGGCTACTCTTGGTGTGTTTATGCAAACGAACAGCCAAAATTAAAAGCGGGACCCAAAGTAGTCCCTGTAATAACAGTGAAGGTGATCTTAAGGAGAAAAATTGTAGTTCAAAGAAAATCACAATGCTCAATATTGGACATCAGAATGGTGCAGATAACTGTCTTGAAAGTTATTTTCATTAAAAAGTTGAAACCAGGTTTGTGATATCACTAGGGATTTACAACTTAGAGGTGCAAAGGACCTTGCAATGGAATGTCTTCCCAAAAGACAGTCTCACAGGCACAGAGACTGGTTTGAAGATTGTTGTGTTAATTAACCTGTATGTTCTTCTGTTTTCATAGGGCGCGTGCCTACGACCAGCCTATGCCTATGAGTAATTAGTAGCAATATAAGCCTCACTTAAGGTGCCCATCTTTGTCATCGCCCTCCTGAGAATCAACAGTTTGGTTAAGTAGTTAAGTTAATAAAAGGTCAGGGCAGTCTGTGGGCTTCACTTTAGAACTGATTTTCCCTTTCCTGTCTTGATAGCTTGGACAGAAAGGGCTCAGAAATCTGAAAAGAGGGAAATCTTAATGTATTCCCCTCAGCCCAAGTGAAGTATAGTAAGCCACAAGAGTCTTGGATGGGTATAGCAGATAAGCCATTCTTTACTGAAGTATCTGCCTTTGTCAATTAATAGTTATTATTTAATTGTACTTCCAATTTCTTGCTTAATCTGTCACCTCCAGAATACAACCTGACCAGTATGCCGACAGTCCAGTAATGCCAGCCTTTGGATGCCAAGCCTGCGACTTCCTGGTGACAGCCAACTGACCAGGACCCTGTAAGGTCTTTCCCCTTACAGGAAGGACTCCCTCCGTGCTGCACCCCCCCCCTCTGGGCACCCCCTATCCCAAGGGTAGATAGGACAGCATCCATTTCCAGCTGGAAGGAGTTAAAAGAAGATGAGACCTCCGTCCATTTTCCTTTATATGATCATGAAGTCGGTGTATATCTGAAAGGAGGAATATTGATACAGGGTGCATCCAAGGGGGGCCCCAGAAAGGATTTGGGATGGAATCCAAAGTTCGGGTGTCCAAGAAATATTGAGATGTATGCACCCCCCCAGGAGGAGGAAACGAATGGAGCAGGGCCATTGAGAGCTGTTTTGCGTAACAACGGGTTTGCAGCTGACCTCTAGAGTGATTATTTGACATATGGCCTTTGGCTAGTTTAGTGGATGTGTTAAATAGTATAGCCAAGCTTAGAGCAGGGGAAATAAAGTCACTTACCCAGGATATAACTAGGAGCAGAGCCCCTGAGGGGGGAGGCCTGTATAAGAGCTTAAAAAAGATCAGCTCCAGGACATAAGGAGATAACTACTCAGGTGAAAGAGGGAGCCACGTGGCTTAGGGCAAAGTGACCACCCCTGCAGCTTTAGTAGAAGAAGCCCACAGGGCTTTGGGTGCCCCCTTTGGCCGCGTGGCCTAGAAAACAAGAGAAACTTTGACTAGAACTTGATGCAGAAGAACTCTTGCCAGTAGACTGTAAAAGAATGCCACATAACTTTGGATTAACTAGAGATCCTGCCTGATAGAGCTGACAGTGCCAGCAACTTCAAACACAGATGTGTGCTCTTTCTTGATTTACAGTACCCGGAGTTGGGACAGTGTGAGTAGGGAGCAAAGACATGAAAGTATTTTAGGTTGAAAAACTTGGTTTCTGACTGCTCTTTTACAATAATAGCACTGGAATTATAGGTGATAGCAAGGGGGACTTTGTGCAGCACTAAGAGAAGAATGCTGTTTTCATGCCAACCACTTAGGAGCAATAAGAGACAATGACTCCAGCTAGTATGCCTCAATGTTCAGAACCTCCCCCTGGCTGACCACCCTAATCTCAGCCATAGCTGGGCCACAATTAATATTAATATTAGTACTAACAATTGGGCCCATAATACTCAACAAGATCCTCGCCTTCATCAAAGAACGGGTAGAAGTAGTCAAGCTAATGGTCCTGTCCCAGCCATACACCATATTACCTGGGGATGAGACCAAATCAATGGTTTGATTCATAAGCAAGAGAAGTGGGGAATGTTAGGCCCGGAATTAGATAAAAGTAGCCAAGAGGAACCCGAGGCAGGCTCCAGACTGTCTCAGCAAAGAAGATAGAAAGTACAAAGAGTGCTGAACAAGATAAACCACCTTGTGCATGACCTTGTCCTTGCAGAAAAGTATCCATTGTTGCAAGCAGAGAACATAGCCATGTGTGTTCTCTCGGGATAGCCAATTGCTAACAGCTACGTCTGCTTCTGTATTTGCTTGCTTGCTCACCCCAATAAAAACCCTAGGCTGTAAGCACCAGGCACGACTCTCATCTGCAGCCATTTTGGCACCATGTCTCTGGAGACACCCCGAGAGTTCACCCCCGCACAGGTAAAACTTTGAAACTTTGGCCAATAAAGTTCCATCTTAAAATCCTGAAAGCTTCCAACATTTTTTGCTTGCATTGGGGAATGCTACAGAACTCATATAATTTAATAACGAAAAATGCCAAATAATCTGATTTAATAATGGGGAAAATACCTAAGTAGATATTTTTCTAAAAAAGACATACAGATATCCATTAGGTACATAAAAAGATGCTCAACATCACTAATCTCCAAGGAAAAGCTAATCAAAACCAGAACGAGATGTTACCTCAATCTTGTTACAATGGATATTATGAAGAAGACAAAAGATAACAAGTGTTGCTGAGGATGTAGAAAAAAAGGAAACCCTTATATTCTGTCTCTACTGTTACAGCACTATTACTGTGTTGATAACATCTTGCTGTTTTGTTCCAGCTCATTGGTACCATATTCTTGGTGATGAGAATATTTAAGATCTAATTTTCTTGTAGTGAGAATATTTAAGATCTAGACTCTTAGTGAACTTAAAAACATAGTATTATTAGTTATAGACATTAGACTATGTACATTAGATCCCTAAAACTTATTAGTCTCATAACTAACTTTTAACACTTTGACCAACATCTCTCCATTTCTCCTACTCTGTAGGTTTGTGCAAGCACCAATTTACACTCTGTTTCTATGAGTTTCATATTTTAAACTCCACAAGTGAGACCATACAATATTTGTCTTTCTTTGATTATTTTACTTAGCATAATACCCTCAAGTTTAATCCATGTTGTCATAAATAGAAGGACTTTCTTTCTCTTAATGACTGACTTTGATTCTTAACAGGTACTTTTCCTACCAGCCCCCTTGTGGAGGATGTGCAGAGTATATCGTGTATGTGTCTAGGTTGATAAGAAACTAGTGATTTACTTTTCTCTCACCACATAGGCAAGGCTTACATTGGGGGCTTAACTCTGAGCTGCTGGGGAAAGTGGCCGGATAATTCACAGTTACCACAGAGGGCCCTGAAATATGACCCCTGCTCAGACACTGCAGAAAGACTTGCGGGAGAAATGAATGCCTCCCTGGGGATTCAGTAGGTAACTCCCTGTTAGGGCCAGGGACAGAGATTTAAATATGAGTTATCATCCCAACCTGGCAGGGATTTGGAGGATCAGCCACTTATGAACTCACAAAGAAGATTTACACAGTCCCTTCAGCAGAAGCAGGCTGTGGAGACTGCCACTGTGTGACACTCAGTACCAGGACCATTCCACTGGCCTCTGTTAGCCAGCCCTGGTCATGGGTCATGGCTGATGAACTCTGGCATTCTGTTTGCTCAGCCACTTCCCTCGCTCCTCTGCCTCCACTGCTCTCCATCTCCATCTTAAATGACCAAAGAAGTGAGTTCTTTCTACCAACTGGTTGTGGGGAATCCCTGCTAAATTCTCCTCTGCTATTCTTTTTGGACTCTATTCCCTGGTTCTCAATCAGAATGTAACTGCGGCCACTCCCCTCAACTCCTCGCCTGCTTCCTTCCCTTTTGCAGAAGGGATAGCTCTCTTCTTCAGGTGATTTTATCTGCTCCTTTGTTTTCCATGACCTTTTTTTTTTATTAGCATGCTCATCTCTGGATTTGAGAATTTGATGGTCAGCCAAACACCCACAGAAGAATCCTGTGAGGACAGTGATAAAAATCAGAATCCTGATTCCACTCCAGACCTCTTGAATCATAATCTCTGGTTCTGGGAATCAGAAATCAAATTCTCCAGATAATTCTTAAGTACACTAGGGTTTAAGAACTAAAACTCTAGATTTCAGAGTGGAGCCTGGACTGTGCCTCCTTTTCTTGCTGAATTTTAAGCAATCAGTTTCTTCCTTCTTTCAGTGGAGTTTCTCTCTAGTACTGGCAACATTATGCTATCTTTGAGGGTATTTTAAAAAGAGAGGGGAGGGAATTTCAGACAAAAAGGGTGAAGGGTTTGCAGAAACAAGTATAAAGGATACATGGACAATAAGGGGGAGGTGGAAACAGGAAAGAGGTGGGGAGGGTTGGGCTGGCGGGAGTGGGCCTGGGGAGGGAGGAAGGCAAAGAACTCTACTTGAACAACAATTAAAATTAAAATAAAAAGAAGAAGAAGAAAAAAAGGAAGGGCAAATATCTGGGACATTGTAGGGTGCATCTCTCTCCTAGGAGAGAGATGGCCTGAAAACTAACCTGGCTCATGAATATTCATGCTGGCTGTTCTGTCAGTTTAGATCACTCAGATCAATTCAAGGCATTCTCTGTAAGCCTTTGTGAGAGCAGGACACAGGTTCTGAGAAAAGAAAGTAGAAAAGAAAATAGAGGTTAAAATGAATTGACAGGCAATAGGATTAAAACTCTTGCTCAGTACTGATCTTTCGAGTAAGTAACAGTAGACTGAAATTGAAGAATTAAACCATGAAGGCTTCCTTGACAACTGATCTGGTAAGCCCTGAAGTAAATTTCAGGGACACTGTCATCAGGCAGAAGCAGGGGACAGCTAAAATAAGGCACTGGGGTGAAGGGGGGCTGGGGAATGATAACCTGTTTCTTTCTTTGCTATCTTGTAAGAAAGGCTTGGTACTTCTTTTCAGGGCAGCACCATATGCTGAAATTATATTGGGAGCAAATTAGTTGCCAGGGCTTTTATTCATCTCTTGTAACACTTTCTTCCTTACATCCAATTATAACTTTAAAATGGAGGCAAAAATGAAAAGGAGAGGACGATAATGAAACATAATTCAAATGTGGCAGCTGGCAAATTTTTGATAGTTGTACTTTCCTTTGTAGCATTTCATTTCTATTCCCTTATTTTGCATAGTAGCTTTTGGGGAGGAAAAAACCTCAACAATAACAGAACGACTCTGAAGGGTTCAAGGAAACAATATCAAATGCAATTTAATGATATTTTTAATAGGACACAGGGTAGAGATAAAGTAACATTCTCTGTTTTTTCTTATCTTTAACATTGTAAGAAAGCCTAGAAAATTGTATATACATCTATTTAAGTAAAATGATTCTTGATTGCCTTTCTCTTTCTTAAAACCCTAAAAAAGGTTTAAAAATGGGGAGGGTATTTATAGTATAGCACTCAAGGTAAACTATTTTCATACAATATTGGAAAAGATAAACTTTAACTCATGGAGGTAACCCACGTGATAACCTCATTTTTGGGGAGAAAAATCAGAGCTTACCTACAACATATCTCTTGGGCCTGTTTACAGTGTTTTTCTTGACTGTCCATTTTCAGGTTAATACAATGGAAAACTCACCAATTTTTCAGGGAAAATTTTCGGACAAGTACAGTGAAGGTTTAACAATGTACCAGGAGACCCTGTTCTTACTCTTACTGCTATTTATAGCTGAACTTTAATCAGAGAGTAATTCTTTGAAGTTCAGTCCACAGTCCCTCTCCCTTCTATCAGAAGTTCAAGTGGAAGCTTCAACAAGGCTCACCTCTTCCACCTGTTGCACTGAATGGTTTCAGAGTAACTGGGATCAGAGTAACTGATTCACTATTGGATTTGCCAACTCTGCCTGCTTCAAGGCATTCAGCCTGCAGTTTCCTGTGACTTTTTTTTTAGCCTAGTGGAAACATGCCCTTAATTTAGAAAGGGTATTGCTCTGGGCAGGCCATGGACTGTGAACAGGGTCCTTGGTGGGTTGCAATAAAGTGAAGTAGTCAGAGTAGAAGGGTAAGGTACTGGGCTCTGTTCTTCATGTGACTCAATCGCTTGACTCATTCCCTTTGCTGTCTCTCCCTCAGCTTTGTGCTATGCAAGGTTCTTACTTTTGTGGTCATACATTTTATGTGATGTTTGAAACCACTGCTCACTATGCCCTTCTCAGATGTTGGATATTTCTCCTTTCTAATTTGAGAATAGTACCATCAATAGTATCAATTTCCATAGTGCCATCAATACTACCATCATGGTCAATTTCAAGATATGTCACTAGACATGGAGTTGGGAGATGTACTGTAGGATGTCATTGTATAGTAGTTTCACCATACAGATATGATGAGTGGAAATAACCTCTAAAGCACAGAAAATGAAAAAGTAGTGAAATAACTAGAAAGTGATGAGTTTTCAGTATTTTCTTTGTTTTATAACTTATTTAATTGTAAATTTATACAATTTATTTTTAATAATGACTGTGCTTAACATTTGGCTTGCATATTCCTTTAAAGATTTAATAACCTCTTGCATACCACTCTGTTTTGGGGTAGGAAAATAAGGAGAAAAAGTAGAAATGAAAGGGCACATTTAGTACTAAAGTACTAAAAAGCGTCTATGTCATGTAAACTTCATGATTGATCCTTCTGAGCCTTGGGTCCATGGATTCACTGAAATGACAGTTGATAATGGTCAAGAGCCTGGATGTTGGAGATAGACATGCTGGGTTTCAGGCCCAGCTCTATCATTTGCTAGCTGTGTGACCTTAAAAAAGTGTCTAACCTCTCTTAGGTTAAGTTTCTCATGGGTACAATGACATGCTTGCTTCATAACATTCTTATGGGAATCAAATGAGATAATAATATAATCTAAGTAGTTAGCCCACTAGATCACTTAGGAAACCCTCAATAAATGGTATTTCTAAAATGCCCACAGTAGATGTAGAAAGTGATGGGATCTATCTCAGATATGATGAGATCATGCAGAGATCAATTGTTAAAGGCAATCTTTTTTGTACAGCCTGACCTTCATTTCTGCAACAACCTTTATGTAGGGTCTGCTGCAGGGGAAGAAATGTCCTTCTCTCTACATCTCCTGAAAAAAATTGTCCTCACAGATGCCTGAAGTTCAAATACTGGTAACTTACTTCTTGCTGGTAAGTGCTGCTACATCCCTAGGCCTACTTTGAAAATGCAAATCCTTCTTAAAGGATGACCAGTTCCCAGGGCTCTGCACAGGACAGAATCCAGGGAGTCTAAGAGTGAGGAGCCTGGAGTGGGTGATGGGTCACAGAAAAGGGCCTAAGGGCACTGAAGACTCCAAATGCTGTTTTCCACAAGCCCTCCCCCCACCTCCCCCTGCTTCCAGATTGACCAGCTCTTCAAGATGAGGTGCCTCTAAAAGAAAACCTCTCTCCCTGTTCCCCTAAGTATCCCAGGACCAAGACCCAGTAGACCCTCAGGCCCACAGTCCACTGATGAGGGGGGAGTATTGATGAATATTTTGAGGCCGTCTTACTATTGCAAGAACACCAATTTTGCAGTTGATGTATTGGGTTCTAGTTATGGTCCCAACCATTTGATGTGTGACTTTGGGAAGGTCATTTCATATCTCTGAATCTTAAGTTTTCTTAAGTATATTGAGGACACTGATGAGGATTACCCTGAGACTCAAGTGAGGGAGCCATTTGTGATGATAAAGCTCAACACAATGTGCTTTGTTGGTACCAATTTCTGTCCCTATTCATTGTTTTCAGTTGGCTCATTTTTCTTCCATTCTTTACATGTGACTATGGAGAGAAACACCTTCTTCGCAGTACCACATTTCTATCCTTTATTCTAAAGGTTTCTAACAACCAAAAATATCAGTTTCCATCTAGGATCACTTACTTATAATAAAGTCATGTGAAGAATAAAAATGTGAGTTATTCCTAGTTTGACTTAGGTAATTTGGCAAAACAAAAAGGCAGAGGTGATGTTTGTGGGAGCCCCAAGGCTTTGTGAACACTGTATTCTTATTGAGGTTTTTTTTTAAAAAGAAAAAGTGAGGACTTCCGCCAAGATTGAGGTTTAAGGTGGATGTGCCTGCCTCCTCACACAACCAAGTTTAGGGACAACTAAATATTAGCATCAGAAAACACAACCAGAACACGGAAAACTGAACTTTTCGGAAGTCCGCTAACAACAAATTCTTCGGCCCGACCGGTAAGGGGCAAAACCGGCGTTGGGTGAGGAGTTACAAAGGAGTCGACCGGGCGCGGAATCCAGACACGGGAATCCAGTCGCATGGGTTCCAAACCCAGGATTGCACCTAGTGAGCGACCTAGCGGCCCACTGGGTGAGTGACTACGGAGGAGTCAGTGGGGAGGAGGTGGCAGCGAGTTGACTGAGGTTGCATGGTTGCACGCGGGTGAGGGAGTGAGCGCTTGGACCGTGGCGGCGGCTGCGGCGGCGTTGGCAGCGCCAGTTCCCCGCTCTGACCACGCCCCCACATACAGCGTCACAACCCAGTGACCTGGGAATCCAAGGCGCCGCTCCTCCCACTTAAAGGGCCAGAACAGACCAAAAATGTCGCAGGAAGACCTCAAAGCCCCAGAGATAAATCTAAGTGACGAAGAAATAGCAAATCTCTCAGACGCACAGTTTAAAACACTGGTCATCAGCTTCCTCACAGATCTGGTGGACTATAGCCACAAATTAGAGAAACATATGAAGGCTAAATTAAGGGAAATGAATGGAATTCCACAGGAAAACCATAGAGATGAAAAAAAAACTGGGACTCAAATCAATGGAGTGAACCAGAAGGAAGAAAAAAATGATCAATCAGAAAGGAATGAAGAAATAAGAATTCAGAAAAATGAGGAGAAGCTTAGGAACCTCCAGGACATCTATAAACGCTCCAATATCCGAATTATAGGGGGTACCAGAAGGGGGGAAAGACACAACCACCAGTGGAAAAACTATTTGAACAAATAATAAAAGAAAATTTCCCCAATCTGGCAAAGGAAATAGACTTCCAAGAAATCCAAGAAGCTCAGAGAGTACCAAAAAAGTTGGACTCAAGAAGAAACACACCAAGGCATATCATAATTACATTAGCCAAAATTAAAATGAAGGAAAGAATCCTGGAAGCAGCAAGAGGTAAGGGGACAATCACCTACAAAGGAGTCCCCATCAGGCTGTCAGCAGATTTCTCAAAAGAGACCTTACAGGCAAGAAGGGGCTGGAAAGAAGTATTCCAAGTCATGAAATCTAAAGACCTACAACCAAGATTGCTCTACCCAGCAAAACTTTCATTTAGAATGGAAGGACAGATAAGGTGCTTCTCAGATAAGATCAAATTCAAGGAGTTCATCATCACCAAGCCCTTATTATATGAAATGTTAAAGGGACTTATCTAAGAAAAAAGAAGTTAAAGAAACATGAACAGTGCAAGGACAACAAACTCACAGTTATTAACAACCACACCTAAAACGAAAGCAAACTAAAAGGACAGCTAGATCAGGAGTGGAAACATAGAAATGAAGATCTCAAGGAGGGTTAGCAACAGGGGAGTGGGAGGAGGAGACGGGGGGAGAAGGTACAGAAAACAAGTAGCATAGACAGTAGATAGAAAATAGATGGGGGGGGGGCAAGAATAGTATGGGAAATATAGAACCTAAAGGACTTGAGACACATGGACATAAACTAAAGGGGGGGTAATGGTGGGGTTGGGAGGGCAGGGTGGAGGGGAATGAAGGGGGGAATAGAACAACTGTAACAGCATAATTAATTCAAAATAAATAAATAAATTTATTTTAAAAAAAAAAGTGAGCACCTGTGATGCTGCACAAATGCTATCAAAGCAGTTGAATACCGGAAACCAGGGGAAGAACTGTGGCTTCTAGACAAAACAGATTTGCAGGCAAGGAGGTCTTAGGTTCCAGGTAAGGGCTGGGAATAAAGCAAGGAGCCAGGTAAGCCAGTCTCTCCTAGTGCTGACCAACTGGCCCCCACTTGCTCCTGCCCAGCTGTGTGGTCTGATGGGGGCAGCTGGTTCCCTGGTCAGATGTTCTGGCCATGCTAAGAGAAAGGAGGTTGCAATTAGACATTTGCCTCAGTCAGTGACATAATAGTCATTGGTCCCCTTTGAGCTCTAAGAGAAAGAAACCTCATCCCCAGAGTCTCAGCAGGAATTTTGTGACTAGAGGGTTCTTTTAAAATTAAATTTTCTATTGACTGGCACCACCCTTTGGTGTTTGGGGTATGTGTTGGTGGCACAGGTGGCTAGAGGTCATTAAGGGAAGGGTATTATGTTTCAGGATTATTTTTGGTGGGGACAAGATTGCTCATGGCCAGCCAGGGCAAGCTGCCTGAAACTAAGTACTCTAATTACTCACTTTGAGGATGTCCAGGATCCAGCCTTGGTGGCTGAGGTGAGGAAATGCAGCAGACAGCTGCATTTGGCTGGCAAAAAGCCTCCTCAGTTCTAATGAGCTTATGTGGAGTTTGGGTGCCATGCTTCTGCAGTGACTGGAAAGAAGCCAAGTGGAAAACAAAAACAACAAAAAGAAGGCAGAAAAGGGCCCATGGGGAAGGCTTATAGGTATTCAGCCTTGAATAGAAGAGACAAAGTTGACTAAACATGACATTTTCTTCAAATATATGAGATTTCCAGAACATGTTGACAAATTGTCTGACAACTAAATAAGAGAAAGCAATCTATGTAGAAGCAATATGGATTTTTGTTCACACTGCAACAAGTGCTTAGTATATACTTGACCAGTGATAACATTTGTGTGATGAATGGTCCCGCAGAGCCCATTTAGTAAGTAAAGAAAGTAGAAAGTAAGTAAAGGAAAGAGGACCCTCACATGTGTATGAGGAGCTGGCCAGTCCACCAGTTCAGAGAGGTGGGCACAGACTCCAAGCTCCTTATGTTTAATGGTGAGTCATGATTTTGGTTTATAAGGTACCAAGAGCACAGTGGGTTCTTTGCATGATACAAAAGTGCTCCACACAGGGATTGGAGGCAAGATGTTGACAGAGTAGGCCAGAGTAGATTCCAGTTCCTTGTAGTCAAGGGAGAGAAACCTGTGGGTGGAGGAGAAGCCAGCAAGCCAGCAGTTGCCCAACATATATGAAAATAAGGGACCAGAAATCTCCACGGTCACGGAGGAACCGGATGGTAGGGAGTCAGCAGCAATACAGTAGAGTCTCGGGGATGGAGCAAAGAGAGGAACAACAGGGAATCCGGGGGTGCACAGTCCGGGGACTAGTGCTCGGCGCATGGCGCCCCTTGACGAACACCCAGTGTTCTGGACCAGTGACCCATGCAAACCCCTATTTTGGATTTGTCTGGAGGCTGCAGCCTCACAAAACAGAGACAGGAGCTGAAGCGTTTTCAGCTGGTGCATGGTTGGGGGAGCCAGCGCCCGGGAGCAGTGTATCTGGGCAATTGCCGGGCGCGCTTGGGCCAAGGTCCCCCACGCTGCTCTCTCCCTAGGATTTTGTGGCCGGGCCTGCCAGGGGACCCAAACAAAGACAGGAGCAGAAGGCTTACAGTTTGGGGGATCAGTAAACAACCTGCAGCACACCTTGACGTGCGAGCGCACAGCGTTTGCCGGCACCCAGCCCTCAGATGGCTCCCAGCTTTCAGTTCATCTCCCTCAGACTATCTGGAAGCGACGGGCCTGCTGAGGGGTCCTCGGGAAAGACCTGAGATCCTCAAATCCCTCTTTTTCTGGCCAAGCAAGGTTTGGTGCCAGGAGAGACTCGTTTGCTAAAGTTTACAGAGAGGGTACTGAATACTCTGTGCTCGCCAGCCCCAGAGATCTGATAGGTACAGTGTGGGGTTCTGAATCCAATAAACACAACTGCCCATTGGGCACCATATCCAACCTGGAAGCGAACCCGAGGTTGGGCAGAGGGCCTGGAGCTTCCCAACAGAACAGGGGCAGGTCTGTGCTCTGTGCTGGATGCACTGGGAACCAGACAACTTGGCCAGCACCTGCGCACACCCTGCAACCCAACCCACGGCACTAAACCCTGGGAAAAGAGCCCTGAGAGGGAGTCCTAGTTTCCCATGGTAGGGAGCTTGGGAGAGGCGCCAATAGAAAAACCGGTTTGGCCAGTATGAAACCAACAAGCAACATTTCCTTCTTTTTTTTTTTTTTTTTTGTTTCTCTCTTTTCTTTTTTTTAAATTTTATTTTACTTTATTTCTTTTAACTTTTGTTTCTTTCTGTTTCCTTTTCTTTATTTTTTTGCTTTTTTAAAGTAATCTGTTATTTCTTTTAAATGTTATTACTCTTTTATCTTTCGATACTTTTGTCCTTTTTTTTCAAATTTTCTGCTTTATTCCTTCTTCTTTTCTTTCCAAACTTATTGCTCTTTCTTCCATTCCCCTACCTTCCTTTTTTTCTTTCTTTTATTTCTTTCCTTGTCTTTTCTTTCTTCTATTCACAAGAGACACAAAAAACTTGAAAACCCCAGAGCTGGACCCATAGAAGAGTCCTCCCAATAGTAGAGTCAGAGAGACAAATTGCACTTTGCTGTAGAAGAGAAGCCAAAAGTTGCTGCATATTGGAGTAGGTGGAAGCAGAGAACAACAGGATAACCGAAAGAGACTGCACCACTGAATTTCACAGACATTCCACCACAAAAGTTCATACCATAAACCCAGGAATTCAAAACAGATCAATTTTAGAAGCTGAGGCTAACAAGAAGAGTCTCACAAACAATGGGAAGACAAAGAAACAATCCCCAAATGAAAGAAAAAGCAGAAGCTTCAGAAAGAATGTTAGATGAAATAGAGGCTAATCAACTATCAGATACTGAATTCAAAGCACTGGTTATCAGGAAGTTCAAAGAGCTCACAATGAGCTACCAGAAACTATAGGAGGAGCTACAACTATCTGACTGCAAACCACATCAACATGAAAAAGGAAATGGAAACTATTAGCAAGTGACAAGAGGAAATGAAAAATACAATTTCTGAATTGAAGAACACAGTTGAAAGTATTAAAAATAGAGTTGATGAGACAGAAGATAGAATAAGTGAGTTGGAGAATAAAGTAGAAAGCATCTCACAGAAAGAACAGGAAAGGGAAAAGAGGCTCAGAAAGTATGAAGAGGGATTAAGAGAAATGCAAGACAATATGAAACGTAATAATATCCGAATACTAGGAATATCAGAAGGAGAAGAAAAAGAACAAGGGATAGAAAATGTATTTGAAAGAGTAATGAGAGAAAACTTCCCTAATTTGATGAGACAAAAAGCCACACAAATTCAGGAATCACAGAGAGTCTGAATCAAGAGGAACCCAAGGAGGCCCACTTCAAGACACATCATCATGAAAATGGCAAAAATCCAAGGCAAAGAGAGAATCTTAAAGGCAGCAAGGGAGAAAAAAAAAGTAATATACAAGGGAGTCCCAATAAGGTTAACTACTGATTTCTCAATGGAAACACTCCAAGCAAGAAGAGAATGGCAAGAAATATTCCAAGTAATGAGAACCAGAGGCCTACAACCAAGGCTACTTTACCCAGCAAGGCTCTCAATCAAGATAGAAGGCCAAATAAAGAGCTTCCAAGACAAAAGAAGTCTAAAAGAATATGCCTCCACCAAACCAGCCCTACAGGAAATACTACAAGGACTGCTTTAAGGAAAGAAAGGAAAAGTGAGAGGCAGAGAGAAACACAGGTACAAAAATGGCAATGAATAAGTACCTATCAATAATAACCTTAAACATAAAGGGATTAAATACTCCAATCAAAAGACACAGAATAGCTGCATGGATAAGAAAGCATGACCCATACATATGCTGCCTACAAGAGACCCACCTCAGGACAAAAGACCACCACAGACTAAAAGTGAAAGGCTGGAAACAAATTTTTCAAGCAAATGGACAGGAAAAAAAAAAGCTGGGGTAGCAATTCTCATATCAGACAAAATAGACTTCAAAAAAAGGGCCATAAAGAGAGACCCAGAAGGTCACTTCATAATACTCAAGGGAAGAATCCACCAAGAAGACACTAATATCATAAATATATATGCACCCAACATAGCAGCACCAAAATATATAAGGAAAATCTTAGAGGACTTCAAGAAAGATATAGACAGCAACACAATTATAGTAGGGGATTTTAACACCCCACTATCAAAAATGGACGGATCTTCCAAACAAAATATCAACAAAGACATTGCGGCATTAAACAACACCCTTGATGAAATGGACCTAACTGATATATACAGAGCTCTTCACCCCAAAGAAGCTAAATACACATTCTTTTCAAATGCACATGGAACATTCTCAAAGATAGACCACATGATAGGGCACAAAACAAGCCTCAACAAATTCAAGAATATTGAAATCATACCAAGCATTTTCTCTGACCATAAGGGACTGAAACTGGAAACCAACCCCAAAGGAAAAAACCCAAAACACCCAAAATCATGGAGACTAAACGGTATGCTATTAAACAATGAATGGGTCAAGAATGAAATTAGGGAAGAAATCAAAACGTTTCTGGAAACAAATGAAAATGATCTCACAACAATCCAAAACTTATGGGACACAGTGAAGGCAGTCCTGAGAGGAAAGTTTATAGCAATACAGGCCTACCTAAAGAAGATAGAAACATTTCAAACAAACAACCTTACCTTACACCTGCAAGAACTCGAGGAACAACAACAAAACAGCCCAGAGCAAGCAGAAGGAAGGAAATAACCAAGATTACAGCAGAACTAAATGACATAGAGACTAAAAGCACAATCCTAAGGATCAATGAATCCAGGAGTTGGTTCTTTGAAAAGATAAACAAAATAGACAAGCCTTTAAGTAGGCTCATCAAGAAAAGAAGAGAGAGGACTCAAATAAACACAATCAGAAATGAAAGAGGAGAGATTACAACGGATACCACAGAAATACAAGGGATTGTAAGAAATTACTATGAATAACTGTATGCCAAGAAATTTGAAAACCTAGGGGAAATGGGCACATTTCTAGAAAAATATAACCTTCCAAAACTTAATGAAAAAGAAACAGAAAATCTGAACACACCAATAATAGCAAAAGAAATTGAAGCGATAATCAAAAAACTCCCATCACACAAAAGTCCTGGACCAGATGGATTCACAGGAGAATTCTACAAAGCATTTAAGGAAGAGCTAACCCCTATTCTTCACAGACTATTCCAAAAAATCCAGAAGGATGGAAAACTCCCAAATTCTTTTTATGAAGCCAGCAGCATCCTAATTCCAAAACCAGAGAGAGACACAACAAAGAAAGAGAACTTCAGGCCAATATTGCTGATGAACATAAATGCTAAAATCCTCAATAAAATATTGGCAAATTTCATCCAACAATATATCAAAAAGATCATACACCATGACCATGTGGGATTTATCCCAGGGATGCAAGGATGGTTCAATATTTGCAAATATGTAAATGGAATACATCACATAATAAAAAGCAAAGTCAAAAACCACATGATCATATCAATAGATGCAGAAAAAGCTTTTGATAAGGTACAACACCCATTTATGATAAAAACACTCAGCAAAGTGGGAATAGAGGGAGCATTCCTCAATATAATAAAGGCCACATACAAGAGACCTACAGCCAATATCATACTCAATGGGCAAAAATTAAAAGTTTTTCCACTAAGATCAGGAACAAGACAAGGATGTCCACTTTCACCACTTCTATTCAATATAGTTTTGGAAGTTTTGGCCACAGCGATCAGGCAAGAAAAGGAAATAAAAGGCATCCAAATAGGAAAGGAGGAAAAAAAACTGTCATTGTTAGCAAACGACATGATAGTGTACATGGAACATCCTATAGACTCTACCGAGGTCAATATCCAGAAATCAAAGGCATTTTTGTATACTAAAAATGAATTAGCAGAAGCAGAAATCAAGAAAAAATCCCATTCCATATAGCAAAAAGAAAAATAAAATATCTGGGAATAAACCTAACCAAGGAGGTAAAAGACCTGTATTCAGAAAACTACACAGCACTGAAGAAAGAAATCAGGGAAGACACAAACAAATGGAAACATATACCTTGTTCATGGATTGGAAAAAATAACATCATCAAAATGTCCATACTACCCAAAGCAATATACAGATTCAATGTAATACCTATTAAAGTACCAATGGCATATTTCACAGACATAGAACAAAAACTTCAAAAATTTATATGGAACCATAAATGACCCCGAATAGCAGCTGCACTTTTGAGAAAAAAAGAACAAAGTAGGAGGGATCACAATAGCTGATATCAAACTGTATTACAAGGCCACTGTAATCAAAACAGCCTGGTACTGGCATAAAAACAGGCACATAGACCAATGGAACAGAACAGAGAGCCCAGAAATCAACCCAACCCTCTACAGTCAATTAATATTTGACAAAGGGGGCAGTAACATAAAATGGAGTAAAGATAGCCTCTTCAACAAATGGTGTTGGGAGAACTGGACAGCTATGTGCAAAAATGAAACTTGAGCACCAACTTACACCATATGCCAAAATAAATTCAAGGTGGATAAAATACATAAATATAAGCCATGAAACCATTAAAGTCCTTGAGGAGAACACTGGCAGGTAAATCTCAGATATTTCCCGCAACAACATTTTTACTGATATGTCCCCTAGAGCAAGGAATATAAAGGAAAGAAAAAAAACAAATGGGATCTCATCAAAATAAAAAGCTTCTGCATGGCTAAAGAAAACAGTATTAAATTTAAAAGACAACCAACTGTATGGGAAAACATATTTGCCAATGACACCTCAGACAAAGGTTTAATCTCCAAAATATACAAAGAACTTACACGGCTCCACTCTAAGAAGACATCTAACCCAATTAAAAAATGGGAAAAGGACTTGAACAGACACTTCTCCAAGGAGGACATACAGAAGATCCAGAGACAAATGAAGAGGTGCTCAATATCGTTAGCTATCAGAGAGATGCAAATTAAAACCACAATGAGATACCACTTTACACCAGTCAGGATGGCTATCATAAACAAAGCAACAAACAACAAATGTTGGAGAGGTTGTGGGGAAAAGGGGTCCTTAGTTCACTGTTGGTGGGATTGCAGGCTGGTACAACCATTATGGAAAACAGTATGGAATTTTCTCAGAAAAATAAAAATCGACCTGCCTTTTGACCCAGCTATTCCACTGCTAGGATTATATCCTAAGAATCCTAAAACATCAATTTCAAAGAACCTATGCACCACAATGTTCATAGCAACACAATTTATAATAGCCAAGAGTTGGAAGCAACCAAGGTGCCTGCCCGTCAGTAAATGAATGGATCAAAAATTGTGGTACATATACACAATGGAATTCTATGCAGCAGAGAGAAAAAGGGAGGTCCTATCCTTTGCAACAACATGGATTGAACTGGAAAGCATTATGCTGAGTGAAATAGACCAGGTGTTGAAAGACAAATACCATATGATCTCACCTTTAACAGGACACTAAACAACAAAACAAACAAGCAAGCAGAATAAAAACAAAGACACTGAAATAGAGAACAAGGGGACAGTGATCAGAGGGGAGAGGGAAGGGAATTTAAGGGGGAAAAAGGGGAGGGATTTGGAGAAGCAAATATGAAGGACACAGAGATGAGAACTGGGGTGTGGAAATGGGATGGAGGTGGGAGCACGGGGTGGGGGGAGCTGGGATGGGAGAAACAGGCAAAAAACTGTACTTGAAAAATAACTAAATAAAGTTATTGAGAAAAAAAAACAAAAGTGCTTCACACTAGTGAATGTACTGATGGATTTATAATTTGATAATAAAACTCCCTGAGGAAAGAATACCCTCCCAGAGATGGGAGATTAATTTTATCCTTATTTTTAAAAATATTTTATTTATTTATCTTTAGAGGGGAAGGGAAGGAGAGAGGGAGAGAAATATCAATGTATGGTTGCCTCTTGTGCGTCCCCTACTTGGAACTGGCCTGCAACCCAAGCATGTGCTCTGACTGGGAATCGAACCATGATTGTTCAGTTCCCAGGCCCATGCTCAATCCACTGAGCTACACCAGCCAGGTATTTTATTCTTCTTTTTTTTTTTTAGCTGCTTCTCTTTCCCCACATTTTGCCCATAATTTTTTACTACTTGCACAAAGAAGCAAAGAGATTTTCAAGGAAGCACCAGAAATGTTAAGTTTTTGATTCCAGAGCAGGAGAAGATGGCACAGGCTGAAAGCAAGTCCATAGTAGCCTTCCAAAAGATAGTTCTACATCCGTCCACTCCCCTGAGTCCTGGGATTGACCCAGAGGACTCGGTGTGATGATCCCTCCAGCCAGGCGCCCTGGCCTTCTAGGGAGACATTGTTCCTCCACATCCAGCAGCACAGCTCTGAGCCTCAGGTTCCTGGGAAGGTACCAGAGTGGTTTCCTTCCCAACTTGCCTGTTCTGACACATTTCAGTTAGTTTGCCTTGAAATGGACCAGAATGAGAAGGAAGAAATGGTTTGGATTCCAAGTCTCTTTTCAACAGTCTGCTTCGTGGTCTTGGTGGTTTTTGCTCATTTTGGAAGCTGGGGAGAAGGGAATTGGGGGCAGTGGGTAATAACCATTCTTACTGAATCTGATTAAAAATGGTCTATAAAACTGTTTTAACTAATCAGGACAAACATTAATTAATATCTTGAATCACAGAATGTTTACATAATATAGTACTCAATGCAGACAAATACTAGATATCACTAAGTACCTGAAACAAGAAAAAAAAAGGAAAGAAGGGAAGGAGGGAAGGAGAAGAATAAAAAGGAGTCTGGAGTCCTGGGATTTGGAGATCTGAGGGGCACAGGCAGAGTTTCTTGAAGGAATGGTGGCTGTGTGTGAATCTCTGGTGGCCTCTTGCCTCACATCTCGGCTTCTGAGGAGCAAACCTCTGTTATAGTGATAGCGATTCCAATGGCAAGGCTGCCATTGTCAGAGAAAAGCTGGGCTAGCAAGGTGTTAAGGATGAGGCAGAACCCGTCAGTGATCACTGAGTCCACACACTCAAGGACCGACCAGGGAGTGGCCACCCATTTGAGATGCCGATGGTTTCTGTTGAGCTCCAGGCAGTAGGTGAAGCAGTTGGCCTGGGTGGGGGTCCCAATCAGCATCATGGTGGCAAAGAACTGGGGATGCCCTTCATGCTTCTCCTGTTTCCTAAGCACCAGCAGAAAGTGGTGGCCAAGGCAGGAGTGCATGATGGTCCAGTCATCAGGGGCAGGAAGGTGCATGTCCATGGCCAGAAAGACTATCTTTGCTCCCTGAAGAATATCAACCCTGTGCATCTGCCTCAGGTGGGGCAACACCACCTCCAGATGGCCTTCCCATTGGCAGGAAAACAAAGGGAACATGCAGGGTGTCACCTGGGGGGGCATGTAGTTCTGCCTCCTCCCTCCTCGTGGTGGCAGGGCTGAGGGTGGGCATAGTGGAGGAGATGATGGTGGGAGCAGTGGTAGCAGTGGTGCTGGCTGAGGTGGTGATGGGTGTAGCTGCCTTGCTCTGGTACACTCTGAGTGCGTGACACCTGGACACATACTGTTGGACAAAGAGAAAAATGTTAGTAGGAGTGAGGTCAGTTTCTCAGCCTGGCTGAGACTCCCTTGGTGTTCAAAGTGTTAAAAGCAGACTTTCCAGTGCAGGTAGAGAAATCTTTATTTCTTAAAAAATGAGAACTGCTGGAATGTTTTCCAAAATGGCAACACCATTTTACTCTCCTATTAGCCATGTAAGAGGGTTCCAATTTTTACATATCCTTGTCAACACTTGTTATTATCTGTTTTGACAAATATTTTTGAGACAAAATTGTTTTGAACATTTTGCCAAATTTAGATGCTGAAGAATTGTAAGTCCCTTCTATGTCATGTCATTTCAGTATAGAACCTAAATCTACCCAATTAAAAAGAGGAGATCCTTCAAATGAGTCTTGTTAGAAGAAGAGATTTTCCGAATATAATGAAACATTTTTTAAAAGTCTAAAAAGAAAAATGAAGGATACACTGAATGCTTTGGCTGGTTGAGATTCTGAAAACTCAGTCCAAGAAAATGCAGTATTTATGCCTTTTCTGA
Source organism: Artibeus jamaicensis (assembly GCF_021234435.1). Taxonomy (NCBI): domain Eukaryota; kingdom Metazoa; phylum Chordata; class Mammalia; order Chiroptera; family Phyllostomidae; genus Artibeus; species Artibeus jamaicensis. The sequence continues at coordinate 1,806,216 of NW_026521822.1, forward strand.
TTCTTTAATAAGATACTCACTCAAGCAAATGACCAATTTCCCTCTGAACATGCAGTGTGATGGTCATTAGCTGCAAGGAACTAAATTTTTTTTTGATACTGTTGATATTTATGTGCAGACACTGGAGGTCAATGGATTATTCCATCCCCTTTTTTATCATTGCTATCATTATTTTTAGGTCAAAATAATATTGGTTTTTATTATATATCATCTCCCATTGAACTTCAAGTTATCCATGTGTCTGACAATCTCCAAAGTTGAAAAAAGACATTGCTAACATTTTTTAATCCTCACCTAAGGGTATGTATATTAATTTTTTAAATATATTTTATTAATTATGCCATTACACTTGTTCTATTTCCCCCATTCATTTCCCTCCACCCTGTACACCCCCTCCCGCACCATTCCCCCCTTTAGTTTATGGCCACGTGTCTCAAGTTCTTTAGATTCTATATTTTCCATACTAATCTTGCCCTCCCCCTATCTATTTTCTACCTACCATCTCTGCTACTTATTTTCTGTACCTTCTCCCACCGTCTCCTTCTCCCACTCCCCTGTTGCTAACCCTCCATGTGATCTTCATTTCTATGGTTCTGCTTCTGATCTAGCTGTCCTCTTAGTTTGCTTTTGTTTTAGGTGTGGTTGTTAATAACTGTGAGTTTGCTGTCCTTTCACTGTTCATCTTTTTTATCTTCTTTTTCTTAGATAAGTCCCTTTAACATTTCATATAATAAGGGCTTGGTGATGATGAACTCCTTGAATTTGATCTTATCTGAGAAGCACTTTATCTGTCCTTCCATTCTAAATGAAAGCTTTGCTGGATAGATCAATCTTGGATGTAGGTCTTTGGATTTCATGACTTGGAATACTTCTTTCCAGCCCCTTCTTGCCTGGAAGGTCTCTTTTGAGAAATCCGCTTACAGTCTGATCGGAACTCCTTAGTAGGTGACTGTCCCTTTATCTCTTGCTACTTCCAGGATTTCCTTTTTCATTTGAATCTTGGCTAATGTAATTATGATGTGCCTTGGTGTGTTTCTTCTTGGGTCCACCTTCTTTGTGACTCTCCGAGCTTCCTGGATTTCCTGGAAGTCTATTTCCTTTGCCAGATTGGGGAAATTCCTCTTTATTATTTGTTCAAATAAGTTTTCCACTTGTGGCTGTTCCTCTTCCCCTTCTGGTACCCCTATAATTCAGATGTTGGAACGTTTAAAGATGTCCTGGAGGTTCCTAAGCCTCTCCTCATTGTTTTGAATTCTCGTTTCTTCATCCTTTTCTGTTTGGTCATTTTTTTCCTCTTTCTGGCCCACTCCATTGATTTGAGTCCCACTTTCCTTTCCATTACTATTGGTTTCCTGTGCATTTCCCTTCATTTCAATTAGTTTAGCCTTCATTTGTTCCTCTAATCTGTGACTAAAATCAACCAGTTCTGTGAGTATCCTGATCACCAACCAGTGTTTTGAACTGTGCATCTGAAAGTTTGGCTATTTCTTCATCACTTAGATTTATTGGCTCTGGGGTTCTGAGTTCTTCTTGAGCCATGTTTTGATCTGTTCCTGCCTGTTACATATGAGGAGTGGAGCCTTATGTGTTCACCAGGGTGGGGCCACCCAGGTCGCTGGTTTGTGATGCTGTATGTGGGGGCGGGGTCAGAGAGGGGCAATGGTGGTCCCCTCTGCTGCTTCCCACCACTGGAGCATGCACAGTCTGTCTCACTGCTCCCTCCTTCACTGGTTTATCTGCACACAAATGTGAGACCATGGTCAGCCCTCAGTGAGTCCACCACCTTGCGCCCTCAGTGGGTCTACCCACTACTGCACACCTGGGATCTGCCCAGGGCTGCTGGTGCACCTGGGTGGCACACCCGGGTCAGTCTGGTGGCTCTTTCCTGCCCGACCTCGCTCTGCTCCTGGCTCTGCCCCTCTTACTCGTTTGGCTGAAGGGTTCGTTGTTGTCAGACTTTCATATAGTTCAATTTTCTGTAGTTTGGCTGCATTTTTGTTGCTAAAACTTTGTTGTTTTTAAACTTGGTTGTGCGAGAAGGTGAAGTGCTTCCACCTATGCCTCCATCTTGGCAGAAGTCCTACTGCTATCATTATTTTTAAAACAAAATTTCAGTAAGTGCACATTTGTTCTTTCATTTTTTCCAGGGGTTGTGCTGTTTTGGTTGCCCTTCTCATGGATTCTAAGGAAATTGGTCGAACACAGAGCTGGTTATATATGATTGGGCCAGGTATCCCAGAGAAGAAGCTTCACTTGTTACTCCTGGGACTTTGCCCACCAGGCACACTTCTGCTCTGTTCCAGGCTCACTACTCTGGAGCAGCTTCCCAGGGTCTCACTCCCAGGCAGCCCCCATCTGAAACTCTCCTGTCTTTTTTTCCCATATAGCAGTGTTTCCACAAATGCCCTAAAAACACTAGGAGCTGTAATGACACCTTCTGAACAAGTATCACTAAATATTTACTGAGCACCTCCTACAGCCAGAACCTGTGGGTACTAGGAGTACAGCCATGAACAAAATAAATACCACATTGCTTGGTGTGAGAAGTACAGATATTAGTAAACATATATTCAATTGTGGTTTTTACAAGGGTACTCCCTATGACACAAAGACTATAATTCATATTTTTCAGATGGAGAAGCAGGCTTACTGTAGTAATGGGTCTGATGTTACAAAGCTGGTAACTAAAAGACTGGGACTCATTTTCATACCTCCTAACTCTGAGCACAGCAGCAGCCCACTCCCACTGGTATTCTTTTTTTCAGCTCCCTTCTCCATTCCTTGAGTTCTTTAATTAGCCTGCAGTATCTAGGCTGTTCAGTGGAGGTGGCAGCTCTGCAGGTGCTCCAGGCAGGAGGATGACACATGGAAGCCTTTTACTGGGCTTCCTTCAGGCAGAGAATGGCTCTTCTGCCCTAGCTCCCCAAACCCTTTTTGGACTTCAGATACCTCTCGGCACTTGCCTCCTCATCTGGCTCTGGTGGATAGAGGACCAGGGCATTGGTCTTTCTTTCACACTCACCCTGGTTGCTGCCAGAGTTTCTGTCTCCCTGGGATCAGAGTGTGGCTAACAGCTGAGGCCTGGCTAGCTTCCCTCTCATTAGTGCATGCAACAGATATGCACAAACACACACCCAGTATGCTAGGAAGGTCACCCTGGTGGTGGTGGAGGTGACCTGCAGGCAAATGGGGCCAAAGTTGTTTCTGCTCTCTGGATGGAAGTTTCTGGGCAGTCTTCTGTCACCCAACCTGCATACTCATCAGGACCATGAAGGAACATGCTGTGACCCAGAATCTTGCTAACACTTACCTGTTAGTGTTAAATACAGGGAAGGGAACTACCTTCCTAGTAGTGCAGCATCTACTAAGTGTTGGGCACTGTGGAAAGTGGGCATTTTTGCATAATTATTTCATTTAATTTTGCACAGACAAGACCAATTTCCTTTTTAGAAGGAATAAAATTAAATCTAGCTTAGTTCTGTCAGACTGAGGAAGACAAATACCATATGATATCAACAAACAAACTTGAAGCAGACTTATAGATGCAGAGAACAAACTGATGGATACCGCAGGGGAGAGATATTGGGGGCCAGGGAAAAATAAGGTGGAGGGATTAAGAAGTACTAAATGGTACTTCTACTAAATGGTTACAAATAGGTGGGGGGATGTAAGGTAAAGAATAGGAAATAAAGTTAACCATATCATAATAACTATCTATAGAGCTAGGTGAGCACTTTACTAAAATTCTACGGCACACCAAAAATATATTTTTTGCCAAGCTGACAAAAATAGGTATAATTTGATTTAGTCACATCAGGTGGCTAATGTTGTGTCGGCTGTCATTTTTTCATTTGGCAATATAAAGGAAAAGAAGTCAGTGTACCTGACTGAGTAGTCAGGTATTGCATGCTTTAAAAATTCTTGTGGCAGACTTCCGCCAAGATGGAGGCATAGGTGGATGTGCCGTTCCTTCTCACACAACCGAGTTTAGAGACAACTAAATATTAGCAATAGAAAACACAGCCGGAACACGGAAAACTGAACTTTTCGGAAGTCCGTTAACAACAAATTCTTCAGCCTGACCGGTAAGGGGCGAAACCAGCGGCTGGTGAGGGGGTGCACAGGAGGACTCAGTCAGATGGACTCAGGCCTTAATCCAGCCGCGCGGAATCCAGGCGCAGGGTTGGACCTAGTGAGCGACCCAGCGAGCCACCAGGCGAGTGACCGCGGAGGAGACAGCGGGGAAGTGGTGCTGCATGTTGACTGTGGTCACCCATTTGTGCGTGAGCGGACAGGCCAGGGAGTGGGCGGTTGGACCGGGGCCCAGCGGGTCTAGAGGGCGCCGCCATTTCCCCACTCTGACCACGCCCCCACATACAGCGTCACAACCCAGCGACCTGGGAGTCCAAGGCACCGCTTCTCACACTTAAAGGGCCAGAACAGACCAAAAATGTCGCAAGATCTCAAAGCCCCAGAGCCCATAGATCAAGCGATGAAGAAATAGCAAAACTCTCAGACGCACAGTTTAAAACACTGGTCATCAGGATCCTCACAGAATGGTTGATTATAGCCGACAAATTAGACAAATATATGAAGGCAAAACTAATTGAAATGAATGGAATTGCACAGGACACCAATAGCAATGAAAAGGAAACTGGGACTCAAATCAATGGAGTGGACCAGAAGAAAGCAAATAATGGCCAAACAGAAAAGAGTAAGGAAGCAAGAATTCAAAGAAATGAGGAGAGTCTTAGGAACCTCCAGGACATCTTTAAACGCTCTAACATCCGAATTATAGGGGTACCAGAAGGGGGAAAGGCACAGCCACCAGTGGAAAACGTATTTTAATACAAATAATAAAGGAGAATTTCCCCTGTCTGGCAAAGGAAATAGACTTCCAGGAAATCCAGGAAGCTCAGAGAGTCCCAAAGAAGTTGGACCCAAGAAGGAACACACCAAGGCACATCATCATTACATTAGCCAAAATTAAAATGAAGGAGAGAATCCTAGAAGCAGCAAGAGCTAAGGGAACAGTCACCTACAAAGGAGTCCCCATCAGACTGTCAGCAGATTTCTCAAAAGAGGCCTTACAGGTAAGAAGGGGCTGGAAAGAGGTATTCCAAGTCATGAAATCCAAAGACCTACAACCAAGATTGCTCTATCCAGCAAAACTTTCATTTAGAATGGAAGGACAGATAAGGTGCTTCTCAGATAAGATCAAATTCAAGGAGTTCATCATCACCAAGCCCTTATTATATGAAATGTTAAAGGGACTTATCTAAGAAAAAGAAGTTAAAGAAACATGAACAGTGAAAGGACAGCAAACTCACAGTTAGTAACAACCACACCTAAAATGAAAGCAAACTAAAAGGACAGCTAGATCAGGAGTGGAAACATAGAAATGATCTCAAGGAGGGTTAGCAACAGGGGAGTGGGAGGAGGAGATGGGGGGAGAAGGTACAGAAAATAAGTAGCATAGACAGTAGATAGAAAATAGATGGGGGGCAAGAAGAGCATGGGAAATATAAAATCTAAAGGACTTGAGACACATGGTCATAAACTAAAGGGGGGGTAATGGTGGGGATGGGGGAGTAGGTTGGAGGGGAATGAAGGGGGGAATAGAACAACTGTAACAGCATAATCAATAAAAAAATTTTAAAAAAAAAAAAAAGAAACATGAAACAACTAGAACAGGAAACAGAATCACAGAAATGGAGACCACAGGGAGGGTTATCAGCAAGGAGATAAAGGGGGTAGAATGGGGGGAAAGGTACAGGGAATAAGAAGCATAATTAGTAGATACAAAATAGACAGGGGAGGTTAGGAATAATATAGGAAATGGAGAAGCCGAAGAACTTGTATGTATGACCCATGGACATGAACCAAGTGGTGGAACCAAGAGGCTGAGGTGGGGTGAGGGGGTGGGGGGTGGGAAGGGGAGATGCAGAGTGGAATAAAGGGGGGAAATGGGACAACTGTAATAGCATAATCAATAAAATATATATAAGGGAAAAAATTCTTGTGGCATGCCAGTTGAAAATCGCTGACCTATATGAATTTCTATTTTATGTGTTGTACACCTGAAACTAATCCAAAATAGTGTTTAATGCAAACTGTAATAGAAGTATAATAAGAAGAAAAATTCTGGCTTAGTTCCCACCTGCCTGCTGATGGCATATATCATTTAGTCAATGGGTGAGGGTGGGGTGGGGGAGTTCCTCTTATTCATTGGGATTGTACAAGCCCAGAGCTCTCATGCTCCATCAGCCAGGTGTGAGGGCCTCCTCCCAGGTACTTCCACCAGTTTCAGGTTCTGCAGAAGGTCAGCCTCTTCTGCTGAGCTCAAGAGGATCTGGTCTTGGCTTCTCACAGAAAGTTCCAAACGTTGTCCTCTCTCCCGGCCTCTGAGAAGCCCCTCTTTCTTACTTAGTCTTTATAATAATCAAAAAAGAAACATACTGTGTTTGTCTTATCGATGAAGAAACTGATACAGAGAGAAGTTGAGTCACTTGACCAAGCACAAATTGTAAGAGGTGTACCTGGGAATGGAGCCCAGAGCTGTTAACAGTGACATATATCGTAGACCAGAAAGATCACAGCCTGGATGTCAGCAGACTCTGGTGTGTTTCACAATTTACTTATCCAGCAGTATGATTAAGTCAGTTTCCCCATCAGCAAAATATCTGTTTCAAAGGGTTATTAGGGAGCAAAATGCAACAATTCCTGACAAAAAGCTTTAAAAACACATCAAGTATTATATCAAGATGGCATTTCCATTTAGATGTGATTTTGGGTAAAGACTTTGCAGACTTCTGCCCCAGTCCATGCCTACTTGTGTCTATCCTGGTCAGCTGACCTTTGCATCTGGGTGGTACTCTGGGCTGAACATAGGCCACTGTGTGGGTCTGGAGACTCCAATATTGCACTGGACTTGGGGCCTCCTGTCACAAAGCTGACCATGACGACAAACATTCTGAAATTCCCATCTCAGAAGCAGACTCCAGGCAAGTTATTTTCAACATGCCCTTTTCCACATCTTTTTTTCATCTTCTCCACCTTGTTCTGTGTAGCTCACATTAGAGGTGTGAAATCAAAGCCAAGGTACAGTCTGAAAGGAATGCCTTGATCTCCCCTTCTTCCTTGCCTCCAAACTCTTGCCAGGGTCTCCTATTAGCTGAACCCAATCAGCCCAGCGATTGACTTAGCAAGGGTCAGTTTCCTTTGGAAAGGGGTACTGGGTGAAGCACACAGGTGAAGAGGAAAAGCCCACCTGTATGAAACTGTCTCTATTCCTTCCTCTGTGGTGTTTGCTGAACTGACCATGCTGGTTCTCCTAGGCTGAGATTTGACAAGACTAATAGGTTTGGGAAGGGTATATCTATGCCTACAATTCATTAAGTCTTTGATAAACATATGTATACCACCTACCATGTATAAGGGGCTGAGAATGCTGTGCATAGTAAAATCCTTGTTCCTGACTCAGTAGCTCACTACAATTATGTACAATATAATAGAATGCAAAAATGCAGGATACAGTTGGGGCTCTGATAGTACAAATGAGGAAGATAGCGATTCTAGTCAGTGCAAAGTAACATTTACACTGGGCAAAGCATGATGGGTGAATGCTCTAACAGAATAGGCAAAGGATTTACCAACAGGATGAGTAGCAGGTTAGAAGGAGCCAGGTATAAAAGAGCATGGTATAGTTAAAAAATGAAAAGTTCCAAGTACCTAGTAGATGGAAAACTTGGTAGGGATGGGAAAGAGGTGGGCCATAGTGCTGGAGAATAGTCATGGATAGTGCCCAAGACTTGTGAGCTGAGCTGAGGCACCAAGGTGACACACAGTCCTCAGTGGAAGTTGGTGGGAGGGCCCAAGAGCTAGAACTTTATGCTTTAGGGAGCAGCTGTGGGCAGGACCTGCAGAGTCTGTTCTAAACTGGTGCTCAGGATGGGGCCAGCCACCAAGTCCCCACACTAGTCCAACTATTGGACCCTAGTAATGATTATTGCACTTAGACTCTCCCATCGCTTTCTTTTGGCCTCATCTTCTACTAATTTTTTACTTTTTAATTGCTGCAGGGTGAAAAAGCATCTAGGGGTATAATCTAAATTGACAAAAGTGAATGACTATGCAAATAGAGCAAGGTGTTATAAACTCATGGAGTATCATGCACTTGCTGTGCCCAAGAAGGCACTGAGAATAAAAACAGCCTTACTCTTCACTTCTTTTTCCTCCATCTTCTGATGGAAAATATGTTTCATTTAAATACACTTTGGGGACTTCCGCCAAGATGGAGGTTTAGGTGGATGTGCCCTGCCTCCTCACACAACCAAGTTTAGGGACAACTAAATATTAGCATCAGAAAACACAACCAGAACATGGAAAACTGAACTTTTCGGAAGTCCGCTAACAACAAATTCTTCAGCCCGACCGGTAAGGGGGGAAACCGGCGTCTGGTGAGGAGCTGCAAGGGAGGGCTCGGTCGGACCGGGCGCGAACTCCAGACGCGCGAATCCAGACGCACGGGTTCCAAACCCAGGATTGGACCTAGTGAGCGACCGAGCGGCCCACCGGGTGAGCGACTGCAGAGGAGACAGTGGGGAGGAGGTGCAGCGAGTTGACTGCGGTTGCCTGGTTGCGCGAGGGAGTGGGCGGTTGGACCGGCCTCCGCGGCGATTGAGGGCGCCGCCATTTCCCAGCTCTGACCACGCCCCCACATAGTCCCCCTGGGAGTCTGCGCCCCCTGGGAGTCCAAGGCGCAGTTTCTCACATTTAAAGGGCCAGAACAGACCAAAAATGTCGCAGGGAGACCTCAAAGCCCCAGAGATAAATCTAAGCGACAAAGAAATAGCAAAACTCTCAGACGCACAGTTTAAAACACTGGTCATCAGCTTCCTCACAGATCTGGTTGATTATAGCCACAAATTAGAGAAACATATGAAGGCTAAATTAAGGGAAATGAATGGAATTCCACAGGAAACCCATAGAGATGAAAAGGAAACTGGGACTCAAATCAATGGAGTGGACCAGAAGAAAGCAAATAATGGCCAAACAGAAAAGAGTCAAGGAGCAAGAATTCAAAGAAATGAGGAGAGTCTTAGGAACCTCCAGGACATCTTTAAACGCTCCAATATCCGAATTATAGGGGTACCAGAAGGGGGGAAAGACACAACCACCAGTGGAAAAATTATTTGAACAAATAATAAAAGAAAATTTCCCCAATCTGGCAAAGGAAATAGACTTCCAAGAAATCCAAGAAGCCCAGAGAGTACCAAAAAAGTTGGACTCAAGAAGAAACACACCAAGGCATATCATAATTACATTAGCCAAAATTAAAATGAAGGAGAGAATCCTAGAAGCAGCAAGAGCTAAGGGAACAGTCACCTACAAAGGAGTTCCCATCAGACTGTCAGCAGATTTCTCAAAAGAGACCTTACAGGCAAGAAGGGGCTGGAAAGAAATATTCCAAATCATGAAATCTAAAGACCTACAACCAAGATTGCTCTATCCAGCAAAACTTTCATTTAGAATGGAAGGACAGATAAGGTGCTTCTCAGATAAGACCAAATTCAAGGAGTTCATCATCACCAAGCCCTTATTATATGAAATGTTAAAGGGACTTATCTAAGAAAAAGAAGTTAAAAAAACATGAACAGTGAAAGAACAACAAGCTCACAGTTATTAACAACCACACCTAAAACGAAAGCAAACTAAAAGGACAGCTAGATCAGGAGTGGAAATATAGAAATGAAGATCTCAAGGAGGGTTAGCAACAGGGGAGTGGGAGGAGGAGAAGGGGGAGAACGTACAGAAAATAAGTAGCATAGACAGTAGATAGAAAATAGATGGGGGGGGCAAGAATAGCATGGGAAATATAGAACCTAAAGGACTTGAGACACATGGACATAAACTAAAGGGGGGTAATGGTGGGGTTGGGGGGCAGGGTGGAGGGGAATGAAGGGGGGAATAGAACAACTGTAACAGCATAATCAATTTAAAAAAATAAATTAATTTAAAAAAGACCTTACATATTCTGGAAAAAATAAATAAGTAAATACACTTTGGGTAAGTGAGGTCATAGAGTGGCTGGCAGGGGGAAAGAATTCTTTTAATTGGCAAAATGCTAATCATATTTGGAAAATGAATTCTAATCTTTTCATCTAATACAGTGGATGTGTGAGTAATTACTTTTCTTCACTAAAGTGTTGGTGCAACATTAGTGATTATGCTAATTAAAATGAATGACCTGTTACAGACTGATAAACTCCCAATCAGTCCACAGATGCCTTCCTTCCACTGGCTGTATTTAACTTCTGATTTGGAAACAAGATATTGAATTAACCTTTAGAATATTGCACAAAATTGGGTTTAAAAATGTTAGGCTTATGGACTGCATATAATTCTTTCCCCAAGCATTAGTGAGACCACTTCCACTGGGGGTGTAATTTAATTTAAATTTTTTTTCTTTTTTTCTTCTTGTTGTTGTTGATTTTTTAAATTTAATTATTTTTCAACTACAGTATTCTGTCTTTTACTCCCATCCCAGTCCACCCTCTATGCCCCCCACCTCCCTCCCATTTCCACTCCCCTCAGTTGTTGTCCATGTGTCCTTAATACTAGTTCCTGTAAATCCTTCCCCTTTTTAAAATTTTTTTCTTAATTTGAACAACCATACTCCCATGGTTGGTAATGGCAGTCCCTTCAAATTCTGTCATCCAGAGAGAAACCTGCCTTTGGAAAACCATGTGACACTTTTCTCCAGCATCTGCTCCCTATGCTTAGAGGAAGGCTTTGCCCTTCGATTTGTTTCCAGAAACATGGCACACTGAAGCATTTCAGGTGAAGGGGGATTTTGTATCCAATTTCAAATGAATGGCATTTGCTCTGAGTTTGTTTGGGCCCTTATTTGTGATTTTTCAGTGCTGGGTAAAGAGCTGGGTAAAGGGGGATGGTATGGATGCATTTTACATACAGAAGGGAAGAGCAGATGTATGGAGTAAATTTCAGGGCAGAGTAGTGGGATAAAATCAAGGCCTGAACCAAGTTGGGAATGAGGTTGGTTAAAAAGAGAGAATAATTGTAACTGCTCCCAGGTCCCACTGTTAGAAAAATTCTCAATGTTTCTGGGAAGTACAGTTAAGGCTGATACCTGAGTGTTGCCCGATTCAATTTTCTGGGGCACTCTGGTCCCCTACCTGTTTCTCAAAACCTAGCATGACTGTATATGTGTCCACAAAACACAGGAGGCTCTGAAATGCTGAAATAAAAAACAACAGACTTCTGGCCAAGATGGAGGTGCAGGTAGACACACTGTGCCTCCTTGAACAACCAAAATTAAGGACAACAAAAATTTAGAAACAAAAATACAACCAGAGCAGACAGAAAATTCAACTGTATGGAAGTTCACCAACCATTCATATAGACCAGTAAGAGGGGCAGAGTCGGTGGCCAACAGAGAGGGGTTGGGCAGGAAAAGGTGGTGGTTGGCAGGCCTGGGAACACAGGCAGCTCAGGGCTAGCAGACCCCTGTCGAAGGGAGAAAAGGGGCAGACAGTGAGGCGCACAAGGCAGTTGGCTGACTGCGGTCACACATTTGTGCACAGATAAACCAGTCAAACCTGGGCAGCAAGAGAGACCCCACAACCCAGGGCTCCAGCGACAGGAAGTAAAGCTTAAAAGCACCTATTGAAAAGGTGCCGGGAGAACTCCCAGCCTCACAGGAGAATTTGTCGGAGAGACCCACAGGGTCCTAGGACATACACAAGCCCACCCACCCAGGAACCAGCACCAGAAAGGCCCAGTTTGCTTGTGAGAAGAGGCAGAGGGGACTGAAATCCAAGAGAGAGTGGAACAAAAGCCATTGTTCCCTCTGATCTTGCCCTCACATATACCATCACAATGCAGGGACTGCATTGTGATGCAGGGTGTTCACCCTGGTGAACACCGAAGGCTCCACTCCTCATATGTAAAAGGTGTGAATAGACCAAAACATTATGGCTCAAACAGAAGATCAGATCAAAGTCCTAGAACTAATACTTCTAAGTGACCAAGAGATAGCCAGGCTATCAGACGCACAGTTCAAAACACTGGTGATCAGGATGCTCATAGAAGTGGTTGATTTTGGTCACAAATTACATGAAAAAAATGAAAGCTACACTAAGGTGAAATGAAGCAAAATGCACAGGGAACCAACAGTGATGGAAAGAAAACTGAAGCTCAAATCAATGGAGTGGACCAGAAGGAAGAAAGAAACATTCAGCCAGAAGAGAATGAAGACACAAGAATTCAAAACAATGAGGAGAGGCTTAGAAACCTCCAGGACATCTTCAAATGTTCCAACATCTGAATTATAGGGGTACCAGAAGGGGAAGAGGAACAGCCACAAGTGAAAAACTTATTTGAACAAATAATAAAGAGGAATTTCCCCAATCTGGCAAAGGAAATAGACTTCCAGGAAATCCAGGAAGCTCAGAGAGTCCCAAAGAAGGTGGACCCAAGAAGAAACACACCAAGGCACATCATAATTACATTAGCCAAGATTCAAATGAAGGAGAGAATTCTAGAAGCAGTAAGAGATAAAGGGACAGTCACCTACAAAGGAGTCCCCATCAGACTGTATGTGGATTTCTCAAAAGAAACCTTACAGGTAAGAAGGGGCTGGAAAGAAGTATTCCAAGTCATGAAATCCAAAGACCTACATCCAAGATTGCTCTATCCAGCAAAGCTTTCATTTAGAATGGAAGGTCAGATAAAGTGCTTCTCAGATAAGATCAAATTCAAGGAGTTCATCATCACCAAGCCCTTATTATATGAAATGTTAAAGGGACTTATCTAAGAAAAAGAAGATAAAAAAGATGAACAGTGAAAGGACAGCAAACTCACAGTTATTAACAACCACACCTAAAACAAAAGTAAACTAAGAGGACAGCTAGATCAGGAGCAGAACCATAGAAATGAAGATCACATGGAGGGTTAGCAACAGGGGAGTGGGAGAAGGAGAAGGTGGGAGAAGGTACAGAAAATAAGTAGCATAGATGCTAGGGAGAAAATAGACAGGAGGAGGGCAAGAGTAGTGTAGGAAATGTAGAAGCTAAAGAACTTATGACACATGGACATGAACTAAAGAGGGGGAATATGGGTGGAAGGGGGTGTCAGAGTGGAGGGGAATGAAGGGGGGAATGGGACAACTATAATGGCATAATAAATTATATTATTAAAGAATAAAATTAAATACAAATTTAAAAAAAGAAAACAACAACGTGGGTTTTATCACCTGGGATGGAATGTCTTCATTATAAAGCATATCTTATGCTCCTTTTTCCTCAAACTTATTTATACTTGGTTTACAAATGGGTGATATCTTCATGAAGATAGCATTATAATGACTATATTTTTCTTTAAACTACTTTAGTGCAGAGAATGTGATGTAGGGTGTACATTTTTAACCTAAACTCTAGGGGCTATCAATTTCCTAATCAGGAATTCACATTTTGATGTGATCACCTAACATTTTATCAGAAATAAAATGTTACGCTCCAGAGATAATGACAATTGCTGTAGTTAGCATCCATATTTTTGATCCACACAAAATACTGCTAATTAAGATTTTTGCAGAGGTTTTCACTGGTGAAATTAGTAGTTTATTGGCATACAGATGCTAGAAATGTCTCCTCGATGAAATTTTTAGTTTTCAAGCTATGAGGATTGGTTAAAATATTTCAGATCAATTATTTACTTTAGGAATGCATCCAGAATCTTACTCTTTAAGTATTCCTGTGTCTGACCACTAAGTCAAGGACTTATGGAAGTCTTAAGAGGCAAGATGGCAGAAGAGTGAATGGAAGCCATGCCTGCCTCCTACCAGGATCAATCTGAAATTACAACTAAATTGTGGAAAAATCACCCAGAACAACTGAACAATATTGAGAGAGAAGCCTTATTACCTCAGACAAACAGAAGAATCAGCTTCAGCACTCACTGACAGCACCCACACAACAGCATACAAGACGTGGTGGTCAGAGTGACTTTCAGTCAACCAGCTAGAGGGAATAACCTATCAAAGAATGACCAAATGACAGTCAAAAATCAAATATATCCAGAGAGCCAGCAAAAATAGCATAAAGGGCATCCCAAGAACATCAACTTCAAATGATCAAAGAGACTACACCACTGAATCTTACAGGTCTCCTACCATAGAATTTCACACTGCAAACACGGGCAACACAAAGATCAATTTAAGAAGCAAAGGCAAAAAAGAAGAGTCTCACAAACAATAGGAAGATAAAAAAAAAAAAAACCTAGGTGAAAGGAAAAGAGGAATCCCCAAAAGGATTGCTAAATGAAATAGAGGCAAGTCAACTATAAGATACTGAGTTCAAAATAATGGTTATAAGGAAGCTCAATGAGCTCACAAAAATTACCTCAAACTACAGAGAAACTATGAGGAACTCACTGCAAACTACATCAAAATGAAAAATGACATAGAAACTTTCAATAGCCAAGAGGAAATGAAGAATACAGTTTCTGAATTGAGGAATGCATTAAAAGGAATCAAAAGCAGGCTAGATAAAGCAAAGGACTGAATCAATGAGAAGGGGGACAAGATAGAAAAAAAGTTCCAGAAAGATCAAGAAAAGGAAAAAAGACTAAAAAAGAATGAAGAACGGTTAAGAGAATGGCAGGACAACATGGAATGCAATAATATCTAAATAACAGGGAATAATAGTAAGAGGTAGAAAACCTGTTTGAAAAAGTAATGATGGAAAATTTTCCTAATTTGATGAGAGAAAAAGTCACACAAATCCAGGAGGCACAGAAGGTCCCAATGAAGAGAAGCCCAAAGAGACCCACTCCAAGAAAATCATAATTAAAGTGGCAAAATTCCAAGACAAAGACAGAATCATAAAGGTAGAAAGGGAGAAACAGGAAGTAACATAGAAGGGAGCCCTGATAAGGCTAGCAGCTGACTTCTCAATGAAAACACTATAAGCCAGAAGGGAATGGCAAGAAATATTCCAAGTAATAAAAAGCAAGGGCCTGCAAACAAGACTACTCTATCCAGCAAGGCTCTCAATAAAAATGGAAGGTAAAATAAAGAATTTCCCAGGAAAAAGAAGGCTGAAAGAATACACCTCCACTAAACCAGCAATGCAAGATGTGCTAAAGGGACTGCTTTAAGAAGATGAAAAAAAAAAAAAAAGAGTGACACAGAGAGGAAACAGGTATGAAGAGAACAAAATAGCAATGAATAGGTACCTATCAATAATAAACTTAAATGTGTTAAATGCTCCAATCTAAAGATATAGAGTAGCTAAATGGATAAGAAAACATCCCCCACACAGATGTTGCCTACAAGAGACTCACCTTAGAACAAAAGACCTACAGAGACTAAAAGTGAAGGGCTGGAAAAAATATTCCAAGCAAAAGAACAGGGAAAAAAGCCAGGGTAGCAATACGTATATCAGAAAAAATAGGCTTCAAAACAAGGGTCATAAAAAAGAGACCCAGAAGGTCAGTTCATAAGACTCAAGGGAAGAATCCATTGAGAAGACATAAACATATATGCACCAAACATAGGAGCACCCAAATGTATAAGGAAAACCTTGGAGAACATCGAGAAAGATATAGACAGCAACACACTTATACTAGGGGACTTTTAACATGCTACTCTCAAAAATAGATAGATCTTCCAAACAAAATATCAACAAGGACATTGTGTTATTGATCAATGTCCTAGATCAAATGGACTTACCTGATTTTATATGTGTGTGTGTATATATATATATACACACACACATTATGTATATTATATACATATATATACACATATACACACATACATGCATGCATATACATAAATACATATACACACCATATATGCACATACATACACATATATTATATTGTTTTATATTATATTACATGCATATATACATATATACACACATATAGTGTTTATATGTGTGTGTGTGTGTGTGTATATATATATATATATATATATATATCCTTTCATCCCCCAAAAAGCAAAATGCAAAATACACATTCTTTTCAAATGCTCTTGGAACAATTTCAAAGGTAGACCACATGGTAGGACACAAAACAAACCTTAACAAATTCAAGAAAATTGAAATCATACCAAGAATTTTCTTGGACCACAAGGACCTGAAACTAGAAACCAAACTCAAGGAAAAACCTCAAAAACACTCAAACTCATGGAGATTGAATACCATTCTATTAAACAATGAATGGGTTAAGAATGAGAACAAGGAAGAAATCAAAAAGTTTCTGGAAACAAATGAAAATGAACTCACAGCAACCCAAAAGTTATGGGACACAGCCAAAGCAGTCCTGAGAAGTAAATTCATCATGATACAGGTCTACCTAAAAATATAGAAACATTTCAAATAAACAACCTAACCCTACATCTACAAGAACTATAAGAAAAACAACAAAACCTGGAGCAAGTAGAAAGAAGGAAATAACCAAGATCACAGCAAAGTTAAAGAATATAGAGACTAAAAGGATAATGATAAGGATCAATAAATCCAGGAGGTGGTTCTTGGAAAAGATAAACAAAATTGACAAGCCTTTAAGCAGACTCATCAAGAAAAAAAGAGACAAGACCTAAATAAACACAATCAGAAATGAAAGAGGAGAGATTACAACTGATGATACCACAGAAATACAAAGGATTGTAAGAAATTACTATAAAGAACTATTTGAAAACCAAGGTGAAATGGACAAATTTGTAGAAAAATATAATCTTCCAAGACTCAATGAAGGGGAAGCAGAAAGCCTGAACAGACCAATAATAGCTGACATAATCGAAGCAGGAAGCAAAAAACTCCTGACACACAAAAGCCCTGGGCCAGATGGTTTCAAGAGATTTCTACCAGAATTCTTAAGGCTTTTAAGGAAGAGCTAACGCCATATTCTTCACAGGTTATTCCAAAAAACTCAAGAAGATGGAAGATTCCCAAACTCTTTTTATGAAGCCAGAATCATCCTAATCCCAAAACCAGATAAAGACACAACAAAAATGCAAACTTCAGGCCAATATCACTGATGAACATAGATGCTAAAATCCTCAATAAAATATTGGCAAACTGCATCCAGCAATACATTAAAAAGATCATACACCATGACTAAGTGGGATTCATCGCAGGAATGCAAGAATAGTACAATATTTGCAAATCAATAAACGTAATAGATTACATAAACAAAATTAAAAACAAAAATTGTGTAATATCAATAGATGCTTAAAAGGCCTATCATAAGGTACAGCACCCATTTAAAAACACCCAACAAAGTGGGAATAGAGGGAGCATTCCTCAACCTAATAAAGGCCATATTGGAGACCTATAGCTAACATCATACTCAATGAGCAAAAACTAAAAAATTTCCCATTAAAACCAGGGACAAGACAAGCATGTCTGCTTTCACCACTTCTATTCAACATGGTATTGGAAGTCCTAGCCATAGCAATCAGACAAATTAAGAAATAAAGGCATCCAAATTGGCAAGGAGAAAGCAAAACTGCTATTTTTTTGCAGATGACATGATAGTGTACATTGAAGATCCCATAGTCTCCACCAAAAAATTATTGAACCTATTAAGTGAATTTGGCAAAACAGCAGGATACAAAGTCAATATTCAGAAATCAAAGGCATTTTTGGACATCAACAGTTAAATATCAGAAATGTAAATCAAGAAAATCCCATTTACAACCGCAACAATAAAAATAAAGTACATAGGAATAAACCTAACGAAGGTGGTAAAAGACCTGTACTCAGAAAACTACACAACTCTGAATAAAGAATTAAGGAAGAGCAAACAAATGGAAGCATATACAGTGTTCATGGATTGGAAGAATTAACAACAAAATGTCCTTGATATGCAAAGCAATTTATAGAATCAATGCCATCCATATAAAGTGTCATGTATTTTTACCCTAATCTCTTAGTTTTGATGATTATCAATTAATGTCTTCTTTTTTTTAAATATTTTATTATTTATTTATCTTTAGAGGGGAAGGAGAGAGGGAGAAAAACATCAATGTATGGTTGCCTTTCGTGCGTCCCCTGCTGGGAACTGGCCTGCAGGGAACCGGCCTGCAACCCAGGCATGTGCCCTGACTGGGAATCGAACCGCAATCGTGTGGTTCGCAGGCCCGCGCTCAATCCACTGAGCTACACCAGCCAGGGCAATTAATGTCTTCTTTGAAAAAATATGAATGAAATATTTCACAGATAAAGAACAAACATTTCAAAAATTTATATGAGACCATAAATGACCCCAAATAGGCTCAGCAATTTTGATAAAGAAGAAGAAAGTAGGAGGGATCACCTTACTTGATATCAAACTATATTCTAAGGCCACTCTAATCAAGGCAGTCTGGTACTGGCATAAGAACAGACACATAAATCAATGGAACAGAATAGGGAGCCCAGAAATAAACCCAAGTCTCTATGGTCAATTAATATTTGACAAAGGGGGCAGAAACACAAAAAGAAATAAAAATAGCCTTTTAAACAAATGGTGTTGGGAAATCTGACAGTTACATGCAAAAAATGAAACTGGACAACCAACTTATACCATATACAACAAGAAACTCAAGATGGATAAAAAACTTAAATATAAGTCATAACACCATAAAAGCCCTAGAGGAGAACATAGGGAGGAAAATCTCAGATATTCCACGTGGTAATACTTTCACTGATATATTCCCTAGAGCACAGGTGGCAAACACAAAACCCATGGGCTGAATCTGGTCCTCCACCTCATTTTCTCCAGCCCAGCACCTTGTTTCTACCTGGTGGCAGTGCTGAGCTCCTTGCCCCTTGTTAAGAAGTAGTTACATGTATACAGTCCTAAAATTATATTCAACTCTTTGAAGGCAACCACAAGGCTGATATAGCCACTGGTGAAAATGAGTTTGACACTCCTGCCCTAGGTCAATGGACATAAAGCAAAGGATAAACAAATGGGACTTCATTAAAATAAAAAGCTTCTATATGACTAAAGAAAACATCAGCAAAATGAAAAGGGAGCCAGTCATATGGGAAAATATATTTGCAAATGATTACTTGGACAAGGGTTTGATCTCCAAAATATATAAAGAACTCACACAACTCCACTCCAGGAAGACAAACAACCCAGTTAAAAATTGTGCAAAAGACCTGAACAGACACTTCTCCAAGGAGGGCATACAGAGGGTCCAGAAATATATGAAAGGATGCTCAGCATCATTAGCCATTAGAGAGATGCAAATTAAAATCACACTGAGATCTCTTCACACTGGTCTTAATGGCCATCATAACCAAATCAATGAACGAGTGCTGGTGAGTTTTTAGGGTAAACCCTAGTACACTGTTGGTGGTAATGTAGATTGGTGCAAGCGCTGTGTAAAACAGAATGGGATTTGCTCAGAAAACTCAAAATGGAACTGCCTTTTCACCTGGCAACCCCACTGTTGAGATTATACTAAGAATTCTGAAACACCAATCCAAATGAACCTATGCGCCCCAATGTTCAAAGCAGCACAGTTTACAATAGCCGAGTGCTAGAAGCAACCTAAGTGCCCATCAGTAAATGAGTGGATCGGAGAAATGTGGTACATTTACACAATGGAATATTACACAGAAGAAAGAAAAGAGCTCCTACCTTTTGTAACAGCATGGATGGACTAGAGAGCTATCCTTAGTGAAATAAGCCAGGTGGTGAAAAACAAATACCATATTATCTCACCTATAAGTAGGACCTAATCTACAAAACAAATAAGCGAGCAGAATATAACCAGAGACATTGAAAATAAGAACAAATTGACAGTAACCAGTGGTGAGGTGGTAGGGGATAATGGGGGGAAAGGCAATGGGTTGTCAAGGAACATGTATAAAGAACAGATAGACTAAGCCAAAGAGGAGTAGCACGAAGGGTGGAAGATGGGGATGGCTGGGGTGGTGGAGAGTGGTGGGGGGAATGGAGACAACCGTATTTGAACCACAATTAAATAAAGACAGAGAAAAAAAGCACAAATTGGTAGGTATAAAATAGACAGAGGGATGTTAAGAACAGTATAGGAAATGGAGTAGCTGAAGTAACTTATATGCATGACACATGGACACAAAGTAAAGGGGGGTTGCAAGAGCTAATGGGGGACGGGGTTGGGGAAAAGGAAAAAAATGGGACAACTATAATAGCATAATTAAAAATTTATATATTTTTAAAAGTACTTACAGTTGTCTGATGCCATCTCTAAGGCTATCAAAATTTTGCCTTTGATATATCACTGTATACATAGTATCTTTACTAGTAATTAAAATGATATGAATTGAGCATAAAGACATTGCTTAGCAAACACACAGACTTAAGTCTTGGGCTTATGTTCACTAACTAATTAGAAAAGAGGGAAATGAGTATCACTGATAAAACTGAAGAATAATAATTTTGGTGGACACAAAATTTTAAAAACAATATCCATGGGTAAAAACCTGTAAAAAGGGGTCCATATAGATGCATACACACATATTGGTCCTATGACCTCAAAAGCCTTCTGATCAAGCTAGTCATCTTATAAGTATAGTCCCTGGCTATGTGACAGGGCTATATGAGGGACTGCTAGGAATAGGTAGGTGGCACTGTGAAAACAGAAAGTATGACTCATTCCTTGAGCTTGTAGTGCCCTTCTTTAGTTCCTAGATCCTGGCTCTTGGCTGCTCAATACTGGTTGCCTTACACATGAGTAGTTTCTGGCCTGTTGAGCTCCTTCAGGATGGGGACTCGTTGTTCACATATCCTCACTGCTAGCACAGTGTTCAACACACAATACATATATGACATGTAATTGTACAACTCATTGACAAATTAATGACAGCTTCATTCATGAGTATAACGCTAATTTGATTCGGTGAGTCAGCCACAATTCCAATTAGTGTTGTCTGTTTGAGATCATCAGTCTCTATAAAGTAGGGATGTTGTTTGTTTCTGTCCCTGCTCTGTCAGTCAAGCAACAGTAAAGATATGTCCATACAATTCACTACTTATTTCAATTTATATTGAAAATCACTAATTCAAGACTTTCTTTTTCAACTAGGCTGGAAGTCATGAAGGGCAGAGGGCAAGGGCCCAGTGCTAGTCCAGTGGTGGGCATTTTCAGCACTTTGGGGCCTAGTAGATCCTCAGTAAATATTTGTTGCTTGAATGAATGAATGATTTATAGATGGAATCCTGTTCTGGACCATATTCATGGAATGGCTATCTCTAGTTAGAGGCTCTTTCCTTCTTGGCTGCTATAGAAATGTGTGTGTCCATGTCGGTTTACAGCTTTCAGCTCATCAGGAAGATTTCTTGGTAGCTCCTCACCCAGAACCCAATAGTTATGAGACGTAGAATATGCATAGGGCTTTGACTAGGAAGAGATGCTGGTGCATGATCAGTTGCCATCATAGGAAGTCAAATAACAGGTTTGAAGAAGAAATTTTTCATGCCAGACAGATACTTTCTTTGCTTTTACTTATTATAGAAATTACTCTAAATCTCAGGCATTCCTTTTATTAAAAGCAGAATGTCTCTCAGAAGTTGTTTGGGAAGCTGTCTATTGGATCAACCAGAAAATCTACCTCCTAGACTGATCTAGACACTCTTTCCCTTTCCACACATGGCAGGACCATTGATTGACCCAGCAAGAAGCTGAATGCACCATACTTCCCTCAGCCAAAGATCACTGGTTCTCCTCCAGCTATACCCCTCCTTATGAGATGAGGTACTAATGGGTTGTACATACCCAGGGACCTTGAGCTGGCCCCTCTAGACCATACTCTAGATATGCAGGATTATAGAATTTCTTACACGATGGCTCTGAGTCAGTTTCCTGTAGCTTGTGCTGTTCCTGGGATCCAATATCCAGAAGGTGTGGCCAATGGGTGACTATTTTGTGGTCCTATGAGCAGAGCATGGATGTATAGACTGCAGCTTCCATTTGCCTTTGCCTGAGGTTCATCACAGGGTAAGATTATGTTTCATTTGGAAGAAAAAGAAACATGTCACTGGCTGGAGGCTGTGACCATCCAGATCATTATGAAGGTATTATTGATACTTCATTATTAATAATTATAAATTATTAAGGTAGGAGAGTAGAATATATTTTAGGAGTCTCTTACCTTGATTTTCACTTGTATTTAGACATATAGTGTATGGACCTCCATTTGCACTTTTGCCTTGAGCCTTGCAAATGTTAAGAGCAGGACTGCAATCAAACCACATAGTCAAAAGAATACTGAGCCATCTTCATTCACTCGTTAGCTCTGTCTTTCATCTGTGAGGTTCTGAGAATGCTAATGAGTTTTATGAATCTTGTAGATGAAAGACTTTTTTATTAAATGCACCTTTTTGTGTAGTCAAATTTTTATATCTACAATTAGCAGTGACTCTGTGAGCTGTTTGGAGGTTAAAATGTAATGAATTGAAAACCATTAACTATGACCGTCTCCACAGGATGACTTCAGGACTGCAGAGGTGACTCTAGGGAGATGTGCTTAGCATGCTGGCAGCATAACCTCAGCCAGTCTGGACAAACTCAGATTGTGGGTAACCGTATTGCTCAAGTAACAAGTGTCACCACAGTAGAAGTCAATGCTGTAACCTTAGAGAGGTGGTGGTTTGCTAAAAATGGTCACATATGCAAATACAAACTTCAGAAGCAGATGTTTTAGGAGATGTGTTCGTAGAGGTGTGTCCTGGATGGGCTGAGACATTCTGATAGCCAGGCTGCCAAGGCCACACACTATCTTTGCCTTATTCTTTAAAGATATCGTGACTAGGAACTCATTCTGCTCTGTCTGCCAGAACTCTCTGCCCTTCCTATGCTCTGCATCCAGCATACCTTTTGGCCTGTATAAGTTGTATTCCTCCTAGGGAGTTGATCACTCTGACTAGGTCAAGTATGTCTGTTCCATGTTTACTTTATAATATTCAACAAACTTATTCAATGTCCAATTTTCTTATTAGACCATGATGTGAGCTCCAGGTGTGTGAGCATTATTATCTGTTTCTCCCCCCAAAGTCAACAGTGCTTAGAACATAGTAGGTACCCAAGAAACATTATGGACAGGCTGAATAAATGACTCTTTCCTATTGACTTGTCACCTCGATACAACCTAACCACTTCTCACCAACTGATTGCCACCACAGAGGGCAAGTCATTCTCATCACCTTTCTTCACTGCTAGAATAGATAGCCTCCTGGATTATCCAGATAGGCTCTAAACCCAATGACAAGTGTTGTAAAAGAGACAGAAAAGGAAAATACACAAACAGAGGAAAAGGTCATGCGAGAGATTAGAATGATATGACCACAAGACAAAGAATTACAGGAGCTACCAGAAGAAACAGCAAAGAAGGATCCTCCCCAATAACTTTCAGAGGGTACATGAATATGCCAACACCTTGATTTTTGAATTTTAAATGTGCACATGCCAACACCTCTAGAACTGTGTGAGAATTAATTTCTGTTATTTTGAGGCACTGAGTTTATTTGTATGGCAGCCTTAAGAAACTAATACATGAGTCTTGCTGCATCTATTCTTGCCTTTTCTCACTAAATATTTTTATTGTTTTCTACCAAATTCAGAATGAAACCCAACCAAATGCCTTTTGATAGCCATAAAGAACCAACATATTCTATACCCTGGCTAAATCTCTAGCCTCATCTTCTTCCCTCCGCCCCCCACATACTTCTTTGCTCACTCTGCTCTAAACACATTGACCACTTGCTGTTCTTTGAACATGATGTCTACAAGTACTATAGGGCTTTTGAATTGTCTAATTCCTGTGCTTAGAACACTATCAAGAACCTGTCTGTTTCACTGTCACGCTTTGTTCACATCTCTGTTCCATAATTACCTTCAGTTTGAGGCTGCCCTTCACTTACCTAATAAAAAAACAAAGCCTCAGTCTCCTTACCTTGCTTTATTTTACTTCATAGCTTCTATCAGTACTAAAGTAATTTCCCATTATCTGCCAGGGATATGTTCCATTGGATATCTAAAACCGTGGATAGTACTGAACCCTATATATACTATGTTTTTACTATACATGCATACCTATGATCAAGTTTAATTTTAAAAAGCAGGCACATGGGGAGGGAATTTAAGGGGAAAAAGGGAGGGATTTAGAGGAACAAGTATAAAGGACACAGGGACAATAACTAAGGGGGTGGAAATGGGAGGGAGGTGGGGAGCATGGGGAGGGGTGGGCTGGGATGGGAGAAATATACAGAAAACTGTACTTGAAAAATAATAAAATAAAAATTAAAAAGCAGGCACAGTAAGAGTTTAACAACAACACTAATAATAAAATAGAGCAGTTATAACAATATAATAAAAGTTATGTGAATGTGGTCTCTCTCAAAATATCTGGAATTTTCCATTTAATATTTTCAGACCATGGTTGACTACAGATAAGTAAAACTGTGGACAGTGAAACCATGGGTAAGGTGGGACTACTGAATATAATTATAATGTATTTATAGTGTAGACCACTTATTTATCTGTGTACTATCTCCCCTACTGTAATGTAAGTTTCTTGAGAGTAATAACTTGGTTATATTCACTGCTTTGTCTGTAGAACATTATCTGGTACCTAAAAAAGCTCAATAAATGTTTCATATTGAATGAATGGATAGATTCTTCTGGGTCTTAAACTTTTCCATCTTAGAAGACCTCAGCAAAGTTTATATGCCACTAAAAAGTTGATGTGACTATTAACATTCCTCCTCTCCCACTTCTCCCCATAAGAGTTTTGGGCAACTCTGATGGATTTCTCACAGCCTCTGCCTGCTGATACTGTGGAACTGCTAGTGTCAGTAGGAAACTAGGTGGGCAATGGAGAGTGCTGTTTATTCATGCATGTCCTTGATCCCAGGTGTGTCTGGTTTCCTACCTGAGGATTTGCCTCTGACCTAGATGACTAGGAATGGCCTCACTGTAAGGAAGCACAGTCTATACAGGGGCATGGCTATGCCCTAGAGTCCTTCAGAGGATGATTATCAACTCACACCCATGTGATTATACCAGAGATGCATAAGTCAAGAGCAGAGGACCAGATCATTTCACACAAAAGATTATGTTCAAACAGCAGGCTTACTTTCCAATAATCTTCTTTAGCAAATTAGACCTTCCTATAAACCTGTCCTTAAAATAGAAAATGTGCCATTTGACCAAGAAGAGATGGAAAGACAGTGATACAAAGTAGGGAGAAAACATGTTTGAAGTCTGACAAACTTAGACATGAATCCTGGTTTTTCTACTAAAAGCCATGAGAGTGTGGACTGTTAACCTCTCTATGTTTCAGGTTCTTCATCTATAAAATTGGAATTGTAATGTCTCATAAGGTTTAAGTGAAGACTGAATGAGATACAAAGTACATTATATAGTACCTAGCCCAGAATCAGATATCATCATCATTGTTGTCATCATCATCATAACTATTATATTATTTTTGTTATTTAATAACTAGCTGATTGAGATGCCAGTTAAGGAAATTCACCCTACATAATATTTAGATTCATATCTGAATTGGATGAAATCACAGAAACACCAAAGCCATCAAGTCTGCCTTAAGCTCCCTGATAACTTTCAACCAGGACCAATGTTTTCATTAGCAAAAAGCCATGTACTGAGTACCTCCATTTCATCACTGGCTAATAGATGCTAACTGAAGTGTATAGCATTAATTTCATATATGTAAAGACCTACTTTAGTGCCTGGAACAGACGTGGGACTCAAGAAATGACTGCTACACCATCATCGTTATCATCACCGTCATTATCATTTACAAGCATTTCTGTCAGTGCAGTCCTGCTAGAAAGTTTAGGCAATCCTATGAGAAGGTCTGGCCATTGGCCTTCCAGCTTTTCCACCAATGTGCTCCTTTCTCTTCCAATAAGCATCTATCCCTCAGGGCTCTTATCCGTGGTGGCCAGGCTTGAATGGCATTGCACAGGTAGTACCTTCCCTTAAGACAAAATTTCCTTGTTTAGGAACCACCTGGTACTTTCTATATCCTTAAAATGTGTTTCGAGAGAAGCTTGCTGTTTTCTGCTTCCCCAGAGCCTCACACTTACACTGCTCATTGCTTACTTGGCATATGGCTATTAATATATAGTTGACAAATAAAAATTTGATAATGGTAATAATATTCATGTTGATCTGAACCATCATTATAAATAACATATAGGCAGTTCTGTATGTGGAGGAGTCCATGAAAAAACAAAGGCATGGGAATACCATAATGGTGAAATGAAACAGATCAACACTATCAAGTGTTGGCAAGGATGCAGTGCAATTAAAATCTCGTATATTGCTAATGGGAATATAAACTAGTACAATCACTTTGTGAAACTTTTCTGGCAGTATTGATTAAAACTAAATATATGCCAGCCCTTTGGCTGAGCAATTCCACTCCTGGGCATATACCAGCTGGGAAACAAGTCTCCATTGGGGTCTTGCATTTTTGTCCATCTTGCAAGCAAGGCATCACATGTCTTTTGTTCCAGGTTATATTTTCAAGAATATTTGTATAGATAACAGCTTTAAAATACTGACACAATGACTCACTGTGGTGCAAAAGGCAGATCTTCTCACAGCCTTGGGACACAGAGATCTTCTATTCCTCTAGAGCTAAGGGAAGATATGTTTATTGTCCATTATAAAAGATTTAGACTCCCTAAGCTTTTGTAATGCAACCTACTGTATTTGCAGGCATCATACAGACTTATATTATTGCCCTGTGGGAAGTGGGTCTCAACAAGTCCAAAAATGCCAATACTCTGGCTGCTGCTATTGCTGTGGGTGACAAAATTCCCTTAATTTCTGCTAGTAAATCTATGAAACCAGAGTGAGCCTGTAAATAGAGAAATATCTCAGACTCTTTATAGTTACATTTAACACCTGACAGAATGGACATAATGAAATAGAAATATATATATATATATACTCAAATATTTATAGAAGGCTTAACTCATAATTAATTAATTAAAAATATAAAAACCACCTAAATGTTCTTTAGATGGATGCTTTGTGGTATAGTCACACAATAAAATACTACGCAGCTATAACAAGAGAATGAACTACTACTACACACAGCAACATGGATAGCTTTCCAAAACCTATTGGATAAAGAAAAGCTAGCCCTGGCTGGTGTAGCTCAGTGGATTGAGCGCGGGCCTGGGAACCAAACAACCACGGTTCGATTCCCAGTCAGGGCACATGCCTGGGTTGCAGGCCAGTTCCCATCAGGGGACTCACAAGGGGCAACCATACATTGATATTTCTCTCCCTCTCTCCTTCCCTTCCCCTCTAAAGATAAATGAATAAAATCTTTTTAAAAATTTTTTAAAAAGAAAGAAAAGCTAGACACAGAAGAGTATGTACTTAATCATTCTATTTGTATGGAGTTCAAAAACATGCAATTGTGACAGAAGTTCACACAGTGGTTATCTATGTGTGGGGGCATACTGACTGAGAAGAAACAAGAGGGAGCCTCTGGGGGAACAGAAATATTTTAACTCTTGATTTAGGTGGTGGTATATGGATATACATACATGTAGAGATGTAGACATGAATATCTATATACATATATATGTATATCCATGGAATAATACACTAAAGATTTGTGCCCTTCACTGCATGCTAGAAAGAAAGAAAGAAAAGAAAAGAAAAGACCATTGTCTCTAGATCAATATTAAATGGGCATATTGTATAAAACTTAAGGAAGAACCCTAGCAAGTCCTTTCTTTCATTTTTGCATGTGCTTATTTGGCCATTTAATGCTCTGGTTGCCTGTGATGATAATAAATAGGTGGACTGAAGGTTGGGAATGAGAGTCACACAGGGACAGGACCTGGGTATCCAGGGAGAGTAAGAGACACATGAGCTTAGAAGGAGGTCATGGCTGACACTCCCAGGGAGATGCAGGGCCTGAAAATCAGATGAAAGTCAATGCAGTTATTCATAGCCATGCCTGGAATGGTATAGGTTTAGCCCTTTGGTTCTAGGGGCAGAAGTCTCCTCTCTGAGACTAGATTAGGGGCTAAGGACTGAAACTAGTACCACAGCATGCCAAAGTATTAGAGGAGGCTAATGCTTGACTTTGGTGCCTGTTGACACTAAAAAGCTGAAGACAGGTCTGAGTAAATCCGCATAAGTTAGGTGGGGGTGGTTGTTTTATTGACTCTAAAGCTTTTTCAGTCACTGGGCACGTATTTAATAAAAATCTTAGGCCTGGGGGCAAGATATGGAAAGGCAGAAGGAGAATTGGTACACCTTGGTCTTGGGAGGTTAACAGTCTCACCAGCCCCTAATAGCTCATCAATCCAATATTCATCTTTAAGCTATTATAGTCACTGTGTGTCTGTAAGGAACATGTTTATTAGTGTCTGCTAAGATAATTGTCCAATGTACATTAAGGCAATTAAAATTGTGTCAATAAGTGTACTTCTTTCCAGAATTCACCACAGCTACATTTTAACATTGGTCTTGTTTTGGTTTTTTGGGTTTTTTTAAAAAATTTTATTTAGTTAATTTTCAAGTACATTTTTTCCCCTCCCCCCCCCCCGGTCTCCCCCCTCCCTCCCATTGCCCCGCCCCCAGTCCTCATCTCTGTGTCTTTCATACTTGTTCCTCCAAATCCCTCCCCCTTTTTCCCCTTAAGTTCCCTTCCCTCTCCCTCTCCCCTCTGGTCGCTGCCCACTTGTTCTCTATTTCAGCGTCTTTGTTTTTATTCTGTTTGCTTGTTTGTTTTATTCTTTAGCTTCCTGTCAAAGGTGAGATCATATGGTATTTGTCCTTCAATGCCTGGCCTATTTCACTCAGTGTAATGCTTTCCAGTTCCATCCATGTTGTTGTAAAAGGTAGTAGCTCCTTCTTTCTCTCTGCTGCATAAAATTCCATGGTGTATATGTACCACAATTTTTGGATCCATTCATTTACTGATGGGCACCTAGGTTGCTTCCAACTCTTGGCTATTGTAAATTGTGCTGCTATGAACATTGTGGTGCATAGGTTCTTTGAAATTGATGTTTTAGGATTCTTGGGGTATAATCCTAGCAGTGGAATTGCTGGGTCAAAAGGCAGGTCGATTTTTATTTTTCTGAGAAAATTCCATACTGTTTTCCATAATGGTTGTACCAGTCTACAATCCCACCAACAGTGAACTAAGGTCCCCTTTTCCCCACACCCTCTCCAACATTTGTTGTTTGTTGCTTTGTCTATTATAGCCATCCTGACTGGTATAAAGTGGTATCTCATTGTGGTTTTAATTTGCATCTCTCTGGGAGAACATTGGCAAGAAAATCTCAGATATTCCACGCAGCAACATTTTTACGGATATGTGCCCTAGAGCAAGGAATATAAAGGAAAGAATAAACAAATGGGATCTCATCAAAATAAAAAGCTTCTGCATGGCTAAAGAAAACAGTATTAAATTAAAAAGACAACCAACTGTATGGGAAAACATATTTGCCAATGATACCTCAGACAAAGGTTTAATCTCCAAAATATACAAAGAACTTACACGACTCCACTCTAGGAAGACATCGAACCCAATTAAAAAATGGGAAAAGGACTTGAACAGACACTTCTCTAAAGAGGACATACAGAATATCCAGAGACACATGAAGAGATGCTCAATATCGTTAGCTATCAGAGAGATGCAAATTAAAACCACAATGAGGTCTTGTTTTGTTTACATGTCCCTAGTCGGAGAATGTTTACTTTCTACAAGCATATCAAACTGGTTCAAGGGGAAGGAGACTAACTTCCTGGACTCAACCATCTGCAGGCCAGGATGGTTGCAGCTCACACAATGCCTGCAACTTGGGTTACTTTTGGGATCATACCAGGGGCTGGCCTTGAGCCCTGTCTCTGCTGTTTCCCATGCTCTGGGAAGTATTGTAGAAGAGAATGTATGTGCAAAACTTCAATGAACTGATCTAATGCACTGGATTTTATGCCCTGCACTTGCATAAATCCCCCATTGTGGCCCCTGGAATTTCATAAGCAGCAAAACTTTTTTCACTTCTCCACAAAGAGGACTGGACCTGTGAGCCTCAGACACGGCAGCATTCACAGGACTTATCTGGACATCTTGTGAAAAGGCAGTCTGATTTAACAGGTCTGGGATCCTGGATGCCCAGGCTGCTGGGTAACAGACCACATTTTGATGATTGAAGGGTTTGAGCACCCACTTACATCCCACTTACATCCCTGCCACTTACATCCTCATAGGTATCCCTTTTGGAATCAGATACACAATTCTTAATGACCTCAGACATTCCTCTTCTTACCTCTCTGATTCTGTTACAACTTTCTATCCTAAGTAGTTTCAACCTCTTATCCTAGGTACTATTCAAAGCACTTTCATAACAAAGGGCTGCCCCATTCTGCAAGATATCAAGTTGGCTTGTTAGTCATATGGAGTCCTCCTGCCCATACAGAGCTTTGAACACAGACCAACCTCACAGGAGGGGCAGGGGGAAGTATAGCCAAGGAAATTTTTAAGTACAAAATGGGAAGTTGGTTTATATTCTTTTTCAAACAGTACTTTAATTCATTTTTAGGAGAGAGCTTAGTTTTAATTAATAAATTATCCATTTTTAATAGCTATCTATAATCTCTTACAATTTGTGTAATTGAATTATCATGTTCCAAATTTAGAAGCAGCTACCTCCTCTTAATTATAAGTAGTAATAATACATAAACAAATGTCTTCTTCAGTGTCATCCATTGATTTCCATACCACCCTGCTGTTATGTAGTGAATTTGTTCACTAATTCACTCACTAATTAATTAAACAAATATGTATTGAGCAGTTACCATGTGAGGTGTTGGTGATTAAATGGTGAACAAGGCAAATGTGGTCCCTCTCATCACAGACCTGGGTTTTCTAGTAGAGGGAGAAAATGCTTTCAAGAGTCAGGAAGGGATCTGTAGGAGAATGATCAAAGTGGTATCCTATCCAGTGTCTTGGAGAGGACTGAGTACAAACTGCCCTGTCTTTTTTGTTTTCCTTCTCTTAATGTCAAACCCAACAGGAGGGGAGGGAGTAGAAGAAAGGTGCTTCAGATAGGAAGTGAAGAAGGAGCTATAACCCACTTTAATGGTCTGATTTCATATAAATTATCTGTAAAGGAAAGGGAGTTTGGGAGGACTCTGTTCTCTTCATACCTTCCCCCATTCCATAGCTGCTTAAAAATTCTTCCATGAATCTAATACCAGAGAATATTTTGGAAGGAAGTCTTCCTCTATACAACACAGAAATGACAAGTCCTCAATTCCAGCCCTGCTAATGAACCAGCCTTATGACAATGACTCAAATGAATGTGAGTCTTTTCAATTTTGTCCCAGGACTAGAACTTGGCATTTCTATTGCATTTGATCTTGGTCAAGCACTTAACACTAACTTCCTTGTTACTGAGGCATAGTCAAACCCAATTGTGTGAGATGAGGTGGGGGTGGGACACATGGCAATGAAGACTCCTCAAGAACTAAGATGTGGTCACAGTTCTTCCATGCCTTACAAATCCAAGAGTAATTCTTTTTACTTTTCCATGCCTTAGTTTTCATTACTATAAAATGGAAATGATAGTGCTTGTTCTACTCTTAGAGGATATGAGGAAGAGGTTAAAATGTGTTTTAAAGTGTTTGGAAGAAAGTGTATGAACACAAATAATTGAAGGGTTTTCCCAAAACATAATTATCCTGACTGACATCTGCTGAGGGCCTGTGCTAAACACATTACATGCGTCATCTAATTTAACCCTCCTCCTGGCTCCTGGAGGTGGACATTATTATCGCTTGCAGTTTGCATATGGGAAACCAGGGTGCAGAAATGATGAGGATCTTTTCCAAGACCTCACCATTAGCAGTAGTGGAGCTGTGTTTTGACCCTTAGGAGTCTGGCTTAAGAGCACAGGAACTGAGTCCTCCAGAGCTTTTTGCCTCCTCTCTGTGTGTGCAGCCAAAGCACAATAATCAGCCTGTGGGTTATCTGTAGCTCATATTTCATTTCATTCCAAGCTGACTTTTTCCTGCCATCCATTTCAGCTCAATAGCTGGTAAGAAAGCTCAGGGACTTAGAATGAATCCTAATATTAAGTATAGAGCAAAGCATAATTAGGAAGATAAATCTCTGGGGGAAAACATATATAGCCTATTCCAAAGTTAAACATGGGAGATTTTTCCCATTTTCTAGATGATCCACACCACTGTTCTCTTTTGCTAGAGAAGATTAACTACGAGCTGATGATGTAAATTTTTCAAAAACATTTTTCCTGATTAGATGTAAATGTATTATCACAAAATTGTTTTAAAAATTCTGCATTGTATAAAGAAGAGGATAGAAAATGCAGCATGCCACTATTCTGACAGTATCACTATTAACATTTTGGTGTATACTTTTCTCAGTATACACCAAGGTATTTCTCATATACTTAGGTATTTATTTCTCATAAATACCTAAGCATTATATGTATAGAGTTGTAAGCTGTTTGTTTTTTTTTTTACTTAATAGCTTATGGAACAATACATGTGAAAAAAGTGTAGCTTAACATCATTGTTTTTATTGGCTCCTTTGGCCTTGGAGAACTCATTGGGAACTCATACGGATGTGGTATAATTGGTTTCATTCAGATCTGGCTAAGAGAGACACAGTTGTTCTATGTATCCAATCAGTTATTAGTAAATTTACTCAGTAAGTCTGCCAGATAGTGGGAATAAAAGGAGAAATAAGATTCAGTTCAGATCCTCAAAGAATTCACTGACTTATTTCAGAGTCTCTGCATCAATTTCTTTTGTGACCCAATCTTATTGTCTTCTGTTGCCTCCTGCCTGTTCCAATAGTCTATGAAGTAGCTTTGTTCCTAGAAGCTGTCAAGCCTTATTTGCTGACCCTCCCCCACTTCCAACCCTCCCCTGCCACCCGTTCAACCTCTGGATTTAACAGCAGCATAAAACTAATTTATAGCTCTTTCCAGGAAGAGGACAAATTTTCATCTCAGCCCATCATACAAAAAAACACCAGTACAAAAGAATAATTTTTGACCCATGCTACCTATTAGAGATTCTGCTGGGGTCACCTCATTTGTTGTTTTAACATAAGAAATTAAGGGCCCTGGCAAGGGCTTCCATGGGGACTGACCTGGTAATGGGATAGACTTTTGTCTTTGTGGGTGACCTCTCTTGGTGCCATGTCCAATGCAGGAAGGGCAATGAGAAGTGCAGATACTGCCTGTGTTCACTTTTTGAAAAGTATATTTTATTGATTATGCCATTACAGTTGTCCCATTTCCCCCCTTCATTCCCCTCCACCCTGACACCCCCTCCCCCCAAATTCCCCCCTTTAGTTCATGTCCATGTGTCACAACTTCTTTAGTTTCTACATTTCCCATACTATTCTTGCCCTCCCCACTATCTGTCCTTTCACTGTTCATCTTTTTTATCTTCTATTTCTTAGATAAGTCCCTTTAACATTTCATATAATAAGGGCTTGGTGATGATGAACTCCTTGAATTTGATCTTATCTGAGAAGTACTTTATCTGCCCTCCCATTCTAAATGATAGCTTTGCTGGATAGAGCAATCTTGGATGTAGGTCCTTGCATTTCATGACTTGGAATACTTCTTTCCAGCCCCTTCTTGCCTGCAAGGTCTCTTTTGAGAAATCAGCTGACAGTCTGATGGGAACTCCTTTGTAGGTGACTATCCCCTTAGCTCTTGCTGCTTCTAGGATTCTCTCCTTCATTTGAATCTTGGCTGATGTAATTATGATTTGCCTTGATGTGTTCCTCCTTGGGTCCAACTTCTTTGGGACTCTCTGAGCTTCCCAGAATTCCTGGAAGTCTATTTCCTTTGCCGGATTGGAGAAGTTCTCCTTTATTATTTGTTCAAATAAGTTTCCCACTTGTTGCTCTTCCTCTTCCCCTTCTGGTACCCCTATGATTAGTATGTTGGAACATTTAAAGATGTCCTGGAGGTTCCTTAGCCCCTCTTCATTGTTTTGAATTCTTGTTTTTTCGTTCTTTTCTGTTTGGTTGTTTCTTTCTTCCTTCTGGTCCACTCCATTGATTTGAGTTTTAGTTTCCTTTCCATCACTATTGGTTCCCTGTGCATTTTCCTTTATTTTACCTTAGTGTAGCCTTCATTTTTTTTCATCTAATTTGTGACCACAATCAACCAGTTCTGTGAGCATCCTGATCACCAGTGTTTTGAACTGTGCCTCTGATAGGTTGGCTCTCTTTGTCACTTAGAAGTATTGGTTCCGGGGCTTTGATCTGTTATTCTGCTTGAGCCATAATGTTTTGTTCTGTTCATACCTGTTACATCTGAGGGGCAGAGCCAAGGTGTTCACCAAGGCGGGACCCGCACCAAGACTCCTAAGAGGCCTCAGAACCAACACACCCAGTGGCCAGTTTCAGACCACACCAGAGCATCACCCAACCAACTCCATAAATGACATACACAAAAAGCAGACT
The DNA here is from genome assembly GCF_021234435.1 of Artibeus jamaicensis. Taxonomy (NCBI): domain Eukaryota; kingdom Metazoa; phylum Chordata; class Mammalia; order Chiroptera; family Phyllostomidae; genus Artibeus; species Artibeus jamaicensis. The sequence continues at coordinate 1,840,742 of NW_026521822.1, forward strand.
TTGCAGGCACTAGAGCCTGTGAAAGCAAATGCCACTCTTTGGCATCAGCCCTTGAACAACAGCTCATCTACTGCACTCATGACTGTTCCTTATAGACAGTCATCCTGAGGGTCAACACCTCCTGATATCACAACAAAAATCAAGGATCAACTACAATAGGAGGACATACAAAATCCAAACGAGGGACATGCTTAAAACACCTGGATCAGAGGACCAGGGAGATTGTGCCACTGGGCCCCATAGGACACTTACTACATAAGGTGACTCTGTCAAGACCAGGAGATGTAGCAGATCTACCAAATATGTAGAAACAAATACAAAGAGTCAGCCAAAAATGAGGATACAAAGAAACATGTCCCAAATGAAAAAAAAAGAAAAAACAGAAAAATAACTAAACAAAATGGTAACAAAAAAATCTACTAAATGCAGAGCTCAGAACACCATTTCCAATGATGCTTAATGAACTTAGGGGAAGAGTAGACGAACTCAGTAAGAACTTTAACAAAGAGATAGGAACCATAAAGATGGAGATAGAAAACATAAAAATGAACCAGTCAAAAGTGAGAAATACATTAAATAAATATATAAAGATGCATTATTCTTTATGTATTAAATAATACATTATTTCATGTGATATATATATTATTTCATTTATTCATAAATAAATGAAATAAAATGCATTAAAGGGAATCAACAGTAGATTAGATAAAACAGAGGATAAAAATCAATGATTTAAGAGACAATGTAGTGAAAACCACCTAGTTAGAATAGCAAAAAGAAAAAAATTTTTTTAAATGAGCAAAGTTTAAGGGGCTTCCAGGACAACATAAAGTGGACAAACACTCACATCATAGAGTAACCAGAAGAAAAAAAAAAGAGAGCAAAGGATTGAAAACTTATTTAAAGAAATAATGACATAAAAATTATCTAACCTTGCAAAGGAAATAGAAAGACAAGTCCAGGAAGTGTATAGAGTCCCAAAAAATATGAACCTAAGAGGCCCACACCAAGACACATCATAATTAAAATGGCAAAGGTTAAAGACAAAGAGAATCTTAAAAGCAGCAAGAGAAAAGCAGTTATTTATATATAAAGGGTGCCCTATAATACTATCAGCTGATTTTCAACAGAAAAATTTTAAGCCAGAGGGACTGGCATACAATATTCAAAGTGATACAAAGCAAAGACCTATAACCCAAACTGCTGTACCCATCAAGGCTACCATTTAGAATCAAAGGAGATATAAAGAGCTTCCCAGACAAGAAAGAGCTAGAGGAGTTTATTACAGCCAGACCAAAATTACAAGAAAAGTTAAAAGGACTTCTTTAAGAAACATAAAAAGATAAAAAATATAAATAACAAACTTGTAATGACTATATACTTGTTAATAATTACTTTAAAATAAATAGATTGATGCTTGATTCAAAAGAGATAGGTTGGTTCAGTGATAAGAAAACAAGACCTATATATATGCTGTCTATAAGAGACCCACCGGAGATTGAAAGACCCATATGGACTGAAAGTAAGGGGATAGAAAATATATTTCATACAAGAAGAATAAAAATAACAGACATATTAGACAAAATGGACTTTAAAACAATGGCTATAATAAAACACAGAAGAAGACATTTCGTAATGATAAAAGAATCAATCCAACAAGAGGATATATGAACCCTGAATTGGAGCACCAAAATATATAAAGCAAATATTGATGAACATGAAGGGATATATGGACAATTATATAGTCATAATAAGGAATCTTAACACCCCACTGACATGAACAGATAGGTGATCCAGACTGAAAATCAACAAGAAAATAGTGACCTTATATGACACCTTAGACCAGATAAATGTAATTGATATCTTTCAAACATTTTAGCCCAAATCAGCAGAATATACATTCTTTTCAAGAGTACATATTCCAGGATAGAGCACATTAGGCCACAAACAAGTGTAAAAAAACTTAAGAAGATTAAAACCATATCAAGAATCTTCTCTGATCACAATGGTTTGAAACTAGAAATCTATTATAAAAAGAAAACAAATAAACGCCAACATATGCTACCTACCAAACAATGAAAAGGTTAACAACAAGATCAAGGAAAATGTCCTGAGACACATAAAAATAAAAACACGATGATCCAAAAACTGTGGGACACAGTCAAAACAGTTCTAAAGAAGGAAATTCATAGCAATTCAGCCTATGTCAGAAAACAAGAAAAATCTCAAATAGACTATCTATGCTTACACCTAAAGGAACTAGACAAAGAACAACAACAACAAAAGCCCAAAGAAGGAAGGAATTAAAGATCAAAGTGTAAATAAATTAAATAGTCTAAAAAGATCATTGAAACTAGGAGCTGGTGTTCTGAAAGGATAAAGGAGCCAAATAAATAAAATCAGAAGTGAAAGAGAAATAACAACTAAAACCATAGAACTACAAAAGATTATTTGAAAATATTACAAACACTTTTCAACATAATGAAGGCCATATATGGCAAACCAATAGTTAATATTATACTCAATGGAGGAAGCTAAGAATATTTTTCTTAAGATCAGAAACAAGACAAAGATGCTCATTTCCACTTTTATTCAACATAATATTAGAGGTTCTAGCCACAGCAATCAGACAAGGAAAAGAAATAAAAGGCACCTAAATTGGAAAGGAAGAAGTAAAACTGTCACTATTTGTATGTGATCTGATACTATATATACAAAGACTTTACCCAAAATCTATTAGAAGAGATAATAATCTACTAGAATGGATAAATTAACTCAGTAAAGTGGCAGAATACAAAAATTACTGTTCAAAAATAGGTTGCATTTTATACATTAATGATGAAACTTCAGAGTGAGAAATTAACAATACACTTAAAATTGTATTAAAAAATCTAGAAATAAATTTAACCAAGAAAATAAAAGGCCTATACTAGTAAAACAATAAGACATTAAAGGAAGAAATTGAGGATGCTGGAAAGATGGCGACGGAGTAGGACGGAGCTGATGCTAGCTCCTGTACTCATGGGTGAAAATCCTGGCACATCTATAGAGAAACAGCACAATATACCATCGGTTACCCAGCATTTATGAAATTAAAAGACAAGAGATTGTGACCGATGCTGAAACACCAGACAGCGGCAGAGTCAGCTACTGGAGCTGGGACACACGCGGCCCCTGTGCTGCCACCAGAGCAACAGGCCTGGGAACCGGGGAGTCAGGTACGGGAGCCAGGACACTCCAATCCCCTGCGACGGTCCTGGGTGGCAGAGGAGCCATCTAAGGGAGACGGGACATTCCCAGCCCCGGTGCTGCTTCCATAGTGACAGGGATGGATATCAGGGAGTCAGGTACGGACGCCGGGACACTGCAAACCCCTGTGAGGGTCCTGGGCGGCAGCAGAGGAGTCAGCTACGGGAGCTGGGACATTCTTGGCCCCTGTGCCGCTGCCGTAATAACGGGTCTGGGCTCTTGAGGAGGCAGCTACTAGAGCCAGGACATTCAGCAGTGGTAGGCGACCAACGCAGGGACAATCGCGAGAACCAGCATGAGAGTAGGTGGAGACGAAGAACATCAAGAAACTTCAAGGAGTCTGCACCACTGAACTTCACAAGGATCATACCACAGAAGTTCACACCATAAAACCAGGGTTTCAAAACAGATCAATTTTAGAAGCAGAGACTAACAAGAAGAGTCTCAAACAATGGGAAGACAAAGAAACAATCCCCAAATAAAAGAAAAAGCAGAAACTTCAGAAAGAATGTTAGATGAAATAGAGGCTGATCAACTATCAGATAGTGAATTCAAAGCACTGGTTATTACGAAGTTCAAAGAGCTCACAGTGAACTACCAGAAACTACAGGGGAACTACAATGATCTCTCTGCAAATTACAGCAACATGAAAAAGGAAATAGAAACTATCAGCAAGGGACAAGAGGAAATGAAGAATACAATTTCCGAATTGAAGAACATAGTAGAAAGTTTTAAAAGTAGGATAGATGAAGCGGAGGATAGGATTAGTGAGTTGGAGGACAAGGTAGAAAGCATCTCACAGAAAGAGCAAGAAAATGAAAAGAGGCTCAGAAAGATGACGAGGGATTAAGAGAAATTCAAGAGAATATGAAACGTAATAATATCCAAATAATAGGAATACCAGAAGGAGAAGAAGAAGAACAAGGGATAGAAAATGTATTTAAACGAGTAATGAGAGAAAATTTCCCTAATTTGATAAGAGAAAAAGTCTCACAAATCCAGGAATCACAGAGAGTCCCAATCAAGAGCAATCCAAGGAGGCCCACTTCAAGACACATCATCATGAAAATGGCAAAATTCCAAGACAAAGGGAGAATCTTAAAGGCAGCAACGGAGAAAAAAGAAGTAACATACAAGGGAGTCCAAATAAGGTTAGCTACTGACTTCTCAATGGAAACACTCCAAGCAAGAAGAGAAATATTCCAAGTAATGAGAACCAGAGGCAAGAAATATTCCAAGTAATGAGAACCAGAGGCCTACAACCAAGGCTACTTTACCCAGCAAGGTTCTCAATCAAGATAGAAAGCCAAATAAAGAGCTTCCAAGACAAAAGAAGCCTAAAAGAATACGCCTCCACCAAACCAGCTCTACAAGAAATACTAAAAGGACTTCTTTAAGGGAAGGAAGAAAAAGAGACAGACAGAGAGGAACACAGGTACAAAAATGGCAATGAATAAGTACCTATCAATAATAACCTTAAATGTAAATGGATTAAATGCTCCAATCAAAAGACACAGAATAGCTCAATGGATAAGAAAGCATGACCCACACATATGCTGCCTACAAGAGACCCACCTCAGGACAAAAGACCACCACAGACTAAAAGTGAAAGGCTGGAAAAAAGTTTTCCAAGAAAACGGACAAGAAAAAAAAGCTGGGGTAGCAATTCTCATATCAGACAAAATAGACTTGAAAAAAAGGGCCATAAAGAGAGACCCAGAAGGTCACCTCATTATACTCAAGGGAAGAATCCACCAAGAAGACACTAATATCATGAATACATATGCACCCAACATAGCAGCACCAAAATATATAAGGAAAATCTTAGAGGACTTCAAGAAAGATATTGACAGCAACACAATTATAGTAGGGGATTTTAACACCCCACTATCAAGAATGGACAGATCTTCCAAACAAATTATCAACAAAGATATTGTGACATTAAACAACACCCTAGATGAAATGGACTTAACTGATATATATAGAGCCCTTCATCCCAAAGAAGCTAAATACACATTCTTTTCAAATGCACATGAAACATTTTCAAAGATAGACCACATGATAGGACACAAAATGAGCCTCAACAAATTCAAGAAAATTGGAATCATACCAAGCATCTTCTCTGAGCACAAGGGACTGAAATTGTAAACCGACCCCAAAGAAAAAAACCCAAAGCACCCAAAAACATGGAGAATGAATGGTATGCTATTAAACAATGAATGGGTCAAGAATGATATTAGGGAAGAAATCAAAAAGTTTCTGGAACAAAATGAAAACAAACTCACAACAACCCAAAACTTATAGGACACAGCAAAGGCAGTCCTGAGAGGGAACTTTATAGCAACACAGGGCTACCTAAAGAAAATAGAAACATTTCAAACAAACAACCTAATCCTGTGCCTGCAAGAGCTCGAGGAACAACAACAAAAACAGCCCAGAGCAAGCAGAAGGAAGGAAATAACCAAGATTACAGCAGAACTAAATGACATAGAGACTAAAAGCACAATCCTAAGGATCAATGAATCCAGGAGTTGGTTCTTTGAAAAGATAAACAAAATAGACAAGCCTTTAATAGGCTCATCAAGAAAAGAAGAGAGAGAACTCAAATAAACACAATCAATAATGAAAGAGGAGAGGTTACAACTGATACCACAGAAATAGAAGGGATTGTAAGAAATGACTATGAAGAGCTGTATGACAATAAATTTGAAAACCTAGGGGAAATGGACACATTTCTAGAAAAATATAATCTTCCAAAACCTAATGAAAAAGAAACAGAAAATCTGAACACACCAAAAACAAAAGAAATTGAAGTAGTAATCAAAAAAATCCCATCACACAAAAGCCATGGACCAGGTGGTTTCACAAGAGAATTCTACAAAGCATTTAAGGAAGAGCTAACCCCCATTCTTCACAGACTATTCCAAAAAATCCAGAAGGATGGAAAACTCCCAAATTCTGTTTATGAAGCCAGCATCATCCTAATTCCAAAACCAGATAGAGACACAACAAAGAAAGAAAACTTCAGGCCAATATGGCTGATGAACATAGATGCTAAAATCCTCAATAAAATATTGGCAAATCGCATCCAACAACATATCAAAAAGATCATACACCATGACCAAGTGGGATTCATCCCAGGGATACAAGGATGGTTTAATATTCGCAAATGAGTAAATGTAATACATTACATAAACAAAAGCAAAGACAAAAATCACATGATCATATCAATAGACACAGAAAAAGCTTTTCATAAGGTACAACACCCATTTATGATAAAAAACACTCAGCAAAGTGGGAATAGAGGGAGCATTCCTCAATATAATAAAGGCCACATACGAGAGACCTACAGCCAATATCATACTCAATGGGAAAAAACTAAAAGCTTTTCCACTAAGATCAGGAACAAGACAAGGATGTCCACTTTCACCACTTCTATTCAATATAGTATTGGAAGTTTTAGCCACAGCAATCAAACAAGAAAAGGAAATAAAAGGCATCCAAATAGTAAAGGAGGAAACAAAACTGTCACTGTTTGTAGATGACATGATAGTATACATGGAAAATCCTATAGACTCTACCAAAAAAACTGCTCAAACTAATTAATGAATTTGGCAAAACAACAGGTACAAAGTCAATATCCAGAAAGGCATTTTTGTATACAAACAATGAATCTGCAGAAGCAGAAATCAAGGAAAAAATCCCATTAGATATAGCAAAAAGAAAAATAAAATATCTGGGAATAAACCTAACTAAGGAGGAAAAAGACCTGTGTGCAGAAAACTACACAGCCCTGAAGAACGAAATCAAGGAAGGCATGAAAAAAATGGAAATATATACTGTGTTCATGGATTGGAAGAATTAACATCATCAAAATGTCCATACCACCCAAAGCAATTTACAGATTCAATGCAATACCTATTAAAGTACCAATGGCATATTTCACAGACATAGAACAAACTCTTCAAAAATTTATATGGAACCATAAACGAGCCCGAATAGCAGCTACACTTTTGGGAAAGAAGAACAAAGTAAGAGGGATCACAATACCTGATATCAAACTGTATTACAAGTCCACTGTAAGCAAAACAGCCTGGTACTGGGCTAAAAACACGCACGAAGACCAATGGAAAAGGACAGAGAGCCCAGAAATCAACCCAACTCTCTACAGTCAATTAATATTTGACAAAGGGGGCAGTAACATAGAATGGAGTAAATATAGCCTCTTCAGCAAATGGTGTTGGGAGAACTGGACAGCTACGTGCAAAAAAATGAAACTTGAGCACCGACTTACACCATATACCAAAGTAAATTCAAGGTGGATAAAAGACTTCAATGTAAGCCGTGAAACCATTAAAGTCCTTGAGGAGAACATTGTCAGTAATATCTCAGATATTTCATGCAGCAACATTTTTACAGATATGTCCCCTAGAGGAAGGAACATAAAGGAAAGAATAAACAAATGGGATCTCATCAAAATAAAAAGCTTCTGTGTGGCTAAAGAAAACAGTATTAAATTAAAAAGACAACCAACTGTATGGGAAAACATATTTGCCAATGATACCTCAGACAAAGGTTTAATCTCCAAAATATACAAAGAACTTACATGACTACACGCTAAGAAGACAACTAACTCAATTAAAAAATGGGAAAAGGACTTGAACAGACTCTTCTCCAGGGAGGACATACAGAAGATCCAGAGACATGAAGAGATGTTCTTCATGGGTCCAGAGACACATGAAGATGCTCAATATCACTAGCTATCAGAGAGATGCAAATTAAAACCACAATGAGATACCACTTTACACCAGTCAGGATGGCTATCATAAACAAAGCAACAAACAACAAATTTTGGAGAGGTTATGGGGAAAAAGGGACCCTAGTTCACTGTTGGTGGGATTGCAGACTGGTACAACCATTATGGAAAACAGTATGGAAGTTTCTCAGAAAAATAAAAATTGACCTGCCTTTTGACCCAGCAATTCCACTGCTAGGATTATATCCTAAGAACCCTAAAACATCCATTTCAAAGAACCTATGTACCACAATGTTCATAGCAGCACAATTTACAATAGCCAAGAGCTGGAAGCAACCTAGGTGCCCATCAGTTAATGAATGGATGAAAAAATCATGGTACATATACACAATGGAATTCTATGCAGCAGAGAGAAAGAAGGAGCTACTACCCTTTGCAACGGCATGGATGGAACTGGAAAGCACTATGTTGAGTGAAATAGGCCAGGTGTTGAAAGACAAATACCATATGATCTCGCCTTTAACAGGAAGCTAAACAACAAAACAAACAAGCAAGCAGAATAAAAACAAAGACACTGAAATAGAGAACAAGGGAACAGCGATTAGAATGGAGAGGGGAAGGAATTTAAGGGGAAAATGGGACGGATTTAGAGGAACAAGTATAAAGGAGACATGGACAATAACTAAGGGGGGTGGAAATGGGAGGGAGGTGAAGAGCACAGGGGGGCGGGGGTGGGCTGGGATGGGAGAAATAGACAGAAAACTGTACTTGAAAATTAACTAAATAAAATTTTTTTAAAAGAAATTATTAACTGACATGATTTGATGAGTAGCTTGATGGCAGCTGATATAGTTAAAGAATTCTTCATAGAAGAAGAACTTGAGGTTGTCCCTGAAGAATTTGTAAATAATATCCAAGATTACTAACCAATTTTATCTTCTAGAATATGGGTTGCCAAACTCTTTCTATAAATAAATATTAATAAATAAACAATAACTACTTTATGTTTTGCAGACCACATGTCCTTCTGTATTCATTTCTGCCTGTATAGTGTGAAAATTTTCATGTAATGTGAAAACAGCCATAGACAATATTTAAATGAAAGTGACTGTTTCAATAAAACTTTATTTACAAAAACAGGCAGCAGACAGGATTTGTGCCACAGGCTATGGTTTGTCAACAGGTGCAATGGAATGATCAAAAGTTGGATCATTTGATCGTTTCCAACAATGGTAGAAGGGATTCATTCAAGGGGAAGAGAGTTGGATGGAGAAGCATCAAATAATGAACCGAGTAAAAATATCTAAACTACATAATTCCTAGGGCTTGTTATCACTGTGTTACAGAAAACAACTCAGCACTTTCAGGTGTATGGAGTGGAAGTTTATTTATCACACATGGGCCCTGATGAGTCAGTTTCCAAATTCTGGCCACTCAGCAATGGGGCAGCAGTTATTTTTATAGAGCCAGGGAGAGTCCATCCTTCAGACTCTTACTTCTGGCACAAAAGCAGGAGGCAATTTACAGAAGCAGAAGGAGCAGAGCATTATCTCTGGCATGTAGACAATAAATAGTCCAGAGACACCAAAAGAGGCTTTTGGCCTCTTTGGGCCAAAGCAAGCCACCAGGCTGCAAAAACAAATCAATCTCTGGTCACTGTGTTGTGTCTTAAAATGGCTGTCAATTTCCCCCAACAACTGAAATTCCATAATTGTTTAGGGGCTTAGCAGAGTAACAATAAAATACACAGGTATTTTGAGCTTTTCTTAAGTATAAGAATAAAGTTAGAGTCCTATTAGAATCCTTTTTTAAAATAATTTTATTTAGTTATTTTTCAAGTACAGTTTTTTCTCTATTTCTCCCATCCCAGCACCTCCCTGCCCCGTGCTCCCCACCTCCCTCCCATTTCCACCTCCCTTAGTTCTCACCCCTGTGTCCTTCATATTTGTTCCTCCAAATCCCTCCCCTTTTCCCCCTTAAATTCCCTTCCCTCTCCCCTCTGGTCACTGTCCCTTTGTTCTCCATTTCAGTGTCTTTGTTTTTATTCTGCTTGCTTGTTTGTTTTGTTGTTTAGCTTCCTGTTAAAGGCGAGATCATATGGTATTTGTCTTTCAACACCTGGCCTATTTCACTCAGCATAGTGCTTTCCAGTTCCATCCATGTTGTTGCAAAGGGTAGTAGCTCCATAGAATTCCATTGTGTATATGTACCACAATTTTTTCATCCATTCATTAACTGATGGGCACCTAGGTTGCTTCCAGCTCTTGGCTATTGTAAATTGTGCTGCTATGAACATTGTGGTACATAGGTTCTTTGAAATTGATGTTTTAGGATTCTTAGGATATAATCCTAAGAATTAGGATCCTTAGAATCCTTAGAATTTAGTATCCTAAGAATCCTAAAACATCAATTTCAAAGAACCTATGCACCACAATGTTCATAGCAGCACAATTTACAATAGCCAAGAGTTGGAAGTAACCTAGGTGCCCATCAGTAAATGAATGGATGAAAAAATTGTGGTACATATACACAATGCTACCCAAAGCAATTTACAGATTCAATGCAATACCTATTAAAGTACCAATGGCATATTTCACAGACATAGAACAAACTCTTCAAAAATTTATATGGAACCATAAACGAGCCCGAATAGCAGCTACACTTTTGGGAAAGAAGAACAAAGTAGGAGGGATCACAATACCTGACATCAAACTGTATTACAAGGCCACTGTAATCAAAACAGCCTGGTACTGGCATAAAAACAGGCACATAGACCAATGAAACAGAACGGAGAGCCCAGAAATCAACCCAACTCTCTACAGTCAATTAATATTTGACAAAGGGGGCAGTAACATCAAATGGAGTAAAGATAGCCTCTTTCTATTAGAATCTTAATCTATGTACTGTATTTTGCTGTGCATATTGCACCTCTGTGTATAATGCACACCCATGATTTTGCGAACATTACACACAGGTTGTTATACCCAGAGTATGTAATCAGTATAACTACGTATAATGCACATCTTTATTTTTCCCTTAGAAATTTGGGCAAGCCCTGGCTGGTGTAGCTCAGTGGATTGAGCGCGGGCCTGCCAACCAGACAATCGCGGTTCGATTCCCAGTCAGGGCACATACCCGGGTTGCAGGCTGGTTCCCTGCAGGCCAGTTCCCAGCAGGGGATGCATGAAAGGCAAACATACATTGATGTTTCTCTCCCTCTCTCCTTCCCTTCCCCTCTAAAAATAAATAAATAAAATCTTTAAAAAAAAAAGAAATTTGGGCAAAAGAGTATCCATTATTCACAGAAAAATATGGTATTTACCTCCAAGATTCTAGAATAGCTATAGATTCTGAAAGGCCACAGAGAGCCTTATTTGTGATAGTTCCTGTATTGTCTGAACTAAATGATGAAAGGGATCTTTGGTCTGAGAGGCAGTGATCTATCCACAACATCAAGATGAAGGCTTCAGTACAACATTTAGGAGGAGTGCACTGATGGAGAATTCTGTAACTAACTTCCCTGAAGCAGAAGACAATCAAAATACAAGGGTTCTGTCTTTGGAAATCCAGTTCATCACAAGAGAAAAAGACTTTGGAATATAACACTATGTGCTGCTGCTCAAACTTCTGCTTTCCCAGTGTTTTAAGATGTATCCAGAATTTTATTTAATCAGGGGTAGTAAGAAGAGACACAAAGACAACTGCTTTTGAAAAAAAGTTTATTACTTACAATTCCCAAGAGGAGGGAGGGTAAGCCATGACACATAAGGTCACACGGGATGCAGGAGGAGTGAGGGGAAAGCATCAAGGGCAAAAGCTTTTATTGTGGTGTTTTTCATGGGAAGGAATGGGGGTAACAGAGTAAGGAGCTGAGCAGGTTTCATATTGGGTATTTGAATCATTTCAGTGAGCTCCAGGCCACAAGGATGGTCTCTAATTTGTCTCATACTTGACCTTGGGGTGATTTAGGGCAGGGGATAGTATCCTAGACATAAGGACCCTGATAAAAGGATAAGGGTTGAGGTGTAAATTCAGAATTTGTTGGTTTGCATATCAAAGACATGCTCACAGAAAGTTTGCTGTCTCTAGGAATTAGTTAGGTAATCTTGGAAGGGGCAGTTCCTCTGGAACCAAAGATCTCAAAACATCATAAAATATAGAAAATAGTACACATGATTAAAACACCTAGCCCCTGAAAATTTTTTCTAAGTGTCTAGACAGAAGAAAATATAGCCTAAAAGTGTTTTAATCTCTTGGACAAAGTCATGTAGGGTGAAAGGTTTGTTATATTTATAGAAAATGATTTCTTCATACTTGGGTGGCTACTGCACAAGCTGTAGAGTGAAGCCCAGACTAAGTCAGTGGAAGCAGCAGAACCTAGGGACAGAAAGCAGCTGTCAAAAGGACAGCAATTCATAAACAGAAGTTGTCCCATCTGTGTGCATGGTCCCCTCCTGCAGTTGTGTTGGTCACAGTCTGCACAGCTATACGCAGCAACACTGACTGTGAACCACCCAGGATGCACAAGAGGAAAGAGAATATTAGTTAAGACTTCTAGCTGTGGACAATAAAATCTGCTTGTTATTTTATTTTTTTTTATTTTTATTTAATTATTTTTCAAGTACCTTTTTTTGTCTATTTCTCCCATCCCAGCCCCCCCCCCCGTCTCGCCACCTCCCTCCCATTCCCCCCCCCCCAGTCCTCATCCCTGTATCTTTCACACTTGTTCCTCAAAATCCCTCCCCATTTTTCCCCTTAAATTCCCTACCCTCTCCCCTCTGGTCACTGTCCACTTGTTCTCTATTTCAGTATCTTTGTTTTTATTCTGTTTGCTTGTTTGTTTTATTCTTTAGCTTCCTGTCAAAGGTGATATCATATGGTATTTGTCCTTCAATTCCTGGCCTATTTCACTCAGCATAATGCTTTCCAGTTCCATCCATGTTGTTGCAAAGGGTAGTAGCTCCTTCTTTCTCTCTGCTGCATAGAATTCCATTGTGTATATGTATCACAATTTTTTGATCCATTCGTTTACTGATGGGCACCTAGGTTGCTTCCAACTCTTGGCTATTGTAAATTGTGCTGCTATGAACATCGTGGTGCATAGGTTCTTTGAAATTGATGTTTTAGGGTTCTTGGGGTATAATCCTAGCAGTGGAATTACTGGGTCAAAAGGCAGGTCAATTTTTATTTTTCTGAGAAAATTCCATACTGTTTTCCATAATGGTTGTACCAGTCTGCAATCCCACCAACAGTGAACTAAGGTCCCCTTTTCCCCACAACCTCTCCAACATTTGTTGTTTGTTGCTTTGTTTATGATAGCCATCCTGACTGGTGTAAAGTGGTATCTCATTGTGGTTTTAATTTGCATCTCTCTGATAGCTAGTGATATTGAGCATCTCTTCATATGTCTCTGGATATTCTGTATGTCCTCTTTAGAGAAGTGTCTGTTCAAGTCCTTTTCCCATTTTTAATTGGGTTCGATGTCTTCCTAGAGTGGAGCCGTGTAAGTTCTTTGTATATTTTGGAGATTAAACCTTTGTCTGAGGTATCATTGGCAAATATGTTTTCCCATACAGTTGGTTGTCTTGCTAATTTAATACTGTTTTCTTTAGCCATGCAGAAGCTTTTTATTTTGATGAGATCCCATTTGTTTATTCTTTCCTGTATATTCCTTGCTCTAGGGGACATATCCGTAAAAATGTTGCTGCGTGGAATATCTGAGATTTTCTTGCCAATGTTCTCCTCTAGGACTTTAATGGTGTCACGGCTTATACTTAAGTCTTTTATCCACTTTGAATTTATTTTGGTGTATGGTGTAAGTTGATGCTCAAGTTTCATTTTTTTGCACGTAGCTGTCCAGTTCTCCCAACACCATTTGCTGAAGAGGCTATCTTTACTCCATTTGATGTTACTGCCCCCTTTGTCAAATATTAATTGACTGTAGAGAGTTGGGTTGATTTCTGGGCTCTCGGTTCTGTTCCATTGGTCTATGTGCCTGTTTTTATGCCAGTACCAGGCTGTTTTGATTACAGTGGCTTTGTAATACAGTTTGATATCAGGTATTGTGATTCCTCCTACTTTGTTCTTCTTTCTCAAAAGAGCAGCTGCTATTCGGGCTCGTTTATAATTCCATATAAATTTTTGAAGAGTTTGTTCTATGTCTGTGAAAGACGCCATTGGTACTTTAATAGGTATTGCATTGAATCTGTAAATTGCTTTGGGTAGTATGGACATTTTGATGATGTTAATTCTTCCAATCCATGAACATGGTATATGTTTCCATTTGTTTGTGTCTTCCCTGATTTCTTTCTTCAGGGCTGTGTAGTTTTCTGCATATAGGTCTTTTACCTCCTTGGTTAAGTTTATTCCCAGATATTTTATTTTTCTTTTTGCTATATCGAATGGGATTTTTTCCTTGATTTCTGCTTCTGCTGATTCATTGTTTGTATACAAAAATGGCTTTCTGGATATTGACTTTGTATCCTGCTGTTTTGCCAAATTCATTAATTAGTTTGAGCAGTTGTTGGGTAGAGTCTATAGGATTTTCCATGTACACTATCATGTCATCTACAAACAGTGACAGTTTTGTTTCCTCCTTTACTATTTGGATGCCTTTTATTTCCTTTTCCTGCCTGATCGCTGTGGCCAAAACTTCTAATACTATATTGAATAGAAGTGGTGAAAGTGGACATCCTTGTCTTGTTCCTGATCTTAGTGGAAAAGCTTTTAGTTTTTTCCCATTGAGTATGATATTGGCTGTAGGTCTCTCATAATGGCCTTTATTATATTGAGGAATGCTCCCTCTATTCCCACTTTGCTGAGTGTTTTTATCATAAATGGGTGTTGTACCTTATGAAAAGCTTTTTCCGCATCTATTGATATGATCATGTGGTTTTTGTCTTTGCTTTTGTTTATGTGATGAATTACATTTACTGTTTTGCGAATGTTGATCCATCCTTGCATCCCTGGGATGAATCCCACTTGGTCATGGTGTATAATCTTTTGGATATATTGTTGGATGCGATTTGCCAATATTTTGTTGAGGTTTTTAGCGTCTATGTTCATCAGTGATATTGGCCTGAAGTTTTCTTTCTTTGTTGTGTCTCTATCTGGTTTTGGAATAAGGATGATGCTGGCTTCATAAAAGGAGTTTGGGAGTTTTCCATCCTTCTGGATTTTTTGAAATAGTCTGTGAAGAATGGGGGTTAGCTCTTCCTTAAATGCTTTGTAGAATTCTCCTGTGAACCCATCTGGTCCGGGGCTTTTGTGTGATGGGAGTTTTTTTGATTACTGCTTCAATTTCTTTTGCTGTTATTGGTCTATTCAGGTGTTCTACTTCTTTTTCATTGAGTTTTGGGAGATTATATTTTTCTAGAAATGTGTCCATTTCCCCTAGGTTCTCAAATTTCTTGGCATACAGTTATTCATAGTAATTTCTCACAATCCTTTCTATTTCTGTGGTATCAGTTGTAATTTCTCCTCTTTCATTTATGATTGTGTTTATTTGTGTCCGT
Source organism: Artibeus jamaicensis (assembly GCF_021234435.1). NCBI lineage: Eukaryota > Metazoa > Chordata > Mammalia > Chiroptera > Phyllostomidae > Artibeus > Artibeus jamaicensis. Next base: position 1,856,261 of record NW_026521822.1, read on the forward strand.
TCCCTTCTTTTCTTGATGAGCCTACTTAAAGGCTTGTCTATTTTGTTTATCTTCTCAAAGAACCAACTCCTGTTGGTTCATTGATCCTTAGAATTGTACTTTTAGTCTCTATGTCATTTAGTTCTTTTCTGATCTTAGTTATTTCCTTCCTTCTACTTGCTTTGGGCTGTTTTTGTTGTTGTTCCTTGAGTTCTTGCAGGTGTAGAGTAACGTTGTTTGTTTGAAATGTTTCTGTTTTCTTTAGGTAGGCCTGTATTGCTATAAACTTCCCTCTCAGGACTGCCTTCTCTGTGTCCCCTAAGTTTAGGGTTGTTGTGAGATCATTTTCATTTGTTTCCAGAAACTTTTTGATTTCTTCCCTAATTTCATTCTTGACCCATTCATTGTTTAATAGCATACCATTCAGTCTCCATGATTTTGGGTGTTTTGGGTTTTTTCCTTTGGGGTTGCTTTCCAGTTTCAGTCCCTTATGGTCAGAGAAAATGCTTGGTATGATTTCAATATTCTTGAATTTGTTGAGGCTAGTTTTGTGCCCTATCATGTGGTCTATCTTTGAGAATGTTCCGTGTGCATTTGAAAAGAATGTGTATTTAGCTTGTTTGGGGTGAAGAGCTCTGTATATATCAGTTAGGTCCATTTCATCAAGGGTGTTGTTTAATGCCGCAATGTCTTTGTTGATATTTTGTTTGGAAGATCTGTCCATTTTTGATAGTGGGGTGTTAAAATCCCCCACTATAATTGTGTTGCTGTCTATATCTTTCTTGAATTCCTCTAAGATTTTCTTTATGTATTTTGGTGTTCCTATGTTGGGTGCATATATATTGATGATGTTAATGTCTTCTGGTGGATTCTTCCCTTGAGTATTATGAAGTGACCTTCTGGGTCACTCTTTATAGCTCTATTTTTTGAAGTCTATTTTGTCTGATATGAGAATTGCTACCCCAGCTTTTTTTTCTTGTCCGTTTTCTTGGAAAACTTTTTTCCAGCCTTTCACTTTTAGTCTGTGGTGGTCTTTTGTCCTGAGGTGGGTCTCTTGTAGGCAGCATATGTGTGGGTCATACTTTCTTATCCATGACGCTATTCTGTGTCTTTTGATTGGAGCATTTAATCCATTTACATTTAAGGTTATTATTGATAGGTACTTATTCATTGCCATTTTTGTACCTGTGTTCCTCTCTGTCTGTCTCTTTTCCTTCCTTCCCTTAAAGCAGACCTTTTAGTGTTTCTTGTAGAGCTGGTTTGGTGGAGGCGTATTCTTTTAGGCTTCTTTTGTCTTGGAAGCTCTTTATTTGGCATTCTATCTTGATTGAGAGCCTTGCTGGATAAAGTACCCTTGGTTGTAGGCCTCTAGTTCTCATTACTTGGAATATTTCTTGCCATTCTCTTCTTGCTTGGAGTGTTTCCATTGAGAAGTCAGTGGCTAACCTTATTGGGACGCCCTTGTATGTTATTTCTTTTTTCTCTGTTGCTGCCTTTAAAATTCTCTCTTTGTCTTGGAATTTTGCCATTTTAATGATGATGTGTTTTGAAGTGGGCTTCTTTGGGTTTCTCTTGAATGGGACTCTGTGTGATCTTGGATTTGTGTGACTTTTTCTTTTATCAAATTAGGGAAATTTTCTCTCGTTACTCTTTCAAATATGTTTTCTATCCCTTGTTCTTCTTCTCCTTCTGGTGTTCCTATTATTCGGATATTATTACGTTTCATTTTGTCTTGCATTTCTCTTAATCTCTCTTCATTCTTTCTGAGCCTCTTTTCCCTTTCCTGTTCTTTCTGTGAGATGCTTTCTACTTTGTCCTCCAATTCACTAATCCGATCTTCTGTTTCATCCACCCTATTTTTAATGCTTTTCCACTGTTTTTTAATTCAGAAATTGTATTCTTCATTTCCTCTTGGCCCATGCTAATAATTTCCATTTCCTTTTTCATGGTGATATAGTTCGCAGTGAGATAGTTGTAGCTCCCCTGTAGTTTCTGGTAGCTGATTGTGAGCTCTTTGAACTTCCTGATAACCAGTGCTTTGAATTCAGTATCTGATAGTTAACTTGCCTCTATTTCATCTAACATTCTTTCTGAGGATTCCTCCTTTCCTTTTATTTGGGGATTGTTTCTTTGTCTTCCCATTGTTTGTGAGACTCTTCTTCTTAGCCTCAGCTTCTTAGATTAATCTGTTTTGACACCCTGGGTTTATGGTGTGAACTTTTGTGGTGGAATGCCTGTGAATTTCAGTGGTGCAGCCTCTTTTGGTTATCCTGTTGTTCTCTGCTTCCACCTACTCAAATATGCAGCAACTTATGGCTTCTCTCCTACAACAATGTGCAATTTGTCTCTCTAACACCACTATTGGGAGGCCTCTTCTATGGGTCCAGCTCTGGTCTTTTCATATTTTCAACTTGATTGTGACTCTTGTGGGTAAAAGAAAGAAAGACAAGGAAAGAAATAAAAGGAAGAAAGAAAAAATGGTAGGGGAATGGAAGAAAGAGCACTAAGTTTAGAAAGAAAAGAAGAAGAAATAAAACAGAAAATCCAAGAAAAGAGGACAAAAGTATGGAAAGATGAAACAGTAATAAAATTTAAAAGAAATAACAGGTTACTTTAAAAAAGCAAAAAGATAAAGACAAGTAATGGAGAAGGAAGAAAGGTTAAAAAAAGAAAGAATAAAAATAAAATAAAGTAAAGTAAAAAAAAACAAAAAACGCACAAACAAAAATAATCTTTCAAAAACAACATCAGGAAAGGAAATGTCACTTGTTGGCTTCAAACTAGCTGAACCGGTTTTTCTGGTTGCAGTTGGCTGAGGGTGGATTGTTGTGATTTTTTCAGCCAGCCCCTCTCAGGATCCAGACACTTGGCACCTCTCCCCAGCTCCCTACAATGGGGAACTAGGACTTCCTCACAGCGCTCCCCTCCCAGGGGTTACCGCCATAGGCTGCTTTGCTGTGTTTGCAGGCACCTGCACTGGCTTAGTTGCCTAGTTCCCTCCGGATTGAGCACAGACCTGCCCCCATTCAGTTGGGAAGCCCTCTCCCCAATCCTGGGCTCGCTGCCAAGCTGGGTGTGAAGCAGACCAGACCGCGTGTCTACTGGATTCAGAGCCCCAGGCTGCACCTCTGAGTTCTCTTGGGCTGGCAACCACAGAGTCCTTGGTTGGGGCCCTTTGTCCTCTGCACCCTCTCCGCAAACTCTATCAAACAAGTCTCTCCTGGTCCCCCACCTTGCTTGGCCAGAAAGGGAGGGGGTTGAGGTTCTCAGCTCTTTTCCCAGGACCCCTCAGTGCCCGGGGCTTCCAGATAGTCTGAGGGTGGTAGCCTGGAAGCTGGGAGCCGATCTGAGGACTGGGCGCTGACCTAGAAACTCTGTGTGCACATCATGGCACGCTGCGTGGTGTGTATCCCTTCTGCTCCTGTGTTTGTCTGGGTCCCCTGGCCAACCTCTGCCAAAAAAAAACCCTAGGGATGGAGCAGCACCCCCTTGGGCGCTGGACCCAGAACTGTGTGAAGGATGAAATCTCCTCTGCTCTCCTCTGGTTGGGTCTCTTGGAAGGTCCGGGCCCAAAAATCCTAGGGAGGGAGCTTTCCGGGCGCTCTTTGGCACCCGCCCAGACACACTGCGTTTGGAGCGACTAGTTCCCCAAATTGCACGCAGGCTGAAATTTCTTCCACACCTCTTAGCCTGGGCCACTCGGCCTGCCCGGCAGAAAAATCCCAGGGAGGGAGCCCTCCGGGCGCTGAAGCTGTCCCAGGCGCTGAACGCTGTCCCAGGCACTGTTAGTCACTTTCCCACACACAGTTCCCACCAGGCACCGGACCTCCGAACTATGCACAGACTGAAATCACCTCTGCTCCCCTCTGGTTGGGCCACTTGGCAGGCCCCCGGCCCCAAAATCCTAGGGAGGGAGCCGTCTAGGCGCTGAAGGCTGTCCCATGAGCCATTGGGCTCTCGCCACTGGGCACTGGTTCTCCTACCTTGCACCGGCTGTTTCTCCCTGCTCCGTCCCAGAGACTACTGTACCGCTGCTGTCTCCCTACTGTCTTGTTCCTCCATGACCGATGAGGTTTCTGGTCTCTTATTTTCATATATGCTTGGCAACTTGGCTTGCTGGCCTCACCTCCTTCGATTGGATAGGTTTCTCTCTCTTTTGTACTAGGAACTGGTATCTGCTCCATCCTAGTCCACCGCCATCTTGAAAACCTTGCTTGTTACTTTAATTAGGAAGTTCATGGGAGGGGCAGAGAGTCACAGCCAGGACAGAACATCCAGAGAGAACACCCAGCTACAACACAGAACTCTTCTAGCAGAAACAACACAGCTATTGCTTTCTGCTGCTTGATACCTTAATGCTAGGGACCAGATACTATAGTCAGAAACTCTGCCCCAGCTGCTTGAGAAGAAAGGTAGAAGGGCATACCACCCCAAAATGTGTCACATTGGTATACTGTGTATGTTGAGCTATAGGCACTTAAAAAATTAGCAAATGCAGGCAGAGGCTTTCTCTGAACTCCCCTTATCTACCTAAGGACAGATCTTTCAAAAGAAACTCAACTGTTATGGATCCCCTGGCAATTTCACCAACCAGGGAAGATTGACCTTTCACAGGAGAGGATACTATAAGTCAACACCACACTCAGACAAACTTTGTCACAAACTACTCTATCTCTCATCTTTTCTTCTAAGGACCCATCAGTTTTTCCTTAAAATCATTTACTCTCCCCTACGAGGCCTATATCCCCTGTCCTCTTTCATTTAACCCTGAATTCTAAGCCACCTTAGAGAATGATTCATTTTTCCTGGATATTTCTCATGTATACATAAAGTACACAAGTTAATAAGCTTATGTTTGCTTTTCTCTTGTTAATGGATCTTTTATTACAGGGGTTTTAGCTAAGAACTCACAAGGGTAGAAGGAACATTATTTTTGCTCCCTTCACTGTGCTTTCCAGAAGATCAAATCCCTAAATCATATGAGGAGTCCTGAATGCCAGGGATAATGAAAATATAGGTCTTAGCTTTCAGGCTTTTTGTTCAGGAAGGCAAGCTGAAAGGAGATCAGAATCAGAGCTAAGCAAGCCAAGTTATGCTATTGTCCCAGTAAAGAATAAGAGGTCTAGAGTTCCAACAACACTAGGGATTAGAAGCAGGTGCCACTGAGGTTATCATCTGAGTTCTGGATTATATCCATGCTGGTATGTTCTGGGGAATAAGGGGTGAATATTCTGAAGAAGCACCAATACTCTTTAAGTAGACTGCATTTGCCCATAGACCCTTTCCTGGAAAAAAATGAACTAAATCACATGCCAAATCTTACACTTACTACTCTAAGAACCCTTTTGTAAATTTTTTTGTAAAATGAATAATTTTCCTTCTATATTTCTTTCACATGAAGCTGGATTTAATAGATTGAGCTTTCTTTCTTTCTTCCCCTTAATTCAAGTTATACTATCCCCTTGGAGCCTTTAAAAGAACAGAACATCACAATCTCATGAAAGGAGGCCAGAAAAAGTCACAGTTTTTACATAACAGGCATAACGTAACTGCAAGTGGAAAGTATCAACTGTTGGTGTTAAGCTTTCTGCCAAATTAAGAGCTGGAACTTATAAGCTTGGACATGGAGGGAAAGATCTGTGTGATCCTGATACTGGGATATGTCTACTTATTAGCTAAAATTCTCAGGGTATGAACTCAAATGTGGATCGTGGGCTCCACTTCCCATGTGTGCTATAAATACTCAACAAAGTGCTGGATGGCAAGCATAGGTACTTAATGCTGTCATGAAAATCAGCAAGCAAATGGCAAATAATGCCTCACACTGTCCCCAAGGTACAAAGCAGACTTACTATGGTGGCAACACTGACGTTTCATTTCTTTTAAAAAATTTTTTCCTGAGGGTTGGAAGCCAAAAGCTTCCCATTATGAAAGATTTCTCCACCAACTCACTCAAATCTCAGCTTATAATGAATATTGGTTCTTGTTAATAGATTTGTACACTCCTTCCCCAGTGCCTTGTCAAACAATAGCACAGTCAAAGCAATAAGAAAGGGGCTCCACACTAACACACATCTCACAAGTCCAACTGTGGGGAAGGGACTTGTTTATTACCATCTCTGGAGCAGAATTCAATTATTTATGGACTGTTTAAATGCAAATGCATCCTTCATTTAGCATACATGCTGCATATGCAGACAATTTAACCAAATAATGGATCTATAAGGACATCCCCACTAATCTTCAAATATCAACTGTACCTTTTTGAAGGGGATTTGGATTGTCTCTGAATTGATCAATCTTGACAAGTAATTTCTACCTAATATTCAGCCTAGCCTCTTCTCTCTTCACCATCTGTAGGTGAGAAATCCTATTTTCTGCTAGTGATTAGCTAATGCAAAAGGCTATAGACACAGGTTAAGGAAGAGGAGGAGGCTGTGAGCCCATGACTGGGTCACCACAGAAAATAAAACCATTCTGAAGGATTGATTTTGTTTGGATGCTTTGAAATTACTAAATATTTTCATTCAACACATACCCCATCCCCCAATTCATTTACACTTCCTGAGCTATTTCAAGAGAGGAAGCTGTGAATAATCTAAGCTGCCTCTGTATGAAAAGAATGTTCTCAGTCACTGCCTGGGAATTGTAAAAAGAGGCTCTGCTGTTCCACCAACTCTAGGAATTAATGAAAACCAGATTAGGGAAAACCATACCAAATTTTGAAAACTGGCCCCATCCTGGAGTCTATTATCAAAATGTGAGCTTGATTCAGTTGTACTAAACAATGGGGTAAATGGGAGAAAATCAGGGTAATAAGCCCAGCATGTCAGAGATGTAAAATAGAACTAGATGAATTTTTCCATAGCAGGCTCAGAGGGAGGGGCTCAGGGTTTGTGGTGCTTTTGAATGAGCTTTGACATCAACCTTTAAGTATTTTAATCTCACGACTCAACCCTATATGGGTTTCTATCCTGGTGCCATGCAGATGATCTTTTAAAAAAATCATTTTTCTTTGCCCATATCTAAATGAAGGGATGATATCTGCGATCTGTCTGAAAGGTTTTCTTAGGCTCTGCTGAGGAAGAAATGCCAATCACCCACAAAGTCAGGCAGTATAGACCTTTATTGGGGTTTGCGCACTCAGGTGAGGTTCTCTGATCCACAAAGTGGGGGCTGAAGAAGCCGCATGCAAGCAGGGAATGTGGTGGGGTTTTATTTTTGTTGGCTCTCTTTGTGAGAGCTGGGGATTGGTTCCCTTTGAACAAAGCGGCAATATATCATTGGTGGTTCTCCTTGATTTCAGGTTGCTCTGCGGATATCCGTTTTGGCAAAGCCTGTTGCTTTGGCTCCCTAATTTGAAGTCAGCCATGTTTTCAGGGTTGTAGTTCAGCTGCCATTTTGGCCTACCCTGCCCATCCTGACACTGCTTCCTCAAGGAGGTTTAGGCCAACAGCCACCTTCTCTGACTCAGATCCTTTGGTCTTATTATTGGAAAATAATTATTAAATTTCTAGTGCATCTTTTAACTAGGTTACCTTTGTTTTACTGAAAGGCCAACCAATGCCTAGATTCAACTGATTTTGATAAAGTGGCAAATATGTGTACATAGTATACTTAGCTAGATGCCTTTTAAATTTCTCAAGGAGAAAATTCTTAATACTGTTTTTTATTAGTTCAACAAATTTATAATGTGTTGACTAGGTTGTAACTCTCTAAGTTCTAAAACAGAACTCATACCAAATAAATTATAATTCACTATCCCTCCCTCTATTTCTCCATCTACCTCTACACACACACACACACACACACACACACACACACATCCCTGCTGTATCCACACTCATTTCCCACTCCTTGCAACAATCCAGCTGCTTAAAATATGCTGCTCCTACTTCATTAACTCCTAATGTCTTCCTTTTCTGTATTCTACTTCATCCCTCACAACTCTGTTACCTCGGTGCTCTCAAGTCACATATTGTCAAATCCAGTGGCCTCTTCTCATTCTTTGTTTTACTCAAACTCTCTGCCACATTTGGTGCTGTGTATGGTCATGGATTTCTGGGAAATTCCTGGACACTATATGGAGAGGTCCACTAGGCACATCAAACTCATTTACCCAAAGTCAACATTAAACTGCATCCTGTTCCTGCATGGAATTATCTCCACCAAACTTCCATCCTTCTCAAGTTCTCTGCCTTTGATGAGACAGTACTCTCCTCTCTGTCACCTGGACCAGAAATTTCAGAGGTGTCTAAGCCCTTCCCTTTTCCTCACTAGCTTTTCCAATCAATTTTTGCATCCTCTATCCTTACCCTATATCACTGGTTCTCCAAGACTTGTGCAGATTTCAGAAAATCACATCACAACTGGCAGAATCACTCAAGGTATTAAAATTGCCACATAAAATTCTCTCCACTATATAGTGTTGAATTTGCAGTTGTCATCCTTCACAATCATCTCAGTATAGGTAAAAATAGCTTTACTCTCATCCTTTCAATTCTTCAATGATTCCTCACTGTCTTGAGAGGCGATTCTAACTCTCGAGTGTGACATGTAAAGCCATGACAATGAGATCACTCCTGCTCCCTTTTGAATGTGTCCTTAACATATCTTACTACACATTCTATGGTGTAGTAACTAGGGTGTGTTTATTCCTGTAGACATTTGCTTAAGCTGTTCCCTCCTATTGAATTGCCTTTTACTTCTATCAGAGTTCCAAGCTTCAGTACATGGGTCATCCTTCAGCAAAGCCTTTCCTTTTCCCAGATCCCCCACTTTTTAGAAGCTCCATTATAGCAGCCAGTTCACTTCTCCTTACATCATCATTTAGTTGTTTATATATCTCTTCCCTTATGCATGTGTCCCCTGAGCCAAGACTTCCCCAGGTGGTCTTTGTAGCCCCCCTGAATACCTAGCACTTTGACATAGTATGTACTTAATAAGTATTTATCGATGCTGTCAGATGAATTCTAAACTCATTTGGGATGATCATTTTGTAAGTTATATAAATGTCTAATCACTATAATGTATACCTGAAACTAATATAATATTGTTGTCCATTGTAATTTTAAAAATGCTATTGAGACATGGTCAGTGTGGCTCAGTTAGTTGGAGCATCATCCTGTAGACCAAAAGGTTATGGGTCCAATTCCTGGTCAGGGCACATACCCAGGTTGTGGGTTCTATTTCTGGTTGGGGCACATAGGAGAAGGCAGACGATCAATGTTTCTTTCTCATGTTGATGTTTCTCTCATGTAATATTTCTCTCAGTGTCTCTCTCTCCCTCCTTCTCTCTCTAAAGAGCAATGAAAAAAAAGTCCTTAGGTGAGGATTAAAAAATAATAATGCTAATAATAGATGCTATTGAGTTGCATTGAAATAGCAAATCCTGCTAGAACTTAAAATATTTCTGGAGAAAGACCAGTTGGGTGAGACTGAGGGAAGGAAAGTCTTGATAGCCCTATTAATGGAGCTAAATGAAGGCTTAGAGTTCCCCCAGGCATTTCCTCCTGTTATTTTAATTGAAATTAAAAGCATACATCAGACCTCTGGTCAAGATGGTGACATAGAAAAACACGGCTCACCTCCTTGCCTACTGCATCAAATTTACAACTAAAATATAGAACAACAATCACTCAGAACTGTCAGAAACAAAGTTAAATGGAAGTCTGACAACTACGAATTAAAGAAACTACATCCATCCAGACTGGTAGGAGTGGCAGAGATGTGGAATCGACTGGTTCCACATCCATGTGTGGTAGATAAAGATTCAGGAATAATATCATGAGAGTGAGAAGTCCCACCCTCTCACCAGGTCCCCCAGCCCAGGGTTCTAGTGCCAGGAAGATAAATCTTCAAACTTCTGGCTGCAAAAACTAGTGGGAATTGAGTCAGAGGAAGAAACTTCTGGAGTCCCAGGCATTTCCTCTTAAAAAACCCATACATAGATTTACTCAGATCCACTCCCTCTGAGCTCTAGCACCAGGTTAGCAGCTTAAAGAACACCAATGGCATACAAGGAGGAACTGAATTGTCTGACATCAAAGCAGGAATTGGGGGACAATCTCTCCCAGACAGAAAGGCAGACAGAAACCATTGAGCCTTTTCTGAACCCTACACCCACAAAGTCACAGAATCAACAGCAGGTGCCATATATGAGACTCCATCAACCTGGCTTACACTGTTTGGCTCACCTGGGATATTCCCTAAGATTCCAACCCACGCAACTTATGGGCCCACCAAAGATATGAATAGTTGCTCTTGGCTCATGTTTCACAACTTCCTCAAACCTATCAAACAAGCAACAGGAAGCCTCAGTAAGTTCTTAGCCTCTGTATCTCTTGCTAAGTGTTCTCAGGCCTGGCACTAGCAGCAGTCAACTTAGATTCACAGGTTGGCTTTGCCTGGGAATCTCCAAGCCCAGCACAAGTAGCAGCCATCTCAGGTTGCTTTATAGCTCATACATGGTGGCCGCAGGCAGAATACATGTGGGGGCTGACCTTAGTCTGCACCATCTGGGAAACCCCAGTTTTCACACCCAGTGGACAGCTATAGACCACATTGGAGCACTACCACTCTGCTCCTGCACAACTGATCCTACACAGAAGGCAGAGATTGGTGGCGAGTGGTCACAGCTGGTCCTTGCAACTGAGTGCCTGAGTAAATCCCTAACATTGACTTGCCAACAGCAATCAAGGCTCAACTACAAGAGGTGGGTGTACAGAGTCCACATGAAGTATGCTCCTAGAGTACTCAGCTTGGGTAATATAGGAGGTTGTGCCACTAGACCCTACAGGACACCTAATGTGTTTGGTCACACTATCAAGACAGGCAGTCAAAACAACTCAACTTAATACATAGAAACAAACACATGGAGACTGCCAAAATGAGGAGACAAAGAAATATGGCACAAATAAAAGAACAGAACCATACACCAGAAAAAGAACTGAATAAAATGGAGATAAGCAATCTATCAGATGCAGAGCTAGAAACACTGGTTATAAGGATGCTCAAGGAATTTAGTGAGGACCTCAATAGCATAAAAAGGATACAGTTAGAAATGAAGGATACACTAATTGAAATAAAGAACAATTTACAAGTAGACAACAGTAGAGTGACTGAAGCTGAAAATGAAATCAATAATTTGGAACATAATGAAGCAAAAAACAACCAATCAGAACAGCAAGAAGAAAAAGAATTTTTAAAAAATGAGGCTATTGTAAGGAGTGTGTGGGACAACTTCAAGCATACCAACATTTCCATCATAGAGGTGCCAAAGGAAGAAAAAGAGCAAGAAATTGGAAATCTATTTTAAAAAATAATGAAAGAAAACTTCCTTAATTTGGTGAAGGCCATAGACATGCAAGTCTCAGAAGCACAAAGAGTCCCAAACAAGGTGGCTGCAAAGAGGCTCACTTCAAGACACACATCATAATTAAAATGCCAAAGGTTAAAGATAAAGAGAGAATCTTAAAAGCAGCAAGAGAAAAGCAGATAGTCACCTACATACAAGTTCCCATAAGACTATTAGCTGATTTCTCAAAAGAAACTTTGCAGTCCAGAAGGGATTGGCAAGAAATATTCAGTCATGAAAAGCAGGGACCTATAGGCAAGATTGCTGTACCCAGCAAAACTATCATTTAAAATTTAAGGACAGATGTACAGCTTCCCAGACAAGAAAAAACTAAAGGAGTTCATCATCACAAATCATTATTATATAAAATGGTAAAGGGATCTATTTAAGAAAAAGAAGATCAAAACTAAGAACAATAAAATGACTAAAGTACACATCCATCAACATTTGAATCTAAGCAACAAACTAAGCAAACAAGTGGAACAGAGACAGATTCATAAATACAGAGAGCATTTTGATGGTTTCCAGATGGGAGGGGAGTTTGGGAAATAGGTGAAGAGGTAAGGGGATTAAGACATACAAATATGTACTTATGGAATAGCCATTGGGATATAAAGTACAGATAGGAAATGGAGTAGCCAGAAAACCTAAATACATGACCCATGGCCATGAACAAAGGTGTGGGAATTGCCAGAGTGAGTGGGGGGCTGCTGGGTGAAGGGGGACAAAGGGGGAAAATTGGGACAATTGTAATAGCATAATCAATAAAACACAATTAAAAATAAAATAAAATGAAGTCATGGATCAATGAAACAATGAGGAATAAGTGTCGCTATTTCTTAAAAGGTCATACTGCGATATCAGTTTGACTTCTAAAGCTCTGCTCTGTAACAATCCTCACTGTCACCATTTCTACCCCAGAAGTCCCACCCAGTAGAACAGTTGTAGTCAGGGTGACTCTACTACTAATCTCCTTGCTAAGAGTGAGAGTCATATTCAGCAGTGGGTTTTGGGCCAGGGCACCTATGGGATAAACACTCCCCCAAGTCAGGTCTAATCAATGTTGTTACACAAGCATGTCAGTGCCCAGCATGCAACACTGCCATTTTCCCTTTTGTGGGCCTCCAGAGTCACCTGACCTTGGTCTGAATCCTTCCCAGTGCAAGAATTCAGCCTACTTTTGATTTTTATATAATAATGAGCCTACTTTGATCCTGCTTTCTCCATCATGCTTTTTTCACCCTCTCCCGCTCACACTCTGTTCTCCTGCAACTTTCATAACCCTGGGATTTGTGTTGCACCCTGTCTTCTCATAGTCTTCATGCTGTTGCTTCTGCCTGGAATGTTCTCCCTCCTGCTCACCCACCTCCCTTTATCTGGATAACTCCTACTCCACCTTATGCCTCAGGGAGGATTTTCCTGACATCTCCAATTTAATATAGGCTCTTTGCTATGAGCCTATGTTAAATCCTGTTGCTCCATAACATTCATCACACTGCGGTATGTTGTTTTGTTTTTGTATTTCCTGGACCTGTGTCTGTTCACCATACTGTCCTCAGGTCTACACACCAGAAAATCAATAACTATTTGTTGAATTGAAATAGGTTGTCCAAATGGGTGGGTCTACATATTTCATGTGAGTGTCTACCACAAGCTAGACATACATTCTCAAAGTACTAGGAAACAGCCCTGAACAACGCAGGCAAAATCTCTCTTGTCAAGGGTCTTATAGTACATTGGAGAGAGATTTTCACAAACAGATGAAAAAGGAATGTGATTAGTTCTAATAGTGATGTTTATGAAAAAGTTAAAACCCTCCTTTTTCTTTATTATCCTATTTAGAAAGCCAAAATTACATGAAATCCAATTCTCTTAAACCCTATGATTATCCAATTGAACAAAATTAGGGTGATTTTGCACTTAAAGAAGCAAGACCCATGGCCTTTGGGTTTACAGCCAGGGTGTCTGCCACCTGCCCAGAGGCTGGACTTATCTTTCCTCTTGTTTCTGTGCCTATATGAGTTCCATCTCAGGTCCTCTTCTGTTCCAGTTATTCACAAATGTCTCTATCTCTATTTGTGAACAGAAAGGCAAGAACCATCACTTCTTCAACCCTGCATATAGTAGAAGCTCAATTAACATTTGCTACTTTTGATTCAGCTGAATTTGAAGACTAGTTTGCAAAAGGGTAAGCACAAAGAAAGAAATCAACTTGACTTTTTTTAAAGCACAAAGAGCAACTTGACTTTTGCAAACTCTGGAAAGGTAATTTCATGATTCACCTCTTATCCTTTCTGATAGTATCCTGGGTTTCTGTTGCCATCATTGAGGACTGGCTGGTGTGACAATGATGCAGTTCTGTTGTCACTCAATTATCCAACCTCTTTCATTTACTTGTGTTCCTTCTCCATGCCTAAACTAACCCCAGATCACTTATGTTGATAATAATCTCCTCTGGGGCCCACCAGAGACATGTTCCCTACTCATAGAAGTTTGGAAACACTGCAGTCACTGCAAAAATTGGTAACCATGGCTCCACACAAGCTGTCACCATTCCTATAAGTCAGAGCCAAGCCTGGACAACCGGAGATGTCTAGAATGTGAGGTAAGGCAGGAGCACCTTGAGAACCTAGATTAGAGGATATCAAAGAGAAAGGAGAGGGAGAAAGAGTGCTGGCTGTGAAGATTCAAAGGGGATAGGGATTCAAAAGAAGATGTAGGAGAGGAGGTAAACTAGGGAGGGAGAGACAGAGGTGAGAATTCAATTAGATAAGTGCTTCTCAAACTTTAGAGTACTCAAGAATTATCTAAAGATCTTATAAAAATGTAGATTCTGATTTCACAGGACTGGATAGAGTCTCAGATTCTACATATCTAACTAGCCCCTGGTTGTGCTCCTGGGCCTCAAACCATATATTGTGTAATAAAGAATGAGATGATTTCTAAGGCCCTTTCTGAAATTAAGCCTATGGTTCTTTAAGGGGTTGAAATTAGGATGATCACACTCACTTGTGGGTGCTGGAAAGAAGAGTGATTACTCAATATAGCCATAAGCCCAGAAAAAAACCCCTGGAGATTCTAGTAATATGTAAGAAGGAGAGAACAGATTTTAGAGACTCACTGCTGCCTCTGACATACTGACATTGAAACATCACCTGTTGTGTGCAAAGCACTGGATTTGGTACTGTATTTGCAATCCACTACCTATAAAATGGGCACTCTTGTTATTCCCATTTTATAGCTGAGGAAACACACTCACTTAGGGAGACTTAAGTAATTTGCCCAAAGTCACCCATCCTAAAAATAGCCAAAGTAGATTTAAATACTGTGAAGCTAAACCCAGAGCCATTATTTGCAAACACTTCCTGGCCAGCTGACTTGAGTTAACATAAGGAGCCATCTCCTCTGGTCTGTGAGCTCTTGGGGATACAGTAAGTACTTAATAACAGTGTCTATTATTATCATCATAATTATTACCAATTAATCGTGGAGACCATGATGCAGGATACCAATGGGACTTAGGAAGATTAAGGAAGGATCATTTGGGTCCTACTAAATCTTCTGTCCAAAATCAAACTTCTGCTCATTGAAAATTCCAGAACCTGGCTACCTGGCCCCCATTCTCTTGTCCTGCATCAGTCTTTCCTTCTCCAGGAGCATCAGACACCCCATAGAAAAACAATACATGAGGCCAAAGAAGATGCTACCCTCAGAGCTGTCATTTTTATCATATGCATCTATAAAGAGGAAGACACACTCACTCCTGCAGAACATACCGACTGATCATCATCTGGTTAGTTCATTCAGGACAGTAGGGCAGTGACAGGCTAAAGGAATAATAAGAATCCTGCCTGTTTATGACCAAGCCATGACCTTTATTATAAGAACAAGAATGTTGATGTGCTGTCTCCTGGGGAGAAAAGGCCCTTCTCCTTGGGAGACTAGTACTGTTAATGTTTGACTGCTCCTTCAGAGGGAACAGGCCTCTCTCCCAGAAGGACCTGTTAACCAAGTCATGGAAGGCTCTTGGCACATAGCCACCTTTGTTTAAAAACTATTTAAACATAGCCCCCAAAGTAAAACATTGGAATCTCACCCAAGGGAAGGATGCTTTGCTCAGAACTTTTCTGAGTCTTACCCCGAATGCTGACTCCAGTATACCCCAGCATCTATGTTGGGGTGTTGGTTATTTCCCATCTGGTGATGTATGCTGTCAATTCTTGCTTTCTATTAATAAAGTGCTTAGCTCTTCATCTTTGACTTGGGGTTTTTATTGTCTGTAAATTCAAACCTCCAAATTAAGTGGCCACAATCTCATACATGCCCCTTAACAGCACAAACAGGCCCTGCATTGCAAGTGGCATTGGGTTAGAGAAGACTTCACAAGATGGCACAGGGCCAGGAAGAAAGTAAGGAGAGTGAGGCATTCACTTCAGTTGAAAAACTTAAGGGATGCAAAAAAATCAATAATCAAGATAAATAATATTTTAATGCAGTATTTAAAAAAATCAAAACTAATGCCAAAAAACCATGAAATATTAGAATTGTAAATAAATGTTAGAATTGTAAATAAAGACCAGAACTGACCCTGCACTTTGGACAATCTTGAGAGGGAGTTCCTAACCTGGTCCAGACTTGATTGGCTGGGTATGGACAAAAAACCTATTCTCCATTATTTGGTGTGGGAACACAAAGAGGAGGTGTGGTTTCCATCCTGCATGAATTTGCAGGTTTACCTAATGAAACTACGGAGCAGTCATAAAAATACAGTTGCTTGCTGGGCCAAAGATATTTGGAAAAATATTTACAGAGGATAAAATGTCAGTCAGCATTGGTCAGAATCCTTCAAACTAGGCACTTTAACTCAGCAAATCCTCTTTTAGGAATCTGTCGTAAGGCAAAAGCAATAGATATATACAAACACATTCATCTCTGGGTAGTTTGCATGAGAGAAAACTTTTAAAAACTATTAAAATGGCCAAAAATAAGAAATCGGTTTTTACTTTTTTTTTATTTAGTTACTTTTCAAGTACATTTTTTTATCTATTTCTCCCATCCCACCCCACCCCCCCGCCTAGTCTCCCCCATCCCTCCCATTCCCCCCCGCCCCAGTCCTCATCTCTGTGTCTTTCATACTTGTTCCTCAAAATCCCTCCCCCTTTTTCCCCTTAAGTTCCCTTCCCTCTCCCCTCTGGTCGCTGCCCACTTGTTCTCTATTTCAGTGTCTTTGTTTTTATTCTGTTTGCTTGTTTGTTTTATTCTTTAGCTTCCTGTCAAAGGTGAGATCATATGGTATTTGTCCTTCAATGCCTGGCCTATTTCACTCAGCATAATGCTTTCCAGTTCCATCCATGTTGTTGCAAAAGGTAAGTAGCTCCTTCTTTCTCTCTGCTGCATAGAATTCCATTGTGTATATGTATCACAATTTTTTGATCCATTCGTTTACTGATGGGCACCTAGGTTGCTTCCAACTCTTGGCTATTGTAAATTGTGCTGCCATGAACATTGTGGTACATAGGTTCTTTGAAATTGATGTTTTAGGATTCTTGGGGTATAATCACTTATTTTTATTTTTTTTTAAATTTATTTATTTGTCTTTAGAGGGGAAGGGAAGGAGAGAGGGAGGGCATATCAATGTATGGTTGCCTCTTGTGGGTCCCCAGCTGGGAACTGGCCTGCAACCCAGGCATGTGCCCTGACTGGGAATCGAACCGCAATCCTCTAGTTCACAGGCCCGCGCTCAATCCACTGAGCTACACCAGCCAGGGCAAGAAATAGGTTTTTAAACAATGGCAAGAAACCCATATAATAAAATACTACTCTGCCATATAAAATGATGATGTAGAACTTCTGGCCAAGATGGAGGCATAGGTAGACACACTGTGCCTCCTCACATAACTAAAAGAAGGGCAAAAACAATTTTAAAAAACCCAGAACTGACAGAAAATGGAACTGTATGGAAGGCTGACAGCTGAAGGTTGTTAAAATAGACACATTCATCCAGACCAGTAAGAGGGGCAAAGTCTGGCAACCAGGGCACAGAGGACTCGCAGCAAAGCGGTGGCTGGTAGACTCAGGGAGACAAGATTGTGAAACAGGGCATGGCCTGCAAGGCTGCAGCTGGCCAGCAAGGCACCAGTTGGCAGACCTGGTGGTCCCACATTCACACATGGATAAACCAGGTGAAACTGGAGAACAGGAAGGACCACACAAACCAGAGTCCCAGTGTGGGGAAATAAAGCCTCAAACCACTGATTGAAAACACCTGTGGGGGTTGAGGTGGCAGTGGGAGAAACTCCCAGCCTCACAGGAGGGTTCGTTGGAGAGACCCACAGGATCTTAGAATGTACACAAGCCCACCCACCCAGGAATCAGCACCAGCAGGGCCCAATTTGCTTGTGGGAAGCGGGGGAAGTGACTGAAATCCAGCAGAGTGGAGCAAGTACCATTGTTCCCTCTGGGACCCCTTCCCCACATGCAGTGTCACAATGAAGCGATGTGGGTTACCCTGCCTGGGTGAATACCTAAGCTCTGCCCCTCACTACACAACAGGTGCATCAAGACAAAAAATGGCCCAAATTAAAGAACAGGTCAAAGCTCCAGAAAAAATACAACTTAGCAACAAACAGATAGCCAACCTATCAGATGATCAGTTCAAAACACTAGTTATCAGGATGCTTACAGAATTGGTTGAATGTGGTCACAAATTAGATTAAAAAAATGAAGGCTATGCTTAGTGAAATAAAGGAAAATGTACAGGGAAGCAACAGTGATGGGAAGGAAACTGGAAATCAAGTCAACAGTGTGGACCAGAAGGAAGAAAGAAACATTCAACCAGAAAAGAATGAAGAAAAAAGAATTCAAAATAAATTAGGAGAGGCATGGAAACCTCCAGGACATCTTTAAATGTTCCAACATACTAATCATAGGGGTACCAGAAGGAGAAGAGGAAGAGCAACAAGTGGAAAACTTATTTGAACAAATAATAAAGGAGAATTTCCCCAATCTGGCAAAGGAAATAGACTTCCAGGAAATCCAGGAAACTCAGACAGTCACAAAGAAGTTGGACCCAAGGAGGAACACACCAAGGCACATCATAATTACATTACCCAAGATAAAAATGAAGAAGAGAATCCTAGAAGCAGTGAGAGAAAATGAGGCACTTTGTTACGAAGGAGTACCCATCAGACTGTCAGCGGATTTCTCAAAAGAGACCTTACAGACAAGAAGGGGCTGGAAAGAATTATTCCAAGTCATGAAATGCAAGGACCTACATCCAATATTGCTCTATCCAGTAAAGCTTTCATTTAGAATGGAAGGGCAGATGAAGTGCTTCCCAGATAAAGGAGTCAAGTTAACTGGGAAGTTAACTTCCCAGTCAAGTTAGAGTTCATCATCACCAAGCCCTTTATTATATGACATGTTAAAGGGATTTATCTAAGAAAAAGAAGATAAAAATATGTACAATAAAATGACAGCAAACATAATTATTAGCAACCACACCTAAAACAAAAATAAACTAAGCAAACAACTAGAATAGGAAGAGAGCCACAGAAATGGAGATCACATGGAGGGTTATCAACAGGGGAGTTGGAGGGGGAGAGAGGGAGAAAAGTTATAGAGAATAAGTAGCATAGATGGTAGGTAGAAAATAGACAGGGGGCAGTAAGAATAGTATGGGAAATGTAGAAGCCAACAAACTTATATGTATGGCACATGGACATTAACTAAAGTGGGGGGATGTGGGTGGGAGGGGGTGTGCAGGGTGAAGGGGAAAATGGGACAAATGTAATAGCATGATCAATAAAATACATTTCAAAATAAATAAAATTATGTAGAAAATTGTTAATGACATGAGAAAAATCTCATGGCACTGTCAGGTGATGAAAGTACCTGAATATGCATATACGAAAACCATTGGTAAAGAGCTGAAAATGAATACCTTTTGTGATAGTGAGGCTAAATGTTAGCCTCATTCTGACACATTCTGTATCAACATTTTCTAAAATAAATTGCTGTTATAATAGTAATTTAGCATGCCTTTTTTTAGCATAATTTGTTTAGAAGAAGAAAGGGACTATTTACAACTATAAGAGCCCCAAGAGGAAAGAGACATGTGTAGAATGCTGTACCCAGAGGTGGAAGAGACAGCTGAGTGTGGTGGCCTAAAAAAAAGGTAAGAAGGACATTTCTCTGGAGGTGAGGGGCATGAGTGGGGGACAGAAGCATCCAGGCTGGCTAGAGCACAGGAGGTGTCCAGCTAAGTATGGCATCCTCAATTACACTCATGGCCAAGGGACAGGGTGTCACAGAGCCAGGAATGGAGGAAAGGTTCACTGGAGTCAGAGCAGGAAACAGCCGGAGAGCATTCAGCTGCCAATTCTAGCAAGTCCAGATAAGCCTCGATCCTGTGCACAATAGATCTAGTAACTTGCTCCATCAGAAGTGGGAAGTGCACAGGTTTCATTCAGAGGCTGTGAGGAAAGTACCAGCAGCTCCTCTGATTAAATCCTCAAATCCACAGCTCTCTACCTAATCCCTTAATGAAAGGGGAAAATTAGCACAAGTCACATCCCTGATAATTTCTTCTAGCCCTTTAAGCTGCATGTAAAATTTCAGACATCTCCCTGGAGACCCCAAGTTAGGCTATTGCTATTGCCCTCCCACTAATTGAAAAACTATAATAATAAAGTAAACATTGCCCATTCTGATTCCCCTAATAACCTGAATAATGGAGCAGCCTGCTCTGTGCTCCCTGATTACTCTATTTATTTACTAAATATACTTGCAATGCTTGAAACGATGAATGATAGAGGCTATTGTAAGCCCTTTGTGTCTCTGTATTTTTTCATTATATTAAAATAATCTATATACTGAGGGAGGGAGATCATTTGGTCCAGAAAACCTTCAGACTCCTGCAGGCTTGAGTGGAGGCTTTGCAAATTTGAACGACTCCCTTTGGGGACATAAAGACATCCATCTTTTTTTTTAACCACAATTGAATCATTAAACCACAACCGGAGAAGGAGTTAGCATGAACACAGGTGCCTTGGTGAGGGGCTTACTCCTTCCTTCCTTTTTATTCCAAAACATTTCACATCTGGCATCTGCATTGCCTTAGGAACCTATGGCTGTGCAGTCTAGTTTCATTTGTTTTTGTATTTACCATTCAAGATCTCCCAGCACCATTTGTTGAAGAGGTTATTTATACTTCATTTTATGCTTCTGCCCCCTTTGTCAAATATTAACCCATCATAGAGTCATAGGTTTATTCCTGGGCTCTCTATTCTGTTCCTTGATATATGTGTCTGCTCTTATGCCAGTACCAGGCTCTTTTGGCTACAGTGGTCTTGTAGTATAGTTTGATATCAGGTATTGTGATCCCTCCTACTTTGTACTTCCTTAAGATTGCTGAGTTTATTTGGGGTCAGTTTTTGTTCCATACCAATTTTTGAAATCTTTGTTCTAAATCTGTGAAATATGTCATTGGTATTTTAATAGGGATTGCATTGAATCTATAAATTGTTTTCGGTAATATGGACATTTTAATGATGTTGATTCTTCCAACACATCAACACAGTAAATGCTTCCATTTGTTTGTTTCTTCCTTAATTTCTTTCTTCACTGTCCTGTACTTTTCCAAGTACTGGTCTTTTACTTCCTTGGTTAAGTTTATTTCTGGGTACTTTATTTTTCCCATTGCTATATTAAATGGGATTTTCCCATTGCTATATTAAATGGGATTTTTCCCATTGCTATATTAAATGGGATTTTTCTGTTTCTGATATTTTATTGCTGGTATACAAAAATGCCTTCAATTTCCAAATATTGACTTTGTATCCTGCTATTTTGCCAAATTCATTTTTTAGGTCAAGTTGTTTTTTGGTAGAACCTGTAGGGTTTTCAATGTACACTGTCATGTCATCTGCAAATAATGATAGTTTTACTTCCTCCTTTTCAATTTGGATGCCTATAATTTTTTTCTTTTCTGATCACTGTGGCTAAAAACATCCAATACAATGTTGAATTAACTGGTGAAAGCAAACATCTTTGCCTTGTTGCTGATCTTAGTGGGAAGGATTTTAGTTTCTGCCCATTGAGTATGATGTTGGCTGTAGGTTTCTTATATATGGTCTTTATTATGTTTAAGTATGCTACCTGTATCCCTACTTTGTTGAGTGTTTTCTTCACAAATGGGTGCTGTACTTTATCAAGTGCTTTTTCACCATCTATTGATCATGTGGTTTCTGTCTTTCCTTTTGTTTACGTGACATATTATGTTTATTAATTTGTCAATATTGTATCATCCTGCATCCCTGTGGTGAATCCCACTTGATCATTTGTGTACAATCTCTTTAATGTATTGCTGGATCTGGTTTTCCTCAACAATTTAGTTGAGGATTTTAATGTTTATGTTCATCAGCGATATTGGCCTGTAGTTTTCTTTCTTTGTTGTGTCTTAATCTGGTTTTTGAATTAGGACAAATTAGCCTCATAGAAAGAGTTTAAGAATGTTCCCTCTTCTTGAATTTTTTGGAATAGTTTGAGGATAGGGCTTAGCTCTTGCTGAAGTGTTTTTGTAAAATTCTCTTGTAAAACCATCCCATCCGGGGATTTTTTGCGCTGGGAGTTTTTGATTACTGCTTCAATTTCATCAGCTGTTATTCATCTATTCGGGCCTTCTGCTTCTTTTTTATTCTGTTTTGTAAGATTGTGTTTCTAGGAATTTGTTCATTTCACTCAGGTTGTCAAATTTCTTGGCATATATTTGTTCATAGTAATTTCTTACAGTCTTGCATTTCTATAGTATCAATTATAAGTTCCCCTCTTTTGTTTCTGATTGCATTTATTTGGATCTCTCTCTTTTTTTCTTGATGAGTTTGCTTACAGGCTTGTGGATTTTGTTTATCTTTTCAAAGAACCAGCTCCTGGATTTATTGATCTCTTGAATTGTTCTTTTAGTCTCTATATCATTTAATTCTGCTCTGATCCTGATTATTTCTTTGCTTCTACTCTGGGCTTTGTTGTTGTTCTTCTAGTCTTTGTAGATGTATGGACATTGCTTTTTCCTGCACAATGTATTTAAATTAAAAAACACAAAAGTGTTAAATACAAAGGTATTAAACAACTCAGGACTATTAAAATAATGGGCAGTATTAATGGAAATGTAACAGACTAATATGCTTTTAAAAGTATCTGATTTAGCCTTGATTGGTGTGGCTCAATGGGTTGGGCATCATCTTGAAAACTGAAAGGTTGCAGGTTCATTTCCTGGTCAGGGCACATGCTGGGTGGCGGGCCAGGTCCCCAGTTCAGGCATGTGTGAGAGGCAATGAATTGATACTTCTCTTGCACATCGACATTTCTCTTCCTTTCTTTCTCCCTCCCCTCCCTTCTCTCTAAAAATAAATAAAATCTCTTTTTAAAAAAGTATCCAATTTAACACACTCATGAAGACATTAATGAAATTTTAATAAATCATCTTGCAGTAGTTTCACAAGTAAAGATTATTTTCATTCCTAAAACCATTTGTGTAACTATCTCCCCAATGATATTCATGTAGTTAGAGAGGTGTATGTAACTGAAAGAACCAATTCACAGATAGGTCACAATGGTTATTTCTGTATAAGTGTGGCAGAGGTATTAATTGTGAATCTGTCTGAGGCTTTATATAAAGGAATACATTTTTCAATGTGTATGTACTTTGAGATAAGGTACAGATATGACAAAGGAGGGTATCTCTGACGAATTTAAAGCAAGTTTCCATGGATAGGATGCTACAGATGATACCATTGCCCTTTACCTGGAATGAGCACTGGACAATAAATCAGGACTATATAGAGTGACCAGGCCCAGAAATAAACCAGGAGCCATCTGGCAAGGTGTGCATTAGCCTGCAAGTGGGAAAAGAGGAAATACTGAAGGATGAAGTATAATGGGAGGGGATGAAGAGGATGCTGTGGACAAGTATATGGCAGCTCTTGGCATTTTCCTTCATTTGGGCTGATCCTCAAAGCCATGACATTTTGTAAAACCCTGCAGGTTAGAGCTATAGAAAAATTTTAGAAAGATTTGTTTTTCAAATGTGTGCAATTATACACCGTGATAATAAATAGCTAATGCTTATTACAGCAGCATTTCTCAAATTTTAATAAGTATGTGAATCATATATGAATATTATAAAATACAGATTCTGATTTGATCAGTCTAAGACTCCTGCATTTATGACCATTTCATAAGTGATGTGGACATTCCTGATCCCAAGGACCATACTTTGAGGAGCAATGATACAAGGTTACCATGACCCAAGCACTGTTACAGGTGCTTTATGCATAGTGTTTACTCATCACAACAAACCTCTTAGGTAAGTACATTATTTTTCTACCCTTTGATAGATGGAGAAATGTAGGCACAGAGAGGTTATGTAACTTGCCTAAGGTCACACAACCAAAAAAGTATAAAGCCAGTATTTGACCTCTGGCAACTGAATGCCAAAGTCTGGGTCTTGTTGATAGTTGGCATTTAAAAATTAAGCTTAATTCTTAGAGATGTGATTTCTGTATACACTTAACCCACCATGAAGCCGTACAACATGCTCAGGTTTCTGCTTGCAGACATTTCTTCAACACACTTGTTTGACAATTTATTGAGCAACTATTTTGGGCCAGGCACTGGACTAAGCTCTAAGTTTGTATAGAGCAGGGGCTGCTTAAAGGAGCCAGGTCAGGCAGGCAGGGCACTGAGACAAGTGACCAGAGACCTCTGATTCAGAATGACCTACTCTAGGATCACAGTTTGCAAATATACTCATATTTCCAACTCAGATACAACCACATTTTTTTTATTTTTTTTCTTCCTAAAGTAGAAGGGAAGGAAGGAAAAGGGAAAGAAAGATTTTCTTTTTGCAAATGCCTGATACAAGACAGGTCTTGTTATACATGAGGTAATACATGATATTACCACACTTAACCCTCACATCAACCTAAAATATAGGTGATACTCTCCCAATCTTGTGTCAGACCCTATCCAAGCTCACAGCACTAGGCAAGTAGGTGTTGACTATTGAACTAACCTATAACTAACTCCAAACCTGGTACATTTCCCATATGCTACTGTTCCAGTTATGTGTTGCTGCTAATCTACTGCAAAACCTAGTGGCACAAAGTAACATTCATTTGGTTATGTTCCAGGATCCTGTATGTCCAGAATTTAGAAAGGGCACAGCTATCCCAAAATGCCTAGTGGACACACTCCCAAGTGAGCTTCTTCACTCACGGGTCTGGTAACTGGTTGGAAAGCTTTAAGGGTGAGTTTGTTCAGCTGGGATGGTTATTTGAAGGGCCTACACACGACCTCTTCAGCATCACAGCCTGAGGATAGTCAGACTCTTTCCATGGTGGCTTAGGGCTCCAAGGACAAGTGTTTCCACAAACAAGTCAGAAGCTGCATGACATTTAATGACCTAACCTTGGAAATCATATAGCATCATCTCACCTTTCTCTATTGGTACACCATGGTCACAGAACCTGCATGGAAACAAAAGAGGGGATATAGACCACACACTTTAATGGGGGATACTTCCAAAAACTAGTGACCATGTTTTAAAACCATTACAATCACTTTCACCCAGATAAACCACTCTCACATGTAGTCTTTGCCTTTTGGAACCACATAGAAGCCTTTCATAATTCCACCCATAAGGACCTCAATGAGTGCAACATGGGCATACTTGGACCTCACTCCAAGAGGTGAGATACTGAGTTGCTGGAAGATGTCGATAGGGTAAACTCATCTCTATCCCATCCTTTGGATATGCTCAAAGGATCATCTTCATAGGTAGTCAAAGAACTGTCACTGACCCCAGATTTTCCCCCTTTAACACTCAGAGTTTCTGTGAGTGCTAATGCAGAGGATATTGGTGTTTAGCAGAAATAGCTTCCAACCTATCCACATCTTTCTTGTATATTCCTCCTCACCACAGGCAACAGTGGCTCCTAGATCAGGTGTGATGGAATAAAAGCTTTCACAGTGGGTTCACATAAGTCATTACCTCCACAAAGGGCATGGCTTCTAGGGGACATTTCTAATAGGGACCCTTGACCACCATAAGATTTTTCTCAACCTCTGTTTATGTTATGGCTTTCTTACACACTCTTCAGAACTTTATGTCACCTCTGAAAGCGTGAGAAGGAGCCATAGGAAGTCATCACAATTCACTGTGGCTAATAGGTGAAGGCATAGATAATAACTGATGAAGAGTTGATTAGGCAGAAAGCCATTTAATCAATATGAGCAGGGATTGTACACCACTCACACAGAGTTCAATCAGAAATGATCAATGTGTGAGAAACCCTCCTTTAGTAGTTCTCAAAAATTTAGGGTTCTTTCCTCCACTCATTGTGGATTTACTTAGATTTTGGCTTAACAATTTCTGTTTTAATATTTAGTTTCCAAAAATTAAAGTATCTTTCTTTCTTTTTCTCTGTTCCTCCCTTTCTCCCTTCCTTCCTTTTCTTCCTTCTTCCTTAACAATCACTAGATAGTCTTGGCACTAGAAAAAGATCAGTGAACAAAACAAATAAAAATCCAGGTGCAGTTTTCATTCTCATTGGGAAAACATAAAACCAACAACCCTAGGACTTTCAGCCAAAATGGAGGCATAGGTAGATACATTTTGCCTCCTTGCACAACCAAATGAATGACAACAACAAATTTAAAAACAAAAAACAACCAGAATTGCCAGAAAATTGAATTGTATGGAAGTCCAATGACCAAGAATTTAAAGAAGAAACATTCATCCAGACCAGTAGGAGGAGTGGATACGGGCAGCCAGGGTGGAGAGGACTCATGACGAGGCAACAGCTGGAGGACCAGAGTGGGTGAGGTGGCAGCTGGCAGAGTAGGCAGTCCCACATCTGAGCATGGATAAACTGGAGGGACAACTGGGGAGTGAGACATACAGCACAAATCAGGGTTCCAGTGAAGGGAAATAAAGCCTCAAAACCTCTGACTGAAAAAACCTGTAGGAAGTGAAGTAGCAGAAGAAACTTTTAGCCTGAGAGAAGAGTTTGTTGGAGAGACTCACAGGGTCCTAGAATGTACACAAACCCTCTCACTTGGGAAACAGAAGGGCCCAATTTGCTTGTGGGTAGTGGGGGGAAGTGACTGAAAGTTGGCTGAGAGCCAAGCAAGTGGCATTGTTCCCTTTCTGCCCACTCCCCCATATAGAGCTCTGCAACGCAGCAATGTGGGTTGTCTTCCCTGGCAAATACCTAAGGCTCTACCACTTACTATGTAACAGGCATGCTGAGACAAAAATATATTGCCCAAATGAAAGAACGGATCAAAGCTCCAGAAAAAGTACAACTAAGCAATGAAGAGATAGCCAACTTATCAAATGCAGGCTTCAAAACACTGGTAATCAGAACGCTCACAGAAATGGTTGAGTATGGTCGCAAAATAGAGGAAAAAGTGAAGGCTATGAAAAGTGAAATAAATAAAAATGTACATGGAAGCAACAGTGAAGGGAAGGAAACCAGGACTCAGATCAACGGTTTGGACCAGAACAAAGAAACAAACATTCAATGAGAACAGAATAAAGAAACAAAAATTCAGAAAAATGAGGAGAAGCTTAGGACAACTTTAGATGTTCCAACATCTGAATCACAGGGGTGACAGAATGAGAAGAAGAAGAGCAAGAAATTGAAAACTTACTTGAACACATAATGAAGAAGAACTTCTGTAATCTGGCAAAGGAAATATACTTTCAGAGAGTCCAGGAAACTCAGAGAGCCCCCAAAGAAGTTGGACCTAAGAAGCACATACCAAGGCACATCATAATTACATTAGCCAAGATTAAAGATAAGGAGAGAATCTTAAAAGCAGCAATAAGCAGAGTTAGGGTTAGGGTTAGGCAAGAAAGGGCTGGAAAGAAGTATTCCAAGTCATGAAAGGCAAGGACCTACATCCAAGATTACTCTCTTCAGCAAAGCTATCATTTAGAATGGAAGGGCAGATAAAGTGCTTCCCAGATAATGTCGAGTTAAAGGAGTTCATCATCACCAAGCCCTTATTATATAAAATGTTAAAGGGACTTATCTAAGAAAAATAAGATAAAAAATATGAATAGGAAAGTGACAACAATTCACAACTATCAACAACAAAACCTAAGAAAACAAAAACAAACTAAGCAAACAACTAGAACAAGAACAGAGTCCCAGAAATAGAGATCAATGGAGGGTTATCAGCAGGGAGGGGGAAGGGGGAGGATGGGGAAAGGGTAACAGGAATAAGAAGCATAAATGGGAGGTACAAAATAGATAGGGGGAGGTTAAGAATAGTATGGGAGATGGAGAAGCAGAAAAACTTATATGTATGACCCATGGACATGAACTAAGGTGGGGGGATGCTGACAGGAGGGGAGGTATGGGGCAGAGGGGGATAAAAGCAAACACAAATGGGAAAACTGTAATAGCACAATCACTAAAATATGTTTAGAAAGACCAATAAGCATAATAAACAAATAATTTATACATTATGTGAAAATGAGGTAAATGCTATGTGAAAATTAGGACTGGGTAAGAGTTTATGTGTGCTTGTGGGATGGTTAAATTTAAATTAATTGAGTGTTGAGGGAGAGAATCTGGTATTTGAGGGAGTGAAGATGGTGTTTGAACAAAGAAGTGAAGGAAGCAAGGTGTTATTCATGGGGCACATGAAGAAAAAAGCATTTGAGGCAGAGAGAACAGCCACCTCATGGGAAGAGATGGGGTTGCCTAGCATGAATGTGGAATGGCAAGGAAGCCAATGTCACAGGGGTAGATTGAGCAAGTAGTTGCAAATAAGGCAACAGAGGTATAGAGGGGTCCAACTGTGGATTTTAACTTATTCTGGAACAAATGGGAGGAAAAGGAATTATAAGAGTTTTAGCAATAGAGTCATATAATCTGACTTAAGTGTTCAGAGGATGCTCCTGGCTGCTATAAATAGAATAGATTAGAGGAGGGTGAGCATGAAACCACGGAGACCACTGATGAGGCCGCCACAGAAATACAAGATGGAGATGATGGTGGCCAAGACAAGAGTGTTATCAGTGCAAGTGCTGAAATGTGGTCAGATTCTAGACATATTCGGATAATGTAAAAAAAAAATGTAATGCAGATGGGATAGAGGATGCAAAAGAAGAGTAGAATAAGAGGTAACTCCAGAGTTTTGGACCTCAGCCTTGTCATTACCCAAGATAGGAAAACTGTGAATGGGGTAGAATGGAGATGAGAAGATAAGTTCTGTTTTACATGTGTTGAAATACAGAAGTCTATTCGAAGAGGAGATGTCTAGTGGGCAGATGTTAGATGGTGTTAGCATTAACTTCTGCAGAAACCACTCGAGAAGCAGCCATTTCTGGAATAACAAATGTTCACAGGTGACTGCCAGCAGGAGCCATTTCCCTAGAGGTAGGAAAGCATTGGTCAAAATAAGATAGTAAGTCTGAGGTCAATAAGTTAATCAGCATACATTTCTGGGCAATTACCTTGTGGCAGCACTGTTCCAGGCACACAAGGGATGGAGAAGAAAACTAAGACATGAATGTTTCTTTCAAAGTGTCTTTAAACCCCAAGCTGAACTGACACTTGAGCTGCATTCAAATTAATGCATTCATAGATATCCATAGAACACAAAGATGTGCTGGGCACTGGAGGAAACACAGAAGTGCCAAGACACAGCCCAGAGAGTTCATTATAGATAGAGGGGAAAGACATAAGCCTGTAAGAAGAAATCTGTGAAAAAATCAATGAACTAATGTAAAATGAAGGTAGGAGAATTTCCAGCAAATGACCCCCTATTCAGGATGCTTATTGGGAATTTCAGTATTAAAATGGTCAAAGTAGGTAACTGCTTGGGTTCAGGAAGCTCTCTGCCCAAGGTCAGGCTCTAGAGTACTCCGCCTCTGGTTTCCATAAGTCTTCAAAGATATGAGGCTTCTCTTTGCTGATAATGGAGTTTAGGAATCATTTCATTTGTGGACAATAAGTCAATGGTTTTCAAACGTCAATGTTTTGGGGAATATGTTAAAAATTCAGCTCTGTACCACATCTCCAGGGATTTTGATTTATTAATTTAGTTTTGGTCAGGTCCCAGGCTCTAATAACCCACCACTGGAGTCACAGTGGGAATGAACACACAGGTTAGTTGCCAAGTCCTCCAGGATTATTACATTTGGAGAAGGGGCAGTCAACAGAATTTAAGGGTCTTTGCTTTGGTGTAAGTCTGTGATTCTTGGTAAGTTAATTATTTACTCAGAACTTATGAGCCTATTTTCACCACACATCATTGTCATACTTTTTATTCTAATAAAACAAGAGCAGGAATCAACCTAAGTGCCCATCAGTAAATGAGTGAATGAAAAAACTATGGTACATTTACACAATGAAATACTACACAACAGAAAGAAAGAAGGAGATCCTACCCTTTGTGACAGCATGAATGGAACTAGAGAATATTATGCTAAGTGAAATAAACCAGGAGGTGAAGATAAATACCATATGATCTTACCTTTAAGTGTAACCTAATCAACAAAACAAACAAGCAAACAAAATATAACCAGAGACATTGAAATTAAGAACAACTTGACAGTAACTGGAGGGAAGGTAAGAGGGGATAATGAGGGGGATGGCAGGAAAAGGTTTTCAGGAATAACTATAAAGGACACATGGACAAAATCAAGGAGGGGATGGAATCAGGGGAGGGAGGTGGGGATAGCTGGGGTTGGGGGATTGGTGGGAGGTAAATGTAGACAACTGTACTTGAACAACAATAAAATAATTTAAAAAACAGAAAAAATAAATATGGTTTAATTTTATTTAAATAAAATTTAATTTTCTAGAAAATACAGTGGAATATGTTCATCCAGCACTGTTGCATGTTTCTCTTCAATAACAAAGGAAAAAAAGTAGTCACTTTGATTGGACTCTCTTCCCTTTCTGCTTTTGATGCATTGGGGTGTCTTAGTTTTTTTAAATCAGGCTCTTATACTCAGAAACATGACCACATCAGCCCCCACCCCCACCCTGGGCTATTTTGATATATCTCTCCTTGAAAGGTCTTTTTACTAGTGATCTCTATTTATATATAAGAGAATAGAACCTCCCCTAAATAAGAACCACACATCAAAATATTTTAACTATGGCTCGTTGAAGGGGAGGGGATGACAAGTTCATACAAACATGTATCTCCTGGGCTCTGTGTGTTGAACACAAGCAAGTTTTTATGGGTTCATTGCTTTAATAACCCTACTACAGTTTCTAACAGGTCAGAAGCAAAGACAAGGTCATGGCATCCTAGTGCTTTTCTTATTTTACATCTGCTTACAACCTTTTTGAGCCATTGTTAACACTGTTATAGTTTACAAAAAATGAAGAAACAAATCTGCCTAAAAACAGGCCAATAAGTGTGCCACTAAAATTTGAACCCAAGTCTCCAAATTCAATTTCCTTTCCTCCTTTTTTCTTGTGAAGAACACACCAAGATCAGTCACATTTGTAGTTCAGCCTTTTCCCCACAATCAGTCAAACTGAGAAGTAGTGACAGGTTTCTTACTTCTTTACTAGGTTTCTCTCTTGTGGTCTAGATCAATGTGTTGGTGAAGAGTGGCATCTTACACCCAACAAAAATAGTACAGCCAAAATTAAATGATTCTATTGAACGAGGAGTAGGGAAGGACTCCCACAGAGCACCCTCTTATGAGCACAATCAATGAATGGTACATAAATGTTTACAAATATATTCTTATCCTTCATCCTTTTTAATCATGGTTCCATTCAACCCTTAATTTTTTTAATATATTTTATTGATTATGCCATTACAGTTGTCCTATTCCCCCCTTTTATTCCCCTCCACCCTGCACACTCCCTCCCCCACCATTCTCCCCCTTTAGTTTATGTCCATGTGTCACAAGTTCTTTAGATTCTATATTTCCCATACTATTCTTGCCCTGCCCCCTGTCTATTTTCTACCTACCATCTATGCTACTTATTTCCTGTACTTTCTCCCCCTCTCTCCTCTTCCCACTCTCCTGTTGCTAACCTTCCATGTGATCTTCATTTCTATGGTTCCATTCCTGATCTAGCTGTCCTCTTAGATTGCTTTTGTTTTAGGTGTGGTTCTTAATAACTGTGAGTTTTCTGTCCTTTCACTGTTCATCTTTTTTATCTTCTTTTTCTTAGACAAGTCCCTTTAACATTTCATATAATAAGGGCTTGGCAATGATCAACTCCTTAAACTTGATCTTATCTGAGAAACACTTTATCTGCCCTTCCATTCTAAATGAAAGCTTTGCTGGATAGAGCAATGTTGGATGCAGGTCTTTGGGTTTCACAATTTGGAATACTTCTTTCCAGCCCCTTCTTGCCTGTAAAGTCTCTTTTGAGAAATCAGCTGACAGTCTGATGGGAACTCCTTTGTAGGTGACTGTCTCCTTATCTCTTGCTGCTTCTAGAATTCTCTCCTTCATTTTAATCTTGGCTAATATAATTATGATGTGCCTTGGTGTGTTCCTCTTTGGGTCCAAATTCTTTGGGGCTCTCTGAGCTTCCTGAATTTCCTGGAAGTTATTTCCTTTGCCAGATTGGGGAAATTCTCCTTTATTATTTGTTCAAATAAGTGTTCCACTCATGGCTGTTTCTCTTCCCCTTCTGGTACCCCCATAATTTGGATGTTGGAACGTTTAAAGATGTCCTGGAGGTTCCTAAGCCTCTCCTCATTTTTTTTGAATTTCTATTTTTTCATTGTTTTCTGTTTGGTCATTTTTTCTTCCTTCTGATCTGCTCCCTTGATTTGATTCCCAATTTCCTTTCCATCAGTATTGGTTTCCTGTGCATTTCCCTTCATTTCAATTAGTTTAGCCATTATTTGTTCCTCTAATTTGCGACTAAAATCAACCAGTTCTGTGAGCATCCTGATCACCAGTGTTTTGAACTGTGCATCTGATAGGTTGGCTATCTTTTTGGTCGCTTAGAATTATTGGCTCTGGGGCTTTGAGCTGTTCTTCAGCCATAATGTTTTGGTCTGTTCACACCTGTTACCTCTGAGGGGTGGAGCCTTAGATGTTCACCAGGGTGGGGCGACCCAGTCCCTGGGTTGTGACGCTGTATGTGGGGGCGAGGTCAGAGAGGGGCAATGGCATTTGCTCTGCACAAGTGGTGTTTGGGCTCTGCCAGCTGCTGACTCCACCCCTCTTACTGGTCTGGCTGAATGGTTCATTGTTGTTGGACTTCTGTACAGTTCAATTTTCTGTGTTTTGGTTGGGTTTTGTTACTAAAACTTTGTTGTCTTTAAGCTTGGTTCTGCGAGGAGCCACAGTGTTTCTACCTATGTCTCCATCTTGGCCACTCATTCAACCCTTTAAACCACTATGAATAAAAGCTGCCCTGAAGCCTTGTCTTGTGTCAACTTGACAGCATCACTTTTATAATCTTAGGACCTGTCAGGTAAATGGGGGATGAGAAAAGGTGGGAAGCAAAGAAAAATGCATGGCACAGTCACTGAAATCATTAAAATCACCAGCTAAATTGAATGATTTCTAATCTAATGCATTTAAGTCAGATTCAGGAAGCGTGGCACTGATCCCTGTTCTGTGCTACCAAGATCTCAGCAGATTCTAATTAGTATTGATATAATGAGCACTTTCTAAAATTCTCTTTCTCGTAGCTTTTCATACTGAGCCCTGTGGAGGTCACTGGTGTGTTTGATAACTATTGTTTGTGCCCACTTTGGGCACATGGAATTGTACTTCCCAGTCTCCTGTGGCTGGGTGGGGCCATGGACCAGTTTTGCCCTACATATTATGTGTTATTTCCAAACAGAACCTATAATTGTAGGTGCAAGAATTTCTAGGGCATTCTTTTCCTCTGGATGGAAGCTATCAACTTCAAGATGGTGAGTGTTCTTTCTCCTGGGTTTTTGAATAATTGCTATGAACAGAGACCCCTTAACAACCTGAGATAGGCATGTAACATGCAAGGTAACGATTCAGGTAACATTCAGTTGTACTTGGTAGATATCTGTCTACATGCCCATGACCTATGGCCATGTGTCATGCATGACAAATAAACCTTTATCATATTAAGCCACTTAGATTTGGAAATTTTGGTTACTGTAACATACTATAGCCTATCCTGATTGATTAAACCAAGACTTTGAATTGGGCAACCAAGATTTTGAATTGGGAACAAGTAAGGAAAGGAAGCTTTGAGGTCACAGGAAGCCTTTGACAGAATTATAAGGAGTTGTGGATCTCTAAGATTTTTGGTGTTCTAAGAGTACTTCTATTTCTGGAGAGGTGCAATAGGAAGATACTAACACCTTATTGAAGCCTATTTGAGTTTATGGACCCTGTCATAATTCTAGAGGAATGACTATCAGTACTTGATATCTGCCATGATTCCCTGTAGGATATTTTTTTTAATTTTAAATTTTTTTATTGATTATGCTGTTACAGTTGTTCTATTCCCCCCTTCATTCCCCTCCACCCTACCCCCCCATCCCCACCATTATCCCCCCTTTAGTTTATGACCATGTGTCTCAATTCTTTTAGATTCTATATTTCCCATGCTATTCTTGCCCCCCATCTATTTTCTACCTACTGTCTATGCTACTCACTCTCTGCACCTTCTCCCCCCTTCTCCTCCCCCCACTCCCCTGTTGCCAACCCTCCCTGAGATCTTCATTTCTATGTTTCCACTCCCGATCTAGCTGTCCTTTTAGTTTGCTTTTGTTTTAGGTGTGGTTGTTAATAACTGTGAGTTTGTTGTCCTTTCACTGTTCATGTTTCTTTATCTTCTTTTTCTCAGACAAGTCCCTTTAACATTTCATATAATAAGGGCTTGGTGATGATGAACTCCTTGAATTTGATCTTATCTGAGAAGCACCTTATCTGTCCTTCCATTCTAAATGAAAGTTTTGCTGGATAGAGCAATCTTGGTTGTAGGTTTTTGGATTTCATGACTTGGAATACCTCTTTCCAGCCCCTTCTTGCCTGTGAGGTCTCTTTTGAGAAATTAGCTGACAGTCTGATGGGGACTCCTTTGTAGGTGACTGTCCCCTTAGCTCTTGCTGCTTTTAGGATTCTCTCCTTCATTTTAATTTTGGCTAATGTAATTATGATGTGCCTTGGTGTGTTCCTTCTTGGGTCCAACTTCTTTGGTACGCTCTGGGCTTCTTGGATTTCTTGGAAGTCTATTTCCTTTGCCAGATTGGGGAAATTCTCCTTTATTATTTGTTCAAATAAGTTTTCCACTGGTGGCTGTGCCTTTCCCCCTTCTGGTACCCCTATAATTCGGATGTTGGAGCGTTTAAAGATGTCCTGGAGGTTCCTAAAACTCTCCTCATTTCTTTGAATTCTTGCTTCTTGACTCTTTTCTGTTTGGCCATTATTTGCTTTCTTCTGGTCCACTCCATTGATTTGAGTCCCAGCTTCCTTTTCATTGCTATTGGTGTCCTGTGCAATTCCATTCATTTCAATTAGTTTCGCCTTCATATGTTTGTCTAATTTGTCGGTATAATCAACCAGTTCTGTGAGGATCCTGATGACCAGTGTTTTAAACTGTGCGTCTGAGAGTTTTGCTATTTCTTCATCGCTTAGATCTATGGGCTCTGGGGCTTTGAGATATTCTTGCGACATTTTTGGTCTGTTCTGGCCCTTTAAGTGTGAGAAGTGGTGCCTTGGTCACTGGGTTGTGACGCTGTATGTGGGGGCGTGGTCAGAACGGGGAAAATGGCGACCCCCCTCTGCTGTTTCTCACAGCTGGGTAGGAGCAGTGCCTTAGGTGGTTCACCTGGGCCAGGCCACTCAGAGTCGCTGGGTTATGACGCTGTATGTGGAGGTGGGGTCAGAGCAGGGAAATGGCGGCGCCCTCCACAGCCGCTAGCTGCGGGACCCGCCGCCCTGGTCCAACCGCTCACTCCCTCGCCTGTCTGCCCGTGCACAAATACGCGATCAATCACAGTCAACACACAGCACCGCTCCCCCGCTGTCTCCCCCGCGGTCGCTCGCCTGGTGGCTCGCTCGGTCGCTCACTAGGTCCAACCCTGCGCCTGGATTCTGCGCGTCTGGATTCCGCGCCTGAGTCCGGCTGACTGAGACCTGTGCAACCACGCTTCACCAGCCGCTGGTTTCGCCCCTTACCGGTCAGGCTGAAGAATTTGTTGTTAACGGACTTCCGAAAAGTTCAATTTTCCGTGTTCTGGCTGTGTTTTCTGTTGCTAATATTTAGTTTTCTCTAATCTTGGTTGTGGGAGAAGGCACGGCACATCCACCTATGCCTCCATCTTGGCGGAAGTCCCTGTAGGATATTGAATAGACAGCAATATAGACTGAAAAGAAAGTAACTGGCTGGAACAAAGATAGTACTGCACTTCCACCTGTCTTCCTCACTTAATACAGTGTCAGTATGACAAGCATGCACAGGGGCTGTAAGGCTTGTTCAAATCCCATCTTCATCATTTACCAGCTGCATGACTAGTTGGCAAGTTGCTTGCATCTATGAAGAGAAAATATACTACCTACCTCACACAGTTATTGTAAGAAATTAAAAAATCAGCACAAGTAAAGGGTTTGGAACATTGCCTGGCACAGAGTAAGCACTACATAAATACAAGTTGCTAATATTGTCAGTGTATTGTTAACATTATCGTTAGTTCATTTTTGGAGCTATCAGTGAATACCTTTTCTAATTAGACAGGTAAATCTCAATAAACATCTAACAAATTTTTTAAGACTACAAAAATATTTTAAGTGAAAATACAGATTTTAATAGATATATATATTTTTAGCCCCAAATGATCTGCTAGCAATTCTGCTGTGATCATTCATCTGAATCCCTTGGCAGACATCACTGTAAAGCACCATGCTGTCACCAACATTATGCATGCATCAGCCCAGGTGCTGTGTGATTCACAAAGCCAATGTTCACTACTGGCTATTGGTGATGAGTGGTTATTATTCTTGTCTCTAGATACCATCATTTTTAAAGTTCTCCTTGCAATATATTCTTCACAGATCCCCAATTTTGTAGGATATATTAAAACATTCAGACATTTTGAGGTGGAGAATACCTAATTTTTAGCTTCTGATTAAAATTAGTGTTCCATTTTGTTAAATGATGATGAGTTTGAGTAGTAGAAAAGCTCAAGGAACAACTAAATGGTGCATTCGTATTTTTCATGTGACATTCAGTTGCAATTGACTTTCTGAGTATCTGTCACCAAAAACATCTAAAACCCTTTGGAGAAACTCCAGGACCTCAGTGTAATCACAAATAGCACATGCTTCAAGAACATCAAGTGTCCCTTCCTATCCCTCTAGCTGTTCTCCAAGGTTCTAGGGACCCATCATATGGGACTGAGAATAGGGAGCACTCGCAGCCTAATCCATGGCAGGAAATTTGGCCAGTAGTCATCTCTGCATGACTCAACTCCTCTAGTTTCAGTCTCTCACCCACATGTGATTCTGCTGTACAAGTCACAGTGGGACAGGAAGAATACTAATTAATCCTCATTTCATACATAAAAAGTTTAGGACAGCTCTGTTTAGTCATTTTTTTTATTTTTAAAAATTTTTTATTGATTATGCCATTACATTTGTTCTATCCCCCCCTCCATTCCCCTCCACCCTGCATACCCCTCCCCCACCATTTCCCCCTTTAGTTCATGAACACGTGTCTCAAATTCTTTAGATTTTGTATTTCCCCTACTATTCTTACCTTCCCCCTATCTATTTTCTATCTACTGTCTATGCTACTTATTTTCTGTACCTTCTCCCCCCTTCTCCTCCTCCCACTCCCCTGTTGCTAACCCTCCCTGAGATCTTCATTTCTATGGTTCTTCTCCTGATCTAGCTGTCCTCTTAGTTTGCTTTTGTTTTAGGTGTGGTTGTTAATAACTGTGAGTTGCTGTCCTTTCACTGTTCATCTTTTTTATCTTCTTTTTCTTAGGTAAGTCCCTTTAACATTTCATATAATCAGGGCTTGGTGATGATGAACTCCTTGAATTTGATCTTATCTGAGAAGCACTTTATCTGTCCTTCCATTCTAAATGAAAACTTTGCTGGATAGAGCAATCTTGGTTGTAGGTCTTTGGTTTTCATGACTTGGAATACCTCTTTCCAGCCCCTTCTTGCCTGTAAGGTCTCTTTTGAGAAATCAGCTGACAGTCTGATGGGAACTCCTTTGTAGGTGACTGTCCCCTTATCTCTTGCTGCTTCTAGGATTCTCTCCTTCATTTTAATCTTGGCTAATGTAATTATGATGTGCCTTGGTGTGTTTCTTCTTGGGTCCAACTTTTTTGGGACTCTCTGAGCTTCCTGGATTTCCTGGAAGTCTATTTCCTCTGCCAGAATGGGGAAGTTCTCTTTTATTATTTGTTCAAATAAGGTTTCCACTAGTGACTCTTCCCCTTCTGGTACCCCTATAATTCGGATGTTGGAATGTTTAAAGATGTCCTGGATGTTCCTAAGCTTCTCCTCATTTTTTTGAATTCTTGTTTCTTCATTCTTTTCTGTTCGATCATTTTTTTCTTCCTTCTGGTCCACCCCATTGATTTGAGTCCCAATCTCCTTTCCATTACTATTGGTTTCCTTTGTATTACCATTCATTTCAATTAGTTTAGCTTCCATATGTTTCTCTAATTTGTGACTAAAATCAACCAGTTCTGTGAGTATCCTGATCACCAGTGTTTTGAACTGTGCATCTGAAAGTTTGGCTATTTCTTCATTGCTTAGATTGATCGGCTCTGGGGCTCTGAGTTGTTCTTGAGCCATTTTTGGTCTGTTCACCGTTAAGTAAGCAGAGCAAGCCTTAGTTGTTTACCAGGACTGGGCCACCCAGGTCGCTGGTTTGTGACGCTGTGTGTGGGGGCATGGTCAGAGAGGGAGCAATGGCGGTCCTCTCTGCTAGCCCAGTCCGTCCAGTCCCAACACTTGCCCCCGGCCTGTTTATGCGGTCGGAATTGTGCGAGCCTGCTGCCCTGCGCCCGCTCGCCTCTTCACTGGTTTATCTGCACGCAGTTGCATGACCGACCGCAGACAGCCAGCTGCGCCTCTTCCGTGTGTGCTCCTGTAGCTAGTCCGCGATCCGCGACTTCGGCTGCTTGCGCACCACCAGTTCGGGGATTTTTTTTGCCAACCTGCTCCACTGCTGGCTTCGCTCCTCTTACTGGTTTAGCTGAGCATTTCGTTGTCCTTGGACTCCGTACTGTCAATTTTCTGTGTGGCTTGGTTGTGTTTATTGTTGATAAAAATAGTTGTTCTTAGATTTGGTTGTGCACAGAAGCAAGGTGGTTCCACCTACACCTCCATCTTGGCGGAAGTCCTAGTCATTTATTTCTTTAAAGTCAAATTGCTTGAGGTAAAATTTATACTCAGTAACATTTACCCTTTTTAGGTGTACATAGCCTTGTTGTTTTTAGTTCAAAGGTTCAGAAACTTCTTCAGGTGTCCTCCTGGGAATGCCATTTCAATAGCTCAGATACAGCTCAGGTCTCTGACTTCTGGATTTGCATTCTCACACTTCAATCCCCCAAACAAGTGATAAGCATCACTTTTTAACACAAAAGTAAAGGGCATATAAGCTCCAGTTTTCTATTAGGTCCTGAGAGACTAAAATGTTAACTTTCAACTCAGTAAAATCATTTATATATGTAGTAATAATGACTTTATTTTCTGTACTTCTGATTCTTTGACATCTGGGGCTTTGCTGACTTCAGAGGGACAGCCCCTCTGATGGTTAGCCAGTTTCTAGAGATAGCAAATGACTTGCCAGCAACTATGCCTTTTATGTGCAAACTGTCTCCAGCAAAATGGGTTTATTCAGAAACAACAGAGAATTTCAATTCAGAATATGCAGTTTAATGGTGAGTCACTCACAAGTCTGAAAAACAAAGGAAGGGAATGTCTTTTTATGGACTTAGAAAAAGCTGTTGTAAAGGAAGAATCCATTGGATGAAACTGAATGTTCCAAGTATAGTGACTTTTTATTGGCTGTGTTATCGCAGCTGCCCATTGGCTGAGCTGTTACTGGACAAGGAAGAACTTTTTCTTCTACCTCCTGAGGTAGTAATGTACTATCACTTCCTGTCTGAGATCCAAGGTATGTTTATTGCTCTTGGGGTCAGTAGTGTGCATTGAGTGACATGTGTATGAGAGTTCTCTCTTTTAGCCTCCCAACTCCATTGTAAATAAGATCCGTTTATTAATTTTCACAAAACTAACCAATCCGAAGACCACACACCACCACTTCCCTTACTGGGTTCTCACATACTGAGCCTAATCCTCCAGGGTCAGGTATCAGACAACTAGGAACAGCTCCTGCACCCCAGAGCCCTCTGAAATTATTCAAACTAGCCAATTCTAAACCTGCTTACCCTGCCATGTCTTGCATTTCCTGCAGAAACCACAATAAATGTTCTTGCTCACATTTTCCTCTAACTCTTTCTCCTGACCAACCTGTGCTTTCCTGTGTGATGCTTTGAGACATGGCTTGTCCTCCTTCTCTTGGGAAATGTTAGTGACAACCTGTCTTTTCAATGGTAATTGCCTCCTGATCTAGTGGCTTCATCATACCAGAATAATAATAAAATCTACATTTTATAACAATATACATCCACATATATCAAAAAGTATTGAGCTGGCCACAAAGTTCATTCCATTTTTTTCTGTAAGCTGACTCTAGTAGTGCTTAGTTGTCTAATTTCATTTGAAGCAATTTAGTATTGTGACAGCATGCATTTTAAAAACTTACCAAAACTGGCGAATTTTTGTATATGTAGTAGCCATTTTAATATTGAAGATAGAAGAAAATATGCATTTTCAGCATATTATGCTTTATTATTTCAAGGAAGGTAAAAAATGCAACTGAAATACAAAAAAAAGATTTATGCAGTGTGTGAAGAAAGTGCTATGACTGATCAAACATATAAAAAGTGGTTTGCAAAATTTTGTGCTGGAGATTTCTCACTAGACAATGCTCCATGGTAGGGTAGACCTGTTGAAGTTGATAGGAATCAAATTGAAACATTGAGAACAATGAACATGATACCACATGGGAGATGGTTGACTGGGAGATAGCTGATAGACTCAAAGTATCTAAATCAATAAAGTTATTGATGAAAATGAAAAATGTGTCTTCTATTTTACAGAAAAATCTAAATGAACTTTTTGGCCAACCCAAATACATGTCTAACTGAGTACTTAAAGAGCTCTCACCAAGAAGCATGTCAATGACTGCCTTGATATTCTTTGATAACAGCTTCATGGCCAACACATGGGCCAATTATGACTCTTGGTCACAGTGCCATTAAAAATATAAACAGCTTAGGAAATTGTGAAAGTTAACATAAAATTCATTAATTAGATGCTTTCTGAACATCCTTATGTACCAGGTAGTACCAAAGATTCAACAAAGAATATGTTGTGGTCCACACTTCCATAATCACTTTATATTCTATAGAATGTAGTGGACAGTCATTGTGCTCCTGGCCTCCTAGTTATGGTGTTATGAGTGGAGCGGAGCTTGGGGATACCAGCAACAAGGCAGCCAGAAAGGAAAATAAAGGTATTGATAAATGGAAAAATATAAATAAAATGTTTCTGCACTATGGATACCTTCTCTTGCTTGCTGAATCTCCAGCCTTTGGCTTGCTCAGTTACCTCAGTTTGTATTTATCTTACACTTCCAGAAAAAAAATTACTCTTTTTCCCCACACTTTTTTTAATCGATTATGCCATTACATTTGTTCTATTTCCTCCCTTCATTGCCCTCCACCCTGCACACCTCTCCCTCACCATTCCCCCCTTTAGTTTATGACCACGTGTCTCAAGTTCTTTCGATTCTATATTTCCCATACTATCCTTACCCTCCCCTATCTATTTTCTACCTACCATCTCTGCTACTTATTTTCTGTACCTTCTCCCCCCTTCTCCTCCTCCCACTCCCATGTTGCTAACCCTCCATAAGATCTTCATTTCTATGGTTCTGCTCCTGATCTAGCTGTCCTCTTAGTTTGCTTTTGTTTTAGGTGTGGTTCTTAGTAACTATGAGTTTGCTGTCCTTTCACTGTTCATCTTTTTTATCTTCTTTTTCTTAGATAAGTCACTTTAATATTTCATATAATAAGGGCTTGGTGATGATGAACTCCTTGAATTTGATCTTATCTGAGAAGCACTTTATCTGTCCTTCCATTCTAAATGAAAGCTTTGCTGGATACAGCAATCTTGGTTGTAGGTCTTTGGTTTTCATGACTTGGAATACCTCTTTCCAGCCCCTTCTTGCCTGTAAGGTCTCTTTTGAGAAATCAGCTGACAGTCTGATGGGAACTCCTTTGTAGGTGACTGTCCCCTTATCTCTTGCTGCTTCTAGGATTCTCTCCTTCATTTTAATCTTGGCTAATATAATTATGATGTGCCTTGGTGTGTTCCTTCTTGGGTCCAACTTCTTTGGGACTCTCTGAGCTTCCCGGATTTCCTGGAAGTCTATTGCCTTTGCCAAATTGGGGAAATTCTCCTTTATTATTTGTTCAAATAAGTTTTCCACTTGTGACTGTTCCTCTTCCCCTTCTGGTACCCCTATAATTCAGATGTTGGAAGAAGTCATTTAAAGATGTCCTGAAGGTTCCTAAGCCTCTCCTCCTTTTTTTGAATTCTTGTTTCTTCATCCTTTTCTGTTTGGTCATTCTTTTCCTCCTTCTGGTCCACTCCCTTGATTTGAGTCCCAGTTTCCTTTCCATTACTATTGGTTTCCTGTGCATTTCCATTCATTTCAATTAGTTTAGCCTTCATATGTTCCTCTAATTTGTGACTAAAATCAACCAGTTCTGTGAGTATCCTGATCACCAGTGTTTTGAACTGTGCATCTGAAAGTTTGGCTATTTCTTCATCATTTAGATTTATTGGTTCTGGGGCTCTGAGTTCTTCTTGATCCATGTTTTGATCTGTTCGTGCCTGCTACATTTGAGGAGAGGCGCCTTAGGTGTTCACCTGGGTGGGGCCACCCAGGTTGCTGGTTTGTGATGCTGTATGTGGGGGTGGGGTCAGAGAGGGAGCAATATTGGTCCTTTCCGCTCCCTCCCTCCCAGTCCACCTCACCACTCGCCCCCCCCCGCCAGTTTATCTGCACGCAAATGTGTGACCATGGTCGGCCTGCCACTTTGTGCTGCGGTCTGCTCAGTTTGTCTCAATGCTCGTCCCTTCACTGGTTTATCTGTGCACAAATGCATGATTGCAATCAGCCAGCTGCCCCACGCCTTCACTGCATCTGCCCATCGCTACCCCACACCTGGGATCCACGCCCTTGGCTGCCTGCACGCCTGGGTCAGGGGATCTTTTTTGCCCGACCCACTCCGCTGCTGGATCTGCCCCTCTCACTGGTTTAGCTGAGCAGTTCATTGTTGTCTGACTCTGTATTGTTCAATTTTCTGTGGTTTGGCTGCATTTATTGTTGCTAAAACTTTATTGTTTTTAGATTTGGTTGTGCGAGAAGGTAAAGTGTTTCCACCTACACCTCCATCTTGGTGGAAGTCCAAAATTACTTTTAAAATAAAAAAAAATGTAGCACTAGTGTTTTCTAGGTCACAGCCTGTAGGATTTGGCATAGCTTCTTCCCAGCCTTGTCCAAACAAGGAATGGAGTCAAGCCAAAACAGATTGCTGGCCAGAGACTTTTGTACCAGATGAGGTACTACCCAGTAAGATATCCCAGTGAAGGGCAGTGTTGGCTAAGGAGGGCTTGCTGGCCATAACAAACATTTATCATATTTTGCCATGTATAATGTGCAGATTTTTACCCAAATATTTGAGACAAAAATAAGGATGCACATTGTACACGGGTAATACCTGAAATACCTTATCTGTTCTTGTGTTTTGTAATTGTTACATAAAATTTCTTACACTATTATCTATTCAAAAATAAAAGCTAAAATTCCATTATAACATAGAAAACAAGTGTCTAAATATAAATAAATAAGTAATGGAATTAAAAAATTAAAACAAAAGGGAGCTTGGTGGCTTCTTGTACTTGATGGAGCCACATGACAAGTTTATCCAATGGGCTGCAAGCAGAAGAGATACCTGTTAGACCAAGCATATAATTGTTGAAAGAAAACTCTAAAGCTGCTCTGACCTATATGACAGTCACTAGCTACATATGGTTATTGACCACTTGAAATGTAGCTAGTCCAAATGAGATGTGTTGTAAGTATAAAATTCTTATGCTGGATTACAAAGAGTTAGTATCAAAAAAGTATATATAAAAATGCATTAATGTATTTTATATTGATTATATGTGGAAACTATAATATTGGGTTAAATAAAATACATTGTTAAAATTAACTGTACCTAGCCCTGGCTCTTGTAGCTCAGTGAATTGAGCGCAGGCCTGCGAACGAGACAATCTCGGTTCGATTCCCAGTCAGGGCACATACCGGGGTTGCAGACCAGTTCCCTGCAGGCCATTTCCCATCAGGGGACTCATGAGATGCAACCATACATTGATGTTTCTCTCCCTCTCTCCTTCCCTTCCCCTCTAAAGATAAATAAATAAAATCTTTTAAAAAATTAACTGTACCTTACTCACCTTCATTTTGCGTTTTTAATGTGGCTACTAGAAAATTTGAATTTACATGTATGGTTCACATAATGTATTTCTATCAGACAGTGCTGCCCTAGAGCTATTTTCCCTCTGCTACAAAGATTGGGAATGTACCAGATAAGGTTACTTCTGATGGCCACTGTTCTGGGGTGGGACTAACAATACTGTGGAGGGAGCCCTTTATCCTCGAAACACAGCAGCATAAGCAAGAAATAAACCTTTTATTACTCTTAGCAACTGAGATTGGGTTTGTCTATTACCATGGCCTGAACCAGTCCATTCAAAATGATACAAAAAGAATGAATGTAGAGGAGGAGCCAGTCTGGATGGAAGTGTGCCAAGACATAGAGTAAGAAAGATACACAGAGGCATAGATGTTCCTTACCTCAGGATCTTGCCTGTGATCATTCCTGCATCACACACACGTTTGTTTGTTTGTTTGTTTGTTTCATCACTTGAGGACATTTTTAGGACATTTTTTCACTGCTTCTAGAGAGAGAGAGGAGTGGGGATAGAGAGAAGGAAAAACATTAATGTGAGAAACATTGAGTGGTTGCCTCCAATACATGCCCTGACTAGGCATTGAATCCACCACCTAGGTATGTGTCTGACTGGGGATTGGACCAGCAACCTTTCAGTGTACAGAACAGTGCTCCAACCAACTTAGCCATACTAGCAAGGGAACATCTGTTTCTTTCTTATGGAAGAGAAGCCAAGACATGAAATGCTCTTTTTGCCCAGTTAAACTTCAGACCACCAGATTCCAATGAGGCTGAACGGGTCTAATAAAGAACTTGGCTTGCAGGGATAATTGCTGCTGGACTTTTAGTTTGTCTATACAGCACATGTTTTTACCTGACTTCTGCCCATGG
The DNA here is from genome assembly GCF_021234435.1 of Artibeus jamaicensis. NCBI lineage: Eukaryota > Metazoa > Chordata > Mammalia > Chiroptera > Phyllostomidae > Artibeus > Artibeus jamaicensis. Next base: position 1,901,100 of record NW_026521822.1, read on the forward strand.
AACCACTTCTGATATATTACTTCTAGTGCTAACAATTACAATAATGCTCCATTCAGCCTGCATCCTTAATTTGTCCAGGATTCATCCTGATTGTGTAGGAAAAAATAATCCTGGGATGAACAGCTGAAGAGAATTCTGAAAATGGGTGCAATACAAAGATGGACTTAACCATTTGGTTTTCAATGAACATTAGGGAAGGGGAATTATAAAGTCCTGTTGTAAAGAAGGTATGGGTAGTGTTTCTGGAGATGAACTTGCTTCTGGAGAATCAGAAATCCAGACTCCTCTACTATTCACTTACCTGCTACCTCCCTCATTCTCTACTTTTATTATGAGTGTTTTGGCTGTAAGGTAATATTTAATCAACAATAGTTTAAAATAAGGCTTCATCTTTTTATAAAACAAGTTCAGGGTTAGTCAGTCCAAGGCTAGTGTAGCAATTCAACAATGTCATTGAAGACCCAGACTCCACCCATCTTTTCTTCTGCCTTCCTAAACAAACTGGCACCTCACTTCATGGTTGTTTTAGTTCCAGCATTATGTTCACCTTGAAGAAAGGAAGAAAAGCAGGGGAAAAAAGTAGCTTCAATCCCATCTCTTTGATACAATAGGCAGGGAAGATGACCAGGTCTCACATTTTGGGAAGGGGCATAATTCAGAGAGAAGGGTATGGAGGAGATGTACCTGCTTCTCCTAAACCCATTGCCTTGATTCAGCAGGGAAGGCTTCATTAGCAGGGAAGAAGGGGCACCTTTTAATTTTTTTCTGTTTAGAGGGATTTTTTTGTAATGTGTACAACTAGTGGTCTTGGGCCCAGCAGTCTTGGTTGAAGACTTTCTGCCTCACACCCTCCAGTGATGCTCCTAGCCAGGGGTAATAGTCACTTTTACAGGAAAGATGACCAACAGTTTGGAAAACAGAGCCTTAGATGTTAGAGTGTGAAGCCCTTCATGGGTCTTAACCCAGACTCTCCCTAGCCCTCTGCTAATCCCAATCCTCACCTCTTTCCCATACCATCACCACCACTAGCAGAGCCATCCAGAAACACAACAGGTATATAGCTGTCCTCAGGGGAGCCTATTGGCAATTCATTTCCACCAAAACATTAGCAGATAATGACCAAACACTATGCTCTTAGGAACATCTGATATTAATAGGCTATCATGAAAGTATCAGAAGATGATACTTTACCTAGAGCATGAGGGCTATGAGTAGTTATGGGGCTGAAACTGAGAGAAGTGGGCTGCTCCCTGTAATCATGATGTCTGTTCTGGTTCTGTTTCCAGAGGCAGAGGGAATCTGTGCCCATGTAGCAAAGACAACTCTTACGAGTGTTATTCCTGGCTGGGCAAATTGCCCTACAGCAGAAAGAGCTGGTGATAATTTTGTGTTCACTTCTCATCAGCTGAAATGTAGTTTGTTTCTGGTTTTTTTGGAGGGAATTGGAAAGCTATAATTATTATTGATCTCTGTGACAGCAATCAGAGGAAGCTTTCGTGTGCTCTCAAAAGAGCCAGACCAGAAATAGATGTAGAGTCTTTCTCGGCTAATAAGAGCTTCTTCTTGTTGCTCTAAATTGATTTTATAGCTGGCTTGCCATTTAAAGAAATAAAGTTCTACATAGTGAATTTGGATGCCCCAATTCCTCCCCTGCCAACATTTATAGAATATTCACTGGGGCCCTAGCCATATAGTTGTAGAGAATGTCTTGCCTAACTTTCCACAGATGGATGTTAATGGAATGTTTATTTACAGAGTATAATTAAATTGGAGATGCATCTTAATGCAGCTGTTCTGCATTAAGCTGTTCTGCATATGTAGCTGCTCTACATAATCAGCTTTGTTCTGAACTGATGAGCTGTTTTCAATAGCATTTGGGACCTTTCAGTCATGCTGCCTCAATGCTGCTGCAACTGAGAATGGAGATTAAACAATTTCCTAAAGCTAGAAATCTTGATGAGTATCTATTATCCCAGATATTACCCCTGGATACCCCACAATTTCTCTAGACACTAGCAAAGGATCAAATATCCATGTTAGCTTGTTGTTATACTTTGGGATCGAAAGAAAGCTGTTCAATTTGTATTTGAAAATTATTGCAGTCATGGATAATTTCCATGCTTAACCTCTCTTCTATAAGTTCATGGATTTCTGTGTGTATAGTGCCTCACACTACGCACAACACATATAATTACCAATGTGCCACCCCATGTACTTAGAGCACCTGGAGGGAATCATTCTAATGATAGATTTAAATGTAATACCTTAGCCTCTCCTAATTTTTTTGAATTCTTGTTTCTTCACTCTTTTCTGTTTGGTTGTTTCTTTCTTCCTTCTGGTCCACTCCATTGATCTGAATCCCAGTTTCCTTTTCATCACTATTGGTTTCTTGTGCAATTCCCTTCATTTCAATTGGTTTAGCCTTCATGTGCTCCTCTAATTTGTGACTAAAATCAACCAGTTCTGTGAGCATCCTGATCACCAGTGTTTTGAACTGTGCATCTGAAAGTTTTGCTATTTCTTTGTCGCTTAGAGTTACGGGCTCTGGGGCTATGAGATCTTCTTGAGCCATTAGGAACCTCCAGGACATCTTTAAATGCTCCAACATCCAAATTATAGGGGTACCAGAAGGGGGAAAGGCACAGCCACCAGTGGAAAACTTATTTGAACAAATAATAAAGGAGAATTTCCCCAATCTGGCAAAGGAAATAGACTTCCAGGAAATCCAGGAAGCTCAGAGAGTCCCAAAGAAGTTGGACCCAAGAAGGAACACACCAAGGCACATCATAATTACATTAGCCAAGATTAAAATGAAGGAGAGAATCCTAGAGGCAGCAAGAGATAAGGAGACAGTCACCTACAAAAGAGTTCCCATCAGACTGTCAGCTGATTTCTCAAAAGAGACCTTACAGGCAAGAAGGGGCTGGAAAGAGGTATTCCAAGTCATGAAAACCAAAGACCTACAACCAAGATTGCTCTATCTAGCAAAACTTTCATTTAGAATGGAAGGACAGATAAAGTGCTTCTCAGATAAGATCAAATTCAAGGAGTTCATCATCACCAAGCCCTGATTATATGAAATGTTAAAGGGACTTACCTAAGAAAAAGAAGATAAAAAAGATGAACAGTGAAAGGACAGCAACTCACAGTTATTAACAACCACACCTAAAACAAAAGCAAACTAAGAGGACAGCTAGATCAGGAGAAGAACCATAGAAATGAAATTTCATGGAGGGTTAGCAACATGGGAGTGGGAGGAGGAGAAGGGGGGAGAAGGTACAGAAAATAAGTAGCATAGATGGTAGGTAGAAAATGGGGGGGCAAGAATAGTATGGGAAATATAGAATCTAAAGAACTTGAGACATGTGGTCATAAACTAAAGGGGGGAATGGTGGGGGTGGGGAATGCAGGGTGGAGGGGAATGAAGGGGGGATAGAACAACTGTAATGTCATAATCAATAAAGTAAAAATAATAATAATTAAAAATAATAAATGTAGTACCTTTGCACATATAGCTGATCTCCAGGGAGAGCAGATCATAGACAGGTTCAGAGCCCAGAGGAAGACAGGGAGAATGTTCAAGGAAGAGGCAGGTTGGCAAAACTGGATCCTTAATAAACAATTGTTATATCCTTATTTCAACTCCATCCCAGAGAGTATGTATTGACCAGATACTTCCTGTCTTTCCAACCCACCACTCCTGAGAAAAGTCATAACAATGAACACTTCCTGAAAAACTGAAGGCCTTTAAATTCGCTCTGTTTAATCCTATGGATAGCTTTAAGAGATAGCAACTATTATTGCAACATATCACCTATTACATATAAGAAAACTGAGTTCTAGAATAGTTAAGTAATTAGCTCCAAATGCCCCAGTGAATAAATGAAATAAGCAAAATTTGAACTCATTCTGCCTGGCTCCAGAACACAAAGTGATTATCCGACACTCTATGCAGTCTCATAATGCAAACTGCATAAACAGTTCTATTAGTAGACCTAAGATTCCCATTTACCAAGAGAAATAAAAAGTGGCTTAAAATGAGACTTCCATTCCTCTGGACTATATTTGCTACCCTTGGTCCTTACATTGGGCAAACAAAATCACTAAAGGAAAGGTTATTTAAATATTTTATTCATTAATTTACTTATTTATTCATTACAATATGGCTTATAAGCTATAGTTAAGACATAATAGTGAGGTCAAAGCCATAATCCCTGGGGAGCAAGCAATATATACCACTTAGATCTGCAAATATGATATTTTGTGATGTCAACTGGTTTTCTAAATAACTCCAGTCCTAACAGAAACTTTTTGTATACATGAAACATATTCCTAAAATTCACTGAAATCATTAGAGAAGACCAAATGTAGTAGGGGAAACATTCACCTGGGGGTTAGGGGCCTATATAGTTTTCCACTCATTAGGCATGTGACTCTAACTCATAGACCTGCTTTATGATGAGTTAAATGGCTTTTTATATCCTTAAAAATCCAACTCAATTCTGCTGTGGACTCTATACTTGTTATGGTATGATCCAGGAATCAATATATGAGAACAAGAAAATGGTTAGTTTCCCTATGGAGTCCAGGAAGATGAGCCCAGCATAAATATGATGCAAAATAGAAATTTCAAACCCTGTATTTGACTGTTGGTGGCCCAAGGTCCTCAACTAAACACAATTCAGTTCTTAATGCCACACTTCCCCCATGTACTAGACCATTCCTATCTCTTACTGCTTTACTAAAATTGGCTTCATCTGTCTCCTTGCCCCCAGGATCCTGGCACTAAATATTCAGGGTAGCCATGTTTGTACACCAACAATGAACTATCAGAAAGGCAAATTAAGAAAACAATCCCATTAAAAATTGCTTCAAAAAGGATAAAAACACCTAGGAACAAATCTAATCAAGGATATGAGAGATCTGTACTCAGAAAATTATAAGACACTGAAGAAAGAAACTGAAGAAAATACAAGTGGAAGCACATACTGTGTTCATGGATAGAAAGAATAATGTCATTAAAATGTCCATATCAAGAAATCAACCTATAGATTCAATGCAATTCCTATCAAGATACCAATGATATATTTCAGAACTAGACCAAATACTTCAAAATTTACATGAAACCACAAAAGGTCCGTAATTACAATAGCAATCTTGAAAAAAAAAAAAGCATGCTACCTAGTATCAAACTATACTATTAAGTCATAGTAATCAAAACAGTCTGGTACTGGCATAAAAACAGACACATAGATCAATGGATCATAGACAGGCAACCCAGAAATAAACCCACACTTTTACAGTCAGTTCATTAATATTCAACAAAGGAAGCAAGCACATACAATGGGCTAAAGATAGTTTATTCAATAACTGCTGTTAGGAAAATTGGACAGATAATTTGCAGAAAAATGAAACTAGACTACCTTCATATGCCACACAAAGAATAAATTCAAAGTGGATTAAGGACTTAAACTATAAAAATTGTAGAAGATAACACATGCAGTAAAATCTCAGACATTGCTTGTAGCAGTATTTTCTTCTGATATATCTCCTCAGGCAAGGGAAACCAAAGGAAAAGTAAACAAATGGGACTACATCAAACTAAAAAGTTTTTGCACAGCAAAGGAAATCATCAACAAAATAAAGACAACCCACAGAATGGGAGAATATATTGTTGATACATCTGATAGGTGTTAATATCCACATTTTATAAAGAACTTATAAAACTCTCTTTATGGTCCTTTTTTTGAAGTCTATTTTGTCTGATATGAGAATTGCTACCCCAGCTTTTTTTTCTTGTCCATTTGCTTGGAAAATTTGTTTCCAGCCTTTGACTTTTAGTCTGTGGTGATCTTTTGTCCTGAGATGGGTCTCTTGTAGGCAGCATATGTGTGGGTCATGGTTTCTTATCCATTCAGCTATTCTATGTCTTTTGATCGGAGCATTTAATCCATTTACATTTAAGGTTATTATAGAGGTACTTATTCATTGCCATTTTTGTACCTGTGTTCCTCTCTGTCTGTCTCTTTTCCTTCCTTTCCTTAAAGCAGTCCTTTTAGTATTTCTTGTAGGGATGGTTTAGTGGAAGCATAATCTTTTAGACTTCTTTTGTCTTGGAAGCTTTTTATTTTGCCTTCTATCTTGATTGAGAGCCTTGTTGGGTAAAGTAGTCTTGGTTGTAGGCCTCTAGTTCTCATTACTTGGAATATTTCTTGCCATTCTCTTCTTGCTTGGAGTGTTTCCATTGAGAAGTCAGTAGCTAACCTTATTGGGACTCCCTTGTACTATATGCACCACAATGTTCACAGCAGCACAATTTACAATAGCCAAGAGTTGGAAGCAACCTATGTGCCCATCAGTAAACGAATGGATCAAAAAATTATGGTACATATACACAATGGAATTCTATGCAGGAGAGAGAAAGAAGGAGCTACTAACCTTTGCAACAGCATGGATGGAACTGGAAAGCATTATGCTGATTGAAATAGCCAAGTGTTGAAAGACAAATACCATATGATCTCACCTTTAACAGGAAGCTAAACAACAAAACAAACAAGCAAGCAAAATAAAAACACGGACACTGAAATAGAAAACAGGGGGACAGCAACCAGAGGGGAGAGGGGAGGGAATTTCAGGGGAGAAAGGAGAGGGATTTAGAGGAACAAGTATAAAGGACACAGGGACAATAACTAAGGGGGGTGGAAATGGGAGAAAGGTGAGGAGCACAGGGTGGGGTGGGCTGGGATGGGAGAAATAGAAAGCTGTACTTGAAAAATAATTAAATAAAAAATAAAAATAAAAGAAAAAAGAACTTATAAAACTCAACACAAAAAATACATACACTCCAATTAAAAATGGGCTAAAGAACTTGAGGAGACACTTCTCCAGACATATGAAAAGATGGTCAATGTCACTAATCAGAGAAGTGCAAATTGAAACCACAAGGAAATATCACCTCACACTGGCCAGAATAGCTATTAGCAATAAATCAACAACAACAACAAAAAAAGTGCTGGCGAAGATGTGGAGAAAAGGGAACCCTTTTGCACTGTGTTGGGAATGCAGATTGGTGCAGCCACTGTGGAAAGCAGTGTGGAGATACCTCAAAAAATTAAAAATGGAATTGCTTTATGATCCAGCAATTCCACTTCTAGGAATTTATCTGAAGAAACCTGAAACACTAATTTGAAAGAACATAAGCACCCCTATGTTCACTGCAGTGTTACTTATGATCACCAAGATATAGAAGGAGCCCAAGTCTCCAACAGTAGATGAGTGGATAAAACAACCATGGGACGTGTATACAATGGAATACTACCCCTCCATAAAAAAGAAGGAAATTTCACCCTTTGTAACAGCATGAATGAATAACATTATGCTAAGTGAAATAAGGCAGTCAGAGAAAAACAAATAACCATAAGATTTCCCTCATATGTGGAATCTAATGTACACACTGAACTAACAAGCAACATAGAGAAAGACTCATAGATAGAGAGCAGGCTGACAGCTCTTGGAGTGGATTAAGGGGTAGAGAGATTGAACAAAAAAGAGAAAGGACTCATGGACATGGACAACAGGGTGGTGATTGTCAGGGGGAGGGTGTATAAGGGGGATAAATGGTAATGGGAAAAATACAACAAAAATGCTAAAGAATAAAAAATATTGAAGTAACCACTCTCAGGAATATTTTATTTTTTAATAGGATCCATCTAGAGATATACTGCTTAAATTTCAGTTGTGTTTTTAAATGATGGCAATTTCAAGCCAAGAAAGCAAGTTGAGAGCAAGATAGTGATGACCACTGTAATTGGTTGCATAGTGGCTCCCCAAAAGATATGTCCATGTTCTAATCCCCAGAATCTGTAAAGGTGACATTATTTGGAAAAAGGATCTTTATAAATATAATTGAGATAGAATCTCAAGATGAGATCATTCTGGATTACCCAGATGGACCCTAAATCCAATAACAAGTCTTTATAAGAAACAGAAGAGAAAACACGGACACAAGAACACAAGTCTCCTCCTCCTCCAGATGGAGGTGGAGATTGGAGTGATGTGGCCAGAAGCCCAGAAACACCTGAAGCCACTAGAAGCTGCAAGAGGCAAGAAGGGGTCTCCTCTTGAGCTGTCAGAGTTTAGCTGTACTCTTGGAGAGCTAACTGTCTCCCAGGTTTTAGTGGCACACTTCCCTATCAGCCACACATTTCTACATTGGGAAGAAGGTGGGAAGCTAAAACCAATATTCAAAGGAATAAAATCTATAGTGCCATGACATGCTTAAGAGAGAATGTCCTAAATTCCTAAAATATTGAGGAAAGGTTTAACATAAAAAAGGAGAGTAATGGAATAAAGAAATAGTGAAATTAAAATGAGAAAAGAAATACCTAGATACATATGCAACTGCAGGAACTATAATTAGTCTTCAAAATTATTGCTATAGGTAGGTGATGGAAGATTGGTTACTCAGAACACTTAAAGCTAAATCAGTCTGCAGGGTAAAAATAGGAGAAGAGAGCTAAAACACCCCCACACCATCCCTATTATGGACCCAATAATGGACCATTATTGAAATAATTCACAAAGAAAAAAAGACTACTCTTCTGGAGTAAAACAGTTCTCTTCTCTGAAAATCTGCATTTCATTTTTGTAAAGATCAAATTTACTTGGCAATTGCTTATGTACATCTTTGTATAAAACCATATTGTTAAATTCATTCAACTCTCTTTTAGGAGTATCCAGTCAATGATAGGAGAACATCCTCTGCCAGCAGGAGGACATCCAAATTACCATAAATATGATTTCAGCAGACTGCAAGATCAGACTTGTAGAAACCACAGGTCTCTCTCTAGGTGTTCCAATAGGTTGAATGCAGCTAGTCTGTGGGCAAGCCCCAAGGCTCCTATGCTTCCTCATTTGGAGCCCAAAGCTTCATCTCACCCACACAACTGGGCAGACTTATCTGAGGACCATGATTTGTCAGGTTACCTGAATGAATGAGCTCTCCTTTGGAGCCACCTAACCAACTTCTTGAGGTCACAGCATAGCAGGAGAAGGAGGAGGAGGTGCTCTCTGACTTCCTAGCACTCATTGCTAGTCACTCTCAAAGATAAGACCTAGCCAGGGTATACTCTGCCTTCCTCACAAATCACTACCCAGGCTTTGCACAAGCTCCTTTACTGTGATGAGTAATCCCTGTTAGTGAACAAGTGTCCCGTTCCATTCTGCTTGTTTGGATCACATGTTAGTGTGCTAGGAAATACATACAAAAAGGAAATGACACATGGGGAATTTGTACTGTAAATTCTCTATCTCTACAGTATGTGCAGAAGTAATCAGGAGAATACCATTTAATCTCTTTTGTTTATATCTCCAAGATAAATGTTTCCACTTATAATATAAGACCTTCCAGTTTTCTGACTTTGGCCTCACATATTCTCCATGATCTAGCCCATGCCTTCATCTTGAACACATCTCCTCTCACCTTGTCTCTTACCACTCAGCTCAAATGCACTGGCCTTCATGCTATTCTGGCCCTGCCTCAGGACCTTTGAATGTACCATTCCCCTGCCAGGAAAAGTCCCCCTGATGCCTCACATGGCAGATCCCTTGCTTTGTTTAGATCTTACCTCAGATATCTCAAAGAGGTTCTTTGACTTTTGGTTTCAAGTTCAGGATGTAAGGACCTTGGAAGTTTCATTCCCACCTATTCTCGCAAGAAAATAATCTTTATAAACTGAAAATCAACCAGCTCTTCTTAGATCCATCAGAGAATGGAGGCCACAAGGAAAACCACTGCCCCAAAACTGTAGAAACAGAAAGGAGGATACAGAGAATAACAGCTTACTACAGCAGAAATTTCCATGAGAGCTAGTGCCAGGGCAGGAAAATCCAAAGTTGATGAATTGCTGGGGGCTCAGTGTGGACAGTTCTCAGAGGAACACAGTCATGGGGGACCCTCACACTTTTGTGAGTTTTACCGCTAGAGGCTCCACAAGATTCTCACCATAGAGATCAGAAAAAAAAATCTCCTCATGCTTCTAGCATGGGGAGAGGGAAAGCAGCCATTTTGAAAGATAATAGAGCATCTGTTCTTAAGAGCTTGTCCTCAAGAGAAACTATTTAACTACAGCCTAACCTGCTGGGGTTTTATCAGAGCTTAATCTACCTTGGGTAGTTGGGTAGAAATACCCAACTCCAACCTGTTCTAGCCATCCTGTCCTACGTAAAGAGGGGAAAAACTAAGAAGCACTAGTGAAGGTCACAGCCCAGTATAACCAGAAGACTGACACTATACAACTATAGAATAACCCCCTCTGCCACACCTTCCCATCACCTCAATAAGGATTCTGTATAATAACAGGGAAATACAACTGAAGAATTGAACATCTGACCTTATTTACAAAGTCTCCAAGGGGCCCTTCCTGGCAATCCTATCTAAAACCACCATCCACTCCTTCCGGTCCTAGCAGCTTATTTCCTATTTCTTTCTTCATAGCATTTAGCACTAACTAAGATCATCTTGCTTAGCTGATTACTTGTTTATTGTTTGTCTCCCCCACTACAGTGTAAACTTCATGTCCTCCCTCTTCTTCAATGAACCCTCAGTACTTACAACTAAACCTGGAACATAGTTAGGTGTTTAGAAAATATTTGGTAAATTATTTAATGACTAAATAAATGCTGGCCAATTGGTATATGCCTCACTAGCATGATTTTGCAACTCATGGCATATACTTTGGTCAGTTCCTCTTCTTTGTTTTGGAACTTAAGATAATGTCTTTCATTTTTCTTAAAAAATATATATGTACACACATATATAAAATGTGTGCATATATAGATATATATTTTTTACAAATACACTGTACTCTCATTTGTTGTACTATAGCTCTCTATGGTGAATGATAACTTAGTTCAACTATGCACATATACATATCAAAACTGTTTTCATATTGAAAAATGTCAGCCACCATTTGGGTAGTCTCTATAAGATACACAAACATGGATAAAGCAGAATTTTTGTAGCTGGTGATAAGATCTAGGGTTAGAATAAGATTTCAGGTCATTTCTCCCCTCACATCCATAATAATATTTTTTTCATAGTGCCACATTTCATTTTCTCTATTTAAGACATTTTTTATTACATTGTAATATATCAGTTCTTGGATACCAAAATTAGTTAATGCTGGAAAATGCCTACCTAGTTTGAATATGAATATTAACAAACTTCTGGAGCCCCCCCAAATCAAATAAATGAGTCAGGTTGTGATGATTACATCTCCTCTTACTAACAATGCAAGGATCTGTTGTACCTAGCAGATGATGTACAGACATACTCTCTGATTATAACTTCAAATCATATATAATAATATAAATACAATACCTCCCTTAGAAAAAATTCATTTATTAAAAATTACTGCTGTAACTTCTTTGTCCTTCTTCTTCCTTAAATATTCAGAAGCATTACTAACTCCCTCCCTGATAATTGTTCCACCAAGAATGATCAGTTGAAGTAGAGAGACCATTGTGACCAAACCTGCCTCATGTCTATTGAGGATGCCTATAGCATATCTCCATCCTGAAGACCTCTGAACCTAGAGCTCTGGATAAATGTTTCTTCAGCAGTTGGGCTCCAAAAAATCAGATTTATAAAGGGAAATTTTCTACAAACTCATGTGGTGTGGTGTGGTGTGGTGTGGTGTGGTGTGTGTGTGTGTGTGTGTGTGTTTTCAAGATCAAGACATGAGATTTTTACAATTTTTTTGGTCTTTACAACTGGTAGTATCACTCTCTAATCTTGACTCTATACTATTCTACTTACACTTATATAATCTTGGAAATGCTTATTTTCTACTAATCAATAGTCTACAAACCCTAACAACTAAAATAATACTAAATCTTCAGGACTGCAGAGCTGGTGGAATAAACCACAGTGCATCTCACTGTCAGGCAATATCCTTTCTAACACAACAGTTCTCACTTCTCCATCTCATTTCTTGGGATGACATGTTTCATCTGCTATTCTGAAAAACAGTGAAGACTTCTGACACAGAAAGTGTTCAACTATATGTGTTCTTGATAATATTGACGTAAGCATTCTGGTAGTTTGGACTGAATTCCTCATAGTCTAGTGCAAGCAGACAATTTAAATTAGACCCCCATTAGCCTGGCTGGTGTAGCTCAGTGGATTGAGTGTGGGCTGTAAACCAAAGGTCACTGGTTCCATTCCCAGTCAGGGCACATGCCTGGGTCACATCATGGAACATGCAGTAAGTGATACTTACAAGGGTAAATAAATGAGACTGCTTACAACTGGGCCATCCTTTGGGCTAAAGGGATTAATATTTCTGTAACCCAACCTGTCATACTGGTGGAAAGGTCCACAAAAAGGAATATAGAGCCATTAAAAGCACTGAAGGAAGCTTATAATGTAGATTGGATTTTAAATGGCTTATCCTGGCTGCCATGTGGAAAGTGGATTTACTTAGAATTTGACCAAAATACATGAGACAAGAGATGATGAGGACCCACACTGGTGGTGAGTTGCCATGCAGATAAAAAGAACAGGACAAATTCAAGAAATAATGAGAAGGAAAAACTAGCCAAATTTAGTGATTTATCATAGGAAGGGAAAAAAAGAGAGAGAATACACTCATGGAGCTCTCTGGTTTCTAGCCTGGGTACTAAATAAAGGTATACGCACATAAATCTATTTTGTCTAAAATATAATGATGATTGGAGATAGATCATTAAATAACTAGAGGGTTGGGTTTTTTTTAAACTTTGTACTTAAAAAAATTTCCAGTCAGGATGGTGGAGTAGGTAAATATAGGACTGGCTTCCTCCCATGACTGATCAAAATTACAATTAAATTTTTAAAAAACCATCACGGAGAACCACCTGAAGATAAGACAAACAGAAGTTCTACAACTAAGAATATAAGAAAGAAGCTACATCAATACTGATAGGAAGGGTAAAGCCACAGAATGGGCAAGCCCCACGGCCATGGTGTGGTGGCTAAGGAATGGGAGGGATATCTTGGCTGCAAATCTCTGTGAAAAAAAAGAGGTCCAAGTTCTCCACTGGGCCCTCCAGCTCAGTGTTCCAATGCTGAAAAAAAGGAGTCCCCATAACTCCTGGCTGTGGAAATCATCAGGAATTGTACTTGAGGGCTACCGGAGTCAAGCTACTCCTTTAAAGGGCCCATGCATGAACTTACTCACTAGCAAATCACTCTCTCTGAGCTTGAGCCCTGGGGTAGCAGCCTGAAAGGCACCAGGAACATACAAGAAGAAATTATCTTGCTTCAGGAAAAAGCCTAAAGAGTAGCTTTCTCCTGACAGAAGTGCTGGCAGATGTCATTGTTTCCTTTTTCAGTCATCCCCATACACAACCTGCAGGCTCAGGCATATCTCCATCAGTATGAAGTACATATCTGCTCAGCCCCAGTGATTCCCTGAGACCCTACCCTACCCAACACATGGGCAATCCCATGCCACTTCTAGTGGCTTTTGCATACAAATATACTGCCTCGGGTAATGCTGCAGATTTTCCTAATATCTACTGAAGTTCATAAACCCCAACCAAGCAGTTCTTGGCCTTAGTATGTCTTGTACCTCTTGTTAAGTGTCCCCAAGTCTGGCTTTAGTGAAATCCAGGCTCAGTTTGAAGCTTACCCCTCCCAGGTGTCTCTGAGCCAAGCACAACAACAAACATCTGCAGATCACTTTGTACCTCCTACCAGGTGGCTCCATGCTGAGCATGAGCAGTGGCTGAACTTGGCCTACCCTGGAAACCTCCCAAAAGGATACAGAGCCAACATACCCAGTACCTGGCTTCAAAACACACAAGAGCACCACCAAAATACTACCAAAAATAATACACTCAAAGCTGAGTTTACCCCACTAATGCAAATCCCACATGCAGGGATCGGCTCCTGCATAATTGATTATATGCTATAGTCATGACTGTTCTTCATAGCCAGTCAGCCTGAGGGTCAGTACCTCCCTCTGACACTGCAATAGGAATCAAGGCTCAACTACAATTGGAGGGTACATGAAAACCAAACAAGGATACCTGCCTGGAAGACCCAGCTCAGATGACAAGTAAGACTGTGACACTGGGGCTCACAGGACACCTACTACATAAGGCCACTCTGCCAAGATTGGAAAATGTAGCAATTCTACCTAACATATAGAAACAAACACATGAGGTCAGCCAACTGAGAAGACAAAGAAACATGTCCCAAATGGGAAAAAAAAAAAAAAACAGGACAAAACTCCAGAAAAAGAACTAAACAAAATGGAGATGAACAATCTACCAGACGCACAGTTCAAAATCCAAAAGAACCTATGCACCCCAATGTTCATAGCAGCACAATTTACAATAGCCAAGAGCTGGAAGCAACCTAGGTGCCCATCAGTAAATGAATGGATCAAAAAATGATGGTACATATACACAATGGAATTCTATGCAGCAGAAAGAAAGAAGGAGCTCCTACCCTTTGCAACAGCTTGGATGAACTGGAAAGCATTATGCTGAATAAAATAAGCCAGGCAGTGAAAGACAAATACCATATGATCTCACCATTAACGGGAAGCTAAACAACAAAACAAACAAGCAAGCAAAATAAAAACGACACTGAAATCGAGAACAGGGGGACAGTGACTGGAGGGGAGAGGGGAGGGAATTTCAGGGGAAAAAGGGGAAGGATTTACAGGAACTAGCATAAAGGACACATGGACAACAACTAAGGGGGGTGGAAAGGGGAGGGAGATGGGGGCACAAGGGGGTGAGCTGGGAAGGGAGTAAAAGAGAATACTGTAGTTGAAAAATAATTTAAAAGATAACTTAATTAATTAAATAAAAACATTGGTTATAAAAATGTTTCATGAACTCGGGGATAGAGTAGATAAACTCAGTGAGAATGTTAACAAAGATATAGGAAACATAAAAAACAACCAGTCAGAAATGAAGAACACAGTAACTAAAATGAAGAATACATTAGATGGAATCAAGAGTGAATTACATAATGCAGAGGATCAAATCAGCAATTTGGAAGAAAAGATACCATAAAACACCCAATCAGAACAGCAAAAAAAAAAAAAGAATTTAGGCCCTGGCTGGTGTAGCTCAGTGGATTGAGCGTGAGCCTGTGAACCAGACAGTCGCGGTTCAATTCCCAGTAAGGGCACATGCCTGGGTTGCAGGCTAGTTCCCTGCAGGCCAGTTCCCAGCAGGGGATGCACGAAAGGCAACCATATATTGATGTTTCTCTCCCTCTCTCCTTCCCTTCCCCTCTAAAGATAAATAAATAAAATATTTTTTAAAAAGAATTTAAATGAAGATACTTTAAGGGATCTCTGGGCAACATAAAGCATAGTCAAATTCACATCATAGGGGTAGTAAAAGGAGACAAGAGAGAGCCAGGGATTGAAATCATGTTTGAAAAATAATGACAGAACACTTATTTATCCTGGGGAAGCAAATAGATATACAAGTTGAGGAAGCACAGAGTCCCAAACAAGATGAACCCAAAGAGGCTCATACCAAAACACATCATAATTAAAATGCCAAACACAAGGTTAAACACAAGGAAAGAATCTTGAAAACAGCAAGAGAAAAGCAGTTAGCTATCTACAAGGGAGCACTCATCAGACTGTCACCTGATTTTTCAACAGAATTTTTGCAGACCAGAGGGATTGGCACAAAATATTTGAAGTGATGTAAAGCAAAGACTTATTGCCCAGACAACCTAGCAAGACTATCATTTAGAATCAAAGAAGAGATAAAGAGGTTTTCAGACAGAAAATATCCAGAATAGTTATTCACCACTAAGCCAGTATTATAAGAAGTGTTAAAGACGCTTCTTTAAAATAAGAAAAAATAAATACATCAAAAATGTAAATAATAAAATGGCAATACTACATACTTATTAATAATTACTTTAAATGTAAAGGGAATAAATGCTTTAAAAAAGACATACAGTGGTTGAATGAATAAGAAAACCAGACCCATACATATGTAGTATACAACAGACTCACTTTAGTTTAAAAGACATGCAGACTAAAAAAATAAAAGGATAGAAAAAGATATTCCATACAAATGAAAACAAAAGTTGGGGTAACAATATTGATATCAGAAAAAAAAGACTTTAAAATAAAGGCTATAACAAGAGACAAAGAAAGACATTTTATGATAAAGAAATCAGTCCAACAAAAGACTATAATACTCATAAAGATATAAGCACCTAAATATATAAAGCAAATATTGACGAACATTAAGAGAGGGATAAACAGTAATACAGTTATTGTAGGGAACAGTAACACCCAATTGACATCAATGAATAGATCATTCAGCCAGAAAACAAACAAGGAAACTGAGACTATAAATGACACATTAGACCAGATGGATTTATTGATATTTGAGAATATATTACCTCAAGGCAACAGAACATACATTCCTTTTAAGTACACATGGAACATTTTCCAGGATAGAACACATATTAGACCACAAAACAAATCTCAATGAATTTAGAAAGACTGAAACCATATAAAACATCTTCTCCAAACACAATGGTATGAAACTAAAAATCAATTTAAAGAAAAAAAACTCAAAAACACATTGAGGCAAAATAACATGATGCTAAACAATGAATAGGTTAACATCGAGATCAAGGAAGAAACCCAAAGATACTTTCAGATGAATGAAAATGAAAACACAATAACCCCAAAAATGATAAGAGCCAAAGCAATTCTAAGAGAGAAATTCATGGCAATACAGTCCTACTCCAAGAAACAAGAATAATCTCAAATAAACTATTGATCTTTACACCCTAAAGGAACTATAAAAAGAATAACAAACAAAGCCAAAAGTGAATAGAAAGGGGGAAAATAAAATCATAGCAAAAATACACAAAATACAGTCTATTGGACTGACCTAAAAATTCATTTGCTTTTTTCCATAAGATGGCTTTAGAAGAACTTAGTTGTTGAATTTTGTTTGAGAAAACTTTGTTAGGTTGTATTATGATAGCTGCCATAACAGTGTACATTTTTTTAAATCTTATAAAAATTGGTGACTTTTTGTGTAGTTATTTTAATATTAAAGATGGAAGAAAAGCAACATTTTTGACATATTATGCTTTATTATTTCAAGAAAGTTAGAAATGCAACTGAAATGCAAAACAAGGTTTGTGTAGTATGTGGAGAAGGTGCTATGACTGGTCAAATGTGTCAGAGTAGCTTGTGAAATTTCATGCTGAAGATGTCTCACTGAACGATCCTCCACAGTTGAGTAGTTGATAGTGGTCAAATAAGACATTAACTGAGAACAACCAACATTACACCATTCAGGAGAGAGCCAACATGCTCAAAATATCCAACTCAAGTGTTGAAAATCATTTGCAGCAGCTTGGCTATCTTAATCACTTTGATGTTTAAATTTCACATAAGTTAAGCAAAAAATAAAACAAAACAAAAAAACCTGCTTGACCATATTCTTGCATATGATTCTCTATTTAAATGTTGTAAAAATGTTCCATTTTTAAAACTAATTGTGATGGGTGGTGAATAATGGATATTTTATAATAATATGGAATGGAAGAGATCATAGGGCAAGTAAAATGAACCACCACCAACCACACCAAAGGCCAGTATTCACCCAAAGAAGTTGATGTTGTATATATGGTGGGATTAAAAGGGAGTCCTTTATTATGAGCTCCTCTTAGAAAATGAAATGATTGATTCCAATAAGTACTACTCTAAATTAAACTAACTGAAAGCAGCACTTAACAAAAAGCATCCAGAATTAGTCAACAGAAAACTCATAATCTTCCATCAGGACAACATAAGACTGTATGTTTCTTTGATGACCAAGCAACAACTGTTACAGCTTGCCTGGGAGGTGCTGATTCATCTGCCATATTCACCAGACATTCCACCTTTGGATTTCCAATTACTTCTGTCCTTAAAACTCTCTTTTCTTATTTATTTTTATTTTTTATTGTTTTTCAAGTACAGTTGTCTCCATTTTCCTCCCTCCACACCCCTCCCCCCACCCTAGCCATCCCTGCCTCCCACCCTTCATCCTACCCACTTTGGCTTTGTTCATATGTCCTTTACACATGTTCCTTGATGACCTTTCCCTATTTTCCCCATCATCTCTCTCCTTCTTTCCTTTAGTTCCTGTCAGTTTGTTCTTTATTTCAATGCCTCTGGTTGTATTTTGCACACTTCTATGTTTTGTTTTTCCACTCAATCACTGCCTTTTCACCTGATGCTCTCCGGTTCCATCCATGCTGTTGTGAAGAGTAGGAGCTCCTTCTTTCTTTCTGCTGCAGAGTATCCCATCGTGTGAATGTACCATGTTTTTTAAGTACTTTTTATTGATTATGCTATTACAGTTTCCCCAATTTCCTCCCTTTTATCCCCCTCCACCCTGCCACCCCAACCCTCCAGCTTTCCCCTCTCCTTAGTTCATGTCCATGGGTTGTACATATAAGTTCTTTGAGTCCTCTATTTCCTATATCATTTTTTACCTCTCCCTGTCTATTTTAGGCCTACTAATTATACTTCTTTTTCCTTGTACCTTTTCCCCCCTACTCCTCCCTTCCCCCTCCCCACTGAAATCCCTCTGGGTGATGTCCATTTTTCTGATTCTGTTTCTATTCTTGTTGTTTGCCTAGTTTTTGTTTTCATTGTTTTTCTTTTCTTTTAGGTTCATTTGTTAACAGTTGTGAGTTTGTTGTCATTTTATTGTTCATATTTTTATATTCTTTTTCTTAGATAAATCCCTCTAACATTTTATATAATAAGGGTTTAGTGATGATGAACTCCTTTAACGTGACTTTATCTAGGAAGCACTTTATCTATCCTCCCATTCTAATTGAAAGCTTTGCTAGATAGAGTAATCTTGGATATAGGTCCTTGCCTTTCATGACTTGGAATACTTTTTTCCAGCCTCTTATTGCCTGTAGTTTCATTTGAGAAATCAGCTGATAGCCTTATGGGAACTTCTCTGTAGGTAACTGTCTCCTTTTCTCCTGCTGCTTTTAGGATTTTCTCTTTGTCTTTAATCTTGGGTAACTTAATCATGAACTTGGGTAACTTAATTATGATGTGCCTTGGTGTGTTCCTTCTTGGGTCCAACTTCTTTGGGACTCTCTGGGCTTCCTGGACTTCCTGGAAGTCTATTTTCTTCACCAGATTGAGGAAGTTTTTCTTCATTATTTGTTCAAATAAGTTTTTAATTTCTTGCTGTTGTTCTTCTCCTTCAGGCACCCCTATAATTCAGATATTGGAATGTTTCAGGTTGTCCCAGATAATCCTCAGGCTCTCTTCCTTCTTTTAGATTCTTATTTCTTCATTCTGATCCAGTTGGATGTTTATTTCTTTCTTTTGTCCCAAATTGTTGCTTTGAATCCTGGTTTCCTTCCTGTCATTCTTGGTTCCCTGGGTATTTTGCTTTATTTTATATTGAGTATCATTCATTTGTTCTTTCATTTTTTGACCAAGTTCAATCAGTTCTGTGAGCATTTTAATTACCAGGGCTTTAAGTTCTCCATCAGATAGGTTGGTAATCTCCTCATCGCTTAGTTCTGAGGTTTTGCTGTGTTCTTTCATTTGTGCCACATTTCTTTGCCTTGGTGCAGCTAATAAGTTGAAAGGGGAGGGACTTTAGGTATTCACCTGGGCAGGGTAACCCTCTTTGCTGTGCTGTCTATGGGAAAGGGACTAGGAAGGAAAAAATGGAGCTTGCCTGCTTCTCTCTAGTGCACTTTGCAACAGACTGTCACGTCAGACTGCAAGTATCTCCCACCACAGCAACCCCAGTCTTACCCCACAGTCAGCTCTGAATCTCAGTTTTTTTCTTAAGTTAGTCCCTCCCAAGCAGCTCTGCAGAGCTCAGCAACCAGTCCCACCCCTCAGCCACCTTGCTGTGGTTTTTCTGAGTTGATGCACATAGTCCACCTTACCAATTTGTTTGTTTTGGTTGACTTTTTAAAAAATTCCTTGGTTGTCAGAGTTCCTCACAGTTTGAGTTTCTGGTAATTTGGTTGTTTATTGATTTTAGATTGGTTGTTATTTGCCTTTTGGTTGTGCAAAGAAGTGAAGGGTTTCTACCTACACCTCCATCTTGGCTAGAACTCCCAAACTCTGTACCACAGTTTTTTGATCTACTCATTTACTGATGGGCACTTAGGTTGCTTCCAGCACTTGGCTATTGTAAATTGTGGCACTATCAACATTGGGGTGCACAGGTTATTTTGAATTGGTGTTTCAGGATTGTAGGAGACCTTTCTGCGTGGTGTGGGCACAGCTCCCACTGGGAGATGCACATGACCCATGCCCATGGATAGGTTCTCCCATAGGGAATAAGTCCCGCACTGTTCCTGGACTGCTGTGAGACTTGCTTTTGCTAAAACTCCCTCACTCTGAATTGAGACAACAAGTGCTTATTTTAACTTCCTAAAATCCATGCTAAACCTTCCAAGGATGAGTGTAACCGGTCCAACCACTTTTCCTTTTTCATTTGCAAATATCTCTCTTCTGTGATGTGATTAGCAGCATTGGCTCCTTTGTTTTTTGTAAAAGGTAACCACCTAAAGTGAACCTGTGCATAGTAAATGAGGACCATCATGTAATGTGCTGAGAAACGCAAAAAAGGCCAGTCACAGCAAGGGCCAAGGCTTTGCTCCCCTTGACAGAAAAAGCCATGCTGTCCCTTTTCCTCCACAGGACTCAGTAGTCTGTGTGAATGTCTCATTTCATCCATAATGATGCAGACACTACAGGCCAGTGTCTGCATCACAGGATTCTTAGTATAATACCAGCAGTGGAATTCCTGGCTAAAAAGGTAGTTACTTGCCCTGGCTGGTGTAGCTTAGTGGATTCAGCATGGGCCTGTGAAGCAAAGGGTCACAGGTTTGATTCCCAGTCAGGGTACATGCCTGGGTTGCAGGCCAGGTCCCCAGTAGGGGACACATGAGAGGCAACCACACATTGATGTTTCTCTCCCACTCTTTCTCCTTCCCTTCCCCTCTCTCTAGAAATAAATAA
This sequence comes from Artibeus jamaicensis, assembly GCF_021234435.1. Classification (NCBI taxonomy): domain Eukaryota; kingdom Metazoa; phylum Chordata; class Mammalia; order Chiroptera; family Phyllostomidae; genus Artibeus; species Artibeus jamaicensis. The sequence goes on from NW_026521822.1 coordinate 1,922,156, forward strand.
ATAAAATATTTTTAAAAAGGTAACCACAGTGAGATACCACTTTACACCAGTCAGAATGGCCATAATAAACAAAGCAACAAACAAGTGTTGAAGAGGCTTTGAAGAAGAGGGGACCCTACTCCATTGTTGGTGGGATTGCAGACTGGTACAACCACTGTGGAAAACAGTATGGAATTTTCTCAGAAAACTAAAAATGGACCTGCCTTTTGACCCAGCAATTCCACTGCTGGGATTATATTCTAAGAACCCTAAAACACTAATCCAAAAAAACCTATGCACCCTAATTTTTATAGCAGCACAATTTACAATAGCCAAGAGCTGGAAGCAACCTAGGTGCCCATCAGTAAATGAATGGATCAAAAAATTATGGTACATATACACAATGGAATTCTATGCAGCAGAAAGAAAGAGGGAGCTCCTACCCTTTGCAACAGCATGGATGGAACTGGAGAGCATTATGCTGAGTAAAATAGGCCAGGTGTTGAAAGACAAACACCATATGATCTCACCTTTAACAGGAAGCTAAATAACAAAACAAACAAGTAAGCAAAATAAAAACAAAGACACCGAAATACAGAACATGGGGGCAGTTACCAGAGGGGAGAGGGGAGGAAATTTCAGGGGAAAAAAGAGAAGGATTTACAGGAACTAGTATAAAGGGCACATGGACAACAACTAAGGGGGGTGGAAATGGGAGTGAGGTGAGGAGCACTGGGAGGTGGGCTGGGATGAGAGTAAAAAATGGAAAACTGTACTTGAACAATAATTAAATAAATTTAAAAAATACTTTGACTACAAAAAAAGTTAGTTACTTTTTTAATTTTCTGAGGAAATTTCATACTGTTTTCCACAGTGGCAGCAGAAGTCTGTACTCCCACCAACAGTGTACTAGGGTTTTCTTTTCTTCACAACCTTGCCAGCACTTGTTGTTTGTTGATTTGGTTATGATGGCCATTCTGACCAGTGCGAAGTTGTATCTCATTGTGGTTTTTTTTTAATATTAAATTTTATTTAGTTACTTTTCTTTTTTTTCTTTATACAGGTGCTTTTATTAATATGGAATATGGAATAAATTCTTTTTTTAATATAAATTTTATTTAGTTACTTTTCAAGTACATTTTTTTTTATCTATTTCTCCCATCCCACCCCACCCCCCCGCCCGGTCTCCCCCCTCCCTCCCATACCCCCCCCCCGCCCCGCCAGTCCTCATCTCTGTGTCTTTCATACTTGTTCCTCAAAATCCCTCCCCCTTTTTTCCCTTAAGTTCCCTTTCCTCTCCCCTCTGGTCGCTGCCCACTTGTTCTCTATTTCAGCGTCTTTGTTTTTATTCTGTTTGCTTGTTTGTTTTATTCTTTAGCTTCCTGTCAAAGGTGAGATCATATGGTATTTGTCCTTCAATGCCTGGCCTATTTCACTCAGCATAATGCTTTCCAGTTCCATCCATGTTGTTGCAAATCATTGTGGTTTTAATTTGCATCTCTCAAATGGCTAATGCTGCTGAGCATACTATATAAAATATGTCTCTGGGCCCTCTGTATGTCCTCCTTGGAGAATTGTTTGTTCAGATGTTTTGCCCATTTTTTAATTGTGTTGTTTGTCTTCGTTGTGTGGAGTCATGTGATTGCTTTATATATTTTGGAGATCAATCCCCTGTCCAAGGTATCATTGCCAAATATATTTTTCCATACATTTGGTTCCCTTTTCATTTTGCTGATGTTTTCTTTAGCCATGCAAAAGTATTTATTGTGATGAAGTCCCATTTGTTCATTCTTTCCTTTATGTCCCTTGCTGTAAAAAATTCTATTAATGGAAAAGAATTTAATACCTTGCAAGACTGCAAGAGGAACCTAGAACAATTCTTTGCTCCAAAAGATAAAGAATTTTGGGAAGACTAAATTATTAAGTTGCCTGAAAGGTGGCAGCAGGTAGTAAAAGAAAATAGTTAATGTGTTGTTCTATAAAGTTATTGAAGGAAATGAAAAATGTGTATTTTATTTTTTTAATTTTTATTTTATTGATTATGCCATTACAGTTGTTCTATTTGCCCCTTCATTCCCCTCAACCCTGCACCCCCCCCATTCCCCCCTTTAGTTTATGACCATGTGTATCAAGTTCTTTGGATTCTATATTTCCCATACTATTCTTGCCCTCCCCCTATCTATTTTCTACCTACCATCTATGCTACTTATTTTCTGTACCTTCTCCCACCTTCTCCTCCCACTCCCCTCTTGCTAACCCTCCATGAGATCTTCATTTCTATGTTTCCACTCCTTTTTTTTTCTATGTTTCCACTCCTGATCTAGCTGTCCTTTTAGTTTGCTTTTGTTTTAGGTGTGGTTGATAATAACTATGAGTTTGCTGTCCTTTCACTGTTCATCTTTTTTATCTTCTTTTTCTTAGATAAGTCTCTTTAACATTTCATATAATAAGGGCTTGATGATGATGAACTCCTTGAATTTATCTTATCTGAGAAGCACCTTATCTGTATTTCCATTCTAAATGAAAGTTTTGCTGGATAGAGCAATCTTGGTTGTAGGTCTTTGGATTTCATGACTTGGAATACCTCTTTCCAGCCCCTTCTTGCCTGTAAGGTCTCTTTTGAGAAATCAGCTGACAGTCTGATGGGGACTCCTTTGTAGGTGACTGTCCCCTTAGCTCTTGCTGCTTCTAGGATTCTCTCCTTCATTTTAATCTTGGCTAATATAATTATGATGTGCCTTGGTGTGTTCCTTCTCGGGTCCAACTTCTTTGGGACTCTCTGAGCTTCCTGGATTTCCTGGAAGTCTATTTCCTTTGCCAGATTGGGGAAATTCTCCTTTATTATTTGTTCAAATAAGTTTTCCACTGGTGGCTGTTCCTTTCCCCCTTCTGGTACCCCTATAATTTGGGTGTCGGAGCATTTAAAGATGTCCTGGAGGTTCCTAAGTCTCTCCTCCTTTTTTTGAATTCTTGTTTCTTCATTCTTTTCTGGTTGGTCATTTTTATTCTCCTTCTGTTCCACTCCTTTGATTTGAGTCCCAGTTTCCTTTCCATTACTATTGGTTCCCTGTGCATTTCCATTCATTTCAATTAGTTTAGCCTTCATATGTTCCTCTAATTTGTGACTAAAATCAACCAGTTCTGTGAGCATCCTGATCACCAGTGTTTTGAACTGTGCATCTGAAAGTTTTGCTATTTCTTCGTCACTTAGATTTATGGGCTCTGGGGCTTTGAGATCTTCTTGAGCCATTTTTGGTCTGTTTGCGCCCATTAAGTATGAGGAGCGGAGCCTTAGAGGTGGGGCGGGGCCTCCAGGGCAGGGTGACTGGGTTGTGACACTGTATGTGGGGGGGCATCAAAGCTGGGAAATGGCGGCCGTCTCTGCTGCCTCCCGTCCCTGGGACCCACTTGGTCCCATCTCACTGCCCACTCCCTCACGGGTCTATCTGCGCAGGAATGAGCCAGCACAGTCAATCCGCTGCCCTTCACCCTTGCCAGATCCGCTGGTCGCTCACTGGGTCGGCCCTTTGCAACCCCATGCCTGGGATCCACATGCCTGAGTCCGTCTGACTGAGTTTTTCTGTGCAATCCCGCTCTGCCAGCTGCTGGTTTCGCCCCTCTTACTTGTCAGGCTGAAAAATTCGTTGTTATCGGACTTGTGAAAAGTTCAATTTTCTGTGTTCTGGCTATGTTTTCTGTTGCTAATATTTTGTTGTCTCTAAACTTGGTTGTGTGAGAAAGCACAGCATCTCCATCTATGCCTCCATCTTGGCGAAGTCCCTGTATTTTATTTTTAATTGAAAATTGGACAAACATTTTGGCCAACCCAATTTTTTTTAAAAAAAAATGAAAAAGGGCAATGAAACCAAGAACTGGCTCTTTGGAAAAATAAACTAAATCAATAAACCTTTAACCAGACTCATCAAGGAATAAAGAGCACTCAAATAAATAAAACCCAAACTGAAAAAGTAGAAGTGACAGCTGACACCTCAGAAATACAAAGGATTATATGAAAATATGATGAACAATTATGTGCCAACAAATTGGACCACCTAAAATTAGTTAAATTCCTAGTAGCATAAAATCTGATATGACCGAATCAAGAAGAAACAGAATATTAAAGGGACCAATTACTACCAACAAAATTAAATAAGTAATCCAACAAATCCCAACAAACAAAAGTCCTGAACTAAATGGCTTCACAAGTGAATTTTACCAAACATTTAAGGAAGAATTAACAATTATAAATCAAACTATTTCAAAAAAGTCAAGAGCAGGGAAGTCTCCTCAGTTCATTTTACAAGGCCACCATTACCCTGATTCCAAAACCAGAGAAAGACATTACAAAGAAAAAAAAATTACAGGCCAATACCCCTGATAAACGTAAATGCAAAAATTCTCAATAAACCATTAGCAAATCAAATTCAGGAATACATTGAAAAGATCATACACCAAATCAGCTTCAGCACAACCTATATGGTAATAGTGCATTGGAGACTCGAGAGGGCTGGCTGGGCACCCACAGGTGACAGCACTGGAGGGATAATTAAGTGGCAGGTTGGATCTCCTGAGAAGAATAGGGTCTAAATCTTAAGCTGGGATCCCCAGCCTAGAACACCAGAGCCCAAAAAGTACACTGATAAGAACCAGTGGCAAAAAAGCAGCAGGGTTGCTCTCTGCCAGAGATGAGGCCTGCAGATAGAGAGAGACATTTAAAGGGCCAGTGCACAAATTTTCATTTACTATCACTTACCTGGGGCTCTGGAAAAGGTGGGAGCAGAGTGAGCTGGAGATTCCTGAAGAGAAACTGGGGACTAACCTTTGGGGAGAGAGTAGCTGCTGGGATCCCTGTGCTGATTCATCCACCAAACAGCAGCATTTGTCTTGCTCAGGCAGAGCACTCCCCACCAAAGGGCAACAGCCTGAGGGGAAACAAGTCTCTCCCCAGAAAGACTCTGCCCCAGCTCTGTGATTCTTAAGCCTGACTGCTGAGTGCAGAGTGACTAAATTAATAACTGAAAAAGACAACCACAGATATATAGATCTTAGGCAAAGGGTGGGGGCAGAGTACACTAAATACTCTTGAGGAAAGATTGGGGTTGAAGGCCTTGGGGAGAGAACTAAGAGATAAGCTGCAGGGATCCCATTGCTGACTCATCCCCCATATTGAAACAGCTATCCTGCTCAGGCAGATTACAGCCCTCCAAGCAGTGGCAGCCTGAGGGGAAACAATAGCCCCAATGTCAGGAGGAATTCTTCCCTACCCTATGAGGCTTAAGCCTAACTGCTACGTGCAACGTGACTAGATTAACAGCTGAAGGAGACAACCATAAACACTGGATCTCTCGCAGTCTTAGACCAAGCTGCCTAAGGTCAGGTAGGGTCAACATATGATATCACCAGAGGCAGATAGAGAAAGAAAAAACAGTCGTAAATACAACAGGTTACTGAGATGAAATCCACTGTGATCTTCTCCATGATTAGCAATATTTTCTTTCCTACATAGCTTTTTAACATTCATTTCTTGTCCAGCAACTTTGTGCATATTAAGTCACTAAATTTATACTATAGTTTATTTCTCTCCTTTCTTATAATAGTCTTCATCTCTTTTCACCCTTATTAATACTTATTCATTTACTGTTGATACTGGGATAGTGGTGGGGGAGACTTTTTGTGGATGTGGGTTTGTTCCCTGGGCTTTGTAGCAGCACCTCCACAACGTACAAGATGTGGTCACCAGAATTGCCCTCATCAACCAGCTGGAGGAAAGGACCCACTAAAGAACAACCCAACAACAATCAAAAAACAATTACATCCAGAAAGACAACATAAATGGCATCCCAAGACCAGCAAGTTCAGGAAATCAAGGAGACTGCACCACTGAATCTAACAGGTCTCCTACTATAGTTCACATCAGAAACTCAGGTAGTCAACACAGAAAATTAAAAAATGAGAGGCAAAGAAGAAAACTCTCAAAAACAACGGGAAGACAAAGAAACAAACCCCAGATGAAAAGAAAGGAGGAAGCCTCAGAAAGAATACTAAATGAAATAGAGGCAAGTCAACTATCAGACACTGAGTTCAAAGTAATTGTTATAAGGAAGCTCAATGAGCTCACAAGAATTGCCAAAAATTACAGGAAAACTACAGTGAAATTACTACAAACTATATTGACAAGAAAAAGGAAATTGAAACTATCAACAAGAGCCAAGAAGAAATGAAGAATACATTTTCAGAACTGAAGAACACAGTACAGGCAATCAAAAGTAGGTTAGATGAATCAGAGAATCTAATCAGCCAGCTTCAGGACAAGGTAGAAAATAACTCCAAGAAAAAGAAAGAAAAGAAAAAAAGAATGCAGAGGTGTTAAGGGAAGTGCAGGACAACATGAAATGTGATGCTATCTGTATAATAGGGATACCAGAAGCAGAAAAAGAGCAAGGGACAGAAAACATGTTTGAAAGAGTAATGATGGAAAGCTTTCCTAATTTCATGAGAGAAAAAGACACACAAATTCAGGGAGCACAGAGTGTCCCCATCAAAAGGAAACCAAAGAGGGCCACTTCAAGACACATCATCATTAAAATGGCAAAATTCCAAGACAAAGAGATCATCTTAAAGACAGCAAGGGAGAAACATGAAGTAACATACAAGGGAGCCCCGATGAGACTACTGGCTGATTTCTCAATGGAAAAACTATAAGCCAGAAGGGAATGGCAAGATATATTCCAAATCATGAAAAAGAAAGAACTGCAACCAAGACTGCTCTGCCCAGCAAGGTAAACAATCAAAATGGAAGGCAAAATAAGGAGTATTCCAGACTAAACAAGGCTCAAATAATACACCTCCACCAAACCAGCTCTGCAAGATATTCTAAAGGGACTGCTTTAAGAAAAGGAAGAAAAACAGAGAGAGGAAAAAAGGTACAAAGAAAGTAAAATGGCAATGAATAAGTACCTATCAGTAATAACCTAAAATGTAAATAGATCAAATGCTCCAGTCAACAGACATAGGGTAACTGAATGGATGAGAAAACATGATTCACACATATGCTGCCTACAAAAGACACACCTCAAGGGGAAAAAAATGTACACATAATGAAAATGAAAAACTGCAAACAAATATTTCAAGCAAATGGACAGGAAAAAGAGCCAGGGTCACAATACTCATATCACACAAAAAGGACTGCAAAAGAAGGCCATAAGAAGAAACTAAGAAGGTCAGTTCATACTATTCAAGGGAAGAACCCATCAAGAGGACATAAACAATTCCACTGCTAGTATTATATTCTAACAACACTGAAACACCAATCCAAAAAACATCTATGCACCCGAATGTTCATAGCAGCACAATTAACAATAGCCAAGTGCTGAACACAACCTAAGTGCCGATCAGTAAATAAATGGATAAAAAAACTATGATACACTTACATGATGGAATACTGTGCAGCAGAAAGAAAGACAAAGCTCCTACCCTTTCTGACAGCATAGATGGACCTCAAGAGCATTATGGTAAGTGAAATAAGCCAGAGGGTAAAAGACTAATACCATATGATCTCGCCATTAACAGGAACATAATCAATAAAATGAACAAGCAAACAAACAATAGCCAAAGTCATTGAAACTGAGAACAGTCTGACAGTGATCAGAAAAAAGAGGGGAGGGAATAATAAGGAGAAAGGATTAACAGTTTACAGACACAATTATAAAGGACATATAGAAAAAAACAGGAAAGGAGGCCAAGACAGGGGACAGGTTGGGGCAGGTGAAGTGGTTGGATGGGTGGAGGGTAAAGGCAGAAAACTGTACTTGAACAAAAGTTTAAACAACATTTAAAAGAAGACATAAGCATATATGAACCCAATATAGGACAACCAAAATACAAAAGGACAATCTTGGAGGATTACATGAGATATTGACAGCAAAACAATTATGGTAGGAGACTTCAACACCCCACTGTAAAAAAAAGGCATAGATCTTCCAAACAAAATATAAACAAAGATATTGTGCCATTCAAAAATTTCCTATAACAAATAGACTTAATGAATATATATACAACATTTAATCCAAAGAAGCAAAACACGTATTTTTACAAATGCACATGGAACATTTTCAAAGATAGACCACATGATAGGACACAAAACAAGCCTCAACAAATTCAAGAAAGTTGAAATCACATCAGGCATTTTCTCTGACCACAAGTGCCTGAAACTGGAAACCAGCCTCAAGGAAAAAACTCAAAAAACACTCAGACTCATGGAGATTGGAGAGCATGCTACTAAATAATAAATGGGTCAAGAATGAGATCAAGGAAGAAATCAGAAAGTTTCTGGAAACAAATGAAAATAAACTCACAACAAACCAAAAGTTATGGGACACAGCCAAGGCAGTCCTGAGAGGGAAGTTCATCGTGATATAGGTCTACCTAAAAGAGAGAAACATTTCAAATAAAGACCTAACCCTACACCTACAAGAACTAGAGGAATAACAACAAGATAGCCCAGAGCAAGTAGAAGGAAGAAAATAACCAAGATCAGAGCAGAATTAAACCACGCAGAGACTAAAAGCACAATTCTAAGAATCAATAAACCCAGGATCTGGTTCTTTGAAAAGACAAACAAAATCGACATGCCTCTAAGCAGGCTCATCAAGAAAGAAAGAGAGAGGGCCCAAATAAATAAAATCAGAAATGAAGGAAGAGAGATTACAACTGATACCACAGAAATACAAAGATTTGGAAGAAATTACCATGAAGAACTATATGCCAAGAAATTTGAAAACCTAGGTAAAATGGACAAATTTCTAGAAAAATATAATCTTCCAAAACTGAATGAAGAAGATGCAGAAAGCCTGAACAGATCAATAACAGCTGACAAAATCAAAGCAATAATCAAAAAAGTCCTGGCACACAAAAGCCCTGGACAGGACTGTTTCACAGGAGAATTTTACAAAACATTTAAGGAAGAGCTAATTCCTATCCTTTGCAGACTATTCCAAAAAATCCAAGAAGACAGAAGACTCCCAAACTCTTTTATGAAGCCAGCATCATCCTAATCCCAAAACCAGATAAAGACACAACAAAGAAAGAAAACTACAGGCTAATAACACGGGTGAACATAGACACTAAAATCCTTGAAAAAATATTGGCAAACTACATCAAGCAATATATTAAAAAGACCATACACCATGACCAAGTGGGACTCACCCAAGGGATGCAAAGATGGTACAATATTTGCAAATCAATAAATGCAATGCATCACCTAAACAATAGGAAAGACAAAATTGCGCGATTATATCAATAGATGCTGAAAAAGCATTTTATAAGGTACAGCACCCATTTATGAGGAAAACACCCAGCAAAGTGGGAGTACAAGGAGCATACCTAAACATAATAAAGGTCATATACAAGAAACCTACCATCAACATCATACTCAATGGGCAAAAACTAAAAGCTTTCCCACTAAGATCAGGAACGAGACAAAGATGTCCACTTTCACCACTTCTATTTAACATAGGACTGGAAGTCCTAGCCACAGCAATCAGACTAAAAAAAAAAAAAAAGGAAATAAAAGGCACCCAAATTGAAAAAGAGGAAGTAAAACTGTCATTTTTCTGCAGATAACATCATAGTGTACATAGAAAATACTATAGACTCCACTTAAAAACTGCTCGACCTAATAAATGAATTTGGCAAAACAGCAGGATACAAAGTCAATATTCAGAAATCAAAGACATTTTTGTACACCAACAATAAAACATCAGAAACAGAAATCAGGAAAAAAAAATCCCAAATCATACAGCAACAAGAAAAATAAAATGCCTAGGAATAAACCTAACCAAGGAGGTAAAAGACCTGTACTCAGAAAACTACACAACATTGAAGAAAGAAATTGAGGGAGACACAAACAAATGGAAGCATATACCATATTCACGGATTGGAAGATTTAACATCATCGAAGTGTCCATACCACGCAAAGCAATTTATAGATTCAATGCAATACCTATTAAAGTGCCAATATTTCACAGATATTGGAGAAACACTTCAAAAACTTATATGGAACTATAAAGAATCCCAAAAAGCCACAGCAAATATGAGACAAAAAAAAAAGTAGGAGGAATCACAATACCTGATATCAAACTGTATTACAAGGCCACTGGCAGCCTGGTACTGGCATAAGAACAGAATAGAGAGCCCAGAATAAACCCAAGTCTCTATAACCAATTAATATTCAACAAAGAGGGCAGAGGCATAAAACTGAGTAAAAACAGCCTCTTCAACAAATGGTGTTGGGAGATCTGGACAGCTACATGTAAAAAAAAGAAGGAAAGAAAGAAAGAAAGAAAGAAAGAAAGAAAGAAAGAAAGAAAGAAAGAAAGAAAGAAAGAAAGAAAGAAAGAAAGAAAGAAAGAAAGAAAGAAAGAAAGAGAGAGAGAGAGAGAGAGAGAGAGAGAGAGAGAGAGAGAGAGAGAGGAAGGAAGGAAGGAAGGAAGGAAGGAAGGAAGGAAGGAAGGAAGGAAGGAAGGAAGGAAGGAAGGAAGGAAGGAAGGGAAAAGAAAGAAACCCGATCACCAACTTACACTATACACAAAAATAAATTCAAGGTGGACAAAAGACTTAATATAAGTTGTGACATAATTAAAGTCCTTCAGGAGTACATAGGCAGGAAAATCTCAGATATTCCATGCAGTAGTATTTTCACTGATATATCCCCTAGAGCAAGGGACATAAAGGAAAGAATCCTATTTCTTTATGGATAAGATCCATAAAGGGTTGTATTTGTCTAAATAGGATCTCATAAAAATGAAATGCTTCTGCACCGCTATAGAAAACAGCATTAAAATGAAAAGAGAACCAACCGTATGGGAAAACGCACTTGCCAATCATACCTCGGACCAGGGTTTGATCTCAAATATGTAAAGAACTCACATGACTCCACTCCAGGAAGCCAAACGACCCAATTAAAAAGTGAGCAAAGGACTTGAACTTCTCCAATGAGGACATACAGAAGGTCCAGACACATCTGGAAAAGATGCTCAGTATCATTAGCCATCAGAGAGATGCAAATTAAAAACACAATGAGATACCATTTCACACTTCAGGATGGCCATCATAAACAAAGCAACAAACAACAAGTGCTGGAGAGGTTTTTGAGAAAAGGGAATTGTAGTGCACTGTTGGTGGGACTGCAGACTGGTGCAGCCACCATGGAAAACAGTATGGAATTTCCTCAGAAAACTACAAATGGAACTGTGTTTTGACCTAGCACTCCACTGCTGGAATTATACCCTAAGAACAATGAAACGCCAATTCAAAAGAAGCTATGCACCCCGATTATCACAGCAACACAGTCTACAGTAGCCAGGTGTTGGAATCAAGATAAGTACCCATCAGTAACTGAAGGGATCAAAAGCCTATGGTACATTTACACAATGGAATTCTATGCAGCAGAAAGAAAGAAGGAGCTCCTACCCTTTGCAACAGCATGGATGGAGCTGGAGAGCATTATGCTGAGGGAAATAATCCAGGTGGCGAAAGACAAATACCCTATGATCTCACCTTTAACAGGAACCTAAACAACAAAACAAACAAGCAAGCAAAATATAACCAAGGACACTGAAATAAAGAATAGGCTGACAGTGATCAGAGGAGACAGGGGAGGGAATTTCAGGGGAAAGGGGGGAAGGATTTACAGGAAGTAGTAGAAGAGACACATGGACAAAAACTAAGGGGGGTGGAAATGAGAGGGAGGTAGGAAGCACTGCGGGGGTGGGCTGGGATGGGAGTAAATGACAGAAAACTGTACCTGAAGAACAGTAAAAAAATATCTGAAAAAAAGAATAATGAGGTAAAGCTGCCATTCCATAAATGTTTTCAGGAAAACTGAACAGACACATGCAAAAATAATGAATCTGGATCACTGTTATATACCATATGCAAAAAAAGTGAATTTAAAAGGTAAAAGTAGCACCTCAAATTATAAAACTTCTAGAAGAAAACATAGGTAGTAAACTCTCTCACATTGGTCTTAGTTACATGTTTTATATACCCCTTCAGCAAAAGTAAACAAAAGAAAAAATAAACAAATGGGTCTACATCAAAATAAAGAGGTTTTGTACAGCAAAGAAAACCATCAACAAAATGAGAAGACTGCCTGCTTAATGGGAGAAGATAGTCACTGGATGATACATCCAAAAGGGGTTAATATATAAAAGATATAGTGAACTCATATGACTTAACATCAAAAACAAACAAACAAACTGATTTAATAATGTGCAAAGAACCCGAATAGCTATTTCTCTGAAGACAACTAACGTATGGCCAACAGTCATATGAAAAGACATTCAAAATTACTAATCATCAGAGAAATGTAAACTGAAGCCACAATGAGATATCACTTCACACCTGTCAGAATGGCTTTCATCAGTAAATCAACAAACAACCAGTGCTGGCAAGAATGAAGAAAAAAGGAAAATATTGGCTTTTTATTTTTTCTTTTTTTTTCTAAGAAAATAACTTATATTTTTAATTTATTTAAAAAACTGTACTTGTTTGTCCTGGCTGGTGTAGCTCAGTGGATTGAGTACGGGCCTGTGATCCAGAGGATCGAGGTTCTATTCCCAGTCAGGGCACATGCCTGGATTGCAGGCAGGTTCCCTGCAGGTCAGTTCCCTGCAGGGGATGCACTAGAGGCAACCATACATTGATGTTTCTTTCCCTCTCTCCTTCCCCTCTAAAGATAAATAAATAAAATCTTTTTAAAAATAAATAAATAAAAATAAAAACTGTACTTCTTCAAGTACAGTTTTCTGTCATTTACTCCCATCCCAGCCCACCCCCGCAGTGCTTCCTACCTCCCTCTCATTTCCACCCCCCTTAGTTTTTGTCCATGTGTCTCTTCTACTACTTCCTGTAAATCCTTCCCCCTTTCCCCTGAAATTCCCTCCCCTGTCTCCTCTGATCACTGTCAGCCTATTCTTTATTTCAGTGTCCTTGGTTATATTTTGCTTGCTTGTTTGTTTTGTTGTTTAGGTTCCTGTTAAAGGTGAGATCATAGGGTATTTGTCTTTCGCCACCTGGATTATTTCCCTCAGCATAATGCTCTCCAGCTCCATCCATGCTGTTGCAAAGGGTAGGAGCTCCTTCTTTCTTTCTGCTGCATAGAATTCCATTGTGTAAATGTACCATAGGCTTTTGATCCCTTCAGTTACTGATGGGTACTTATCTTGATTCCAACACCTGGCTACTGTAGACTGTGTTGCTGTGATAATCGGGGTGCATAGCTTCTTTTGAATTGGCGTTTCATTGTTCTTAGGGTATAATTCCAGCAGTGGAGTGCTAGGTCAAAACACAGTTCCATTTGTAGTTTTCTGAGGAAATTCCATACTGTTTTCCATGGTGGCTGCACCAGTCTGCAGTCCCACCAACAGTGCACTACAATTCCCTTTTCTCAAAAACCTCTCCAGCACTTGTTGTTTGTTGCTTTGTTTATGATGGCCATCCTGAAGTGTGAAATGGTATCTCATTGTGTTTTTAATTTGCATCTCTCTGATGGCTAATGATACTGAGCATCTTTTCCAGATGTGTCTGGACCTTCTGTATGTCCTCATTGGAGAAGTTCAAGTCCTTTGCTCACTTTTTAATTGGGTCGTTTGGCTTCCTGGAGTGGAGTCATGTGAGTTCTTTACATATTTGAGATCAAACCCTGGTCCGAGGTATGATTGGCAAGTGCGTTTTCCCATACGGTTGGTTCTCTTTTCATTTTAATGCTGTTTTCTATAGCGGTGCAGAAGCATTTCATTTTTATGAGATCCTATTTAGACAAATACAACCCTTTATGGATCTTATCCATAAAGAAATAGGATTCTTTCCTTTATGTCCCTTGCTCTAGGGGATATATCAGTGAAAATACTACTGCATGGAATATCTGAGATTTTCCTGCCTATGTACTCCTGAAGGACTTTAATTATGTCACAACTTATATTAAGTCTTTTGTCCACCTTGAATTTATTTTTGTGTATAGTGTAAGTTGGTGATCGGGTTTCTTTCTTTTCCCTTCCTTCCTTCCTTCCTTCCTTCCTTCCTTCCTTCCTTCCTTCCTTCCTTCCTTCCTTCCTTCCTTCCTCTCTCTCTCTCTCTCTCTCTCTCTCTCTCTCTCTCTCTCTCTCTCTCTCTCTCTCTTTCTTTCTTTCTTTCTTTCTTTCTTTCTTTCTTTCTTTCTTTCTTTCTTTCTTTCTTTCTTTCTTTCTTTCCTTCTTTTTTTACATGTAGCTGTCCAGATCTCCCAACACCATTTGTTGAAGAGGCTGTTTTTACTCAGTTTTATGCCTCTGCCCTCTTTGTTGAATATTAATTGGTTATAGAGACTTGGGTTTATTCTGGGCTCTCTATTCTGTTCTTATGCCAGTACCAGGCTGCCAGTGGCCTTGTAATACAGTTTGATATCAGGTATTATGATTCCTCCTACTTTTTTTTTTGTCTCATATTTGCTGTGGCTTTTTGGGATTCTTTATAGTTCCATATAAGTTTTTGAAGTGTTTCTCCAATATCTGTGAAATATTGGCACTTTAATAGGTATTGCATTGAATCTATAAATTGCTTTGCGTGGTATGGACACTTCGATGATGTTAAATCTTCCAATCCGTGAATATGGTATATGCTTCCATTTGTTTGTGTCTCCCTCAATTTCTTTCTTCAATGTTGTGTAGTTTTCTGAGTACAGGTCTTTTACCTCCTTGGTTAGGTTTATTCCTAGGCATTTTATTTTTCTTGTTGCTGTATGATTTGGGATTTTTTTTCCTGATTTCTGCTTCTGATGTTTTATTGTTGGTGTACAAAAATGTCTTTGATTTCTGAATATTGACTTTGTATCCTGCTGTTTTGCCAAATTCATTTATTAGGTCGAGCAGTTTTTAAGTGGAGTCTATAGTATTTTCTATGTACACTATGATGTTATCTGCAGAAAAATGACAGTTTTACTTCCTCTTTTTCAATTTGGGTGCCTTTTATTTCCTTTTTTTTTTTTTTAGTCTGATTGCTGTGGCTAGGACTTCCAGTCCTATGTTAAATAGAAGTGGTGAAAGTGGACATCTTTGTCTCGTTCCTGATCTTAGTGGGAAAGCTTTTAGTTTTTGCCCATTGAGTATGATGTTGACGGTAGGTTTCTTGTATATGACCTTTATTATGTTTAGGTATGCTCCTTGTACTCCCACTTTGCTGGGTGTTTTCCTCATAAATGGGTGCTGTACCTTATAAAATGCTTTTTCAGCATCTATTGATATAATCGCGCAATTTTGTCTTTCCTATTGTTTAGGTGATGCATTGCATTTATTGATTTGCAAATATTGTACCATCTTTGCATCCCTTGGGTGAGTCCCACTTGGTCATGGTGTATGGTCTTTTTAATATATTGCTTGATGTAGTTTGCCAATATTTTTTCAAGGATTTTAGTGTCTATGTTCACCCGTGTTATTAGCCTGTAGTTTTCTTTCTTTGTTGTGTCTTTATCTGGTTTTGGGATTAGGATGATGCTGGCTTCATAAAAGAGTTTGGGAGTCTTCTGTCTTCTTGGATTTTTTGGAATAGTCTGCAAAGGATAGGAATTAGCTCTTCCTTAAATGTTTTGTAAAATTCTCCTGTGAAACAGTCCTGTCCAGGGCTTTTGTGTGCCAGGACTTTTTTGATTATTGCTTTGATTTTGTCAGCTGTTATTGATCTGTTCAGGCTTTCTGCATCTTCTTCATTCAGTTTTGGAAGATTATATTTTTCTAGAAATTTGTCCATTTTACCTAGGTTTTCAAATTTCTTGGCATATAGTTCTTCATGGTAATTTCTTCCAAATCTTTGTATTTCTGTGGTATCAGTTGTAATCTCTCTTCCTTCATTTCTGATTTTATTTATTTGGGCCCTCTCTCTTTCTTTCTTGATGAGCCTGCTTAGAGGCATGTCGATTTTGTTTGTCTTTTCAAAGAACCAGATCCTGGGTTTATTGATTCTTAGAATTGTGCTTTTAGTCTCTGCGTGGTTTAATTCTGCTCTGATCTTGGTTATTTTCTTCCTTCTACTTGCTCTGGGCTATCTTGTTGTTATTCCTCTAGTTCTTGTAGGTGTAGGGTTAGGTCTTTATTTGAAATGTTTCTCTCTTTTAGGCAGACCTATATCACGATGAACTTCCCTCTCAGGACTGCCTTGGCTGTGTCCCATAACTTTTGGTTTGTTGTGAGTTTATTTTCATTTGTTTCCAGAAACTTTCTGATTTCTTCCTTGATCTCATTCTTGACCCATTTATTATTTAGTAGCATGCTCTCCAATCTCCATGAGTCTGAGTGTTTTTGAGTTTTTTCCTTGAGGCTGGTTTCCAGTTTCAGGCACTTGTGGTCAGAGAAAATGCCTGATGTGATTTCAACTTTCTTGAATTTGTTGAGGCTTGTTTTGTGTCCTATCATGTGGTCTATCTTTGAAAATGTTCCATGTGCATTTGTAAAAATACGTGTTTTGCTTCTTTGGATTAAATGTTGTATATATATTCATTAAGTCTATTTGTTATAGGAAATTTTTGAATGGCACAATATCTTTGTTTATATTTTGTTTGGAAGATCTATGCCTTTTTTTACAGTGGGGTGTTGAAATCTCCTACCATAATTGTTTTGCTGTCAATATCTCATGTAATCCTCCAAGATTGTCCTTTTGTATTAGGGTGGTCCTATTTTGTGTGCATATATATATATTTTTTTCAAATCTTTTTTTTTTTATTTAGTTACTTTTCAAGTACATTTTTTTTCCCTCTTCCCCCCCCCGCCCAGTCTCCCCCTCCCTCCCTTCCCCCCCCCAGTCCTCATCACTGTGTCATTCATACTTGTTCCTCAAAATCCCTCCCCCTTTTTCCCCTTAAGTTCCCTTCCCTCTCCCCCTCTGGTCGCTGCCCACTTGTTCTCTATTTCAGCGTCTTTGTTTTTATTCTGTTTGCTTGTTTGTTTTATTCTTTAGCTTCCTGTCAAAGGTGAGATCATATGGTATTTGTCCTTCAATGCCTGGCCTATTTCACTCAGCATAATGCTTTCCAGTTCCATCCATGGTGTTGCAAAAGGTAGTAGCTCCTTCTTTCTCTCTGCTGCATAAAATTCCATGGTGTATATGTACCACAATTTTTGGATCCATTCATTTACTGATGGGCACCTAGGTTGCTTCCAACTCTTGGCTATTGTAAATTGTGCTGCTATGAACATTGTGGTGCATAGGTTCTTTGAAATTGATGTTTTAGGATTCTTGGGGTATAATCCCAGCAGTGGAATTGCTGGGTCAAAAGGCAGGTCAATTTTTTATTTTTCTGAGAAAATTCCATACTGTTTTCCATAATGGTTGTACCAGTCTACAATCCCACCAACAGTGAACTAAGGTCCCCTTTTCCCCACACCCTCTCCAACATTTGTTGTTTGTTGCTTTGTCTATTATAGCCATCCTGACTGGTGTAAAGTGGTATCTCATTGTGGTTTTAATTTGCATCTCTCTGATAGCTAACGATATTGAGCATCTCTTCATGTGTCTCTGGATATTCTGTATGTCCTCTTTAGAGAAGTGTCTGTTCAAGTCCTTTTCCCATTTTTTAATTGGGTTCGATGTCTTCCTAGAGTGGAGTCGTGTAAGTTCTTTGTATATTTTGGAGATTAAACCTTTGTCTGAGGTATCATTGGCAAATATGTTTTCCCATGCAGTTGGTTGTCTTTTTTAATTTAATACTGTTTTCTTTAGCCATGCAGAAGCTTTTTATTTTGATGAGATCCCATTTGTTTATTCTTTCCTTTATATTCCTTGCTCTAGGGCACATATCCGTAAAAATGTTGCTGCGTGGAATATCTGAGATTTTCTTGCCAATGTTTGCATATATATTTACAATGTTTATGTCTTCTTGGTGGATTCTTTTCTTGAGTATTATGAAGTGACCTTGAGTATTATGAAGAGTATTATGAAGGGTCTTTTCTGATGGCTCTTTTGTTGAAGTCTATTCTGTCTGAAATGAATTTTGCTACACAGGCTTTTTTTTTTTTTTTTTTGTCCATTTGTTTGGAAAATTTGTTTTCAGCCCATCACTTTTAGTCCGTGTAGGTCTTTTTTTCTGATAGGTGTCTTATAGGTAGCATGTGTGTGGGTCATGCTTTCTTATTTATTCAGCTGTTCTGTGTCTTTTGATTGGAGTATTTAATCCATTTACATTTAAGGTTATTATTGATAGGTACTTATTCATTGCCTTTTTTTTATACCTATGTTCCCCATTCTCTCTCTTTTTCTTCCTTTTCTTAAAGCAGATTCTTTAGCATCTTTTGCGGAACTGTTTTGGTGGAGGTGTATTTCTTTAGACTGTCTTTGAATTTTGCCATTTTAATGATAAGGTGTCTTTTAGTTTCCTCTTGATGTGGACACTGCTTTCAGGGTTTGTGTGACTTTTTCTCTCATAAAATTAGGAAAGTTTTCCATCGTTACTTTCTCAAACAGGTTTTCTATCCCTTGCTCTTCTTCTCCTTCTCCTTCTGTATTTCTTTGATACAGATATTATTTCATATCATGTAGTCCTGCATTTCCCTTAAGACCTCTTTGTTCTCTCTAAGTCTCTTTTCCTTTTCTTTCTGTTTCTGGGAGTTATTTTCTACCTTGTCCTGCAGCTGGCTGATTCTATCCTCTGCTTCATCCAGCCTATTTGTTATTCCTTCTACTGTATTTTTTATTTCCAGGATTTTATTGTTCATTTCTTCCTGGGTTTTGTTTATACTTTCTATTTCCTTTTTTATAGTTTTGTATTTCTCACTCAATTCCTTGTAGTTGTCTGTGCATCTTTATAACCATTATTTTGAATTCTATATTTGATTGTTTGGTTACCTATGTTTTGTTTACCTCTTCTAGTGGGGAATTGTCGGAACCAGTCTGCCTGGTTTCAAGAATTGCAACCGTTTAAGGCCGAGTGTGTGACCACTGGAAGGCGAGCCACTGAGGAGACAAAGCTAGTCTGTGGCAGCAGATGCTGCCCCTATTTTATCCCCCTGCCCCCAAAGCATGATGGAAGTCAATGACAGGTAAGACCCCTGGGGGGCAACCTAAGCCAGACTCAATCACTTGGGAGGCCATCATGGCAGGACTCGGGGTTGGGGGGCTGTGACGAGGAGGGAGTGATAGGCCCTCACCACCATCTCCTGGCTACTATAACATAGCCCAGTCCCCATGTTCTCTGGGAGAATTGCTTCCTGACTCTAGTCCACTTAAGCCTGAATACCTGTGATGAAAAAATGGTGCAACC
The DNA here is from genome assembly GCF_021234435.1 of Artibeus jamaicensis. NCBI lineage: Eukaryota > Metazoa > Chordata > Mammalia > Chiroptera > Phyllostomidae > Artibeus > Artibeus jamaicensis. Next base: position 1,941,417 of record NW_026521822.1, read on the forward strand.
TTTCACCAGCTAGCACAGGGTCTGGGTAATCTGGCAAGATAAAGAATTCTTAACAAATCTGTGAGATCCTCTCTACTAGGAATGCTTTTAGTTAAATGTTTCTATTTTCCCATAGCTTTATAGCCTTTTAGTTGATAGACCTTGATTTAAGGACAATATTTTTTGTATACGATCTACTGTTTACTGTCTATCCATGATTAATAAGCTTGTACCTGAATGCCTGTGCAAAAAATCCCAATAAAAGCTTGACTAGGCAAGAGTCTGGGCGCTCTCTCTCCCTTGGTAAGACAGTTGCCCAGCCGCTGCAAGCTGCTCTCCCCTTGAGAGGGTGGCAAGGCCCTTCTGAGGCTCTCCCCCATTTAAGGGAGTAGCCTTGCCAGCCCTTTTCCTTCACAGGATTCGGTAGTCCATGTGAATTTACCTCATATCTCATCCATGATGCTGCAGGCACTGCTTGTCAGTGCACACATCAGGGAGTCTTCCATTCATTTTGACTGTATGTTCTTTTTTTGTCTCCCCATTTTAGGTGACTCTTTTTGTTTGTTTCTGTGCTCCCTGTGCTTTTACTTTGCTAGCTGCCTTTGTAGAATGAACTTCTATGGTAGGAATTCTATGGGGTTCAGTGGTATGGTCTCTTTGATCTCCTTGTCTGGACGCTCTAGGTTTGCCCTTTTTTCTGTTTGTGTGAGCTCTCTTGTTGTACTTGGGTTTTTACCTTTTGGTGGTTCCTTCGTTGGTGGTTTCTCTCCTCTTGCAAGTATACTGATGTTCCCAGCTCCACCTATTCTTGTATGTGATCAGTGGCAGGAGGTAGGCAAAATGGATTAATGTAGCAGAATAGTATTTTATAGGATTTATAGCAAGTGGAGAAGAGATAGGAGATTCATTGGATAAGTATAGTGTTAACTGTGATATTTCACAAAACTTGCCACTTTTTATGAAAGGTAAGAGAGATATAAGACTCTTGTTAAAGGGGAGAAGAATTGTGAGCTGAATCCTAGAAAACAGAGTGCTTGTGCAAGGTTAGATGATGAGATATAGTGATAATAAAGGATGGAAAGTAGGTGAAATGTGAGAGAGAATGAAGTTTACCACAACAATAATAATGCTCAGGATTAAAGTGAAGTGGGCTAAGATCATGGAGGGTTGCTGTGTAGTATGTACAATTGTATGGAACAACAATTATTTATAATAGTACTGGAACAATAATAATATGACAAGAAATATATGATTTAGATAACCAGAATAGGAAGTACATGATCAAGAGCAGTGTGTTATTGGAACACGGGTAAAGTGAAAGAAGGAAAATTAAAGTACAGTAAAGAGAGAATAAGGAAAACCAGTCAAACAATGCAATTAAACAGAGAAATAAAACAAGGAAAATTAAACATAAGTAAGAAAAATTAAAAAAAATACTAATCAAATAAAAGTAGTAAAAATTATGAAAAATCATAATAACACAAATAAGTAATAAAAAGCCATCTATATGGGATAGCAAAGTGGCATTTGTCTGTTTTTCAATTTTGGGGGTTAGCCTTGTGCTCCCCTTTGAATCTGTCTCTGGACCTTTCATAACTCCAGCCTTATTGTTTCACTTGAGGGAAGAAAAAAAAAGGAAAAAAAAAGACAGAGGAAATTAAAAACATAAGGCTCCTGCTGACTTTAAACTTGTTGAGTGAGTTCTCCCGGTCTCCCTGGATGCCACAGGAAGAGGGGACTGGGCTTCGCTTTTCTCCTTTCCTATGGTTTTTAGAGGATGGGGACCAGGTGGTCTGGGCAGAAATATTTACAGTTGCCCAGCCTCTGGCCCAGGTCCTCTGGGAGCTGCCAGACTCAAATCAGCCACTCGATCTCTGGGCAAGCAGCTCAAATCACCCTCAGGGTGAGCCAATTGCTGCTGGAGAGTTCCTTACAAAGCAGCTGTCCACCATTCTTAACAAGCACATGGCTTTTCACACAGCCTAACTTTCTAAACAATCTGGAGACTCTCTGAATCACGGTCCCACATGGTCCAACTCCTCTTTTCTCCACGTGTTGCCCAACACCTCAATTTCTCTGGTGTCAGTGTCCACAGTCCCAGTGGATGTGTACCGCCTCTGTGTGTCTCTCACTTTGTCTCTATTCCCTCCAGTGAATTCCAGCATCCAGGTCCCTCCTGGTGCCAGGCTGCCCTCCTGCTTTGGTAGGGGAGAGAGCTGGTGATCTAACTCTCCTCCTTGTATCCTGTGGCAGGAGCCAGGCTGGGAGCCACAGTGGCCTAGGTCCCCATGCAGATCCCCGAGACCTTACCACCCAAACACAGATCCCAGGGACATTACTGTCCCAGCACAATCTCCTCACCATCTGTTTTTCAATTTCCTCTACAATTTTTGGCCTCCAAACTTCATATAAGTTGGAATTCCATTGGCTATTTACTCTGTTCCTCAGAAGATCAGCTAGGTATTCCATCTGGGCACAAGGAGAACTGGGCTCTGCTCCCACCTACCTCACCACCATCTTTGACATTAAACTTTTTTTAAAGTTAAATGTAGATGCTTCTTTTTTATCATTTTTTGTTGTTATTCTATTACAGTTGTCTCAATTTCCCCCCTTTGTTCTTCTCCACCTATCCTATCCTCCACTACCACAGTAGATTTCCACACTGTTCTCCATGTCTGTGGGTGATTCATACATGTTCTTTGTCTAGTCCCTTCCCCTTCTTTCCATGATTGCTCTCCTCAGCTCACTTTCAGAATGCTCCATGTTTCCATACCTGTGGTTGTATTTTGATTCTTAGTCAATTTTTTTTCATTAGATTACACTTACAGTTGAGATCAGTTTTCACATCAAATAATTTTTCCAGACCACAGGATCCTGCTTAACTTATATGTGTTTACTTTCTTTAGGCCAATAAAATATTACATCCTAGTTATGCCATCCAGAGACAGAAAATGCACCACATGTATCACACAGATGAACACCTAAAAACCATACACATGAAGACTAAACACATAAATACTATGCATACAATTTGAATGACCAATTTGTGTAAAGAAAGCACAAGATTTTCTCATTTGCTTCTTTTTTTGCTTCTTCCTTCTCCACAATCCTTCTTCAATTTACACAGACCCTCTGTAATTTTCCTAGTCCCTTTTAGTTTGCCCTTCTAACTCATCCAGAAATTAGAAAAATTTACTTTTAATTCTATTTCCTCCAAAATATAGCACCATAATTTACACTTTTTATTACCAAAATTATAATATATATTCTTTCCCAATTTAGTTAGAATCTCTGGTTTTTAGTGATAATTAAAATTAAGTAATTAGTATTGGTTCTTAGGTTAACAAATTTATGAATACATTTTATAATTTTCAGATAGTGTTTTTCCATTGGCAAGTACACTCACATTTTTATTCTTGGTGATTTCTTTATTCTCTGAGTGTGCTCGAAAGTGAGATGTTTCATTATCTAGTGTCCTTGACAACTTTTATAGAGGCTGAAGAGGAGTGGGGGAGATATTAGCCTTGGGCTTGTTCCTAGTACTGCAGCACCTGGGCCTCCTGCAGGAACATTCCGAATATTTAAAACACTCCATTTTTCCCCTTGTCTTACTGAGTTTTACTGTCTAAGAAGAGAGTGAGATCTTTTCCTATCTTTAAACTGTCAGTTTAAATCCTTTATGAGTTGAATCCTTATGATGTAACAACATGAGATCTTGCACATTAAAAATCTTACCCCATTTACTAGATCTTTAGCAAAACAACTCTAATCAACTCTAACTTTCAAGAGACAAGGCAGAAATTTGGTTAAATTATGCTGAATTCTGAAGGAGTGATGTGTTAACTAAATTTAGAAGGTCAGAAAAATATAAAGTAGCACCCACACTTAAGCCTGAGAACCATAGTAAGTTTTGTTTTATTCTGAAGGCCATAGAAAGCTAGTGATAAATTTTTAATAAGGAAATAATGTGATAATATTTACACAGTTAAGAAAATCAGTCTGTCTTTCACTGCCTGGATTTATATGACACTGTGTAAATGTACCATAGATTTTTTTCATCCATTCATTTACTGATTGGCACCTGGGTTGCTTCCAACACTTGGCTATTGTAAATTGTGCTGCTATGAACATTGGAGTGCATAGATTCTTTTGGATTAGAGTTTCAGGGTTCTTAGGGTATAATCCCATCAGTGGAATTGCCAGCTCAAAAGGCAGTTCCATTTTTAGTTTCCTGAGGAAATTCCATACTGTTTTCCACAGTGGCTGCACCAGTCTGCACTCCCACCAACTGTGTACCAGGGTTCCCTTTTCTCCACAACCTCACCAGCATTTGTTTTGATTTGGTTATGATGGCCATTCTGACTGGTGTGAAGTGGTATCTCATTGTGGTTTTAATTTGCATCTCTCTGATGGCTAGTAATGCTGAACTTCCTTTCATATGTTCCTGGGCCCTGTGTATATCCTCCTTGGAGAAGTGTCTGTTCAGGTCCTTTGCCCATTTTTTAATTGGGTAGTTTGTCTTTCTGGAGTGAAAGACAAATACCATATGATTTCACCTATAAGCAGAATGTAATCAATAAAACAAACAAGCAAGCAAAATCTAACTGGAGATATTGAAATAAAGAACTAACTGACAGTAACCAGAGGGAAGTGGGGAGAGGGATAATGGAGGAAAATAGGGGAAGGGTCATCAAGGAACTTGCATAAAGGACACATGGACAAAGCCAAAGGGGGTAGGATAAAGGGTGGGAGGTGCAGATGGGGTGGGAGAGGGTGGAGAGGGGGAAATGGAGGCAACTATACTTGAACAATTTTAAAAAGAAAGAAAATCAGTCTGGCTGCAATGTGGAGAATGCTAGATATTAATCTTGGCTCTAAGGATATCAGTTCAGAGTTAGAGCAGTCACTCAGAATATGGTGGTGGCCAGGACTGGGATAACACTCATGGGACTAGAGAGAAGTAGAAGGGTTCAAGGGTTATTAGGAGATAGAATCAACAGGACCTAGTGATCCAGTGAATGAGTAAAGGAGAGGGAAGAGTTGAGAACAGCCCTACCACAGGTTCACAAAAAGTAAATGACAGCCAAGAAATTCTATTCCATCCCACACAGTGTTCCTGAGTAACAACTGATCAGTTTCTGAAAAGGTCTGGGCTTGGTTTTCCAAGACAGACAAATCTGTCTGTCTTGGTGTGCTCATCAGACAAGTAATGTCTGATGGAGATCTCAGAACCACTCTATCTGCAAAGAGTAAAAGCAGGTTTAGAAAATGTCATGAATTTAAAAGCCACTTGTCTTGACAGCATTGACAATAATCTGTCACCACCTCCTAACTTTGTTCTTGGTTACAAAGGCCATTTTTTGAGTGAACAAAGAGGGTAAAGAATCTGGAAAGAACTGTTTACCCAAAGAATCTGATAAGAACTGAGGCTGGAGAAGGCTTGCATGTGAATGAGGAAAGGAACACAAATAGGGAGAGTGTGCCTTTTGTCTTCCAGGGTCAAGAACATTCTGCCTGCTGCAAACCAGTCAGAGGCTCCCATTTAGAAAAGGAAAGAATAGAGATTCCAGCAGCTGTTCTTGGTATATCCAGAATATTCTGAAAATGATCTAGCACCTCAGTAAAAGACATTTCCCATATGATGAATCAGATTTTCAACTCCAAGAACAATAAACTGGTGGTTATTGAGGACTAAGGGGGCTTTCTGACTTCCTCTGTCAGATACCTTGTGCCAAAGTACCTCGTTCCCTGCTAGGATTCCAACAAACACTCACTGCATGCAGATAGAGGTCATTCCATTTTAAGAAAAGGCCTTAGAAAGGTTCAATAATAGAATCTAAGCATACAAAATCCCACAAAATTTTCTTCAGAATTGTTTGTTTCTGGCCCTATTGTTTCCACTCTGCCAAACTCAGGATGACTGTCCTTGCATAAATGATTTTCCTATTGGAATCCACTCCAATATTGGAATATTGGAGCTTTATTTTCCATTAAGTAGCTAGTTGTTTCAGGTTGTAGGTGTTCTTCTCTGCTTACAGTCAGTAGATAGACCTATGGACAGGATTCAGGCAATTCAGTTGAAGGTTTGTAGCTGACCCCAGCAATCAAGAGTGCCGGCCAACCAAGCTGAAGATAAAATGGGAGAAACTGAGGAAGGTAGAAGGCTTAGCTCTCTAAAGGCAAATCTTAAAGGTTCCCAATGAAATATTGTTTTGAAGTAAACATCCCCTTTGCCATAAAAATTGTATTCCATGGCTCATCTTGCTAATTTTTCACCAATTTAGATTCTGCCTGATGAAGTTGACATTGTTAAATAGCATTAAGTTCTCTGATTTCCAGTGGGTTTCAAGAAAGCCTCCAAATACTTTTATGTAGTTTAATCCAAGTTAAATATTTGTAACACAAGTATGGAGTGTGCCTTTGCATTCTAGTTGTCTGGAATCACAGAAATCAATTTGATTTCATTTATTACAGATTTTTTAAAAAACCCTCCTACACCATGGGCTTATTAGATTGGGTATTTCATGATGCATGATGCATTTACCAAATTCAGGGTGGAAGAATTTCAAAGGACCAGAGACCCATTAGTAACCATTTTCTATTTATCAGATTTTGGTGGCAATAGGGGAATAAATCACTAAGCTTCTACCTTCACATCATTCCTCTTCCACCTTTTTACACAGATTAGATGTGTAGTCATTGGCTGGAGAAAGAAAATACTTCTGTCATTGTTCTCCCTCATTTGAAATTTCTGGTGCTAATTTGGATTAGACCAGAGGTGTCAAACTCCTTTTCACTGGGGGCTACAGCAGCCTCGTGGTTGCCTTCAGAGGGCCAAAATCATTTTAGGACTGTATAAACATATCTACTCCTTAACTGTTAAGGATTTAAAATTACATTCAGCCCTTTGAAGGCAACCACGAGGCTGATGTGGGCCCTGGTGAAAATGAGTTTGACACCCTTGTATTAGACTCAACAACTTCCTAAATCTAGGAAATGGGTACCAAAACTATGTTTAACTCAATTTTTGGAGACTAGGTTCATATGGCAATGCCATTAATAGAGTTTGAGATCTGCCATTATGAAGTCTGTGTTGAAGTCCCAGTTTTGCTCTGACTAGCTAACCTCTAGCAAATCCTTGGCATTCCAGTTTTCAGAGCTTTGGATAAATAATAATTCCCACCTGAAAGGATGAAGATTACAGAGTCACATCAAGTGAAAAGCAATGGACAAAGAGTTCTGCGGGTGTGGGCTATTGCCTTTGGTTCAACTTCTGGAACTTGCTCAAAACTAAGAAATCTAGCAAGCGTGAACAATGGATTAAGAGTGAGGATATTCCAGTCTCAAACTCATGTCTGTCATAATGATCAGTTTTTCCATCAGCAAAATGAGTACTCTTTTCCCTTACATGTATCTACTCACTTATATCCATTACTAGTGAATAGAGCATTATATTGAGAACCAGGTGGTTTACTCACCCCACCACAGTGATTCCTCAACTTGCTGCACATTGCAATCACCTGGAGAATTTTTAACCCTCCCAATATCCAGTTGTACTCAATGCCAATTAAATCAGAATGTCTGGGGGTAGAATCCAGGCATCAATATTTTTCAAACACCTTGAGATGACTCTACCATGTAGCAAAGTTTGGGATCCTCTGTCTACTTTCTATAGGCACCTGAGGGTACGTTTCAACTTTTTTGTTCTAAAGTATGTTCAACTTTGAAGTGGGAATCAAAGGCCAGAGCAGCAAAATTGAACCTCTAAATCTCCCTCCAGTAAGCCTGGCAGCCACCCACTCCACATCTAACATCCAGCTGGGAAGTGTGACCCATGAGCAAGCAGAGGGCACACAAGAGTAGGGACATGAGCCTAGGGTCCAGGTGAACACAGAGCACCACTTCCCAAATTGGATGATCAGCAGAACAACATAAAAAGAGATAACCCAATCAAATAAAAGTAGGCTATTCTAGGTTCACCACTACTAGCAGGTTTCTTCATTGCAGGACTTGTCAGACCCTTTAAGGTGGAGTATAATTATGAATCTGCCAGAGAGGGTTGTACCAGCATTTCTACCACCACCCCTCCCGGAAACCTTCATTTTTTTTCAGAGCATTTTAAGGACTAGTGTTTCAAGGCATAAACTTTAACCTAGAGCAATGTTGGAAGTAGGGTACAGGGATTTTGTCCTCTGGGGGACATTTGGTGATGTCTGGATACATATTTGGTTGTCAGCACTTGAGGCCTGGGTGTCTGTTACTGGCATCTAGTGAGCAAAGGGAAAAGGAAGCTGACAAATATACTAGTGTGATGGAGAGCCCATGCAACAAAGTTACCCAACCCAAATTTGAACCGCAGCACAGTTAAAAAGCCCTTGTCTAGAGTCACCTCTTCCCCCACAGATCATCTCCCATGCCATAGCCATAAAAATTGAAGGCAATAGGAAAGCAAGAAAGAGAGGAGAAGAGGAGGAAAAAAGAAAGAAAAAGGGGGAGGAAATGTGTTGGGGACAGCTCTGTGTGATTTCAGAGATCGTAACCCCACTAGAGTAAGCTCTGAAAGGGCTGGTAAGTCTCCCTGGAAAACCAGGTCATAACGCAGGTGGCAGGCATGACTCAATTCTAACACTTAGGGCTCCCATGGGAATCAGGCCTGAAATGTACACTTTTGTCCTTTAAAGCCGGCTCTGCTCAGTGATAAGCCCCGTCGGTATAACCCAGGTGTCAAACTCCCTATTTCAACATATATGTCTTTTTTTTGTATTTTATTTTTTTAATTTTAATTTTATTGATTATGCCTTTACAGTTGTTCTATTCCCCCTTCATTCCCCTCCACCCTTCACCCCTCACCCCTACCATTCCCCCCTTTAGTTCATGCGTCTCAGGTTTTTGGATTCTATATTTCCCATACTACTCTTGCCCTCCCCCTATCTATTTTCTACCTACCATCTATGCTACTTATTTTCTGTACCTTCTCCCCCCTTCTCCTCCTCCCACTCCCATGTTGCTAACCCTCTATGAGATCTTCATTTCTATGGTTCTGCTCCTGATCTAGCTGTCCTTTTAGCTTGCTTTTGTTTTAGATGTGGTTGTTAATAACTGTGCATTTGCTGTCCTTTCACTGTTCATCTTTTTTATCTTCTTTTTCTTAGGTAAGTCCCTTTAACATTTCATATAATAAGGGCTTGGTGATGATGAACTCCTTGAATTTATCTTATCTGAGAAGCACTTTATCTGTCCTTCCATTCTAAATGAAAGCTTTGCTGGATAGATCAATCTTGGATGTAGGTCTTTGGATTTCATGAGTTGGAATACTTCTTTCTAGCCCCTTCTTGCCTGTAAGGTCTCTTTTGAGAAATTAGCTGACAGTCTGATGGGAACTCCTTTGTAAGTGACTGTCCCCTTAGCTCTTGCTGCTTCTAGGATTCTCTCCTTCATTTTAATCTTGGCTAATATAATTATGATGTGCCTTGGTGTGTTCCTTCTTGAGTCCAACTTCTTTGGGACTCTCTGAGCTTCCCAGACTTCCTGGAAGTCTATTTCATTTGCCAGGTTGGGGAAATTCTCCTTTATTATTTGTTCAGATAAGTTTTCCACTTGTGACTGTTCTTCTTCCCCTTCTGGTACCCCTGTAATTTGGATGTTGGAGTGTTTAAAGATGTCCTGGAGGTTCCTAAGTCTCTCCTCCTTTTTTTGAATTCTTGTTTCTTCGTTCTTTTCTGGTTGGTCATTTTTATCCTCCTTCTGGTTCACTCCCTTGATTTGAGTCCCAGTTTCCTTTCCATCACTATTGGTTTCCTGTGCATTTCCCTTCATTTCAATTAGTTTAGCCTTCATATGTTCCGCTAATTTGCGACTAAAATCAACCAGTTCTGTGAGCATCCTGATCACCAGTGTTTTGAACTGTGCATCTGAAAGTTTTGCTATTTCTTCGTCACTTAGATTTATGGGCTCTGGGGCTTTGAGATCTTCTTGAGCCATTTTTGGTCTCTTCGCACCCATTAAGTATGAGGAGCAGAGCCTTAGGGGTGGGGCGGGGCGTCCAGGGCGGAGTCGCTGGGTTGTGATGCTATATGTGGGGGCAGGGTCAGAGTGGGGAAATGGCGTCCCCCTCTCCTGCTTCCCACCGCTGGGTGAGGAGCGAAGCCTTAGGTGTTAACCATGGTAGGGTCGCTCAGGTCACTGGGTTGTGACGCTGTATGTGGGGGGGGCGGTCAGAGCTAGGAAATGGCAGCCGTCTCTGCTGCTTCCTGTCCCTGGGACCCCCTTGGTCCCATCTCACTGCCCACTCCCTCGCGGGTCTATCTGCACAGGAATGCGCCAGCACAGTCAATCCGCTGCCCTTTACCCTCACCGGATCCGCTGGTCACTCATTGGGTCTTGCTCACTAGGTCGCTCACTGGGTCGGCCCTTTGCAACCCCAAGCCTGGGATCCGCATGCCTGAGTCTGTCTGACTGAGTTTTCCTGTGCAACCCCGCTCTGCCAGCTGCTGGTTTCACCCCTCTTACTGGTCAGGCTGAAGAATTTGTTGTTATCAGACTTTTGAAAAGTTCAATTTTCTGTGTTCTGGCTGTGTTTTCTGTTGCTAACATTTCATCGTCTCTAAACTTGGTTGTGTGAGAAAGCACAGCATCTCCACCTATGCCTCCATCTTGGCGGAAGTCTCTTGTGGTATATGTCTTTATAGCCATCTGGCACCTGCATGTCTCACAGACCCCAACCTGAAAAGATTTCTGTGTTTCTTCAATTGTTATCTACAGATAGTGTTAGTTTTTTATCTACTATAGCCTTTTGGACATTGATTAATAAGCTATGCATGTGTGCTGTATCCCCCTGCACTTCCTAACCCTAATAAAAGTCGTGTTGGAGAAAGGCTGGAGGCAATCTCCACTAGAGGGAATCGCTACCCATTTTCCCACTGGAGCAACAAGATTGTTTCTGGGATGACTCTTGATTTTCATCTGTGGTGGTCCCGGGAACCTCGAGGGCCAAAGTTCCCCTCAGAAATAAAAAGCAGAATATAATAAAAGAACAGACTGGGAAAAAAGAGAAGAAAAATAAGCCAGATTCATAGCTGCCAAGACTTAGAAGCAACTTAGATGTCAGTAGGTGAGTGAATGAACTGTGATACATCCAAAAAGTAAAGATAAACACAGATGGTAAGGGTCTTGGTCAAATTTGAAAATTCTTTCCATGTCAGTCATACTTTATATTCAGGGCTAAAGAGAAATGAGCTATGAGGCCATGAAAAGTCATGGGGAATCTTAAATGCATAACACTAAGTGAAAGAAGCCAATTCTGAAAAGGCTTCTGTATAATTCCAATTTTATATCCTTCTGTGGAGCACAGAGGATTTTTAGAGCAGTAAAAATACTCTGTATGACGCATAAGTGAATACTTGTCATTAGACATTTGTCCAAATCCCTATGGACTTTGGTTTGATTCTGATGTGCCAATGTAGGTTCAGAAATTTTAACAAATGTAACATTTGTTACACCCTCTGGTGGGGGATGTTGATAATGAGGGAGGCTGTGCATGTGTGGGGCAGGAAGTATAAGTGAAATCTTTGTACCTTCTGCTCAATTTTGAGTGAACTTAAATTGCTCTAGAAGGGAAGGGGAGGGGAGGGAAAAGGAGGGAGGGTGAAAGGAAAGCAGAAAAGAAAGGGAAGGGAAAGGAAAAGGAAAAAAAGAAAGAGCAGCACTGTGTTAACTGGCCTCAGCCTCCTCATGCCTTTATTACTTCTCTGAATTTAGGAAGGCAGATCTTTCTGCTCTTCCACAGGCACAAGCTGGTGGGTGAAAGCAAGGAAGACAAAAGAAAGGCAGGAAATGTTCTGTGCCCCAAGCTTGGTGCCTCTGTGCACTAGAGCGACCTCAGACCCTGGGAGGCTTCTTAGGGTCCTTGTTCCTGGCCGGCATGAAGGCATAGAGCTCCTCGATGAGCATCTCCATGCGGGCAGTGACTTCGGTCACGGTGTCGATGACCAGCTTCTGCTGCAACTTCAGCTTGTTGTTCTCCCACAGGGCCTTGTTTTCCTCCTGGAACAGCCGGTGCTCTTCGCGCAGCGCGTGCAGGGCCCTGTTCTCCTCCTGCAGGAGCCGGTTCTCTTCGCGTAGGGCCTGCAGGCTCTGGTTCTCCTCCCGCAGGGCCTGCAGCGCCCGGCTCATCTCCCTCAGCAGCTCCAGGGGCTGGCTGCTGTCTACTATGCTGGGGCCCGTACCCGGGCCCGCCTGGCTCTCCTCCCGGGAGGACCCAGCCAGGCTATTGACCATCTCGCGCAGGGCACGGAGTGTCTTAGAATCCTCCTGTGGGCTCGAGGGTCCCTTGGACTCCTCGAACGCAGAGGGGAGGCCTGGGCCCGGATCCGTCAGAAGCCTAGAACCTCGCGGCTCCTCATGAGGCGAGGGGTCCGGGTTCCTTTCATCCGAGGGACCCGTCTTCTCCTCCGCCGGGGCCCAGTAGGCCTTCCTCTGCTCCAGCAGCTGCTGCAGGGTCCGGTTCTCCTCCTGGAGGAGCTGAAGCGTGCTGCTCTCCTTGCTGCGGTGCCCGTGTGGGGCCAGGTCCTTCTTCGCCACCTCTAAAGCCGTGCTGTCCTTACGCAGCAGCGGTGATGAGACCCTGCTGTCCTCGCGGCCCAGCGGGAGCTTTTGCTCCTCCCAGAAGACCTGCAGGATCTTATTCTCTTTGCGGAGGGTCTTGTTCTCCTCTCGCAGGGCGCGGTTCTCCTCCCTCAGGGACCGGTTCTCGTCTAGCAGCAGGTACTCCTTAGCCAGCCTCTTGTGGTGCAGCTTGTGGTGGAAAGAAGAGGAGGGGGAGAAGTAGGGCGACTGCAGGCGGCAGTTCTCATTGACCCACCGCCCATCTTGAAACACAAACATCTCGTCGCTGAGCTGCACGCGAGGAGGATTGTAGTCTAGCTCTAGGTCCGCCTGGGAGGTGGGGCGCTCCATCAGATCCAAAGGCACAGAGGAGAAGCGATTCAGTGGGTATGAGTGGTGGCTGGCCACCCTGCGGCTCAGCCTGGGCAGGGTGGCCTGCCTGGCGCAGCGCGGGCTTGAGTACAGGTTGTGGAGCCTCAAGAAGGGCTCGGTTGTGCCCCGCTGCAGGAGAGAATGGGGAAGCTCAGAGTTAGTGAAGGAGCTGGTATACCTGAGGCTGGCTGACAAAGTAAGAGGCCAGGACACCTCACAATAAACCCAATCTGAAAGTCTGCTCTGGCCTGGCCTCAGTAGGCACTTTTGCACTTGGGCTGTTGGGGTCCTCACAAGGAAATGCAGTTGATCCTCATTATCCCCTGTAGTTATGTTCTATAAAATTGTGGAGAACACCTAATTAGTGAATACTGAACTATAGCTGCTAGGAAAAATACAAAATTAGGTTCCTGCCAGCCTCTGGTCATATTTTCATCAGCCATCTAATACATAAACGTAAACGGCACTGAAACTCATGCCTGAAAATATATCTAACACAACTGTTTTCTCTGTAAAGTTGATCACTACCTTCTTGTGCTTAGAAAGATTAGGCAGCATGTCAATACTATGCTTGAGGGTGATTTTAGACAGTAAAATCACCAACACAAAAAGCACAAAAATGTGAAAAACCTGGTACTAAATAAACTGTGAAGTAAACATTGTTTTACACTATGAGAGCTGAAACAAGAAGGTTCCTCAGCTGAGACTGTTTGCATCAGGTCACTCAAGTGTTTCATCACTCTGTGCATGTCAGTGAATGACCATGGAAGAGTCATGAGTATTGATTTGGGGGTTACAAACAAATTTTTGTGAAAAAAATTAAGGAAATTCACAAATATGGAATTCATCAATAAGAATTATGATCTGTCACTGATGTGCATGTGAAACCGAAGCCTCTTTCTCACCCTTTCTGAGACTGAGATTTTTCGCTAGTAACAAAGAGGGAGTCAAACTGCATGATCTTAAATTAGGCACTTTCTAACACTGCAAGTCAGTGAAATGTGCCTGGAAAATGGAAATAATAACATGTGTTCACAACACTGTGTGAGGATTGAATGACATAATGAATGTAAAAGTGATTTTAAAACCATCAATTGCCATAGAAATGTAAGGTATTGTTATCAAGAAAAGTAGGCTTCAGTAATGGAAGAATTCTGAGATGTATTCAGAAAGTGGTGAACAGGTGGAAGAGGCAACAACTACAGAAATAAATTTAAATAAAGTAAGATCATGATAGCTACTTCTGAATATACCAAAAGCATTTCATCCAAGCAATGATCTCCAAATGTAAAGTTCTTATTTCTGAGGTTATTTTCACAATTTTACAGGTAGAGAAGATAGAAAACAAGTCAGGTTACATACTAGATAATTTTATATATATATATATATATATATATATATATATATATATATATATATATATATATATAATGTATATATGTATATAATTATATATTTCTACACATGTACTATATAAAGTGTGTGTATATAGAAATAATTTGCACAGTGTATAAAGTTGGTTAGAATTTTTTAAGACCCAAAGAGTTAGATAAGTAGATAACACAGTTCTATGCCATTAACTTTGCAATAAGCACATGCCATTACCTTTTTGTAAGTATGTGCTTAATCTTCCATATATCAAGGGTGTAAGAGAATTCTGTAATTAGAACCTTATTTGCTTTAAATAAATCCAGCCTCTACAGTTTTATATTTCTTAATTAGGAAAGCATGCACATCAGCTCTTGTGGCTGAACCTATGATCAGAATGAACTTCACTGTGGATAGTCCACACCATATCCTTGTAAATTGAAGGCTTCTTGATCTGAATTTTTGGGAATATTAGCCAAGGACAATAGGGAATAAAACTGGAGAGGGTTCTCTCCATCCTCAAATTATAACTAATGAAGGCCTCCATCTCAACAGCATCTTACCTTAGATGATATTATTGTGAAAAATGTGGTTTTAGTCAATAGTGTGTATCCCAGTCTTGAGAAGGAATAGGGAGACAGAAACAAATATTGAATCTCAATTTTGTGCTAGGCCTGAAGCTGAGCATTCTACCTACCAAATTACTTCACAACACTGAATTAATAAGGTGTTATTATTATTCCCATTCTATAGATGGAGAAACTGAGAGTCAAGGAAGTTAAATAACTAGTATCACTTAATTATTGTCACAAACCCAGTTCTGTCTCCCTGAATTTATATGTATAAAGTGCACACATGAGAGATCACCATGAATTTATCAAAGGATTGGCAGTACTTTTGGGGCTCAAGATACCTTTTCCTTAACTTTTTATTATGGAAAATTTCAAACATCTATAAAAAGAGAAAAAATAATTATTATTAGATGGGTAACTTATTTCATGTAACCATTACCTAACTTCAGCAATTATCAAATTAAAGCCACATTGTTTCACATATACCATCAACCAATTCCACAGCACTCCCTTGTCACTGGGTCATTTTAAAACAAAGTGTAGACTTCCAGTTAAGATGGCAGCATAGGTAAATACAGTACTTACCTCCCCCTGCAACCACATCAAAATTACAACTAAATCACAGAACAACCATCATTCAGAACCACCTGAAGTCTAACTGAATGAAAGTCCTACAACTAAAAAATGAAAGAAGAAACCACACTGATACTGGTAGGAATGCAGACGTGGAAGCAACTAGTCCCATGCCAAGTGTGGTGTGTAAAAATCAGGAGGGATATCTCAGCAGTGGATGTCCCCCTTGAGGAGTGAGTGGTACCCACCTCACACCAGGCCCCCAAGCCCAGGGTTCTACAGCCAGAAAGAGAAGTTCCCATAACTTCTGGCTGTAAAGACCAGCAGGGATTGAAGCTGAGGGAGATAGAAGGCCTCTGGAGTCCCAAACAGTTCCTCTTAAAGAGCCCACACATGTTCTTACTCAGATGCATCCTTTAAGCTCCAGTGATGGGGCAAGCAGCTTGAAAAGTACCACAGCATTTCAGGTTAACATGGAGGTATAGGTAGAGATGCTTTGCTACCTTGTACAACCAAACAAAGGACAACCACCGGTTTAAAAACCAAATATAACCAAAACTGCCAGAAAATCAAACTATATGGAAAATCAATAACCAAGAAGTTAAAGATGAAACATTCATCCAGACTGGAAGAAGGGGCAGAGTCAGGCAGCCAGGGTGAAGCAAGGTGATAGACAGGGCCAGGTGAGGCAGCAGCTGGTGGACCAGGGGGTCCAACATTCCTGTGTTGCTAATCTAGGAGGAACAACTGGGGAGTAAGACAGATAACACAACCTAATGTTCCAGCACGGGAAAAGAGAGGCTCAAAATTTCTAGCTGGAAAAACCCGTGGGAGTTGCAGTGGCAGGAGAAACTCTCAGCCTCACAGGCCAGTTCATTGGAGGGACCCATAGGGTCCCAGAATATACACAAGCCCACCCACTAGGGAATCAGAAACAAAAGGGCCTAATTTGCTTGCAGATAGCAGTAGAAGTGACTGAGCAAGCAAATTGTTCATTCTCTGACCCCTCCACCACATATAGTGCCACAATGCAGCAAAGTGGGTTGCCCTGCCCTGGTGAATACCTAGGGATCTGCCCCTTACAATATAACAGGAATGCCCAGACAAGTAAATATTACCCAAATGAAAGAACAGATCAAAAGTAAAAAAAAAAAAAAAAAAAAAAGAACTAGGTGATGAGGACATAGCCAACCTATCAGATGCAGAGTTCAAAACACTGGTAATCAGGATGTTCACAGAAATGATTGAGTACAGATGCAAAATAAAGGAAGAGGTGAAGGCTATAAAGAGGGAAATAAAGAAAAATATACAGAGAACCAACAGTGAAAAAAAACTGGGACTCAATGATTTGGAACAGAGGGAAGAAATAAACATTCAACCAGAGCAAAATGAAGAAACAAGAATTCAAAAAAATGAGGAAAGGCTTAGGAACCTCTGGGACAACGTTAAACATTCCAACATCCAAATCAGAGGGGTGACAGAGGAGAAAAGGAAGAGCAAGAAATTGAAAATTTATTTTAAAAAATTATGAAGGAAAACTTTCTCAATCTGGTGAAGGAAATAGACTTCCAGGAAGTCCAGGAAGCTCAGAGAGTCCCAAAGAAGTTGGACTCAAGGAAGCATACACCAAAGCACATCATAATTACATTACCCGAGATTAAAGATAAGGAGAGAATCTTAAAAGCAGGAAGGGAAAAGGAGACAGTTACCTACAAAGGAGTTCCCATAAGATTGTCAGCTGATTTCTCAAAAGAAACCTTGCAGGCAAGAAGAGGCTAGAAAGAAGTATTCCAAGTCATGAAAGGCAAGGTCCTACATCCAAGATTGCTCTATCCAGCAAAGCTTTCATTTAGAATGGAAGGGTAGATAAAGTGCTTCTCAGATAAGATCAAATTCAAGGAGTTCATCATCACGAAGCCCTTATTATATGAAATGTTAAAGGGACTGACCTGAGAAAAAGAAGATCACACCTGTGAATATTAAAATGATAACAAACTTACAACTATTGACAACTGAAACTAAAACCCAAAACAAAGTAAGCAAACAACTAAAACAGGAACAGAATCACGGAAATGGAGATCACATTGAGGGTTGTCAGCAGGGATGGAGAGTAGGGAGAAGGTGGGGGAAGGTACAGGAAATAAGAAACATAATTGGTAGGTACAATATTGACAGGGGGAGGTTAAAACAGTATAGAAAATGTAGAAGCCAAAGACCTTATATGTACAACCCAAGGACATGAACTAAGATGGTGGGGAATGCTGGTGGGAGGGGAGGTGCAGGGCAGAGGGGGATAAAGGCAAGCAAAAATGGGACAACTATAATAACATAATCAATAAAAATATGCTTTTAAAAAAGAAAGGTAGGGACTTCCGGCCAAGATGGAGGCATAGGTGGAAACACTGTGCCTCCTTGCATAACCAAGTTTAAAGACAACAAAGTTTTAGTAACAAAAATGCAACTAAAACACAGAAAATTGAACTCTATGGAAGTCCAACAACAATGAACCATTCAGCCAAACTGGTAAGAGGGGTGGGGACAGCAGCTGGCAGAGCGAGGTTGAGCAGAAAAAAGTGGCCAGACTGACCCAGGCGCTCAGTCAGTGGTTGGCAGATCCCAGGTGTGGGGTGGCAATGGGCAGACCCAGTGGGGGACTGGACCCAGTGGGGGCACAAGGCGGCTGGCTGACCGCGGTCACACATTCACACCCAGATAAAACAGGTAAAGGAGTGAGCAGTGAAACAGACTGTGCATGCTAAGGCCCCAGCAATGGAAATTAAAGCCTAAAAGCACCAATTGGAAAAACTTTCGGGGTCAAGGTGCTGAGAGAAGTTCCCAGGCTCACAGAGAGTTTGTTGGAGAGACCCACAGGGTCCTGGAGGGTGCACAGGCCCACACACCTGGGAGCAGGCAACAGGAGGGGGGGGGCTGGTTTGCTTGCAGGAAGCAGCAGAGGGGTCCGAAATCTGAGAGAGAGCAGAAAAAAAACACCATTGCCCCTCTCTGACCCCACCCCCACATACAGCATCACAACCCAGGGACTGGGTTGCCCCACCCTGGTGATCACCTAAGGCTCCGTCCCTCATATGTAACAGGTGCAAACAGACCAAAACATTATGGCTCAAGAAAAACAGCTCAAAGCCCCAGAGCCAATACTTCTAAGTGACAAAGAGATAGCCAACCTATCAGATGCACAGTTCAAAACACTGGTGATCAGGATGCTCACAGAACTGGTTGATTTTAGTCACAAATTAGCGGAACAAATGAAGGCTAAACTAATTGAAATGAAGGGAAATGCACAGGAAACCAATAGTGATGGAAAGGAAACTGGGACTCAAATCAAGAGAGTGGACCAGAAGGAAGAAAGAAATGACCAAACAGAAAAGAATGAAGAAACAAGAATTCAAAACAATGAGGAGAGGCTTAGGAACCTCCAGGACATCTTTAAACATTCCAACATCCAAATTATATGGGTACCAGAAGGGGAAGAAGAACAGTCACAAGTGGAAAACTTATCTGAACAAATAATAAAGGAGAATTTCCCCAATCTGGCAAAGGAACTAGATTTCCAGGAAGTCTGGGAAGCTCAGAGAGTCCCAAAGAAGTTGGACTCAAGAAGGAACACACCAAGGCAAATCATAATTACACTATCCAAGATTAAAATGAAGAAGAGAATCCCAGAAGCAGCAAGAGCTAAGGGGACAGTCACCTACAAAGGACTTCCCATAAAACTGTCAGCGGATTTCTCAAGAGACCTTACAGGCAAGAAGGGGCTAGAAAGAAGTATTCCAAGTCATGAAATCCAAAGACTTACATCCAAGATTGATCTATCCAGCAAAGCTTTCATTTAGAATGGAAGGGCAGATAAAGTGCTTCTCAGATAAGGTCAAGTTCAAGGAGTTCATCATCACCAAGTCCTTCTTATATGAAATGTTAAAGGGACATATCTAAGAAAAAGAAGATAAAAAAGATGAACAGTGAAAGGACAGCAAACTCACAGTTATTAAGAACCACACCTAAAACAAAAGCAAACTAAGAGTACAGCTAGATCAGGAGCAGAACCATAGAAATGGAGATCAGATGGAGGGTTAGCAACAGGGGAGTGGGAGGAGGAGAAGGTACAGAGAATTAGTAGTATAGGTGGTAGGTAGAAAATAGATAGGGGGAAGGGGAGAATAGTATGGGAAGTATAGAATCTAAAGAACTTGTGAGACATGGACATAAACTAAAAGGGGGGAAGGGTGGGGGAAGGGTGTACAGGGTGGAGGGGAATGAAGGGGGGAATGGGACAACTGTAATAGCATAATCGATAAAATATATATTTTAAAAAATGTTTAAAAAGAAAGGTACCAGAGACATATGTGGATGAACTTAATTATCCAGTATCAGGGTGAGATTTGAGGGGAAGCAGCTTCTACCAGACAGAAGGATTAGCGAAGGCCACTGTTTCTTTGATAAGCCCTTCCCCCACATAGCTGGCAAACGGGCACCTTACCTGAGTCACCATAAAATCTGGCTCATACTGTTGGCCCAACCCTGGTGATTCTCTGAGGCCCTGACCCACCCAAATTTCAGGCCCACCGAAGCTGTTTCCTGTGGCTTTTCTGTACAAATGACCTATCTTGGCTCATGCTTCAGGTTTTTCTAAAATCTCTCAAATAAGCAGCATCTGGCCTCAGCATGCCTATACCTCTTACTAAGTTGGCCCTACGCTTGGCATAAGCAGCAGTCAGCCTCAGTTCACAATTTGTCCACACCTGGGCACCTTCAAGATCAGCACAAGTAGCAGCCATCTACAGCTCACTTGGTAGCTAATGCTGGGTGGCCCCAGGAAGAACACAGGTGGTGGATGACTTTGGCCTTCACCTCCTGGGAGGCCCCAGAGCCAGTGCATCCAGTGGACCACTTCAGACCACATCAAAGCATAACCACCCAATGACCTCCATAAGCAACATATTCAAGGGGTGGATTCAGCAGGCACTAGAGCTGCACTGAAGTAAGTCCTGCTCTTTGGGGTAGGTTCTTGCACAGCTTATCCTCCAAGATGGTCAGAGGTCAGTGGCAGTAGCTAACCCTTGTTGCCAATCAGCCTGGGGGTAAATCCCTCTCACTGAGGAGCCAACAACAATCAAGTTTTAACCACAGAAGAGGGTATACACAGCCCACACAGGGGGCACATCTCAAGAAGACCCTTGGGTATTCAGGGAAGATATGTTGCTCGACCCTACACCTACTACACTGAGCCACTTAACCAAGCCTGGGAGACACAGTAGTTCTACCTAATACATAGAAACAAACATAAGGAGGCTGCCAAAATGAGGAGACAAAGAAATATGTCCCAAATGAAGGAACAGAATATAACTCCAGAAACAGAACTAAACAAAACAGAGACAAGCAATATGCTGAATGCAGAGTTCATTGAGAATGCTGAATGAACTTAGTGAGAACCTCGACAGCATAAAAAAGATCCAGTCAGAAGTGAAGAATACAATGGGATGAAAACTACATTACATGGAATCAACAATAGAGTACATAAAGCCAAGAATCAGATCAGCAATTTGGAATATAAGGAAGCAAAAAACACCCAATTAGAACAGCAAAGTGTTGCAGACCACTCTGCCTGGTTTTAGG
The DNA here is from genome assembly GCF_021234435.1 of Artibeus jamaicensis. Lineage (NCBI taxonomy): Eukaryota > Metazoa > Chordata > Mammalia > Chiroptera > Phyllostomidae > Artibeus > Artibeus jamaicensis. The sequence goes on from NW_026521822.1 coordinate 1,962,515, forward strand.
AATTGTATCTCTACCCCTTGTGGCTAAGGGCAAGGGACGAGCTTTGGAGTGCCAGCCGCAGGAAACACAGCTTGTCTCTGGTAGCAAATGCTGCCTCAGTCCCTCTCCCTGCCCCCAAAGCTTGGTTGGAAGTCAATGACACATAAGACCCCTCACAGCAGGGAGCAACATAAGCCAGACTGGATCACTTGGGAGGCCTTCATGGAAGGACCTGGAGGGCTGCAACAAGGAGCAATGGACTCTCACCCCCTGGCTTTGACATAGCCCGAGTCCCCATGTTCTCTGGGAGAAGTGCTTACTGCCTCTAATCCCCTTAAGCCTGAATACCTGTTGGGGAGAGGTGCAGCTCCTTGCCTTGCTAGAGCATGTCCTGGGGAAAAATCAGGCATCACAAAGACTCCCTGATAAACATGTGAAATCTATTCTGCTAAGAGTGCTTTCATTCATATGTCAAGTGTTTGAGCAAGAAACCCTAAAACTCTGTTCCTGACAGACTCTGAAGCCCTCAGATTTCTTTGAAATGTTATCTACTGTTTGATTGTTGCCATCCTGTATTCCTGTGTATTACAACCCAATAAAAAGCTATGGAGCAGGGGGGCTCAGGGCCTTTTTCTCCTCAGAGAAACTGGCCACTGTCCACTTCTCCTCCCCAAGCAGATGATGTCATATCTCTGTCATATTCATTTTCATCTGTGGCAACTGGGGGGGGGCTCTCAAGAAAGTCGCCCCCACAGCAAAACAAACAAAAAAAGTCCAAAAATGTGAGAATGGTTTAAGGAGCTTTAACTACAAGCATACCAACATTTATATCATGGGGGTACAAGAGGGAGGTGACAGAGAGAAAGCAATTGGAAACCTATTTGAAAAGTAATGACAGAACAGAACATCCCTAACTGGCTGAAGGAAATATACATACAAGTCTAGGAAGCAAAGAGAGTCTCAAAGAAGATAAACCTAAGTAGGCCCAAACCAAGACACATCATAATTAAAATGACAAAGGTTAAATAAAGACAGAGAAAATCTTAAAAGCAGCAAGAAAAAAAAAAGCAGTTACTCACCTACTCCCATAAAACTGTCAGCTGATTTCTAAAAGAAACTTTGCAAGCCAGAAGGGTTAGCCAAGGACCATTCAAAGTGATGAAAAGTAAGAAGCTACAACCAAGATTACTGTACCCAGCAAAGCTTACAGCTACAATTAAAGAACAGATAAAGAGTTTGTTAGATGAGAAAAGCTAAAGGCATTAATCACCATCAAGCCAGTATTATATGAACTGTTAAGTAAAGGGTTTTCTTTGAGAAGAAGAAGAAAAGAGTAAAAATGAACAACAAATACACATTTATCAACAACTGAATCTAAAAAACAAAATAAATGAACAAGCAGAACAGAAAAGACTCATAACTACAGAGAACATTTTGATGGTTGCCAAATGAAAGGGGGTTGGGTAGATGAGTGAAAAGATGAAGGGATTAAGTACAGATTGCTTGTTACAGAATAGTTATGGGGATGGAAAGTACAGTATAGGAAATACAGTCAGTAATATTCTTATTTTATCCATAAATACATCAATGTGTATCTTTTAAACAAAACCACAATACCATTATCATCCTGTTATTTTTTGTGGCTTATTTTTTACTGTATTTTTTCATTACCATTTAGTCTTCTTATACCCCTCACCCTCCTGTAATGACCACACTGTTGCCCATGTTCATAAGTCCTTTTGCATTTTTTCTCAATCCCTGCACCCCCTAATCCTACCCCATCCCCACTTAACTGTCATCCTGGTCTCTATCTGTGAGTCTGTCTCTATTTTGCTTGTTAGTTCAGTTTGTTCATTATATTCCACATATGAGTGAAATCATATGGTATTTGTCTTTCTCTGACTGGGTTAATTCATCCTTTTAAAATTTAACAAGGAGGACTTCCACCAAGATGGAGGCGTAGGTGGAAGCACTGCACCTTCTCGCACAACTAAGTTTAAAAACAATAAAGTTTTAGCAACAAAAACGCAGCCAAACCACAGAAAATTGAACTACACAAAAGTCTGACAACAATGAACCCTTCAGCCAAACCAGTAAGAGAGGCAGAGCCAGCAGCAGAGCAGGGTCAGGCAGGAAAGATCCACCGGACCAACCAAGGCGCGAGACCCAGGTGTGCCAGCAGCCGTAGGCGGATCCCAGGTGTGGAGAAGCAGGCGGACCCACTGAGGGCGCAAGGCAGTGGAGCCACTTGGGGCTGATCCTGGTTACACATTCATGTGCAGATAGACCAGTGAAGGAGCTAGCAGCGAGATGGACCACGCAGGACCCAGAGGCAGGAGGTGGCAGAGGGAACTGCCATTGTCCCTCTCTGACCCCGCCCCCCAATACAGCATCACAAACCAGCGACCTGGGTGGCCCCTCTCTGACCACGCTCCCACATACAGCATCACAAACCAGTGACCTGGGTGGCCCCGCCCTGGTGAACATCTAAGGCTCTGCTCCTGATACTTAACAGGCACAAACAGATCAAAACATGGCTCAAGAACAACTCAGAGCCCCAGGTCGATAAATCTAAGAGATAAAGAAATAGCCAAACTTTCAGATGCACAGTTCAAAACACTGGTGATCAGGATGCTCACAGAACTGGTTGATTTTAGTCACAAATTAGAGGAACAAATGAAGGCTAAACTAATTGAAATGAATGGCAATGCACAGGAAACCAATAGTGATGGAAAGGAAACTGGAACTCAAATTAAGGGAGTGGACCAGAAGGAAGAAAGAAATGACCAAACAGAAAAGAATGAAGAAACAAGAATTCAAAACAATGAGGAGAGGCTTAGGAACCTCCAGGACATCTTTAAACATTCCAACATCCAAATTATAGGGGTACCAGAAGGGGAAGAGGAACAGTCATGAGTAGAAAACTTATTTGAACAAATAATAAAGAAGAATTTCCCCAATCTGGCAAAGGAACTAGATTTCCAGGAAGTCTGGGAAACTCAGAGAGTCTCAAAGAAGTTGGACCCAAGAAGGAACACACCAAGACACATCATAATTACATTAGCCTAAATTAAAATGAAGGAGAGAATCCTAGAAGCAGCAAGAGCTAAGGGGACAGTCACTTACAAAGGAGTTCCCATCAGACTGTCAGCTGATTTCTCAAAAGAGACCTTACAGGCAAGAAGGGGCTAGAAAGAAGTATTCCAAGTCATGAAATCCAAAGACCTACATCCAAGATTGATCTATCCAGCAAAGCTTTCATTTAGAATGGAAGGCAGATAAAGTGCTTCTCAGATAAGATCAAATTCAAGGAGTTCATCATCATCAAGCCCTTATTATATGAAATGTTAAAGGGACTTACCTAAGAAAAAGAAGATAAAAAAGATGAACAGTGAAAGGACAGCAAACTCACAGTTAGTAACAACCACACCTAAAACAAAAGCAAACTAAGAGGACAGCTAGATCAGGAGCAGAACCATAGAAATGAAGATCACATGAAGGGTTAGCAACAGGGGAGTGGGAGAATGGGGGAGAAGGTGCAGATGGTAGGTAGAAAATAGATAGGGGGGAGGGCAAGAATAGTATGGTAAATATAGAATCTAAAGAACTTGAGACATGTCATAAACTAAAGGGGGAATGATGGGGAAGGGTGTGCAGGGTAGAGGGGAATGAAGGGGGGGAATAGAACAACTGTAATGGCATATTTAATAAAATATATTTAAAAATAAATAAAATTTAACAATGACCTCTTAACAACAAATACCAAGTCAGTGTTCAAATATCCCCGACTGTCTTATTTCTCTTTTAGGATTGTTTGGTTTCAATCAGAGAGATACTCTTCCTTATCTGACTAAACATCCAAAGAGGAATCTATAATGTTTTATACCTGTTTAGAGAAATTTTGGAGACCTTTAAATTATCCTATTCAGCTGCCATTACACTATATTCACAATCTGAACTGGGTACTCAATGAATGTTTTACTCTCCCCTCAACAGGTGCACTAAATAGCCCTAGCTGGTGTGGCTCAGTGAATTGAGCACTGGCCTGTGAACCAAAGGGTCACTGGTTCAACTCCCAGTCAGGGCACATGCCTGGGTTGCAAGCAGATCTCTGGTGGGGGATGTGCAATAAGCAACCACACATTGATATTTCTCTCCCTCTCTTTCTCTCTCCCTTACCCTCTCTCTAAAAATAAATAAATATTTTTAAAAAGAAATTACTGTTACTTAAAAAAAATGCACTTAAAAAAAACATGTAGTGGTGGATCCCTAGTTATGGACAATCTGGCTATCTGGTCCTTGTCCTTATGCATGCCATCCATATTTGTAAATGGGCACAACTATGCCCCTAGCATACCTCTTTTATCAACCTAGTTGACATCTTGTCTCCTTCCTTAAATGGTCAACACTTCCCAAGCAGATCCTTTGGTGTTTTCTGTTTCATACCCACCACTTCTGATCCAGAAAATGTCAATGGGCTAATAGGTTCCTTTACTTCCTTACCCAGGAAACCAAATCCTCCCCTATCAACTGAGTCCTACTATCTTTCCTCCTATCCCCAGACAGAATGAAGAAAGAGGTCAGATTCACTACTGACTCATGGCCTAGTTTCTTAGAACACAGAAATCACTTTAGCCTCATCTATCCAATGTAAAGCTAAAGTGAAGTGAACCTTTTCTGTTTCTGAAAGTGAGAAAATTTAAGGAAAAATATGTCAAGAGTCCTGATTGAACTTTAGGCATTTCAGATATCCCAAGAGTCCTGACTGAACTTTAGGAAAACATTATGCCAAGACAAATTCTTTCCTTCCTGTGGTATTTCCCCAGTTGTAATCAGACCAGCTGGACTTAGTGCTCAAATGAAAGCTTTTTCTTAGCCTTGTGAAAACTCCTTATCCTAGTCTAGTCCTACTCTGAATGTTCTTGTACCAATTCTTCCTCCACATTTATGTTAACAAATCAACTAACATTAATTTAGCATCTGGTCTCAGACCTGCCCTCAGGGAACTTCAAGTCAATTTGAGAAGTCATTTATTAAGGGCAGGGCCTGACCTTATTGTGTGCAAGTGCAGCTTGCTATGTGGCTATACCTGGTCACTAGCAGACCTGAGAGGCAGCTCTCCTGTCCCTTCCCTGGACCCTCCTGCATTGCAGACTCCTCCCCCAAAACAGGGGGTCCTGGACCCCAGGGCTCAGAAGTAGCCAACTTCCAAGTATGATGGGTCAGAAAGAATTCTCTGCATGTCGACATTTAGAAGCTGAAGAAAAAGAGAAACATGCTGGACAGGGAGATTTGCCAATTAATATCTGAAGACTACAGAGTGGATGAACTAGAGGACCACACCTCCCAGCTCCATGAATACGATGACATCAAGGATATAAGCCAGATGCTACTGGGAAAACTGGCCGTGATCTGAGATGTTACCACAAGAGTTGTATCCAGAATTTGGCCTGGACATGAGTGACTGAGAAAAGGCTCACAGCCCCTTGACCATGGCCCACTGGGACAACTGATGTGGATGTGAGATCAGCAGTGAGAGCCCAAGAAGTATACCCACAAGCTTTCCAGCAAGGCAGTGACAGAAGCCCTTTTCTAGAGAGCCCATGCTCAGTCAGGAGAGGAAGGTTTGTTCTCAGCTCCAAGCCTCCTGAAATGTCCCAGTGATACCTGTATATGTGTATATGTGTTCTATTTGTAAATAAACATGTGAACAATAAAAAAGAAAGAATACTCAGTTATTAGTAGTGATTACTTCTTGGTGCCAATGAGCAAGATCAAAGTACCACAAGCATTATGTAAGGTATGGACATCTGGGGGCTGGACATCATAAAACCTGGAGAGTCCTGGCTTGCACTGTATGAGTGTATAACCTTTTAAGATCACTTAATTTCTGTGCTTACATTTCCATATATAGAATATGTGAATACTGGCATGATCACCCCATGTGTTCGAGCAGGTTGAACAATGACAAAATTTAGAGGGTGATATTTACAACTGTTGTTGCAGTACACAATCTGTGCAACCATCTGCCCTATTTCACAGTTTGTTGTACAATTAACAATAAAAATAGAATAAAATATGATATTTTCTTTGTATATAAAGAGCTACAGATATACGAGGATGTACTTTGGTTTAGAACAGAAGTTTCTTAGTATTTTCTTAGAGAAAAACTTACAGAACAAGAAAAAGGAAATAATATTACTGAATGACTATTATATAATATGCTAATTGATTTATTAATATATATTGTCTTTCCAAAAAGAGCCACAATGGTTCTGCCTCAGATCACCTAGCCATTAAGGGTCAAAGCCAGAGTTTAAACCCAGGATATCTGATTCCAAACTGCAAGCTCATCCTAGCTCTTCACAATGACCAGATGCTTTATTTTGCATCTGTTAATATTATTTTGCAGTAATATTAACTTTGCTTCTCTTATGTTCTGTCTCACCTTCTCCCCAGATGAATAAATTGCAATTCTATAAGACAGTAACTTGTCCCTTATTTCTGACATCCCTAGTTGTAGAAATTAGAACAGCACATTTTGTACTTCCGCCAAGATGAAGACGTAGGTGGAGGAACCACCTTGCCTCTGTGCACAACCAAATCTAAGAACAACTATTTTTAACAACAATCACAACCAAGCCACACGGAAAATCGACAATACAGAGTCCAGAGGACAACTAAATGCTCAGCTAAACCAGTAAGAGAAGCGAAACCAGCAGCAGAGCAGGTTAGCAAGAAAAAATCCCTGGGTGGTGCGCGGTGCGAGAGCAGCCGAAGGCGCTGCGAGCTAGCTACGGGAGCGCACAGGGAAGAGGCGCTGCAGGCTGTCTGCCATCAGTCGCGCGCATCTGCGTGTGGAGAAACCAGTGAGAAGGGAAGCCTGCGCGGGGCAGCAGGCTCATACAATTCTGATCAGATAAACAAGCCCTTGGCGAGTGGTATGACTGGACGGGCTGGGCTAGCGGAGAGGACAGCCATTGCTCCCTCTCTGACCACGCCCCCACACACAGCTTCACAAACCAGCGACCTGGGTCGCCCCGTCCTGGTAAACAACTAAGGCTTCGCTCTGCTTACTTAACAGCACGAATAGACCAAAAATGGCTCTAGGACAACTCAGAGCCCCAGAACCGATAGATCTAAGCGATGAAGAAATAGCCAGTCTTTCAGATGCACAGTTCAAAACACTGGTTATCAGGATCCTTACAGAACTGGTTGATTTTAGTCACAAATTAGAGAAACATATGGAAGCTAAACTAATTGAAATGAATGGTAATACAAAGGAAATCAATAGTAATGGAAAGAAAATTGGGACTCAAATCAAGGGGAGTGGACCAGAAGGAAGAAAAAAATGATCAAACAGAAAAGAATGAAGAAATAAGAATTCAGAAAAATGAGGAGAAGCTTAGGAACCTCCAGGACATCTTTAAACGTTCCAACATCCGAATTATAGGGGTACCAGAAAGGGGAAAGGCACAGCCACCAGTGGAAAACTTATTTGAACAAATAATAAAGGAAAATTTCCCCAATCTGGCAAAGGAAATAGACTTCCAGGAAATCCAAGAAGCTCAGAGAGTACCAAAGAAGTTGGACTCAAGAAGGAACACACCAAGGCACATCATAATTACATTAGCCTAAATTAAAATGAAGGAGAGAATCCTAGAAGCAGCAAGAGCTAAGGGGACAGTCACCTACAAAGGAGTTCCCATCAGACTGTCAGCTGATTTCTCAAAAGAGACCTTACAGGCAAGAAGGGGCTGGAAAGAGGTATTCCAATTCATGAAATCCAAAGACCTACAACCAAGATTGCTCTATCCAGCAAAACTTTCATTTAAAATGGAAGGACAGATAAAGTGCTTCTCAGATAAGACCAAATTCAAGGAGTTCATCATCACCAAGCCCTTATTATATGAAATGTTAAAGGGACTTACCTAAGAAAAAGAAGATAAAAAAGATGAACAGTGTAAGGACAGCAAACTCACAGTTAGTAACAACCACACCTAAAACAAAAGCAAACTAAGAGGACAGCTAGATCAGGAGCAGAACCATAGAAATGAAGATCTCATGGAGGGTTAGCAACAGGGGAGTGGGAGGAGGAGAAGGGAAGAGAAGGTACAGAAAATAAGTAGCATAGACAGTAGATAGAAAATAGATAGGGGGGAGGGTAAGAATAGTAGGGGAAATACAGAATCTAAAGAATTTGAGACACGTGTTCATGAACTAAAGGGGGAAATGGTGGGGGAGGGGTATGCAGGGTGGAGGGGAATGGAGGGGGGGAATAGAGCAAATGTAATGGCATAATCAATAAAAAAAAAAGAACAGCACATTTTGTATACAATGAAGGTATAACGAGTCCTTGTTAATGAATGACTCAACCAAAATAAACTAAAAGGTAAGGAGAAATTATTAGGTGAAACTGTTAACATTGTACCAGTTTTGGATTACAAAAATGATTATTTTGTTTGTTTTAATATACTTAGAGCACTTAATAAAGCTGTGTTCTCATTTCAGTTTATATTTTTAAACTGCAGAGCTGTTGCTGCATGATATAAATGCTACAACAGTGGGGATCTACTCATGTGAATTTCACAAAACTGTAGGTTCATCTGTGTAGTCCTTAAAGGCAGCTGCCCCTGCCTACACATGCCTCATGTGTGCTGATTGTCCATATCACCATTTTGAACCTATAATCTAATGAGTGTAGAGGACTCAAATTTTCAGCAACTTTGGGTTCAAAAGTCCTATATCTTCGAGTGCTCTTCAAAGTCACTTCACTTCTCTGAATGACACCTCTAAAATGAACTTAAATGTAGCTGCCCTGACCACTTCCTGAGATGGTGGTAAGGTGACAAGGAAGTGGTAGGCAAGCTGCCCCAAAGACCAGATGGCCAGTTCTATTGGTATGGCTTAAACAAATATTCCTGACCTATAGCAAATGATGAATATGTTCTTTACAAAAGGGCTTTCCCAAAAGTGAGCATCTGAGCTAAGCAAGTACATGAGGTACAAAATCCCAAGCCTCCTTAGCCTATGTTTGAAGCCAGAGCCTGCTCAGTAGGTCACCTTGACCAGTGTTTTCACTGGCTTGGTTTCATGAGTGAAACTAATCAGTCCTTGATGTCCTCAAGGCCTAACAAGAGATATGCGCTGCCCTGACAAATGTGGCTCAGTTGATTGGGTCTTGTCCCACAAACCAAAAAGGCACTGGTTCAATTCCCTGTCAGGACACATGCGTGGGTTGCGGGTTTGGTCCCTGGTCATGGAGTGTACAAGAAGCAACTGATCAATGTTTCCCTCTCAATTGACATTTCTCTCCCTCTTTTTCTCCCTCCCTTTTCCATTTTAAAGAGAGATATGGGCCAACAAAGCCCCTAGAACATCCCTGAAAGTTCTGCTAAGCCTGGGAACAGAGTTAAAGCCTATGGCAGCACAGTGCAAGCCTCCAGAGAAACAAGGCCCAAGTTTCCCATGAAGAAAAGATTATCTCCTCCTTGGTCTATGGGAAATGCTCTCATATGTGGACATATCTAGTAAAAAAGAGAAGAAAATGTTGGCTTCTTCATGCAAGAATGGGATATGAGGGTAGATACAAGAGAGAAATACAACTGGCTATGAGGTTCATGATACCTTCCCATCAGGACTTATTAGGAAATGGTTAAGAGACTCTGCCCTCAGGTAAATATACTCACAGTTGTGACCTAAGATGTATTAATGCCAGGGATTCAGGAAGAGCCCCCTGGGCACAAACATATCCATCACAGATGCCTGAATGTCATCTATGGGTTGATGTTCTTCCTTAGTACCAGGCCTGGCCCTCTCTCTATCATCTCCTTAAACACAAGTGGGCCTGAAAGAAAAATGCTTGAAATCACCAGTGACTGGGTGACTTTGTCAGATCACCAGCTTCATAATGTGTGGGGAACATGGAGGAAAGTTGTCCAATGGTGGGAGAGATGGCAAAGGGCAAAGGAGAGGTGATAAGACCAAAGCCTCTTACTGATGCTACAGAATTTCGAAGGAACAGAACTCTGACTGGAGCCTTCTGGAATGGAGTTCCTGGTGTTAGTGGCCTCCCATCAAATGGTTTGGGGACAGGACTGAATAGTGACTAGCCAGGCTTAGCTGACACTCTAAAGAGTCTCTCCACTCCAGAAAAGTGTGGCAGATGAGAAGAGATTTCCAAATCCTGGTGTTGACCAAGATTTTAAATACATACTTTGCCAACAGTACTGAGGGTTACGGTCAAAGAACACTCAGCCATCTGAGGTACCCAGAATACTAAAAGGAAGAGTCAGATATGCTAGTAATTTTCAGATGAGGTGACAAAGCTGAGGTTCATTATCATATTTTTATATTAACTCAGCTCCCTATACCCTGAAAAAGTTAATGTGGGTTTTATTTTTTTTTTCTTTGACATGTATGCACTTACAGCAAGCTGGTTTTTATTGAACTATAAGTGTATCCTATTCCACAGGTATGTATTCTTCACTTGATTTTTTTTTTAATGTGGGTTTTAATAAATGTGAACAGGTGCCCTGGCTGGCATAGCTCAGTGGATTGAGCGTGGGCCTGCGAACCAGAGTATCGCGGTTCGATTCCCAGTCAGGGCACATGCCTGGGTTGCAGGCCAGTTCCCGGCAGGGGATGCATGAGAGGCAACCACACATTGATGTTTCTCTCCCACTCTTTCTCTTTCCCTTCCCCTCTCTTGAAAAATAAATAAAGAATATATTTTAAAAAATAAAATAAATAAATGTGAACAGGTAAGAGGATAATTTATAAGTGAATATGACTGGTTTTGATAGAATTATAACGTTACCCAGAAAGAAGATAAACTTGTCATCATGTATGGTAGTTTCAGCTAATTGTTTAACATGGAATCTCATGAAATCTTCCTTCTAACAGTCAGTTCAGAGATGTGGGTATTGTCAGTAGACTCCATAACTTCCAGAAAACAAGCTCAAACAAATGGGTTGAGAAAAGGCAACTGGCTGGGGGTTGAAATGAAGGGGGCCTGGTGGGTGCTTTCTGGACTGGTATAGATCCTTCATTAATGATCTAGCAGTAAACAACACCTTCATGTAACTCACAGGTAGTGCTCAATTAAGGAAATGTTAATGCCCATGAGAACTGAATCACTGTGCATGTTATGTACAAAAGGAACAAGGTCGGCTAGCTTGGGCAGGAAATGACATTGATGGCTTGCAAGTTAATGTGTTAGAAGGAAATAGATCAGAAAACACAAATATTTAATGTGAGAAAGAAAAACTGGAAATCAGTAAGACCTGAAAAGACCTCAGGGTGATAACAGATAGTGAATCATAAGTATTAGGAATGTAATTGAGAAGCCCGAACAACCAGCATGATTGGGATCTTGGAGGCCAGAGGCATTTTCTGGGGACATATAACTGGTGATATAATTCCCTTTTAAAATAAATGGACTCAGATCCAGAATGAAGCAGCATGGAACAAATAAATACAGGGAGCTTCTGGCAAACAGTAAGATGTGGAGAGAAGAGGTGGAATCTCCTAACAGCAAGAGAAGAAGCAGAGGCCTAAAATATGACCTGGTTCAGCCAGGTGGTATATGCCCAGCAGAGAGAGTGGGTGTAGCAAAGAGAGTGGGTTTTGACTTGGGTTCAAGCCCCTAACTCCGGCTCTGCTATTTATTACTAATATGGTTCATGGGGTACCCAGTTCTCATACCTATACAACCTCTGCCTCACATTTGCATGGCCCAGTGACCAACATCTCATTAAATTAATGTTTGGTTGATTGTTCTCTCCCCTTGTGAACCACATCAATCCCCCGACCCACCATCTCATTGAAGTAGGTCCAATGAGTTCTTCGGTCCCTCTCATAGCCCTGGTGGTGGCACAGTTCAGATAATTTAAACTTGTAAATGCCCACACCCTTCCCCCAGTGCACCATCCTAGAGCATCCTGGCAGGTGTCTGAAACCTGGTGCAAGACTTATGCATGGCTGATGTACCAATGAGGCCACATCTTCCCACAAGGGGTACACATGCCCAGGCAGCAGGTATCCTCTCACCCTTGTGCTCCATGCCCCCCCCCAGACCCCCACAGCAGCATTGGATCCTGCAGCACAGGAAGTGGATGGCTTGAGCATTTTTTTATTTTCAATCCTCACTGAGGACCTGTTTATTGACTTTAGAGACAAGTGAAGGGAGGGAGAAAAAGGGAGAGAAATAACAATGCAAGAGAAGCATCGATTAGTTGCCTTTTACATGTACCCTAACTGGGACCAAGCCCACAACCTTTCAGTTTGTGGGACAACACTACAACCAACTGAACCACACCAGCCAGGGCACTCGAGCCTTTTTAAACCACTCTCCAGTTCTGTTCCCCCTTCTCTCCTTCTTAATGCTGAGTTGTTTCTGGGAGGTAGGCAGGGAGAGTTATGCTAGGTTGAAGACTTGCCTATCACTCTATCATATAATCACTATTTCAAATCCTGTTCTGGGCCCCCTTCCCCAACCCCATCCTTAGGTTGGCATCCTCCACCTGTCCCTTGGCAAAACAAACATTGATTTATCTGAGCTGTGAACAAATCAAAGGAGCAACACCCACCATCAAGAGGGTAGTAGCCAACAGAGTGATACATGTATTTCAGGTAGAAAGAATTAGACCTAAATCTAGGTTCCTACAGCTATAGGAACCCTGTGGGAAGCCATCTTGTCTAATGATCCAGAGAAAATGAGCTGGTATTCTAAGCTTCATGAGCTGAAACAGAGAAGTAGCTGTTTATCATGAAGTTATAGGAAAATGTGAAAACAAATAGCCAGAATGTTTTTGTCCTATATTTTTTCCTCCTGCTGAACATACTTACCTAGATTGTTACAATTACCTCCACTTATAGAAAGAATGCTGAAGGTTTTCTTTCTAATGGTGTTCTTCTGAAAATCCTTAAGGTTAAAAAGAGCTTTCCTAAAGCCCTCTCTTTATGAAAGCTGACTTCCCACAGGGGAGTGATTAATACTGTCCCTAACACTTCCCCGGACAGAGCTTTCAGATAGTTACCTCTGCATTGGACTCCTCCACCCTACATTTCAGCCCCTCTGGTGGCACTGCCATGGTCTTCCAACAGGGCCTTAGGTGACTGTGGAGAAGTAAGGTCACCCCCTTTGTGACATAGCAGCAGTAGAAACAATCCAATCAGGAGAACCCCATCAAGAAAGTGGCTGCTAAGCAGAAGGAGACCGGAGAATCTCTAGCCTGTCAAGACTTTCTCCTTTCATTGGCCACTGTTCTGATCCCTGTGCCCACCCCTTTATACTACTAATACTCTGTCATTGGTATATAGCAGGTCTTAATTCTCTTGACATCTCCAAATGACCCTGTACCCCTTGATATAATGTACTAGGTTTTATTCTCATGGATTCAGTTACATACATTTGATCCCAAGCCCCAGTTCTAATTTTCCTCCAGAAATTCAGAGTAGTTAAACAGAAGTATCAAAAGACATAATTCGGAGAAGATTGGCTTATTTCAAAGTCTCATGGGCTCGAAGATCTTACAGATCACCTAACCCACTCTCTTCATTTGAGGTATAAGGGGCTCCAAGATCCACAGTTACTAAGTGGCCTCACCCATGCACACAGCTGGTTGGAAGCTGACCCGCAATTAAAATCAAGGTCTTAAATACTCTGTCCATTCTATAAAATCTTGCCACATTTTTGAAAGAGAAGAATTTTTCTGGCTAAAATTGATAGTTTACATCCTTCTGTGATTATCCCTACCTGAGGTAGAACCACATTGATTGGAATCTCTAGGCTTTCAGATCTGGCACCTCCTTTCCTTGTAAAATGTGGCCTCGAGTGCTGTAGAAAAGATAAAATAACATGTCTGCTTCCCAGCCCATCACTGGATCTCAATTACCCACCTGTAAAACAGAGGACTTTCTAATCACTTATCTCCTCTTGAAGTTATGTACATTATGAAAAAATGAGTTTGAAAAAATGTGAAGATGATACTTGATAAGGGGCTTTACTAACACCTGAACAAAATTAAGATAGATATTGTAGTTGGTATCAAAGCCTTCCAAAAGTCTTTTCTAAGATTATATTTTTTATCTCAAGTCAAAGGTCATACCAATGTTAGGTGCCAGGTATATGTCCTATGCAGAATTTGGTCACCAAAACACTCAGAACATTCCAGAGGTGACATCATAGTGCTTTCCAGGGTTCATGGTCTCTCAAAAAACATAGTGCTTTTCAGCACATCTCTGAACATCTCAGGCAGGAATGAGGCACCTGGCAGTCAGGAAAAGCTCATCCTGATGTGTCCACATAGCTGGTCATGGTCAATGTGACACACAATAGGTTGAAGACTTATCACTTAGCCCCCTGTTTGGTCATTCTGGCTGCCATTCACATCTCTCCTGCTAGGCTGAGCTGAGATTCCTATCCTTTCTCCAGAGGTGGCATCTTCTGATTGGATCACTCAAGAAGAAAGAAACCCAAATTGAACTCTTTTCAGATCAAGAGAAGAAATTAAGTATGAGATGTTTTCTGACACCAAGAAGTTCTTCCAATTCTCTGACACCAGCTGGACATCCTGAAATTGAGTTCAATTCTAAAACAATATACCTGGGAAAAAGAATGGGATTAGAAGGATGGCGACAGAGTAGGATGGAGCAGATTCCATTCCCCCCTACACATGGGAGAAAAATTTAGCTGATCTACAGAGTAACAGAGAAAACAGCCAATAGTACCCCAGCATATATTAAAATAAGAGACCAGAAATTGTAGCAGACACTGAAAAACCAGATGGTAAGGAGATGGCTACAGGACAATAAGGTCCCAGGGAACAGCACAGGGACAGGGGCAGCAGCAGCCTCAGCCCCACACCTGGCGCTGGGCCTACCACAGAGTCCTTGGGAGAGAGCCAGGTCAACTGCTCCCTCCCTCCTGGCCAAGCAGGGTTTGAGCAGCACTGGGAGAGACTTGGTTGCTTAAAGTTGCAGAGAGGGCAATAAGGACAAAGTGATAAACACACAAGGGCCGTGATCACCCACAGAGTCTGTGGTCATCAGCCTGGGAGAGTTGAGAGTCACAGTGTCAGGCTCTAACCCCGATAGTCACTGGCTGGAAAATTGGGCTGTACTGAGTGGCAGGCTTGAGTAGGAGGAATTTCTCAAAAGGTAAAACTGTCTCGGAGATTCTCCTGCGACAGCTGCTCAACCTACTCCCCACCCAGCCTGGCCAAATGTCCTGAGTTCCCCTATAGCACTGGGAAGGGTTCCTGCCCAAACCCACGGGACCCAGACAGCCTGGCCAAGCACACGCCACCACACCCCAGCCCACAGTGATGATCCCCAGGGAAAGAGTGCTCTGAAGAAGACCTGGATCCCCCTGTGTGGGGTGCTGGGGTGAGGCACCAGACTAGCTCTTGGGAGAGTGCGCCGAAGACTAGAAGGGAGAAAGGCCACACCAATCACCCCTTAGCCTGCTGCAGCCAGTGAGACCGGAAAAAAACAGTTTGGCCAGTTTGAAATCAACATGAGGTGTGTGTGTGTGTGTGTGTGTGTTTTAAGTAATCTTTTATTTTTTTAATTTTATTATTGTTTTATCTTTCAATACCTTTTTCCTCTCTTTCCTTCTTTCTTCTTTCATTCATTCTTCTTTTCTTTTCAATCTTATCTCTTCTTCCTCACTTTCCTGCCTTTTTTTATACCAACAAGTGAGGGAAAAAAACTTGGAACTGTGAAAGGAACAGAGTTGGACACAAAGAGGGGGCATCCCAACAGTAGAGACAGAGAGACAAATTTCACTTTGCTATACTAGAGAAACTACAAGTTACTGCATATTTTTATTCTTGTTTTTTCACTATATTTACATCTTTTTTTTAATATTATCTTTGTATTCCCCTTCTTTCTGTATAGTCTTCTTTGCTTGGCTGGTTATATTGTATCATTTGACAAGTTTCCCCTGTTCTCTCTTCCACAGTGTATTCCTAATTTACTATCCTTCATGTCACGTGTGTTCCTTTAGCACACTACTCAAAGTTCTATACCCTCTATTCATGTTATCCAGATCGCATAGATTCTATCATATTGTTTCTCTAATATTATTGTAAATGATAACTGTTCCATACAATTGTAAATACTTCACAACACCCCTCCGGGATCGTAGCCCACTTCACAGTTTCCTGAACTCTATTACTGTAGTGGTTAACTCTATTCTCTCACACACCTATTTACTATCCTTTACTCTCACCTTACCTCAGAATCTAACCTCCTACAATCTCACTGCTTTCTAGATCCAACTCACAACCCTTCTCTCCCCAACAAGAGTCTTATCTTCTATCTATCCTTTTTAAAAAGTGGCTGGTTGGGTGGAAGATCATGGTTAACACTATACATAGACAAAGAATCTCCTATCTCTTCCTTACTAGCTGCTACTGTAAATATCATAGAATACTTTCCTGCTGTCATAAACCATTTTGCCTTCCCCTCCAACTGATCACAAATAAAAGAGAAGATGGATGCAGTGAACACCAGGATACCCACTGGAAGAGGAAACCCAACAACAAAGGAACCACCAACAGATAACAACATAAGAAAGTGAAGAAGGGAGTAGAAACCACACCAACCTCAATCCAAGAACTATTTGGAAATATAACTAAATAGTGGAGAAATTACGCAGTACAACAAACTGAACAAGAGCAAAAGAGAATCCTCAAACCCTTGTACACATGGAATGTGTAGCTTCAACACAACCTGCCTTCACCAGCACAATAAATTACAAGAGGTGGTAGACAGAGGAACTCCCAGTTAACCAGCTGGTGGGAAGGACCCCAAAACAATTAGAGCCAACTTAAAGGACAACCCAAGACTAGTGAGCTTGGAAGATCAAGGAGACTACACCACTGAATCTCACAGGTATTATACCACATAAGTTCACACCATAAACTCAGGAAGCCAGAACAAATCAATTTAAGAAGCTAAAGCTAACAAGAAGAGTCTCACAAATGATGGGAAGACAAAGAAACAATCACCAAAGGAAAGGAAAGGAGCAAGCCTCGGAAAGAGTGCAAGATGAAATAAAGGCAAGTCAGCTATCAGATACTGAATTTGAAGCACTGGTTATCAGGAAATCCAAAGAGCTCACAATGAACTAACAGAAACTCTAGGGGAACTACAATGAACTCACTACAAACTATATCAACATGAAATAAGAAATAGAAACTATCAGCAAGGGCCAAGAGGAGATGAAGAATACAATTTCTGAACTGAAGAACACAGGGGAGGGAATCAAAAAGCAGGATCGATGAAGCAGAAGATCTGATCAGCGAGTTGAAGGAGAAAGTAGAAAAAATTACCCAGAAAGAGCAAGAAAAAAGAGGCTTAGAAAGAATGAAGGGTTAAGAGAAATGCAAGACAATATGAAATGTCATAATATCCAAATAATAGGGATACCAGAGGAACAAGAAGAACAGCAAAGGATAGAAAACCTGTTTGAAAAAGTCATGATGAAAAACTTCCCTAATTTGATCAGAGAAAAAGTCCCACAAATCCAGGAAACACAGAGAGTCCCAATCAACGGGAACCCAAAGAGGCATACTTCAAGACACGCCATCATTAAAATTGCAAAATTTCAAGCAAAGAATAGTAAAGGCAGCAAGGGAGAAATAGGATGTAACATACAAGGGAGCCCCACTAAGGTTAGCTGCTTACTTCTCAATGGAAACACTCCAAGCCAGAAGAGAATGGCAAGAAATATTCCAAGTGATGAGAACCAGAGGCCTGCAACCAAGGCTACTTTATTCAGCAAGGCTCTCAATCAAGATAGAAGGCCAAATAAAGAGCTTCCAAGACAAAAGAAGTCTAAAAGAATATGCCTCCACCAAACCAGCTCTGCAAAAGATGCTAAAAAGACTGCTTTACGGAAAGGAAGGAATAGAGAGAGAAAGAGAGAGAGAGAGAGAGAGAGAGGAACACAGGTACGAAAATGGCAATGAATTAGTATCTATCAATAATAACCTTAAATGTATGGAGGGGAAGATGGCGACAGAGTAGGACAGAGCAGATTCCATTTCCTGTACACATGGGAGAAAATCCTGGCAGATCTACTGAGGAACAGTGCAAAAAACCAACAGTTCCCCAGCATTTATGAAAATAAGACACCAGTTATTACGACAGATACTTAAGGACCAGGCAGCGGCAGGTCAGTGGGGTCTCAGGGAACTGAGTAAAGACAAGAGCAGCTGCGGATGCAGCCAGCATCCTCGGCCAGCACCTAGTGGCCTCAGTCAGGGTCCAGAGGCATCAGTCTGCGGCCAGTGCTGGGGGCGTATGCAATGGGAGCCCTGGCACCTAGCGGCCTCGGTAGGTGACCAGCTCCAGAGGCGCCTGCCACGGAAGACTCTTCAGGAGCTCTGGCACCTGGTGGGTCTACAGAACACTCTTTGGGAGTCTTGGACCTACTGCAGGGTCCTTGGGATAGAGCCGGGTCATCAGCTTTCTCCCTCCCCATCTAAGCAAGGCTGGACAACACTGGGGAGAGACCTTTCTGTTTGAGTTTATAGAGAGGGTAATAAGGACAAAGGGCCATGTTCAACTGTGGACTTTGTGGTCACCAGCCCGGGAAAATTGAGAGGCGCATTGTCGTCACCGGTCTGGCTGGGGATTGGACTGGGCTGAGAGGCAGGCTTTCTGAAGAGGTTTTTTGGAAAGTGGACTGAGATGTTCTCCTATGATGGCAGCTTGGCTTGCTTCCCACCTAGCCTGGAAGTGATCCAGAGGAGGGGAGGAAGCTCTTGAGCTCCCCCACAGAATTGGGAAGGACTGTGCCAGATCGCACCAGACCCAGGTAGCCTGGTGGGTGCGTGGGCACCTGGACCCCAGTCTGGCAGTCTGGCTGGCATGTGCACACCTTCACCCCAGTCCACAGAGGGGACCCCCCAAGGAAGGTGGTCTGAAAGAACCTAGAATGCCTTCGTAGAGAACTGGGGAGAGGTGCTGGGCTAGAGAGCACTCTCAGAAAGACACCAATTGACTCTCAGCCTGCTGCAACCAGAAAAACTGGTTTTAGGACTTCCGCCAAGATGGAGGCATAGGTGGATGTGCCGTGCCTTCTCCCACAACCAAGATTAGAGAAAACTAAATATTAGCAACAGAAAACACAGCCAGAACACGGAAAATTGAACTTTTCGGAAGCCCGTTAACAACAAATTCTTCAGCCTGACCGGTAAGGGGCGAAACCAGCGGCTGGCGGAGCAGGGTTGCGCAGGAAAACTCGGCCAGACACACTCAGGCCCACAGAATCCAGGCGCAGGGTCGGACCTGGTGAGCGACCCAGCGAGCAACCAGGCGAGCGACCTCGGGGGAGACAGCCGGGCCCGGGGCTGCGTGTTGACTGAGGTCGCGCATTTGTGCGAGGGTGGACAGGTGAGGGAGTGGGCGGTTGGACCGGGCCGGCAGGTCCCCACAGCAAGCCGCAGTGGAGGGCGCCGCCATTTCCCTGCTCTGACCCCACCTCCACATACAGCGTCATAACCCAGCGACACTGAGTGGCCCGGCCCAGGTGAACCACCTAAGGCACTGCTCCTCACCCAGCTGTGAGAAGCGGCAGAGGGGGTTGCCATTTCCCTGCTCTGGCCACGCCCCCACATACAGCGTCACAACCCAGCGACCTGGGAATCCAAGCCACCGCTTCTCACACTTAAAGGGCCCGAACAGACCAAGAATGGCGCAGGAGGATCTCAGAGCCCCAGAAATAAATCTAAGCGATGAAGAAATAGCAAAACTCACAGACGCACAGTTTAAAAAAATTGGTGATCAGGATCCTCACAGAACTGGTTGATTATACGGACAAATTAGACAAGTATATGAAGGCAAAACTAATTGAAATGAATGGAATTGCACAGGACACCAATAGCAATGAAAAGGAAACTGGGACTCAAATCAATGGAGTGGACCAGAAGAAAGCAAATAATGGCCAAACAGAAAAGAGTCAGGAAGCAAGAATTCAAAGAAATGAGGAGAGTCTTAGGAACCTCCAGGACATCTTTAAACGCTCCAACATCCGAATTATAGGGGTACCAGAAGGGGGAAAGGCACAGCCACCAGTGGAGAACTTATTTGAACAAATAATAAAGGGAGAATTTCCCCAATCTGGCAAAGGAAATAGACTTCCAGGAAATCCAGGAAGCTCAGAGAGTACCAAAGAAGTTGGACCTAAGAAGGAACACACCAAGGCACATCGTAATTACATTAGCCAAGATTAAAATGAAGGAGAGAATCCTAGAAGCAGCAAGAGCTAAGGGGACAGTCACCTACAAAGGAGTCCCCATCAGACTGTCAGCGGATTTCTCAAAAGAGACCTTACAGGCAAGAAGGGGCTGGAAAGAGGTATTCCAAGTCATGAAATCTAAAGACCTACATCCAAGATTGCTCTATCCAGCAAAACTTTCATTTAAAATGGAAGGACAGATAAGGTGCTTCTCAGATAAGATCAAATTCAAGGAGTTCATCATCACCAAGCCCTTATTATATGAAACGTTAAAGGGACTTATCTAAGAAAAAGAAGTTAAAGAAACATGAACAGTGAAAGGACAACAAACTCAGTTATTAACAACCACACCTAAAACGAAAGCAAACTAAAAGGACAGCTAGATCAGGAGTGGAAACATAGATATGAAGATCTCAAGGAGGGTTAGCAACAGGGGAGTGGGAGGAGGAGAAGGGGGAGAAGGTACAGAAAATAAGTAGCATAGACAGTAGATAGAAAATAGATGGGGGGGCAAGAATAGCATAGGAAATATAGAATCTAAAGGACTTGAGACACATGGTCATAAACTAAAGGGGGGGTGATGGTGGGGATGGGGGGTAGGGTGGAGGGGAATAAAGGGGGAATAGAACAACTGTAACAGCATAATCAATAAAAAAAATTTTAAAAAAAAAACTGGTTTTGACAGTTTGAAACCAACAAGAGATTTTGGGGTGGTTTTTTTTCTTTAGTAACTTTTTTTTTTTAGTAATCTTATATCTTTTTAATTTTACTATAGTTTTATCTTTCAATAAATTTTCCCTCTCCTTGCTTTTTTTCTGTTTAGTCCTTCTTCCTTTCTTTCCAAACATATCACTTTTTCCTCCCTTCTCCTGCCTTTTTTTTGTTTGTTGCTTTGTTTTCTTTTACCCACAAGGGACATAAACAACTGGGAACCGTGAAAAGATCAGAATGGGACCCAAACAGGGGGCATCCCAATAGTAGAGAGAGAGAGACAAATTTCACTTTGATATAGCAGAGAAGCCACGAGTTGCTGCATATTTGTATTATAATTTTTTTTCATTCTTCTCACTTCTTTTATATATTAATAATACCTTTGTATTCTTCCTCTTTCTGTATAGGCTTGTTAGTCTTGGTGGGTTATATTGTATTATTTGACAGGTTTCCCCTGTTTTGTTCTCTCCTCCACAGTGTATTGCTAATTTTCTATACTTCACGCCACTTGTTTCCCTTTAGAACACTACCCAAAGTTCTATACACCCGACTCAGACAGATCACATAGAGTCTGTCATATGATTGTTGCTCTAATATTATTGTAAATAATAGCTGTTCTATACAACTGTAAATACTTCACAACACATCTCCTGGATCTTAGCACATTTAGAGGTTCCTGAATTCTACTACTGTAGTGATTAATTATATTTGCTCACACACTACACCTATTTACTATTCTTTACTCTCACCTTACCTCAAAATCTGACTGCCCACAATCTCACTGCTTTCTAGATCCAACTCACAAGCCTTCCCTTCCCAACAAGAGACTTATCTTTTGTCCATCCTTTTTAGAAAGTGGCAAGTTGGGTTGAAGATTACACTATATAGAGCCTAAAGATCTTCTATCTCTTCTCTACTAGCTGTGACTGTAAATAACATAAAATACTCTTCTGCTGTCATAAAACATTTTGCCTCCCCCTCTGACTGATAACACACACACAAAGGAATAGGAGGAAGCAGAAAACATCAAGATACCTGAAGGAGATTGCACCACTGAAATTCACAGCTATTCTACCACAGAAGTTCACACCATACACCCAGGGAGTCAGAACAGATCAATTTTAGAAGCTGAGGCTAAGAAGAGTCTCACAAACAATGGGAAGAAAAATAAATGATCCACAAATGAAAGAAAAGGCAGAAGCTTCGGAAAGAATGTCAGATGAAATAAAGGCAAGTCAACTATCAGATATTGAATTCAAAGCACTGGTTATCAGGAAATTCAAACAGCCCACAAGAGTGTGTGAGCTACCAGGAACTACAGGGGCGCTATAATGAACTCACTGCAAATTATATTAACATAAAAAAGGAGATAGAAACTATCAGCAAAAGCCAACAGAAAACGAAGAATACAATTTCTGAACTGAAGAACACAGTAGAAGGAATCAAAAGAAGGATCAATAAAGCAGAGGATCGGATCAGCGAGTTGAAGGACAAAGTAGAAAAAACTCTCAGAAAGAGCAATAAAAAGAAAAGAGGCTCAGAAAGAATGAAGAGGGATTGAGAGACATGCAAGACAATATGAAATGTCATAATATCTGAATAATAGGGATACCAGAAGGAGAAAAAAAAAAGAACAAGGGATAAAAAACCTATTTGAAAAAATAATGAGGGAAAACTTCCCTACTTTGATGAGAGAAAAAAAAAACACACAAATCCAGGAATCACAGAGAGTCCCAATCAACAGGAACCGAAAGAGGCCTACTTCAAGACACATCATCATGAAAATGGCAAAATTCCAAGACAAAGAGAGAATCCTAAAGGCACCAAGGAAGAAAAAAGAAGTAACATACAAGAGAGCCCCAAAGAGGTTAGCTACTGACTTCTCAATGGAAACACTCCAAGCAAGAAGAGAATGGCAAATTTTCCAAGTAATGAGAACCACAGGCCTACAACCAAGGATACTTTATCAGCAGGGCTCTCAATCAAGATAAAAGGCCAAATAAAGAGCTTCCAAGACAAAAGAAGTCTAAAAGAATATGCCTCCACCAAACCAGCTCTACAAGAAATACTAAAAGGACTACTTTAAGGAAAGGAAGAAAAAGAGAGAGACAGAGGAACACAGTTACAAAAATGGCAATGAATAAGTACCTATCAATAATAACCTTAATGTACATGGATTCAATGCTCCAATCAAAAGACATAGAATAGCTGAATGGATAAGAAAGCATGACCCTCACATATGCTCCCTACAAGAGACCCACTTCAGGACAAAAGACGATCACAGACTAAAAGTGAAAGGCTGGAAACACATTATCCAAGCAAACGAACAAGAAAAAGAGCCGGGGTAACAATTCTCATATCATACAAAATATACTTCAAATAGAGGGCCATAAAGAGAGACCCAGAAGGTCACTTCATAACACTCAAGGGAAGAATCCACCAAAAAGACATTAATATCATAACTATATATGCACCCAACATAGAAACACCCAAATATATAAAGAATATTTTAGAGGACTTCAAGAAAGATTTGACAGCAACACAATTATACTAGAGGATTTTAACACCCCACTGTCAAAAATGGACAGATCTTCCAAACAAAATATCAACAAAGATATTGTGGCATTGAACAACGCCCCAGATGAAATGAACTTAACTGATATATATAGAGCCCTTCATCCCAAAGAAGCTAAATACACATTCTTTTCAAATGCACATGGAACATTCTCAAAGATAGACCACATGATAGGACACTAAACAAGCCTCAACAAATTCAAGGAAATTCAAATCATGCCCAGGATTTTCTCCAACCAGATGGGACTGAAACTGGAAAACAAACCCAAAGAAAAACCCAAAACACCCTAAATCATGGAAACTGAATGGCATGCTATTAAACAACAAATGGGTCAAGAATGAAATTAGGGAAGAAATCTAAAAAGGTTCTGAAAACAAGTGAAAATGAACTCATAACAACCCAAAACTTATGAAACACAGTAAAAGCAGTCCTGAGAGGGAAGTTTATAGCAACACATGCCTACTTAAAGAAGATAGAAACATTTCAAACAAACAACCTAACCCTACACCTACAAGAACTCGAAGAACAACAACAAAGATAGCCCAGAGCAAGCAGAAGGAAGGAAATAACCAAGATCACAGCAGAATTAAATGACATAGAGACTAAAGCACAATTGTAAGGATCAATGAATCCAGGAGCTGTTTTTTTGAAAAGATAAACAAAATAGACAAGCCTTTAAGTAGGCTCATTAAGAAAAGAAGAGAGCGACACAAATAAACACAATCAGAAATTAAAGCGGAGAGATTACAACTGACACCACAGGAATACAAAGGACTGTAAGAAATTACTATGAAGAACTGTATGCCAAGAAATTTGAAAACCTAGGTGAAATGAACAAATTTCTAGAAAAATACAGCTTCCAAAACTCACTGAAGAAGCAGAAATTCTGAACAGACCAATAACAGCAGAAGAAATTGAAGCAGTAATCAAAAAACTCTCACCACACAAAAGCCCTGGACCAGATGGTTTCACAGGAGAATTCTACAAAGCATTTAAGGAAGAGCTAACCCCTACTCTTCACAGACTATTCCAAAAAATCCAAAATGATGGAAGACTACCAAACTCTTTTTATGAAGCCAACATCATCCAAATCCCAAAACCAGATAAAGACACAACAAAGAAAGAAAACTTCAGACCAATATTACTGATGAACATAGACACTAAAATCCTCAACAAAATATTGGCAAACCCCACCCAACAATACATTAAAAAGCTTATACACCATGACCAAGTGGGATTCATCTCAGGGATGCAAGGATAGCTCAATATTCGCAAATCAGTAAATGTAATACATCACATAAACAAAAGCAAAAACAAAAATCACATGATCATATCAATAGATGGGGAAAAAACTTTTGATAAAGTACAACACCCATTCATGATAAAAACACTCAGCAAAGTGGGAATAGACAGAGCATTCTTCAACATAATAAAGGTCATATATGAGAGACCTACAGCCAAAATCATATTCAATGTGCAAAAACTAATATCCTTTCCAATAAGATCAGGAACAAGACAAGGGTGTCCACTTTCACCACTTCTATTCAATATAGTATTGGAAATTTTAGCCACAGTGATCAGACAAGAAGAGGAAATAAAAGGCATTCAAATTGGGAAGTAGGAAACAAAACTGTCATTGTTTGCAGATGACATGATAGTGCACATGGAAAATCCTATAGACTCTAACCAAAAACTTCTCAAACTAATTAATGAATTTGGCAAAATAGTGGGATACAAAGTCAATATCCAGAAATCAAAGGCATTTTTATATACCAACAATGAAACTGCAGAAGCAGAAATCAAGAAAAAAATCTCATTCCATATAGCAAAAAGAAAAATAAAATATCTTGGAATAAACCTAACTAAGGAGGTAAAAGACCTGTATGCATAAAACTACACAACATTGGACTTACGCCAAGATGGAGGAATAGGTGGATATGCCGTGCCTTCTCACACAACCAACTTTAGAGACAACTATATATTAGCAACAGAAAACACAGCCAGAACACGGAAAATTGAACTTTTCGGAAGTCCATTAACAACAAATTCTTCAGCCTGACCAGTAAGGGGCGAAACCAGCGGCTGGTGAGGGGTTGCACAGGAGGACTCGGTCAGACAGACTCAGGCGCGGAATCCAGACACGCGGAACCCAGGCACAGGGTTGGACCTAGTGAGAGACCGAGCGAGCCACCAGGCGAGCAACCGCAGAGGAGACAGTGGGGAAACAGTGCTGCGTGTTGACTGTGGTCGCCCATTTGTGCGCGAGCGGACAGGCGAGGGAGTGGGCGGTTGGACTGGGGCCAGCAGGTCCCCGCGGCAAGCGGCAGTAGAGGGCGCCGCCATTTCCCTGCTCTGACCACGCCCCCACATAAAGCATCACAACCCAGCGACCTGGGAGTCTAAGGCACTGCTTCTCACACTTAAAGGGCCAGAACAGACCAAAAATGTCACAAGATCTCAAAGCCCCACAGCCCATAGATCTAAGCGATGAAGAAATAGCAAAACTCTCAGACGCACAGTTTAAAACACTGGTCATCAGGATCCTCACAGAACTGGTTGATTATACTGACAAATTAGACAAATATATGAAGGCGGAACTAATTGAAATGAATGGAATTGCACAGGACACCAATAGCAATGAAAAGGAAACTGGGACTCAAATCAATGGAGTGGACCAGAAGAAAGCAAATAATGGCCAAACAGAAAAGAGTCAGGAAGCAAGAATTCAAAGAAATGAGGAGAGTCTTGGAACCTCCAGGACATCTTTAAATGCTCCAACATCCGAATTATAGGGGTACCAGAAGGGGGAAAGGCACAGCCACCAATGGAGAACTTATTTGAACAAATAATAAAGGAGAATTTCCCCAGTCTGGCAAAGGAAATAGACTTCCAGGAAATCCAGGAAGCTCAGAGAGTACCAAAGAAGTTGGACCCAAGAAGGAACACACCAAGGCACATCATAATTATATTAGCCAAAATTAAAATGAAGGAGAGAATTCTAGAAGCAGCAAGAGCTAAGGGGACAGTCACCTACAAAGGAGTCCCCATCAGACTGTCAGCAGATTTCTCAAAAGAGACCTTACAGGCAAGAAGGGGCTGGAAAGAGGTATTCCAAGTCATGAAATCCAAAGACCTACAACCAAGATTGCTCTATCCAGCAAAACTTTCATTTAGAATGGAAAGACAGATAAGGTGCTTCTCAGATAAGATCAAATTCAAGGAGTTCATCATCACCAATCCCTTATTATATGAAATGTTAAAGGGACTTATCTAAGAAAAAGAAGTTAAAGAAACATGAACAGTGAAAGGACAGCAAACTCACAGTTATTAACAACCACACCTAAAATGAAAGCAAACTAAAAGGACAACTAGATCAGGAGTGGAAACATAGAAATGAAGATCTCAAGGAGGGTTAGCAACAGGGGAGTGGGAGGAGGAGAAGAGGGGAGAAGATACAGAAAATAAGTAGCATAGACAGTAGATAGAAAATAGATGGGGGGCAAGAATAGCATGGGGAATATAGAATCTAAGGGACTTGAGACACATGGTCATAAACTAAAGGGAGGGTAATGGTGGTGATGGGGGGGTAGGGTGGAGGGGAATGAAGGGGGGAATAGAACAACTGTAACAGCATAATCAATAAAAAAATTTTAAAAAAAGAAATACTATAAGGAATTTTCATGATGATATTAAAAGAAACTAGAGAGTAACTCAATCCTACACAAAATTATAAAGTTCTTCAGTAAAGATAAATACATACACATCTGTAAAAACCAACATCATCATCATTTTCATTCAAAACATTACTTCTTATGTTCCTAGAGTTCAAAAGACAAAAGCATAAGCATAATTATAACTATGTGAATGGGTATACAATATTTAAAGATGTAATTTGTCATATTAATAATGAAGTTTGGAATGGAACTCTAAAGAAGTAGGGCTTCTGAATATGATTGAAGTTGCTATCATTTTTTAATTGATTGATTTCTAGAGAGAGTGAGACAGAAAGTGAGAGAAACATCAATTTATTGTTCCACTTTATTTATGCATTCATTGGTTGTTACATGTATGTTTTCTGACTAGGGATCAAACCTGCAAAATTGGCATTTTGGGAGTATGCTCTAACAAACTAAATTATGCATTCAAGACCAATCAGTTTTAAATATATTGTTATAAAACTAAGACAGTATATGTAATTCCTGCCCCAACCACAAAGGAAATGTAAAATATGCACAGAAGAAAATGACAGGTACTCAGAAGGTGGCATTACAAAAATCATCTAAATAAAAAAGATTAAAAAAAAACTACACAACATTGAAGAAAGAAATCAAGGAAGACACAAACAAATGGAAACATATACCGTGTTCATGGATTGGAAGAATTAACATCATCAAAATGTCCATACTACTCAAAGCAATTTACAGATTCAGTGCAATACCTATTAAAGTACCAATGGCATATTTCACAGACATAGAACAAACACTTCAAAAATTTATATGGAACCATAAACAACCCCAAATAGCAGCTGCACTTTTGAGAAAGAAGAACGAAGTAGGAGGGATCACAATAGCTGATATCAAACTGTATTACAAGGACACTGTAATCAAAACAGCCTGGTACTAGCATAAAAACAAGCACATCGACCAATGGAACAGAACAGAGACCCCAGAAATAAACCCAAGTCTCTATGGGCAGCTAATATTTGACAAAGGGGGCAGTAGTATAAAATGGAGTAAAAAAAAAAGCCTCTTCAACAAATGGTGTTGGGAGAACTGAACAGCTAGCTATGTGCAAAAAAATGAAACCTGAGCACCAACTTACATTTTACACCAAAATAAATTCAAGGTGGATAAAAGACTTAAATATAAGTCATGACACCACTAATGTCCTAGAAAAGAACATTTGCAGGAAAATCTTAGATATTGCATGCAGCATTTTTACTGATATGTCCCCTAAAGCAAGGGACATAAAGGAAAGAATAAACAAATGGGATCTCATCAAAATAAAAAGCTTCTGCATGGCTAAAGAAAACAGTATTAAGATAAAAAGAGAACCAACTGTTTGGGAAAACACATTTGCCAATAATACCTCAGACAAAGGTTTAATCTCCAAAATATACAAAGAACTCACATGACTCCATTCTAAGAAGACAAGCAACCCAATTAAAAAATGGGCAAAGGACTTGAACAGACACTTCTCCAAGGAGGATATACAGAATATCCAGAGATACATGAAAGTATGCTCAATATCGCTAGCTACCAGAGAGATGCAAATTAAAACCACAATGAGATACCACTTTACACCAGTCAGAATGGCCATCATAAACAAAGCAACAGACAAGTGTTGGAGAGGTTGTGAGGAAAAGGGGACCCTAGTTTACTGTTGATGGGAATGCAAACTGGTGCAGCCACTGTGGAAAACATGGAATTTCCTCAGAAAATTAAAAATGGAGCAGCCTTTTGACCCAGCAAATCCACTGCTTGAATTATACCTAAGAATCCTGAAACACCAATCCAAAAAACCTATGCACCCCAATGTTCATTGCAGCACAATTTACAATAGCCAAGTGAGAAGTAACCTAAGTGCCCATCAGTAAATGAGTGAATCAAAACACCATGGTACATTTATACAATGGAATACTACACAGCAGAGAGAAAGAGGGAGCTCCTACCTTTTGCAACAGCATAGATGGAACTGGAAAGCATTATGCTGAGTGAAATAAGCCAGGTGGTGAAAGACAAATACCATATGATCTCACCTTTAACAGGAATCTAAACAACAAAACAAATAAGCAAGCAAAATATGACCAAAAACACTGAAATTCAGAACAGGCTGACAGGGACCAGAGGGAAGAGGGGAGAGAATTTCAGGGGAAAAGGGGGAGGGTTTACAGGAACAAGTATAAAGAACACATGGACAAAAACTAAGGTGGAGTAGGGGGGAAATGGGAGGGAGGTGGGTAGCACTGGGGGGGTGGGCTGGGATGGAAGTAAAAGAAAGAAAACTGTACTTGAACAACATATAAATAAATTTTTTACAACATAAATAAATAAATAAATAAATAAATAAATAAATAAATAAATTTACCTGGAGTTGAAATTGGGCCCAAAGTCAAAGGGCTCATTTCCACAAGACTGCCCCTGATTCAGACACCAGTCATAAGTCTGAGTCGTCAATCTTTCTAATTGGTTATATCAGAAATTCCTACAAACCCCTCCTCAAATTTGATACTTTGATAAAATTGCTCACAGGGCTAAAATAACTTATTATACTTATAGTTTTATTTTAAAAGATATGTTCAGGAACAGCCAAATGGAAGAGTTATTTAGAATGAGATATGTGGGGAGAGAGATGCAGAGCTCCCATGCCTTACTCTGGTGCATCACCCTGCCAGCATCTCCATATGGTCACCAAACCAGAAGCTCTACAAACCCTATTGTTTAGGGGTTTTTATTGAGGTTTTAATACATGGGCACAATTGATTAAATCGTTGGTCTTTGGTAATTGAAAATTTCCAGGCTGCTACCATCCTCTTTTTCAGAGGTGGAAGGGAAGGTTGGGGAGGGGGCTGAAAGCCTCCTCTAACCAAGTCGTTGATTCATCTGGCAATCAGACCCCATCCCAAAGCTATCTAGGGGCCCCACCAAGAGTCACCTCATTAGCAGAAACTCATGTGCTCCAAACCATCTTCTTACAAATAATAAGACACATCTATCACCCTAAAAATTTCAGGTTTTTAGGAGCTTTGTGCCAGGATCTGAGAACAAAGACCAAATATACATATTTATTATACCTTAAGGGGGGCATACTTCCCTGGAAATGGGGGAGGGGTTTGATCTGCGAACATGTGGCTGAAGACTTTGCCCCCTTGCTAAACATGGTGGTAGGAAGAGAGGCAATGGCAAACATGGCCAACACTGACTCTCATTGTTTGGAAGGTTTGACACTCCCACTAGCGTTCAGTGCACATAAAATGAAGGGCACCAGAAAGCAAAAAGAAAGTTGGTTCTTTCCCCTCCCCCAGTGGGGGTGTGTCAATGGTCACCAGCAGACCTGCCAACAGTGGCCAGTGTGGGCCTGTGAGCAGAGGCCTGGGGTCACAGATTCCAATAGATGCTTGAAGCTGAACCGCAACTGGAAACAAGGTAAGCTACCTACATTCATGATACTTCTGTGTGGAAGAAGAGGTTCCTGGCACAACCTTGAACTGAGCTAGCAGAGGGTGACAGGGTGATTTTTCCTTGGGTGTCTCAGAGGGAACAAGCTTCGAGGCAGAAACTTGCCATTATTTCTAAAGACCTTGGTGATAATAGTGAGCATTGCAAGAAGATGTTTGTTCTTGTGCTATTTTCAGTTCTTGAACCTATGTAGTAATTGTAATAACAAATATTTAAATAACTATTTTTTGGTATCACACTGACTCTTCCTTTCCCCTTACTTTTGTGACCCAGAAAAACAGAAACTTGCTGTTAAATAAAAGATTTCTTTCTTTTCCACCAAACTCCATCTTTGGAGATTTGCCTGGTACTTGGCTAGTGGTAGGACCCCACCCTCCCCACACTGGCTAGGTTTGGTAACAATACCATATGTAGAAACTGCATCAAGACCACAATACCAACATCTGAGCCTCATGAAAGGGCTGTCCTGTTGTCTCAATTATGTCCAATTGTTTACCTCTAAAGGTTGTCAGTTGGAGCCCTCTTGTGTACCTTCAGCCTCTTTTAAGGCAGAGACCTCCAATTCCACATTATTATGGCATATGCAGAGGAAAGGAGTGGTAGGCCAGTGACAGCCAATTCAGGAACACATCACTGCCCAATGAAGTGTCCTACACCCAAGTTACAAGCAAGTATCACCTTACAAAAATCTAATATACAAGAATTCTGGCCAAGATGGAGTCATAGGTAAAAACGCTTCACTTCCTCACACAACCAAAAGAAGTATAACAACCAATTTAAAAACAATAAACCACCAGAACTGCCAGAATACCAAACTGTATGGAACTCTGACAATCAGGGAATTAAAGAAACATTCATCAAGAACTATAGGAGCGGTGGAGATGGGCAGCTGGACAAAGAGGACCCACAGCAAGGCAGTGGACCATGTAGCTACGCAGGGTATGGCTGACTGAAAAACTAAAGACTCAAAACCTCTGGATGAGGAATCCTGTGGGGGTTCCAAAGGTGGAAATAACTCTGTCTCACAGGACAGTTCATTGGAAAATGGGGCAAGAGCTGAGAGAACAGCATTGTTTCATCTCTGACCCCTCCTCCAGAGACAGTGCCACAATGCAGCAAAGAAGGTTGTGCTGCCCTTTACAAATGTAGCAGGTGCACTGAGGCAAAGAAATATGGCCCAAATGAAGAAACAGATCAAAACTCTAGAAAAAAAGCTAAATGACGAGGAGATAGACAACTGATCTAGTGCAGAGTTCAAAACACTGGTAATCAGGATGCTCTCAGAATTGATTAAGCTCAGTCACAAAATGAAGAAATGTAGGTTATAAAAAGTGAAATAAAGGAAAATATAAAGGGAATCAACAGTGAAAGGAAGGAAACTGGGACTCAAATTAACTATTTGGACCAAAAGTAAGAAATAAACTTTCAACCAAAACAATGAGGTAACAAGAATTCAAAAAAAATAAGAAGCTTAGGAATCTCTAGGACAACTTCAAGCATTCCAACATCCAAATCATGGGGATGCTGGAAGAAGAAGAGCAAGAAATTAAAATTTTATCTGAACAGATAATTAAGGAAAACTTTCCCAATCTGATGAAGGAAATAGACTTTTAGAAAATGCAGAAAGCCCAGAGAGTCCCAAAAAACTTGAACCCAAAGAGGAATACACCAAGGCACATCATCATTAAGTTACCCAAGACTAAATATAAAGAGAGAATCCTAAAAGAAGCAAGAGGAAAGGAGAGAGTTATCTACAAAGGAGTGCCCATAAAACTGTCAGCTGATTTCTCAAAAGAAAGCTTGCAGGCAAGAAAGGGCTCGAAAAAAGTATTCCAAGTCATGAAAGGCAAGGACCTACATCCAAGTTTATCCAGCAAAGCTTTCATTTAGAATGGAAAGACAGATAAAGTGCTTCCTACATAAAGTCAAGTTAAAGGAGTTCATCATCACCAAGCCTTTATTATATGAAATGTTAAAGGGATTTATCTAAGAAAAAGAAGATAAAAAATATGAGCAATAAAATGACAGCAAACTCACAACTATCAACAAATGAATCTAAAAGAAAAGAAAAACTAAGCAAATAACCAGAACAGGAACAGAATCAGAGAAATGGACATCAAATGTAGGGATTTCAGTGGGGAGGGGGAATGGAAGAATAGCCAGGGAGGAAAGTACAGGGAAGAAGAAGCATAATTAGTAGGTATAAAATAGACAGGGAGAGATAAAAATGGTATAGAAAACAGAATTCAAAGAATTTATAAGTACAACCCATGGACATGAACTAAGAGTGGGGGCAATGCAGAAGGGTTGGGGGAGCAGGGCAGAGCAGGGATAAAGGGGAAAAATTAGGAAAACCATAGTAACATAATCAATAAAAATACTTAAAAAGAGAAAAAAGAAATAAAAATATTGAGAAATCAAAATAAAGATACAATGGCCCAAAACCTAAAGGACACAGCAAAAGTAGCCAAAAGAGGGGAATTCATAGCAAGACAGGGCCACCTCAAAAAACAAGAAAAATCTCAAACAACCTAACCTTACACTGAAAGAAATTAGAAAAGAAAAACAAAGCCCAAAGTGGACAGAAGGAAGGAAATAATAAAGATTAGAGTGGAAACATACAAAATGGAGTTTAAAAAATTACAAAAGGTCAATAAAACCAAGAGCCAGTTTTTTAAAAAGTAAATAAAATTTGAGGGGGAAAAAAAGCCTTTAACCAGACACATCAAGAAAAAAAGGAACTTCTGGCCAAGATGGAGGTGTAGGTAGACACACAGTGCCTCCTTGAACATCCAAAATAAGGACAACAATTCAGAAACAAAGTAACAACCAAAACTGAAAGAAAATTGAACTGTATGGAAGTCTGACAACCAAAAAGTTAAAATAGACACATTCATCCAGACCAGTAGGTGGGGCAGAGTTGGACTGCCGAGCAGAGAGGGGTCACAGCACAGGAAGCGGTGACACTGGGTACACAAGGTGGCACCAGGCAGACCCTGAACACCCAAGCAGTGACTGGAAGACCCCAGGCATTGGGTGGCAATGAGCAGACACAGGGAGGTGGTGATTGAGAAACAGGGCACCATGTGCAAGGTGGCTGGCTGACCAGGCAGCAGTCCCACATTCATGCTCAGCTAACTGGGGAGCGAGACAGATTGAGCAACCCAGGGTCCTAGCCCTGGGAAATAAAGCCTCAAAACACTGACTGAAAACACTTGTGGGGGTTGAGGCACAGGAAGAGACTCCGACCCTTACAGGAAAGTTCATTAGAGAAACCCACAGGGTCCTAGAATGAACACAAGCCCGGGCACATGGGAATAAGCACCAGAAAGGCCCAGTTTGCTTGGGGGAAGCAGTGGAAGGGACAGAGGTGCAACAGAGAGCAGAGCAAAGCATCAATTTTTTCCCTCTTGGACCCCACCCCCACGTACAGCATCATGACCCAGTGACTTGGGTTGCCCCACCCTAGTGAACACCTGAGGCTCCGCCCCTCATACATAACAGGTACAAACAGACCAAAACATTATGGCTCAAGAAAAACAGCTCAAAGCCCCAGAGCCAATACTTCTAAGTGACAAATAGCCAACCTATCAGATACACAGTTCAAAACACTGGTGATCAGGATGCTCACAGAACTGGTTGATTTTAGTCACAAACTAAGAGAAATAGTGAACCAATAGTGATGGGAAGGAAGCAGGAACTCAAATCAAAGGAGTGGGCCAGAAGGAAGAAAGAAACATTCAACCAGAACAGAATGAAGAAACAAGAATTCAAAACAATGAGGAGAGGCTTAGGAACCTCCAGGACATCTTTAAACGTTCCAACATCCAAATTATAGGGGCACCAGGAGGGGAAGAGGAACAGCAACAAGTGGAAAACTTATTTGAACAAATAATGAAGGAGAACTTCTCCAATCTGGCAAAGGAAATAGACTTCCAGGAAGTCCAGGAAGCTCAGAGAGTCCCAAAGAAGTTGGACCCAAAGAGGAATATACCAAGGCACATCATAATTACATTAGCCAAGATTAAAATGAAGGAGAGAATCCTAGCAGCAGCAAGAGATAAGGGGACAGTCATCTACAAAGGAGTTCCCATCAGACTGTCAGCTGATTTCTCAAGAGACCTTACAGGCAAGAAGGGGCTGGAAAGAAATATTCCAAGTCATAAAAGGCAAGGACCCACATTCAAGATTGCTCTGCCCAGCAAAGATTTCATTTAGAATGGAAGGGCAGATAAAGTGCTTCTCAAGGTCAAGTTAAAGGAGTTCATCATCACCAAGCCCTTATTTTATGATGTGTTAAAGGGACTTACCTAAGAAAAAGAAGAGAAAATATCTATACTAAAACAACAGCAAGCTCCCAATTACTAACAATCACATCTAAAATAAAAACAAACTAAGAAAACAGCTAGAACAGGAACAGAACCATACAAATGGAGATAACATGGAGGGTTATTAAAAGGGGAGTGGGGAGAAGGGGGAAGATGGCGTTCGAGTAAGAGGGAGCGGATTCTAGCTCCCGCACTCGCGGGTGAAAATCCTGGCAGATCTATAGAAAAGCAGCGCACCAATCCATCAGTTATCCAGCATTTGTGAAACTAAAAGAACAGAGACTCTGTTGGACGCTGAAACACCAGAAAGCGGCAGGTCAGTGGGGCTTTGGGGACCCGTTTAAAGACAAAGCAGCGGCGGGGGCTGGTGCCCCAGGCCAGGTGGCCCCGGTGCTGCATCTACAGCCGGGGTCCAGAACCATCGGTCTGAGACCAACACCAGAGAGGTCTACCACAGGAGCTTGGGCACCCAGCGGCTCCAGTGGCCACCAGCGTGGGCCAGCAGCTCCCCTGCTTCATGTATAAGCAAAACTGGACAACACCGGGTAGAGACCTGTCTGCTTGCCGGCTTGCATTTTTGGGGAGGGGTACAAAGACACAGGGCCCGGTTCAACTGCAGACTCTGTGATTGCAAGCCTGGGAGGAATCCAGAGACGCATTAGCCTCACGGGTTTGGTTGGGGACTGAGAAGGAATGAGAGACAGGATGTCCGGAAAGTTTTGTTTTGTTTTGTTTTATTGAAAGTGGACTGAGGTGTTCTCCTGCCAAGGCAGATTGGCTTGTTTCCTATCCGGCCTGGCAGCGAGCCAGGGGAAAAGTGGAAGCTTTTGGGGACTAGCCACACAAATGGGAAGCGCCCTGCCGGTTACTCCGGGTCCCAGAAGGTCTGTTGGAAGCGGAGGCCTCTGAGCCAACTCCAGGGGACTGGGAAGCCCGCTGCCGCTGCCCGTTACGCCAGTCCCAGAAGGAGAGCTCGCGGGGCGCGGAGAGTTCAGAGAGGCGCCGCAGGACAAAGACGCTCCCTGACGGTTTCCTGCTCGCACCCATAGACGGACTCTGGCGCGCACTGGCGCAGGGTTCTTTGAACCGGGGCTACTGGTCCTAGCGCCAGACGGTTTCGGGTTTCGCGTGCGAGCTGGGGCTCAGAGAACTCTAGGCTGACGCCACTAGGGTCGGGAAGTGCTGGGGCCGGTGCGGACCGGGAAGGGTTCGGGGCCGGCGCGGGACCGGGAAGCGCTGGTTGCGCAGTCCCGGACAGCCCGGGAGTGTGCCCGAGATTGGCCAGGGGACCCAGACAAACACAGGAGCAGAAGGGATACACACCACGCAGCGTGCCATGACGAGCACACAGAGTTTTTAGGTCTGCGCCCAGTCCTCAGATCGGCTCCCGGCTTCCAGTCTCCCCCCCTCAGACGGCTTCCAGTCTCCCCCCCTCAGACTATCTGGAAGCCCGGGACGCTGAGGGGTCCTGGGAAAAGAGCTGAGACCCTCAACCCCCTCCCTTTCCGGCCAAGCAAGCGGGGGGGGGGGGGGGGGGGGGGCCAGAAGAGACTTGTTTGATAGAGTTTACAGAGAGGGTGCGGAGGACAAAGGGCCCCAACCAAAGACTCTGTGGCTGCCAGCCCAGGAGAGCTCAGAGGTGCAGCCTGGGGCACTGAATCCGGTAGACTCTGGGAAGGGAGCCCTGCGAGAAAGTCCTACCTCCCCATTGTAGGGAGCTGGGGGAGAGGCGCCAAGTGTCTGGATCCTGAGAGGGGCTGGCTGAAAAAAAAAATCACCACAATCGACCCTCAGCCAACTGCAACCAGAAAAACCGGTTTGGCTAGTTTGAAGCCAACAAGTGACATTCCTTTTTCTGAGGGTTTTTTTTTTTTTTTTGAGAGATTATTTTGGTGCGTTTTTTGGGTTTTTTTTTCTTTTCTTTTCTTTTCTTTATTTTATTTTTATTCTTTCTTTTTTCTTTATTTACCTTTCTCCCCTCTCCATTCCTTTTCTTTATCTTTTTGCTTTTTTAAAGTAATCTGATATCTCTTTTAAACTTTATTACTGTTTCTTCTTTCCATACTTTTGTCCTCTTTTCCCGGATTTCCTGTTTTATTTCTTTTTCTTTTCTTTCTAAACTTATTGCTCTTACATTCCCCTACCATTTTTTTTTCTTTCTTCCTTTTATTTCTTTCCTTATCATTTCTTTCTTTTACCCACAAGAGTCACAATCAACTTGAAAATATAAAAAGACCAGAGCTGGACCCATAGAAGAGGCCTCCCAATAGTAGAATCAGAGAGACAAATTGCACATTGTTCTAGGAGAGAAGCCACAAGTTGCTGCATATTTGAGTAGGTGGAAGCAGAGAACAACAGGATAACCAAAAGAGGCTGCACCATTGAAATTCACAGGCATTCCACCACAAAAGTTCATACCATAAACCCAGGGTGTCAAAACAGATTAATCTAAGAAGCTGAGGCTAACAAGAAGAGTCTCACAAACAATGGGAAGACAAAGAAACAATCCCCAAATGAAAGGAAAGGAGGAATCCTCAGAAAGAATGCTAGATGAAACAGAGGCAAGTCAACTATCAGATACTGAATTCAAAGCACTGGTGATCAGGAAGTTCAAAGAGCTCACAATCAGCTACCAGAAACTACAGGGAAGTTACAATGATCTCACTGTGAACTATATCAACATGAAAAAGGAAATGGAAATTATTAGCAAGGGCCAAGAGGAAATGAAGAATACAATTTCTGAATTAAAAAACACAGTGGAAAGCATTAAAAATAGGGTGGATGAAACAGAAGATCGGATTAGTGAATTGGAGGACAAAGTAGAAAGCATCTCACAGAAAGAACAGGAAAGGGAAAAGAGGCTCAGAAAGAATGAAGAGAGATTAAGAGAAATGCAAGACAATATGAAACGTAATAATATACGAATAATAGGAATACCAGAAGGAGAAGAAGAAGAACAAGGGATAGAAAACATATTTGAAAGAGTAAAGAGAGAAAATTTCCCTAATTTGACAAAAGAAAAAGTCACACAAATCCAGGAATCTCACAGAGTCCCATTCAAGAGGAACCCAAAGAGGCCCACTTCAAGACACATCATCATTAAAATGGCAAACTTCCAAGACAAAGAGAGAATCTTAAAGGCAGCAAGGGAGAAAAAAGAAATAACATACAAGGGCATCCCAATAAGGTTAGCCACTGACTTCTCAATGGAAACACTCCAAGCAAGAAGAGATTGGCAAGAAATATTCCAAGTAATGAGAAACAGAGGCCTACAACCAAGGCTACTTTACCCAGCAAGGCTCTCAATCAAGATAGAAGGCCAAATAAAGAGCTTCCAAGACAAAAGAAGTTTAAAAGAATTTGCTGCCACCAAGCCAGCTCTACAAGAAATACTAAAAGGTCTGCTTTAAGGAAAGGAAGGAAAAGAGACAGACAGAGAGGAACACAGGTACAAAAATGGCAATGAATAAGTACCTATCAATAATATCCTTAAATGTAAATGGATTAAATGCTCCAATCAAAAGACACAGAATAGCGTCATGGATAAGAAAGTATGACCCACACATATGCTGCCTACAAGAGACCCACCTCAGGACAAAAGACCATCACAGACTAAAAATCAAAGGCTGGAAACAAATTTTCCAAGCAAATGGACAAGAAAAAAAGCTGGGGTAGCAATTCTCATATCAGACAAAATAGACTTCAAAAAAGAGCCATAAAGAGTGACCCAGAAGGTCACTTCATAATACTCAAGGGAAGAATCCACCAAGAAGACATTAACATCATAAATATATACGCACCCAACATAGGAGCACCAAAATATATAAGGAAAATATTAGAGGACTTCAAGAAAGATATAGACAGCAACACAATTATAGTGGGGGATTTGAACACCCCACTATCAAAAATGGACAGATCTTCCAAACAAAATATCAACAAAGACATTGCGGCATTAAACAACACCCTTGATGAAATGGACCTAACTGATATATACAGAGCTCTTCACCCCAAAGAAGCTAAATACACATTCTTTTCAAATGCACATGGGACATTCTCAAAGATAGATCACATGATAGGGCACAAAACAAGCCTCAACAAATTCAAGAATATTGAAATCATACCAAGCATTTTCTCTGACCATAAGGGACTGAAACTGGAAACCAACCCCAAAGGAAAAAACCCAAAACACCCAAAATCATGGAGACTGAACGGTATGCTATTAAACAATGAATGGGTCAAGAATGAAATTAGGGAAGAAATCAAAACGTTTCTGGAAACTAATTACAATGATCTCACAACAACCCAAAACTTATGGGATACAGCCAAGGCAGTCCTGAGAGGGAAGTTTATAGCAATACAGACCTACCTAAAGAAAACAGAAACATTTCAAACAAATGAACTTACTCTACGCCTACAAGAACTCGAGGAACAACAACAAAAACAGCCCAAAGCAAGTAGAAGGAAGGAAATAACCAAGATCAGAGCAGAACTAAATGACATAGAGACTAAAAGTACAATTCTAAAGATCAATGAATCCAGGAGTTGGTTCTTTGAAAAAATAAACAAAATAGACAAGCCTTTAAGTAGGCTCATCAAGAAAAGAAGGGAACGGACACAAATAAACACAATCAGAAATGAAAGAGGAGAGATTACAACTGACACCACAGAAATAGAGAGGATTGTAAGAAATTACTATGAAGAACTGTATGCCAAGAAATTTGAGAACCTAGGGGAAATGGACACATTTCTAGAAAAATATAATCTCCCAAAACTCAATGAAAAAGAAGTAGAACACCTGAATAGACCAATAACAGCAAAAGAAATTGAAGCAGTAATCAAAAAACTCCCATCACACAAAAGCCCTGGACCAGATGGATTCACAGGAGAATTCTACAAAGCATTTAAGGAAGAGCTAACCCCCATTCTTCACAGACTATTCCAAAAAATCCAAAAGGATGGAAAACTCCCCTAACTCCTTTTACGAAGCCAGCATAATCCTAATTCCAAAACCAGATAGAGATACAACAAAGAAAGAAAACTTCAGGCCAATATCGCTGATGAACATAGATGCTAAAATCCTCAACAAAATATTAGCAAATCGCATCCAACAATATATCCAAAAGATTATACACCATGACCAAGTGGGATTCATCCCAGGGATGCAAGGATGGTTCAACATTCGCAAAACAGTAAATGTAATTCATCACATAAACAAAAGCAAAGACAAAAACCACATGATCATATCAATAGACGCAGAAAAAGCTTTCGATAAAGTACAACACCCATTTATGATAAAAACACTCAGCAAAATGGGAATAGAGGGAACATTCCTCAATATAATAAAGGCCATTTATGAGAAACCTACAGCCAATATCATACTCAATGGACAAAAACTAAAAGCTTTTCCACTAAGATCAGGAACAAGACAAGGATGTCCACTTTCACCACTCCTATTCAATATAGTATTAGAAGTTTTGGCCACAGCAATCAGGCAGGAAAAGGAAATAAAAGGCATCCAAATAGGAAAGGAGGAAACAAAATTGTCACTGTTTGCAGATGACATGATAGTGTACATGGAAAATCCTATAGACTCTACCCAAAAACTGCTCAAACTAATTAATGAATTTGGCAAAACAGCAGGATACAAAGTCAATATCCAGAAATCAAAGGCATTTTTGTATACAAACAACGAATCAGCAGAAGCAGAAATCAAGGAAAAAATCCCATTCGATATAGCAAAAAGAAAAATAAAATATCTGGGAATAAACCTAACCAAAGAGGTAAAAGACCTGTATGCAGAAAACTACACAGCACTGAAGAAAGAAATCAAGGAAGACACAAACAAATGGAAACATATACCGTGTTCATGGATTGGAAGAATTAACATCATCAAAATGTCCATACTACCCAAAGCAATATACAGATTCAATGCAATACCTATTAAAGTACCAATGGCGTATTTCAGAGACATAGAACAAACACTTCGAAAATTTATATGGAATCATAAACGAGCCCAAATAGCAGCTGCTCTTTTGAGAAAGAAGAACAAAGTAGGAGGGATCACAATACCTGATATCAAACTGTATTACAAAGCCACTGTAATCAAAACAGCCTGGTACTGGCATAAAAACAGGCACATAGACCAATGGAACAGAACAGAGAGCCCAGAAATCAACCCAACTCTCTACAGTCAATTAATATTCGACAAAGGGGGCAGTAACATAAAATGGAGTAAAGATAGCCTCTTCAGCAAATGGTGTTGGGAGAACTGGACAGCTACGTGCAAAAAAATGAAACTTGAGCACCAACTTACACCATACACCAAAATAAATTCAAGGTGGATAAAAGACTTAAATATAAGCCATGACACCATTAAAGTCCTAGAGGAGAACATTGGCAAGAAAATCTCAGATATTCCACGCAGCAACATTTTTACGGATATGTCCCCTAGAGCAAGGAATATAAAGGAAAGAATAAACAAATGGGATCTCATCAAAATAAAAAGCTTCTGCATGGCTAAAGAAAACAGTATTAAATTAAAAAGACAACCAACTGTATGGGAAAACCTATTTGCCAATGATACCTCAGACAAAGGTTTAATCTCCAAAATATACAAAGAACTTACACGACTCCACTCTAGGAAGACATCGAACCCAATTAAAAAATGGGAAAAGGACTTGAACAGACACTTCTCTAAAGAGGACATACAGAATATCCAGAGACACATGAAGAGATGCTCAATATCATTAGCTATCAGAGAGATGCAAATTAAAACCACAATGAGATACCACTTTACACCAGTCAGGATGGCTATAATAGACAAAGCAACAAACAACAAATGTTGGAGAGGGTGTGGGGAAAAGGGGACCTTAGTTCACTGTTGGTGGGATTGTAGACTGGTACAACCATTATGGAAAACAGTATGGAATTTTCTCAGAAAAATAAAAATTGACCTGCCTTTTGACCCAGCAATTCCACTGCTAGGATTATACCCCAAGAATCCTAAAACATCAATTTCAAAGAACCTATGCACCACAATGTTCATAGCAGCACAATTTACAATAGCCAAGAGTTGGAAGCAACCTAGGTGCCCATCAGTAAATGAATGGATCCAAAAATTGTGGTACATATACACCATGGAATTTTATGCAGCAGAGAGAAAGAAGGAGCTACTACCTTTTGCAACACCATGGATGGAACTGGAAAGCATTATGCTGAGTGAAATAGGCCAGGCATTGAAGGACAAATACCATATGATCTCACCTTTGACAGGAAGCTAAAGAATAAAACAAACAAGCAAACAGAATAAAAACAAAGACGCTGAAATAGAGAACAAGTGGGCAGCGACCAGAGGGGAGAGGGAAGGGAACTTAAGGGGAAAAAGGGGGAGGGATGTCGAGGAACAAGTATGAATGACACAGAGATGAGGACTGGGGGGGGGGGGAATGGGAGGGAGGGGGGAGACCGGGCGGGGGGGGAAGAGAAAAAAAAATGTACTTGAAAAGTAACCAAATAAAATTAAAAAATAAATAAATAAAAAAAATAAAAGGGGAGTGGGAGGAGGAGAGGGGGAAAGGTACAGAGAATAAGTAGCATAGATGGCAGGCAGAAAATACACAGGGGGAGAACAAGAATAGTATGGGAAATGTAAAAGCTGAAGACTTAAGACACATGGACATGAACTGAAGGAGGGGAATGTGGAAAGTAGAGGGTGTGCAGGGTGGAGGGGAATAAAGGGAGGAAATGGGACAACTGTAATAACATAATAAAATTATATATATATATACATATATATATAATGAAACTAATTTTTTTAAAAAAAAGAAAGAGGAGCAAAATAAGTAAAATCAGAAATAAAAGGGGAGAAGTGACAACTGACACCACAGAAATAAAGGATTATAAGAAAATACTATGAATAATTATATGCCAAATAATTAAGCAACCTGGAAGAAATAAATTCCTGGAAACAATCTTCCAAGACCAAATCAAGAAGAAACAGAAAATCTGACCAGACAGATTACTACCAATAAAATCAAATCAGTAGTGAACCCCCAACATACAAAATTCTGGACCAAATGACTTCATAGGTGAATTTTACTAAATGTTTGAAGAATTAATACCTATTCCTCTCAAACTATTCCACAAAATTGAAGAAGAGGAAGGTTCTCTAGATTATTTTAAAAGTCTACCACTAACCTGATTCCAAAACCAGACAAAGACATTAGAAAAAAAGAATATTTGAAACCAATATCATTGGTGAACATATGAGAGGAGATTTAAAAAAATGGAACTTATGTATTAAAAAATGTGTATTTATTCTTACATGTTTAAACTCCAGTCACCTTCAAAGTACTCTCCTTTTGTTGCAATACACCTACTGAGGCTTTTTTTTTTCACTGCTCAAAACAGTTTTGAACTCATTGATTTTTATGCCTTTAGTGCTTCTGCTGTTTTTTGTTTCACCTCTTCCACATCAGCAAAACATTTCCATTTAAGGACTTTTTTCACCTGAGGGAAACAAAGAAAAGTCACTCAGGACAAGATCGGGTAAATAGTGAGTATAAGGCATGTTGTTCAGCTATTTTTGTTCAAATACTGCTGAATACTCTGCACAGTGTGGGCAGGTGTGCTTGTAAATCACCCATCAAAAAATGAGCAAACATGCGGAGTCTTCAAAAAAAATTCACTGAAGCTGAACACAGCTTCTCACACCACCACCCAGATGGGTTCCTAGAACACTCACCTAGTGAGGAAGCTGGTACTACAAGCTGGGACCTACCCTCAGAAGATAATTCTGGTTTGGGGGGAATCCCTTCTCATAGTTGCAAAAATTCTCAATGGTTTTAGCAAATAATTTTCAGCAATACATTAAAAAGACCACACACCAGGTTCAAGTGAGATTTATTACTGGGATACAAGGTCGATTCAATATTCTCAAGTCAATTAACATGACATTCCACATAAACAAAATAAAGGATTGAAGACTATATCATTATACCAATAGATGCAGAAAAAGCACCTGGCAAAATCCAGCATCCATTTAT
This sequence comes from Artibeus jamaicensis, assembly GCF_021234435.1. Lineage (NCBI taxonomy): Eukaryota > Metazoa > Chordata > Mammalia > Chiroptera > Phyllostomidae > Artibeus > Artibeus jamaicensis. The sequence goes on from NW_026521822.1 coordinate 2,006,584, forward strand.
GATAAAAACTCTCAGAAAAGTGGGAATAAAGGGAATGCACCTCAGTATAATAAAGGTAATATACAAGAAACCCACAGTTAACATCATACTCAATGAGGAAAACCTAAAAGCAGTGAGGAAAATCCAAAATCTAAAATCTAACAAGAATGTCCACTTTCATCATACTTATTCAATATAGTATTGAAAGTGCTAGTTACAGCAATCAGACAAGAAAAAGAAATAAAAGGCATCCAAATTAAAAAGGAAGAAATAAAACATTCATTATTTAAAGAACCCTAAAGATGCCACATGAAAACTATTAGACCTGTTAATGAATTCATAGTCAGGGATTTTAACACCCCACTGACTTCAGTGAATATATTTCCCAGGCAGAATATCAACAAAGAGACAGTGGCCTTAAACAACACACTAAATCAAACAGATTTAATTGATATCTTCAGAGCATTTCACCCCAAAACAGCAGAATATACATACTTTTTAAGTGCACATGGAACGTTTTCTAAGATAGACCACATGTCATGGCAGAAAACAAGTCTAAATAAATTTAAGTTTGAAATTATATCAAGCATCTTCTCTGAAATGAGGTTTTGTGATTGTATGTGAAAAATCTTGGCATATCATAGAAATTTAATAGGTTCTTGGTCTGATTTTTAAAGAAGCATGTGGCAGGTCTGGGCTAAGAAGTCAGCTGCATTGATCCTCAGGGAAGTATGTGACACTGAAGCACTCACAGAAAAGCAGTGTACATCTGTTTTCTTGAACGAACTTAAGGAAACTCCCCACCTGAGTGGGCAACCTATTCTGTTCCTCATCTTTCTAGAAACCAGGCAGAGATGTTCCTGAAGTAGCATGTGTCATTTCTACCTACATTCTTTTAAGCAAAACTCAGTCACATGGCCTTAAACAAGCTCAAGGAGGACTAGGAAATACAGTCCATGGGTGAGCAATCACTTCCCAGTGACATCTTTGCTCCATGGAGGGCTGGAAGCACATTTTATTTTTGGTGCTTTTACAAGTGATCGACTAGCTGTCATTCACACAAGTAGTAAACGTTGAAGGTCTTGACATATGGAGAAGGCTGTGGAATAACAGAAATTAGAGGGAAAGAAGAAATGTTGGTAATCCAGCAGAAATGTGTTCTTGCTATAGTAGGAAGACAGAGCTGTTTGTCCCTTGCATGGCCTTTTAGCCACTCTCATAAGTAAGTTCTTTTAAAGTCAGTTCTCTGAGAGTAATTAAAAACCACTTGACAACCATTTAATTTCTCATTCATTGTAAGGATTTCATGCAGTTTGGAACATAACTATTGGGTATAGTAACACACACCTATAGAAAAATGAATTTTGACCCTGATAGGCTTTATAAGGTAGGCTTATTTTTATTTCCATTTATTATGTTGAGAAATTGATAGAAGACTCTTAAGAGATTTGGCTCAAGATTGCATGGCAGACAGTCAGGGAACAGGATCCAGGAGTCTAGCAATTCCAACCATGGTCCTTGTGACCCATTTTACTATATGGATGAACCCAACTACACTTTGCATCTCCAATTTCATCAGTTAAATGAAGTCTTTTGTTATTCTGGCCATGTAAGAAAATAAATGTCTTCCCCTTCCCCCAGAACAGGTCCAAGTTTCTTTTATTGTTTCATTTACTATAAAACTACTTTTGTGGAAAACAGCTTGCCATTTAACTGTGTTGTGTGATTGGATATTATGAGGTATCTATTTCCTCCATTAAATTCACTACAAAAAAAAAGCGGTTGCTAGGCCCAGAACCTACAGTAGCAGACAAACGCTAGGTCTGGATTGGGAGTACACCTTCTGTTTCTCTTCCACTCCTGCTGTTCCTAACATTCTGTATTCCTGGGCATACTTCATGTCCTCCCTATTGAGAGTTGAGTTAAAAGTGGCATTTTCCTGAATGATGTAGGTGAGAGCAGTTTCCAAAAATCAATTTCAGTTTTAAGAGCACTTTGAGGATTACAGGAAATTTGTAAGTTTCATTGTATGGCATTTCTGAAACCAACATTCTAGAGTTCAGACTGTCAATTTTTCCCCTTTTAACTTCACTTCAGTTTTAATGAAAACAAATCATCTTTAAGTGAACCTTCTGAATAATGTGCCTTGCCAATGGATCATCCTTGTGGAAATAAAATCCCTTTAGACACTCAAGCCTGCTACCATTTAAAGTTGAGAGTCTGGATTCATTGAAGAGTTTCCAAGGAATCAGATCTTTCTTTTAGAACTATTACATATATTTTCTACTCAGAGGGTAAAAGGACAATAATGTTCAAGTGTACAAAACTTACCCCTAAGCTCTGCTATACTAAGGATTACTAGTGAGGATAGAAATTGCATAATATTTTTTGACTGTTAAGTGCTACCCTAGACAGGACACTGTAATAATACAAAAAGCAGTCCCTTTATAGAGATTCTTAAAGTAACTTGGTGCTGGTGGGCTTGGGTGAGAAGGGATGTGTGACCTGCTTTGAAATCTTCAAGGTCATTTATGTGTCTTATAAAGTCAGGAATTCCAAATTTGGCTGTACATTGTAATAATTTTTTTTAATTTTAAGAAGAAAACCTTATTTAGGTTCCACCCCCAATATACTCCCTGTGGGTTTGTGGGGGTGGGGGGTTGTTTGTTTTGTTTTTTGCTTTTTTTTAGTGGGGAGTGGTTCTAGAAAATTTATGTTTTCAGTATTTATTTTATTTTAATTTATTATTTATTTTTATATTTTAATTACAGTCGATAGCAAATTTCACTTTATATTAGTTTTAGGTATACAGCATAGTGGTTAGAAATTTATATAGTTTACGAAGTGATCTTCCCATAAGCCTAGAGTGGGAGAGAAACATCAATGTATGGTTGCCTCTCATGCATCCCCTACCGGGAACTGGCCTGCAACCCAGGCATGTGCCCTGACTGGGAATCGAACCTCGATACTCTGGTTCGCAGGCCCGTGCTCAATCCACTGAGCTATGCCAGCCAGGGCTCTGAGTAGTTTTTTGATAGAGTCTGTAGGATTTCTGTGTAAACTATCATCTCATTTGCAAACAATGACAGTTTTGCTTCCTCCTTTCCAATTTGGATGGCTTTTATTTCTTTTTCTTGTCTGATTGTTGTGGCTTGGACTTCCAATGCTATGTTGAATAGAAGTGGTGAAAGCAGATCCTTGTCTTGTTCTTGATCTTAGTGGGAAAGCTCTAAGTTTTTGCCCATGGAGTATGATGTTGCCTGTAGGTCTCTCCTATATGGCTTTTATTATGTCGAGGAATGCTCCCTCTATTCCCACTTTACTAAGGTTCTTATTGCGGATGGGTGCTCACCTTATCAAATGTTTTTTTTGTGCATCTGTTGCTATGATCATATGATTTTTGTCTTTCATTTTGTTTATGCGATATATTACATTTACTGATTTGCAAATATTTATTTTATTTAAAAAATTTTTATTTAGTTATTTTTCAAGTACAGTTTTCTATTTCTCCCATCCCAGCCCAACCTGCCCCGTGCTCTCCACCTCCCTCCAATTTCCACCCCCCTTAGTTCTTGTCCTTGTGTCTTTCATACTAGTTCCTCCAAATCCCTCCCCCTTTTTCCCCTTAAATTCCCTTCCCTCTCCCCTCTGGTCACTGTCCCCTTGTTCTCTATTTCAGTGTCTTTGTTTTTATTCTGCTTGCTTGTTTGTTTTGTTGTTTAGCTTCCTGTTAAAGGTGAGACCATATGGTATTTGTCTTTCAGCACCTGGCCTATTTCACTCAGCATAATGCTTTCCAGTTCCATCCATGTCGTTGCAAAGGGTAGGAGCTTCTTCTTTCTCTCTACTGCATAGAATTCCATTGTGTATATGTACCACCATTTTTTGATCCATTCATTTACTGATGGGCACCTAGGTTGCTTCCAACTCTTGGCTATTGTAAATTGTGCTGCTATGAACATTGTGGTGCATAGGTTCTTTGATATTGATGTTTTAGGATTCTTGGGGTACAATCCTAGCAGTGGAATTGCTGGGTCAAAAGGCAGGTCGATTTTTATTTTTCTGAGAAAATTCCATACTGTTTTCCATAATGGTTGTACCAGCCTGCAATCCCACCAACAGTGAACTAGGGTCCCCTTTTCTCCACAACCTCTCCATTTGTTGTTTGTTGCTTTGTTTATGATAGCCATCCTGACTGGTGTAAAGTGGTATCTCATTGTGGTTTTAATTTGCATCTCTCTGATAGCTAACGATATTGAGCATCTCTTCATGGGTCTCTGAATGTTCTGTATGTCCTCCTTGGAGAAGTGTCTGTTCAAGTCCTTTTCCCATTTTTAATTGAGTTGGGTGTCTTCTTAGAGTGGAGTCGTGTAAGTTCTTTGTATATTTTGGAGATTAAACCTTTGTCTGAGGTATCATTGGCAAATATGTTTTCCCATACAGTTGGTTGTCTTGCTAATTTAATACTGTTTTCTTTAGCCACGCAGAAGCTTTTTATTTTGATGAGATCTCATTTGTTTATTCTTTCCTTTATATTCCTTGCTCTAGGGGACATATCCGTAAAAATGTTGCTGCATGGAATATCTGAGATTTTCTTGCCAATGTTCTCCTCTAGGACTTTAATGGTGTCACGGCTTATAGTTAAGTCTTTTATCCACCTTGAATTTATTTTGGTGTATGGTGTAAGTTGATGCTCAAGTTTCATTTTTTTGCACGTAGCTGTCCAGTTCTCCCAACACCATTTGCTGAAGAGGCTATCTTTACTCCATTTTATGTTACTGCCCCTTTTGTCAAATATTAATTGACTGTAGAGAGTTGGGTTGATTTTCTGGGCTCTCTGTTCTGTTCCATTGGTCTATGTGCCTGTTTTTATGCCAGTACCAGGCTGTTTTGATTACAGTGGCTTTGTAATACAGTTTGATATCAGGTATTGTGATCCCTCCTACTTTGTTCTTCTTTTTCAAAAGAGCAGCTGCTATTCGGGCTCGTTTATAATTCCATATAAATTTTTGAAGAGTTTGTTCTATGTCTCTGAAATACGCCATTGGTACTTTAATAGGTATTGCATTGAATCTGTATATTGCTTTGGGTAGTATGGACATTTTGATGATGTTAATTCTTCCAATCCATGAACATGGTATATGTTTCCATTTGTTTGTGTCTTCCCTGATTTCTTTCTTCAGGGCTGTGTAGTTTTCTGCATACAGGTCTTTTACCTCCTTGGTTAGGTTTATTCCCAGATATTTTATTTTTGTTTTTGCTATATCGAATGGGATTTTTTCCTTGATTTCTGCTTCTGCTGTTTTGTTGTTGGTATACAAAAATGCCTTTGATTTCTGGATATTGAGTTTGTATCCTGCTGTTTTGCCAAATTCATTAATTAGTTTGAGCAGTTTTTTGGTACAGTCTATAGGATTTTCCATGTATACTATCATGTCATCTGCAAACAGTGCCAGTTTTGTTTCCTCCTTTCCTATTTGGACGCCTTTTATTTCCTTTTCCTGCCTAATCACTGTGGCCAAAACTTCTAATACTTCTAATACAAGTGGAAAACTTATTTGAACAAATAATAAAGGAGAACTTCCCCAATCTGGCAAAGGAAATAGACTTCCAGGAAATCCAGGAAGCTCAGAGAGTCCCAAAGAAGTTGGACCCAAGGAGGAATACACCAACACACATCATCATTACATTAGCCAAGATTAAAATGAAGGAGAGTATCCTAGCAGCAGCAAGAGATAAGGGGACAGTCATCTACAAAGGAGTTCCCATCAGACTGTCAGCTGATTTCTCAAAAGAGACCTTATAGGCAAGAAGGGGCTGGAAAGAAGTATTCCAAGTCATGAAAGGCAAGGACCTACATCCAAGGTTGCTCTATCCAGCAAAGCTTTCATTTAGAATGGAAGGGCAGATAAAGTGCTTCTCAGATAAGGTCAAGTTGAAGGAGTTCATCATCACCAAGCCCTTATTATATGAAATGTTAAAGGGACTTATCTAAGAAAAAGAAGATAAAAAATAGGAACAGTGAAAGGATAGCATACTCACAGTTATTAACAACCACACCTTAAAAAAAAGCAAACTACAAGGACAGCTAGATCAGTAATGAAACCATAGAAATGGAGATCACATGGAGGATTAGCAACAGGGGAGTAGGAGGAGGGGGAAGGGGGAGAACGTACAGAGAAGTAACATAGATGGTTGGTAGAAGATAGGAGGGAGGTCTAGAATAGTATAGGAAATACAGTATCTAAAGAATTTGTGACACATGGACTTAAACTAAAGGGGGGGAATGATGGGGGAGGCAGTGTGCAGGGTGGAGGGGAATGAAGGGGGGAAATGAGCAACTAATGGCATAATCAAAATATATTATAAAGAAAAACAAAAACAAAAAAATTTCTTTTGTTCAAGCCTGCTGCTCCAAGTGAGTGCCCAACCTCTCTCACTACCCAACCTTCCAACCAGACTGGAGACTATCCAGGTCAGGGTCCATCATTGCCCAACTGCTCTCCCTTTTCTGGGCATCACCCAGCTCCCCAATTTCTCTGGTAATGACCCAGCCATTGCCTACGGTCTCAGTGTGTGTACACCACCCCTGTGTGCTTGCTACTTTCTCTTTATTCCCCTCAGTGACTTCAGGCATCCAGGTCCATTGTGGTGCTGCTCAAAACTCTCTGTTTGACAGGGGAGGGAGCCATTGACCTGGCTCTCTTCCCAGAATACCGTGGCAGGTCCAGCAGGTGCCAGGCCTGGGGCTGCAGCTGTCCTGGCTCCCATGCTTGTTCCAAAGACCTTATCATCTCAAAGCAATCTCCTTATCATCTCATTTTTCAATGTCCTCTACAGTGTTGGTCTCCAACCTTCATATATGCTGGTATACTGTTGGCTGTCCACTCTGTTCCTCAGAACATCGGCTAGGTGTTCCACCTGTGTATAGGGGGAAGTGGACTCTGCTTCTACTTGTCTTGCCACCATCTTAGTAGGAAACCAATTTATTTCTTTTGAAAAAATTATACTTTTACCAAAACCCCCTGTAGATTAACTTATTACAAAAGTTATAGCCAAGTAAGGATGAAAGAACAAAGGCCAAATAACATGTGATGGGCATGAGGTGACAAACAGTGTGGGGCAGAGGTAAGGTAATGATGGTGGGAAATATATGCTAAAGCTGGTTACTGCAATTGAACATAGAATTTAACTTTGGGATACATGACAGCCAAGGTGAAAGGGGAAGCAGGATAATTTAGAAAAGTCTAAATTTAGAAAGTAGAGGTTATTGCTTCAGCTTTAAGAAAATGGCATTTGCCTTTTTCCCTTACATGAAAACTAAGCTTTAAAAGCATTACAGTTAATTTCTGCTGAGTTAGGGATTTTTCAAACACCTTTGTGCTGACACAAAATTTAGAGTATCAGTCAGGGAGACGAGGAATAAAAATATAGGTCTAAATACTCCTGGCTAATTACAAAATGCTATAGTAAATTGTCAATGGCAGAGTGCCAGAGAGAAGCACTGCCAGAAAACTAGATGTCACCTAGCATTGGTCAGAACAGAGGAAGGGAATAGGGGACAAGGAAATGTGCTGTCTACTCTGACAAAGGTATTTCCAATCAGTCAGTCAGTCCTGGTATAATATTTTCTTTAGAGATTGAGCCTGCCAAAATAACATGTTATTTAGCTTCCATGTCATTGTATGGTTTTCAGTGTTCTTTTCATGATTGACTTCTAATTTCACACCATTGTGGTCAGAGAAGATGCTTGATTTCAATACTCTTATATTTATTGAGACTTGTTTTGTGTCCTAACACGGTCTATTCTAGAAAATGTTCCATGCTATTAAACAATAAATAGGTAAAAAATGAGGTCAATGAAAAAATCAGAGGAAACCTTGAAACAGGCTTTCTCAATAAAATGAGAACACAACAATCCAAAATCTGTGGGACACAGAGAAAGTAATGCTAAGAGGGAAATTCATAGCATTACTGGCCTATATCAAAAAACAAGAAAAAGCTCAAATAAATGCTCACACTTTACACTTAAAAGGGCTTGAAAAATAATAACAAACAAAGCCTAAAGTGAATAGAAGGAAGGAAATAATAAAGATTAGAGCAGAAATAAATGAAATAGATTCTTCAAAGAGATACAAAAGATCAATGTATCCAATAGCTGGCTCTTTGAAAATATAAACAAGATTGACAAAACTTTAACCAGACTCAAAAGGAAAAAAAGAGAGAGAACTCATATAAAATAAAATAGAAATGAAAGAGAAGAAATAATAACTGAGACCAATGAAATACAAGCCATTGCAAGAAAATACTATAAACAACTCTATACCAACAAACTGGACAATCTGGATGAAATGGACAAATTCCTAGGAATATATAATCCAAAAATAAATCAGGAAGAATCAAAAAATCTTAATAGACAGATTATGCCTGGTGAAATTGAAGCAGTAATAAAAAAAAACTACCAACAAACAAAATCCCTGGAGTAGATGGCTTCCCAGGTGAAGTTTAATGAACATTCTGAGAAGAACCAACACCTCTCTTCATACTATTTCAAAAAATTCAAGAGGAGTGTGGGCTCCCAAACTCAATTTGCAAGTCCAGCATTATCCTAATTATAAAACCAGGTACAGACACTACAGAAAAATAACATTAGAGGCCAATACTCATGATGAATATAGACACTAAAATCCTCAACAAAATATTAGCAAATGTAATATAGCAATGCATCAGAAAGATCATACACCATGATCAAGTGGGATTTATTCTGGGGATGCAAGGTTGGTACAAATTTGTGAATCAATAAATGTGATTCACCACATACACAAAATGAAGGATAAAAACCACAGGATCATGTCAACAGATGCAGAAAAAACATTTGATAATGTCTAGCACCCATTTATGATAAAAACTCAGCAAAGTGGGATTAAATAGAACATACATAAATATAATAAAGGCCATGTATGACAAACCCATTGCAAACATCATACTCAGCAAGCAAAAACTGCAAGTGTTCCTTTTATGACCAGGAAAAAGACAGGGATATTCCCATTCACCTCTCTTATTCAACACAGTACTTGAATTCCTAGCCACAACAATCAGACAAGAAGTAATAAAAGGCATCCAGACTGGAAAGGAAAAAGTAACGCTGTCTTTATAAGCAGATGAAATGATACTGTACATAGAAAACCCCAAAGAGTCCACCATGAATCTATTAGAACTGATAAATGAATTTAGCAAAATACAGGATACAAAATTAATATATAGAAACCAGGTGCACTTTTATACGCCAATAACAAACAATCCCATTCACTATTGTTTCAAGAAGAATACCTAAGAATATACCTAACCAAGGATGCAAAAGACCTCTTTATTTTTATATGAAACTAAAAAATTTTTGCACAGCCAAGGTAAACATCAACAAAATAAAAAGACAACCCACTGAATGAGAGAACACATTCACTGATACATCTGATAAGGGTTAACATCCAAAATTTACGAAGAACTTACAAAACTCAACACACACACAAAAAAATCAAACAATCCAATTGAAAAATGGGCAAATGACCTGAATAGACACTTCTCCAAAGAGGACACACAGATGGCCAATAGACATATGTAAAGATGCTCAACATCACTTTATCATCAGAGAATGCAAATTAAAACCACAATAAGATATCACCTCAGACCTGTCAAAATGGCTATCATCAATAAATCAACAAGCAACAAGTGCTGGTGAGGACATTGAGAAAGGGGGACTCTTTAGCACTGTTGGTGGGAATGCAGACTAGGGCAGCCACTGTGGAAAGTAGTATGGGGATATCTTAAAAAATTAACATTGGATCTGCCTTTTAACCCAGTGATTCCATTCTGGAAATATATATGAAGGAACCCAAAACACTAATTCTAAAGAACATAAGCACCCTTATTTAATTTATTTATTTATGAATTTATTTATTTTAAAGATGATTTTAAGGATTGCATTTATTTATTTGTAGACAGGGGGAAGGAAAGGAGGAGAGGGAGAGAAACACCAATATGTGGTTGCCTCTCATACACCCCCTATTAAGCACCTGGCTTGCAACCCAGGCATGTACCCTGACTGGGAATCAAACAAGCAACACTTTGGTTCGCAGGCCAGTGCTCAATCCACTGAGTCACGCCAGCCAGGGCAGCACCCCTATTTTTATTGCAGCATTATTTACAATTGTCGAGATATGGCAACAGCCCTAGTGTTCATCGGTGGATGAGTGGATAAAACAACTATGGTACGTTTACATAATGGAATACCACTGTGTGGGGGCAACTTTGCCCGCAAAGTCCCCTGGTCCACCATGGATGAAAGTAAACACTACCAAGACATAATCTGCTTGGGGAGGAAAGGTGTCCAGTCCCTCAAAGGGGAAGGGCCAAGTGCCCCATGCTCAAGGTGCTATTATTAGGTTCATTTGCACAAGAATACAGGTGAGGATCAAACCATAAATATCATTCAAAGAATTATGAGGGCTTATTCTCAGTCAGGGTCAGATAGCTAACGAGCCATAAAACTCTGAGGAAGAAACTTCTTGCTTGGACCTTTATCATTTAAATGAGAACATTCTAAACAAAGCAGGTTTCACAGGATTTTTACATATTCTTTCTTATGCCTGATTTACCCCAGATACCCACCCTTTCCTGCAAAGGGCTGCACTGCCTTCCCCATCATAGGTTTTTAGGCTTAAGTGTTTTAGAGCTAGGCAGGGTCCATTGCTCCCTCTTTGTCGCAGCTCCCTGAGTTCTTCCATGATGGCCTCCCAAGTGATCGTGTCTGGCCTAGGTTGCCCCTCTCTGAGGGGTTGTACCTGCCATGGACATCGACCATGCTTTGGAGGCAGGGAAAGAAGCACAATCAGTGCTTACTGCCAGAGACAAGCTTTGTCTCCTGTGGCCTGCATTCTGGAGGTCTCTCACTTAGCCATGGAAGGCTGTTACAATTCCTGAAACCAAGCAGGCTGATTCCCAACACCACTGGGCTGTGAAAAGAAAGAAATTGTTACCCTTTGTGACAGTATGGATGGACCTGGAGAACATTATGCTAAGTGAAATAAACCAGTCAGAGAAACACAAATACCACATGATTTTATTCATATGTGGAATCTAATGAACAAACTGAACTAACAAGTGAAAGAGAGACAGAATCATCGATAGAGAGCAGGATGACAGCTAAGTATGGGAGGGAGAATGGGGGGTGGAGAGATTGAGCAAAAAGGAAAAAAGACTCATGGACATGGGTAACAGTGTAGTGATTATGGGGGGAAGGGGTTTACAAGGGGACTAAATGGTAACAGAAAAATTACAATAAAACCTTGAAAATAATGTATAATGTACAAAAATAAATAATTAAAATTTTTAAAAGAGAAAAAACTATACTACAGGATATAGTAATCAATACAGCATGGTACTAGCATAAAATGGATGCATAGATCAATGGATCAGAACATAAAATCCAGAAATAAAGCAACACTTGTAGGGTTAATTAATCTATGACAAAGGGGCAAGAATATACAATGGGGTAAATAAAATCTATTCATAAATGGTGTTGGAAAAACTGTACAGACACATGCAAAAAATTGAATTAGACCACCTTCTTACACCATATCTGAGAATAAACTCAGAATGAGTTAAAGACTCAAATGTAAGTTTCAAAATTATAAAAGTCATAGAATAAAACATAAGCAGTAAACTCTCTGCCATTGCTCTCAGTAATATTTTGTCTGATATATCTCACTGGACAAGGGAAATGAAAGAAATGGCAAACAATTGGAACTACATCAAAGGAATAAGTTTTTACATAGCAAAGGAGACCATTAACAAAACAGAAAGACAACCTACTGAATAGAAGATAGTAATTAATGATACATTCTATAAGGGGTTGACATCCTAAATTTATAAATAACTCATTCAACTTAACACCAAAAACCAAACAATCTAATTAAAAATGTGAAGAGGACCTGAATGGGTATTTCTCTAAATAGGGCATACAGATGGTCAATAGATACATGAAAAGATGCTCAACATCACTAATCATAAGAGAAGTGCAAATTAAAACCACAATGAGATATCACCTCACTCCTGTCAGAATGGTTATCATAAATAAACTAACAAACAATAAGTGTTGGCAAGGATGTGGAAAAAACAGAAGCCTTGTACACTGTTGTTAATGGGATTGCAAATTTGTACAGCCACTATGGAAAAATTAAATATAGAACTACCTGATGACCCAGCAATTCCACTTCTGTGTATTTATCAGAAAAAAATCTAAAACACTAATTCAAAAAGCTATACGTATCCTCATGCTCATTAAAGTGTTATTTAAAGTAGCCAAGATACAGATGTAACCTAAGTGTTCATGGATAGATGGTTGGATAAAAATTATGTGGTACATATATATGATAAAATATTAGCCTGAAAAAATGAAATCTTACTATTTGTGACTACATGGATAGACCTAGAGGGCATTATGCTAAGTGAAATAAGTCAAACAGAAAAGGACAAATACCATATGATTGTACTTACATGTTGGATCTAAAGAATAAAGTAAGTAAACAAACAAAACAGAAACAACTCATAAATACAGAGAACAGCTGATGGTTGCTAGATGGAGTGGGCTTGTGGGACTGGGTAAAAAAGGTGAAAGAATTAAGAAGTACAAATTATTACAAAATTGTCAAGGGGATGTAAAGTACAGCATAAATATTATAGGCAATAATATTGTAATAGCTATGTATGGTGCTAGGTAGCTGTCCAAATCAGCAGCCCAGTCCCCAATCTCTGTAACACAGTTAGAGCCAGAAAAGAGTCCTCTCAGGGTACTAGTGAAGGACTGCCATCAGAGCTTTATGACTGGGTAATGGGGGGATAACTTGTTATGGAAAAGCAGCACCTTCATGTGGAAAGTATAAGTCTGTGACACAGAGAACAAGTGTGGTGATCAAAGGCCACTCATGTGCAGCAGTAGGCTAATAAGATTCTGCTCTTGGTTGCTTCCATCTCCTGGCCTTTCCTCAGGGACTGGCATCCCATTGTCCCAGATGATCAGGCTTATTTGAATCCAGCCACTCTCATACCTTCAGTGAATGCTCTCCCAGAAACTCTCCCTCTGATCATGAGCTCTTTGAGGGTAGGAGTTAACCCTGGTCTGACCCTAGATGCCCAGAGAGAGCTCAAATAAATATTTGGTGAGAAATAATAAATGTATGAAGTGATTTATTATATATTTATATTATCATATGTCAGTAATACTCTATTTCATATGAAGATATAATTTAATCATCACACTGATCCTGTCACTATTCTCATTTCAATGGATAATGAAACAGAAACAGGGTAAGTGACATGCCCAGGGTTGTGCAGCTAGTAAGAGCCTGGCTCCAGACTCCATGCTGCTCTTTGCATTGGAATAAAGGCTTCCCCTCCTGGTACTGATTCCATGAAAACAGCAATATCAAGGCAGACAACAACACCAAGGTTCTAGGACATGCGTGCAATAAGCTATATGGGCTCATTAAAACCTCCTTTCTGCCCTCTCTCAGGCTCTCCCACACACAATGCTGGTAAAGAGGTGTGAAGGCCAAAGGATAAGCCTAGTACCCTTGCCCTGGTCAGTGTGCCTCACTTGGTTGGAGCATCATCCCATAGACCAAAATGTCGTGGGTTTGATTCCCACTCAGGGCACATACCCAGATTGCAGGTTCAGTCCCTGGTTGGGGTGCGTATGAGAAGGCAACTGACCGATGTTTCTCCCACACTGATGTTTCTCTCTCCCTCTCTTGCTCTGTCTCCCTCCTTCTCTAGTTCCCTTCCTCTATCTCCAAAAGCAATGAACAAATGTCCTCAAGTGAGGATTAAAAAGAACAAAAGGACAAGACTAGTGCCCTTGAAAACCTGTCTCTGTCCCAAATGGGCACTTTTCTCCTTCCCTTTATACCACCCCCTATAAAATATATTGTACACACGTTTCTACACCAAGAACTGCATTTCTCCCAACTTTAGCTGCTGTTGTTATTCCCTTATCCTAACAAGCATTGAGAAGGAGGTTGTATCCTAATGCAGGTGGCACAAGGGAAATTCTAGAGTTCATCTATGTCCAAATTTCCTGAAGTTCCTCCTGGCTTAGTAAGAAACTGCATAAACCAGCCCTACAGACCAGATACGACTCAGCTAAGATGTGATACTGAGGCTATCTTGCATAGGGACAGGGGGTTCTATGACTTGGTTAACATAAAGTTCAATGATCCCTGTTGACATGGTTGTGTAACTCACAATCATAGAAAGCATCAGCTTGAGCTGGGAGGGCTTCAAGGCCATTTATTCCAAACCCCTGCCATATGGTGGGAGAACTTTTTTCAAGCAAGTTCTTGAAGCTTGGTCCTACTATGTCAAATCTTATTTAGTTGTAGTGTTATTTTTTTCCCAGTCTGCAGCCTGGGAGACATATGCCTTCTCTGTCTTTTTGTACCATGTCAATGAGAAATCCACAGGAATCAGAGACTAACTTAACATCTTCAAAATGTATTACCACATCAACAAGATGACATCATTAATCTATAAAATTATTTTCACATATAAACTAAAACTAACCCAAAGTTTGACTTAAGCAGTTATTAACAAGTCTATATGCTGATTTGAATTACATTATGGTATCAAACTTTTGGAAAAGCTTGAACATTGTGACAGCAAGTATAGTTGTGCATGTGTGTGTGTTATAAGATATACATATGATACCTACACACATGTGTGTATACCTATATGTAATATATATTTAAGTGAAGTGCTATTAGAACTGGTTAGAATCTCTTAACTCCCCTTTTAAAGAAGACTCCTCCAATCCAAGATGGCAGAGGGACAAGTGGAATCTACTTTAACCTTCTCCCAGGACAAATCTGGAATTAAATTAAATTGTAGAGAAAGCATCCAGAATAACCAACTGAACATTAGCTGGAGAGAAGCTTTAAGGTCACAGACAGACAGAAGAAATCACTTCACCACAGCGTGACTACTAGGGAGCGAGGATGAGGCACAAGAGGGCTGGCTGGGCTTCCATGGGCGTCAGCTGAAGTTCCAGAGGGGTATTTCAGCACCTGGGGGTTTCCCCCTGAGAAGTGTGGGATCTAAACCTCAAGTTGGGCTCCCCAGCCTACAGCACCAGAGCCAGAAAGAAACCCAGATAATATTCAGCTGTGAAAAGCAGCAGGGTTTCTGTCTGCCAGGGAGAGATGGCTGGAGATGCAGAGAGCCTCTTAAAGGTCCAGTGCACAAAATTTTGTTTGTAGCCACTTACCCTGGGCTCAGGCAGAGGGAGGGCAAGTGGACTAGCGACACTTGAGGACACCTTGAGGTTGGTAGCTCTGGGGAGACAACTGAAGGAGCAGCCACAAGTAGCCCTGTGCTGAGTCATTCCCCATCCTGCAGGAGCCATCTTTCTCAGGCAAAGCAATCCCCCCTTATAGGCATCAGCCTGAGAGGAAGCAAAAGCCCTGCCCACAGGAATTACTCTGTCCCACTATGTGGGAGTAAACCAGACTCCCAGACTGCTGGTTACAACTTGAGTAAACCAGACTGCTGGTTACAACTTGATTATACTAACAACTGATCAGTTTAACAGCTGATGAGTTTAACAACTAAGGAAGAAAATACCAAAAAAAAAAGGAGCCGAAATGGGAAGACAAAGAAACAGACCCCAAGTGAAAGAACAAGAGAATTCTCCAGAAGAACTAGATGAAATGGAGGCAAGCAATTTATGAGATACAGATTTTAGAGTAATAATTATGAGTATATTCAACAGCATGAAAAAATACATAGAAACCATTAAAAAGGACCAGTCAAAATGAAGAATGAAATATCTGAAGTAAATAATACACTGGAAGAAATAAACAGTAAGTGAGACAAAGCAGAGGATCAAATCAGTGACTAGGAAGTCGAGGTAGAAAAATACACCCAAGCATAACAACAAAAATAAAAAAGAATTTTTAAAAATGAGGATCACTTAGGAAACATTTTGGACAATATGAAGCATGATATCATCCAAATGATAGGAATACCAGAAAGAGAAGAGAGTGAATAAGGGATCAAAAACCTATTTGAGGAAATAATGACTGAATCTTACCTAATCTGGTGAAAGAAAAAAGTCACAAAAGTCCAGGAAGATCACAGAATCCCAAACAAGCTGGACCCAAAGAGGCCAATATCAATACACATTATTATTAAAATGTTAAGGCTAAAAGACAAGGAGAGAATCCTAAAAGCCCCAACAGAAAAGCAGGTATTTACTTACATGGGAGCAGCAATTAGACTGGCATCTGATTACTCAACAGAAACATTTCAGGCCAGAAGGGAGTGGCATGAAATATTCAAAGTGATAAAAAGCAAGGATCTAAAACCAATGCTACCTTACCCTGTGAGGCCATCATTTAAAACTGAAGGCAAATCAAGGAGTTTGCAAGATAAGGAAAAGCTAAAGAAGTTTGTTAACACCAAACCAGTACTGCAACAAATGTTATAAGGGCTTGCTTGGAGGAAGAGGAGAAGAAAAGGAAGAGGAAGAATGAGAAGGAGGAGGAGGAGAAGAAGAAGAAGAAAAGATTCTAACACTAGAAGATGAAGGCATAGGTAGCTATACTTTGCCTCCTCACACAACCAAAAGAAAGAGAACAACAAATTTAAAAGTAAAAAACAATCACAATGGCTAGAAAATCAGACTACATGAAATTCTGACAACCAAGAAGAGGTTAAAGAAGAAACATTCATCCAGTCTAGTAGGAGGGGTGCAGATAGGCAGCCAGGGTGGAGAGAAACAGCTGCAGGACCAGGAGGATGAGGCGGCAGCTGGTGGAGCAGACAGTACTACATTTGTGTGCAAACAACTGGGAGAAACAACTGGGGAGCAAGACACACCAAGCAACCCAGAGTTCCAGCATGGGGAAATAAAGCCTCAAAACCTCTGGCTGTAGAAACCAGTAGGGGTTGAAGTGGCTGGAGAAACTCCCCAGCCTCACAGGAGAATTTGTTGGAGAGACCCACAGGGTCCTAGAATGTACACAAACCCACCCACATGAAAATCAACACCAGGATACAACTTGCTTGTGGGTGGCAGGGGGAAGTGACTGAAAGCTGGCAGAGAGCTGAACGAGCGGCATTATTCCCTCTTGCACCCCTCCCCCAAATACAGTGCAACAACATAGCAACATGACTTGCCCCGCCCTGGTGAATACCTAAAGCTTTACCCCTTACTATGTAACAGGCATGCCAAGACAAAAAAAAAAAAAAAAAAAAAAAAACATGGCCCAAATGAAAGAGCAGATCAAAGCTCCAAAAATAAAACTAAGTTATAAAGAGATAGCCAAACTATCAGATGCAGAGTTCAAAACACTGGTAACCAGGATGCTCACAGAAATGGTTTAGTAGAGTCACAAAATAGACGTAGAAGTGAAAGCTATGCAAAGTAGCTTATATAAATAAGTAAATATTTATTTCATGTATATATGCACACAAGCACACACACAGGGAAACAAAAGCAAAGGGAAGGAAACTGGGACTCAAATCAATGGTTTGGACCAGAAGGAAGAAATAAGCATTTAACCAGAACAGAAGGAAGAAACAAGAATTCAGAAAAATGAAGAGAGGCTGAGGAACCTCTAGGACAACTTTAAACATTCCAACATCCAAATCATAAGGGTGACAGAAGGACAAGAGAAAGAGCAAAAAGTTGAAACCTTATTTGAAAAAAATAATAAAGGAGAACTTCCCTAATCTGGCAAAGGAAATAGGCTTCCAGGAAGTCCAGGAAGCTCAGAGTCCCAAAGAAGTTGGACCCAAGGAAGCACACACCAAGGCACCTCATAATTACATTACCCAAGATTAAAGATAAGGAGAGAATCTTAAAAGTGGCAAGAGAAAAGAAGACAGTTACCTACAAAAGAGTTCCCAAAAGACTATCAGCTGATTTCTCTACTGTGTAGAATAGGATAAAGTACTCAGAAGAATCGTAAAGCCAGTAAAGAAGAGCAAGGAGACAGGAAAAAGAAAGGGTTGGGGTGGAGGTTCAGCTATAAAGAAATAGAAAAACTTCTCTGATGTGACAGAAAAAAATCCTGCAGCGTTTCCTAGAAAACAACATGAACAACAACATGGAATGATATTATTTTGATTTAAAAGCTTAAGATCACACTGAACCTGCAATCCTTAATAGCAGACTTTGAAAATCATAAAAGTCCATGTGGCTGAATGATGTGCTCTGGTGCATATTACTCCACTCTAGGACACCTGAGTACAAAAATCTTACATTTCAAGAACAAATGAACAGAATGGTGGGCATTGCCACTCAGACACCTACAAATAAAGGTTCTCTAAGATGTGGCAGCACCAGGTCCCATCAGCTGGGAGCAGAAACAAGTGTTGATACAGCCCTCTGCAGTGGGATATGAGCTTCAAAATAAAGTCTCAGCTTTCTTCAGAGTCCAGCATTCAGAGTATTTGTGTTTAGTATTTAATACCAAGGTGCAAAAATGATGAGCTTGGCTACTGCAGCTTCCTTGCGTATGTCAGAAATAGTTGCAGCCAAAGCTTTGAGCATCCATGCCACCAGCAAAAGGGGAGGCAGATTAGTAAACAGGAGGTAAATCATTTCAGGCTGCTATACAGCTTAAAATTTTCCTTCACTTGATTAGTTTGACTAGGTTAAAACTGAGGTGTTTAGTGTTCTTTTTTTGTCCTGTAGGGGAAAATAAACCAATTATATCCAAAATATTTAGAAAACAAAATCATCATCCAGGAGTCTCAAAGTTAAATCATTTATTGAAAGGAAATATATATAGGGAACTGATCTGCATGACAGTGATGAATGTAGCTCAGCCCTGATTCACACAGGAGCCAGGCCCACAGATCATCTTTTCCATGGGGAACCAGGCCTCCTAGGCTGCTTTGAGGCTTGCTTCTGCTAAAACTCCCTCACCCTGAATTAAGGCCACAAATGTTTATTGCATATCTTTAAAGTAACATCCTAAATTCTGTGCTAATACTCCCAAGGACAGAGTGTAACCAGTTCAGCCACTTTTTCTTTGCATTTGCAACATTCTTTTCTTTGTTACCTGTAAGAAGTAAACAGCAACATCCTTTCCTGTGCATAATGAATGAGAACCTTCCTTGATGTAACAGAAAAGCAATAAAAGCTTGTCCAGGTGAGGGTTAGGGCCCTCTCTCACTCAGTGGCCATGCTGTCCCTTTTCTCCACAGGACTTCTAGTCTGTGTGAATTTGTTCATTGCATCCACAACACATGGAATCCACATCAAATACAGGATATTATTTGTTTTAGGAAAAATCAGTTTCCAAACAACAACCTAAAAAATATCCAATTTTAATGGTTCCATAAACATGTTTTATGCTGTACTTAGAGACAGGATCTCACAACTGCTTTGTGAATTTTAAAAGAAATCTATCTTTGAGGTCTTGTGGGCAGGAACACGGATATAGGGAGTCAAAACACCAAGCATTTCTTTTTTTCTTTTTTTTTAGAGTTTTCTAAATTCTAAATTTAACACTTTAAATTAATTATATGCAATGCTTTTAAAGAAATCCTTTTTCTGTTTAAAGATGTCTCTTCAGATGGACTCCAATGCATGGCACAAACAGCAAGGTTTCAATCCTATCTTGTTAACTATTTGGGTTTCTTTTTTTTAAATATATTTTCTTGATTGTGCCATTACAGCTGTCTCATTCCCCCCCCTTCATTTCCCTCCACCCTGCACATCCCCTTCCCCCACATCCCCCCTTTAGTTCATGTCCATGTGTCATAAGTTCTTTAGCTTCTACATTTCCCATACTATTCTTGACCTCCCTCCTGTCTATTTTCTACCTACCATCTATGCTACTTATTCTCTGTACCCTCTCCCCATTTCTCCTCCTCCCACTCCCCTGTTGCTAACCCTCCATGTGATCTCCATTTCTGTGGCTCCTCTCCTGATCTAGCTATCCACTTGGTTTGCTTTTGTTTTAGGTGTGGTTGTTAATAACTGTGAGTTTGCTGTCCTTTCACTGTTCATCTTTTTTATCTTCTTTTTCTTAGATAAGTCCCGTTAACATTTCATATAATAAGGGCTTGGTGATAATGAGTGAACCTATCCACCTAGCAATGGCAAATGTAGCCCAGCCCTATCAGAAAACCAACAGGCATGAGTCTTCACATAGGAAGCC
This sequence comes from Artibeus jamaicensis, assembly GCF_021234435.1. Taxonomy (NCBI): domain Eukaryota; kingdom Metazoa; phylum Chordata; class Mammalia; order Chiroptera; family Phyllostomidae; genus Artibeus; species Artibeus jamaicensis. Next base: position 2,026,788 of record NW_026521822.1, read on the forward strand.
AAACTCATGGATCAGCTTTCCCATGGGAAACCAGGCCTGCATTACACCTAGGCTGCTTTGAAACTTGCTGTGACACTTGCTAAAACTCCCTCACCCTGAGTTGAAGCAGAAAATGCTTACTGCATATCTTTAAAGTAACTTCCTGAAGTCTGTGCTAATTCTCCCAAGGACGGTGTAACCAGACCAATCACTCTTATCATTCCCTTGCATTTGCAACATTTTTTCCTTACTTCCTGTAAGAAGTAATCAGTAACATCCTTCCCTTTGTTATCTGTAAAGAGTAATCACCTAAAGCAAACCTGAGCATAATGAATGAGAACCTTCTTTGATGTATGTTATTAGAAAGCCAATAAAAGCTTATCCAGGCAAGGGTTGAGGCTCTCTCTCTCTCCCTCTCTCTCTCTCTCTCTCTGTCTCAGAGAGTGGCTTTGCTGTCCCTTTTTCTCCACAGGACTTCTGCAGTCCGTGTGAATTTGTTTGTTGCATCCACAACACCGTGGACAATGCTGGCAGGAGTCTGCATCACATTTCCATTCATGACCTCGCCACACGAACACCTAATTAATTATGGGTATTCTAATATGAAAAATATTTTTGTAACTGAAGGGTGTCCTACTGCTATTCATAAGCAGACCACAAATCAATCATAACTCTCCATATGCCATGAAGGAGCTGTTCAATTTGTATCTGTGTTGAACTTTAAGTGTATAATTTATATCAAAAATCCACTCTCATACATCTACGAAAAGACCCACTCTGACCTTCACTCCCAATCCAACCTGCATTAAAAGGGACTGTAAATCACTGGAACACAGGCAGCCAATCACAGCCCAGCTCTCTCAAAGTGAGGCAATATTCTTCCCTTGATGAGTTCATCATCTCTTAGAACAGGTTATATAAATAGTTCACATTTTGAGATAATAATTCAAAGGCCTTTATTTCACACTGTGGTTCACTATTCATCCAGATGAACCTAATGAGCCTATAGACAAATGGGGCATCTGGGTTCCACAGAACCTTGCCTTTATTCCTGTATCAAGAAGATAACCCTCAGATCCATGCTCATACCTGTCCTCAATTTAACAGAGCTCTGCTTCAGCATCAACACACCTCATATCCAAGGATGGTGCAAGGTATAAGGATTTTATACTTATATCTAAGGATCCTCCTGACATGGCTCAAAAGTGAGAATACATTTTTATAGGAAACCCACCCTGTCCTTTCATTACAGTTAAGCTTTGCCTTGAAGTACAAATATTTCTTCATTTCTAAAAAAAAAAATTTGTCTTCTCAGTTTTGCCAAGAAAGAAAATCTTTGAAAATTCCCCTCAGTCCCCAGATGCAGTTAATTAGTTGTGCTAATAATGCAGGTTATGTGAAGTCCACCCCTGCCCCAAATCACTATACAAGTGGAAAATCAATGCCCTGCAGCAATAGGTGCAGAAAAAAAGAGGCTGCTGCCAGCAGTTTCCAGAGAGATTTCCCAAAAACATACAGGAAGAACTGTGAGAAAGTCTTACTCCCAGATGGCACCCAGAAGTGGAGCAGCTCATGATTTTCCTAGGCAATGATGGTGTCATCTGTATCTTCAAAGGGGCTTGATCCATCCAGGATGGCAACAGAGGGCTGGTAGGTTGGGACAAAAGTCAAGCTTGCTTCAGACCAAGTATCTCATGAGTCAGTCTGCAAATAAGCAGCATTCTTGGAGTTAAGATTTGTCTGTCCTGTTGAAGGAACTCTGGGTCATTGATTCCCTAACACATACCATAAGGTGTTCAACTGAGACTCTGTCCCCACAGTATGCAATGAACACACATGCCATTGGCTCCCTGCAAAGTCACACACAACTTGTCAGTATCCTAAGTGAAGGCTGATTGCTCTGCTAAAAACAGAGCAAAGAGGCTTTGAACATAACTCATTGCCCTCTAGTTTAAGAAGTTTGAAGCTTCCTAGGCAGATGATAACACAGGAAGAAAAAGCTTCCAAAAAGGGCCACCATCCACAGCAGAATTAGGCCTGCTGTAGAACATGTCATAGTGAGAGATTCTCATATGGTGTTTGAGTTTTTTCTTTGTTTTTCCTTTCCTTTTTTTAAATTTATTCTTCAGCAATTACTTCTTTTTTTGTGACATCAACTGTGGTTAAGGACTCAGTAGAGCCAAGTTAGCAATGTGCCAATTTGTTTGTTCTTTGTATCTCTGGGCCTGGAGATCTATCCCTGACCTCTGTTCCCTGAGACACAATCTTTCTGGCTGGAAATGCATAAAAAATGTATGAAAAACTATTCAATTCCAAGGATGTTCCTCCACTCTTCAGTTACAGAAGGAACAAGGGTAACATCACTCTGGGAGGAGAAAGATTTCACATAATTGTTCATATGTGAAAAGGCAGGATTTTTAAAATGTCTTTTTGTTCCTGTTGTCCTTAAGGAAAAAATCTGAGTTTCAATTATCAGAGCCAGCTAGCTTTGGAATGAGAATAAGAACCAAACTTATTACTAGCCCTGTCAGGGAAGCTCAGTCGGTTAGAGCATTATCCCAATAGGCCAAGGTTGCAGGTTTGATCCCTGTTCAGGGCAAATACAAGAATCAACCAATGAATGCATAAACAAGAGGAACAATAAATCTTCTCTCTCTCTCTCTCTCTCTCTCTCTCTCTCTCTCTCTCTCAAATCAATAAATATTTTTTAAAGAAGTATAATAATTTGTTTTTATAAAAGAATTATTACCAGACAGGATGATGAGTGGAACTCTATGACAAGTGAGACCCTGGTGAGGGTTAAGCAAAGCCCCCAGTGCCTGAATTCCAACAGAGGCAATAGGTGATGACCAGCTTTATAAGGAGAAAAAGTGGCCTTGGCAATGGCAGAGTGTTCTGTGGAACTGCAACAAGTGGAGAGATAGTAAAATGGATTCTTTGTGCATCCATTTGCAGTCACATGGAACAATATAAGGTAAAAAGAAGGCATGGTTTTGTGAAAAGAAAATTGTTATCAACTTACTTAATTTGGCTCTAAAATGAAGTAACAGGAGTGCTAGAAAGCAATAGATGTTACCTCCAAAAACTTCAGGTAGGCTCTGGGTTCTCATGCCACCAGCCACCTAAGGAATTGGCCATTGAATGAGTGATTTTGGAGGTGGTAGCTGAAGAGGACAGAAAGCCCATCTTGAAAATAAAAAAGGAACAGAGGGCAAGGGTCTATCCACCAGGTGGAAGAAAGGTCAGTTCACCTCCATCTTGCCTCAGGGATAGGTGAACAGCAGACCCCACTCTGAGAGCAGCCAGGAATTGGGGGTGGTGCCTGCAGAAAGCAGCAGGGTTTCCCTGGGCTCCAGGGAAGAATCTATTTGACATCCTCTAATTTATCCCCCTTTATCTCATTGCATTCACTGCTTCCCCTTTTCCAGGTTTTAAAACTGCTCTTCCAAAGTCAATGTTAAGAACAAACAACAAAAGTCAACCTGTTATTTAACTCTTTTCTAATGTAAAGGGTTGAACCATGTCTTCATTTGGTGCTGGTGGCATCTCCAGTGGCCTTTGTTGGTCTCATCGAAGTGGCTGAATTATGTTTTTTTTAAAGTATATTTTATTGATTATGCTATTACTATTTTCCCAATTTCCCCCTTTACCCCCCTCCACCTTGCACCCTCACACCCTCCAGCGTCCCCCCCTTAGTTCATGTCCATGGGTTATACAGATAAGTTATTTGAGTTCTGTTTCCTATACCATTTTTTACTTCTCCCCATCTATTTAATGTCTACCAATTATATTTCTTCTTCCCTGTACCTTTTCCCCCTTATTCCTGTCTTCCCCCTCCCTACTCAAACACCTCCTTGTGAGGTCCATTTTTCTGATTCTGTTCCTATTCTAGTTGTTTGCTTAGTTTTTGTTTTCATTGTTTTATTTTTTAGGTTCATTTGTTGATAGTTGTGTTTTCCTGTTTACTGTCGTCATTTTACTATTCATATTTTTTATCTTCCTTTTCTTATATAAATCCCTTTAATATTTCTTATAGTAAGCAATTGCTGATGATCAACTCCTTCAACTTGACCTTAACTGGGAAGCACTTTATCTGCCCTTCCATTCTAAATGATAGCTTTACTGGATAAAGTCATCTTGGATGTAGGTCCTTGCCTTTCATGATTTGGAATACTTCTTTCCAGCCCCTTCTTGCCTGTAAGGTTTCTTTTGAGAAGTCAGCTGATAGCCTTATGGACATTCCTTTATTGGTAACACTTTCCTTTCTTCTGCTGCTTTTAAGATTCTCTCTTTGTCTTTAATCTTGGATAACTTAATTATGATGTGCCTTGGTGTGTCCCTCTTTGGGTCCAACTTCTTTGGGACTCCCTGGGCTTCCTAGAAGTTTATTTCTTTCACCAGATTGAAGAAGTTCTTCATTATTTGTTCAAATAAGTTTTCAATTTCTTGCTGTTGTTCTTCTCCTTCTGGCACCCCTATAATTCAAATATTGGACATTTCGAGTTGTCAAAGAGGTTCAAAAATCTCTCCTCATTTTTCTGAATTCTTGTTTCTTCATTCTGTTCCAGTTGGATGTTTACTTATTCCTTTTGTTCCAAATCATTGATTTGAGCCCTAGTTTCCTTCCTGTCACCGTTGGTTCCCTGAATATTTTGCTTTATTTCATTTTGGGTACCTTCATTTGTTCTTTCATTTTTTTTGACCAAGTTCAATCAGTTCTGCGAGCATTTTGATTACCAGGACTTTAAATTCTCCATCACATAGTTTGCCTATCTCCTCATCACTTAGCTCTCTTTCTGAAGTTTTGCTCTGTTCTTTCATTTGGGCCATGTTTCTTTGTCTTGGCACACCTGATAAATTGTAAGGGGATGGGGCCTTAGGTTTTTGCTGGTGCAGGGCAACCCTTCTTGCTGCTCTGGGGCATTGCCTGTGGGGGAGGGGCCAGAGAGGGAACAATGCAGCTCACCTGCTTGTCGCTAATGCACTTTCCAATGGACTCTCATGTGAAACTGGGAGTTTCTCCCACAGCGGCAAATATGGTATTCCACAGTCAACTCTGAGTCTCAGTTTCTCCTTAAGTCAGCCCTGCCCACACAGTCTGCCCCCTTGCTGCATCCACCCCTGCCCGTGCAGTCTGCCACTCACCCAGGTTGCTCTCCATCCACTGCCTTACCAGTCTGGTTGTTCTGTTTGACTATTTCTTTAATTCTGTGGTTGTTGGAGTTCCATGCAGTTTGATTTTCTGGCACTTCTGGTTGTTTACTGATTTTAGATTGGTTGTTATTTTCCTTTTGGTTGTGCAAAGAAGTGAAGGGTTTCTACCTACACCTCCATCTTGGCCAGAATTCTATGCTTCTTGTCCCAGCAAAATTATCCCTAACTCCCCTCTTCCTGACATAGGGTCCCAGTCTATGTGATGATCATGCATTCAGCCCAGCTGTGGACACCCAGCTTGTTTTCCTGCCAGCCTCTCCTCTCCTAGCAATCACTTTTTCCTCTCTAGCCTATTACTTTCAAATCCCGTCAAAGATCATTAATAATGTATTATTCATATCCCACTTACTTCCAACAAGGATTGAAATAGTAGACCATGCATTCAATGCATTCACTTAAGAAATATTTACCAAGCCTAAATTTCTATAAATACTACCTGGGAATATGCTTAAAATTGTTCAGATAAAAGTCAAGAGTGAAGACAATGAAAAACCATACAGACAAGGAAGACTACTGAAAAGAGACCATGAATGAAAAAGTAATTGTAACTCCTGACTTTGACTTTTAGCTCCCTGGTAGCAGAACCAAAATGTAAATTACAATGAATCACATCAATTGTATCACCTAAGGAAATACAATTTCAACACAAAAGATACTTTTTCTCCTGATCATTGAATAAATTGTTATTGACACCTCCTATATCCCAGGCAGTGTGCAAGATGGTAAGATACGGAAGTGAACAAAAGAGAGCAAACAGACAAAAATTCTCTGCCCCCAGGGAGCTGACATTCCAATAGGGTGAGACAGACAATGGATAAAATATGTAGTGGGTCAGATAGTAACAAGCGCTATGGAGAAAAATGAAGCTGGAACAGAGAGCTCAGAGTGGGGCCTGCAGCTTTAATAGGGTGGTGATAAAACCCCTTACTGAGGTGACATTTTTAGGAGAGACATGAAGGGGAAGAAGGAGCAGTAATGTGCATATCTAGGAAAAAGTATTCCCCACAGATGCCCTGAAATGGGGGCACATGAGACCAGTGTGGCTCCTATGATGTGAATTGGTAGTAGATTTCAAAGACATCAAGTCATAAATAAAAACAAAGGCAGAAAGTGGATATACTGAGGTTTTTTTCTTCCTATAAGACAGAACTTCATTGGAAAATTTTGACCATGACACTGAGAAGTGTCAGGACCTGACATATGGATATGTCATATTCTGAAGGATCATTCTGGATGCTATGACAAGTGTAGGTGTAGGGGAACAAAGCATAAAAGTAGAGAGATTAGTGATAAAGCCTGTGGATTTTTCCAGACAAGGAAAGTGGTAAGAAATGATCAGATTCTGGGTGTGAGTAAAAGGTAGAGGCAACAGGATCTCATAACAGGTTACATGTGAGATGAAACAGAGTGGTCCATGGGGTTCTAAGATGTTTGGCTCAGCAGTGAGTTACTGTTTAATGAGATGACAAAGACTGAGGGAGGATCAGATGGTGGGCAGTGACCAAGAGTTTGGTTTTGGCTATGTTAAGTGGAATATGCCTATCGGACACTCAAGTGTCCAGTAGAAATGGGTGTCAAGTCAAGCAGGTAGTCAGATGAATCTTAGTGGAATGGTGAAGTGAATGAGGTCTTTAACAGTCATTTTTGCCAAAAGTACAAAAACAATTGTTTTATGACCATTTTTATATCAGTCCCCAATAAAAATCAAGGGCATACTCTTTAATCACAGCTATGTGCAGGCATTTCTGGAAGCATTTAAGTTAGTGCAGTAAATGTCCTAAAAGATGCTGCCTTTGGGAATCCAGACCAAGAACTTAATGAAGCTGGAGGAATGGGCAGCAGTTCACACAGACTTCTGCCTGTCTCCCTCAACTATGATTTCAGATTTGCCTTTGGCGAGAGTGAGCTCCTTGTACTTTTGGGGGAAGATGGCCAGGTCTCAGAGTTGGCATTTTGTTATGAAAAGCAAAAGAGTCAGATAAGACCCATTTCACCTTTACTCAAAGGCAGGTTACTGGGATATCTGGAAGATCTACAAGAATTTTTTTTAAAGAGTTGTGAATTTACTCAAATGGCAGACAAATCCCAAGCTGAAATTTTAGAATGATAAATTGATGCTTAGCAACAATCTGAAATTATTCAAGTTAACATGTAATGTTTTCCTGTCAAAAAGGTGGATATCAGTGGCTTATGTGGACAGATACAAATTGATTCTTCCCCAGCCAAATAATAAAAATATCTATAGTTCTTCAGGGCCATACTAATCTTGAGGGGGGAAAATGTGCAACCCTCAGAAATGTAGCAGCACTATCAAAAGTATATACTAGTAACATAAACAAGAAAACACAGTTGAGTTTGCCTCTGAAAGTGTAAAAATAATAACCTTTTAAAATTCCTTGAAACCAGGGACTTTGTCTTGTTCAGTCTGTATCCTTAGCACCTCCCAGAACAATACTAGCCCATAATAACCACCCAGTGAAATACCGACTAAGGAATAATCAATCAACATTAAAAAATGAAAATGAAAGCACCATCTTGTGGAAGGCCTTACCATGACGTATCCAGAAATTCAGTCACTAGTCTGGGCAATAGACATTGAAATTTCTGTCTGACAGGGCCTTAGGAGACATGGACTATCAGGAGAAGTGGACTTCAAGATGTGTTTGCAAAAAACAAGTACTTAGATTCAGAAGGAGATTATAGAGGCCTACAGAATTCCTCCAAACCAGCTCTTGACACTGCCCCAGAAAAATTGAGAGGTATAAATCTCAGAAGTAGATTTATACCTCTCAGTCCCACCCGGCAAAAATCGTAATAACCTAGCCTCAATTTCTTCCTTTGTGTTTTAAGAGATCCTTGGGAACCAAAGATCCAAAGAGCTTTTGGGACACTTGACAACATTCTCTGCCTTTCTGTTTCCCCTCCCTAACTCACTGAGACTCCTGCTGTCACCCTAAAATACTGATACAAACGTGGCCTCTTTTCTGCTTTTCTTCAGCTTTCTCCATATTGAGGGAGAGAGTGAGAGGCAGAAATGGTTATCAGTTCACCTTCCACTTGCTATCACCTATGAAACTACCAAACAGAGCTGGAACCACCAAGAACCACCAAGATTCTCCATGCCTCTCCCAATGGAGTTCCCTTTTCTGTCAATCTCTCTCCCTTCCCAAGAGTCTGGCACAGGCTACTGAGAGATGAAATGAAGAAACCCAGAATACACATACCTGGTATACATGGGATACTGGTGATTCTTCAGGTTTTGTGGATACCAGGAACTTATACAATTTGGTGCATCCTCTTCAAGAAAAATTTAAAAATATATATGTTTGAATTTAGGTGCAAAGTGAATATTTATTTAGAATGGGAAAAAATCATAGAAAATTACTGGCACCTCAAAGATTCAGGTCCTTTTCCTCTCTCTGTGACAATTGATCAGATACGCTTCCACAGATTGCAACCTGGGCCACTCTGCAACTGCTGGCAGATCTACTCAGAGCAACCAGAGCATGTGAACTTCATTGGCTTCCTCCAATCTTTGACCCCAGATCAAGTCCTACACCCCATCTCTGTCCCCTCAAATAGCCCCTTGCCACCACAACCCTCAAGAATACTTAGAAAAAACAAAGGGGAGGTCCTCCAGGCTGCTTAGAGGTCTTTGTCCTGGGGATTTGACCAAGTGAATTTACGTAGGGTGCCTCATGTGACTATCCCCCCAGCTAACCCACCCCAGGATCTCACAGACCCAGTGTCTCCACTTCCACAGCCACCTAAAGGCTCAGCCCAGGGACTCGGGTTTCAGGAAAGCTGATGTTGTATGATATTATAATTAGAGAAACCAAGCTATAAAAATTAGATGCCCTTAAATAAATACTAAAACTCCACTCAGTCTTGGCCGCCCCTCCCCAGCCCAGGAGCTTGGCATGGATTAATGAGTGACCTGGCTGGCACCAGCCGCCTCCAGACACTGAGAGTTTGCCCCCAGAATCCCCATTCTGGGGAACTGACACAGGGGGTCATGACGCAAATAGAAAACTATCTGAGCCTCTGATGCTCAGCTCGAACACTTGCCCTGTGAGCATGGAGACTGAGAAAGGGAAGTCCGTATCAGGTCCAGCGGCTTGGAACCTTAGATGGGCTCTAGCGAGGATGACTCCGTTGCCATGGTAAGTGGGAGCTGAAACAAAGGCGGGCGACCGGGATTGCGCGCTGGATCCGTGCCAGTCAGGCTAGGGTAAGGCTCTGGTCATTGGCCGCCTGTGCTCAAAAAGAACCATCCCTCCACCTCCACCCACACCTATGAGGAGGCAGCGGGGAGCAGCGTCAAGGGTCTGAGGAACAAAGAAACGTCAACAGACTTCTTTGTTTCTCTCTCCGTCTCTGTCTGTCCCTCAGTTCGCCTCCCTGCTCCCAGCTTTGACCACGCTTCTATCCTTTGTGAAGGAAGTACTAGGTCGCTTACTTCTGCAAATAAGGGAAGACTGGGTCTCTTTCACTCCAGGGTGCCCTCGACCTGAGTTTAGGGGAAAACTAGGATATGCAAAGCACTACTTCCTTTTCAGCCTGCACAGACCAGTCAACTAAGCAGGGAAAAAATGCCCCACCTCCAAGCCGACCCCTGTAACCCAAAGCAAATCATTGCTTCTCCCTCACCTTAAAATTAGAGAAATAGACGTCCTAAACTTCCCAGGACTACTGGCCAATGGTTGGTGCTCCACAAGTGTTCTCTGATAGCTCAAGGTCACCCTCCTTGGAAGTTCAAACCTGAATACATTTGAAATTCTATTTATTTAAAAAGGCCGGAGTGCACTGAAGTGTCTATACTGCTAAAAACAGCACAGATTGGTCTAAGGAAAATAGCAGAACTTTTTACTTTGGTGTTTGCCTAATGGCATTTTTTCATATGGATCCCAATCAATGGGGGCATGGCACCATGGAACTCACGAAGTAGGCCATCTGTTTCCCCAAGACAAAAGCAACTGTCTTCAGCCAAGAATCCTGACAGTTAGAGAGGTTATAAACAGCTACTGAGGATGACAACAAAAACAAGACCTTGCATTTACAGAGCACTTAGAATAATACCTGTATCCTTTATAGAAATAAGACTTACCCCCTTGCCCCACCTAGTGTTTCCAAGCCTGGGCTAACAGCTCTCAAGCTGTTAATATACCCAATGGACCTATGGTCCACCTATTCTCTTCATCAGCTGCATCTTTGCTGCCCAAGCCCTCAACTTATCTCTAGGGTCTCCCTCCACAGCAGAGGATGGGGGCCTACAAAGTCCGAACCAGAAACTTGACTTTCAATCAGTCTCTTGTGTGCCTTTCTTCCTGCGAATCATCCATTCAGTCAAAAAACTTCTGTTGAAATCCTGCTGCATGCCAGGCTTTGTGCTAGGCTACTGTTCTATGGCTAAGACAGGCAAACAAACACAAACAGCAGATGAAAGAGTTGTGGGAAAAGAGAGAAGACTCTGTTTAGAAGAACCTGCATATCTTCACAGAGGAGGTGACACCGAGTTGGGTTTTAAAGAATTTAGGGTGAGCAAAATAAACAGATTTAAGGTGATAAGGAAATTCAAAAACAATGATGGGACCCCCAGAAGAAATCACCCTCTGGAAGAGCTGGCAAAAATGTACACTGCATTCTCCAGAAAATAAAGCAGAACTATTAACATGTTTGAGTAGAGAACCAAGAGGAGACTGGGAGACATGAGCCAGGAGGAAGCTAGGCAGGAGGACTACTCAGTAGACAAAGCACTTGGTTGTAGCTCTGGGCATCAGTGCCCAATCTGATGAGAGCTAATCCAGGACTGGCCCAAAAGCCTAGTAGCCTCTTTCTAAGTAGACTCTTCATGTTAAAGAATGTAACAGTGTGGTCAGGAAAGATATGAGTCCTACAGATAGAATTTTAAATAAACTGTCCTATTTTAGAACCAAACTTCTCTCCAGTCTCCCGTTGGAAAGAACATATACAGCTATCTACCAAAGCTAGAAGCTTCCCTTACCTTGAAAAAGTGGTGCTCTGCCATTCCATCACTGCTGATATATAAATACTGTTAAGTAGGCCCCAGCAGCACATTCCTCACCCCTCACATTCCTCAGCCTATAATTGTATATACTAGTCCTTAACCCAGTACCTACTGGTCGCCTCCTGCATCTTAGGGATTTGCCTGGACTCTTCACTTTGGGTTGTGTAGCTCAAAATCTCTTACTCTAGAAATATTAGCCTGTGTTCTTCCTGTCATGCCCAAAATAGGAGGTATTAGTTTGATAACAGAGTTTATTCTTTTTTATATTTAATCCTTCCAAACTCCAAATGTGGATCTAAACATCTGTGCCTTTTTAGATTGATGTCTCAGTCTTTTAGAAGAAAGGGATGCTCAGGAAGCACACCCCAAACCTGAGCCTGCCTTTCAGCTACGAATCATCAAAGATCACCAGTCCTGTTTTCACCAGTGGTTGTGATAAATTTCAGCTTTATGTTGGTCCACAGTTTTGAGTCATGCTTTTGGAGCTGAGCTATATGAGTGTATTTTGCACCCTCCAATGCACTTAGTACCTCAGAAGCTACATCTAATCATGTTCACGGACACACTCTCTAAGGAAACTAAACACTAAGAAAACAAGAACTCATTCCGGTCTTAGTTTTCTGAACTCCTAGCAACAGATGTGGCTCAGTGGCCCTAACCAATCAGTCTGTACAATCAGTTTTCTACAGGATTTCAGGGATTCTAAGAAGCACTGAGGAGAGATTTAGGGACGGCTCTCAGCTGGCATCTGACACAGGCCCAGAAACCAGTAGTTCCCAGGTCTCCATAGTCTCCTTACTACAGGTCTCTGTAGAAACCTTACTACAAAGGTTTCTTTCCTTCGGATGGGCACACTGCTTCATGGATATCCTTCTTTAAACAAGGACATTAGTCCAACATGGGATAATAGGTCTACCAAATTCACCTATTCTTTGTCCTACAAAATTCCTAATGCACCTGGGAACATGCAGGCTCCAGCAGCATCCTGACTGAGCTCAGCAATGTGAGCAAACAAGCCATTGTGCCAGTACTACTGAAGATTCCAGTCTTCACATTAGGGATGGCTTCTAAATGACTGGGTAATTGTGCTTGGAAGAACCCACAACAGTCATAACAAAAGTTATTTTGCTCTTGATCTTATCAGCCTTCCCAGGGACTATCTGGGCAGCTTCAGGTCAGAAATAATCTCCTTCTTATCATCCTGTCCCTGTCTAGTTTCTAACTGAAATCTAAAATGCTTTCTGCTTCTCCAGTCCACCACGTGAAATCTAGACCTACTAGCCCCTTCCACAAATAACTTCCCCTCACCTTCATCTCCTACATTTAATTCTCTTTCTATTTCCTTACCATGTTTAAAGGCTTCCCCACTCTGCCACACATCCCTCAGACATCCTCTGGCTAGCTTTTAATTAAACGGGGACTATCCGTTTTTCTCATAGACCCCACACCCTAGAAGCCAGAATTAATGCTAGCATTCTCCTAGCTCCTATCCTCCCCTTATAGATAATCACTCTCAGAACTCAGGTTAAAATTCTCCTCCCCATTTTTAATTTATGATATAATCACACTGTACTATATTTCAATTTATCTTTCTCTCTCCCTGCTTAAGCAAGAAGCTTTCTTGAGATCTAGAGGTGTACCTAATGCAACCTTGCAACTCCAGTGCTTCAGTGTCTGGAACATAGAAAGCCCTCAATAAGTGTTCACAGAAAGAAAGAGGAAAAGAAGAAAGAGAAAAGGACTGGAGGAAGACTTGAAAACTTATCATTTTCAGTAGCGCATTTTATAAAGTCTGGTTAATACACTGAAAGATAAATCAGATTAACAAATATTTCAGAAGTCTGTAAAGGTGAGACAAAGCCAGCAAGATGAAATTTAATACTGACCCATATAAATATCTGCATCCAATTCAAAAATAAATTTAGCACAAAAAAAAACCCACAGATAAAAACATTAAAACTATCTTCAAATAGTTGCAGCCTGCTGTGGAGCAAATCCATGGTGTGTTGCTCCAGAGAACAGCCTGGGAAAGCTGGTAGCAAGGGAGCAAAGATTTAGCAGCAGAAGTCTAATTTGTTACATGCTAAAAACAGTGCCTGGCATATGGAAACAGTGGCTGTGATCTTTCTTATTGTTATTATTACAAAACATCATCATTACTTATTATTTATAAGAGCTGTTTCACAGTCACTTTGGGAAATCCAAGGTTATCACTGAGTTGCCACCTGATTCCTAACCCCTCACTCCCTTTCTCCATAAACCTGTAATTTAAAGAGCAATGATCCATGTGCCCTGGTTAATGAAAGCTATAGACACGACTTCTGTCTGAGCAAACTGTCTTTTATATCAAGAAGCTCTTGCATACCCCCTGTTTGTTGCAGTGTGCCTCCTTCAAGCAACCACTCCAAAGTATCTCTTTGATGTTGAAAAATAAAATTGCTTTATGTGAAAGCTCCTTTAAATACTATATAGATACAAATGCCTTGTGCCTCTGGGGATTGCCAAACCACTCATAGTATTTTAGAATTTACCTTATTAGGAAGTTTTGTTTAATCCTGCTGCTGTTTGCCAGAGAAGTTGAACAATTCCACACTGGTCCCTATTGCCACTTTTCTGTACACCCTCCTAGATTTAGCATTGTTCAATAAAACACATCAGCAAGATGAGGCTGAACAATGGCATTCACAGCTGATTTAATGCTGTAGTCCTAGAAATGTTCCTTATATCTTTATCTCAATTTCTTAAAGAAATAAAAAGGAGGGACTTCCACCAAGATGGAGGCGTAGGTGGAAGCACTACCCCTTCTCACACAACCAAGTTTAAAAACAACAAAGTTTTAGCAACAGAAATGCAGCCAAACCACAGAAAATTGAACTGTATGGAAGTCTGACATCAACCCTTCAGCCAAACCGGTAAGTGGGCAGAGCCAGCAGCAGAGCAGGGTCGGGCAGGAAAGATCCACCAGACCAACCCGGGCGCCGGCAGCCGCAGCGGGATCCTAGGTGTGGAGTAGCAGGCGGACCCACTGAGGGCGCAAGGCAGTGGACCCACTGAAGGCTGACTGCGGTCACACATTCACACGCAGATAAACCAGCTAAGGAGTGAGCAGTAAGACTGACCTCAAAGGCCCCAGTGGCAGGAAGTGGCAGAGGGAACTGCCATTGTCCCTCTCTGACCCTGCCCCCACATACAGCATCACAAACCAGCGACCTGGGTGGCCCCGCCCTGGTGAACACCTCCTCGTTCATAACAGGCACGAACAGATCAAAACATGGCTCAAGAACAACTCAGAGCCCCAGAACCAATAAATCTAAGTGATGAAGAAATAGCCAAACTTTCAGATGCACGGTTCAAAACACTGGTGATCAGGATACTCATACAACTGGTTGATTTTAGAGGAACACATTAGAGGAACAAATTAGAGGAACATATGAAGGCTAAACTAATTGAAATGAATGGCAATGCACAGGAAACCAATAGTGATGGAAAGGAAACTGGGACTCAAATCAAGGGAGTGGACCAGAAGGAGGAAAAGAATGACCAAACAGAAAAGGATGAAGAAACAAGAATTCAAAAAAAGGAGGAGAGGCTTAGGAACCTTCAGGACATCTTTAAATTACTTCTTCCAACATCCAAATTATAGGGGTACCAGAAGGGGAAGAGGAACAGTCACAAGTGGAAAACTTATTTGAACAAATAATAAAGGAGAATTTCCCCAACCTGGCAAATGAAATAGACTTCCAGGAAATCCAGGAAGCTCAGAGAGTCCCAAAGAAGTTGGACCCAAGAAGAAACACACCAAGGCACATCATAATTATATTAGCCCAGATTAAAATGAAGGAGAGAATCCTAGAAGCAGCAAGAAATAAGGGGACAGTCACTCACAAAGGAGTTCCCATCAGACCGTCAGCAGATTTCTCAAAAGAGACCTTACAGGCAAGAAGGGGCTGGAAAAAAGTATTCCAACTCATGAAATCCAATGACCTACATCCAAGATTGCTCTATCCAGCAAAGCTTTCATTTAGAATGGAAGGACAGATAAAGTGCTTCTCAGATAAGATCAAATTCAAGGAGGTCATCATCACCAAGACCTTATTATATGAAATGTTAAAGGGACTTACCTAAGAAAAAGAAGATAAAAAAGATGAACAGTGAAAGGACAGAAAACTCACAGTTATTAAGAACCACACCTAAAACAAAAGCAAACTAAGAGGACAGCTAGATCAGGAGCAGAACCATAGAAATGAAGATCACATGGAGGGTTAGCAACAGGGGAGTGGGGGGGAGGAGGAGAAGGGGGGAAAAGGTACAGAAAATAAGTAGCATAGATGGTAGGTAGAAAATAGGTAGGGGGGAGGGCAAGAATAGTATGGGAAATATAGAATCTAAAGAACTTGAGACATGTGGTTATAAACTAAAGGGGGGAATGGTGGGCGAGTGGGTGTGCAGGGTGGAGGGGAACGAAGGGGGGAAATAGAACAACTGTAATGGCATAATCCATAAAAAATATTTTTAAAAAAGAAATTAAAAAGAAAGGGTAGGAGGAGCTTGCTTGTTAAGAAGAATAACAAGTGAAATGATGGTGTTGCTTAATTAACTATCCAAGTCAATAAAATTACTTATGATAAACCATCAGTATGGTTAAGAAAAATGGAGTTCATGTAAGATAACCATATATCTCTATATTGTCTCTTCCCAAAGAACATAGGAAACCCTTGATTACATTACCTAGTTTGTAAAATATATTTTTTATACAAATATGTTTTATATATAGAAATACATATGCATATATATCAAATTAAATTATTGATTTTCTTCTTCCCAACCCAATTCTGGATTTTCTCCGTTAGAATCCATTAGTAAATGATCCAAATATGCAACCATATGAAATAATCATTCATTCATTCATTCATTCATTCATTCATTTCAACAAATATTAATTGAACTCTTACTGTGCGCCAGGCATTATTATTCCAAGTGGCAGGCCTACATTGACAAACAAGAGAGCTAAGTTCTTATTTTCCAATATACAGATCAATGAACATTATACAAATGTTATAAAGAAAATAAAACAACATGATAAAATACACAGTGATTGGGAATTAAGGTGGAGATAGTGCAATTTTAGATCATTAATTTGCTGGGCAGGTAAAAGTTGAGCTGAAACTTGAGGAAGAGGAGGATGAAGACTGAATGAAGAACGTTGCAGACAATGGGAAGAACTAACGGAAGAGCCTTAAGGCTCTTAAGGCTGGGTCAGGCTGTAGCATGATAAGCAGGAAGAAGTGGGATTCCAGGAGATCCATAAAGGAAGCAGGGTAAACATGGGCCATTTGTGGAAACCTTTGGAAGTGAAGTAGAAACCATTGAACAAGTTGAGAAAAGAGAGCAACATAATCTAATATGTATGTTTAAAAATCACCTCTGAAAAACAGATTATTGGAACTCAAGAACCAAAGCAAGAAGGTTGCTGTGGAGAGGGAGGGTTGGACAAGGATGATCACAGTGGTGATGGAGAAAAAAATGGATTCAGGACATTTTGGGGAGGTTGTTTAGCAGATTTGGGAGAATAAAAGAGAGAACAAACAAGGATGAATCCAAGTTTCTATGTCTGAGCAACTGCGTGACATTTACCAGAGGTACCCAAACTTTCCCAGATCATGCCAGTCTTAGAGTCCCTGAATTTTTCAGAGTTTACCATGAGGCCAACAGAAATCCATAAGTTTTCATTTATTGGAAACACCCAAATAATAAATATTTGTGTCACATCCTTATATCACATATTTATGTCACAAGTTAATACAGAGAAATTGAAAAAAGAACACTTTTACTTCATTCTTAAATAGCCATGATCACTTGTTAATGGAATGTGTGCCCAATAAGCATTTCACAACTTCTCCAGTCATGGAATCAGTTTGCACATGGCCACCCTGTTCCACATTGATTTTTGCTTTTTATCCCAACAACTGTTAAAAACACAGCTTTGCAAAACATGCCATCATTGAAGGAATACAGTATTCTAAAGTTAGTAGTTCATACACTATCCAGCAGATGTCGAGTATTGCTGGGAGGGGGAAGGGAATTTAAGGGGGAAAAAGGGGAGGGATTCAGAGGAACAAATATGAAGGACACAGGGATGAGAACTAAGGGGAATGGAAATGGGAAGGAGGTGGGGAGCATGGGGTGGGGGAAGCTGGGATGGGAGAAATAGACAAAAAACTACTTGAAAAATAACTAAATAAAATTATTTTTTTAAAGGAAAAAAATTAAAATAGCATCCCTGTGAGTTTTCTGCAGTGCCCAGGGAGTCTAAGTGCTCAGGTTGATCACATCACTTAGTGACAGGGATGGTGATGGAGGGGAGGCACTATGAGTGAGGACTGCTTAAGTTTGATTTCCAAGGTGGACATTTAAGGAGAGCTTGACTGACCAAGGAAGGCTAAGGAAGACACATGCACTACAAAAATTAATTCTATTGAATATTAGCATATAAAAATATCCATTATTTAGTGTTCTTGGGGAATGAGGTGTTCTCTGGCTATTTTTCTGGGTGACTAAGAGCTAACCAGAAAATGTTTTCCTTTCAGCTGTTATTGTTGAAAAATCTTCTGGCTTGGACTCAGTTCACTCCCTAACATTGTAAGTACAGAGCCATGAGTATAACTGGGCATAACTGCTACTGCATTCTTCTAGGGTGCACGGTCATGATTGCAAATAATTCTTATTGTCCTCCCTATTAGCCACAGTGAGGTCCAAGAAATACCAATGTCAAAATAAATCTCCAGGAACTGGATTTTATTTTCCTACAGTAATTGCATTTTAAATGTATTGCATTTCCCATCCAGATCTTGGTATTAGAGAAATTCTAGATGTGACCACCCTAGGGCATCCAAGGAAATATAGATGCAAAATTAAAATATCTCATGCACAAATTTTGCAATCCAAAAGTTCTGAAAACTGAAAGTCTTTATGGTACATTTGTGATAAATTAATCTGGGCACAAAATTTGACCCACAAGAACTCAATTGGAAGCCAAATCCAACCTAAAGTGGGGCTAAACTTTCTCTTTATAGTGAAAATGTACATGTTTTGCTGCAAAAAATAGTCATAAGATTCACTACAAGGCTGCCCCAGACCCCTCTACAATTATTATAGTCTATGATAGATTTATCCTAAGACAATTTAACACCAGAAAAAAATCTGAATTTCACAACACAACTGGCCCCGGGGAGGTTGAATAAGGGACAGTTAGTCTTTATAAACCAAACAAGAAGGAATCTACACATCTTCTAGATCAATCTAGTAATATATGACAACAGAAGACTGGACTTGGCAGGGGGAGCAGGGAATGTATTCAGAATCACATACTCAGTTTGGAGATCAGCCAACACAGTGCTACTTCTCCAGCCACCTGCTTGCTCACAGCCTCATGAGGTGGCCCATACATGTGCTCATATGTGCTGAGGATACAGGTACCTCAATACACCATTACTGTCGACAGGGCATACCCAAAATATGCTTCAACTGAGATCCTAAGTTGAGCTATCTAAAAATTAATATGCCATCTTTTATAATAATTATTAATAACCCCACCTTGTTTCTAATAATTTTGAATATTTGAGGGAGATCAGTTCAAAGGCACTCTGTATGATTCTTAAAAATTAATCCAGTAAACACTTAGCTGATGATGTCTTTTCTCTTTTTTTTTAAGATTTTATTTATTTATCTTTAGAGGGGAAGGGAAGGAAAGAAGGAGAGAAATATCGCTGTATGGTTACCTCTCATGCATCCCCTGCTGGGAACTTGCCTGCAACCCAGGCATGTGCCCTGACTGGGAATCGAACCTCAATCATCTGGTTCGCAGGCCCGCGCTCAATCCACTGAACTACACCAGCCAGGGTGATGATGTCTTTTCATCTAAATGAATTTCCTTTGAGCAAGTGAAAACTAAATATTTTTTCTTTCAATGAATTGCCACTTAGAGCCTCTAAATATTTGACAGAATAGCTAAGAACTTGAGTTGTAAAGATGGGAAAGATGTCTTATGTTGCTCATCTCTTCCACTGCAGTGTGGTTTAGATTTGGAATTGGGCAGACCTAGCATGTAATCCCAAGTACTATGTTCAGTAGTTATGGCCTAATACCAATTACCTAACCTCTATGAGCCCTGGGTTTTGTCACTGAAAAATACTTTAACAGATTCTTGTGAATCTTTAATTTTTTTTAATGTAAAATACCTTATTTACTCCAGGCACATAGTAAATGCTCAGTGAACGACAGAAACCCAAGTTCCCCCTTCTTCCTCTTAATCATAAAGAATTATTGTTCAACTGGAACATGTCAGGGAGACTGAAAACAATAGCTAGAGCCCTAAGAAGAGTTCTCACCAAAGAACACCAGTCTCTCAGTCCACATAATTGTCAGTGTTAGGAAAAAACACTGTACTCCAGGACAGCAGACCTGAATGCAAATCCTAGTTCAGCAACTAATTACTTGGCTGACCTTAATCAAATCATTTGATTTCTCTGAATCTTAGTGTTGTCTGCAAAACAGAGATAATAGCATTTGCCGCACAAGGCTGCCATGATGAATAAATTCAATAGGGCATATCTGTTTGGAGACTCAAAAGTATACAAATAGCTAATACATAGAGAAGAATGAGAGTAGTACTCCAAATCTGGAAAAATGAGAACATTTTCCTGATTTAATTAAAAGGAGATGAAAAGGCAGATGTGGCAAATTACAACCCAGTAAGATTGATATTCATGCTGGGAAGAATTCTAGGGTATTTCCTGCTTGTTTGGGAGTACTTGAGAGAGGTGACAGGCAGCATAGATTCCAGCAGAGTAGGTCATACAGAACTGGAATTCTCTGACAACCCTTTATTAAAGGGGGAAAACCTTGATGGGTCTGGAATCTCAAGGATCCAGAAACGAGGGGCATCGGAAAGTTGAGAGGGAGGAGCTTTAGATAGTCAAGAAGAGGGGGGCTTCATGAATCAGGGGGCTGGGCTCAGAGAGTCAAGGGGGAAGGGCTTCAAAGGTTTAGCTCAGCCAGCTGCCCAGAGAAAGAGCTGTTTTCCTCAAGGCCTTCCAATTTTTTTCAACAAAAAAATATTTAATAGTACAATCCTCTTTCTCCTCACCTTGGTTTCACTTTTTCTGCTCAGGAAAATAAAAATGATTATCGCAAACTACTATTTGTCACTGACCCTCCTAATAAAGGTTATAAACCCTTTTGTTTCCCTTAAAAACTGAGCCCTGCCCTGGCTGGTGTATCTCAGTGGATTGAGTGCAGGCTGTGAACCAAAGGGTCACCAGTTTGGTTCTCAGTCAGGGCACATGCCTGGGTTGTGGGCTGGGTCCCCAGTGGGGGCCACGTGAGAGGCAACCACACATTAATGTTTCTCTCTCTCTCTTTCTCCCTTCCTTCTCATCTCTCTAAAAATAAATAAATAATTTTTTAAAAAAAAATTGAGCCCTATTTCCTCATCTATACCACAGGGATAATTATGCCTACATTGAGGTTACAGTCTAAGGAGGTTGACATGAAAATGCTAGTTCCCTTTCTAACTGATGGATGAAGATCAGCCAGATGAGGGTCTTAGCCTCTGTCCTGAGCTCTCAGATTTGATGTTTGTATTGACGATTTGGATGAGGACATATATGATAGGAAATGGCTGGAAGTCCAATAAAAAACTATCAGAACAAGCTGGAGAAAATGTGAAGTCCCAGTTGGCGGGTAAGGAAGCTCACTTGCTCTTTGAAGTGAGTAGTCTGAACATATGAACGGAGCTGAATTAAGTGCTCTCAGACATACAACACAGTGTTGGGGAGATGGCTACATACTCAGGCTGTGCCTTGGGCTCTGGGTTCTACTCTACACCATGCATGTTAAAGAGATCTTGACACACTGCAACCCATACACAGGGCAGCTACTGAGTGGTCAAATTAAATGTGAATAGGAGGGATCATAATTCACACATTCACTCAATAAATATTTATTATTACCTACTATGTGTTGAGCATAGTTGTAGGTATTTGGGAAAATCAGTGAATTAAAAAAAGGTACCTGCCATTAGGGAACTTACTAGTGAGAGGAGACAGACAATACACATAATGAATGACTCAGGTAGTTAGTATATTAGAAGGTGATAAGTGCACTCTAGAAAAAAGGGGAAAAAGTAGAGTCGAGTAGGTTAAATATCAGAAGTGTCATGATTGGGCACATGGCAGTAAATATGATAGTAGGAGCTGACCTCACAGACACTGTGGTGGTAAGGAGGTAAAGTGGTAAGCCAGGCAGATACCTGGGGAACAGGTAGAGCAAAGGCCTCAGGTGGGACAGGACTTGACATCTAAGAGCAGCATTGAAACCAGTGTGTCAGAAACCAAGGAAGAAATTTAGAGCAATAGAAAGGAGGTCAGAGAGGTGAGGCAGGCCAATGAGGAAGGACCCGAAGACCCTGGAAGGGCTTTGGCTTTTAATCTGTGAGATGGGGGGCTTTGTAGAATTTTGTGCAGGAATATGATGTGATTTGACTTACTTTTTTTTAAAAAAAGTTTTATTTATTGATTTTGGAGAAAGCGAGAGACATCATCAATTTGTTGTTTCACTTATTTATGCATTCATTGGTTGATTTTTGTGACCTTAGCACAACAGGATGACACTCCAACCAACTGAGATACCTGGCCAGAACTTGACTTACATTTTAAAAGCTGGCTACCATGTAAAGAATAGAGCTGCTACATGGTGACTACAGTAGTCCAGGGAAGATGTGATGGTGGCTGAGACCAGTATGGAAACATGGAATAGGTAGAAGTGATGAGATTCTGTGAAGGGGGAGCCGGCCTGATTTCCTGGTAGATTTGATGTAGGGTGAGGAAGAAAGAGAAGAGCTGATGATGATCCAAGGGCTTTGCCATCAGCTGAGAGGTCTGGGGAAGAAGACCAGGGTCTCAGCTAGGGCACAGTGAGTATGACATGTCTGTTAGAGGTTAGAGCAAAGGTCCTGAGAAGGCAGTTAGAGGCTGAGCCTGGAGTCCTGGAGAATGCTCTGATTGCTTTCTTCAGCTCCTTAAAAGGCTGTCAAGTAGAAGAGGCATATGCTTTACTGAAGTTCCCCCAGGGATGAAAATGAATGATGAGGGGGGAAAAGGAAGATGGCAACAGAGTAGGACGGGGTGGATTATAGCTCCCATACTCGTGGGTGAAAATCCTGGCAGATCTATAGAGAAGCAGCGCACTAAACCATTGGTTATCCAGCATTTGTGAAATTAAAAGAACAGAGATTGTGACAGATGCTGAAACATCAGACAGTAGCAGGTCAGTGGGGTCTCAGGGACCAGAGTGGAGACAAAGTGGCGGCGGGGGCTGGCGCCTCCTGGCCAGGTGGCCCCAGTGCTGCTTCTACGATCAGGGTCTAGAGCCATCTGTCTGAGACCAGCACCAGAGGTGTCTGCCACTGGAGCCTGGGCACTCAGCGGCCCCAGCGGCCACCAGCTTGGGCCAGCAGCTCCCCCACTCCCCGTATAAGCAAAACTGGAAAACACCGGGCAGGGACCTGTCTGCTTGCCTGCTTCCATTATCAGGGAGGGTTACAAAGACAGGGGGCCATGTTCAACTGCAGAGTCTGTGGTCGCCAGCCTGGGAGAATTGAGAAGAGCAGTGTCCTCACTGGTCTGGCTGGGGACTGGGCTGGGCTGAGAGGCAGGCTGTCTGGAGAGTTGTTGTTGTTGTTGTTTTTGAAAATGGACTGAGGTGTTCTCCTGCCAGGGGAGCTTGGCTTGCTTCCCACCCGGCCTTGCAGTGAGCCAGGGGGAAAGTGGAGGCATTTGAGTCCCCACCAGAGGACTGGGAAGCACCCTGCTGGTTTCTCAAGTCCCAGACAGCCAGGCTGGCGCACACAGGCATGGAGGTTTCTGAGTCCCCGCCACAGGACTGGGAAGCACCTTGCTGGTCCCTTGGGTCCCAGACGGACTGGCAGGTACACACAGGTGCAGAGACTTCTGGGCCCCCCTGCCATGGGACTGGGAGGCACCTTGCCGGTTCCCTGGGTCCCAGACAGCCTGGCGGGCGCGCACAAGTGCAGAAGCCTCTGAGTCCCCGCCACAGGACTAGGAAGGACCCTACCAGAACCTGTGGGACCCAAGCAGCTTGGCCAGTGTGCGGGCACCCACACCCCAGTCTGGTAGCCTGGCTGGTGTGCACACTGGCGCCTGCATCCCAGCCCGCAGAGAGATCCTGCTGCAACCAGAAAAACCAGTCTGGACAGTTTGAAACCTACAAGGGAAGGGTTTTTATGTTGTTGTTATTATTATTATTTTTTTTCTTTCTTTCCCCCCCACTTTTTTAGTAACTTTTTTTGCATTTGTTTACTAATCTTATATATTTTTAATTTTATTATTGCTTTATCTTTCTGTACTTTGTTTCCTCTCCTTTTTCCCTGTTTTAGTCCTTCTTCCTTTCCTCTCAAACTTATTGCTTTCTCCTCCCTTCTCCTGCCTTTTTGTTTGTTTGTTTCTTTGTTTCTTTGTTTCTTTGTTGCTCCATTTTCTTTTACCCACAAGAGACACAAACAACTGAGAACAGTGAAAAGACCAGAGTGGGACCCAAAGAGGGGGGCATCTCAACAGTAGAGACAGAGAGACAAATTTCACTTTCCTATAGTAGAGAAGCCACGAGTTGCTGCATATTTTTCTCAGTATTCGCACTTATTTTATATTTTAATAGTATCTCTATATTCCTCCTCTTTCTGTATAGGCTTCTTAGTCTTGAGTGGTTATATTGTATTATTAGACAGGCTCACCCTGTTCTTTCCTCCACAGTGCTTTGCTAATCCTCTATACTCCACACCACTTGTTTTCCTTTAGCACACTACCTAAAGCTCTATACCCCCTACTCAGACAGATCACATAGAGTTTGTTATATGAGTGCTGCTCTAATATTAGTGTAAATAATAACTGATCTATACAATAGTACATATTTCACAACACATATCCCGGATCTTAGCCAATTGAACAGGTCCCTGAATTCTATCACTGCAGTGATTAACTCTATTTGCTCACACACTACACCTATTTACTGTTCCTTACACTCACCTTACCTCAAAAATCTGACCGTCTGCAACCTCACCGCTTTCTAGTTCCAACTAACAAGCTTTCCCTCCCCAACAAGAGGCTTATCTTTTGTCCATCCTCTCATAAAAGTGGAAAGTTGGGTTGAAGAATACTGTTAACACTATATATAGCCTAAAGATCACCTATCTCCTCTCTACCGGCTGTGACTGTAAATATCATAAAATACTCTTCTGCTGTCATAAACCATTTTGCCTCCCCCTCCAACTGAGTATACATACACGATAAAAGAAGTAGGTGGAAATGGAGAATATCAAGATACCTGAAGGAGTCTGCACCACTGAAATTCACAGATATTATGCCACAGAAGTCCACAGCATAAACCCAGGAAGTCATAACTGATCAATTTTAAAAGCTGAGGCTAAAAAGAAGAGTCTCACAAACAATGGGAAGACAAAGAAACAATCCCCAAATGAAAAAAAAAGGAGAAGCTTCAGAAAGAATGTTAGATGAAATAGAGGCTGATTAACTATCAGATAGTGAATTCAAAGCACTGGTTATCACCAAGATCAGAGAGCTCACAATGAGCTACCAGAAACTACAGGGGGAGCTACAATCATCTCACCGCAAAATATATCAGCATGAAAAAGGAAATAGAAACTATCAGCAAGGGACAAGAGGAAATGAAGAATACAATTTCCGAATTGAAGAACACAGTAGAAAGTTTCAAAAGAAGAACTGATGAGGTGGTGGATGGGATTAGGGAGTTGGAGGACAAAGTAGAAAGCTTCTCACAGAAAGAGCAGGAAAAAGAAAAGAAGCTCAGAAAGAATGATGAGGGATTAAGAAAAATGCAAGACAATATGCAATGTAATAATATCCAAATAATAGAAATACCAGAAGGTGAAGAAGAAGAAGAAGAAGAAGAAGAAGAAGAAGAAGAAGAAGAAGAAGAAGAAGAAGAAGAAGAAGAAGAAGAAGAAGAAGAAGAAGAAGAAGAAGGGATAGAAAATATATTTGAAAGATTAATGAGAGAAAATGTCCCTAATTTGATGAGAGAAAAAGTCACACAAATCCAGGAATGACAAAGAGTCCAAATCAAGAGGAACCCAAGGAGGCCCACTTCAAGACACATCATCATCAAAATGCCAAAATTCCAAGACAAAGAGAGAATCTTAAAGGCAGCAAGGGAGAAAAAAGAAGTAACATACAAGGGAGCCCCAATAAGGTTAGCTACTGACTTCTCAATGGAAACACTCCAAGCAAGAAGAGAATAGCAAGAAATATTCCAAGTAATGAGAACCAGAGGCCTACAACCAAGGCTACTTTACCCAGCAAGGCTCTCAATCAAGATAGAAGGCCAAATAAAGAGATTTCAAGACAAAAGAAGTATAAAAGAATATGCCTCCACCAAACCAGTCCTACAAGAAATACTAAAAGGGACTTCCGCCAAGATGGAGGTATAGGTGGATGTGCCGTGCCTTCTCACACAACCAAGTTTAGGGACAACTAAATATTAGCAACACAAAACACAGCCAGAACACGGAAAATTGAACTTTTCGGAAGTCCGTTAACAACAAATTCTTCAGCCTGACCAGTAAGGGGCGAAACCAGTGGCTGGTGAAGCGGGATTGCACAGGAGGACTCGGTCAGACGGGCTCAGGCGCGGAATCCAGAAGCGGAATCCAGGCGCAGGGTTGGACCTAGTGAGCGACCCAGCGAGTGACCAGGCGAGCGACCACAGAGGAGACAGCGGGGAAGCGGTGCTGCGTGTTGACTGGGGTCGCCTATTTGTGCGCGAGCGGACAGGCGAGGGAGTGGGCGGTTTGACCGGGGCTGGGTCCCTGCGGCAAGCGGCAGTAGAGGGCGCCGCCATTTCCCTGCTCTGACCACGCCCCCACATAAAGCATCACAACCCAGCAACCTGGGAGTCCAAGGCGCTGCTGCTCACACTTAAAGGGCCAGAACAGACCAAAAATGTCGCAAATTCTCACAGTCCCTGAGCCCATAGACCTAAGCGATGAAGAAATAGCAAACTCTAAGACTCACAGTTTAAAACACTGGTCATCAGGATCCTCACAGAACTGGTTGATTATAGCAACAAATTAGACAAACACATGAAGGCGAAACTAATTGGAATGAAGGGAACTGCACAGGAAACCAATAGCAATGAAAAGGAAACTGGGACTCAAATCAATGGAGTGGACCAGAAGAAAGCAAATAATGGCCAAACAGAAAAGAGTCAGGAAGCAAGAATTCAAGGAAATGAGGAGAGTCTTAGGAACCTCCAGGACATCTTTAAATGCTCCAATATCCGAATTATAGGGGTACCAGAAAGGGGAAAGGCACAGCCACCACTGGAAAACTTATTTGCACAAATAATAAAGGAAAATTTCTCCAATTTGGCAAAGGAAATAGACTTCCAGGAAATCCAGGAAGCTCAGAGAGTACCAAAGAAGTTGGACCCAAAGGAACATACCAAGGCACATCATAATTACATTACCCAAAATTAAAATGAAGGAGAGAATCCTAGAAGCAGCAAGAGCTAAGGGGACAGTCACCTACAAAGGAGTCCCCATCAGACTGTCAGCAGATTTCTCAAAAGAGACCTTACAGGCAGTAAGGGGCTGGAAAGAGGTATTCCAAGTCATGAAATCCAAAGACCTACAACCAAGATTGCTGTATCCAGCAAAACTTTCATTTAGAATGGAAGGACAGATAAGGTGCCTCTCAGATAAGATCAAATTCAAGGAGTTCATCATCACCAAGCCCTTATTATATGAAATGTTAAAGGGACTTATCTAAGAAAAAGAAGATAAAAAAGATGAACAGTGAAAGGACAGCAAACTCACAGTTATTAACAACCACACCTAAAATGAAAGCAAACTAAAAGGACAGCTAGATCAGGAGTGGAAACATAGAAATGAAGATCTCAAGGAGGGTTAGCAACAAGGGAGTGGGAGGAGGAGATGGGGGAGAAGGTACAGAAAATAAGTAGCAGAGATGGTAGGTAGAAAATAGATAGGGGAGGGTAAGGATAGTATGGGAAATATAGAATCTAAAGGACTTGAGACACATGGTCATAAAGTAAAGGGGGTAATGGTGGGGATGGGGGGGTAGGGTGGAGAGGAATGAAGGGGGGAATAGAACAAATGTAACAGCATAATCAATTAAAAAAATAAAAATTAAAAAAAAATAAATTCCTACAGTGAAAAAAAAAAGAAATACTAAAAGGACTGCTTTAAGGAAAGGAAGAAAAAGAGAAAGACAGGAACACAGATATAAAAATGACAATGAATAAATACCTATGAATAATAACATTAAACATAAATGGATTAAATGCTCCAATCAAAAGACACAGAATAGCTGAATGGATAAGAAAGCATGATCCTCACATATGCTGCTTACAAGAGACCCACCTCAGGACAAAAGACCATCACAGACTAAAAGTGAAAGGCTGGAAACAAATTTTCCAAGCAAACGGACAAGAAAAAAAAAAGGTGGGGTAGCAATTCTCATATCAGACAAAATAGACTTCAAATAGAGGGCCAAAAAGAGAGACCCAGAAGGTCACTTCATTATACTCAAGGGAAGAATCTACCAAGAAGACACAAACATCAAAAATGTATAGGCACCAAACACAGGAGCACCCAAATATACCAAGAAAATATTAGAGGACTTCAAGAAAGATACTGACAGCAACACATTGTAGTGGGGGAGTTTAACACCCCACTATCAAAATTGGACAGATCTTCCAAACAAAATATCAACAAAGATATTGCGGCATTAAACAACACCCTAGATGAAATGGACTTAACCGATATATATAGAGCCCTTCATCCCAAAGAAGCTAAATGCACATTCTTTTCAAATCCACATGGAACATTTTCAAAAATAGACCATAGGATAGGACACAAAACAAGCCTCAACAAATTCAAGAAAATTGAAATCATACCAAGCATTTTCTCCAACCACAAGGGACTGAAATTAAAAACCAACCCCAAAGAAAAAAAACCCACATGGAGACTGAATGGCATGCTATTAAACAACAAATGGGTCAAGAATGAAATAGGGAAGAAATCAAAATGTTTCTGGAAACAAATGAAAACGATCTCACAACAACCCAAAACTTATGGGACACAGCGAAGGCAGTCCTGAGAGGGAAGTTTATAGCAATACAGGCCTACTTAAAGAAGATAGAAACATTTCAAACAAACAACCTAACCCTATGCCTGCAAGAACTTGAGGAACAACAACAAAGACAGCCCAGAACAAGCAGAAGGAAGGAAATAAGCAAGATTACAGCAGAACTAAATGACACAGAGACTAAAAGCACAATCCTAAGAATCAATGAATCCAAGAGTTGGTTCTTTGAAAAGATAAACAAAATAGACAAGCCTTTTAGTAGGCTCATCAAGAAAATAAGAGAGAGGACTCAAATAAACACAATCAGAAATGAAAGAAGAGAAATTACAACTGATACCACAGAAATAGAAAGGATTGTAAGAAATTACTATCAAGAAATGTATGACAACAAATTTGAAAACCTAGGGGAAATGGACACATTTCTAGAAAAATATAATCTTCCAAAACTCAATGAAAAAGAAGCAGAAAACATGAATAGACCAATAACAGCAAAAGAAATTGAAGCAGTAATCAAAAAAACTCCCATCACACAAAAGCCCCGGACCAGATGGTTTCACAGGAGAATTCTACAAAGCATTTAAGGAAGAGCTAACCCCTATTCTCCACAGACTATTCCAAAAAATCCAGAAGGATGGAAAACTCCCAAATTCTTTTTATGAAGCCAGCATCATCCTAATTCCAAACCAGATAGAGACACAACAAAGAAAGAGAACTTCAGGCCAATATCACTGATGAACATAGATGCTAAAATTCTCAACAAAATATTGGCAAATCGCATCCAACAATATATCAAAAAGATCATACATGACTAAGTGGAATTCATCCCAGGGATGCAAGGATGGTTCAACATTTGCAAATGAGTAAATGTAATACATTACATAAACAAAAGCAAAGACAAAAACGACATGATCATATCAATAGATGGGGAAAAAGCTTTTGATAACGTACAACACCTATTTATGATAAAAACACTCAGCAAAGTGGGAATAGAGGGAGCATTCCTCAATATAATAAAGGCCACATACGAGAGACCTACAGCCAACATCATACTCAATGGGCAAAAACTAAAAGCTTTTCCAGTAAGATCAGGAACAAGACAAGGATGTCCACTCTCGCCACTCCTATTCAATATAGTATTGGAAGTTTTAGCCACAGTGATCAGGCAATAAAAAGAAATAAAAGGCATCCAGATCAGAAAGGAGGAAAAAAATCGTCGCTGTTTGCAGATAACATGATAGTGTACATGGAAAATCCTATAGACTCTAACCAAAAACTGCTCAAACTAATTAATGAATTTGGCAAAACAGTGGGATACAAAGTCAATATCCAGAAATCAAAGGCATTTTTATATACCAACAATGAAACTGCAGAAGCAGAAATCAAGAAAAAAATCTCATTCCATATAGCAAAAACAAAAATAAAATATCTAGGAATAACCTAACCAAGGAGGTAAAAGACCTGTATGCAGAAAACTACACATTGAAGAAAGAAATCAAGGTAGACACAAACAAATGGAAACATATACCTCGTTCATGGATTGGAAGAATTAACATCATCAAAATGTCCATACTACCCAAAGCAATTTACAGATTCAATGCAATACCTATTAAAGTACCAATGGCATATTTCACAGACATAGAACAAACACTTCAAAAATTTATATGGAACCATAAATGACCCCGAATAGCAACTGCACTTTTGAGAAAGAAGAATAAAGTAGGAGGAATCACAATAGCTGATATAAAACTGTATTACAAGGCCACTGTATCAGAACAGCCTGGTACTGGCATAAAAACACACACATAGACCAGTGGAACAGAACAGAGAGCCCAGAAAATCAACCCAACTCTCTACAGTCAATTAATATTTGACAAAGGGAGCAGTAACATGAAATGGAGTAAAAATAGCCTCTTTAACAAATGGTGTTGGGAGAACTGGACAGCTACATGAAAAAAAAATGAAACTTGAGCACCGACTTACACCATATACCAAAATAAATTCAAGGTGGATAAGAGACTTCAATATAAGCCATGAAACCATTAAAGTCCTTGAGGAGAACATTGGCAAGAAAATCTCAGATATTTCATGCAGCAACATTTTTACCAATATGTCCCCTAGAGCAAGGAATATAAAGGAAAGAATAAACAAATGGGATCTCATCAAAATAAAAAGCTTCTGCGTGGCTAAAGAAAACAGTATTAAATTAAAAGGACAACCAACTGTATGGGAAAACATATTTGCCAATGATACCTCAGACAAAGGTTTAATCTCCAAAATATACAAAGAACTTACACAACTCCACTCTAAGAAGACATCTAACACAATTAAAAAATGGGCAAAAGACTTAGACACTTCTCCAAGGAGGACATACAGAACATTCAGAGACACATGAAGAGATGCTCAATATCATTAGCTATCAGAGAGATGCAAATTAAAACCACAATGAGATACCACTTTACACCAGTCAGGATGGCTGTCATAAACAAAGCAACAAACAACAAATGTTGGGGAGGTTGTGGGGAAAAGGGGTCCTTAGTTCACTGTTGGTGGGATTGCAGACTGGTACAACCATTATGGAAAACAGTATGGAATTTTCTCAGAAAAATAGAAATCGACCTGCCTTTTGACCCAGCAATTCCACTGCTAGGATTATATCCTAAGAATCCTAAAACATCAATATCAAAGAACCTATGCACCACAATGTTCAAAGCAGCACAATTTACAATAGCCAAGAGTTGGAAGCAACCTAGGTGCCCATCAGTAAATGAATGGATCCAAAAATTGTAGTACATATACACAATGGAATTCTATGCAGCAGAGAGAAAGAAGGAGCTACTACCTTTTGCAACAACATGGATGGAACTGGAAAGCATTATGCTGAGTGAAATAGGCCAGGTGTTGAAAGACAAATACCATATGATCTCACCTTTAACAGGAAGCTAAACAACAAAACAAACAAGCAAGCAGAATAAAAACAAAGACACTGAAATAGAGAACAAGGGGACAGTGACCAGAGGGGAGAGGGAAGGGAATTTAAGGGGGAAAAAGGGGAGGGATTTGGAGGAACAAGTATGAAGGACACAGGGACAAGAACTAAGGGGGGTGGAAATGGGAGGGAGGTGGGGAGCATGGGACAGGGTGGGCTGGGATAGGAGAAATAGACAGAAAACTGTACTTGAAAAATAACTAAACAAAAATTTTTAAATAAATACGTACATACACACATTCATAACTAATAAATTAAAAAAAAAGAAAGTGGATGATGAAGGCATAGAAGTTTGGTTGAGGGAGGCTGCCTGAAATTTGAATGAGTAACCGCACAAAGTTGTGTTATGTTCATATATAACAACTTCCTAGAATCAGGGCTGAGAATCAGAAAACAGACTGACCCATTAAGAGAGAGGTTCTGTCTGGGCAAACAAAACATCTCCATGAAATTCCCTTGAGCCAGACAGGCTTCCCAGGGAGAAGTTCCCGCCTCCTGAAAATAAGGAAGTTCATCTCCATCCCTACCCATGGGCCATCATTTCCCTGGGGCCCAGCCAACAGGACCCACACTGAAAAGACAGATGTACCAGAATCTCTGAAACTCAGTCAGGACCAGGGAGCAAGGTGACAGGAAGCAGTCCTTTTTTCTCCCCAGGAAAGAACACGCTATATACTCACACATACACACTGACACACATGTACACTGGTGCACACACATACCTTGAGTGAGGTTTAGGAATGAGTATGCAATAATAACAACATAGCCCACATTTGTGCCTGGCATTATGCAGACACATATTGCCATACGGAATCATCACAAGAGGTTGTTACTATTGTTCTGCCCATTTTACAGTTAAGGAAATTAAGTCACAGGAGATTTAAGAAACTCACTCAAAATTACACAGCTCACAAGTGGCTGAGCTGGCATTTAAACGCAGGAAACATGGCCACAGATCCTAACCACTCTGCCATTCTGCTCTTTCAGAGGCATATTTCTCATTCCAACTTCAATTTCCTTTTTCACACAGACTCTTCCTCTGTTGATTATCTAAAATGGTTGGGTCAGGTTATTGATAGGGGACACGACCAATCTATAAGGCTGTGCCTCCTGCCAGAGTGCAGGAAAGTTGGCAGCGTTGGAAGGGTCCACCACCCCATGTGTGTAGGACCCTTGGTGAGAGGAGGTCAGGAAAAGAGCCTGACCCCAGCTGTGGCAGGAAGCTGTGCGCTGGAACCAAGGCTCCTTAAGGGGATCAGCACAGGGACCAGAGGACATATGGGGTCTTTGGCAGAGGGCCTTCTTCTGCCCGCCTTGTCAGGAATAAGTCAGAGCTTTCCTTCCTTTTCAGAAACTAAAGGCAAGAATGGTGATGACAAAAACTGTACTTTGGTGCTGAGTTACTGGAGGTCAAATAGGGTCCTTAGGCTGCTTCCTGAAAACACAGCAGTCCTGATGTTCCAGAGGGCAGAGGAGGGCAAGGGAAAGCATAAGGGAAAGATAGGTGTGCTGGCCGAGCTGGCAAATCATGTTCTTGTATGTCTTTCTGTCCAGAGCCGCCACCTATGGCCCCATGAATTGTACAGAGCAAACCTGCTCACCCTTATGGAGCAACCTGGTTTCCTGCTCCAAGAACTTTGTTCCCACCCAACTGTTAAGTCCCTTTGCATACATTTGTTTGGTTTCTCAAAGCACAAAACTTTCACCAAGTCAGTAGGGCCATGGCCCCAGTGAGAGGGACAAAGAACAACTCAGGAGCAGTATCATCCTGCAATCTTAGAAACCAAAGGAGACCCTGATGACCTCTTAACTAAAATACACAATGTGCTGAATATGCAGCCCTTAGGTCATTATCTGGAAATAGGAGTTGATATTATTATTTTTTAAATGTATTTTATTGATTATGCTATTACAGTTGTCCCATTGTTTTTCTCTTCTTTATTTCCATCCACCCTGCAACGCCCCTCCCACGAGCATCCCCCCCACCTTACTTCATGTCCATGAGTCATACATAGGAGTTCCTTGGCTTCTACATTTCCCATACTATTCTTAACGTCCCCCTGTCCATTTTGTACCTACCATTTATCCTTCTTATTCCTTGTAACTTTTCCCCCATTCTCCCCACCTGCCCTCCCTACAGATAACCATCCATGTGATCTCCATTTCTGTGATTCTGTTCCAATTCTACTTGTTTGCTTCATTTCTTTTTTAAAATATATTTTATTGATTAGGCTATTACAGTTGTCCCATTTTCCCCCCTTCACTCCCCTCCACCCTGCACACCCCCTCCCACCTATATTCCCCCCCTTTAGTTTATGTCCATGGGTCATACTTATAAGTTCTTTAGCTTCTACATTTCCCATAATATTCTTACCCTCCCCCTGTCTATTTTCTACCAACCATCCATGCTACTTATTCTCCATACCTTCCCCCCCTCTTCCCCTCCCACTCTCCTGTTAATAACCCTCCATGTGATCTCCATTTCTGTAACTCTGTTTCTGTTCTAGTTGTTTGCTTAGTTTGCTTTTGTTTTTGTTTTAGGTGTGGTTGTTAATAATTGAGTTTGCTGTAATTCTACTACATGTTTTTTATCTTCTTTTTCTTAGATAAATCCCTTTATCATTTCATATAATAAGGGCTTGGTGGTGATGAACTCCTTGAACTTGACCTTATCTGAGAAACACTTTATCTGCCCTTCCATTCTAAATGAAAGCTTTACTGGATAGAACAATCTTGGATGTAGGCCCTTGCCTTTTGTGACTTAGAATACTTCTTTCCAGCCCCTTCTTGCCTGTAAGTTTTCTTTTGAGAAATCAGCTGACTGTCTGATAGGCACTCCTTTGTAGTTAACTCTCCTTTTCTCTTGCTGCTTTTAAGATTTGCTCCTTATCTTTAATCTTGGGTAATGTAATTGCCAGGTGCCTTGGTGTGTTCCTCTTTGGGTCCAACTTCTTTGGGACTCTCTGAGCTTCCTGGACTTCCTGGAAGTCTACTTCCTTTGCCAAATTGGGGAAGTTCTCCTTCATTATTTGTTCAAATAAGTTTTCCACTTGTTACTCTTCCTTTTCTCCTTCTGGTACCCCTATAATTTGGATGTTGGAACATTTAAAGATGTCCTGAAGGTTCCTAAGCTGCTCCTCATTTTTTTTAATTCTTGTTTCTTCATTCTTTTCCGATTGGATGTTTCCTTCTTCCTTCTGGTCCACTCCACTAATCTGAGTCCCAGTTTCCTTGCCATCACTATTGGTTCCCTGTGCATTTTCCTTTATTTCATTTAGGATAACCTTCATTTTCTTCATCTAATTTGTGACCAAATTCAACCAATTCTGTGGGTGTCCTGACTACCAGTGTTTTGAATTCTGCATCTGATAGATTTGTTACCCCTTTATCATTTGGTTGTATTTTTTTTTTCTGGAGATTTGATCTGTTCTTTCATTTGGGCCATTTTTTTTTCTTGACATGCCTGTTCTGTAGTGAGGGGCAGAGCCTTAGGTGTTTACCAGGGCAGGTCAACCCTGTCCCTGGGTTGTAACGCTGTATGTGGGACAGGGGTCCAAGAGGGAACAATGACACTTGCTCCACTCTCTGCCAGATTTTAGTCACTTACCCTGCTTTCCACAAGCAAATTCAGCCCTTCTGGTGCTGATTCCCATGTGGCTGGGTTTGTGTACATTCTAGGACCCTGTAGGTCTCTCCAATGAACTCTTCTGTGAGGCTGGGAGTTTCTCCTGGCACCTCAACCCCCCACAGGTGTTTTCAATTGGTATTCTGAGGCTTTATTTCTCTGCACTGGGATCCTGTATTCAATTACCTGTCTCACTCCCCAGTTTCTCCTGGTTTATCTGCATGTGAATGCGGGACCACCTAGTCTGCCAGCCACCCTGTGTGTTGTGCCCCCTCCATAATCTGTTGACTCGCTGGATCAGCCAGCTGCCACCTTGTGTGCCTGGGGTACCCCAGCCGCTGCTTTGCTGTAACCCGTCTCTGTCCCAGCTGCCCAACTCTGCCCCTCCTACTGGTCTGGATGAATGTGTCTACTTTAACTCTTAGGTTGTCAGACTTCCATACAGTTAAATTTTCTGCCAGTACTGGTTGTTTTTGTTTTTAAATTGTTGTTTTCCCTATTCTGGTTGTGTGAGGAGGCACAGTGTGTCTATTTATGCCTCCATTTTGGTCTGAAGTTGTTTTTGTTTTTTTTAAGTTCAGTTGTTGATAGTTGTGAGTGTGTCATCATTTAACTGTTCACAGTTTTGATCATCTTTTTCTAAGTCTCTTTAACATTTTATATAAGGGTTTGGTGATGATGAACCCCTTTAATTTGGCCTTATCTGAGGAGCACTTTATCTGCCCTTCCACTCTTTTTTAAATATATTTTATTGATTATGCTATTACAGTTCTATTTCCCCCCTTCATTCCCCTCCACCCTGCACACCCCTCCCCCACCATTCCTCCCTTTAGTTTATGACCACATGTCTCAAGTTCTTTAGATTCTATATTTCCCATACTATTCTTGCCCTCCCCCTATCTATTTCCTACTTACCATCTATGCTACTTATTTTTTGTACCTTCTCCCTCCTTCTCCTCCTCCCACTCCCCTGTTGCTAACCCTCCATGTGATCTTCATTTCTATGGTTCTGCTCCTGATCTAGCTGTCCTCTTTGTTTTTGTTTTAGGTGTGGTTCTTAGTAACTGTGAGTTTGCTGTCCTTTCACTGTTCATCTTTTTTATCTTCTTTTTCTTAGGTAAGTCCCTTTAACATTTCACATAATAAGGGCTTGGTGATGATGAACTCCTTGAATTTGATCTTATCTGAGAAGCACTTTATCTGTCCTTCCATTCTAAATGAAAGCTTTGCTAGATAGAGCAATCTTGGATGTAGGTCTTTGGATTTCATGAGTTGGAATACTTCTTTCCAGCCCCTTCTTGCCTGTAAGGTCTCTTTTGAGAAATCGACTGACAGTCTGATGGGAATTCCTTTGTAAGTGACTGCCTCCTTATCTCTTGCTGCTTCTAGAATTCTCTCCTTCATTTTAATCTGGGCTAATATAATGATGATGTGCCTTGGTGTGTTCCTTCTTGGGTCCAACTTCTTTGGGACTCTCTGAGCTTCCTGGATTTCCTGGAAGTCTATTTCATTTGCCAGGTTGGGGAAATTCTCCTTTATTATTGGTTCAAATAAGATTTCCACTCATGGCTGTTCCTCTTCCCCTTCTGGTACCCCTATAATTCGGATGTTGGAACATTTAAAGATGTCCTGGAGGTTCCTGAGCCTCTCCTCATTTTTTTTTTGAATTCTTGTTTCTTCATCCTTTTCTGTTTGGTCATTCTTTTCCTCCTTCTGATCCATTCCTTTGATTTGAGTCCCAGTTTCCTTTCCATTACTATTGGTTTCCTGTGTATTTCCCTTCATTTCAATTGGTTTAGCCTTCCTATGTTCCTCTAATTTGTGACTAAAATCAACCAGTTCTGTGAGCATCCTGATCACCAGTGTTTTGAACTGTGCATCTGAAAGTTTGGCTATTTCTTTATCACTTAGATGTATTGGCTCTGGGGCTCTGAGTTGTTCTTGAGCCATGTTTTGATCTGTTCATGCCTGTTACGAACGAGGAGGTGTTCACCAGGGCGGGGCCACCCAGGTCGCTGGTTTGTGATGCTGTATGTGGGGGCAGGGTCAGAGAGGGTCAATGGCGGTCCCCCCTGCCACTTTCCGCCACTGGGGCCTGTGGCCTGCCTCACTGCTTTGCTCCTTCACCAGTTTATCTGTGCTCGAATGTGTGACTGCAATCAGCCCTCAGTGGGTCCGCCTGCTACTCCACACCTGGGATCTGCCTATGGCTGCCAGCGTGCCTTGGTTGCGGGCCCAGGTAGGTTCGGTGGATCTTTCCTGCCCGACCTCCCTCTGCTGCTGGCTCTGCCCCTCTTACCGGTTTGGCTGAAGGGTTCGTTGTTGTCATACTTCCGTGTAGTTCAATTTTTTGTGGTTTGGCTGCGTTTTTGTTGCTAAAACTTTGTTGTTTTTAAACTTGGTTGTGTGAGAAGGCACAGTGCTTCCACCTACGCCTCCATCTTGGCGGAAGTCTCCGCAATCACCTGCCCTTCCATTCTAAATGATAGGTTTGCAGGATAGAGTAATCTTGGATGTAGGTCCTTGCCATTCATGACTTCAAATACTTTTTTCCAGAGTGTTTAGGACTTCCACCAAGATGGAGGCATAGGTGGAGACACTGTGCCTTCTCTCACAACCAAGTTTAGAGACAAGTAAATATTAGCAACAGAAAACACAGCCAGAACACAGAAAATTGAACTTTTCGGAACTCTGATAACAAAAAATTCTTCAGCCTGACCGGTAAGAGGGGCGAAACCAGCAGCTGTGGGAGCGAGATTGCACAGAAAAACTTGGTCAGACAAACTCGGGCGGGCGGAACCCAGGCGCAGGGTTGGACCTAGTAAGCTACTCAGCGAGGACCGAGGGAAACAGCAAGGGAGCAGGGCTGCAGGTTGACAGTGGTTGCGCTTTCCTGTGCAGACAGACAAGCAAGGGAGTGGGCGGTGAGACTACGGGACTGAGCAGGCCCCAGGCCTAGTGGCAGCACTGGGCGCCGCCATTTCCCCGCTCTGACCCCGCCTCCACATACAGCATCATAACCCAGCAACCTGAGTGGCCCCGCCCTGGTGAACCACCCGAAGCTCTACTCACCCTGCAGAGAGAAACAGCAGAGGAGGTCACCATTTTCCGGCTCTGACCATGCCCCCACATACAGCGGCACAACCCAGCAACCTGAGAATCCAAAACTCCGCTCCTCATACTTAAGGGGCAAGAAAAGACCAAAAACAGCTCAAGAAGATCTCAAAGCCCCAGAGCCTATAAATCTAAGCAATGAAGAAATACCAAACTCTCAGATGCACAGTTTAAAACACTGGTGATCAGGATCCTCACAGAACTGGTTGATTAAAGCCACAAATTAGACAAACATATGAAGGCAAAACTAATTGAAATGAATGGAATTGCACAGGAAACCAATAGTGATGAAAAGGAAACTGGGACTCAAATCAACAGTGTGGACCAGAAGAAAGCAAATAATGGCCAAACAGAAAAGAGTGAAGAAGCAAGAATTCAAAAAAATGAGGAGAGTCTTAGGAACCTCCAGGACATCTTTAAACGCTCCAACATCCGAATTATAGGGGTACCAGAAGGGGAAGAGGAACAGCCACGAGTGGAAAACTTATTTGAACAAATAATGAAGGAGAATTTCCCCAATCTGGCAAAGGAAATAGACTTCCAGGAAATCCAGGAAGCTCAGAGAGTCCCAAAGGAGTTGGATCCAAGAAGGAACATACCAAGGCACATCATAATTACATTACCCAAAATTAAAATGAAGGAGAGAATCCTAGAAGCAGCAAGAGCTAAGGGGACAGTCACCTACAAAGGAGTTCCCATCAGACTGCCAGCGGATTTCTCAAAAGAGACCTTACAGGCAAGAAGGGGCTGGAAAGAAGTATTCCAACTCATGAAATCCAAAGACCTACAACCAAGATTGCTCTATTCAGCAAAACTTTCATTTAGAATGGAAGGACAGATAAGGTGCTTCTCAGATAAGATCAAATTCAAGGAGTTCATCATCACCAAGCCCTTATTATATGAAATGTTAAAGGGACTTACCTAAGAAAAAGAAGATAAAAAAGATGAACAGTGAAAGGACAGCAAACTCACAGTTATTAACAACCACACCTAAAACAAAAGCAAACTAAGAGGACAGCTAGATCAGGAGCAGAACCATAGAAATGAAGATCTCAAGGAGGGTTAGCAACAGGGGAGTGGGAGGAGGAGAAGGGGGGAGAAGGTACAGAAAATAAGTAGCATAGACAGTAGATAGAAAATTGATGGGGGGGGCAAGAATAGTATGGGAAATATAGAATCTAAAGAACTTGAGACACATGGTCATAAACTAAAGGGGGGGTAAGGTGGGGATGGGGGGTAGGGTGGAGGGGAATGAAGGGGTGAATAGAACAACTGTAATGGCATAATCAATAAAAAAATAAATTTAAAAATAAAATAAAAGGCAAAAAAACCCACACTTTTTTCCAGCCCCTTCTTGCCTGTAAGTTTTGTTTTGAGAAATCAGCTGATAGTCTGATGGGAACTCTTTTGTAAGTAACTCTCTTTTTTTCTCTTGCTGCTTTTAAGATTCTCTCCTTATTTTTAATCTTGGCTAATGTAATTATGGTGTTCCTCGGTGTGTTCCTCCTTGGGTCCAACTTCTTTGGGACTCTTCTGAGCTTCCTGGACTTCCTGGAAGTCTATTTCCTTTGCCAGATTAGGGAAGTTCTCCTTTATTATTTTTTCAAATAAGTTTTTTATTTCTTGCTCTTCCTCTTCTCCTTCTGGCACCCCTATGATTCAGATGATGAATGTTTAAAGTTGTCCCAGACGTTTCTCATCCTTTCCTCATTTTTTAAAAATTTTTGTTTCTTTATTCTGTTCTGGTTGAATGTTTATTTCTTCCTTTTGTTCTAAGTTGTTAATTTCAGTCACTTGTGAGATCTCCATCACTGGTGGTTCCCTGTATATTTTTCTTTATTTCAGTTTGCATAACCTTCACTTCTTCCTCCATTTTGAAACCAGATTCAACCATTTTTGTGAGCATCCTGATTACCAGTGTTTTGAATTCTGCATCTTATAGGTTGGCTATCTCTTTATAACTTAGTTCTAATTTTGGAGCTTTAATCTGTTCTTTCTTTTGGGCCATATTTCTTTGTCTCAGCACACCTGTTAAATAGTTAGGGGTGTAGCCCTAGGCATTTGCCTGGAGGGCAACCCAACTCATTGCCTTATGGCTCTGTATGTGGGGAAGGGGTCTGAGAGAGAACAATCCTGCTTCCTAGGCTCTCGGCTGGCTTTCAGTCACTTCTTCTGCTACCCTCAAGCAAACCATATTCTTCTGGAGCTGATTTCCAGGTGGGTGGATTTGTGTATGTTCTAGGACCTTGTGGTTCTCTCCAACAAACTCTCCTGTGAGGCTGGGAGTTTCTCCTGCTGCCACAACCCCCACAGGATTTTACAGTCAGAGGTTCTGAAGTTTTATTTCTCCATGCTAGAACTCTGGGTTGCGAGGGGTCTCTCACTCCCCACTTGGTCCCCCCAGTTTATCCACATGCAAATGTGGAATAGCCCAGTCCACCAGCTGCCATCTTGCTCATCTGGGTTTTCCAGCCGCTTCCTTGCCCTGAGTCCTCTCTGCCCTGGCTGCCAGTCTGCCCCCTTCCCTAGTTGTGGATGAATGTTTCTTCTTTAACTCCTTGGTTGTCAGACTTCCATAAAGTTTAATTTTCTGGCAGTTCTGGTAATTTTTTGTTTTTAAATTTGTTGTTGTCCTTCTTTTTGTTCTGTGAGAAGGTAAAGTGTATTTACCTGTGCCTCCATTTTGGCTGGAAGTCTCAGTAGTTGATATTATTATTCCTCTTTTCAGTCTAGTCATTAAATCAGCCACTTACACAGGGAATGTTTTGTTTTGTTTGTTTTAGGGACTTGTGTCTTCCTCATTAATATCAACTAAGAATGCTTCAGAGATCCTGGCCTCAACCCCTCAGCATGACAAATGGGATCCAAAGAAAACCTCACTGTAGGGAAATCGGTTGGCCTCTCACAGTGCTGGCTGGGGTTGTGGAAGGGGTTAGTACATATAAATCTTGAAGATTATTGTAGTATGTCAACCTCTGACACAAAGTTTTATCCCTCTTCCGTAAATAAGTGTATGCACGTAATCTGTAAAATAGTTGGCAAAGTGCATAACACATTATTAATCCTTTTCCTTACTCTTTCACTTATTGATTCAATAGGGTAATTAACTGTTATTAAGCGCCTATTATGTGCCAAACACCACGCTGGGTGCTGGCATTCAGTAGAACTGTGTAATCAAGGTAACTTCTGCCATCAAATAGCCTGGAGCAAAGTTACCACCCCTCCATGGGGTCTAGAAAATTAAAGCCAATGCATGAGTAAGCAAAGAATGAGAAAAATCAAACCTGTTGGTGTATCTTTTGTTTTCCCAATTTTTAAAAAATATTTCATTCATTTATATTTAGAAAGATGGTTACGGAGAAAGAAAAAGAGGGAGAGAAACATCAATGTGTGGTTGCCTCTCATGTACCCCCTACTGGGGACCTGGCTCACAACCCATAATGTGCCCTGACTGGGAATTGAACCAGTGATCCTCTGGTTCGCAAGCCAGTACTCAATCCACTGAGCCACACCAGCCAAGGCTGTTTTCCCACTTTTGATAGACATGGCTTCACTTTTTCTATTGAAACAAAACAACAGGACATGTGAGATAAAAAGTCTGTCCAAGAATTGAGCAGGAGTAGGAACAGAGGCAGAAATGAAAAGTGCTGAAGTTCTGTCCATTCAAAGAGGGCAGCATCATTGGTTCCACATGGGAAAGCCAGTCCACGGTTGCACCCAGACTCCTATTTCCAGGAGAAGTCGGACCCTTGATTTTTTGTGAATTCTGTCAATCCTAAATATTCATTCTAATTTTTAAAAATTATTTAAGTGACTGAAGCAGCCATTTTATGAAGCTAGTCTAGAGATCAATGAGCCACAATCAGCTGGTTATAATCATCTGTTATAAAGTTGACATTTCCTGTTGAGACTGCAAAAATTAGGCTGCAATCTGTCAGAAATCAGGATCAAAGTGAGTCAAGATCTAAATCACAAATCAACTCCAGGATGTTTGCCCCCATACTAGGTATCTGGTTGCCATTACTATTTATTTCTGGCTAACAGCTTTTCTTATAAATTTCAAGGATAATTAAAGAGAGTATCTAGAGTACAGTTTCTTTTAGAATCTTTGACACCAGAATGCAGCTGACTGCAGGTTTTTACAAGACCTGATGAGAAAATGGAAAGAAAGTTGACAAAATGCTGTTGATAAATGTATTCTGGGCTGTGCAGGGGACCAGTTGATTTTTATCTTTCATCTTAAGCAGCTAAAAAATAAAGGTAGAGGATTGTTGAAGTGTAAGCACATCTCTGAAGGAGTGGCTGGTGCCTAAGTATGCACGTTCACTGCTTCCACATGATCTGGACAGATGCCCTCTCCCACTGCTCTCCCCTTCCCCTTTCACCTTGCTCTGCCTTACAGATAGGACATCAGAAGCAAGTGGGGACAGAAGTGATAACTATAGATGTAGGTTTAGATTTTAAATCAAAATAAGATTTGGAGGGTTCCTTTAAAACAGAAGAGGCTCCTGTAGACATAGATATTGGCCCCAAAGCTTTCTTGCAGCTCACCCTTTCCTGCAAAGACACTACCCTCCACCCTCATCTCATGTATGATTTACACCTCACGTTCTCAAAAAAAAAAAAAACATTTGAGGTAGCCTACAGGCAAAGGCATGCATATACTACAGAGCTGTGAAGTGATGGAGAAAAGAGGAAATCAACTGCAGGTGGAAATCCCAGTCTCTGCTCTTTTCTAACCACCTGGTGAATGGCCAGAAGAATCCTCTTGTTCCATCCAGGATTGCTTTAATCCTATCATTTTCTCAATCACCACCCAAAACAAGATGCTTAATATGGTAATGGGTTTTAAAGTTTTCTGCATCCTGGCTTTGCCTTTACTTCTACTGCCTTGTCATCTCTTTGCCAGGCCAGTTTTCCCCGCCCCAGGCAGGTCTGATTGCTCCTCACCCTGCCAACTTCTAAAGTATCAAACTATCCATGAGGCCTTTTCCCTTCTCTTTCCCCAAGTTTACAATAAATTCTTTTCCAGATTTATATTTTGTGAAGCTGCCTGTAACAGGGTAGTTTCTCTGGAAATAGATTCTAAGGTACAAACTATCAAGATACAACCTGTTGAGATGCAAAATGTTCATTAGGAACCAACACTTGAGAAAGGAAGGGCAAGAACACAGAACTGGCAGGGAGAGAGTGCTGTGGAATAGTTAGCTAGCTTTGCTAGCCTGGTGCAAATCTCTGGGGTGAATACCACCTCTCAGAGGTGTCCCAGCTGTGGTGGGCTGGACTCATATCCCCACCTTGCTTAGTCACCAGATTCAGGCTGCCCTGATAAGGGCATGACTTCCAGAAGGAGACTCTTTGCAACTGAGGCAGATCCTAATACAGCTGGTGGCTTGTGGCTATCTGTTGACCACATTCCCTACAGCTGGGAAGCAAGTCCTTCTTGGAAAAGAGTTCTAGGCAGCACACCTCTACACACACCACACGGCCCCAAGCTAATCCTATTGAAATCCAATAACCCAAGAGCTCTAGCAACGCTGCAGGCAGACAAAATAAGCCCATTGCTCCATTTGGAATGTCTTTATACATTACTTCTTTCATTTTGGGCATTTCATTTTGTTGCATATATGTTAAAAAAAACTGATCCTAATTATCTTATCTGGTTGGGTCCCTAGAAAAGAGCTTCTCAATCAGAGGTCTATAAAAAAGTAGGCCAAGATATTTATTTCTTAAGTCCTTGGAGCAAACAGGAAGACTCTGGGCAGGTGGCCTCCACAATGAACAGGCTTTCAACTTATCTCATTGTGCAGAATAAATATTATATTTAAAACTTTGAGACACACTGTTCCAGAGCCCTTTATTCTTGGCCTATCATTCAGTCACTGATCATATATTTATTGGACATCTATTTTGTATTAGTCACCACCCTAACCATTGGAGATAGAGTGGGGAATGGGTCACATAAGGCCACTGTCACCCAGACAATTAGAGTCTAGTAGAAAAGAAAGATTGAACAAGTAAACACAGAAACAAACATAATTAGAAATAATGGTAAGTGTTATGGGAGATAATAACAGGGTTAGGAGAGTAGGGAATGGAGACTGAT
This sequence comes from Artibeus jamaicensis, assembly GCF_021234435.1. Classification (NCBI taxonomy): domain Eukaryota; kingdom Metazoa; phylum Chordata; class Mammalia; order Chiroptera; family Phyllostomidae; genus Artibeus; species Artibeus jamaicensis. Next base: position 2,071,062 of record NW_026521822.1, read on the forward strand.
AGGTAATAGATCTTACTGGGCCCCGGAAGGCATGGAATGGTGTTTGCTTTTTTATTCTAAGTGCAAGGGAAAGCTGTTGGGATATTTTTAAGCAATGCATATCATGACCTGATTTAAACAATGCATATCATGATATGATTTTCACAAGAATACTAGAAGACCACCAGCAGTGATGACAGGAAGGCCATTTAAGAGTGTGCTGTAGCAATCCAGACTGGGGAGACATGAATGTTCGCTGTGGATACAGTGAAGATGGAGAAGAGTGGAAGGCTTCAAAACATGTTTTTAAACAATAATCAATCCTTTCTGCTCTCAAGAAGTTCACAATCTGCTGGAAAGACAGACATGCAAATAAATTATTTAGTATAGCAAAATAGTTACTTAAATGAAAATCAACATGGTACAAATGGAGCATAGCATGGAGCATGGAAGACTTCCTAGAGGAGTCAAGGTGCACACAGTTATGTTGAAGCTGGGGATGCAAACATTAGCAATGTGCTAAGTAAACTAACAGTGGGTGGAGCTTCCAGCAGAAGTGGCAGTGTGTGTGGCATGATTACATGCCCCACAGACCTCCACCTATAGGGGTCCTCATTGACCAAGGACCAATCACCCTGTATATACCATCTTGTCTGTAACTCTTCCACTGTGCTTTCTCATAAATAGAAATCTGCATGACTGTTTTTCTCCCCAGATTTCAAGCTCCTGGAAAACAGTTGCTGTCTTACTTATTGTGGCAGTAAATACATCTTCATGAATAAATAAAAGGCTTCTCTAATGATTATACCACTAAACACTGATCATGTCCTCACTTTTCAGCTCTTCTTATTTATTTCATATCATGCAGTAATTTTAAAGGTATTGCCTTCAGGTGTGGTTTCTCCACTAGCTCCTTGAGGGTAAAATTCCTGTCCCCTTCTTTTGTGCCTTTTCATGGGCCACCATGTACCGATCTGCATACTAAAAGACTACAGAATAAAACTAACAAAAATGGACATAATCATATGCAGTAGGCAATTACTAACCAATGAACTTTTACCCCTTTGTTGGTTACCAGGATGATGAAGTGACTTTATCTGCTGCTGAAGGTTTTCATCCACTTAATGCTTCCCCAACATGTCTGCTGAAAGTAATCAGTTATCAGGGGAGTCATCATCTCTTCACCCTTCTACCACTTCCCAACAATCCACACAGACCTTATCTTCAGAGGAAGAGGACATTGAGGGAGAGGAGGAGAGTTCAAAGGAAGAATCTCCATTTTATGAAGATAAAGAGTATCTGGAGGAGAATGAGCATCTGGAGGAAGAAAAGTGTCTGAAAGGAGAGGCATACCTGTATGAACAAGAATATCTGCAGCAGAAAAAGAGTCTGAAAGAAAAAAATCATTTGTATGAAGAATATCTGGAAAGGGGTGAGTATATGGAGGAGGCCCTTCCAAAAGATGGTAGCTTTAGTTCACCACAGTGCCCAGGAAAAAAGAACAAACTTGAGAACTACCCAAAGTTCAAATTATCAACCCTACCCATGGTACTGACAAGTAGGAAGACTCATGACTGACCAAGTTCTACTCACAGCTTCAATAGCCATGACCCAAAACACCATGTCAACAGAGCAAAGAGGGAAACCTGATAACATAAATCATCTGTTCATTAAAAAGACATAATTTGTATCTTTTTATCATTGCACAAGTAATGCATGTTCATTTTGGATGTTTGAAAAAGTGTATTTTTTTTATTGTTCAAGCACAATTGTCTCCATTTTCCCCCCACCACTGTACCCTGCATCACCCACCCCCATGTCCCACACTCAATCCTACCCGCCCCTTTGGCTTTGTCCATGGGTCCTTTATACATGTTCCTTGATGATCCTTCCCCTTCTTTCCCCCCATTATCCCCCTTCCCCCATCCTTCTGGTTACAGTCAGTTTGTTCTTTACTTCAGTGTCTCTGCTTGTATTTTGCTTACTTGTTTATTTTATTGATCAGGTTCCATTTGTAGGTGAGATCATATGGTATTTGTCTTAATCACTACCACCCAGAGATAATTCTTTCACACTTTTGGTTATTTCCTCCTCAGACTTTATATACTGTAACCTTCTTTTTAAGATACATCCATTTATATACTTATATATTGTAATTATATATAAATGTTACATACTTATATGAATATAATTTCATTTATTAAGTTATCTACTGCCCTGGCTGGTGTAGCTCAGTGGATTGAGCGCGGGCCTGCGAACCAGACAATCGCGGTTCGATTCCCAGTCAGGGCACATGCCTGGGTTGCACACCAGTCCCCTGCAGGCCAGTTCCCAGCAGGGGATGCACGAAAAGCAACCATACATTGATGCTTCTCTCCCTCTCTCCTTCCCTTCCCCTCTAAAGATAAATAAATAAAATATTTAAAAAAAAAAAAGTTATCTACAAATTGTTTAATGGCTGTATTGCATTATATTGTATAATGCAATTGTATAATAGAAACCATAACAGTTTAATTGATCCCCTATTATTGATCATTCATTGCTTCTGATTTTTGTTACTTTTTTAAACAGCACTTCAAAAAACATCCTTAGAGCTAATTGTATCAGTGACCTCTAATTATTTCCTACAATACATTCCCACAATCTGTTGCTAGGTCAATAGACACTAGTATGCTTCTCATGGTGCCTATTTGGCCCCTGGAAGGCATCATCTTACCTTATTAGTTAAATACTCATTTAACTTTGGAGTTATTCTCATCCCAAGCTTACATTTTTCCAATAATGTTTCTGCAATTGGCAACTTTTGCCTAAGCTGGTTTTTTTTTTACTTGTCAGTGGTCTCCTCATGCTGTTGTGAGATGTGGTTGACATATTTTCACTCATAAGCCCATATGGTGTCATCCCTTGATGTTATGACTGCAGGGCCATATCCAACTAGTTATGGAGAGTTAAAAAGTCCAGGTCATGGGCAGCATCTTAATGTTGAGTGGCAAGTACAATAGAACTAAATTGTTTTTCTGGATCCAGTTCTGCTACCAACTATAGGTGTCTCAGGCTGCTTGAATTTTTAATCTCCATCTGATTACACACAACCTACATCCTAAAAGCTGGGTGTTCTCTGCAGCCACAGAGGCATTTAACCTTTACGTCCTTTTTCATCAAATCAGATTTATCAGCATTGATTCCTATGACCCTCATAGACATTTAGATGGGGCATTAGAGAGATATGTTCTGTATTGCTGGGAATTAAGTTCCTTCTCAGAATCCTAATATCCCTGCTGATCAAGTACCAAGTGTAGTTTTAATAATAAAAAATAGGATTCAGGCTATCTCTTTTGCACAGTATGTATCAAGCATTTTTAACATGCCCCCTCTATGTACTAACTTTTGTAAACATATTACCTACTATAGTAAAACAAATATAATGCTGTCAAGAATAGAACCGTGTACAAAGCAAGAGCTTTGAAAATAAATGACTTGCCAGGAAAAATTGGAGAGGCACTAAAAAAGCTGTGGGAGAATGCTAAAATCCAGGAGATGCTGGGAAGATGGCGACGGAGTAAGACGGAGCTGATGCTAGCTCCTGTACTCATGGGTGAAAATCCTGGCAGATCTATAGAGAAACAGCACAACAAACCATCGGTTACCCAGCATTTATGAAATTAAAAGACCAGAGATTGTGACCGATGCTGAAACACCAGACGGCGGCAGAGTCAGCTACTGGAGCTGGGTCTCCCGCGGCCCCTGTGCTGCCGTCACAGCAACAGGCCTGGGAGCCGGGGAGTCAGGTACGGGAGCCGGACACTCCAAGCCCCTGTGACGGTCCTGGGAGACAAAGGAGTCATGAACCAGAGCTGGGACATTCTCAGCCCCTGTGCCGATGCCATAGCTACCGGCCTGGGCAACGGAATGGTCAGTTGCAGGAGCTGGGACACCAAAGGCCCCTGTGACGCCGCCATAGAGACAGGCCTGGGCCCTGAGGAGCCAGCTACGGGAGCCGGGCAGTTCTCAGACCCTATGCCGCTGCCATAGCGATGGGACTGGATGCCGGGGAATCAGGTATGGAAGCCAGGATGCACCAAACACCTGTGACGACCCTGGGTGGCAGAGGAGCCAGCTACGGGAGCCAGGACGTCCTCAGCCCCTGTGCTGCTGCCATAGTGACTGGACTGGATGCTGGGGAATCAGGTACGGAAGCCAGGATGCACCAAACCCCTGTGACGGCCCTGGGTGGCAGAGGAGCCGGCTATGGGAGCCAGGACGTCCTCAGCCCCTGTGCTGCTGCCATAGCGACTGGACTGAACACTGGGGAATCAGGTACGGGAGCCGGGGCGCTCCAAACCCCTGTGACAGCCGTGGGCTGCAGAGGAGCCAGCTACAGGAGCGAAATTCTCAGCCCCTGTGCCACTGCCATAGCTACGGGATGGACGCTGGGGAATCAGGTACAGGAGTTGGGACATTCTAAGCCTCTGTGCCACTGCCATAGAGACAGGACTAGACACCGGGAGTCAGGTACAGAAGCCAGGACACTCCAAACCCCTGTGACGGCCCTGGGCGGCAGAGGAGCCAGATATGGGAGCTGGGACATTCCCAGACTCTGTGCCGCTGCCGTAATAATGGGCCTGGGTGCTTGAGGAGGCAGCTACTAGAGCCGGGACATTCAGCAGTGGTAGGTGACCAACGCAGGGACCAGCACAAGGACCAGCGTGAGAGTAGGTGGAGACGAAGAACATCAAGAAACTTCAAGGAGTCTGCACCTCTGAACTTCACAAGGATCATACCACAGAAGTTCACACCATAAAACCAGGGTTTCAGAACAGATCAATTTTAGAAGCGGAGACTAACAAGAAGAGTCTCAAACAATGGGAAGACAATGAAACAATCCCCAAATGAAAGAAAAAGCAGAAACTTCAGAAAGAATGTTAGATGAAATAGAGGCTGATTAACTATCAGATAGTGAATTCAAAGCACTGGTTATTACGAAGTTCAAAGAGCTCACAGTGAACTACCAGGAACTACAGGGGAACTATAATGATCTCTCTGCAAACTACAGCAATATGAAAAAGGAAATAGAAACTATCAGCAACAGACAAGAGGAAATGAAGAATACAATTTCCGAATTGAAGAACACAGTAGAAAGTTTCAAAAGTAGGATAGATGAAGCAGAGGATAGGGTTAGTGAGTTGGAGGACAAGGTAGAAAGCATCTCACAGAAGAACAAGAAAATGAAAAGAGGCTCAGAAAGAATGAAGAGGGATTAAGAGAAATGCAAGACAATATGAAACGTAATAATATCCAAATAATGGGAATACCAGAAGGAGAAGAAGAAGAACAAGGAATAGAAAACATATTTGAACAAGTAATGAGAGAAAATTTCCCTAATTTGATAAGAGAAAAAGTCTCACAAGCCCAGGAATCACAGAGAGTCCCAATCAAGAGGAACCCAAGGAGGCCCACTTCAAGACACATCATCATGAAAATGCCAAAATTCCAAGACAAAGAGAGAATCTTAAAGGCAGCAAGGGAGAAAAAAGAAATAACATACAAGGGAGCCCCAATAAGGTTAGCTACTGACTTCTCAATGGAAACACTCCAAGCAAGAAGAGAATGGCAACAAATATTCCAAGTAATGAGAACCAGAGGCCTACAACCAAGGCTACTTTACCCAGCGAGGCTCTCAATCAAGATAGAAGGCCAAACAAAGAGCTTCCAAGACAAAAGAAGCCTAAAAGAGTACGCCTCCACCAAACCAGCTCTACAAGAAATACTAAAAGGACTGCTTTAAGGGAAGGAAGGATAAGAGGGTGACAGAGAGGAACACAGGTACAAAAATGGCAATGAATAAGTACCTATCAATAATAACCTTAAACGTAAATGGATTAAATGCTCCCATGAAAAGACACAGAATAGCTGAATGGATAAGAAAGCATGACCCACACATATGCTGCCTACAAGAGACCCACCTCAGGACAAAAGGCCATCACAGACTAAAAGTGAAAGGCTGGAAACAAGTTTTCCAAGCAAACGGACAAGAAAAAAAAGCTGGGGTAGCAATTCTCATATCGGACAAAATAGACTTCAAAAAAAAGGCCATAAAGAGAGACCCAGAAGGTCACTTCATTATACTCAAGGGAAGAATCCACCAAGAAGACATTAACATTGTAAACATATATGCACCAAACATAGGAGCACCCAAATATATCAAGAAAATCTTAGAGGACTTCAAGAAAGCTATTGACAGGAACACAATTATAGTTGGGGATTTGAACACCCCACTATCAAAAATGGACAGATCTTCCAAACAAAATATCAACAAAGATATTGTGGCATTAAACAACACCCTAGATGAAATGGACTTAACTGATATATATAGAGCCCTTCATCCCAAAGAAGCTAAATACACATTCTTTTCAAATGCACATGGAACACTTTCAAAGATAGACCACATGATAGGACACAAAACAAGCCTCAAAAAATTCAAGAAAATTGAAATCATACCAAGCATCCTCTCTGACCACAAGGGACTGAAATTGGAAACCAACCCCAAAGAAAAAAACCCAAAGCACCCAAAATCATGGAGACTGAATACTATGCTATTAAACAACAAATGGGTCAAGAATGAAATTAGGGAAGAAATCAAAACGTTTCTGGAAAGTAATTACAATGATCTCACAACAACCCAAAACTTATGGGACACAGTGAAGGCAGTCCTGAGAGGGAAGTTTATAGCAATACAGGCCTACCTAAAGAAGATAGAAACATTTCAAACAAACAACCTAACCCTATGCCTGCAAGAACTCGAGGAACAACAACAAAGACAGCCCAGAGCAAGCAGAAGGAAGGAAATAACCAAGATTAGAGCAGAATTAAATGACATAGAAACGAAAAGCACAATTTTAAGGGTCAATGAATCCAGGAGTTGGTTCTTTGAGAAGATAAACAAAATAGACAAGCCTTTAAGTAGGCTCATCAAGAAAAGAAGAGAACGGACACAAATAAACACAATCAGAAATGAAAGAGGAGAGATTACAACTGATACCACAGAAATAGAAGGGATTGTAAGAAATTATTATGAAGAACTGCATGCCAAGAAATTTGAGAACCTAGGGAAAATGGACACATTTCTAGAAAAATACAATCTTCCAAAACTCAGTGAAAAAGAAGCAGAAAATCTAAATACACCAATAACAGCAAAAGAAATTGAAGCAGTAATCAAAAAACTCCCATCACACAAAAGTCCTGGGCCAGATGGTTTCACAGGAGAATTCTACAAAGCATTTAAGGAAGAGCTAACCCCCATTCTCCACAGACTATTCCAAGAAATCCAGAAGGATGTAAAACTCCCAAATTCTTTTTATGAAGCCAGCATCATCTTAATCCCAAAACCAGATAGAGATACAACAAGGAAAGAGAACTTCAGGCCAACATCGCTGATGAACGTAGATGCTAAGATCCTCAACAAAATATTGGCAAATCGCATCCAACAATATATCAAAAAGATCATACACCATGACCAAGTGGGATTCATCCCAGGGATGCAAGGATGGTTCAATATTCGCAAATCAGTAAATGTAATACATCACATAAACAAAAGCAAAGACAAAAATCACATGATCATATCCATAGATGTGCAAAAAGCTTTTGATAAGGTACAACACCCATTTATGATAAAAACACTCAGCAAAGTTGGAATAGAGGGAGCATTTCTCAAAATAATAAAGGCCATATATGAGAGACCTACAGCCAATATCATACTCAATGGGCAAAAACTAAAAGCTTTTCCACTAAGATCAGGAACAAGACAAGGATGTCCACTTTCACCACTTCTATTCAATATAGTATTGGAAGTTTTAGCCACAGCGATCAGGCAAGAAAAGGAAATAAAAGGCATCCAAATAGGAAAGGAGGAAGCAAAACTGTCACTGTTTGCAGATGACATGATAGTGTACATGGAAAATCCTATAGACTCTACCCAAAAACTGCTCGAACTAATTAATGAATTTGGCAAAATAGCTGGTTACAAAGTCAATATCCAGAAATCAAAGGCGTTTTTGTATACCAACAATGAATCAGCAGAAGGAGAAATCAAGAAAAAAATCCCATTCAATGTAGCAAAAACAAAAATAAAATATCTGGGAATAAACCTAACTAAGGAGGTAAAAAACCTGTATGCAGAAAACTACACAGCCCTCAAGAAAGAAATCAAGGAAGACACAAACAAATGGAAACATATACCTCGTTCATGGATTGGAAGAATTAACATCATCAAAATGTCCATACTACCCAAAGCAATATACAGATTCAATGCAATACCTATTAAAGTAACAATGGCGTATTTCACAGACATAAAACAAACACTTCAAAAATTTATATGGAACCATAAATGAGCCCGAATAGCAGCTGCTCTTTTGAAAAAGAAGAACAAAGTAGGAGGGATCACAATACCTGATATCAAACTGTATTACAAGGCCACTGTAATCAAAACAGCCTGGTACTGGCATAAAAACAGGCACATAGACCAATGGAACAGAACAGAGAGCCCAGAAATCAACCCAACTCTCTACAGTCAATTAATATTTGACAAAGGGAGCAGTAACATGAAATGGAGTAAAGATAGCCTCTTCAACAAATGGTGTTGGGAGAACTGGACAGCTACATGCAAAAAAATGAAACTTGAGCACAAACTTACACCATACACCAAAATAAATTCAAGGTGGATAAAAGACTTAACTATAAGCCGTGACACCATTAAAGTCCTAGAGGAGAACATTGGCAAGAAAATCTCAGATATTTCATGCAGCAACTTTTTTACTGATATGTCCCCTAGAACAAGGAATGTAAAGGAAAGAATAAACAAATGGGATCTCATCAAAATAAAAAGCTTCTGCGTGGCTAAAGAAAACAGTATTAAATTAAAAAGACAACCAACTGTATGGGAAAACATATTTGCCAATGATACCTCAGACAAAGGTTTAATCTCCAAAATATACAAAGAACTTACACGCCTCCACTCTAAGAAGACACCGAACCCAATTAAAAAATGGGAAAAGGACTTGAACAGACACTTCTCCAAAGAGGACATACAGAATATCCAGAGACACATGAAGAGATGCTCAATATCGTTAGCTATCAGAGAGATGCAAATTAAAACCACCATGAGATACCACTTTACACCAGTCAGGATGGCTGTCATAAACAAAGCAACAAACAACAAATGTTGGAGAGATCGTGGGGAAAAGGGGTCCTTAGTCCACTGTTGGTGGGATTGCAGACTGGTACAACCATTATGGAAAACAGTATGGAATTTTCTCAGAAAAATAAAAATCAACCTGCCTTTTGACCCAGCAATTCCACTGCTAGGATTATATCCTAAGAATCCTAAAACATCAATATCAAAGAACCTATGCACCACAACGTTCATAGCAGCACAATTTACAATAGCCAAGAGTTGGAAGCAACCTAGGTGCCCATCAGTAAATGAATGGATCAAAAAATCGTGGTACATATACACAATGGAATTCTATGCTGCAGAGAGAAAGAAGGAGCTACTACCTTTTGCAACAACATGGATAGAATGCATTATGCTGAGTGAAATAGGCCAGGTGCTGAAAGACAAATACCATATGATCTCACCTTTAACAGGAAGCTAAACAACAAAACAAACAAGCAAGCAGAAAAAAAAACAAAGACACTGAAATAGAGAACAAGGGGACAGTGACCAGAGGGGAGAAGGAAGGGAAGTTAAGGGCAAAAAGGGGGAGGGATTTGGAGGAACAAATAGGAAGGACACAGGGACGAGAACTAAGGGGGGTGGAAATGGGAGGGAGGTGGGGAGCAAGGGGCGGGGGAGGCTGGGATGGGAAAAATAGACAAAAAAACTGTACTTGAAAAATAACTAAATAAAATTAATTTAAAAAAAAAGAATGCTAAAATCCCTTTAAAGGCACAGGGAAGAGTGTCTTTATATATGAAAACCCATTATACAAAAGGTTTACAAGAGGATTCTCAAGTTTTTAAAAAATATACATGAAAATATCTTTTTAAAAAAATTTTTACTGTATTTTTTGCATTACTGTGTAGTCCTCTTATACTCCCATCCCCCCTACAATCAACACAGTGTGTCCATGTCCATAAGTCCTTTTTCCTTTTTGCTCAATCCCTGCACCCCCTAACAACCCTCCCTTAGCTGTCATCCTGCTCTCTATCTATGAGCCTGTTTCTATTTTCCTTATTAGTTCAGTTTATTCATTAGATTCTACATGTGAGTGAAATCACATGGTAATTCTTTTTCTTTGACCAGCTTATTTCATTCAGTATAATTTCATCTAGGTCCATCCACACTGTTGGGCAAAGGGTAAAATTTCCTTTTTTATGGCAAAGTATTCCATTGTGTAAATGTTCCATCGTTCTTTTACCCATTCAGATACTGATGTTCTCAGGCTGCTTCCATAACTTGGCAATTGTAAATAACCCTGCAGTGAACATAGACGTGCTTATGTTCTTTCTTTTAGTGTTTTTGAATTCATGTTTTGGATTCCTTCAGATATATTCCGAGAAATGGAATCACTAGGTCAAAAGGCAGATCCACTTTTAATTATTTGAGGTATCTCCATATTGCTTTCCACAATAGCTGTACCAATCTGCATAACCACCAACAATGCAAAAGTGTTCCTCTTTTTTCATGACCTTGCCAGCACTCTTTATTGGTTGATTTATTTATGATAGGCATTCTGACAGGTGTGAGATGACATCTCATTGTGGTTTTAATTTGCATTTCTTTGATAATTAGCAAAGTTGAGCATCTTTTCATGTCTATTGGCCATCCATATGTCCTCTTTGGAGAAGTGTCTATTCAGGGCCTTTAATCATTTTTTAATTGGGTTTTTTGTTTTTTGGGTGTTGAGTTTTGTAAGTTCTTTATAAATTTTGGATAATAACCCTTTAAAGGGGTGTCCAAACTTTTGGCATCTGTGGGCCACACTGGAAGAAGAGTTGTATTGGGCCACACGTTAAACACACAAATACAAACGAAAATGGATGAGCAAAAAACGAGTTTTAAGTAAACTTACAACTTTGAGTTGGGACACATTCATAGCCATCCTAAGCCCAATGCAGCCCACAGACCACGGGTTGGACATGCCTGCATCAGATATATTAGCAATATGTTCTCCCATTTGGTGGGTTGTCTTTTTATTTTGTTGATGTTTTCTTTTGCTGTGCAAAAATCTTTAGTTTGATGCAATCCCATTTGTTTATTTTTTCCCTCGCCTGGGGAGATATAGCCAATAATATATTGCTATGTCTAAGCAATGTCCAAGATTTTGCTGCCTATATTTTCTTGAAGAATTTTTATTGTTTCGGGCCTAACATTTACTTTTTAAATATAGTTTATTGGTTATGCTATTACAATTGTCCCATTTTTGCTGCCCTCTATCCCCTTCCATCCTGCACTCCCCTCCCTCTAGCATTCCACCCCCTTAGTTCATGTCGAGGGGTCATACATGTAAGTTTTATGACTTCTCCATTTCCTATAACATTCTTAATTTCCTCCTGTCTATCTTGTACCTATCAATTATGCTTCTTATTCCCTGTACCTTTTCACCCATTCTCCTCCCTCCCACTCTCCACTGATAACCTTCCATGTGATCTCCACTTCTGTGACTCTCTTCTGTTCTACTTGTTTGCTTAGTTTGTTTTTTTGTTTTGATTTTTTAGGTTCAGTTGTTGAAAGTTGTGAGTTTGTTGTTGTTTTACTGTTCACAGTTTTGACCTTCTTCTTTTTCTTAGATAAGGCACTTCATATAGTAATGGTTTGGTGATACTGAACTTCTTTAGTACATTCTTGGCTTGGAAGCTCTTTATCTGCCCTCCCATTCTAACTGATAGCTTTGCTGGATAAAGTAATCTTAGATGTAGATCCTTGCCTTTCATGACTTTGAATACTCATTACCAGCACCTTCTTGCCTGTAAAGTCTTTTTTGATGTTCATGGATTGGAAAAACTGACATCATCAAAATGTCCATACTACCTGAAGCAAATTATGGATTCAACACAATCCCTATTAAAGTGCCAATGAAATATTTCACAGATATAGAGAAAAATTTCAAAAATTTATATAGAACCATAAATGACCCCAAATAGCCACAACAATTTTAAGAAGGAAGAACAAAGTAGGAGAGATCACAATACCTGATATCAAATGGTGTTACAAGACCACTGTAATTACAACAACCTGGTCCTGACATAAAACAGACACACGCACCAATGGAACAGAATAGAGAGCCTAGAAATAAACCCAAGTCTCTATGATCAGGGAGCAGAAGCATAAAGGGGCAGAAGCATAAAATGAAATAAAAATAACCTCTTCAAAAAATGGTGCTGGGAGATCTGAACAGCTACATGCACAAAAATGAAACTCAACCACCAACTTATACCATACACAAAATAAATTCAAGATGGATAAAAGACTTAAATATAAGTTGTGACACCATAAAAGTCCTTGAGGAAAACATAGGCAGGAAAATCACAAACATTCTGCGCAGCAATATTTTTACCAGTATGTCCCCTAGAGGAAGGGACATAAAGGAAAGAATAAACAAACGGAATCTCATCAAAATAAAAAGCTTCTGCACAGGTAAAGAAAACATTATAAAAATGAAAAGAGAACCAACCATATTTGCCAATGATACCTCGAACAAGGGTTTGACCTCCAAAATATATAAACTACTCACATGACTCCACCCCAGGAAGACAAGCAACCCAATTTAAAAATGGTCAGAGGACCCAAACAGACACTTCCACAAGGATATTAAGAGGGCTCAGAGACATGTGAAAGGATGCTCAGTATCACTAGCCATCAGAGAGATGCAAATTAATACCATAATGAGATGCCACATCACACTGTTGAGAATGGCCATCATAAACAAAGCAACAAAGAACAAGTGTTGGAGAGGTTATGGAGAAAAGGGAATTGTAGTGCACTCTTGGTGGAACACAGATTGGTGTAGCCACTGTGGAAAACAGTATGGCATTTTCTCAGGAAACTAAAAATGGAACTGCCTTTTGACCCAGCGATTCCACTGCTAGGATTATGTCCTAAGAACCCTGAAACACCAATTCAAAAGAACCTATGAACCCCAATGTTTATAGCAGCACAACTTACAACAGCCAAGTGCTGGATGCAACCTAAGTGCCCATCAGTAAATGAATGAATCAAAAAACTATGGTACATTTACACAATGGAATACTATGCAACAGAAAGAAAGAAGGTGCTTATACCCTATGCAAAAGCATGGATAAAACTGGAGAACATTATGCTAAGTTAAATAAGCCAGGAAGTGAAAGATAAATACCATTTGATCTCACCTATAAGTGAAACCTAATCAACAAAACAAACAAAAAATATAACCAGAGTAATTGAAATTAAGAACAATCTGACAGTAACCAGAGGGGAGGCAGGAGGGGATAATTAGGGGGAAAGAAGAAAAGGTTTTCAGCAACATCTACAAAGGGCACATGGACAAAACCAAGGGGTGGTGGGATTAGGGGAAAGTGGGTATGGCTGGGGTTGGGGGAGGGTGGGGGGAAAATGAATACAACTGTAATTAAACAATTTTTAAGAAAAAAAATATCTGATAGTCTTATGGGAACTCCTTTGGAAGTAACCATCTACTTTTGCTGCTTTTAAGATTCTTTCCTTTAATCTTTGGCAATTTAATTATGGTATGTCTTGGTGTGCTCCTTCTTTGGAACTCTCCTAGCTTCCTAGACTTGCACCAGATTGGGGAACTTTTTCCTTCATTATTTCTTCAAATAAGTTTTCAATTTCTTGCTCTTCCTCTTTTCCTTTTGGCACCACTATGATTTTGATGTTGGAATGTTTAAAGTTGTCCTAGACATTCCTCACCCTCTCCTCATATTTTTGAATTCTTATTTCTTCATTCCACTCTGGTTGAATGTTCATTTCTTCCTTCTGTTCCAAATTGTTGATCTCAGTCCCAGTTCTTCCCGTCACTGATGGTTCTTTGTATATTTTTCTTTATTTCACTTTGTATAGCCTTCATTTCTTCCTTTATTTTGCAACTATACTCAATCATTCCTGTGAGCACCCTGATTACCAGTGTTTTGAACTCTGCATCAGATAGGTTGGCTATCTCCTCATTAGTTAAGTTTCTGAAATTTTTATCTGTTATTTCATTTGGGTCCTATTTCTTTATCTCAGTGCACCTGTTATGTTGTAAGAGGTTGAGCCTTAGGTATTCACCAGGGTGGAACAACCTTCTTCACTTGTGTTGTGGTACTGTACATGGGGGAGGAATCACAGAGGGGAAAAATGCCACTTGCTCAGCTCTCACCATGCTTTCAATCACTTCCCCCACTACCCACAAGCAAATTGCACCTCTTTGGTGCTGATTCCTGAGAGGGTGGGTTTGTGTATGTCTAGGATGCTGCGAGCCCCTCTAACGGACTCTTGTGAGACTGGGAGAGTCTCCTGCCACTGCAGCCTCCACAGATTTCTACAGCCAGAGGTTTGGAAGTTTTCTTTTCCCTTGGTGGAATCCTGAGTTGTGTAGTCTCTCTTACTCCCCATTTGTTCCTCCCAGTTTATTCACACTCAAATGGAGACCCGCTGGTCCACCAGCCACCACCTCTCTGCCCTGGCTGCCCATCTCCATACCTCCTACCAGTCTGCATGAATGTTTCATCTTTAAATCCTTGTTTTTTGGACTTCCATACAGTTCAATTTTCTGGCAGTTCTTGTTGTTTTTTGTCTTAAAATTGGTTGTTATCCTTCTTTTGGTTGTGCAAGGAAGCAAAGTGCATCTACCTACCCCTCCATCTTGGCCAGGAGCCCTCAGGTCTAACGCTTAAGTCTTTGATCCATTTTGAATTTATTCTTGTGTAATGTGTAAGAAGGTGGTCTAGCTTCATTTTTCTGCCCATATCTTTCCAGTTTGCCCAATAACTATCATTAGACTATTGTATTGAATAAACTATCATTAGACTATTGTATGTGATTGCTTCCTCTGTTGAATATTAATTGACTATAAAGTTGTGGGTTTATTTCTGAGCTCTCTATTCTGTCCCATTGATCTGTGTGTCTGTTTTTATGCCAGTATCACGATGTTTTGATTACTATATACTTATATTATAGTTTCATATTAGGTAGCGTGATTCATCCAACTTTCTTCTTCTTTCTTAGGATTGCTGTTGCTATGCAAGATCTTTTGTAGTTCCATATAAATTTTTGAAATGTTTGTTCTAGTTCTGTGAAATATGTTTTTGGAATATGCAGTAATAGGAACTGCATTGAATCTATAGATTGCTTTGGGTAGTATGGCATTTTAATGATGTTAATTCTTCCTATCCATGAACACTGCATGTGGTTCCATTTATTTTTTATCTTCTTCAATTTCTTTCTTCAGTGCCTTATAACTACCCATGTACAGGTCTTTTACATCCTTGGCTGGTTTATTCCTAGGTGTTTTATCCTTTTTGAAGCAATTATGGACGGGATTATTTTCTTAATTTCCCTTTCTGTTAGTTTGTTATTGGCAAATAAAAATGCTACTGATTTCTGGATATTTATTTTGTATCCTGACACTTTGCTGAATTCATTGACCAATTCTAGTAGTTCTTGGTGGAATCTTTGGATTTCTCTATGTACAGTAGCATGTCATCTGCAAATACAGTTTTACTTCTTTCTTTCCAATTTGAATGCCTTTCATTTCCTTTTCTAGTATG
This sequence comes from Artibeus jamaicensis, assembly GCF_021234435.1. Classification (NCBI taxonomy): domain Eukaryota; kingdom Metazoa; phylum Chordata; class Mammalia; order Chiroptera; family Phyllostomidae; genus Artibeus; species Artibeus jamaicensis. Next base: position 2,086,785 of record NW_026521822.1, read on the forward strand.
ATTGTTGTGGCTAGGACTACTATTACTATGTTGAATTGATAGATGAAAGTGAACATCCCTGTCTTGCTCCCAATCTCAAGGAAAATGCTTGTAGTTTTTGCCTGCTGACAATGATGTTGACAGTGGGTTTGTCATATATAGCTTTTTTTATGTTTAAATATGTTCCCTCTATTCCCACTTTGCTGAGAGTTTTTAATCATAAACGGATGCTAGATTTTATCAAATGCTTTTTCTGCATCTATTGATATGATCATGTGAGTTTTAGCCTTCATTTTTTTTATGTGGTGAATCACACTTACTGTTTTGTGAATGTTGTACCAACCTCACAAAAAATTCCCAGAATAAATCCCACTTGATCATGGTGTATGATTTTTTTATGTATTACTGTATTTGGTTTGCTAATATTTTGTTGAGGATTTTAGCATCTATGTTCATCAGGGATATTGGCCTATAATTTCTTTTCTTTGTAGTGTGTTTATCTGGTTTGGAATTAGGATAATGATGACCTTGTAAAATGAGCTGGAAAGGCTTCTCTTCTCTTAAATTTTATGAAATAGTATGAGAAGAAGTTATGTTCTTCTCAGAATGTTTGGTAAAAATCACCTGTGAAGCTATGGTCCAGAGATTTGTTTGTTGGAAGTTTTTAATATACTGCTTCGATTTCACTATGTATAATCTGTATATTCATATTCTCTGATTCTTCCTGAGTTAGTTCTGGAGGATTGTATGTTTCTAGGAATTTATCCATTTTGTCCAAGTTGTCCTGTTTTTTGGCATATAGTTGTTCATAATATTTTCTTACAATCCTTTGAATTTCTTTGGTTTCATTTGTTATTTTTCCTCTTTCATTTCTGATTTTATTTATATGGGTCCTGTCTCTTTTTTTTTTCCTTTTGAATTTGATTAAAAATTTGTCAATCCTGTTTATCTTTTCAAAGAACCAGCTGTTAGATTCATTGATCTTTTGTATCATTTTTTAAGAGTATTTTATCTATTTCTGCTTTGGTCTTTATTATTTTCTTCCTTCTACTCATTTTGGACTTTGCTTATTGTTCTTTTTCAAGTTCCTTTAAGTGTGAACTTAGTTTATATATTTGAGCTTTTTCTTGTCTTTTGAGATAGGCCTGTAATATTATGAATTTCCCTCTTATGATTGCTTTTCCAGTGTCCTACAGATTTTGGATTGATTTTCCTCATGTTCATTTGTTTCAAAGTATGTTATGATTTCTTCCTTGATCTCTATATTGACCCATTCATTTTTTCATAACATGTTATTTTGCTTCCATATCCTTGTGCACTTTTTAGTGTTCTTGTGATTGATTTCTAGTTTCATAGTGGTCAGAAAAGATATTGGATGTAATTTAAATCAACAAATCTTAAATTTGTTGAGACTTGTTTTGTGTCCCAACATGTGTGGTCTATCCTAGAAAATGTTCCATGTTCATTTGAAATGTATGTATATTCTACTGCTTTGGGATGAAATGCTCTGAAGATATCAATTAAATCCATTTCATCTAGTATGTTGTTTAAGGCCACTGTCTCCTTGTAGATTTTCTGTCTGGAAGATCTAACACTGGAGTCCATGTAGTGTTAAAATCTCCCACTATGACTATATTTCTGTTGATCTCTCTCTTTATGCTCATTAAGATTCACTTTACATATTTAGGTGCTCCTATATTGGGTACATAAATGCTTACTAAGGTTATATTCTCTTGCTGGATTTTCCCCTTTATCATTATGTAGTGTCTTTCTTTGTCTGTTGCTATAGTTTTGGTTTTAAAGTCAATTTTGTTGGATATAAATATTGCTATCCCAGCTTTTTTTTCCCTTTCCATTTGCATGAAACATTCTTTCCATCCCTTTACTTTTAGTCTGAGTGTATCTATCAATCTGAGATGGGTCTCTTGGAGGCAGCATATATATGGGTCTTGTTTTCTTATCCATTTGGCTACCCTATATTTTTTGGTTGGAGCATTAAGGTGATTATTGATAGATACGTATGTAGTGCGTTAGACTCTTTTCCTCTTTTTTCTTTCTCTTTTTCTTCTTAAAGCAAACCCTTTAACATTTTGTAGTACTGATTTGTTATTACAAACTCCATTAGTTTTTTCCTGTCTGGGAAGCCCCTTATTTCTCCTTCAACTTAAATGATAGCTTCAGTGGGTAAAGTAGCCTTGGTTGTAGGTCCTTGCTTTTCACCACTTTGAATATTTCACACCACTGCCTTCTAGCCTGAAATGTTTCTGTTGAGTAATCAGACACCAGTCTAATTGCTGCTCCCTTCTATGTAACTACCTGTCATGTTCTTGCAGCTTTTAGGATTCTTCCCTTGTCTTTCAGCCTTGACATTTTAATTATAATGTGTCTTGGTGTTGGCCTCTTTGGGTCCAACTTGTTTGGAGCTCTCTGATCTTCCTAAACTTGTGTGACTTTTTTCCTTCACCAGATTAGGTAAAATTCAGTCATTATTTCTTCAAATAGGTTCTTGATCCCTTATTTACTCTCTTCTTTTTCTGGTATTCCTATCATTTGGATGATATCATGCTTCATATTGTCCAAAATGTTTCCTAAGTGATCCTCATTTTTTAAATTCTTTTTGTTGTTGATGTTCTGCTTGGGTTTTTTTTCCTAGCTTGTCTTACTAATCACTAATTTGATCCTCTGCTTCATCTAACTTACTGTTGATTCCCTCCAGTGTATTATTTATTTCAGATATTGTATTCTTCATTTTGACTTGTCCTTTATTATGGTTTCTATGTCTTTTTTCATGCTTCTGAGTATCCTTATAGTCATTAATCTAAACTCTCTACCTCATAAATTGCTTGCCTCAATTTCATCTAGTTCTTCTTCTGAGGAATTCTCTAGTTTTTTCATTTGGCACCTGTTTATTTGTCTTCACTCTTTGGTTGTCTCTTTTTTTTGTTTCTGCATATTAGGTAGACCTACAAAGACTCTGGAGCAGACCTTTGTCAGGTGCTGATTGTGACTGGTCCCAGGCAACTTGTTTGGGGCTATTAGCAATCCATTGCTTGTGGCTCCCTCTGCTGGGCATGTTTATGTGCACAATGAACCAGTCTACGAATCAAGACCAGCTTTTACCAGCACCTGGCCCAACTAAAGTCTCAGAGCTCCACCTTAGTTGTTAATCAGTGATAGAGCCTCACACTTTACTCAGCAGTCCAGCTTAAGCGCCACAATGTGGTGCAGAATAATTCCCGTGGGCAGAGCTATTGCTTCTTCTCGGGCCGATGCCACTAGGAGGGGAATGATTTGCCCAAGGAAAATGGCTTCTGCAGTATGGGGAATGACTCAGCATAGGCATCCTGGTGGCTGTTCCCTCAGTTCTCTTTCCAGAACCATCAACCACAGGCTCTCCTCATATATCTCTGGTCCACTCTGCTCTTCATCTGCCAGGGCCCAGGGTAAGTGACTGCAAATGTAATTTTTTGTGTTGGCCTTTTAAGAGGCTCTCTACATCTCTATCTATCTCTCCCTGGCAGACAGAAACCCTACTGCTTTTCACAGATGATGTTATCTGGGTTCCTTTCTGGCTCTGGTGCTGTAGGCTCATGAGCCCAACTTGGGGTTTATACCCCATACTTCTCAGGGGTAACACCTGAGCCACTAAAATATCCCTCCAGAACTTCAGCTGCTGCCCAGGAGAGCCAAACCTGCCCTTTTGCATCTCCTCCATTGGACTTTGTGGTGGTCATTTCTTCTGTCTGTCCATTGTTATAAGGCTTCTCTCCAGCTCATGTTCAGTTGGTTACTCAGAATGATTTCTCTAAAACTTAGTTGTAATTCCAGATTTGTCCTGGGAGAACGTTAATATAGCTTCCAATTACTCCTCCACTGTTTTGGGTCTCTACATCAAAATTTCTTTATGTGGAACAGTCTCCTTTTTAAAACATAACTTTGTTTATCCATTATTTTAAGCCTCAGTGAATAACAAGAGTGCTTTCCTGACCCATATAGCAGATGCTCAGTAAATGCAAACTGAATCCAGTTCAATTTTATTCATTTCAGTCAGACATATATACATGCCTACACATGCATGCACACACCCACATTTATTTTTAAAAACAACTTTGTGAATTAATTGGAGCCTATAAAATGAGCCCTAGAGATGACAAATGGGCTTCTATCTCTCATGCTGATGAGTTAGTTACTAGAAATGAGTGGTGGAGCACTATATTAAGACGGATTGTGAGGCCCCATTTGGGCTCAGCAGGAAGGAGTGCCATCATCAACTAGCGCTGTCTGCCAAGGGATCAGTTGTGGGGGAAGAGCATAAGTGCCATTTATTTCTCTATTTGGTGATGGATATAAAAGTCTATCACAAAGAACTGTTTTCTTCCTCTCTCAGGAGCTTGACTGCCTAGATTTGAATGTCATCTCTCCTCTACTTATTAGATGCACAAGTTTGGGCAAGTTACTTAACCTCTCTGCTTTGGTTTTCTTAATTTTAGTTAGGAATAACAATTGACCTACCTTATAAGATGTTTGTGAAAATTAAAGGAGTTAGATAACATAAAGCATCATGAGCTATGCCAGGCACATAGCCTTTGGAGCCTCTTCGAGTATAAGAGGCTATTATTATTACTATTTTGTATTTTATATTCTCCTACCATTGCCTTGTAAAGGGTAGTTTACACCCCTTCTCTGGCCACATTTGCCCATTTTGTGAAATGGACATAACAAAGATAAGAGAAGATGCAATGAACTCGTAGTGGTGTCCAAACTTTTGGCATCTCTGGTCCACACTGAAAGAAGAGTTATCTTGGGCCACATATTAAACACATAAACACTAACAAAAACTGATGAGAAAAAAAACAAGTTTTAAGTAAATTTTCAATTTTGTGTCAGCCTGCATTCATAACCATCCTGAGCTGTATGTTGCCTGTGGGCTGCAGGTTGGACACTCCTGATAGAGTGTGCAAGGGATCTGTGCCCCCAGCCAACTATCTAGAGTCAGGTAAATTTCAGAGACTCCCACTGCACTAGACAAATTGGAATAGGGACAGACTAACTACTTCCACCGCTCTTTTCTTTTCCCAGTAGTTTGTGGGAATATCCAATAAAATTAGATAAGCAACTTGAATATAAATTCAGCATCAATTGCCACTAAATAACCAATAACCACATATGACTCCCCAGAATGCAGCAAATACTTTTTGTAAAACATGTATAAATGCTGTGGGGTCAGACTCAGAAGATCTAGCATGTAGTAGGGCCTTTGACCTTGGCCTGTATCTCATTACATTCTCTAAGTTTCAGTTTCTCTATGTGTAATAATAGCGTCCTTCACAGCTAATTAAATAAGACAACATATCTGAAAATGCTGTGAAAGCTCTCCCACACCATATAATTAATTGTAAGATGTAAAAATACTCTTCTGACCTCACAAGGTGCAAGTTGCTTGAAGGAAGAAGCATGATCTAAGTTACTATCGTGCTGTCATAGAACAAAAAAAACCCACACTGTAATGAGGCCCTTTTTGTTTTTTAGAAGCCTAGAACTTACTAGACAAATTCTGTTTCTGCACAATGTGATTTTATCTAACCTCAGTAGCTCTCTTCAGCAGCTCCAAATGCTGTTTCCCCTAAATGCTATAATTCAGTTACTATTTGCAAATGAGAGTCTCCTGGTAAACTTTTCCAACCTAGAAATTGTGTATTTAAGAAGAAAGGTACAAGGGGTGGGGAGGGGCTGGGGAGAAAAAAAAGGAGATGAAAGGTACTGAATATACTGATAAGGAATGGGAGGGCCAGCCAACTTGTAAAGCAAGAAGGTTCACAGACTATGGCAGAGCTTCCCAACCAGTGTACTTTGAATCATCAACTGGAGGAAGCTGCTGAGCCCCAGTTAGCAGTTGTCTCCAGCCTTCACTCTTCTCCCATCAAACAGTATCATTTTTCGTGTGTTACTTGTCCCGAAGAAGGTTGGGAGCATAGTCCAATGGCATACGGTATATGTAGTATATTTCACAATTTTTGTCTCCTTTAATTCTCCCAGCCATTATTTAGCTCCCACTTCACAAACAAGGAACCTGGAGTTAGAGAGAGGGTATGCCACTACCCCAAGGTCATGGAAAATAATTAGAAAAGTGAGGAAAAGCTTTTCTTTCTCTTCTGATGACTTCCTTTTCTTTTCTCCTTTCCTTTCTCCTTCCATCATTTTTTATGCTTTTTAATAAATTGTGTGCATACTTTAATCTCAGAAGAATGACATAAAGAGAAATAAAAATCTACCTCTGTTCATTTTAGTGGAAAATTTGAAAAATAGGAAAACACCACCCAACCTATCAATATCAAAATATAAATAAAGCTAGTTCACCTTTTAGTGATTTTTAATCTATGCTTTCCATTCTTAGTGTTTCCATATTGGGTGCTAGCAGTCCTTGTTTTGTTGTTTTGTTTTCCTTTTTTTAAACATACTATATATACAAGTTTGAATTTTACTTTTGTAACTTAGTATTGTGACTTCAATATTTGCTTTTGATGCTTAAATTTTGGGGACATCATTTTAATAGCCAAGTAATAATCCTCAGTAATGCTCTGTCACATGAGTAAATTAAGTGTAAGTGTTGAACATGTAAGTTTCAAATTCAGATTTTCTGATTCTAATTTCTTTACTATTTCCACTGTGCCATTGTCTGTTACTAGAATTCATGTCATATTTTATCCCAATTGTACATGAAATTCTTGATATCATATCATTCAAGGCAAACAGGTGATTAAATGACACAAACAGTTCTTCAAAATTAAAAATATTTTTAATTGTTTATATTCTCTGAATCTCAGTTACCTCTTCTGCACAGATATCCTTCATATTGTGACACAGAGAGCACCTGTAATGAAAGATTAATACAGCAAACTTGAAATTCCAAAATTATGATTGCATAACAATTATTGACTTGAGTTTTCTTTGATTTTATAAAATTACAACCCCATAATTTCTAAAGGAAACCATTTAGAGAGACAACTGTAAGGAACAGTAAAAATAAAATAAAAATTATAAATCAGGACCCTTCCACCCCAATCCCAGCATTACATACTTAACAACTTTTTAACTAGAAAGAAAGATTTTTTTTCTAATATTTTCTTTCTCTTCTTTTCCCCAATAGAATTCAAGATGACTTATTCATCGCAAACCCTGCTTCATCTTAATACAAGGTAATAGTTTTCTTGTTGGATAAATCTGGTGGAAATTTATGCTTATGGATGATGCTTCAGGAGCCTTTAGATTTCCAAAGGCAGGGAGTGGGGAGAGGGGAAGGAGATGCAGGGAACAGGTCCTGAGGAAGGACGGACTTCAATCAGGGTGACATCTTCTGGAAGTCACATACAAAGGACCTCTCAGTACTGCTCCCCTCTGCCACTCAGTCACTCACAGGGTGAGGGACAGGTCCCAAGCTCAGAGCCCCGGCACCTAGAACTGCAGAGGTGAAAGTGCAGGGGGTACAGGGAAGAGAGAGCAAAGGGCCCCATGTGCTTATACTAAGGAGATTAATAAATGTCCAAAGGAAGTTGTGATCTTGTTTGCTCAGGCATACTTATAAGGTATAAATGATCATTCAGTGAGTATTCATTAAACTGCCACAGAGCATGGCACACACTAGATGGTCAATAACATGCCTGTGGAATAAATGATAAAAATGTTTTAAATGGTGGAGGGGGTGGGGGTGGCAGCTACTGATTCACAGTACTTGTCCTTGAGTCTCAGCCCCTACAATCTTTTCCCAAAGGATGACTGATCATTTCTGTCCACTTGGAAAGTGGGTTGACACTAGGTATGATGAAAGCACAAGGCCAGCTGGCTATGGTTAGAAGCAGGGATAAACTCCCAGCTCTGGTGCATTGGGAAGCAACAGATTACAACTTGAGAACTAAGGGCTCTATGCAGGGGTATCCTTAGACCTGGAAAGGCCCAGCCCCCCACTCCTGCTCTCTACTGGCCCCCTCATTCCATGCTTCACACTTCCAGGGGCACAGAAACATGGATCTGAAAGGATTGCCCCCCATTAAGGCAATGTGTAAAAGGGAGTGACTTTTCAAAGGCCCCCAACACCTCAGCTACGGACACTCACAGAACATTACACAATGTGGCAGTGAAGGGGCCTGACAGTGAAGTGACCATTAGAAATATTATGATTGAAAAGCACAAAAACAAAAGGCTAAATGAAGGAAGATCAAAAACAGAAAGAAACAGGGAGAAAGACTAATGGAAGGAAGCTCCTAGAAGCAAGGAGAAGCAACTGTTAATAAAATACCAAGAGTTATAGCACCCAAAAAAAAAAAAAAGAAATATTATGATTGAGAAGAGGAAGTCCAGAGCCAGACTGCCTGGTTGTCAATCTCAGCTCCTTCACCTGCCAGCTGCATGCCATAGGGTGACCACTTAGTATTCCTGTGTTGGTTTTCTTATCTATAATATGGCAACAGTGAGCTTCAGCCTCATGGGGCTAAAGTGAGAACTAAATGAGTATTAACTCATGAGGCCCACTTAGAACAGTGGTTAGCACATAGGACATGCTAAGTGAGTGCTGAGGACTGTTTTATTCTCCATTCTCAGCTCCATGAACCACCACGTGGGAACTTAGCATTCTTAGAATTAGAATCATGATTCCTGGTCAGTTTTATTCCCAACACACCCACCTGTACTGTCCTTTCTTCATAGTTTAGCTGAGTGGGTTTTTTGTTCCTAGAGCCCTGAGGAAAACACAGCGATCAAAGAAGTCCTAGGGCCTAACCTGGGTCTGTCCATTTGCTTCTGGCTTGGGTCCCCAAATTTCAGGTTTGGACCCTGGAGTGATTAGATAGGTCCTGGATTTTCCTAACACAAGGTTGCTGAAAGAATGAACCCTCCACAAACCTCTAGGAAAGCAGTGTTACACTTGTGTCTTTTAAGAAAGGGGATTAGAAAGGAGAGTGCATTCAAGTCAAGAGTTTCATGGTTCTCTTATAAATAGGAAATCTACCTCTCCCATTATACATGCATGCCCTGAAGGTCCCACAAGCATATGCCAGGCCCCTTCCCCACTCTGAAACAGCTGCTAAAGCAGGCCTGGAATTGTCAAAACTCTCTGGGATCTGGGATCCCATGGGTACTTTCCCCACTGCAGATGGAGCAGGGAGCTGGTGTCAACCCAGGTTGGTGGGTGCTGAGGCCACAGCAGAGCCCTAGTATGTGCCCCAGAAGGCCCTGCAACATCCCAGGCTGGGGTAGTCATGGTATGGAGGGTGCTAAGTAAATGTACACAGAAATGGAGATGGCCAGAGCCACTATTAACTTAAGTATAATCCTTGTGTCTGTTGGCAGCTTTGACTTCTCAAGGTCCTTTCCTGAGGATTTGCATTATCTCTTTGGGTCCCAGTGGGCACCTGGTGAGTGAGGTAGGACAGGCATGATCTCACTAGAAGGAAAAGTCCACAGGAGGCTCCTGATCTGTCCTTGAGGCCTGGAGCAGGATAAGAGTTGACACTTGCCTAAAAAGCTCACCTGTGTCCACTAGTTCTTGATCCTTACAGTCATATGACTAGGACCCAAGCATCTTGCTGCTTGACTCCAGGTCCCCTTTCAATGGCACATCCGAGAAAGAGCTGCTCTGCCCCAGCCTGCTGGCTGGCACAAACCCAGGCCCACCACAGGGCCCTTGAAGTGACCTAAGACCTACCTGTAACACCCACGGACAATGAAAGAGAATAGCTTTCTGGTGGTGTCTCCAGGTTTGAAAGAGTGGCTCCTCCTCTCTGCCTCAACCACTTCACCCACACTTTCAGACTGCAGTCCCTGACCCCCTCCCTGTTCCTGCATCCAGGAGCCCTGATTTCCCCCACTTTCATTTTGTCCTCACCTGTGGGGAAGTATGATTTTCAAAAAGGTGCAAAAACTGAGGCACAGAAGTTAAGTAAATTACCAAAATTTACTCTACTATCATGCAAGAGCCAAGATTTAAACTTGGGTTATCTGACATCAAAGTCTATGTTTTTCTACCAACCATAGTTTCTGCCCATTTATATGTTGGGCATTTTTCCCTTACAACTCTTGGGCCAGTTTACATGAGATGACTTCAGGGCCAGAGCACCCCAAAGACCCTTTTCATTCCTTTGAATTGTGGTTTCTTGCCCCCAGGTAAAAGTCAGAGATTCCTAAGAAAAGACACAGTATGAGTCAGTGGGTTGGGGTAGTCCCTTTTCATCATGAGCTACCAGGCAGCAGGGTCTGTACCCCACACCCAACACCCTGTCATCAGGCCCTGCAGAAACCTTTCTCAATGATGGTAGTATTTGTAATAGGAAGACCAGAGGGGACAGACCTCAGAGCTTGATGTTAATCTACTGTGACATCTACCTTGGTATTTTTTTCCACTGTGTCTGAAGCAGCTATGAAGCAGGAAGGGCAACTGGAATGATCAGGGCAATGAACCAGAAAAGACAGAATGTTTCGGAACATTGGACAGTCAGTTATAGAAGCCTGGCCGATTGGCCTTTGAAGGTACCCACAGATTCTTCCACTATAAGTGAAGTGCATTTGGCAACATGGGGCTCTGCTGCCCAAAATGGCACACAGGCTATCTTCTGTGATCCACAATCTGGTCCTTTCTGCCTTGTGGTGACCACCATCTGAGATGGGCAGAAGTCCACAGGAGCTGGAGAGCAGCTACAACCATCCCAGCTTCCCAGTAGGCCATGGCCCTGGGTTCCTACCTGGCCTGTTTGGAAGTTAACTGAATCCTGTGCTACCTTCTGACAGAAGCCCACCTGCTGGCATCTCTCAGGTGACCACCTTCTTCACTATCCCTACTCCCATCTTTGAACCTGCTAGCAAGTCTCTTTATTATGTCACGAAGCCTTCTACATCCTTCATGAAGAATGATGGAGAGTCTCTGTCCTGGCAGGACCAGGGCACACAGACGGAATACATCTATGAGACCAAAGGTAAGAGGAACTGCACCTGCTGCCCACCCACAGCTGGGCTCCCTAGGGGCTGGGGGAGGAATGCATTCCATGTATGTGAAAGATCGGGGCTTAAGTATTATCTCTCATGATGAGGGTATGAACTGCTTCCTGTGCCATTTGAAGTCGTATTTTGGGTAAGAAGTTAAATTCTTCTACTAGTCCTGCTGCAAAATTCCTCTATCCAGACTCCCCTCAGAGAAAGGGCATCAGCAAAGTACTGAGACAATTACCTTCTTCAGTCTTTTTCTCTCTCTTCATTAATCTTCCTGTTCTTGTTCTTCATGAACACAGGCTCTATTTCCCTCATGGACACAGGCCATTTCCTCCTCCAATTACAGATCCATTCCCCAAGGTGATGAGCCTTATCCAGATAATCACATGGACAGTGGTGGGTGCCCCTCTGGACAACCCCAGACTCTGTCTTAGCGTGCAGTCAAAGCCAGCCCTGACTCAAGACCGGTCCAAACCAGCCTAGTGTGAACATTTGTGGCCACAACTGGAAGACACTCAGAGACAGTCTGGCAAGGTTTCACTGGGCAGCTTAATCCTCTACCCAAATAAACCCAAAGGCCCCTCACTTTAGGATCCTGAGGATGAAACACTGAATTTCTCACCATTATTAATAATTTAAATCCAGCCTTAGTGATATTGACCCATCACAGGTTCACAGATTTGTTTCACATCTATAGTCATGGCAGCAGTAAATTAGATTTTTCCCATCACCTCATCTCCCTGACCTGATCTGTGCCTGCTAAATTTCATAGCTCCAATGTGATTAAATGAAATTAGGTGCCCGAACCTATGACGGAGAATGGAGAGGCAAAGGGCAGCCCATACAAGCTAGGAGGTTGGTAGCACAGGCAGCACATGATGAGGAGTGTTTTACAGGCCAAATCAGATCTTCTTGGACCTTTGTCAGCACACGCGCTCTGATGGGGCCCCAACCGCTGGAACTATGTCAAAGTCAGTAAGCATAACAGCTAGAAAAAATCCAAGCATTTCTCTACATATTCATAAGCAGCATCCTGAAAGTCGTTTAGTAGGTAATTACTTGAAAGTGCTGATGCTAAGCTCGAAGGGATGTGGGATAGGAGAAAGAAGATAAGAGAAGGCTGGGGTGTCAGAAGAGGGGCATAGGGCCTGTTCATATCTCTGTGGACCCATCTCTGGGTTCACAGATATATGAAAAAAGCCCTCTGGAAATTACTGTTTGATTTGACCTGTTAATCCATGATCCTTTTGGTTTCTAAGTTTAATTTACAGAGCTAGTCATGTCTCTAACTTAAGTTTAAAGCACTCTGCATGCTTGTTCTATAGGGGCATGTTTTGCAATTGTCTTATCAATTGAGTTTCTTAATACCAACATATATTCTGTGTTTAGTTCAAGTCTAGCCAGCCACTGCAAATGTTGTGACATGGGTGCCCTGGGCCAAAGGTGTGTGGACTGTATTGAAGCCCTTACCCAGGGTCAATGACATACCCCAGGTTCCTGCAGTTATGTGAGGGGATGATCTTTACAGCAAAGGTTGAAACACAGGGAAAAATATACAATTCCCTAAAATTCATGGAGGTTCTTCTTCCCCTTCTGCCTATGGTTTTTACAACCTATTTGCTTGAAGAGCATTGATAATAATTCAGCAAAACTTGCCAGTAATAGGTACATAATTGATCTGGCCAATGGAATGGAACAAATATATAAGAAAAAAACTTCTCTGAGAGGATGAATTGTTATAAGAGAAAGTGATGGAAGTGTGCAAGTGGAAACCAGGAAATACGGAGGTCCAGGAAGCTAGAAGAGCTCAAAACCATGTCAAGAAGAGATAAGGAAAGTGACTCAAATGATCTGTGGATGATGAAGATGGGCCCATGCCAAGAAGGAAAGCCAGTTCCTCCGCAGCTGGAGCACAGACCACTAAGGATTCCCTCTGTGGCTGATGCAAGAAAGAATCTACTTGCAGCCCATGGCTAAAGCCACCCACCTGCCTTTTGGAAAAACACAGACAATATGGGACAATATGGACAAAAGCAATTCAAAGTGCTGGTGGTGTAGGGCCGAGGGCCAGCAGGAACAAGCAGAGATGACAGCTGGCATCAACACTACTGATCCATAAGGCCAAGACTGTGCATTCCCACCACTAGATGCCTATAAAGATCCCCAGCCTTTATCAAGATCCCTGCTTGCATTCTTAGCAAGATCCCCAGAGGATTCTCAGGTGCAGAAGTGTTGGAGAACCATAGGCCACAAGTATAGGATGAATACAATGGGTGCAAGTTTCCTATTTTAAAACATTTTTATTATGAGATTGTTCAACCATAGTGGGCCAGAAATGGCATTTTACATGTCATATTCCTCCTCAACAAATCAGACTTTGAATCAAATGTGGAGGAAAAACATCCAGATAAATCCTTGAAACCTTATTACAGAGAGTAGCAGATCCAACATGGAAGGATTGCTAAAGGTACCAGAAATGCCTTGTGACCCATGTGAGGAAGCATGCTGAAGGAGGATCAGAAAGGATATTGATGGCCTCCAGTGTCCACCTATCCAGGCACACACCAGGGTCATAAACATAGTATACCAAAAGTTCTGACACAGAGCATTACAACCATGCTTATAGAAATCCTCAAGACTTAGTGCCTGGCATACAGTGAGCATGTATAAATATTTGTTAAATACTTGTGAAATTGTTGCTGAATCCTCATCTGATCCAGAGCAGATATGGTGATGAGAAGGGTATATATTATATCAAAAAAATAGTCTTACTAGAAAGAGAACGGTATCTAGGAAAATGTGGGTGAGGATAAATAGAAAGAGGAGAGGTGCTGTTAGTGGAATAATTTACTTTAAACCACCTAACCAGATGGAGAGCAGGGCTGGAAAGCTCCTAAAAGTACAAACTGGCATTTACACAAAGTTTCCCTCACTGGACTTGGGTTTTGAAAAATCACACTCGGTTTAAATAGATGAGAATGTTACCTACAATAAATGTAGGAAAATAGCTCAAACTTTAAGAAGAGTGTCAGCGCAGCAACATTTTTACTGATATGTCCCCTAGAGCAAGGAATATAAAGGAAAGAATAAACAAATGGGATCTCATCAAAATAAAAAGCTTCTGCGTGGCTAAAGAAAACAGTATTAAATTAGCAAGACAACCAACTGTATGGGAAAACATATTTGCCAATGATACCTCAGACAAAGGTTTAATCTCCAAAATATACAAAGAACTTACACGACTCCACTCTAAGAAGACATCGAACCCAATTAAAAAATGGGAAAAGGACTTGAACAGACACTTCTCTAAAGAGGACATACAGAATATCCAGAGACACATGAAGAGATGCTCAATATCATTAGCTATCAGAGAGATGCAAATTAAAACCACCATGAGATACCACTTTACACCAGTCAGAATGGCTATCATAAACAAAGCAACAAACAACAAATGTTGGAGAGGTTGTTGGGAAAAGGGGACCTCAGTTCACTGTTGGTGGGATTGCAGACTGGTACAACCATTATGGAAAACAGTATGGAATTTTCTCAGAAAAATAAAAATCAACCTGCCTTTGGACCCAGCAATTCCACTGCTAGGATTATATCCTAAGAATCCTAAAACAATTTCAAAACAATTTCAAAGAACCTATGTACCACAATGTTCATAGCAGCACAATTTACAATAGCCAAGAGTTGGAAGCAACCTAGGTGCCCATCAGTAAATGAATGGATCCAAAAATTGTGGTACATATACACAATGGAATTCTATGCAGCAGAGAGAAAGAAGGAGCTACTACCCTTTGCAACAACATGGATGGAACTGGAAAGCATTATGCTGAGTGAAATAGGCCAGGCATTGAAGGACAAATACCATATGATCTCACCTTTGACAGGAAGCTAAACAATAAAACAAACAAGCAAACAGAATAAAAAACAAAGACACTGAAATAGAGAACAAGTGGGCAGTGACCAGAGGGGAGAGGGAAGGGAATTTAAGGGGGAAAAAGGGGAGGGATTTGGAGAAACAAATATGAAGGACACAGGGATGAGAACTAAGGGGGGTGGAAATGGGAGGGAGGTGGGGAGCACAGAATGGGGGGGGGGCTGGGATGGAAGAAATAGACAAAAAACTGTACTTGAAAAATAACTAAATAAAAAAATAGTAATAATAATAAAAGAGTGTCAGGAGAGCTGATTGCCCAAGATTAACTTATTCTTACCAAAAGTAGTAGTAGTAGTAACAATAACAATAACAACAACAATAATTTTGGGGTTCTTTTAAAATATGATTTTAAAATCATATTTTAAAATAAAAAAAAGAAGATCAAGGCAGATACTGTCACTATTTAGTGCAATGTTGAGAAATGACTCAGATAAAGTCATGTCTTTCTATTGCTGTTTAATTTTTACTTCATTGTGAAGGAAAATGACCTTCATATTGAAAAGGATACAACAAAATTAGGCAAGAAATAGTGGAAAGCAAAGTAGTAAAAAGATCAAAAGACAATGTTGTGTCCTAACCTAGATAAAATACACTCAGAATATATACATAGAGAAAAATAGCTTATTCATGTTTATAGTTTTTGAGGAACTGTGAAAAATTGGGGAAATGATTCTACAACTAATCTGAGGCAAATACTGAGAGCAAAATGATCACAAGAAGCCAGCATAGGATTAACAAGAACAAAGCAAGTAATACTGGCTTTTAATCACTTTTTGATAGTTATTTAGGTCAGGAAATGGTGGTAATCCAGTAGACTCAAATTCCACAATGTGTTTCATTTCAAAAGCCTTCCTGATGTTCCTGTGGACAAGAAAGTGAAATACCAGGTGGATGCTAATGTAAAATGATGGAGTGGTAACTGCTGAATGATCACCCAGAGATACTGTTTAAGGGGCAGAGTCAAACTAGGTTCCAGCGGGGAGCCACTCTATCCAACACATTTTATCATAGACCATAGATACAGATGTAGGAGAAAGATTTGTGTTGATAGATGACCTGAAGCTGTTGGGTGATGGGAACGATGTAATCAGATTCCAAAGATCTTGACAGGCAGAAACATGGGACCAGAACTATTTATAATTAAATGTTGCTTTTAAGCCCACAAAAACAACAGGATAGAGAGGTACAATGTAGGGGAGCCCTCTATTATAGATGCTTTATTCAACCATAAGCTCAGTAAGTCAATGGCATGACTACTATGAAAGCCAGAAAAGTTAATATAAGTAAATATAATTAAAAGATTCTATACAGAGTGATTAGCCCTACTCTAGCTTGCACTGAAGGTCAGCCTAGGGACAATTAGTCCATCCAAGAGCTACCACACTCTATGAGGGCTAGAAGCAGACTGTTGGGATTTGGAGAAGGTGTTGTTACAGCAGTCCAGAAGACTATGCCATACTAAGAATTGTTGAAGCAAAGGATGTGTAAAGTCTGGAAGGCACATGTCTCTGAGATAGTATGCCTGCCTGCAAATACCTGGCAATCTGCCATATAAAACCAAGACCTGACCTCTTCATCTGCATTGAAGGGCTAGCATAACACTAACTTCCAGGAAATATATCAAGAAAAAGAAATTCTTCCTAACAGTGAGAGCCATGCCACAATGAAATGAGTTTTCTTGAAAGTTGGAGAGTTCTTGTCTGTAGAGAGCTTGGCCACAGCAGAAGATCTAGCAGTCAATGACAATGCACAAGTGCCAAGGCATCCACGCATGGCAGATCAAGTCAAAGCCTGCTACTCCCATGAGCAGATGGAGCAGTTTGTCTTTGCTTTTTCCTTGTGGGCCTGCTCCTCTCTGCTATTAAGCATAAAACCTTGAGTGTGCATGTGTGTGCACATGTGTGCACACTTATATGTGTACACATGTGCACGAATGTTTAGTAAGAGGGACACATGGGAATGGTGGTAGCAAAAATGAGTGAAGAAAATAAAATTTCAGAACACACAAAGTAATCATCACCAAGAACTTACAAAAGTTCTCAGAAAAATATAGTAGCCTCCATTGCATATCTTAGTGGATCTATATTAGACAACCCCATGTTTCCCAGCCAGTCCCAATTATGCATCTGTTAGGGGGCAAGAACAGCAGAAATACCCACTTCCTACAGTGACAGCCATTCCATATTATTTATCACAGTCTTGGGGCCACTTGGCTCTATGGTTCTATATTCCTCGTACAGAATAAAGAATATCTCTAAGGTGCCCCTTCAACCTCAGTCATGCTATCTATCTTGGGGATCTAATTAGCCCCATGGGGGCCAGAGGAGAAGGCCACAGAGGGGCTACATTTCCTGGCCATTGGTTCATTGCAATCCTAGAAAACAGGAGGGGCAGAGAGAGTATCCAATGTATACCAGCAGTCCTTTCCAGCTGGTTTTTCCCCTCCATTGATCAGCCTTGGGTGCCAAGAAAGAACCTCAGACCCTAAATGTCCAATATGAACTCATTGGAAAGTGTAAGGTTAAAATAATTAATGGCCACCTTCTTCTGTCTTTTAACAGCACCTTCAAAATTAAAACTAAAAACAGAGCAAGAAGGCTCAACAACAATACTATCCACCTTGAAGTCAGATTCAGAAGGTATTATTTTAATTTCATAATTTTACGATGATTTTAAATGACTTTCAAAAGTTACATTCCATCCCAGAGAAGGTAAGAAACACAGAATTATCAAGCCATCAGCCAAAGAGAGCCCTCTTTGGGCTATTTTTTTTCTTTGTTTAACTTATTGTTATTCTATTACAATTATCCCAATTTTCCCCCTTTGCCCTTATCCCCTTAGCTCCCACAGTCAATCCCCACACTGTTGTCCATGTCCATGGGTCATTCATACATGTTCTTTGACTAGTCCCTTCCCCTCCTTTCCATCATTATCCCCCTCATCTCACCCCTCTGGCCACTGTCAGCCTGTTCCATGTTTCTATTTCTTTGGTTCTATTTTGCTCATTAGATTTATTTTGTTCATTAGATTCTTCTTATAAGTGAGATAATATGGTGTTTTTCTTTCATTGACTGGCTTATTTCACTTAGCATAATATTCTCCAGTTTCACCCATGCTGTCACAAAAGGTAGGAGTTCCTTCTTTCTGCTGTATTCCATTGTGTAAATGTACCACAGTTTTTTGATCCACTCATCAGCTGATGAGCACTTAGGCTGTTTCCAGTGCTTGGCTATTGTAAACAGTACTGCTATGAACACAGAGGTGCATAAGTTATTTTGAGTAGGTGATTCTTATGGTGTATTTCCAGCAGTGGAACTGCTGGATCAAAAGACAGTTCTGTTTTTGGTTTATAGAGGAAACTCCATACTGTTTTCCACAGTGGCTGCACCAGTATGCATTCCTACCAGCAGTGCATTAGAGTTCCCTTTTCTCCACATCCTTCCCAGCATTTGTCGTTTGTTGATTTGTTAATGATGGCCATTCTGACAGGTGTGAGGTGGTATCTCATTGTCATTTTAATTTACGTCTCTCTGATGGCTAGTGATGTTGAGCATCTTTTCATATGTATATGACCTATCTGTATGTCCTCCTTGGAGAAATGTCTATCAGGTCCTTTGCTTATTTTTTAATTGGATTTTTTGTCTTTGTGGTATTGAGTCATATGAGTTCTTTATATATTTTGGAAATTAAACCCTTGTCCAATGTATCATTGGCCAATATGTTCTCCCATATGGTCAGTTCCCTTTTCATTTTGATGATGTTTTCTTTATCCATGCAAAAGCTTTTAAATTTGATGTAGTCCAGTTTGTTTATTTTTGCCTTTATTTCCCTAGCCTTAGGAGATATATCAGCAAAAATATTGCTACACGGGATGTCTGAAATTTTACTGCCTATGTTTTCTGCTAGGGCTTTTATGGTATCATGTAATTCATATTAAAATACCAATTGCATATTTCACTAATCTAGAACAAATGCTTCAAAAATTTATATGGAACCCAAAAAGACCCTGAACAGCCTCAGCAAACTTGAGAAAGAACAAAGCTGAATGGGTCACAATACTTGATATAAAATTATACTCCAAGGTCACTGTAATCAAAACAGCCTGGTACTGGCATAAGAACTGACACACAGATCAATGGAACAGAATAGAGAGCCCAGAAATAAATCCATATCTCTATGATCAATTAATATATGACAAAGGGGGCATGATCATACAATGGAGTAAATATAGTCTCTTCAATAAATGGTATTGGGAGAATAGGATGGGTATATGCAAAAAAATGAGACTAGACCAACAAGTTACACCATGAACCAGAATAAAAAAATAGATGAAAGGAGAACTTCCAGCCAAGATGGAGGCGTAGGTGGAAACACTGTACCTCCTCCCACAACCAGTTTAAAGACAACAAAGTTTTAGTAACAAAAACTCAGCCAAAACACAGAAAATTGAACTGTACAACAATGACAACAATGAACCATTCAGCCAGACCAGTAAGAGGGCTGGAGTGGGGTCAGGCAGGAAAGATTGGTGGACCGTATCCCAGGCATGGGGTGGCAACAGGCGGACCCAGTGAGGGCACAGGGCAGCTGGCTGACCGTGGTCACACATTCTAGTGCAGATAAACCAAGCAAAGGAACAGTGAGACAGACCACTCAGGCTAGGGCCCCAGCAATGGAAATTAGAGCCTGAAAGCACCAATTGGAAAGACTTTCAGGATCAAGGTGCCAGGAGAGTTTGTTGCAGATACTCACAGGGTCCTGGAGGGTACACAAGCCCACACACCCAGGAACCAGCACCAGAAGGGCCCAATTTGCTTGTGGGAAGTGGCAGAGGGGACAGAAATCTAAGAGAGCAGAACAAACACCACTGCCCCTCTCTGACCCCACCCCCACATACAGCATCACAATCCAGCGACCTGGGTGGCCCTTCCCTGGTGAACACCTAAGGCTCTGATCCTCATATGTAACAGGTGCAAACAGACCGTTACATTATGGCTCAAGAACAGCTCAAAGCCCCAGAACCAATACTTCTAAGCGACCAAGAGATAGCCAAACTTTCAGATGCACAGTTCAAAACACTGGTGATCAGGATGTTGATTTTAGTCACAAATTAGAGGAACAAATAAAGGCTAAACTAATTAAAATGCATGGAAATGCACAGGAAACCAATAGTGATGGAAAGGAAACTGGGACTCAAATCAACTGAGTGGACCAGAAGAAAGAAAGAAACAACCAAACAGAAAAGAATGAAGAAACAAGAATTCAAAAAAATGAGAAGAGGCTTAGGAACCTCCAGGACATCTTGAAACGTTCCAACATCCGAATTATAGGGGTACCAGAGGGGAAGAGGAGCAGCCACAAGTGGAACACTTATTTGAACAAATAATAAAGGAGAACTTCCCTGATCTGACAAAAGCAATAGACTTCCAGGAAGTCCAAGAAGCTCAGAGAGTCCCAAAGAAGTTGGACTCAAGAAGGAATACACCAAGGCACATCATCATTATATTAGCCCAGATTAAAATGAAGGAGAGAATTCTAGAAACAGCAAGAGATAAGGGGACAGTCACCTACAAAGGAGTTCCCATCAGACTGTCAGCAGATTTCCCAAAAGAGACCTTACAGGCAAGAAGGGGCTGGAAAGAAGTATTCCAAGCCATGAAATCCAAAGACCTACATCCAAGATTGCTCTATCCAGCAAAGCTTTCATTTAGAATGGAAGGACAGATAAAGTGCTTCTCAGATAAGATCAAATTCAAGAAGTTCATCATTACCAAGCCCTTATTATATGAAATGTTAAAGGGACTTATCTAAGAAAAAGAAGATAAAAAAGATGAACAGTGAAAGGACAGCAAACTCACAGTTATTAAGAACCACACCTAAAACAAAAGCAAACTAAGAGGACAGCTAGATCAGGAGCAGAACCATAGAAATGAAGATCACATGGAGGGTTAGCAACAGGGGAGTGGGAGGAGGAGAAGGGGGGAAAAGGTACAGAGAATAAGTAGCATAGATGGTAGGTAGAAAATAGACAGGGGGAGGGCAAGAATAGTATGGAAAATATAGAATCTAAAGAACTGAGACATGTGGTCATAAACTAAAGAGAGGGGAGTGGAGGGGGAGGGGTGTGCAGGGTGGAGGGAAATGAATGGGGGGAAACAGGACAACTGTAATGGCATAATCAATAAAATATATTTTTAAAAAATGAATGAAAGACTTAAATATAAGTCATGACACCATAACAGCCTTTTAACCATTTTAGACTAGGGCACCCTAATTAAGACCAGTGGCCGAGGCATTATTTCTAGGGCTTGGTGTCAAGGTTCAGGGATCAGGTAAGAAACTGAGCCAAAGGGTAAATGCTTTTAAATCTGAATTAAAGTTAAATCTTGAAAGGGGGGGAAATAATATTTACCAGTAGAGTTAAGAGGGAAAATAATGGTTTATTCCATGACATTTACTATATACCTACTGACATTTACCGTACACCTACTATATACCGGGCAGAATATAAAGATAGAAAAACCCATCACACACTCTCAGAACTTAAATTCTAATGGGCAAGATAAAAAATAAACAAAGAAAGAAGAATCAATATTTATTGGTCATAAGCTATGGGCTTCAAACTGCTAAAGATCATGGAAGTTTCTTATCCCCAAACATGTGATCTCCACCCTGGTCTGCCTAGCCATTTAGAAGATGATTTTAAATTAATTCCTTCAGGGATCCAAAGGTCATAGACTAGTTCACCACACCACACTCTATTAGTAATTTTTCCTATTTTTTTAGTGTATGCTATCACTGAAGTGCTGCAAGAGGAAGAAAATGGTGAGAGTCCCATATGATATATCCAAAGATCCCTGTTCCCTTCAGAGTATCTAAGGTGGGGATGGTGCCCCACATGGGTGAGTACTCTGCTGATCCAGGTTGTACCAAGTCCTAGAGAGGACCTAGGGACATGCTGAGCACACAGCCCCAGAACCTGGATATTTTTCCTTGTCCTTTCCTGAAAAAGGAAGACAGATCAAGAAGCAGAGAGAGAGGGTATCTGTAGCAAGACAGAGTGACCTGGCATAGGACCAAAAGTCCATCTCTCTACTCAAACTCTGGTATACAGAGTCCCTCATTTAAAGAGGGTCTAGTTGGTTGCTGGGTCCCACGAGGTCTGGACAGCAGGACTCAACTGGAATGCCTGGGCCCCTCCCAAGAGCTCATATGATGACACTTTGGTAGGGAATAAACTGGAGCCCCTACACATGGTACCCTGAAAGACTTTACATTTTTATTAAGGAAGGGTTAGTTGAATTTTACAAGATAGAATAATAAGGGGAAATCCTTATGGTAGTAGAATCCCAACTTGTGTACATTACTTCACAAAACAAAAGCCCTGCAATTAACCACACCATCGTATTAGAAATTAATTTAGGGACTTTCAGCATGGTGGGGGCTGGGGAGAAGTCAGGGCTTTGATCCTGATACACAACAGTGTAACAAACAATCTCTTTCACACTCTAGACCAGGGGCATCAAACTCATTTCCACCAGGGACCACATCAGCCTCATGGTTGCCTTCAAAGGGCCAAATGTAATTTCAACTCCTTAACAGTTAAGCAGTAGTTACATTTATATGGCCCTAAATTATTTCGGCCCTTTGAAGGCAACCACGAGGCTGATGTGGCCCCCAGTGAAAATGAGTTTGACACCCTGCTAGACTATGCATCCCATCCGCTACCCCGCCACTCCCAGAAGGGTACTTATCAATAGAATTTATTTTATTCCATTTCCAATCAAGGAGGATATTAGGAACTTGTGCTGCTCAGATGTTCATGTGTAGAGAGAAAACCAGGGACCTTTTAACATATTCTGACTGAGAAGTCTGAAATCTTACATTCCTCACAAATAGCAGCAACTACTCTGCTGATCCATGGACCACACGTTGAGTAGCAAGATTTTAGAACAGCTTACAAATCTGTGCCCTTAGCAACTATCATCTAAGATAACAAGAAATCTAGTACATGAAAGGTCAAAGAGGTGAAAAGAGCACTGAGTTGCAGAACTGGCCCCAGGTTAGTCAATCACTGCTATTCCTCATCCTTATACCATCTGTAACTGGGCATCTGCCCAGCAGAGCAAATACACATGGCTCCAATATCTCTCCCAAACCAGAAAATGCAGTTCTGTCAAAAAAAAAAAAATTAGAGGACAGGCACTGAATGGATGGGGGAAAATTAAGATTTGTTCTTAATCAGATGTGGGAAAAACAAATTCCATTTTGGGGAATCCTGTGTGCCAGGCACTTGCCTACATTAGCATGGCTTCCTCTGAGACACCATGAAGATGAGCCTCATTGTCCCCATCACAAAGGTGAGGGTAGGGTGGGAAAGGGCTGTGTGGCATGCTGGGAGTAGCCCAGGTCCTTGATTACAGGCCTGACACTCCCCACCAACACCTCACCAATCCTCCCATAGGGCCATTTTCTGAGAAGATAATTCTCTCACTCCAGCAAAGTTAATTAGGAGTAAAGCTTTTCTGTCTCATTCAGGCCCAGTTATGCCTATTACTGTGCATTTACTGTGCTTGTCTTGACAGGTGGGTGGTGCCCATCAATGTTAATAAGGTTAAGTATTATGTTGAACCAGACACTTCTGAACACTGTTCAACAGTATTCAGGACTGCTGAGTCACCTTCTTCTCTTGATAAATGCCTACTTTTCCCCCCTCAATTTAACTATGCATCATTCAATAAAGCCTATTTAAATAGAGCAATCACAAACGATGGGGATTTGCTAAGCTTTCAGGGCCAGAGCCAGACTCCTATTCTCAGTCTCAGGCAGCACATACTCAGAGACCTGCAGGCACTGCCACTCAGTCTCTCCAGCTCCTCAGGTCTCCTCTCCCACGACAACGTGACAACCAAAAGAAGCTCCCTGAGTGCCTGCTTGAATTCCCATGGATTCTTGCTAGTTTTTTCCCTGCATGGCTTTTAAAACTTCTCTCCGCCAGTGCTTTTGGAGTTGTCAGTATCATGTGGGATGGTGTATGCCTGAGGTATCTATAGGAAAGAACTGCTGGAGAGATTCATAGCCTATGGTACACTGCAGATGATGCAGGTGTCTATCAGGAATAAACCAAAGCTGGGTAGGAGAGCTGCAGGCAGAAAGGCCCCTGAGCCTGGTGTGGATACAGGCAGATCCAGCTGAGTGGAATTCTCCATCCCACCAAGAGCCCAAAGGAGTCAGTTTTTATTACTGAATCAAAATTGAGAAGAACAAATATTACAAAAACACATGTGGCAATCACAAAGAATATCCCTTCTCCACCCCCAAAGACATAATAGAGACACAGAATCAGACAAAATAAGTCAGCCCCATGGCCAATCTGGTAGATATTCAGGCCTCTCTGGGTGGCTCAGCTTGAAATAGCTAGTGTCACTCTGAAGCTGAGATGACAGGCCCCTGCAGTTTCCCCAGGGGCCCAGTTACTGTGTGAAACATTTTCCTTGCAGCTCTGCCTCAGGATCCACACTGTCCTAGGAGCAGGGAAACCAGACCCAAGTTGTAATTATCAATTCCTTGCCTCAGTCTGCACCCCTTCAACAGTGGAGGCTTTAAGCCCTTTTCTGGCCCAGAGGGTCACCAGGCTGTGGCTGACCTTGAGAACAAAGACATTCATGATCTCTAGTAGACTATAGCTCAGTAGCTTGGGGCTACTGAAACATCGCCCTTTACCTTTAATTTGCAATTATGAAACTATGCAATTCCAGAAATAGGCAATTTTTTACAAAACTGGCAAGATGTAGGAATATTTCTCAGGATTTCCAAGAGAAAATCACACTAAGAATAAATCTCTTTCACAATAAATCTAAAGTTCTCTTGGGTGAGCTGGCCCTCCCTCACCCCCTTCTCCTCTCCTACTGCCCTCCTTCATACTCGCTCCTTTCCAGACATACTGTACCCCTTGCAGTTTGTCAAATACATCAATCACGCTCCTACTCACTCTCATCTCAGGGCCTTTGCACCTCCCAGCCTCCTGGAAGCAATGATCTTCCCCAACTATGTACCCACTTGTCCCCTGCTTCCTTCAGGACTCAGTCAAATGTCACATTTTCAGATGAATCTTCACCAGCCACCAAGAATACACACTCACTTTCTTCAGTCAGCCACTGAAACTTACCCTTTTCTCCCATTTTATTAATATCCTCCAGTTGAAGATTAGAAAATTTGATGAATTAATTTAAAGTCTCATAGATAATATGTGCATTTTTATTTAAAAAAGCAAAAGTAAATAAATCTATTTCCTTTTTTTTGGTTCTCTTTCCATATGCCTTTCCTTTTGCTGTATCTACCAAAATTGAAAGATGTCAAGTTTGTCTCTCAAAGGAACTTTTGGGATGATATATTAAATGAGCCCATAGACACACTGGAAGTCAAAGACTTCAATGACAATGTAAGTTGGATAAAAACTTGAGATTAAATTGTGTATCTGAAACCTGTATAATTTTCTTAACCAGGCAGAAAGGCCCCTGAGGACACAGGCAGATCCAGCTGAGTGCAATTCTCCATCCCACCAAGAGAAGGAGCAGCCCAATAAATTGAATAAAAAGAAATTTCAAAAAAAACTCAAGACCACTTTGCTTCATAAGTTGGGGCAGGTGGCCCAACTCTAGCTGGTAACTTCCTCATCAGCCATGAGATTCATAGCTTCACTCTGTTGTTAGCACAACCCAAATGAGCTTTTCTTATGCCAAATATAAATTTAAATGACATAAATTTAATCAAAGAGAGTCACACAAAGCCAAATATGGCACTCCGAGGCTCTAGTTTCTGAGCGCCCTGCTGCCAATATGAACAAACACCCTCAAGATTGTTTTTGAAGGCAAGAAAGCCCAAAACAAAACATGCAAGTCATCTAGATATCAAGGAAAATCATTCTATGTGAAACCCCATGTTAAAATGAAGTTAGATACTGGAAACATGAACTATATATATATTTTCCCACTAAGTACAACTTTAAACACTAGACATTATATATAAAATAAACCTAAGAAGCTTTTGAAAGGCAGAAAAGAAGAAGGCAGGCCAGGTAGGGACCTGAGGAGTTAATGAACAGCATGACAGTGAATTTCTGGAGTTTTCTTTTTGCTCCATATGTCCCTGACGGAGTGCTGAAAAAGACAGAAACCCAAAAGCCCCAACAAGTACAGACAACAAAACCTCCAAGAAAAGCTGGCTGTCTCTAAGCAAAGGACCAGAAATGAGGCAACCTAGCAGCACAGAAACCTTACACAATCACTTCTGTAAGCAAACATTGCAATGAATAGCATTGAACCACTTCTCCACGTCTGCAGTTCTGCTAACACCATCCTTTCAAAGGGTGGCATCCTTTCCCCAGCTATATCCAGTAACCAGAAATGAGATAGGAAGTCAATAGTTTGAATAAGCCTCATATCTATGGTGTGTGGTGTTGTCTTTACTGCATGAATTATTTTCCTGCTGGTACAGCCTAGTGGCTCTAATGTCCTGTGTCCAACCTCTAAGACTTACAACAGATGTTGATCCAAGTGGAAATATTATTATGCATCCTCTCTACTATGGCTAAGAAACCTTCTCAGGGCTATAGGTACTAACTACAATCACAAGACTGAAATTGTGTGTCCCTGGAACTCAATATAAAGCAGATATATTTTTCTAAACGTACCCCAAAAAAGGCACACAAAAAAACCCCAACCCCTGGGTATTTATTTTTGTCTTTTTTTTTAATTGGGAAATTTTCTGCTCTCAGTTTATATTTAGCCCTCGATTCCTTACTTTCCACACTTACCTTCTATACATATAACAGGGTGGGGCAAAAGTAGGTTTTCTTTTGTTTGTATGGAAAACAATACAATAATTAATAAATAATAATACAAGAATGACCTTTGTGTTTTGCAAACTAACAACTGTAAACCTACCTCTGCCCCACCCTGTATATTAGTAAGAATTTGCTTTTCAAATACTGAAATACCACACCCAAGGAAGAAAAAAGATTGCTTGAGCTTAGATTCAACTGCATTGGATTTACTAAGACAGGATAACAAACTTGGGCTTTTTAGAAAGATTTTTTAGAAAGAGTTGAAATTTAAAGCAATTGTTTTAATTAGAAACTTGAATTATTCAGAAACCTTCAGCATGTCTGTCAGCTGCAGTTTTCTGTATTGGGCTAAGCTGTGGTCACAGACAGAAGTAAGACATCTCCTTCACAGCTGCGTGAGCTTCTGGATGAGCGCAGCACGTTGGGAAGGGCCCTGGGACAGGTGGGCTGTGCAGTCACAGCACCTTGCCTCATCATCTCAGGTAACAAAGTATGCATAGATATATTCCCCTTAGAGTCTATACCACTCTGCCTCCAAGAATCAGGAGCTTAGAAGGACACTCAGGCAGCATCCATGTCCCAGATGCTGGCATTCTCGTGATAGACAGCTATACTGCTAGGTGAAGCAGTACTCCTCCAAGCTAGATCAGCAGCAGCAGATGTGGACAAGAGGGGCCAGAACAGGACAAGATAAGTGGAATGAATGCCACAGGCTACCTACAGCTGAAAATCTTTTGAAGCCCCTTTAGGGGGGAATACCTGAAACTGCTGGGATACAAAACTAGGGAGTGGGATGTAAAATCCTCCCACTTGGATAGGAGCTATCAATAGATACTTTGGTTATTCTGACAATTCGATTCCCTTGATGTTTTTAGTTCATTTTGTTTGTTTTATTTCTATTATAAACCCATGCATCACAAACCCTGCTATGCAAACTCTTTTGGTTATAAGAACCAGAGATTCACCCAGGAGGAGTCTCTGGCCCTAGAGTGCTCAATACACCTACTATGATGATGAGGACATTCTATTTTATAGGCTGGGGAAGCAAGTGGGACCAACCTCATGAGGTGGTGTATGCACTGGCTAAATTGAATGGGGTGGCACAGCCTAGATGGAGAACTTCAACTCAGCCCATGCAGTGGGTCTGTTGTCTGGTGAACTACAGTAGGCACTGCATTTTCTGCAGAATAAAATAGAATCCAAAGCAGATGATGAGAAATCACTGGCCTAGGCAAATAAAAAGTTGCTCCACTAAAGAATGGGATTGTCAATAATGAGGAATTTAGAGACAAGACAACACAGGCCTTAATTCAACCTGGCCTAACATTGATTTCAGTGTTAAAAGATAAACCGAGGTATATTAAATATTTTAAGAGCTTATTTGAGCATGTACCAATTTGAACTGGTAATCATCAAACCAAAAGCTGGCTGCTTGTGATTGGTTGTCTTTAGGGTTTGATTTTGAGGCACTGACAGGCTTAGATTTTGGTTTATTTAGGCTACTGCAGCCTTAGAGCTACCCTGGGATAATGACCTCCTTGTTTAATTAGTTTAATAGCAGCAATGGGCAGAGGAGCAGGGCAGAGGCTGGGAATCAGACAAGCTAGACCTGAGATACCTCAGCTTTCACCACAACCTAGAAAAACTGACCAAACACAGTTTCTTCTTATAACTGTCCTAGGCCATGGGCAACTCTAACTATGTTGGTCTTCTGCTTGCTATCAAAAACCAGTAAGTTAATGGCATGCTGTACATTATCAGATATTGAACAACAATAATGACAACCTCAACTTGTAGGTATGGGCAGGGCAACATGACAGATCCATGGGTTTCCTCAATACCAAGCCAACTTCCGTCTTCTGTCAAAAGGGATCCAAAAAAAGAAACTCTTGGGACGACCCACCTATGTGTAAGTCCTGGTCAGCAACATGTACTTGGGCTAGAACAAAACTTTGCAAAATAAAAAAGGCTGCTTGCGATGCCATTACTTTGGAAGAATCATTAAAGGTGGAGTTGTCTTAGAGGTCTGACACAGGAAATTAGAGCAACTAAGCTGTACCAGCAGGGAAAGAATTCATACAGGTGCTGCACTGCTGTCCTGAAGACATTCTTCACACTGAATAAATGAGCAATCACTGAGAAACTGGCCTTTCCTGGAATTCAGAAAGCCTGTTAAGCTCTTAAAGCATGAAAGCATTTTTACTTTCCTTTTTTAAAACTATCTTTAGCTCTGTATCTTTTTTTTTTAAGATTGTATTTATTTTTAGAGAGAGAAGGGAGGGAGAGAAACATCAGTGTGTATTTGCCTCTCACATGCCCCCAAATGGGGACCTGGCCCAAAACCCGGGTATGTATCCTGACTAAAAATCGAACCAGCAACCCTTTGGTTCGCAGGCCAGCACTCAAACCACTGAGCCACATAAGCCAGGGCCAGTTTTACTTTCTATAGCCATCTCCATATTTGGAAAAAGAGCACAATTTTATGCTCTCAAAAGATTTTTTGGTATGCTGCAGTTAAAAAAAGATCTTGAGGAAATTGGGAAGAAGGTATGATAACAGTGGAAATATTCTTTAAAACAAATCTTGCTAGCCACCCTACTGTACCCACTACTTGTGACTTTTCAATAATATGTTGAAATCTCACCTGGCACCTGTGGGAGTAAGAAAAGTGATTAATTAGTATATAGTTAATTCCAGTTTTCTGGATATCTTATTCTGTGATCCTTTCGTAGCTTTTTAAAACCTCGTATGACTCAGTATTTAGGACCATGATCAAAGAAATGGCTGCTCTCAATGAACTGGAAGAGGATATTGACATTCCCCTGACTGGCCATCTGGAGAGTGAAACCAGAAGGAAACTGGGAATTCTGTAAGTGACTGGAGAGATCAAGGTATTGGTCAGTGAGTTGAGGTAGGTCAGAGATAGCACAGGGAAAAGGTAAATTGGATCACCAGAGAAAAGAACAAGGCCAGGGCCAGGCAGGCACCTGGAGAAAAAGAAGGAGCACAAGCCAGGCACAGGAGCAAGGAAATCCATAAGCACAGGAGATCCAGGATAGGATCAAAGAAAGGCAATGACGGAAGTTAGAAATCCAGGGCAAGAAAATTCTTGAAGGGACCATGAACTTGAACAAAAGTCTGGGGAACAGGGCCCAGAACCCTGGGCCTTTCAAGAGAATGGCCAGTGGGGGAATCCAGATCCTGGGCAGCTGCCCAAGAAATTTCCTGGCCATATCCTAGGCTAAGCTCATGCTTTTTTGTGTTTCTTGGACAGGGAAAGCCATGAGCTTCACTGACCTGGAAGTCATGGCAAGAGGCCCTATCTGGAATGAAGAATGATAAAGTTATTGCAGACTGTGGCTGGCACCAAGCCTTTCTAGTTGGCATGACCCCAGTCACAAAATATTCCCAAACCCCATGTGTACCTCCACCCTGTGCTGCATTTGCATTCATTCTGCTGTCAAAAACCTTGGTGAGCAAGGTACATTCTGAGACCTTCTGTGAGTCTATCCCAAACTCTTTGGCTGTGGTGCCAAGGAACAGGCTATGGGGGATAGGGTTTCCTGCACAATCTCCTTTGTGAGTTGAGGCTTTTACAGAAATCAGGAAGAGAGATTGACTACCAGAAACTTCAGCTTTAGGCTCAGCTGTGTGCTGGGGCTAGAGACCCCTGAGGTTTCTGTAGGAAAGGGGAAAGCAAATATCCAAACTTTCTGATCCTTATACAGCTACAAAAACAAATGTCAGAAAACACCCCAGTAAGTTATTCTGCCTCATATATGGTATTTGCCCTGCTCCATTCCTCCCCATTTGAGCCTATTACTGAGGCTCATTCTGAACTAGTTGCACTCAACAAATATTTCCTGAGCATCTACTGCGTGCTGATCTGTGTGGTGATCTCAGTACCCCTACAGCCTTTGCCAGTGAGGAGCTACCATGTAAAGTGGGCAGAGGACCAAAAAGAAAAACCTTCCCAAAAGGGCATTGGGTGCCTCTGGCTGGATTTAACTCTTAGTTATCTTAACCCTTGCATGTATTTGGCATCCTTTCTTGACCTGTGGGGCAGGCATCACCACACCTGCTCCTCGGTCATCATTCTTTCACAGGTAATGGTAAGTTAGGTAACTGCTTCCAATCCATTCAAAGTGCCAGCAAATAAAACAAATAACATTTGGTACAAATGGGCTATGAAGAGCTCATTCTCAAGTTATGTTACTGCTTCAAAAGCACAGATAGTAAACCTTGGCTCTGTGCCAGGTATATCAATCCAGCCCTTTCTAGCAAAGAGTATTTGCTTCTGGGATTGCTTGGGGTTGAATTATTGTACCCTCTTTAAGGAATGTGAACTGAGAACTTAAAACCTGTCATGTCAAAAGCCTTCTTCTCAGATCTAATGAAGCTGGGAAGCTCACTCCTTCTGGCACATTCCCTTTCAAAAGTGTTCTGATCTGAGAACAAGGAAACACAACTCCCCCTGGAGACCATCTTAATTTGGAAGAACAGTCCAAGCCACTAAAATGCCAGGATGACTCTCTTTGTGTATTGACATGAGAGGATTTTAAGGGCTTGATTATTTCAAAAAGCTGTGCCTTGGCATGACTTTCATGGTGAGTCATTCTGAATAGGATTATTGAAAAATTTCCTACTAAATGTAAAAGGGTTTCAAATGGCTCTGTCCAGTTCACAAACAATGCTGTTTTCCTAAGCTATTTCCAAATGTAACCTTCACTGGGATGCTCACAAGCTATAGAAAAGTCAAGCTGCCTGAGCTTAACTCATAAAGCCAGCCTTGCATTTGGACCTTTTAGCCCTGTCCTAGCCCCAAAGATGACCCTTGTTAAATTTATTTTTAAAAATTTGGGGGTCAGTCCAGGTGTCCAGGTTGAAGGCCAGTTAGAGGCCAGGAGGGAAGCACTGAGTCAATGCCATGTGCCTTTACTACAGAGCTCTGGCTGGAAGAAAAGGTGGGTCCAAAAGAGCTATCGGCTTAACTTTCCACCCATAAAAAGACTCAACAGGTTCTAGCACTGTCTACACTGTGTAGTATGATATATAAACATGAATTTAATCTCAGCTTTTAAAGATAACCCACATTTCTTTCAGGATGAAGACAAATTTTGAAGAGTACAAGGGAAAAATTCAATGGATTATGAAGAAACGTGAAAGTAAGGACCACTCTATTGTTGTCTGTGACTGGTTCTCCTGTGTTCATCTCACTCTGCCTCCCACCTCCTGCCATGTCTGAACAGGAGGCAGAAATGCTCACTCCCTCACTTGAGCACCTACTGGTCTAGTAAGGCCCTGGCTGCCAGAGACAAAATATGGAATAAGATGGACACAGTCTGGGATCTCAGTGGGATTATGCTTTGTGGTGGTCAGGCAGGGGGGTGGGGTAGTGAGGATAGACAAGAAAGTAAGAATTTGGCATACAGAATGGTTAAGAGGAGGGGACACTATGGGACCACACAGAAAGAGAGCTAACCTAGATTTGGGGAGCTCCAAGAAGTCATTATTAACATAAAGTCTGGGAAAGAAATAGCCCCCCCACCAGATACTGAAGACATTTGATGTCCAGCTATTAAGATTTGCCAATCATGGACCTTGCCAGTTTTTTGGGTCTCATCATAGAAAGCTTGAGGCAAGGGCCTAAGCTATCAAGGTGCTTAATTCAGAAACTCAAAACCATGATATGGAGTCTCTCTCAGACTGCTAGATTCAACTAACACAGAAATGGCAATAACAATGGCAGACATAACTAATCAATCATAGTCTTTTTCTTGCAAGCCAAGACATAGCCTCAGGGTCTCTCTAAAGGAAGTACTCCCGTGCTCCAATACCAATTTATACCCCTGACCTAACTCTTACAAAATAATTGCTATGGGTTAGGCATTTTCACGTCTGCTATTTAATTTGAATTAATTTTCATAACCATGTGAAGTAGCATAAAGAGAATAAGGCTCAGAGAGGCTAAGTGACTTGCCTGAGATCACCAGTCATTGTGTGAGCACGAGCCAAACTCTTATCCAAAACCTCTCAGGCCAAACCCAAGGCTTATCCTCTTGGCATATTCAATATGTCTGGAAAAGACAAAGTGGGGGCCTTAGAAGTCTAGGTTTATGTCCTCAGTGGAGTTAAGAGACAGTGAGAAGAAGGAACTGCCACCTTCATTCAGCTTTTACACTTAGAAGGCCCTGCTTTCCACCAAGACTCACACAATGGGGTAGCCCCAAATAAAGCAGGGGATTCAGACGCTTTGCAGCCAAGAATGTAACAAATGTCTAGTACATTTAGTTCACTGTACCTGTATTCTCTTTATACTTCTGTGTCCTCTGGGCACAGATATCTGTGTCTTCCACTCCTTGGTACCTTGGAAAGGCATACAATCAGCACTCAGTAAGTGGTTCTTAAACAAATGCAGGTTTGAATAATTTTGTGCTCCTTTTGGGAAATTAGGGCCTTTCAGGACAGTCTATTGTCACACACCCAGGGAAGCACTTCCAATTGGGGACTGAAATTTGATATGCAAAGGGCCACATTCCCCATAGTATCTCACCACCACCCATGCCCACTCCCTGCTTCTCTGGACAACTAAAGCCTAGAATGTTGCAGCTTTTTATACATAAAAGCAACCTTTTTAATTGATAAGAGGCATCCCCTCCCTTGTTCTGGTTGCAACCCATCCCGAAGAAATCTCCCAGTCTCCTTTGAGATGCAAACTCATGGACTTCCAGTTTCCAGCCCATAATTCCATATTACAGGCACACAGCCCCATATCTCTAAACACTGATTTTCAAGAGAAGGCTGGGCCCTGGCTGGTGTAGCTCCATGGATTGAGCGTGGGCCTGTGAACCAAAACATTGCCGCTTGATTCCCAGTCAGGGCACATGCCTGGCTTGCCGGCCAGTTCCCAGCAGGGGACGCACGAGAGGCACCTGTACATTGATATTTCTCTCCCTCTCTCCTTCCTGTCCTCTCTAAAGATAAATATCTTAAAAAAAAAAAAAAAGAAATACAAAAAAAAAAGGAGAGAGAGAAGGCTGGATCAGGGATATACAATCTCTGCAGTCACACAGGGTCTCACACATATAAGGGCCCTGCACTGGGTTTAAGGCTCTGCTGTCACTGCCTTAACTTCTTATAATTTTAGAACAAAGATCCCTACATTGTCATTGAACACAGGGCCCCTTAAATTATGTAGCCTTTCCTGTTAGAGCTATCTAGTCTGATGGAAAGTGGGAGAACATTACACAGCTTGAATCATGAACCATCAAAATTCAAAGTTTCTGTGCAAATGACACCAGTAGGAGGCAGGCACGATGCAGGTATTATCTTACAGAAACCCCACGAGTCGCTGTGGGCAGCACTTTACCACTTTATGGAAACTGAGGTTCAGAAAGGCGACCTAAAGTTTTATCTAAAAAAGACAAAGCCAGGTGTATAGCACAAGCCAGAATGTTCATGATTTTAGCATTCTGACAGGGAAAAATGAGTATATAAATGTCCTTTTTTATCATTACCATTTCAGAAGTGCTTTCTATTAATTTCTAACTGATACTCAGGAACAGTAGCTGGGGTCACTTCAGCTTTTGTGCTCTATCATCACCATTCTGTCAGCAAGCACTGGAGAAAGTGCTCTTGAGAGGGGAACTGAGACCCAATTACAAACTTCTTACAAAGGTCTCCAGGTGACCTGGCCCTGCCCGCTCCTCTCTTCTTATTTTCCTGAGCAAAGAAAGACCTCCCTCTCTGAACTCTAATTAGTGGCCTCTTGATTTATTCAGATGTGCTGTGGACCTTGATTCTCCCCTACACCCCAACCCACACTGTCTCCATTCTCATGAATGCTGCCTCAGACACCCACATTTCTCCCCTGGGAGATCTCTCTGGTCTCCCTGACTCCCATCTTCTCCCTTGTAAGTCGTTTCTTCACATTATTTTCAGTATAATTTTTTGAAAACTCTTTACTGGCCTTCCATTACCTCCACAACAATGCCCACATTCCTCATGTGGCTTAGAACGCCCTCACTTCTCCTCTCCAGACACACTGGTTTGTTGTTAGTCATTCAATGGGCCAAATACCCTGGCTGTAGGGCCTTTGTACTTGCTCTTTGCACTCTTTCCAGAGCACTTTTTACTCCAATATTCCTGTGTCCACTCCCTCTGCTTAAAATGTGACCTAGGAAAAAAGGTCCTTGGCAACCCAATGAAAACCAGCCTGTGCATGTGCACACATACATGCACACACACTCATATCATTTTTCATCTTTCTTTCCCTGCTTAATTTTACTTTGAAGCACCCCTGGGTATCTCGCATATTACATATTTTATTGTTTTTTTTTATCCTCACCTGAGGACATGCGTACTGATTTTAGAGAGAAGGGAAAGGGTGGGGGTGGAGAGAGAGAGAAACATCAAATGATTGCTTCTCAAACTCACTCCAACCTGGGACTGAATCCCAAGCTAGGCATAGGCCCTGACCAGGTATCAAACCTGTGACTTTTCAGTTTGCAGGACAATGTTCTAACCAACTGAGCCACACTGGCCAGGGTCTCCCCTGCTAGCATGGACAGCAGGGACTATGGCATCCCTAATCCTAGGAAAGTTCTTGGCACACAGGTGCACAATAGCTCTTCATTGAGTGAGGGAATAAAGGAATGATCTAGACCTACCTGCCTCTCCTATGTCATCAGTCACCACTCACCCTTTCCCACTCTAACCTGCTACCATACAGTGCCCATGTTGGGAATTCCCCTTCCAATACTAGAGACTTAACATTTACCAGAACTCAAACCCAGGTAAACTTTCCTCTGGGGAGCTCTCCTGGCATTCTGTTTGTTGGTTTGCAAACTTGGGAGCTTCACAGGTGAAATTAGAAACTGGTCCCAGTACAGAGATGGCAAGAGGAAACTGAAAAAAAAAAAAAAAAAAAAAAAAAAGGAAAAAAAAGGAGGCCACCCTAGATTGCTAGATGGCAGATTGAGTAAGTGAGAGAACTTACTTGCAAGGCTTGTATTAGGCAGTAGTAAGACAATTTTATCTCCACATCTCTGCCCATGAGAATCTTAAAGTTTATATAGAAGCCTTACCTTTGTTCAGTCACTATTCTGCTCAGATGGTCTCACAGCACATTGCTCTCTCAAGGCTGCATCCTTGAAAACAGCTCCAGCTGTGGGAACAGCGGTCAGAGAGTACATTCCAAAGAGAGGAGAGAAGAGGGTCCTCTGATTGCACTGGTCCAGCTCCCAGGTCAACCAGCAGTCATGTCCTCTTGATGACCTCCTCCAACATAGTGTTGACCCCAAGGGAAAACTAAGCTCTCTTAACCAACTTCCTCTTAACTTAGTTGCCAGAGAAGCTGGGCCACCCCTTCCAGTGAAGAGCTTCCCAGCTGATAGGATGCTAGAAGCTCTGCCCTAGTGTTCTGGTCACTGCCACTCCCAGCAGATGTCAGACATCAACCCAGGGTCACTTGGAGTGGGGATTGTCCTTCAATTGTCCTTAGTTTAGTCCCAGTTTTCAGTTAAAAAAAAGACAAAAATGAAAATAAAAAAAAACTTGTTGCTAAGAAAATTAATACTATAAAAATTTAAGTGATGCTTTGCACGCTTAAAGAAGACCCAATAAGAAAATAGCTTTTTCTCTTTTTTATTTTTTTTTATTTTTTTTTAAGCAGTAAACTCAACTTGCAGAATGTTTTTTTTTTTATTTTTATTTAGTTACTTTTCAAGTACATTTTTTTTTCCTTTTTTTTTTTTCCCCTCCCCCCCCCCACCCGGTCTCCCCCCTCCCTCCCATTCCCCCCCACCCCCAGTCCTCAACTCTGTGTCTTTCATACTTGTTCCTCAAAATCCCTCCCCCTTTTTCCCCTTAAGTTCCCTTCCCTCTCCCCTCTGGTCGCTGCCCACTTGTTCTCTATTTCAGCGTCTTTGTTTTTATTCTGTTTGCTTGTTTGTTTTATTCTTTAGCTTCCTGTCAAAGGTGAGATCATATGGTATTTGTCCTTCAATGCCTGGCCTATTTCACTCAGCATAATGCTTTCCAGTTCCATCCATGTTGTTGCAAAAGGTAGTAGCTCCTTCTTTCTCTCTGCTGCATAAAATTCCATGGTGTATATGTACCACAATTTTTGGATCCATTCATTTACTGATGGGCACCTAGGTTGCTTCCAACTCTTGGCTATTGTAAATTGTGCTGCTATGAACATTGTGGTGCATAGGTTCTTTGAAATTGATGTTTATTTTTAATATATTTAACGGCATATTGATTATGCCGTTACAGTTGTCCTATTCCCCCCTTGATTCCCCTCCACCTTACACACTCCCTCCCCCCACATTCCCTCCCTTTAGTTCATGTCCATGTATCATAAGTTCTTTAGCTTCTACATTTCCCACACTACTCTTGCCCCATCTATTTTCTCCCCACAGTCTATGCTGTCTATTCTC
Source organism: Artibeus jamaicensis (assembly GCF_021234435.1). Lineage (NCBI taxonomy): Eukaryota > Metazoa > Chordata > Mammalia > Chiroptera > Phyllostomidae > Artibeus > Artibeus jamaicensis. Next base: position 2,123,968 of record NW_026521822.1, read on the forward strand.
TGTACCTTCTCCCCCACTCTCCTCTTCCCATACCCCTGCTGTTAACCCTCCATGTGATCTCCATTTCTGTGGCTTCGCTCCTGATCTAGCTGTCTGCTTAGTTTGCTTTTGTTTTAGGTGTGGTTGTTAATAACTGTGAGTTTGCTGTCCTTTCACTGTTCATCTTTTTATCTTTTTTTTCTTAGATAAATCCCCTTAACATTTCATATAATAAGGGCTTGGTGATGATGAACTCCTTCTATTGACCTCATCTGAGAAGCACTTCATCTGCCCTTCCATTCTAATTGAAAGCTTTGCTGGATAGAGCAATTTTGAATGTAGGTCCTTGGCTTTCATGACTTGGAATACTTCTTTGCAGCCCCTTCTGGCCTGTAAGCTCTCTTTTGAGAAATCAACTGACAGTCTGATGGGAACTCCTTTGTAGGTGACTGTCCCCTTATCTCTTGCTGCTTCTAGAATTCTCTCCTTCATTTTAATCTTGGCTAATGTAATTATGATGTGCCTTGGTGTGCTCCTTCTTGGGTCCAACTTCTTTGGAACTCTCTGGGCTTCCTGGACTTCCTGGAAGTCTATTGCCTTTGTCAGATCAGGGAAGTTCTCCTTTATTATTTGTTCAAATAAGTTTTCCACTTGTTGTTCTTCCTCTTCCCCTTCTGGTACCCCTATACTTCGGATGTTGAAACATTTAAAGATGTCCTGGAGGTTCCTAAGCCTCTTCTCATTGTTTTGAATTCTTGTTTCTTTATTCTTTTCTCTTTGGTTATTTTTTTCTTCCTTCTGGTCCACTCCATTGATTGGAGTCCCAGTTTTCTTTCCATCACTACTGGTTCCCTGTGCATTCTCCTTCATTTCACTTAGTGTAGCCTTCATTTTTTCATCTAATTTGTGACCAAAATCCACCAGTTCTGTGAGCATCCTGATCACCAGTGTTTTGAACTGTGTATCTGATAGGTTGACTATCTCTTGGTCACTTAGAAGTATTGGCTCTGGGGCTATGATCTGTTCTTCTGCTTGAGCCATAATGTTTTGGTTTGTTCACACCTGTTATGTATGAGGAGTGGAGCCTTAGGTGTTCACCAGAGTGGGTCAACCTAGTCCCTGGGTTGTGTGCCATATGTGGGAGCAGGGTCAGAGCGGGAGCAGAGGTGCTTGTTTCACTCTCTCTCAGATTTCAATGCCCTCTGCGCTTCCCACAAGCAAACTGGGCCCTTTTGGTGCTGGTTCTCAGGTGGGTGGGCTTGTGTATGTTCTAGGACCCTGTGAGTCTCTCCAATGAACTCTCCTGTGAGGCTAGAAGCCTCTCCCGGCACCTCAACCCCCCAAAGTTTTTTCAATCTATGCTTTTAGGCTTTATTTCCCAGCACTGGGGCCCTAGGTTGCACAGTCTGTCTCACTAACCTTTTTTTTTTTGCCTGGTTTATCTTCACACGAATGTGTGTCCAGGTCAGCCAACCACCTTGCACGCCTCACTGGGTTTGCTCATTTTCTCCCCACACCCAGTTCTGCCAACCACTGCCTTTTCCTGCCCAGGACCCCTCTCCACCAGCCGTGAACTCCACCCTTCTTACAGGTCTGGATGAATGGCTTGTTGTTGTTGGACTTTGGTACAGGTCAATTTTCTGTCTGTTCTGTTTGTGTTTTTGTTTCTAAATCTTTGTTGTCCTTAAATTTGGTTGTGCAAGGAGGTACAGTGTTTCCACCTACGCCTCCATCTTGGCTGGAAGTCAGAAAATAGCTTTTTTAAAAAAAAAGTGTTTGTAACTAGATATGCACCAAACATACATAAAAGATTGGGGAATATGTAGAGGCTTTCAAAACTATAATTATATGCTCAAACTATTTAGAAATTGCCAAAACTAAAAATTATAGATAATAAATTATAAATGTGATTTGAGCAAAAATGATCACAGAGCCCATCATCAGTCCCACACACAAAGGAAAGACTTGCCCTACATTTAAGGTGATGTGTTAATAGACATTTATGTTTTAAGTTCAAATAATATGGTTAATGTATGTTTTATTTTTTTAGTGACTCCCCACTGTAGCCTGTTTTTTCAATTATCTGAATTAGCTGATTATATTGGCATGTGGCTGGTGTGTCACCTCTCACATTCCCAAGTCTGGGCTGGGTGGTCTTCACCATAGTATCTGGCAGCTAGCACTGGGTTGGCTCATCGTAGGCCCCTGATAAATATGTATTGAATGAATTAATGTAAAAATGAGGCTATAAATTCAACCTCTACATTTCCCTCTTCAAGGACTTATTCTTTCCTGGCAGCCTTTCTTATCTGGGGAAATATGGCCATGTCCCAAACCCCCAAACTCTCTTTGATGCCTTCAAAAACATAGATGCAAGATTTCTTTCTTTTTTCTACCAAAGACTTACTCAATCCCAAGATTACAGAGACTTGTACTTACTCATTGTGTTTATGGAATCAATCATCACAAATCAAGAAGTCTGAGATAGAAGAAGCAAAAAAAACTCATCATATTGTTCATCATAACAAGAAATTAGAAGTAGATACAGAGTGGACAAAGAGCAATGTTAAGGTGAGTGTGGAGGTACATTGGCATTTTTACTTAATGCAAGCTTCCTTTTTTGGCTCAGGTGGGACACACACACCATCAGGGAGCTGTCAGAACCAATACACAATGTGAATACCAACAAGAAAAATGTGTTCAATATAGAGAGGCATATGTGAGTGTGTGGGTTATTACAGATTTACTAGAACTTTTACTCAGGTTCATTGGGACTCTTCTCCCTGAAGGGACTGTATTTGGCAACTGGATGGAGTTGGGAGGGGAGTAAAGAAAATATATGTTATAAAAATGGGCCCCTCCCTTAATAAATTTTAAATCTACATTAAAAATTAATTACTTGGGTTCTTTTTAGAATTTCCAGCCAGGTAGGCATAGGTAGATTTACTGGCTCCTCACACAACCAAAAGAAGGACAACAACAAATTTAAAAATAGAAAATAACCAGAACTGCCACGAAATTGAACTGAATGGAAGTCCAACAACCAAGAAGTTAAAGAAAAATTCATTAACACTGGTAGAAGGGGTGGGTATGGGCAGCTGGGGCAGAGAGGATGCACAGAAAGTTAGAGGTGGAAGGACCAGGGCTGGCAAGGTAGTGGCTGGCAGACCTGGCAGTCCCACATTTGCATGTGGATAAACTTGGAGGAAAAACTGGGAGGCAAGACAGACCATGCAACCCGGTGCTCTAGCATGAGGACAGAAAGCCTCAAAACCTCTGGCTATAAAAACGTGGCTGTGGGTGTTGCAACAGCAGGAGAAACTCACAGGAGAGTTCGTTGGAAAAACCCACAGGGTCCTAGAACATACATAAGCTCACCCATCCAGGAATCAGCATCAGAAGGACCTAGTTGGCTTGTGGGTAGCAGGGGAAATAACTGAAAGCCAGCTGAGAGCCAAGCAAGTGGCATTGTTCCCTCTCTGACCTCTCCCACCACACCAAAACAAGGCGGGTTACCCCACCCTGGTGAATACCTAAGGCTCTGCCCCTTACAATGTAACAGGGACAACCAGACAAGGAAATATGGCCCAAATGAAAGAACAGATCAAAACTCCAGAAAAAGAATTAAGCAATGAGGACAACCTATCAGATGCAGAGTCCAAAACACTGGTAATTAGGATGCTCGCAGAAGTGGTTGAGCATGGTCACAAAATAGAGGAAGAAGTGAAGGCTATGCAAAGTGAATTAAAGGAAAATACATAGGGAACCAACAGTGAAGGGAAGGAAACCAGGACTCATATCTAATGGTTTAGAGCGGAAGGAAGAAATAAACATTCAACCAGAACAGAATGAAGAAACAAGAATTCAAAAAAATGAGGAAAGGCTAAGGAACTTCCAGGACAACTTTAAACATTCCAACATCTGAATCATAGGGGTGCCAGAAGAGGAAGAGCAAGAAATTAAAAACTTATTTGAAAACATAATGAAGGAGAACTTCCCTAATCTAGGAAAGGAAATAGACTTCCAGAAAGTCCAAGGAAGCTCAGAGAGTCCCAAAGAAGTTGGACCAAGGAAGCAAACACCAAGGCATCTCGTAATTACATTACCCAAGATTAAAGATAAGGATAAGGGTAATTACATTACCCAAGATTAAAGTTTGCTGCTTAAAAGCAGCAAAAGGAGACAGTTACCTACAAAGGAGTTCCCATAAGGCAGTCATCTGATTTCTCAAAAGAAACCTTGCAGGCAAGAAGGGGCCAGAAAGAAATATTTGAAGTCATGAAAGGCAAAGACCTACATCCAAGATTACTCTAGCCATTTAGAATGGAAAGCTTTCTCCCTGGCTGGTGTAGTGCAGTGGATTGAGCACGGGCCTGTGAAGCGAAGGGTTGCTGGTTCGATTCCCAGTCAGGGCACGTGCCTGGGTTGCAGGCTAGGTCCCCATTGAGGGACACATGAGAGGCAACCACACACTGATGTTTCTCTCCTAGTCTTTCTACTTCCCTTCCTCTCTCTCTAAAAATAAATAAATAAAAAGAATGGAAAGCTTTCATTTAGAATGGAAGGGAAGATAAAGTGCTTCCCAGATAAGGTCAAATTCAAGGAGTTCATCATCACCAAGCCCTTATTATATGAAATGTTAAAGGGACTTATCTAAGAAAGAGAAGATGATCAAAAATATGAACAGTAAAACGACAGCATGAACAGTAAAATGACAGCAAACTCACAACTATCAACAACTGAACCTAAAGAAAAAAAATTAAGCAAACAAGCAGAACAGAACAGAATCTAGAAATGGAGATCACATGGAGAGTTATCAATGGGGAGGGGACAAGGAGAGAATAGGGGAAAAGGTACAGAGAATAAGAAACATAAATGGTAAGTACAAAATAGACAGGGGGAAGTTAATAGTATAGGAAATGGAGAAGCCAAAGAACTTATATGTATGACCCATGGACATAAACTAAGGTGGGGGGGATGCTGGTGGGAGTGGGGGTACATGGTGGAGGTGAATAAAGGAAAGAAAAAATCAGACAACTGTAATAGCACAATCGATAAAATATATTTTAAAAAATAATTAGCTCTGGCTGGTGGGCTCAATGGATTGAGCACAGGCTGCAAACCAAAGGGTCGCTGGTTTGATTCCCAGTCAGGCCAGTGGGGGCCACATGAGAGGCAACCACACATGGATGTTTCTCTCCTTCTCTTTGTCCCTTCCTTCCCCTGTCTCTCAAAATAAATAAATAAAATCTTTTTAAAAAGAATTGCATGATAAGTGGATAAATAAATTTTTGTACATTCATACAATGGAATATTATTCAGTGCTAAAAAGAAATGAGTTATCAAACCATGGAAAGACATGGAGGACCCTTAACTTTACTAAGTTAAGGAAACCAATATGAAAGACTACACACTGCATAATATCAACTACATGCTATGTTGATTCTTGAACAAGGTGGGAAATAGGGGCAACACCAAAATCACAGTTCGAAATCAAGTATAACTTAAGTCATCCCTCCATATATACAGATTCCTAACTGCAGATAAAAAATACAGTGAACTTCTGAACAATGTGAGTTTGAATTGCACGGGTCTACTCATACACAGATAAGTGGACCTGCACAGTTCAAACCTATTGTTCAAAGATCAACTGTGTGACACTGTAAAAGGCAAACCTATGGAGGCAGTTAAAAGATCAGTGATTGCCATGGGCTTAGGTGGAGAAAAGAATGAATAAATGGAGCCTAGAGAATTTTTAAGGCAGTAAAAATACTCTGCATGATACTCTGCACTACAAGTGAATACATATCATTAGACATTTGTCTAAACCCATAAAATGTACAACACCAAGAGTGAACCTGCATGTAAACTATAAACTTTGAGTGATAAGAATGTGCCAGTGTCAGTTCATTGACTGTAGAATGTGCATGTGGTACAAAATTGTAAGAGTGATGGAGACTGTGCCTGTGTGGTGGGATTGGGGGTATAGGGAAATTCTGTACTTTCTGCTCAATTTTTCTCTGACCAGCTGTAAAAAATAAAGCCTATTTTAAAAATCAATCTCATGGTAATATTTATGATGTATACCATGAAGTTGTAAGTGAAAATTAGTCTCAAAATATTAGAGTTATTCAGTGTGAGTTAATCAGGTATGTAGCTCAAAACGGAGGCATTAAAGTAGGAATTGGAAAGATGTGATAGATTTTATGCCTTCTGTAAATATATTTTTGAGAATTTACTATGCCAGGCCCTCATCTAGGTGCTAGGGATACAAAGGTAAAAAACAAAAACAAACAAACAAAAAAACCGTCCTGTTTCCAGAAGACTTATGTTTCAGTTTAGGAGACAGCCACTACATAAAAAAACTGTTCAGGTGCCATTCCACAATGGCAGCTTAAGGAGCTCTTGAAGTATTGAGCTGAGAGAGGAGCTGCTCTAATACCCATAGGGCAATCTTGGAAGTATCATTTGAGCCTAGACATGCATGAAATTATGGCATGCGCTGTGTAGATACCTGGTGGAAGGGCATTCTAAGCAGAATGCCCTGCAAGTGCAAAGGCCCTGAGGCCTCTATCTCAAGGACAGCTGTAAGTGAGAACAATAACGAATGAGCTTGGGAACCCAGATCATGTAGAGCCTTGTGATTATAAGACTCTGGAGTTTATCCTAAGAGTGAGGAGAACCCATTGGAAAGTCTAGAGCAGGGGACAAACATCATCTGACATATGCTCTAGAAGAGGTTTTTTTTTTTTTTTTTTTTGGCTGCTGTACAGAGAATAGGTTTAAGGGGAAAGAATAATGGCAGAAGGTCCAGCTAGAAGCCAGGCATAAATTCAGAAGACAGGTGATGGGCATCTCTACTAAGTGGTAGCAGTAGAAGTGGCAAAAAGCAGTTTGATTTGGGATATTTTTGAAGGGAAAATTAAGAGGGCTTCCTGTTGAATTGGAAGTGGGGTGTGAGAGAAAAAGACAAAAGAATGAATCTAAGAATTTTGGCATGAGCAACTGAATAAATGCTATGTTATCATTTATTACATTGGAGAATGCAAGGAGACTAATGGAAACTAACATTATGTAACACCATGCAGGTTGTAAAGCACTTCCCCATATAATGTAAATGTATCTTTTCCCAACAATTCCTGTGCCATAAGTGTGTTATTATTATCCTCACTATACGGCTGAAGAAAGTGAGACCCAGGAAAGCACACATGACTGTCTCAGGACACAGAGCCTATGCTAGTCAAGGCACTGCTCATTAGCTACCAAACCACATGATTCCCAAAGTTAAATGCCTTAATAACCAGATTCAAGTTTCTTACATCACATCTGATTTGAGTCTTGCAACTCTCTGAGTGGCTCTCCTAGAAGCTGGCTCTGAGGGATCTGGGCCCTTTCATCACAGATCCATCACCATCTTGGAGTTTCTTTGTGCCTAGTTGCAGGCACAAGAAATGAAGCCAAGATCCAGGCTTAAATTCTGTCAGCCAAAAGAAGTCTCATGGCCCCACCTAGATGCAGGAGGGCTGAGACATGTACTCCTGCTGTGTGCCCAGGAAAAAAAATGAGAATAGTTTGCACTAAGAGGAAAAGCAATCAAACATCTTAAAGTGATGAAAATGGCCTCACGTACAGCAAAAATATTAAGAGCTAGAAACTGACACTGTCAACTAAGGTGTGGACCTGTCTGGCCTCAGAGTAGGAATGGGAAGTTCAGTATCCCTTCATTTATTGGGCCTGTACATAGGAATGAAGTCAGTGGGATCAGTCAGAACTCTTATAGACAGAGGGATTAAGGGGGAGCAGGGGACTCTTCAGATTGTAACAGAAAATGAATAGAGAGGGTGTTGGAAGCCTAAGAGAAGGCCTTCTGTTTCCTCATCTCCTTGGCCTCACCTCCAGTCCATTAATGAAACCTTCCTTGGTTTCATTCTCCAACCAGGCTAGTGACCTCCATGCCCTGTCCCACCTTGAAGCTGTTGCTCCTGCAGCCTTTGTTCCCCAACTAATCTTCAGTGTTCTACCTACAGCCAAGAGGAAGTTTCTCACCAAGATTTCTAAGCAGAAAATCCTTCCTAACCTACCATTCACATCAGACCACCCAAACCATCCATGAGGAGTGGAATATTTTGTTTTTTGTTTTTACAAATGGGCAATAAATTTCGAGTAGTCTGCTGAGTCAGGAGGAGCACTGCTTACAAGCATGTACTTGTGTTGAGGCAGCATCCAACCTGGCCAGCCCAGGAGACAGCAGCTCCACAGCAGGCAGAGAGAGTTCGTGGTTGGACAGATGGCAGCAGAGCAAGCTCACAGACAGACAGCAGCTGTCTCACAGTGCAGGGTCCTACCAATGAGGCACTGTTTTTTCTCTAGTGGAACCGAAGGGCCAGAGATGTAGTCCCTTCTCTCTTAGCTTTTAGATCTTAGTCTCTTACTCAGTCCTCAAGCAAATAGTAATGAAATTTAGGCTTTTAGATATGCCATTTATTATACATCATGCACACACGTTATGCCATACATGTGAACAAATCTACTGTGCTGCCAGTCCTATAAAAAAGCACAGCACATGCAGCACAGTAATGGGCTGTACCATCTAGGGTTGTGTACGTGTGCTCTGAGGGGTTCCCACAGTGACCAGAAGATGCTATTTCTATGTCATTAAGTGGCACCTGACTGTAATTTCCCAGTGAGAGAAAAATGTAATGACTTCACCACTGTGTCAGAGATTTTGCTTTGCCTGTGGGGTTCTCGTCATTAGAAAAATGTCATGTAATGACAAGTGAGTTTGAAAAGCAGAAAACCTCTTGAGAAAGTCTGGCTTTCAGGCAGCTTTTGAAAATAAGACCGAAAATACAAGTATCCTCTTCCATGAGCAATGTCTAGAAGCTTTTTACAGACCATCAGGAACAAACCAATGACAGATGTTCTTACAAGGCACTTTTTTAGGTTAAAAATAAAAGAAGAGTAGTGATTTGTAATCTAAATCCGTGAGGTGGCTGGGAGCTTAACAGTGAGAGGCAGTGTGTTCCTCCACTGACAAGCCTGCAGGTTGGGGGAGGGGACAGATTGCAGGAGTCTAGCTCTTCTCTAGCTGGTAACTCTGTGTATATCACTAAGCCTCTCTTAAATAGGGACAATGATAGTGCCTATTTTGTTGGGTCACTGTGTTTTGGCACTAAAGTGTTCAATACACTGCTGGGTGTGGGGACAGAGTCATTTATAGGATTTTCTCATGCCCGTAGTGGTTTTCATCCAGATGCCCAGGTTCCTGGGCATTTAAAGGTTGTGCCCACCTTGGCCGGGTAGTTCAGTTGGTTAGAATGTCATCCTGACAAGCCAAGGTTGTGCGTTCGATCCCTGGTCAGGGCACAGACAAGAATCAACCAATAAATGTATAAGTAAGTGGAACAAAAAAATCAATGTTTGTTTCTCTCTCTCCCCCCTCCACCTCCCTCTCTTATTCTCTCTCTAAAAACAAAAAACCAATAAATTAAAAAAAAAAAATTAAAGGCTGTGACCTAGAGAAAAAGCCACAACAACTCCTCAAACAGCTGCATTTCTTTCTTTTATTTTCTTAGATACTGGCATTTTGCTTCAAGCTTTCTTGGTCAAAGGACTCTTTAAACTGTTTAAAACAATAGTTTGAAAATCACTGGTCTGACTTCCAGTTAAAGTAATGTAGAATCCTATCTGACCTAAAAAGCTGTCTTTCAACACCTAGGAAATTTAGATGAAATGTAAAAAAGCATTCTTTTAAATGTAGAGCAGCATGTGTAAGAGAGATAGTAAGGAAAATAATACCAGAAATAGAGAGACACTGAAAATGCAGCATAATGAGAGTGTGAACGCGTGTGAAGTGAGATGGGGGTGTATGATGGGAAAGGAAGGGGTAGGGGTAGGCAAACACTACGTCCCAATAATCCTGGGTTATCCTGGGTCCCAACATAGGATGAGAACATGAGATAACTGGAGGACGTGTATCCTTTTCAAGCACATGTGAAACAGCTACAATTGATCACATACTAAGCCACAAAATGAAAATCAGCAAACACTGAAGAGTTGATATATAGACTATGTCTCTTACCCCAATGGGTTTTAATTAGTAATAATAATAATGGAAACAAAAGCAAGAGCTAGCTTGCTCCTTTTTTGGTATGGTGTAAATTTAAAAATGCACTTGCAAATAACTTGTGTTTCAAAGAAGAAAGCATACTGAAAACTTAAAAATGTTTAGAATGGAATGAAAAGTAAACATCTACACTCATGGGAAGCAGCTAAAACAGTATTTTGAGAGAAATGTTATAGCTAAATGTTTGTATTAAAAAAGGAGGTGGAGGTGGAGGAAGACCAAGAAGAAGAAAGATGAAAATCAATGAGCTCAATATTCAGTTCAAGAGATTAGAAAAAAACTATAGTAAAATGTCCACTTCCGCCAAGATGGAGGTTTAAGGTGGATGTGCCGTGCCTCCTCACACAACCAAGTTTAGGGACAACTAAATATTAGCATCAGAAAACACAACCAGAACACGGAAAACTGAACTTTTCGGAAGTCCGTTAACAACAAATTCTTTGGCCTGACCGGTAAGGGGTGAAACCGGCGTCGGGTGAGGAGTTACAAAGGAGGGCTCGATCGACCCGGGCGCGGAATCCAGACGCGCGAATCCAGTCGCACGGGTTCCAAACCCAGGATTGGACCTAGTGAGCGACCGAGCGGCCCACCAAGTGAGCGACTACGGAGGAGTCAGTGGGGAGGCGGTGGCAGCGAGTTGACTGTGGTTGCCTGGTTGCACGCGGGTGAGGGAGTGAGCGCTTGGACCGGCGCCGGCGCCATTTCCCCGCTCTGACCACGCCCCCACATACAGCGTCACAACCCAGCGACCTGGGAATCCAAGGCGCCGCTCCTCCCACTTAAAGGGCCAGAACAGACCAAAAATGTCTCAGGGAGACCTCAAAGTCCCAGAGATAAATCTAAGTGACGAAGAAATAGCAAATCTCTCAGACGCACAGTTTAAAACACTGGTCATCAGCTTCCTCACAGATCTGGTGGACTATAGCCACAAATTAGAGAAACATATGAAGGCTAAATTAAGGGAAATGAATGGAATTCCACAGGAAAACCATAGAGATGAAAAAAAAACTGGGACTCAAATCAATGGAGTGGACCAGAAGGAAGAAGAAAAAAATCATCAAACAGAAAGGAATGAAGAAATAAGAATTCAGAAAAATGAGAAGCTTAGGAACCTCCAGGACATCTATAAACGCTCCAATATCCGAATTATAGGGGTACCAGAAGGGGGAAAGACACAACCACCAGTGGAAAAACTATTTGAACAAATAATAAAAGAAAATTTCCCCAATCTGGCAAAGGAAATAGACTTCCAAGAAATCCAAGAAGCCCAGAGAGTACCAAAAAAGTTGGATTCAAGAAGAAACACACCAAGGCATATCATAATTACATTAGCCAAAATTAAAATGAAAGAAAGAATCCTGGAAGCAGCAAGAGGTAAGGGGACAATCACCTACAAAGGAGTCCCCATCAGGCTGTCAGCAGATTTCTCAAAAGAGACCTTACAGGCAAGAAGGGGCTGGAAAGAAATATTCCAAGTCATGAAATCTAAAGACCTACAACCAAGATTGCTCTACCCAGCAAAACTTTCATTTAGAACGGAAGGACAGATAAGGTGCTTCTCAGATAAGACCAAATTCAAAGAGTTCATCATCACCAAGCCCTTATTATATGAAATGTTAAAGGGACTTATCTAAGAAAAAGAAGTTAAAGAAACATGAACAGTGAAAGGACAACAAACTCACAGTTATTAACAACCACACCTAAAACGAAAGCAAACTAAAAGGACAGCTAGATCAGGAGTGGAAACATAGAAATGAAGATCTCAAGGAGGGTTAGCAACAGGGGAGTGGGAGGAGGAGACGGGGGGAGAAGGTACAGAAAACAAGTAGCATAGACAGTAGATAGAAAATAGATGGGGGGGGCAAGAATAGTATGGGAAATATAGAACCTAAAGGACTTGAGACACATGGACATAAACTAAAGGGGGGTAATGGTGGGGTTGGGGGGCAGGGTGGAGGGGAATGAAGGGGGGAATAGAACAACTGTAACAGCATAATCAATTCAAAAAATAAATAAATAAATTTATAAAAAAAAAACTATAGTAAAATAGAAAACCCACAGAAACTAGAAGTATATAAATCATAATTATAAGAGCAGAAATTGATTACAACAGAAACCAAAGAAATAATGAAATAAATAAACCAAAACTGGTTCTCTGAAAATGCCAATAAAATGGGCAAATTTTCAGGCAAGGCTGACCCAAAAAGAAAAAAATATCAATAATATAAAGAATGAAGACAAAAAGATAACTACAGAAGCAGAAGAGGTTTTTTAAACATATTTTAAGTGTTTATAGTAATAAATTTGAAAATTTACATAAAATGTACAATTTCCCAGAAATATATAATTCACTCAAACAGATTCAAGAAACAATAAAAATCCTGAATATTCTACTAAAGAAGATTTGTTTAATTCCTAACCCCCAGTGCCTTAGAATGTGACCTTATTTGGAAAATTGGTCTCTGCAGATATAATTTCTTAAGATGAGGTCATACAGGAGTAGGGTGAGACCCTAACCCAATATGACTAGTGTCTTACAAGAAAATGGCCAACTGAAGACACAGAGACATAGAGGGAGAAGCCCACAATAAGATGGGGGCAGAGACTGGAAAGGCGCAGTATAAGTCAAGGAAAAGAAGGATCTTCAGCCATCACCAGAAGCTAGGAGAGAGGCCTGAAGAAATTTTACCTTAGAGCCTCCAGAAGAAACCAACCTCGCTGACGTCTCGATTTTGGACTTCTGGCTTCCACAAATATCAGAGAATAAATTCCTGTATTTTCAAATTTCCCAGTTTATAGCACTTTGTTATGGAAGTCCTAGGAAACAAATATAACCAATAACCACTAGAGTGATTGAAATGGTAGTTTAAAATCTGCATGTGCACATGCACACACATACACACACAGAATGATCCATTTCAGCCTCCTCATCACATGGACAAGTAAACTGATGCCCTGTGAGGCTTCTTGAACAGATTCTGTAGCAGGTTGGAGGTAGTGATGGGTTGGGTAGTAATGGGTGGGATGGGAATCCAGAGTAAGTAGATAGATCCCAAGCACTCTAGTGACAACCCCACACTTTAAATTAGGACAATCAGCACCTGTGCACTTTTCATGGCCATGTCTTTTCTTCCCAGGTACCTCAAGGTGATGTAAAATTAATTCTCTACTCCAATGAGAGTATCTTCCAAATTCTCTTTCCTGATGGATCAGGCCAGATACAGTATCCACTGGAGCACATATGGCACCTAAAAAGTCTGTGATTCAGGGCTGGGGCATGGGTTTTACTAAGGCCTGTACACTTGGCAGGGCTGTGCTTTTTCAAGGGGACCCCAAAGGACTGCTTGTGCCTTAACCATCTCCCAGTTATCCATCAGGAAACCTGGCTATGCTCATCCTCAGTACAAAAGAGAGCAAGTTCACATATATCATTCTGGAAGACAGTGAAGAAATGTGTGTTCAGGCCCTTATCAATAACTCTGGCCATGCCACCTTCTATGATGAAAACAGAGAAATCTGGTAAGCTTGAGCCATGAGTCCCAAACACTTTTCCCCATGGAGAAGCAGAAACAGTATGGTTAAAGCTTGATTCTCTTTCTCTCTCTCTCTCTCTCTCTCTCTCTCTCCATTTGTGAATTCATTCAGCTGACTCACACATATTGGAATGCAGACATGGGTATCATGATGGACCAGTAAGACAGATCCCTAACCTCAGACAAGGAGCACTAACACTGTCCTCGTCCCACTAATGCTTTCCCCATGGTGAAACAGCAAATACAGACTCAGTGCAACCACTTCTATTGGCTTCATTTCCTCTACATCTCTTGAGAGTCAAACCTTATGAGAATTATCCTAGAAACAGGATAATTCTCTGTCCTGGAGGCCTCAGAGAGGAAGGTGTGGTGAGCACTCTGGAGGCACATGTATTGTATTCAAAACTATAACTGCTAAATATTTCATTGTAACTGAATTTAGTTCTTAAGTTCCCATTTCTAGTAATGGTGGAAAACTTCATCTTACCAATTTAAGGTAATTCAGCCACTTCAGAATTTTTCCCCATCTCTTTGAGGTAAGTACTCTATCTCTCCAGGATTCCCTGCTCCCCTTGCATTCCAGGAGGATCTATGATGGGAAGTGCATGTTATCTTGCATCAATGTATATTTTCTTTCTTACTGTCAAAGACAAACTTTTTTCTTTTTAAGTTAAAGAAAGGGGAATTTTCAATTTTCACTCTCCAGGCCTTGATTTTTAAGAATATTTTATCTGTTATGGGTTTTTTCAACACCTTTTCCTACCTGACTACTTTGTTTTCAGTGATGTCTGCCCTCTCCAGAGGGCCCTTTATATAAAAACTGATGTCTGAAAGTTTTTGGAAACTGGTGAGAAAAGGTACTGATACAAGAAGTACAAGTAGTAAGGGCAAGAAACTCAGTCAATTATCCCAAATGGCGTCTGACTACATATAAGTGGGCCTCTTCTCCTTAATGACACATTTTTAGGGCCAAAAGAGACCTTGGGGAAGTCTACTTTCCCTTTCTTGATGGAAATACTGAGGCTCAGAGAAACCAATAGGTATTTGCCCTGAACCACACATAAAATTACTGGCAAGAAGTTTTATACATTTTGACTCAGCCTAAAATTAAACATTTTTTTAAATTATCAAATAAGGTTCATAAGAGAAACCACATCTTATCCCTGAATCTCAGCTCATCAAAACCCAAGGGGGCCCTCGCTGATGTGGCTCAGTGAAGCACCAGCCTGTGAATCAAAGGGTCACTAGTTTGATTTCCAGTCAGGGTACATGCCTGGGTTGTGGGTGGGGTCCCCAGTAAGGGGCGCAACCGGCAACCACACTATTGATGTTTCTCTCCCTCTCTTTCTCTCTCCCATTCCCTCTGTCTAAAAATAAATAAATAAAATCTTTTAAAAAACCCAATTGGAAGAATCGTGCTTAAAATTGAAGAAAGGCTGACATGCCCTCCCACCACCACATACACATACTCCACATTGATTCTGTCAGGATGGCATGGGGCTGGAGGTCTTTACCAGGTCAGCTGGTCTGGGACCCAGGCCAGTATGTCCTCCACTGGGCCTTCAAGGCTTCAGAAAGCAGCCAAGGCCCATGAATTGGCTGCAATGGCCCACCACTGCCCCTTCTGCCAGTCATGGCTCTCTGGAGGACCATAAGACAAAGACAGGGACCCTGAAGGAAATACTTACATCTTCTCATCAAAATCAATAGAAGCCACCTCTGGTCCTCCCCTCAGGTCAGGAGTTGATGTCTATTGTGCTGACTCCTCAGACTGTTGCTGGGACTCCAACATCTTGAGAAAATGGACCCAAGGTCATGCCCTGAGGGAGAGAAGTGGCCAGTGGTTCAATCTTTCTTCCCCAGAACAGCCTTGCTTCCAGGCACTAGCCTCATAGCCATTTCAGAGTCTAGGAGTCCCGAACTTCTCATCTCCCATCTCTCTCCTTGAGACTTGCTGTCTTCTTGTCTTGAAGTTTTTCTAAAACTGCTAACCACCTCACCATTTATGGGTTCTCAAGAGTGGAAGATACACTGACTGCTTTCCCTTCTAACTCTGAGCTCCTCCTCTGCTGGAGAAAATGGGAAGATGTCAGTGAAAGCTGATCATTTGGGCTCACAGTGGGCCTCGTAAATCTCTGCAAATGTCTGTGCAGCATCCTGCCAATGGAGCCAAGGCCAAGGCCCAGACCCAGGAGACCCCAAGGGGCCTCCACTCTCTCTCAACCTAGCCTGGCCCCTCTGCCCACCCACAGGCAGCCCCTGCCTTTCTCTTCTTGCTCCCTAGCTGCCCCCACAGCAGAACAGCATGCCCTGCCCCCATAGTATCACTGTCATTTTTCTAGTCTTTCCTTTTTGGTGCTGGAGGAGCAGGCAGTAGGGGAAGGGCAAAGTTACCACCCCTCAATCCCCTCAGCAGGTCCAGGACTCTCTGCACACAGCTGGTACACTGCTCACCTCCTCTCAGCAGCCCTTCCACACTCAGCTGTACACAGGTGCTCAACCTTTGTGTCCTCTCTCCCCCAAAAGCAACCGCATCTTATCTGGGTCATACTCTGGTTTGGCTTAACCCAAAGCAAAGCAGCAGGCACTTCAGGTAGAGACCTGGATGAGAGAACTGTCCTTGTATATCCCCCACATATTCGTACCCCCAAAAGGTCTTACTACAGGGCAGAATGGGCCAAGCTGTTTCCTTCCCCAGGGGCAGCAGCAACAAATTAAACTGTGATCCCAGGAAAAGGTCCCTGAGGAAATTCATCATTAGAACCAGAGTCCCACTGATCACAGAGAAAGCAATTTTGTGGAAAAGACTCTTCTGCTTAGTCAGGGACCACTGACTCTAATCACTGTTAGAAATTTCTATAACTGCTCCCCAGATTCCATCCCCATCTCCACACCCTCAGTGCTAATGCTCAAAGAGAGATCCTCCACTGTACCCCAGGCACTGGGAAGGATTTAGAGCCATGCTGTTTTAAGAACTAAATATTTCTTGGGTCATTTTTCATTTCTGTCTCCTCGAGGAAAGGTAGACAGCATACTTGTAGTTTGCTGGGTGTACAGAAACTAAACCCCAGCAGCACCCCCGACCTCCAGGCTTGGGTCTTGAGGAATCTCAGATCAGACCTCCCACCAGGCTTCAGGGTCCACACAGCGAGGGGCCCCGGTCCTGCCTGAACTCAGGCTCCTTTGGAGAGGTTTTTACACCCTCTGAGAGGAACCTCCAGATTCAGATACCTCTCAGTGTTCTAGATCCCATTTTCCTGAGGAAACCTTAACCTACGACTGGGTGCCCCCAGTCAGGGGCAGACCTCTAACCCCAGGGAGTGGGGAAGGCTTAGTGAGAAAACTCTGATAGGAACCATCAAAAAGAGTTAGAGCTGAAGGATCTGCTCCCCCACAGGGAGAAACAAAATTCCCTCTCTGCCCTCTCCATCAATGATAATAAGAGCATTGTAATGTTGACAAAATTATTGCTATGTATAAGCATATAATCCTCACAACAACCCTGTGAGTAAAGTACTATTATTATCTGCATTTGGCAGTTGAACACTGAGGCATAAAGAAGTTAAATATCTGGCCCAAGATTACACAGCTTGCAAGTGGCAGATCCAGGCTTTGAACCTAGAGACTCTGGCTCCAGCACCCACATTTTTAATTCCTCACAGGCATACAGCCTCTTGTCTAAGTAAAGAGAAATGAGCTTGGCCAGGTCAGGGCCTGATGGTGAGGGCTTTAGGTCTTCTGCACTTTCCTTGATGAACGATGGGAAGCAACAGGAGAAACTAAGATTGGGAGTGACTAGGAGTTCTCCTGTTGGAGGTAAACGAGGATGCACTTAGCTTGTCTCCTTCTCTGAGCTGACCCACAAAGGCCCTGGACAGCCCAGAGGAGACCTGACAGGTAGTCTGAGTAATGCAGGCTCCCCCAAACCCTACATCCTTCTGATTAACCCAGGTCTCAGATCTCTTCCCTCTGCATCCAGTCCTCGAGAAAAGTTGCTCCCCCAACAGCACAGATTCTAGAGACAGCCCTGGTGGGATTCAAAAAGCAGAAGCCAGGGACAGAGGGCTATGATAGGTTTAAAAGGCCAAGAAAGGATGGCTCATAAATGAGTAGGGCCTGGGCTGGGTGACGGAGAAGGCCATCCACTCCTCATTCATCCAGCACCTACTCATGTGGGTGCCAGGCACAGTGCTGGGAACTCATCAGGCAACCAGATGGTGTGTGGCCCTTGCCCTCCAGGACCACGTTTTACATTTACATTTTACTAAGGAAAAACAGATGATATAAACAAGTACAGTTGATTCTCATTACTCAAGATAGTTCTGTGCTATAAAGTTTCCATGAACACTGAATTAGTGAACACTGAACTCACTGCTCCTGGGGGAAGTGCATGTGTGTGTGTTTCAACAAAGAGTCACAAACATGAGCAGGGGGTGAAAACTGGAGGCATCTGGTGCACACATTTCCAGCTGAGGCTGAACAAGTTGACTCTGCCTCCCAGAGGGTGGAGCCAGGAGGGCAGGGCACTGGAGCACAGGCAGCCTCAGCTCTGGGGCCAGGTAGACTCTACCAGGATGGGTTTGCTTTTAGATTTAAGATTATCTATGTGAGATATATATATAAAATTTCTCCTAGGAACAATGGGTTCGGTATTCGCTAAGCACTCAAGACCTGCTATAGACCCTAACTACATACTGCAAATAACAAGAATCAACTGTATGTGTTAGTAAATTACATGGAGGAAACTAACAAGGGGCAAAGGTGGAGAGTGATATAGGGACCAGAGGGGCTGGTCAGGACAGGACAACTCTGAGTAGGTGATACTGGAGCTGAGGCCTGAAGGATAAGCAGGAGCCAATCATGCCACCAAAGTGGGGAGGGTCCGAGGAAGCAACATGGCAAAGCCCTGAGAAGGTGATGAGCACACAAGCCCCTGGGACTGAAAGGAGAGTGGGAGCGAGGGGCCGGGTACAAGTCCCAGAGGGCAGGGCTGAAGAGCTGCACCTAATCTTGGGCTTCCTTCCTGAGCAGAATTTCTTCAACCTGCCAAGACCTGTGGGAGCCTGTAGCCTGTTTGTGGGCAAAGATTGAAACAAGGGAAAGAGAGTGAGGGAGGGAGCCTGTGTTGCCACAGGAGAGGCTGTGACGGTTGTCTCAGAACCAAGTGTTCCAATTACCTGATGGGACTTCTTAATCTAGGTTGAACCTGAGCCAAAACCTGGGCTACTACTTTGCCAAAGGCAAACCACAGAAGGCCTGGAACTGGTGGAATCTGAATCTCCATGTCCACGCACCCCCTGTCCAGTCTATCTCCTTAAATATCAACCAGTACATCAAGGTACAAATCAGGAGCCAAGATAAGATCATCTTCCACTTCATCCACCAAACAAAGCACATTCGCTTAAACCTGGGCACCAAGTACAAGGTAAGATCTCAGCACCCCACACCTCTGCCCACCTGCACGCAGGCCACTGATGCTTGGACTGGTCCAAGCCATAAGCCCCTGGGCCATGTTCTGCATGACTCCAATTCACAGAAAACAAGGCTGCCTCCATTAACCTGCTGCTTAATGCACACAGAGGTATCCATCTCACTTCCCAACACCATGACACTTTGCTCTGAGACACCATAACACTTTGCTCTAAGGAAACTGACAGACTCAAATTGCTTAGCCATAAGCCAGATCTCACTCACCCCCCAAAAAAAGGTAACATGCAATATCTTGCCTGACACTCACAATTGTGTCAAAGGCAGGGCCGGAAACAAAGGGGAAATCTGTGTCCTCAACCCTGCTGTTGATGTCCTCTTCTGTCCTCCCCAAACTTGCTCATCTCAAAACAAATGACCACCTGGAAATTCAAGATCCTTTGCCTAGGCCAGGTAAGACATCACAAAAGACTGTTAGTTTCCTCAGGCCGCTGTAACAAATTATCACAAACTAGGGGCTTAAAACAACAGAAATTTATTCTCTCACAGTTCTGGAGGCTAGAAGTTTAAAATCAAAGTGTCAGCAAGGCCACACTCCTTCTCAAGGCTCCCAGGGAGAGTCCTTCCTTGTCTCTCCCAGCTTCTGGTGGCTCTAGGCATTCCTCAGCCAGCAGAAACCTCACTCCAACCTCTGCCCTTGTCCTCACATGGTCTTCTCCTCTGAGACTCTGTGTATCAAATCTCCCTCCCCTTTCTCTTATAAGGACACCGGACATTGATTGGGTTTAGGGCCTACCCTAAGTCTTTATATAAGATTCTTAATACATCTGCATAAAGTATATTTCCAAATATGGTTACATTCACAGGTTACTGGGTATTAGGACTTGGACATGTCTTTTGGGGGCCACAATTCAGCCCGCTACAAATAGTGATCCCAGTCCGTAGAATGTTCACTGTGAGAGGGCAAGAAGATGGGCTACTGAGACCCTTCCTGAGGACCAGACTGAAGGAGAGGAATAAGGCAAACCCCAGAAGGCCCAGAACTGCTGGGATCTGAACCTCTATGTCCATACACCTCTTGTCCAGTCTATCTTCTTAGCCACCCACTGAGATCCACTAAGACCCTGTCCTTGGGCCAGCTCCCCTCCACTATTCCACAGAAGGCTGTTCACAGACCCACCAGAGAGGCATTCAAGGCCCCCAAAGGCAGCACTTCCTGGGAGGCAGACGAATGGACATGTCTCTCAGGAAGTGAGCCAGACAGAGAAGTGGGTGGAGAGAGGAAAGAGGCAAACCGCAGACTCAAGCAAAATTAAGCTCTATGAATATTATTTGAAATGAGAAGAGGGAATGTGGTAGGCATAGGGTGACCAGCCAACCCAGTTTTCCTGGGACTGAGAGGTTTTCTAGGACATGAGACTGTGAAAGCTAAAACTGACAGTTCCAAGCAGATCCAGAGAACTGGTCACCCTAGGTTCCCTCACCTGGGAAGGCCTGCTATTTTACAAGCTAAATAATTAAGTCTCAACCTTCTTACTTTCCTTGGGTTTCCCAGAGCAGCCAACCCAGGAAAGAGATGACAAATGAATACTCATAGTCTACACCAACTTTTCCCTTTGCCCCTGCACAGTGGTGACTAGCTAAGAGGGGGCGGCTGGAGTGGAGACAGCATGATGACCTGGGCCACTGGACTTCAAAAAACAGTGTGATTCCACTGAAGGAGAAGGGGCAGCAAAGGAAATTGATGCTCAAAAGGGGGATGAATGACTGACATGGTCAGTCTGGTGCCAGTGAAGGGTGGGCCCCAAATGAAACAAATGTGACTTATCAGCAGGGGCCACCCAGGTGTGGTAGTAGGGTGCCCTGAGAACATGCCAGCCCCTCCTCTTCCTGTGTGACACCAGGCAGGCCTTTTGCTCTTTCTGAGCCTGTTGCCATTTATAAAATGAAAACATTGCTGTAAGGCTTCAATAAAATGCTTTATGTGAAAGCATTTTTTAAACTGGATACTTCATGGAAATAGAACATATTGGTATGATCCTTTATAATTCCTCCCAACTCCAGGACAACTTTTGCTCAGCCTTCTGTAGCTAAAAGCTAAGGCAGAACTGGAGTAGAGGTGGCCTCACCGGGTGCTGCTTCATCTCAGCGCAACCCAGACACACTCCAAGGGAGCCCAAGTGGAAGTAGAGCTCACTTGCTGACACTTCAGACAGTCTCCTGGCTCTGGCAGTGCCTGCGTGATAGGGAATCCATGTGGAGAAGCCAGATGCCCCCAGGAAGGCACAATCTTTGGAAGGCAGGTCACAGCAGGGCTCAGGAGCTGCTACTCTTCAGTCTGGCTTCAGGCTGGGGTGTGCCCACTGGCACAGGCTCAGCGAGGACGCTTGGGAAGTGGCAGAAGGGTTGCTGGTGGCAGGGCTGGGTGCACAGATTTATCCTGAAGAGTGAGGTTCCCAGGTAAGACTAAGTTCTGGCCAGGGGGCCCTAATTTTGGGGTGAGGGGGAGCGTGGTGCTGGTGCATACATCCTCACCTAGCCTTCCATGAATTCCTACAGCTCATACTCCCAGAGATACTGAGTGAAATGAAGAAGAAAGCAATCCTGGAGGTGGAATTCAGTTCAACAGCTCACAAAATCCAGATCCTTCTGGGGAAAATGAACAGGATCCTGAATTTCCTCACTATCTGTGATTTGGAAAACTTCTTAGAGGGCACCAAGATCTTACCAAATGATGAATTCCCAACCTTCTTACCTACCTTGGATCTGTTGGACAACATGGGTCTGAAGGGAACATCCTCCATCCTAGACTAAGGCAGTCGCCACACTGTCCCAGGACTCCTCCAGCACCTGTTGGGTGTCGCTGGGAGGTGAAGCCATCAGGAGTGCCAAGAAGACCCAAAGTCTCGTTTATGTCTTTTGAGAATTGTTTTGTAATTTGGGGCCTGTCATGCATAGCAACCTGGTTTGAAAAAGAAAAGTCTTTTGAGGTTCTGACAGAATCTGTGGCTGGGAACAGAAAAGACTTAATATTCAGCCCAGACCTGACAGCATTAGCAGCGAATTATTTCAGTAGGCAATATATGTCCACACCTGTCCTGCTTGCTTCTACTGGCCCTGGAATACACACCAGTATTTTTGTGACCTTTCTGTACTTGGGATGACTTAGGACACAGGCTGTTTCAAAGTCTAGCTCTGCTGAGTGAGTGAACCTTGAGCAAGTAGCTTTATGCCTCAGTTTCCTTGTCTGTAAAATGGACTTAGAAATAGTAGCTCTCACTAACCCTGACCTCATCACGACTCCCTCCTCTCCCCACAACCAGGGAAGAGGGAAACCTAGACAGCAAACCAACACCAGCCTGCAGCAGATCCCCCAAATCAGGAGGCAACTGAAGCCGAAAAGGACCCACAGTAACCCCCCTCCAAGAGTTGAAACCATTTTGATCACTGGTAATAGCCACCAACTCAAGTAGGTAAAACAAAATGAGAACTGTGTAATCTGGATTTTATATACAATGGGTCTCAGAAAGGACTGGAGTATGGAAGGGCCTCCAGAAGCCAGGATACTTTCATTCCTGTCTCTGTGACACTCTCATCTTTTCCTGGAGACATGTTTTCCACACACCTCATTGCACAGACTTTTTCTCCTAATCTCTCTCAAAACACCTCAGTGGTCTCTGATTGGCCTGGCTGATCAGGTACAATGCAGTATGTTAAGGGAGGGTGGGGTTATGTCTTATAAACGTAGCTCCTAGTTGGCATCTGAGCATGGGGAGGGGTGGTGGTTTCTAGAAAAGGGGAGCTCAGGAGCTGGGCAGTATGCCTTTTCAGTCCCTTGGACACAGCAAATTTCCCAGGGTGATCTCAACTGCAGCCTAAACCACAACAGGAAATCCCTTCTCGAAATTAGTCCTTCCCTGCTGTGAACTGTTAACATCCAAGCCCACCTTCCTGGCCCTGCTCTCCTGCTGACCTCAAAATGCCTGCCTCCAGTGCTTTGACATCATCCCAAACCATGAGGCTGAGCAGCTGAGGTGGGACTAGGGCAGTAAGGCCCAACAGGGTGTTACACAGTCACTTCTACTATCTGATTCTCACACCTTGTTGGTGAGTAGTATCATCAGCTAAAAGTGCAGATTAAAATTGATAAACAGCCCAACTTAGTTCATTTTCATTTCTAGGAGAAGCACCTTTTCCTGCCAAGTCACTAAAGTAAATGGGACAAATGACCACGGGAGAAGTGTACTTGTACAGGCTGACCTCAGCATTAGGTTTCCTTGTTTGCTCTGCCTCTCTGCTCATTATGCACAGAAGCCTCTTCCCTTACCAGGCACTAGAGACAAAGCTCCTGAGCCGCACTTGGCAATAAACAAATCCTTCCATGCTAGCAGCCTTGTCTCAGAGCCAGGCCGGATGCTTCTCCCAGCACTGAAGGCCACGGGGCTGAAGGTGTATGTGCCCTGGAATCAGAAAGTGCTGGGTTGGAGTCTTGACACAACTGTTTGCTAGCTGTGGCAAGGCAGTAAGCCTATGACTCAGTTTCCTTATCTGTAACAGGATGTGTTATGGTGAAGGTTAAAGGAGCTGGCATTGGTAAAGCCCACAGCATGGTACAAATGGGTGTGGGTTCTTACTATTATCAGCCAGTGCCTCTTCTTGGTCTTCCTCCTTTCACAACATCTGAAAACCTGATTCCATTAATACAGAGGTTGTACACAGGTAGCTCAGAGGCATTTTGTTTGGTCAGCCCTGTTTTAAAATGTTTTGTTGCCAACATTTAATAGATGGGAGATTTGCAACTTCTCTTGTAACTGCTGCTCTGTGCCAGTTATCAAAGCCTGGACAGAATACCATGAACTCAGGGGCTATTTTTATAAGGAAGAGTGAACCACCTCACAGACTATGAAGGAAATGATTCACACAGCCAAACAGATGGTCGGGACCTATACAAATCCAGGTCCCACCCTCTGTATCAGTTTGTTTGGGCTTCTGTCACAAAGGACCACACACTGAGCAGCTTAAACAAGAGAAACTTACTCACGGTCTAGAAGCTAGAAGTCCAAAATCAAGGGTTTCCCTCTAAGATGCTAGGGATGGCCCCTGTCCCAGCTTCTGGTGGTCCCTTGGCTTCCAGGCTTCACATGGAATTCTCCCTGTGGGTGTGAGTGCCTGTGTCTAATTTTCACTAGTCATATAGATACCAGTCTTAATGGATCAGGGCCCACCCTACTCCAGTGCGGCCTTGTCTTCACTAGTAATTCCATCTGCAACAATCCTAATCCAAATAAGGTCACAATCTGTGGTACTGGGGATGGGACTTCAACATGTGAATTTAGAGACACAATTCAACCCTTAATACCTTGTCTATTTCACACCCCAGCCCCTCCCAGGCCCTCACCTTTCTGAGGGGACAAAACCTCTCACTCATTATCATTTATCTTCAGTGACTGGCAGGAAAATGTGCTTCTCCTAGAAATGAAAAGGAATTAAGTTAAACTGTTTATCAATACTGATCTGTTCAGTTACACACCTGGGTAACTTTACCAGTGAATGCCCCAAGGCAAATGGAGTTTTGTCCAGTGCCTACATAAATTAATTACTAATGAATTTAGTAATGAATTGTGCCATGCAATAAATATACACTCTGTGCCTACCATATCCTGAAGAGAACACATTGCCTGCCCTCAGGGGCATTAACGGCTGCGGATAAGATATAAGCCAGGAGCAAAACAATGTAAGTGTTGGTTTGTGAAGGAACACAGTGGAAGGAGAAGAGTCCCTAGGGGGAGAAGAGAGGGGTCACAACAGAAAGCCTCTCTGAGGGGGTACTCTTTGAGCAAGAGCTGAAGAATGAAATGGAGAGGGGGGTAGGGTATTCTGGGAGTCAGAAGGAAAGGCAAGAGTCTGTGCAGAACACAGAGAGAGTGAGCACCTAAGACAGACATAAAAGTTATGGCCTTTGGAGACATGTAGGAGAGTATCTTCTTCTAGCTGCACAACCCCCAGCCCCTTTCCTTTGTGGAGGAAATCACCCTTGTGAGTATTTACTAGAGGGCAGCAGTGCCCTACTTGCCACGACAGAAACTGAAAGACATCACTAAAAACATATCAGTAAAGGGCCAGTCAGAACCAAGAAACCACACAAGTCATTTCAAAATGTAACAAAATTTAGCAAGATAATACTAAAAGAGAACTAAAAAGAACTCTAGAAAATCAAGAACTGCAAATGAAAGGCACAGTTTTTTTCCTCCCTCCTGCCCTCGGCCCTCCCTGTTTCCTCTCCTCTCTTCAGAATACACCCAAGAAGGGAACTAAGAACTTGAAAGTGCTAAGATCCCACCTTGCTGGGCAGAGGTGACTGCCGCCTGCTGTCTGGTGGGGAGGTTCACTGGAATGCCAGGAAGCTGGAGCCAGCCAGCTGGTGCACAGTACGTGGCCACTAGGTCACAGCAGCCAGTTCACAAACAGCTTTCTGCTGGGATGCCAGGAAAAGTCACTGGACCCACCAGTTCTCCCATGCTTTGCCAATGGTCAAAATGTGGAAGGAAAAATGGACACAACAGAAAGAGACACCCTCCCTCTATGCCTTGCAGTGTTCCTCCAGCACCCAACAAAGCCTAATATTGCACCAGCTGCCAGAGGCGATGTGTTTTCAGGGCCCAGCTCCGGAATCTCAATGTAGGGCCCCAAAAAAGTGGATTTGGAGCACATAGGCGATAAACCAGTAGCCAGCACAGAGATCGTCCTCCTCGCTCCAGCACTATATTAAGGCATGGAAAATCACACACACACACACACACACACACACACACACACACACACACACGCTTCATGGGGAGCCTGGCCAAGGTGAAAGCTGTTGAGTGATACACAGCCAGTCCAGGACTCTACCACAGCAGTGGAGGCTGAACCAACTCTTTCTGCTTCGAAAAAACAATGCATCTGTGATGCTTCCTGTTCTTATACCTCTGCTCCTCCAGCCTGTCTGTTCCCCAGGCCCGCATTTCCTTCCCATAAAGCCATTCCTGCTCCCATTAGACAATGATGTCTTCTGTTGCTTGTTCTCAAGGACCCTGATAGACGCAGAAGATGACTAGTGAGGGTTTGGGCAGGAGTTGATTGTGACGGCCACATGTACCACAGGAGTTAAAGTTTTATATTCTGAAACCAAGAGGAGGGAGAGTGTTAAACAGACTGGGCTCTTATAGTAAAGATATTTCAATATTCCAAACAAGGATATTGAAAACAAGGGCCTTGACTCAGGGAAGGGCACTGGAAATACAGAGAAGGGGAGGAAATAAAGAACTATGTAAGATAGGAAATAGGTAGGACTGGGTAGCACTAGGACAGGGTAGGGAAGACTACATGACTTGGGCAACAGAGTGGATTCTTTCATTCATTCAGCAAAAGCTAAGTACCTACTGCAGGCACTGTTCTAGGCGCTAGATATTCGGCAACAAACAAAGCAAAGGTCCTGCCATGCCCTTAAAGTCTGGGTTGGGGGAAGAAAAAAAAAACATATAAGCAAAATATCTCGTGTTGCACAAAGACAAGTAAGCCACGTGAGGGGAATAAAAATTGCTGGGGATTGGGGGTCCCTAAAGTATACATACAGCAGGTTTTGTAGTAGAAAATTATTTGTTGTGGGAGACTGTCCTGTGAATTGTAAGATATTTAGCAGTTCTGGTTGACTTCTACCAACTAGGAGCCAGTAATACCCACAAACAGACTAGTCATAACAACCAAATATATCTTTAGATGTTACCTTGTCCCGTAGTGGGGAGAAAGGGAAGGTCATTCCATGCTGAGAACTACTGATGTTAGGTCAGGTTTGGGTTTATGTCCCAGTATATGTCTACCTTGGAAAATGTTTCATATTACTTCAAAAGGATATATTCTGCTATTGTTAGGTATTCTGAACTTAATGAGGAAACTCAAGCATGTCCAGACTGTAGGTTATTCTATAACTAGGTTACACTTAAATAAAATGCAATGCCATGAAAACAAGAAAACAAAACCTTAAGAGTTATCAAAATTAAAAGGGCTAAAGAGCCCTGGCCACTTGTGGTTCAGTTGGTTGGAATGTTGTCCAGTAAACCAAAAGGCTGCAAGTACGATTCCCCATCAGGGCAATCAAACTTATGCTTTCTACTTAGCTGCTTCCATCAAGTCAGGGAGTGCCCGAGAGGCAACCAAACAGTGTTTCTCTCTCATATTGATATTTCTCTCCCTCTCTCCTTCCCTTCCCCTCTAAAGATAAATAAAATCTTTGAAAAGATTCGAGACTTCTGGCCAAGATGGAGGCGTAGATAGACAGACATACTGTGCCTCCTCCAACCACCAAAATAAAGACAATTCAGAAACAAAGTAACAACCAAAACTGACAGAAAATTGAACTGTATGGAAGTCCGACAACCAAGGAGTTAAAATAGACACATTCATTCAGACCCATAGGTGGGGCGGAGTTGGACTGCAAGCAGAGAGAGGGCACAGCACAGGGAGCCGTGACACCGGGCATGCAAGGCACTCCGCGGACCCCAGGCAGCACCGGGCAGACCTTGGGCACCCAGGCAGTGGCTGGCAGACCCTGGGCGTGGGGTGGCAACGGGCAGACCCAGCAAGGCAGCAATTGAGAAGCAGGGCATCATGCACGAGGTGGCTGGCTGACCAGGCAGCAGTCCCGCATTCGCACACAGATAACTGGGGAGCGAGACAGATCGCGCAACCCAGGGTCCTAGCATCGGGAAATAAAGCCTCAAAACATCGATTGAAAACACTTGTGGGGGTTGAGGCACAAAGAGAGACTCCCACCCTCACAGGAAAGTTTGTTGGAGAAACCCACAGGGTCCTAGAATGCACACAAGCCCACCCACACAGGAATCAGCACCAGAAAGGCCCAGTTTGCTTGGAGGAAGTGGTGGAAGGGACTGAGGTGCAACAGAGAGCAAAGAGCCATTTTTTCCCTCTCGGGAAAAAATGTAAGTGGGGAAAATTTTTTCCCCGCCCCCACATATAGCGTCACAAACCAGCGACCTGAGTTGACCCACCCTGGTGCACGCCTAAGGCTCTGCCCCTCATACATAATAAATGCAAACAGACCAAAACATTATGGCTCAAGCAGAAAAACAGCTCAAAGCCCCAGAGCCAATACTTCTAAGAGACAAAGAGCCAACCTATCAGATGCACAGTTCAAAACACTGGTGATCAGGATGCTCACAGAACTGGTGAATTTTAATCACAAATTATATGAACAAATGAAGGCTAAACTAAGTGAAATGAAGGAAAATGCACAGGGAACCAATAGTGATGGGAAGGAAACTGGTACTCAAATCAATGGAGTGGACTAGAAAAAAGAAAGAAACATTAACCCAGAACAGAATGAAGAAACAAGAATTCAAAACAATGAGGAGAGGCTTAGGAACATCCAGGACATCTTTAAACATTCCAACATCCAAATTATAGGAGCACCAGAAGAGGAAGAGGAAGAGCCACAAGTGAAAAAGTTATTTGAACAAATAATAAAGGAGAACTTCCCCAATCTGGTAAAGGAAATAGACTTCCAGGAAGTCCAGGAAGCTCAGAAAGTCCCAAAAAAGTTGGACCCAAAGAGGAATACAGTAAGGCACATCATAATCACATTAGCCAAGATTAAAATGAAGGGGAGAATCCTGGAAGCAGCAAGAGATAAGGGGACAGTCACCTACAAAGGAGTTCCCATCAGACTGTCAGCTAATATCTCAAAAGAGACCTTATAGGCAAGAAGGGGTTGGAAAGAAGTATTCCAAGTCATCAAAGGCAAGGACCTACATCCAAGATTGCTCTATTCAGCAAAGATTTCATTTAGAATGGAAGGACAGATAAAGTGCTTCTCAGATAAGGTCAAGTTGAAGGAGTTCATCATCAGCAAGCCCTTATTTTATGAAATCTTAAAGGGACTTACTTAAGAAAAAGAAGGTAAAAAACATGTATACTAAAATGACAGCACACTCACAAATACTAACAACCACACCTAAAATAAAAACAAACTAAGTAAACGACTAGAACAGGAACAGAACCACAGAAATGAAGATTACATGGCAGTTTAGCAACAGGGGGTAGGAGAAGGGGGGGAGGTACAGCGAATAAATAGCATAGATGGCAGGCAGAAAATAGACAGGGGGAGGGCAAGAATAGTATGGGAAATGTAAAAGCTAAAAAACTTAAAACACATGGACATGACTAAAGGGGGGGAATGTGGGAGGGAGAGAGTGTGCAGAATGGAGAGGAATGAAGGGGGTAAATGGGACAACTGTAATAGCATAATCAATAAAATATATTTTAAAGATTATTTTTAAAAAATAAAATAAAATATTAACTACATATTAGATATTACTGAAATTTTTATGTATGAGCATAATATTAAAGTTATGTAGGAGAATGTCCTTAGTGTTTGGATATGTAAAAGTATTTCAGGATAAGTGTCCTGATGTCTTCAACTTACTTTCAAATCATTTATGTGTGCATGTATAACACACTGATACTAAACCCATTTGACTAAATGTATGTGAAAGAGTCTGATTTTCTAAGAAAAACTATTTTAGAATATACATAGAAAAGTGCAGAAGCTATATGCCAAATATTTAATAGTACTTTACCTTTCTGGGTTCATTTATGAAAGACTTGCACAGTCTTTTTTAAATATATTTTATTGATTATGCTGTTACAGTTGCCCCATTTCCCCCCTTCATTCCCCTCCACCCTGCATACCCCTCCTCCAAATTCCCCTTTAGTTCATGTCCATATGTCACATTTAGTTTCTACATTTCCCATATTATTCTTGCCCTCCCCCTGTCTATTTTCTACCTACCATGTATGCTACTTATTCTTTGCACCTTCTCCCCCCCTTCTCCTCCTCCCACTCCCCTGTTGCTAACCCTCCATGTGATCTCCATTTCTATGGTTCTGCTCCTGATTTTAAGTATGGTTGTTAATAACTGTGAGTTTGCTGTCCTTTCACTGTTCATCTTTTTTGAAAGATGTTCATCTTTTTTGAGAGGGAACAATAGCGCTTGCTCCCACTCTGTCGGATTTCAGTCCCTTCCACCACTTCCCCCAAGCAAACTGGGTCTTTCTGGTGCTGATTTCCATGTGGAGGCTTGTGTGCATTGGAGGACCCTGTTGGTCTCTCCAACGAACTCCCCTGTGAGGCTGGGAGTCTCTCCCTGCGCCTCAACCCCTCACCGCCTCGCTGGGTCAGCCCACTGCCATCTGTGCACCTAGGGTTTGTCAGCTGCTGCCTTGTGCACCCAATGCCACCACTTTTTTTTGCCCCCGAAACCCCTCTCCACCCTGCTGCCCTACTCCCCCCCTCCTAACAGTCTGGATGAATGTATCTATTTTAACTCCTTGGTTGTTGGACTTCCATACAGTTCAACCTTCTGTCAGTTCTGGTTCTTATTTTGTTTCTCAATTGTTGTCTTTATTTTGGTTGCTCGAGGAAGCACAGTTTGTCTATCTATGCCTCCACCTTGGCCAGAAACCAGATTTTCACATTTTATGTTAAAATTCAAACACTACAGAAATGTCTAATAGTTAACATTTTTTATAATCATAAAAAATTTTAAAACCTTTTCCTTCTAAAAGGAAAAATATATATTTACCAGATCACTATTTAGTGGATGCCACTATTTTTAAGTTTCCAGCAGCTGCTGGGCTGGGTGCTGAGAGGGTAAGACAGACAAACCAGTCAGAAGAGTGCTCCAGAAAGGAAGCGATGATGTTAGCTCCTCCTTTTGAGTAATGTTCTCTCATCAACGTACCTGGGTTCCTTTAATGAATGGCCCCTTGTGACAGAGTAAGGCTGACTATTCTTTCCCACTGCCAAGGTTATAGCAGAGGAGGACTGAAAGATACAGAGTTGTTAAAACAGGGAAAAATACAAATTTGTTTTTATTGCTACTTCACTAACACTAAATTTCAGCACAACTCTTTGTGCTGACAGTATTTAGGAAATTGGCAGTTTTGTAAACAACAACAAAAAATTAAATTCTTCCAACTAGCGGGGCATTAAGATACCTCAGAAGTGTCTTTCCACGGAAATTATCTTGCCAAAAGAATCCAGAGTGCAGGTAAAACTGGAACAATCTGAATAGAATTGGCAGAATGCACCAATGTCAATATCCTGCTTATCAAAATGTGTTACAGTTTGCAAGATATTACCACTGGAAGAAACTAAATATAGGTACAAGGGATCTCTCTGTATTTTTTCTTACAACTGCATATAAATCTACAAATTGGAGCAATAAAAATTTCATTTACAACATTTTTTAAAAAGAATCCACACACATAACAGACATGTAAAGACAAAGTAGGAAGCAAAAGTCTTTATTTTTTAAAAAATTCACATTTATTAAAAACAGCAATTTCTAGGCAAATAATACAAAGCTTTTTAAGTTATTTGAAAGTATGTACACTCTTTATATGAGTAAACACTTGAAACTGTACAGATATAAACAAATACTCATTTAGCAAATAAGTTGGACCACTATCACCTACTCAGCACTTTGTAAGGTATTTGAGTGTTTCAGAAATAAAAGATTCAACACAAGGCCAAGTGCTGTCAAATATTTTTCTCCCTAAGAACACACTCTGCTCCATACATCATATTAAATCAATCATACTATAGTACAATAATCATACCCTCACGTCTTTGGAAAGGCCTCTTAAAAATCAAATATACAATATAATACACCAAAATGGGTATTCTACAGTTTCATTAAACTTGCATTTTAAATACTAGGTGGAAGTAAATCCAATATTTCTATTTCATTTGTTTCATGTCAATGAATGAGTATAAACCCTCTCTTTACCTTCCACCTTCCCAAAATAGAGTATTAAGCTCTATCAAACAACATCCAACACCAATTTAAAGTGATCTGAAAAGCAAGTGACCTGTTTAAAATGAGACATGTAACCCGTCTACACACTCAGGGTCTGCTTTAAGGGGATGAGAAAAGCTGCAAGTCACATAGAATGAGGTCTGCTGGCTACATTTCAGAACACTCACCAATGTTCCCTCTCTAGGTTAGTGTTGGAATTACTCAAAATTCCTTTTGAACCAAAAACCAAGTTACATTTTTAATGATGTCAGAGGCAAAACCAACCCAATCAGGAAATAGCTATTTGTACGACAACTCACAGAAATGCATAATTTATTTGGTGATCCCGAATATAGTTTAGGGGTGGGCCATCTTCATTTTCCTTGACTTTCTTAGTAAAATTTATTCACTGTAGCAGGCACACAGCATAGCCACTGAATATACAGGACTTGAAAGTGTTTGCTCTTCAAAGAACTACTAAAACTGAAGGCAGTGTACAGAAGGCTGGCAACCCTGACCTTCACACAGGAGATATACTAGTTATCAGGTTTCCTTCTCTCCTTTATGTACCAGATTAACACACCTTAACTGGTACTTTCCAATCACAAACACCAACTGCAGCACCATGAAGATTCTTACTAGACACTGCCCATGAAGAGGTTGCAGCTTCCTGCTCTTAAACATTCTATAACTAAACAATTCAAAAAAATACAGACACTGGGAATACAGTATCTGTATTCCTTGGGAACTTTACATGAAGTCCTTGCATCTTGAAACTAACTCACATCAAAAAAAAAAAAACAAAAAACAGGAAATAGAGGTTGGGGGAAGTAGAAGAGGGCAAAAGGGGGATAAATGGTGGCAAAAAGGGACCTCATTTTGGGTGGTGAGAACACAATGCAGTTTGCAGATATATTACAGAACTGCATACTTGAAACCTATTATTAACCATTGTCACCCCGATATATCCAAACAATAATAAAATAAATGTTTTAAAGACACAGGAAGATAACACCCCAAATTCCCAGGAAGCCAGAATGTGTTCTCAAAAGTATCCAATCTACTCCAAACTAAACTTCAAAGTGATAGGAGAAACATTATATTGAGTGTAAAAATAACATTTCTGGAAGTAAAAAAACAGTCACTGGGGAATGCTTGCTCAGTGGTTAGAAGTGTTACAGTGTTGTATACTTTAACAAACCTTACTCGAGAACCTTTCTAATTAACTGTGTTTCCATAAAATTTTCTGCTCTACCTACCGCAACTTATTTTCATTGCACATCTTTTACTAAGAACCATCTCACTGCATGCTCACCAAAGTTACCTTTTAGAAACTTACATTTCTTGAAACCATTTAATGAGGCAGTTATTGCTGCTCATACATTGATCTTTGGCATTTTGATGTTTTAAAAGCGAAACACCAATTTTTTAACACTCTCTTTATATTTCATTCTGCATTCATTCAGCAACGAGTAGCACACTTGTGTGGTTCTCAGGGACATTCCTACATACAAGTCCTCAAGTGTCCTGCAGGTCGCATGACTTTTCAGCCACTCCTGCCAGACAGACCATTTTCAAGCACTGCCTGACTGGCCTGGTTATTTAGAAACTGATAGCAGGAGGTTCACCTGAAAAGCAATGTGAAAAGCTATGTTAGTTCTGCTGTGGAATACCATAAGAAAAGTTGTTTATCTTAAACACAGAATGAGAGGAAAGTCTAAGATCTTTAGGAGACCCAGGAAACATGACATAAACTGGACCCACAATGCTGATCTGATTTCTGAAGCTGCCACTGGGCAGTGAGTTTTGTGGAGGCCTGTGGAAGGGTACTTACTACACTCCATTATGTAATCTAGACCTTTAAGTCATCTGGAATCCAATGAGGATAACAGAAAAAAACTATATACCAACACAAATAAAAGACAGAACTACATCTAAATAATCAATTTTACCTTTTTCTATGTAGAGTGTGTTTTGAGAAAAGTTGTAAGTCAGTCCAATTTTTAAATGACTCTTAAAAGCATAAGAACAGGCATGACAAGGGAATTTCAGCTCACACACTCTAACTGAACCCAGGGCCACCCTCACTCAGTAGAGAAGTTGTGACACAGAGCCAGCCAGAAAACCAGAGCAACCCACCATGGTGACAAGGGTGGGGGAAATGGCAGCCTGCACACCACAAATTATTACCCAGGCCCTAGAAAGATTTGCAGTTAAATAAAGATGACAGTGAGCCCTTCTATAAAATACAAACCATTTTGATAATAAAAATAACCACCTCATAACCTCCTTTATCAATTTATACTTCCAGTAAGAGGGATACAAAATCACCTTTGTTTTCCCTGGCCAAAACACGAAACCTAGATCTAGTGATAAGAAAAAAGACAACTCCAAATTGAGGGACAGTCTACAAAACAACTGGCCTGTCAAAGTAAAAAAAGCCCAAAAAAGGCTGAAGAACTTCTCCAGAGTAAAAGAAACTAGAGATGTGACATTTAACAGTAGCTCCAGGACTGGATCCTGGCCTGGGGAAATGTTATCTACCTGTAAAGGACACTAATGGGAAAATTAAGGAAATTTAAATATAGACTGTCGATTAGGTAATAGTGACAATGTTACCCTTCCTGTTTAGATAATTGTGCTGGCGTACAATAACAGAATTCCTTGTTCTCAGGAAGTACACCAAAATATTTCTAAGGAGTGGGGCATAAGTTTCTCCCAACTTCCTTTCAAATAACTTAAAAGAAGGGCAGGGAGGGAGAAGAAAGGGAGAAAGGAACAAAATGGGGCAATCATAATTAAAATGCCAAAGCTTTTAAAGACAAAAAGAGAATTTTAAAAGCAGGAAGGAAAAAGCAGTAAGTTACCTACAAGGGAGCTCTCATAAGACTGTCAGCTGACTTCTCAAAAGAAACTTTGCAGGCTAGAAGAGACTGGCAAGAAACATTCAAAGTGATGTAAAGCAGGGACTTACAACCAAGAATATTCCACCCCACGAAGCTATCATTTAAAATCAAATGACAGATAAGAGCTTCCCAAACAAGAAAAAGTTAAAGGAGTTCATTACCACCAAACCAGTATTATATGAAATGTTAAAGGGTCTTCTTTAAGAAGATCAAAACTATGAACAATAAAATGACAATGCATATCTACCAACACTTGAGTGTTCATAAATAAACAAGCACAACAGTAACAGAATCATAGATACAAAGTTTTGATGGTTGCCAAATGGGAAGGGGATGGGGAGGTTGGGTGAAAAAGGTGAAGGGATTAAGAGTACAAATTGGTTACAAAAGAGTCACAGAGATGTAAGTACAGAATAGGGAATAAAGTAGCCAAAGAACATACCGTATTTTGCTGTGTATAATGAATACCCATATTTTTGGCCCAAACAGTCAGAAAAAAACATTTCATTTTAATTTTTTCATTCCATTTTTTAATTATTTACTTTTAGAAACAAAACTGATTAACATATTACAGGATAATATTTTATATATGGATATAATTATTGCTTTCTAGAGCTATACTTTTAACACATAAGCATAAATGAAAGAATTAAAAACATTTATGCAGATACAGTGTTAGTACTACCCATGAATAATGTGTATCCTTATCTTTCCCTCAAAAATTTGGGCAACAAAGTGTGCAGCAAAATATGATGTATGCAGGACCAATGGACATGGACAACAGTGTGGGGATTGACTGAGGGAGTTTGTGGGGAGCTGGGTGGAGGGGAGTTAAAGGGGAAAAATGAAACACTTGTAACAGCATAACAATAAAATATAATTTTTAAAAAAATTCCAACTATAGTTTCTCCTGAATGCATATTACTTGCACACTATCATGAAGCCAAACCTTTATAAGTCAGAACTCATCTGTATTGCCATATATTGGATCTTAAGAAACTGGTTCATTGAAAGGAGACTTGACTTGGGATGATAAACACGCAATACAATATACAGTTGACGTCTTATAAAGCTGTACACCTGAAACCTATATAATTTCATTAACCAATGTTACCCCAATAAATTCAATATTAAAAAAAAAAAAAGAAAATGAGTCACAAACACTCACTTTCCAGGAAAATTTAAAATGGAAGAGAAATCCATGAAGTGGAAATACAAGATTCTGGTTCCTACCATATAGCTGTTGGCAAAGTGACTTAAATAACTCTCAAGGCCACAGTGAGGCCACAGTTTCTTCATCAGTAAAATGGCACAAATATAGAAGGGTCAAGTGAAGACTGAGTGAGATAAGCCCTGGCTGGTGTGGCTCAGTGGCCTGAGTGCTGGCTCATGAATCAAAAGGTCACTGGTCCAAATCCCAGTCAGGGCACATGCCTGGGTTGCCCTCCAGGTACCCAGGAGGGGGTGCACGAGAGGCAATCACACATTGATATTTCTCTTCCCTCTATTTCTCCCTACCTTCCCCCCTCTCTAAAAATAAATAAAATCTTTTAAAAAAAGAGCGAGTGAGATGATACATGTCAAATGCTTAGAAGAGCACTCGGCAGCAGTGAATAATACCAGCTATTACTATTTAGAAAATGTAACAGTTCTAAAAGATATTCAAGGCACAGAAAGAATGATGTTGTCTGTTAGTATTTCTCTTATTTTTTATATTTTATTGCTATGCTATTACAGTTGTGCCAATTTTTTCCCCTTTACCACCCTCCACCCAGGACCCCCTTTTCAGGCAATCCACACATTTTTCATGTACATGAAGCATGTGTATAAATTCTTTGGCTACTCCATTTCCCATACTGTACTTTACATCCTCATGGCTATTTTGTAACTACATATTTGTATTTCTTAATCCTCTCACTTCTTCACCCATTGCACCATTCACCCATTAAAAACACTCTCCATGATTATGTCTCTGTTCTTGTTTGCTTAGGTTTTTAGATTAAGTTGTTGACAGATATGTATTTATTGCCACTTTATTGTTCACAGTTTTGATCTTCTTTTTCTTAAGTCCCTTTAACATTTCATATAATAATTTCATGACAATGAACTCCTCAGTTTTTTCTTATCTGAGAAGTTCTTTATTGCTCTTTGATTCTAAGTGACAGCTTTGCTGGGTAGAGCAATCTTGGCTGTAGGTCGCTGCTTTTCATGACTTTGAACATTTCTTGCCAATCCCTTCTAGCCTGCAAAGATTCTTTTGAGCAATCAACTGACAATCTTATGGTAACTCACCCATAGGTAACTAACTGCTTTTCTCTTGCTGCTTTTAAGATTCTCTCTTTATCTTTAACCTTCACCATTTTAAGTATGATGTGTCTTGAATGGGCCCCTTTGCATCTGTCCTGTTTGGGACTTTCTGTGTTTCCTGGATTCGCATGACTGTTTCCTTCACCAAATTAGGGAAGTTTCCTTTAATTATTTTTTCTAATAGTTTTCCAATGTCTTACTCTTTCTCTTCTCCTTCTGGCACACCTATAATGTGAATGCTGGTATGCTTGAAATTGTCCCAGAAACTGCCAACATTACCCTGGTTTTTTTGGATTCTTTTTTCTCTTGTGGTTCTAAATGGTTGTTTTTTGCTTCCTCATGTTCTAATTCATTGATTTCATTCTTGGCTTCATTCGCTGTACTGTTGATGTCCTGTAAATTGTTCTTTATTTCAATTAATATATCCTTCATTTCTGACTAGATCTTTTTTACACTGTTGAGGTTCCTGCTAACTTCCCTGAGCATCCTTATAACCAGTGTTTTCAACTCTGTATCTGATGAAATGCTCATCTCCCTTTTGTTTAGTTACTTTTCTGCAGTTTTGATCTATTCTTTCATTTGGACCTTTTTTTTCCTTTTAAATGTATTTTATTATGTTATTACAGTTGTCCCTTTCTCCTCCTCTGCCCTGCAACCCCCTCCCAGCTGCTTAGTTCAGGGTCCATGATTCATACATGTAAGTTCTTTGACTTCTACATTTTCTATACTATTCTTAATCTTCCCCTGTCTATTTTGTATCTACCAATTATGCTTATTTCCTGTGGGCCATGTTTCTTGTCTTTTCATTTTGGCAGCCTCCCTTTGTTTGTTTCTATGTATTAGGTACAGATGCTATGATTCCCTGTCTTGGTAGCACAGCCTAACGAGGTAGGCGTCCTCACGATCCAGTGGCACAGCCTCCACTTTCACCCAAGCTGGGTTCTTGAGGTGCTCCCTTTGTAGGAGCTGAGTACGTCCTCTTCTACTTGAAGCTTGATTATTGTTGAGAGATCATTGGGTGGTATTTACACAGGCCAGTAAGCTGCACTGACTGGCTAGGACACTGACCACCAATCTCCACCCTCTGTGGCAGATCAGCTGTGCAGTGGCAGTGTGGTGGTGCTCTGACGTGGTCTGTAGCTATCAACTGGTGTGCAGGCTCTTCAGTTTCTGGGTTGGTACAGGCCAAGGTCAGCCCCTACCTGTGTTCTGCCTTGGGCCACCCTGCATGAGCTACAAAGCAATCTGTGATGGCTGCTACTTTTGCTGGACTTGAAAATTCCCAGGTGAAGCCGAGCTGTGAATTTAGATTGGCTGCTGCTAGTGCCGGGCCTGGGGCCACTTAGCAAGAGCTACTGGGGCTGGGGGCTCACTGAGGCTGGCTGTTGCTTGTTTGAGAGAATTTAGGAAATTGCGAAGCATGAGCCAAGACCAGCCATTCATATGGAAAAGCCATGTTACAGTTCAGGTGGGCCTGCATGTTGGGTGGGACAGAGTCTGAGGGGATCTCCAAGGCAGGGCAAACAGTGTCAGCGAGGTTGATGGAGTCTTTGATGTGGCACCCGCCTTCTGGTTCTGTGGGTCTTTGGGAAGAGGGTTCAGACAAGGGGCAGTGGTCTCTCTTGCCTCTCTGTCTAGGAGGGAGAAAGCTAGCCCCCAGTTCTCACCTGGATGTCAGATGCTTCAGTTCCTCAATGTATGCCACTGCTGCCTTTCAAGCTGCTACTGCAGTGCTTGAGCTCCGTGGGAGTGAGTCTGTAAGTATGTGTGGGGTTGTTTATGAAGAACTGCTTGGGACGTCAGCAGTTTTTTCTACTGATTCAATCTGTGCTGGGTTTTGCGGCTAGAAGTTATGGGGTGCCTGGTGTGAGCCTGAGACTCCTCTGTACTGAGATATTCCTCCTATATTTTATCCACCACACATGGATTTGGGCCCAGCCTGTTCTACATCTCTGCCCCTCCTATCAGTCTGGATGAATGTGGTTTCTTTAATTCTACAGTTGTCAGACTTCCATTCAGCTTGATTCCTGATGGTTCTGAGTGATGATTGTTCTTCAGTTGTAATTTTGATGTGGTTGTGTGAGGAAGTGAACTGTGTTTACCTATGCCCCCATCTTGACTGGCTCTACTAGCATTTTTTCAAAGTGTAGGTTGCAACCCATTGGTACATCAAGAAAATAATTAGTGGTTCAGAAGAACAAAGAACAGAAACACAAAGCAAAGCAACTTTGTTGCACATACTATAAACCTTTTAAGTTACAGATCTATATCTTTATGCACATACACAGACATTCAGCAAAATATGTATCTCCCTAGCAACAGTCAAGTTGGAGCTCTGAAACTCTGCCCTACCTAGGCAGAGTAAGCCCTACCCTGCTATTCATGCAACTTACTATGACTGGAGAAAAAAATTAGACAAGTATGTTGAATGATCTTTCTTGGATTGTAATCACTGAACTCACTGATATGAGCCTTCCTCCTCATATCAGTAGCAACTTTTCACTTTCAGTGATGACCTTCCTTCCTGTTTCATTCACATATGTGAAGGAGGCTAATGACAGCTTCTATGAGCTCTCATCACATTCACTACCTCCCCTCATGGGTGCCCCCCACTCAGCTCTCACTCCTTTTCCATAACTGAACCACCATACACCAACCAAAGGCTCCACCCTCAAACTGTTCCTGAGATTCTATCCCCCTTCTGTACTCCAGGATATTTTTCCAGCGTCAATTTTTCCCATTCTTTGAATCTTCCCCTTGAACATACAAAAATGCATTTTCTGCCTATCTTTAAAAATAAAAAAGAGGGTAATAGCAATCACAAATAAAAAGTTATCTATAATCCAGTGACAAAAATTGTTATCTCTCCCTGTAGGGAGAGAACTGTAATGAGAAAAAAGACATCTCAGAAAATGGGTAAATCTAGTTCTAAATTTTGAAAATAAACCTAAGTATATTATAGTTAACAGCATGATCACAGAATACAATTACTTCAAATGACTTATTAAAAAGTCTATTAACTGTACAACCCTAGAACTACAGGGATATCTTTTTAAAGTATGACACATATAGCCATACAAATGATTATATACAGCCATAAAAAAAGAACATGGATAAGCTTTTGAACACATTATGCTATGAGAAAAAAGCCAGTCTTAAAAGGCCAATGTTAGAGATTCCATATAACAAAATATTCAGAATAGGCAAATCCACAGAGACATAAAGTAGATTAGTAGACAAGTGGAGAATGGAGAATCTACTAATGGGTATGGGATTTCTTTTGGGGGGGAATTAAAATATTCTGGAATTAGACAGTGGTGATGCTTGCATAATTTAGTGAATATACTAAAAACCAATGAACTATCCACTTTCAATGGTGGATTTTATGGCCTATGAATTATATCCCAATAAAAACACGACTCATTTCTCCTCCAGCTAACACTCCATCTTTTCTCTCCACATATAGAAAAACCCTTCAAAAGACTTAGCCACACTCTCTACCTCAAGTATCTCTTGTCCCACTCTCCACTCCTTCTAATTAGGCTCTCATCAACCTTATCACTTTTCCCCAAATTCTCTAGTTCTGACCATATACTAAACTTAAATATTACCCATAGCACCAGCCTACTTACTCATAATACATAATAGGTTCTCATAAAAGCCTGCTGACTGAATTGAATTAATTAATAATATTAAACACAAACTGAGCTCTATATTCAGTGTTTTACACTTAGGAAGAAGAGAGAACACTAACACTTCTAACATCTTATCTCTAAAATAACTCTTTTTTTTTCATTTGAAATGTGGGCCTCAAATCATGCATTTTTCAGCAACCTAAACACCATTATTTGAATCTTTCAAACAGTTTTTTCATCTTAAACACAGCAACCTGCAATATTAGAAAAAATTAAAATGCAAGTACAAATTCTAAAACCATCACCAAAAATTTGACAAAGTTTGAATATCAGAATACAATATTGTACAATTTTTTTAATTAAAACTAAAAATA
Organism: Artibeus jamaicensis; assembly: GCF_021234435.1. NCBI lineage: Eukaryota > Metazoa > Chordata > Mammalia > Chiroptera > Phyllostomidae > Artibeus > Artibeus jamaicensis. The sequence goes on from NW_026521822.1 coordinate 2,165,112, forward strand.
TAATTACTCAAATACATTACTCAAGTAAAATAAGAGGTTATAAAAGTAACAAGGATCTTAAGACTATGGATTACCTGTTCCATAGTAGGACAAGCAATAATGTGGATATCTTCAGGACTGAACTCTTCCTTTAACAAAACATGGAACTTCTGGAAGACTTGCTGAACATTATTCTTAGAAAGAGAAGAGGCAATCATATTAAATGAGCCACTAAAAACATATGCAGTCACCTTAAACATGAAGCATTAAGAATGTTAAATCATAATAACTGACAAAACAAGTGGAGGAAATGTATCTTTCATGGGATTACCAAAGACATATATAGTTTGCACTTAATATTTCACATGCTAGCAAAACCCAACTAAGACTCACACAACACTTCCTGGAAAAACCAAACCACGGCAAGCCCTGCCTCACCAGAAAGTCTTCAGCCACACAAAAGATAATTAAGTTTCTAGATACATAAAATGTACTTTTAAAAAATCAACCAACACTTTAGGTAAGGATGTGAGCTCAACACAGAGTTGAAAGTTATAAGTTCTAAATTTGCTCTGACATTTAATACTTTAGTGGCTGCTACGAGCCATTTATTTCCACTACTCACCAGGAATACTCTACAGGGTGTAATTCCTGAAATGCTAGTCTCTCAAGTGTTGGGCCACAAATCCAATGCCAGGGTCTAACTATTAATTTATTTACTAATTTCTACTTTTACATATAAGATAACTTAGTGCCAAAGGCATTTAAGACAAAGTGAGGGTGGCGAAAAAGGTGCAATCAGACAAATGCCGGGTTTATAAGCCTTTCAAGAATAACAATGACTATCAGCCAAGTTCACTAGAATAGTATAGCAACAGAGAGAGGTGTATAATTTTTAAATATCCGTAGGAAAAGTAAGATGATAGACAAGGTCAGATTAGTTGAAGAGGATGGCAAACATTCAAATAAATTATCATGATACTTACCCTAACAGGTTTAAACAAGATGAACTCGGTATCTTTATTGGATAGGTATAATGACATACTTCTCAAAGTCAGAGGCAGCTTTACTTTTATTGTCTTATAGACATTTGTCACAAGGTCACTGACCTTTGCTGGAAAGAAATTAACCTCATCAGTGTCACAAAGAAAGAGAAGAAACATTTCCATTTTAATTCAGAGGGGAATAAAGAGAGAGGAAAAACAGCAAAAGAAAAGACTATTTCCCCAAAGAATTCTTTCACTTTATTTATTTATTTATTCAAGTTTAATAACAAGCTCTATAAACCAGTATCTTCTAAATACAAAATTCTAATCCCTAGGGCTAAGGCAGAAAAAAGAATTCCCCCGCATGCTTCAGAACATTCACTGGGCCTTTAATGTGGTTCGTGCCTTTGAAATTTGGAGATAAGTGTTAAGGTAAACTAAAAAACCATTTGCAGAGAGACATTGGTAAGAATTACTTCACAATGATTGAGCTTATTCATTTGCAGAAATGGCTCTCAGCACGAGATGCCTCACAAGATCATTCAGAAAATATCCAAACATATTTAATGGGAACTAAAAATTCATTTGTTACATTCTTATACTGTATCATCAGGAAAGAAATCGAATTCCAAAAGACTGTAACTGAAATAATTCTGTAGCCCAAATGTAGTGTCTGAAAAGAAGATAAAAATGAAAAATAGTAGTAATCTGTATTAAGTATTTAAAAGGAAAATACCTAAAAAACTACAAAGGGAAAGACTGATTAATAATTTTAAAGATGTTCAACCTCACTCATAATTAAAGGCATATTAAGATATTTTCAGATTGGCAAAAATTATTAAGATTGTAAATATCCATACTTGACAGGGGTATAGAGACCTCATCCACTGATGATGGAAGTACAAATTGGTTCAACTTCTTTGGAAGGGTATTAGGCAATGTCTAGTGAAATCGAAAATATACATACTCTTTTACTTAACATTTCTACTGCTAGAAATTTACTTTGATGTACTCACAAAACACCAAAATATGGGTGTACAGGGACATTTATTAAAGTGTATGGACTTCTGGCCAAGAAGGAGGTGTTGGTAGACACACTGTGCCTCCTCGCACAACCAAGATAAGAACAACAAAAATTTAGATACAAAATAACAACCAGAACCGACAGAAAATTGAACTGTATGGAAGGTACAGCCAAGGAGCTGAAATAGACACATTCATCCAGACCGGTTGGCAGGGTGGGGGCAGGCAGCAAAGCAGAGAGGGGTTGCGGCACAAGAAGCAGTGACACCCGGCACACCAGGCACCCGGGAGCACAGGAAGGCACTGGGCAGACCCTGGGTACCCAAGCAGCGGTTAGAAGATCCCAGGTGCAGGGTGGCAACAGGCAAACCCAGCAAGGGGGCAAGTGTGAAGCGAGGCACTGAGCTCAAGACAGCTGGCTGACAGGGCGGTCCCGTATTTGCACACATATAACTGGGGAGCAAGACGGACCAAGCAACCCAGGGTCCCAGCACCAGGAAATAAAGCCTCAAACACCGACTGAAAACACCTGTGGGGGTTGAAATGCAGGGACAGACTCCCAGCCGCACAGGAGAGTTTGTTGGAGAGACCCACAGGGTCCTAGAACATACACAAGCCCATGCACCCAGGAACCAGCACCAGAAAGACCCCGTTTGCTTGGAGGAAGCAGTGGAGGGGACTGAGATCCACCAGAGTAGAGTAAGTGCCATTGTTCCCTCTCTGACCCTGCCCCCACATACAGCCTCACAACACAGGGACTGGGTTGATCCACCCTGTGAATACCTAAGGCTCCATCCACCATTCTCTATGTAACAGGCGGGACAAGACAAAAAAAATAGCCGAAACAGAAGAACAGATCAAAGCTCCAGAAATAATACAACTAAGCAATGAAGAGATAGCCAACCTATCAGATGCACAGTTCAAAGCACTGGTGATCAGGATGCTCACAGAATTGGTTGAATCTGGTCACAAATTTTAGATGAAAAAAATGAAGGCTACACTAAGTGAAATGAAGGAAAATGCACAGGGAACCAATACTAATGGGACGAAAACTGGGACTCAAATCAACAGTGTGGACCAGAAGGAAGAAAGAAACAACCAAACAGAAAAGAATGAAGAAACAAGAATTCAAAAAAATGAGGAGAGGCTTAGGAACCTCCAGGACATCTTTAAACATTCCAACATCCAAATTATAGGGGTACCACAAGGGGAACAGGAAGAGCCACAAGTGGAAAAGTTATCTGAACAAATAATAAAGGAGAACTTCCCCAATCTGGCAAAGGAAATAGACTTCCAGGAAGTCCAGGAAGCTCAGAGTCCCAAACAAAGTGGACCCAAGGAGGAATACACCAAGGCACATCATCATTACATTAGCCAAGATTAAAATGAAGGAGAGAATCCTACAAGCAGCAAGAGATAAGGGGACAGTCACCTACAAAGGAGTTCCCATCAGACTGTCAGCTGATTTCTCAAAAGAGACCTTACAGGCAAGAAGGGGCTGGAAAGAAGTATTCCAAGTCATCAAAGGCAAGGACCTACATCCGAGATTGCTCTATCCAGCAAAGATTTCATTTAGAATGGAAGGACAGATAAAGTGCTTCTCAGAATAAGGTCAAGTTGAAGGAGTTCATCATCACCAAGCCCTTATTTTATGAAATGTTAAAGGGACTTACCTAAGAAAAAGAAGATAAAAAAACATGTATAGTAAAATGACAGCAAACTCAAAATTATTAACAACCACAACTAAAACAAAAACAAACTAGGCAAACCACTAGAACGGGAACAGAACCATAGAAATGGAGATCACATGGAGGGTTAGCAACAGGGGAGTGGGAAGAGGAGAGAGGGGGAAAGGTACAGAGAATAAGTAGCATATATGGTAGGTAGAAAATGGAGGGCAAGAATAGTATGGGAAATATAAACACTAAAGTACTTAAGACACATGGCCATGAACTAAAGGTGGGGAATGTGGGGGGAGGGGTATACAGGGTGGAGTGGAATGAAGGGGGGGAAATGGGACAACAGTAATAGCATAATCAATAAAATACATTTTTAAAAAGTATATGGAAAACAAAAACTAGAAATAATTCAAATATCATTAGTAAAATGACTATATGAAATAGTAATTTTAGAAATATATTCTATGCATCTATTGAACAGAATGGGTACACCTGGATAGGCTAGTACAGAAAGGACTCGAAGATACAGAATAAAGTTTAAAAAGGGAGGACTTCAGTATAATCTTATTTGTACCACCTGTTTTAAGTCCATATATGCTGCTAGATACATAAATAATTTGGGGAGAGAAACCATTACTAGCGGTTACCTTTGAAAGAACTAGTTCTGAAGTGGAGAATGGAATTACCTTTCATTTTATACTTTTTCGCAATTCAAATTTTATATCATGTTAAAAAAACTTTTATTTTAATTGAGGAGAGATGTGGTACAGCAGGGTAAGACAGTGCCAATGCTCTCAAGAAGACGGAACAAATAATACAGAAATTGCTTACTTTTCATAAAATGCATGAAAGTGCCTTTAAGACAATTAATTCTATAGGCTTTAGTTCTATCATCACTAACACACTTCAAGAATCAGTAAGACAGTTTTCAGAGCCCTTGATCACCAAAAGGTGTGTGCAGAGACCAATAAAAAAAAGTACACTAATCCTCCCTTATCCAAGGTTTTACTTTCCACAGTTTTAGCTACCCCTAGTCAACCTCAGTCCAAAAATATTAAAGGAAAGAATCCAAAAATAAATAATTCATAACTTTTAAATTGTACACCATTTTGTGTGATAAACTCTCACCATTGTAGCCAGGAAGTGAACCATCCCTTTGTCCCCTGTATTCACTTGTCAGTTACTTAGTAGCCATCCCAATTATCAATTTGACTACTGCAGTATCACAATGCTCATATTCAAGTAACCTTTATTTTATCTAATAATGAATGGCCTGAAAGCACGAGAGCAGTGATGCTGGCAATTCAGATATACTAAAGAGGAGCCATAAGTGCATGTATATGTAGGAAAAGCATAGTATTTACAGGGTTTAGTACCATCCTCGGTTTCAGGCATCTACTGGGCAAGGGTTGGGAGTCTTGCACTGTATCCCCTGTGGGTAAAGAGGACTGCTATCTCCTCTAATTCCTGAAAAGACATATTTCCCAGAGTAAAATAACAAAATGGCATCCATATTTTAACTCAATCTCCTGTGAGTTTATCATGAAATAACCCCCAGAAACCTGATCAAATCTGCAAGAACCAGTAACCCTGAGTTTCTAGAGGCCCAATATAAGTTTCTCAATTGTTTTTGATGTTCTCACCTCAAAAGCCCAAAAATCTCTCTGATATTACATGGGGGCTTCTTTTTTTTTTTTTAAGTACTTGCCCAAGGATATGTTCATTGATTTTTAGAGAAAGAGAGGAAGAGGGAAAGAGAAAGAGAGAGAACCATTGATATGAGAGAGAAACATCAACTGGTTGCCTCCTGGATGCATCCTGATCAAGGACTGAACTTGCAGCCTATGTCTGTGTCCTGACCAGGAATCGAACCTGCAACCTTTTGGTTGCATGGAACAACACTCCAACCAACTGAGCAACGTGGCCAGGGCCAAGTTGTGGGTCTGCTATATTACAGATCAAGAAAAAGCAGCTCCACAGGCCCAACCAGTTAAGCAGAAAATACAAGTAGGTAAACCGAAGTGCCATCACCAAGATCTTCTTAGTTACAAAAAAAAAAATGAGTTAAGTAAGAAAACAGCAAGCCCTATCTCAATCTGTCCTTTTGTTAATTTCCTTTCATCTTTACTAACAATTCTAGTAATGCTTATGAGCACAACACACCCAACACTGGGTGTTCTATTAGGGTTCCACTTGAACCCTAATATTTTATTTTAAGTGAAAGAGGATCTTTCCAAAGGGCCAATATGCATCAAGGCCCTGGGCTTAGCTGTACTAAATATAAATATGCCCATGCCTATTTGTTGGTTACTACCTATTTTAAGAAAGATTATACCCACGAGTTTCATTTACATAACATTCAAAATAAAATCAGCTCCTATTTCTAAATAAGCTTTATAAGACTAAAATGTTGAGCCCAAGGCCCAATTAACCCAAAGATGATTCGAATTCTTTCTGGAACCATGCTGAATTATGAACATAAAGTCTGCTCCTAACTTTAAGGGATCAAATCAGTGATCATCACCAAGCCAGTATTGTCAGTAAAAGAATCTGGTTTTCTGTATTCTGATAGAATGTACTACAGCAACAAGTATGTTCTCTGTCCTTTAGTAAGGTGGCAAAGATTCCAATCTCATACAGTAAACAAAAGGCCTAAAGCGTGCATGTCGCAAAGTTACTTCCAATAAAGCAAATCAATGCAAACCTATATTGACATCAACAAAGTTCACATGACAAATTTTTGAAATAAAATCCTGCCTTCCTTTCAAATACAACTGATAATTCTCTGCATTTACAAATTTTTCTAAGACATACAGAGCTACTCTTTCAACTTCTTAGTTCTAATTCAACTTCAAATTAACATGAGGCGTTAAATAATCACTAAAAATTTTAGAATGGCATCAATTCTTTCTCCCAAAAGAAATACCTGACAGATATAACATTCTTTTATATGGAAAACCGATCACATTAGAAACTTAATTTCAGATTACATGCCTATCAACAGTTAATTTTTTACTAATGCTAAGCCAGAATCATCCTTTGGATCTCCTTCACTATCAGCAAAAAGCTTCCCTACCAACTTGGACACAGCTTACTCACACTAAATTAAAACACTGATTCTTTCACCATTTTGCCCAAATTAGTTTCAGAGAATCATGACCACAATATGAGTCAGGAGAAGGCCAAAAATACCAATCTAACAAAACTATTTATTCTTGGTTTAATGGCAACTTAAAATGTCACAAAATGTACCTAAATAACCCACAAAGTTAGTCATGATTTTAAAGGCCTAACGTCTAAAGCTAAAGCCAAAAAAAAAAAAAAAAAAAAACCAAACCCCTTTGCCCTGGCTGGAATGGCTCAGTGGATTGAGTGCTGACCTGAGAACCACAGGGTCGTCAGTTCAATTTCCAGTCAGGGCACATTCCTGGGTTGCAGGCTAGGTCCCAGTTGGGGGCATGCAAGATGCAACTGACTGATTCATCTCACACATCAATGTTTCTCTCTTTCTTTCTCCCTCCCTTCCCCTCTCTCTAAAAATAAACAAAAATTTTTTTAAATAAAAACTTTTTAGCACACAAAAAAACATATACTTAGGAAAGAGTAAGACTGGGAACATCTTACGCATATCTGCCAATGAGACAATAATACTACCTGCCCACTCCAAACTGACACCACAGTTTTTATAACTTTTTTCAAACACTCTAAAACATTAAACAGAGGGTTTAATTTACATAAAATGAGGAACAAATAATGTACAATATCCCTTTATATAATACTTGAAAATAGTAGCATTCTCTCCATATGATACAAATACTCATATACAGTATGTATCAAAGCCATGTAACAGTGAAAAGCGGGTATACAGAAACCAGCAGCCTCAAAGTGTTTCCATCTAAGCCACATTTTAACTGTGTGTGTATTTTTAAAATGCTTCTGTTGTTGAAATTCAAGTAGTGTTGGCCAATAAAGACCTGCCAGCTCCAAACTGCATCTTGTACCAACCCAAAACACAGTTAAGAGTAGAAAACCAATTCCAACCTGTCAGAGCAAGGTTCCTAATTGATTAATTAGAAAATTAATCAATATCCTAATAAAAGAAATGCCAAGTAGTAAAATGTGAATACCTGGTTGTGCCCAAGGCTGCTGTGAGAGACTGTACTTGGGTCCTCCCTGACTGGCCATTGTTTTTAATGCTGAAACCTAGTAGAAGAGACAAAAAGTTTCATTTCACTGATGACATATTAAATGAGTACTTCTCTCAAGATACATACCATCATTTGAACCTACTAAAACATAATGATAATCATACAATGCTAAAAGAAAGTACATCATATCTCATAGTCCTTTACAACTAATAAAACATTTTAGCAAAACTTCTTTTGTGATTTCAAGGCATATATTATCTTGAAAAAAATCATAATAATATCCTGGGACATCCAACCAAAAACTCTGAGACAAAAATGAGAATGTAGAAAAATGTTAACACAAAACAAGCCTCTCTTTTAAGTGGAATGATGTTAATATTAAATGATTATCATATGTTGTTAGAAAAATGTCAAGAGCTGGACAAAATCTCCTTATATACCAAGAGGATCCTTTCTTTATTACATCACAGGCAGAGAAAGTATTATTTAAAAGAATAAGATTTTCAAATGGCATCGAAAGGCACACTTAACCAATTAGTGTTACAGGTACAGAGTTGGATGCCCACCCTCTCTTCATCTCTCTTTTCATTCCTCAGCAACAGTATACAGAAGCAAAACCAAAAAAAGTAGTTAGCTTCCTGGACAAGACTGTTCTTAAGATGGCAAATTATGGTGGGGCTAAGGTGTAGCTGGGAAGGGTGAAGGGCAGAAACTGCATAAAATATTTCTTAATAAATAGATTGTTACACGTCAAGGTCCAGGCCATGACCATGACATTACATAATCTCAGAAAAATGTGAGCACCAACTCTTTACATTTCTCATACAGGGCACAAATATTTAGGCAGAGGATAAACACAGACAGCCTATAAATGTTAGCTCAGAGCTCTCCAGCCTTCTATTTCTACCAAGTTCCTATTTTCTTTGCTCATACTGCCTTAAATATAAAATCATCCCTTTCCTACCATTATTCAACTTTTCTTCATGTCTTTACTTTTCATTTTGAGATGTGACTTTAAAAGTCACAGCCAGCTTGGTCTTGGTTTGGGCTGCTATTTCAGATTTGACTGTTAGATCATTATGACCATGTAATCTTGGAGAGGCCGTATAGTGACTACTTGTGGTCTCCTGAGCTTGCCTCTGGAAAGGCTAAAGTAAGGTGATGTGCATATAAACTATGCAGTTGACTACCTCAAAAAAAATCTACATATGATTATAGATTAGACAATGCTAAGAGAAAAACATGATTGTGTTTAATGCTGGTATAGGGGTTCATATGAAAACATTTGGGTCAGATATTTTCTCTCAAACTCAAAAACCCATCCTTGTTGTTGCAAATGGCAAGATTTCATTCTTTTTTAAACTGCTGTGTAATATTCCATTGTAAATACATACCACATCTTCTTTATTCTTCATCCATTCATCAATCAATGAACACCTATGTTGTTTTCCTATCTTGGCTATTGTAAATAATGCTGTAATGAATGTAGAGGTACACATATCTTTTTAAATTACTGTTTTCATTTTCTTTGGATAAATACCCAGAATTGGAATTGCTGGGTCATGTGTAGACCCATTTTTAGTTTTTTAAGGAATACCCACACTGTTTTCCATAGGAGCGGTACCATTTGCAGTCTTTTTTTTTTTTTTGCAGTCATCTTGAGACAAACTTTTAAGAAGGACTTGGATGGTCAGGGGTATAACAGAAGAATACAGCATTTTGAGTCAGGAAAACTGAGCTCTGGACCCCTCTGACTGAAACAGTAATAAGCAAGTCACTGAGTTTTTAGCACTGCTCCCAAGAAATTTCAAACATAAATATATAAACATACTGATCTGTATACACTTACAAAATAGAAACACAGTGCTCTGAAAACTTTTACCCCATTTAAATATAAATTCTAGACATTTTTCTGTATCCAACAGTTATCTTTTAACAGTAATGGCTGCCTGTTATTGCACTGATTATTCCAGAATTTAACCAATTTCATAGTGACTTTGTAAATTATTTGTATATTAAAAACAAATACAAACATGTATAGGCATCTCTATTTACTATCTAATTAATGTACTTCTCTTTACATTAAACCTCAAGGAATATTTTCTTCAAAAGTTTTCCCCAATTACCCCTATCTTTAACAAATAAAACCCTACAGGATGAACACAGGCCTGTTGTCTCACAATGGCACTGCTGTAGACATCTTAATACTTACATATTTTCTACCCTGATTTCCCATTAGGTTATAACTCCTGGAGAAAAGGAATTAAGTTTATTGGTCAAATTCTATTGAACACACCACACCAAGAAAAACATTTTAATTTATAGTCTTGCTGAGGAAATTAAAAACACTTCAGAAGGAATATTAAAAATAAACTTGCAATACTTCAGCAAATTGCTTGAAAAATTAGTATTGCTAAAAACAAATCTGTGTTTTTAGTATAAACTGGTTTCTAAAACACCCACAACCAGTCTGAGTCCTACTTAGTTTCTTTTTTTTTTTTAATTTAATTTATTTATCTTTAGAGAGGAAGGGAAGGAGAGAAATATCAATGTATGGTTGCCTCTCATATGTCCCCTGCTGGGAACTGGCCTGCAACTCAGGCATGTGCCCTGACTGGGAATCAAACCATGATTGTGTGGTTCACAGGCCTGCGCTCAATCCACTGAGCTACACCAGCCAGGGCCTACTTAGTTTCTTTTAAACAATATTCGATATGATGAAATTCTAGAACACTAAAAAAGTACCAACAGTTTGTGAGTTTGAGAAAAAATATCTGACCCAAATGTTTTTGTATGAACCTCTATCCCGAACACTTAGAACAATATTACATTCCCTAGGGCCATATACTTAAGAGAAAAGATTGTTTTCCGAGGATAGAAAATGAGGCAATAGAGCATGTATGTTCTCCTAGAACTTACTCTACTTTTCTCAAGAAATTTCATGAATTTTATCCCCAAATCAGGGTGTTTATACTAGACATATAAAGTCTGTCCAGAAAAATTCCAGCCATTGTTCACATAACAAGAATGGTTTAAGCAACATCAGTGTAACCTGGCAGCCAAGGAGAGTGGACTAGAAAGCACGTGTGTGAACAATGATGACCTCACTGTACTAGTCAGTGGGGGTAGTATACACTGTTGAGCTAGCATGTCTACTGTGTAGCTATCACATCCAAAGTGATTAAGAGAGCAAGATGCACTCACAGGAGTGGGGACAGTGACTCAGGCAATCCTGTCTGGAGGCACATTTCTTACAGGGGCAGTGTACCAACCACACGGAACAAGTTTTCACGGACAAGCTAAATTGGAATTCAAGAGCAAGGTTCCTGGCTTCAAGTTTAATATGGCAAAGTAGGAAGATCCAAAGCTCACCTCCCTCTCATTAACACCAAAAATACAACTACATATAGAGCGGCTATCTCTGAGAACCAACTGAAGACTAGGAAAACAGATTTTCTACAACTACAGATATAAAGTAAAAGCCACACTGTAAAGGGTAGGAAGAGCAGAGACAAAGCCTAGTCAGCACCTACCTTACTCCTTACTCCTCATGCAGTGACTCACAAGTGGAAGGGTTATCGTGCCTGCAGAGGTCGTCCCTGAAGACCAAAGGGCTTAAACTCTACCTGGTAGATCTGAACCAGGAAGTAGAGCCCTCATAACATCTGTCTTAAAAAACCACCAAGGCTTAAGTCTGGGAGAGCCAAAGGGCTGTAGGAAACCCAGGTTGCTCTCTTTCTGAGTTCTGGCACAGAGGGAATACTTTGAAAAGCAGCTAGGTCATACATGAAGGTGATACATTTACTAATTTTAGGGTGTGTGCTGGAGGGACAGGGATCTGTTGGAACTTGCTCGTGCCACAGGTGCTGGTGGGTACTGTTTTCCCCCTTCCTTTAACCTGACTGGTCTGACACCATCCACTAACCTTGCTAACACTGTTTGCCCCACCCTGGCATTTCCCTGAGGACCTAGCCATGGTAGCACCCCTCCAAAGCACCTCTTGCCCTGTCACACCCAGTGGGTGGCATCACTCAGCACCAACACACAGCACTGTGTCTGTAACAGTGGGGGTGAGCTTTGTAGCTAGCCACATCAAAGCCTTGTCCTGCATTCCAGTGACCCTGCAACAGTTGTAGCCAGGCTTCACAGCTAGCAGGCCACATACCAGCCTCGCCTGCTGGTGTATCCATAGAAGTTTTGGCCCAGCCATAACAGGAGGCTACCCTCTAGAGCACCTGGCTCTGGTGACAAGGGGGACATAGGAATAAGGGTCCCACAGGAAAGTAAGGCCACTATTTCAAGACCAGGAGATTTAGCTTACCTACCTAATATAATACAAAGAAAAAAACAAGCAAGATGAGGATAGAAAAGAATATGTTCCAAATAAAAACCCCAGGTTTTTAAGGACAAAACCCCAGAAAAAGAATTAAATGAAACTGAAGTGAGTTGTCTACTAGACCAGTAATCAGGAAAACAGGATAGTGGAAGTCACCCAACTGGAAGATCAAAAAGAAAAAACAATTAAAAAGAATGAAGATAGCATAAGGTCCCTTATGGGAACAACATCAATCATACTAACATTAGAATCATAGGGGTCCCAGAAGGAGAAGAGGGAGAAATAGACAGAAAATCTATTTGAAGAAACAATGGCTGAAAACCAGACAAAGAAAACAGACATACAAGTCCAGGAAGCACAGACAAGATGAACCCAAAGAGACCCACACCATGACACATTATAATTAAGTTGTTGAACGTTAAAGATAAAAAGAGAATCTTAAAAGCAGCAAGAGAAAAACAACTAGTTACATATAAGGGTATTCCCATAAGACTGTCAGCTAACTTTTCAACAGAAACTTTGCAGGCCAGAAGGGAGTGGCATGATATAATAGATATAATGAAAGAAAAAAACTTACAACAAAGAATACTCTACCCAGCAAGGTTATCATTCAGAATTGAGAGATCAAGATTTTCTTAGACAAACAACAGTTAAAGGGGTTCATCACCACTAAACCAGCATTATAAGAAATGTTAAAGGGGAGACTTCTGCCAAGATGGAGGCGTAGGTGGAAGCACTGACCTTCTCACACAACCAAGTTTAAAAACAACAAAGTTTTAGCAACAAAAACGCAGCCAAACCACAGAAAATTGAACTATATGGAAGTCTGACAATAATCAACCCTTCAGCCAAACCGGTAAGAGGGGCAGAGCCAGCAGCAGAGCAGGGTCAGGCAGGAAAGATCCACCAGACTTACCTGGGCGGGCAACCCAGGTACACAGGCAGCCGTGGGCGGATCCCAGGTGTGGACTAGCAGCGGGCAGACCCACTGAGAGCTGACGGAGGTCATACATTCGCGCACAGATAAATCGGTGGAGGAGCGACCAGTGAGATGGAATGTGCAGGCCCCAGTGGCAGGAAGCAGTAGAAGGGACCGCCACTGTCCCTCTCTGACCCTGCCCCCACATACAGTGTCATAAACCAGCAACCTGGGTAGTCTCTCTCTGACCCACCCCCACATACAGCATCACAAACCAGGGACTGGGTCACCCCGCCCTGGTGAAGAACTAAGGCTCCGCTTCTCATATGTAACAGGCATAAACAGATCAAAACATGGCTCAAGAACAACTCAGAGCCCCAGAGCCCATAAATCTAAGTGATGAAGAAATAGCAAAACTTTCAGATGCACAGTTCAAAACACTGGTGATCAGGATCCTCACAGAACTGGTTGATTTTAGTCACAAATTAGAGGAACATATGAAGGCCAAACTACCTGAAGTGAATGGAAATGCACAGGAAACCAAAAGTAGTGGAAAGGAAACTGGGACTCAAATCAAAGGAGTGGACCAGAAAGAGGAAAAAAATGACCAAACAGAAAAGAATGAAGAAACAAGAATTCAAAACAATGAGGAGAAGCTTAGGAACCTTCAGGACATCTTGAAACGTTCCAACATCCGAATTATAGGGGTACCAGAAGGGGAAGAGGAACAGCCATGAGTGGAAAACTTATTTGAACAAATAATAAAGGAGAATTTCCCCAATCTGGCAAAGGAAATAGACTTCCAGGAAATCCAGGAAGCTCAGAGAGTCCCAAAGAAGTTGGACCCAAGAAGGAACACACCAAGGCACATCATCATTACATTAGCCAAGATGAAAATGAAGAAGAGAATCCTGGAAGCAGCAAGAGATAAGGGGACAGTCACCTACAAAGGAGTTCCCATCAGACTGTCAGCTGGTTTCTCAAAAGAGACCTTACAGGCAACAAGGGGCTGCAAAGAAGTATTCCAAGTCATGAAGTCCAAAGACCTACATCCAAGATTGCTCTATCCAGCAAAGCTTTCATTTAGAATGGAAGGGCAGATAAAGTGCTTCTCAGATAAGATCAAGTTCAAAGAGTTCATCATCACCAAGCTGCAGATAAAGTGCTTCTCAGATAAGATCAAGTTCAAAGAGTTCATCATCACGAAGCCCTTATTATATGAAATGATAAAGGGACTTACCTTAGAAAAAGAAGATAAAAAAGATGAACAATGAAAGGACAGCAAACTCAGAGTTATTAACAACCACACCTAAAACAAAAGCAAACTAAGAGGACAGCTAGATCAGGAGCAGAACCATAGAAATAAAGATCACATGGAGGGTCAGCAACAGGGGAGTGGGAGAAGGAGAAGGCGGGGGAGGTACAGAAAATAAGTAGCATAGAAAATGGTAGGTAGAAAATCGATAGGGGGAGGGCAAGAATAGTATGGGAAATATAGAATCTAAAGAACTTGAGACAAGTGGTCATAAACTAAAGGGGGGGAATGGTGGGGGAGGGGGTGTGCAGGGTGGAGAGGAAGGAAGGGGGGAAATAGAACTGTAATGGAATAATCAATAAAATGTATTTTTTTAAAAAAAGAAATGTTAAAGGTAATTCTTTAAGTGGAAAGGGCCAAAACTAGAAATAAGATGAAAAAATATGTCACTGGTAAAGGCAAACATACAGTAAAGATAACAGACCAACCACTTTTAATGTAGTATGAAAACAATTAAAATGGCAATAAGCACATACCTATCAATAATTACTTCAACTGAAGTTGACTAAGTGCTCCATTGCAAAAGCAGGATAACTAAAGTGTTAAAAAAAAATGACCCCTACATATACTGCCTACATGAGACTCCAGATTCAAAGACCCACAGAGGCTGCAAATAAATAAATGGAAAAAATATTTCATGCAAATGGAAATTAAAAAAAAGAGAAGCTGGGATAGCAATACTTGTATCAGACAAAAAAACACTTTAAAACAAAGGCTATATAATGAGAGACAAAGAAGGACCCAGCAAGTGTTTTCTTCAGATAAGCCCCCAGAAGTCGAACGATTCAAAAAGATATATGCACCTCGATGTTAACTGCTGCATCATCCACAATAGCCAAGTTATTGAAGCAACCCAGGGGTTCATCACTAGATGAATGGATAAAGAAGTGGATGAGTAGAGGATTCCACTTCCCCCCACACATGGGAGAAAAACCTGGCCGATCTGAGGAGGAACTCAGCAAATAGCCAACAGTGCCCCAGCATATAGGAAAATAGAAGTCTAGAAATTTTAGTGGACACTGAAAGACCAGACGTGCTACACATCAGAGGCCTGGGCCGGGTATGCTGCAGACTCTTTGGGAGCCGAGGGCCAGCAGCAGGGTCCTTGGGAGAGCTGGGTCATCAGCTCCCTCCCTACCCAGCCAGGTGCTGTTTGAAAAACACTGGGAGAGACCTATTTGCTTGAAGTATCAGAGAGAGAGGAATGGGCACTAGGAGGCAAACATGGGGGCCTTGATTACCCATGGAGTCTGTGGTTGCAGGCTTGGGAGAATTGAAAGTCTTGGTGTTGGGCTCTGACCCCAACTGTAACCAATCTGGCTGGAGAATTGGCTGAGCTGTGCGGCAGGACTGAGTGGGAGAAATTTCTTTAAAAGTAAACTGCCTACTACCCACCTAGCCTGGCACAGTTCCTGAGGTTATAGGCGGAAGGTCTTACATTCCCCCAAAGAACTGGGACAAGTTCCCGCCCAAGCCTGCGGGACCAGAAAAGCTTGGCCAGGCCCACGCACCCACACCCGAGCCAACGGAGGTAACTCCCAGGAAAAGAGTGCTCTGAAGAGGACGTGGGGCGCTGCGGAGATTCGCCAGTCTGGATTTGGGGAGACTGCTCGTGACACTAACTGAGTAGACCGAGAAGGGAGAAAGGCCACACCAACTGCCCCTCAGCTGCTGCAACCAGTGAGACCAGAAAACTCAGTATGGCCAGCTGAAAAACCAACAAGAAGTTTGGTTTTTTTTTTTAAGTAATCTTTAATTTTTTTAACTTTATTGTTGTTTTATCTTTTAATACCTTTTTCCTCTTTCCTTCTTTCTTCTTTTATTCCTTCTTCCTTTCTTTCCAAACTTATCACTTTTTCCTCCCTTCTGCTGCCTTCCCCCGCCCCACAAGTGAGACAAAACAACTTGAAACTGCAAGAAGAACAGAGTTGGACCCAAAGAGGGAGAATCCCAACAGTACAGACAGAGAGACAAATTTCACTTTGTTATAGCAAAGAAACTACAAGTTACTGCATATTAGTCCTATTTTTTTCATTATTCTTACATCTTTTATTTTCATAGTATCTTTCCATTCCTCCTCTTTCTGTATAATCTTCTTTGCCATGGCCGGTTATATTGTATCATTTGACAGGTTTCCCCTGTACTCTCATTCATAGTGTACTGCTAATTTACTGTCCTTTGCTTCACCTGTCCTCCATTAGCACACTATTGAAGGTCCAATACAGCCTATTATTGATATCTCATAGATTCTCTCATATGATTGTTGCTCTAGTATTATTGTAAATAATAGCTGTTCCATACTGTTGTAAACATTACACAATACTCTTCCTGGATCTTAATCCACTTCACAGTTTCCTGAACAATATCACTGTAGTGGTTAACTCTCTTCTCTCTCACACTACACCTATTTACCATCCTTTATTCTCACCTTACTTGAGAATCTGACCTCCCACAACCTCACTGCTTTCTAGATCCAACTCACAAACCTTCCCTCCCAAACAAGATTCTTATATTCTGTCCAGCATTTCTAAAAAGTGGCTAGTTGGGTGGAAGATCACAGTTAAAACTATACATAGCCAAAGGATCTCCTATCTCTTCTCTACCGACTACTACTGTAAATATCATAGAATACTCTCCTGCTGTCATAAATCATTTTGCCTTCTCTTCTAACTGATCACAAAAACAAAAAGAGTAGTTGGAAGCAGTTAACACCAGGATACCCACTGGAAGAGGAAACCCAACAACAAAGGAACCACCAACAGATAACAGAAGAAGGTGAAGGAGGAAGGGGAAACCACACAAACGTCCATCCAAGACCTATGTGTAAATAAAACTAAATAGTGGAGAAACCTACCCAATGCAAACAACTGAACAGGAGCAAAACACAATCCTCAAAACCTTGCACACACAGAAGAACTAACTTCAACACAACCTGCCCTCACAAGCACAACAAATTAACATGGGTGGTGAACAGAGGGACCTCAGTTCACCAGCTGGTAGGAAGGACCCACAAAAGAAAGACCCCAAAACAATCAAAGCCTAAAGACAAACTCGAAGCCAATGTAAACGACAGCCCGAGACCAGTGAGCTGGGGAGATCAAGGAGACTACACAACTGAATCTCAAAGATATTATACTACAGAAGTTCACACCATAAACCCAAGAAGCCAGAATAAATCAATTTCAGAAACTGAAGCTAACAAGAAGAGTCTCACAAACAGCGAGACAAACATGGGAAGAAAAAAAAACAATCCCAAAACGAAACAAAAGGAGGAAGCCTCAGAAAGACCGCTAGATGAAATACAGGCAAGTCAGCTACCAGATATTGAATTCAAAGCACTTGTTATAAGGAAGTTCAAAGAGCTCACAATGAGCTACCAGAAACTACAGGGGAATTACAATGAATTCACTGCAAACTATATCAACATGAAATAGGAAACAGAAATTATCAGCAAGGGCAAAGAGGAAATGAAAAAGACAATTTCTGAACTGAAGAACACAATGGAAGGAATCAAAAGCAGAATCAATGAAGCAGAAGATCAGATCAGCGAGTTAGAGGACAAAGTAGGAAAAAACTGCCAGGAAGAACAAGAAAAGGAAAAGAGGCTCAGAAAGAATGAAGAGGAATTAAGAGAAATGCAAGACAATATGAAATGTAATAATATCCAAATAATAGGGATACCAGAATGAGGAGAAGAAGAAGAGCAAGGAACAGAAAACCTATTTGAAAAAGTAATGATGGAAAACTTCCCTAATTTGATTAGAGAAAAAGGCAAACAAATCCAGGAAACACAGAGAGTCCCAATCAACAGGAACCCAAAGAGGCCCACTTCAAGACACATCATCATTAAAATGGCAAAATTCCAAGACAAAGAGAGAATCTTAAAGGCAGCAAGGGAGAAAAAGAAAGTAATATGCAAAGGAGCCCCAATAAAGTCAACTATTGACTTCTCAATGTAAAGGCTCCAAGCAAGAAGACAATGGCAAGAAATATTTCAAGTAATGAGAACCAGAGGCCTGCAACCAAGGCTACTTTATTCAGCAAGGCGCTTAATCAAGATACAAGGCCAAATAAATAGCTTCCAAGGCAAAAGAAATCTAAAAGAATACACCTCCACCAAACCACCTCTATAAGAAATACTAAAAGGACTGCTTTAAGGAAAGAAAGAAAAAAGAGAGAGACAAAGAGAACCACAGGTAGAAAAATGGTAATGAATAAGTACCCATCGATCATAACCTTAAATGTAAATGGGTTAAATGCTCCAATCAAAAGACATAGAATAGCTGAATTGATAAGAAAGCATGACCCTCATATATGCTGCCTACAAGAGACCCACCTCAAGACAAAAGACCTACAGAGACTAAAAGTGAAAGGCTGGAAACAAATTTTCCAAGCAAACAAACAAGAAAAAAAAGCCAGGGCAGCAATCCTCATATGTGACAAAACAGACTTCAGAAAAAGGGCCATAAAGAGAAACCCAGGAGGTCACTTCATAATACTCAAGGGAAGAATCCACCAAAAAGACATAAACATTGTAAATATATAAGCACCCAACACAGGAACACCCAAACACACAAAGAAAATCTTAGAGGACTTCAAGAAAGATATTGACAGCAACACAATTATAGTAGGGGATTTTAACACCCCACTGTCAAGAATGGACAGATCTTCCAGCCAAAATACCAACAAAGATACTGTGGCATTGAACAACGTCCTAGATGAAATGGACTTAACTGATATATAGAGACCCCTTCATCCCAAAAAAGCTAAATACACATTCTTTTCAAATGCACATGAAACATTTTCAAAGATAGACCACATGATAGGACACAAAACAAGCCTCAACAAATTCAAGAAAATTCAAATCATACCAAGCACTTTCTCTGACCACAAGGGACTGAATCTGGAAACCAATCCCCCCCCCAAAAAAACCCCAAACACTCAAAATCATGGACATTGAATATCATGCTCTTAAACAACAAATGGGTCAAGAATCAAATTAGGGAAGAAATCAAAAAGTTTCTGGAAACAAATGAAAATGAAGTCATGAAAACCCAAAATTTATGGGACATAGCGAAGGCAGTCCTGAGAGGGAAGTTCATAGCCATACAGGACTACATAAATCAGATATAAACATTTAAAACTAACACCTTAACCTTATGCCTACAAAAACTGGAAGAACAACAGACAGCCCAGAGCAAGTAGAAGAAAGGAAATAACCAAGATCAGAGCAGAATTAAATGACAGAGACAAAAAGCACAATTGTAAGGATCAATGAATCCAGGAGCTGTTTTTTTGAAAAGATAAACAAAATAGACAAGCCTTTAAGCAGGCTCATCAAGAAGAGAGAGGACCCAAGTAAACACAATCAGAAATGAAAGAGGAGAGATTACAACTGACACCACATAAATAGAAGAAATTGTAAGAAATTACTATGAAGAAATGTATAACAAGAAATTTGAAAACCTAGGAAAAATGGACACATTTCTAGAAAAATATAATCTTCCAAAACTCACTGAAGAAGCAGAAAGCCTGAACAGACCAGTAACAGCAGATGAAATTGAAGCAGTAATAAAAAAATTCCCATCACACAAAAGCCCTGCACCAGATGGTTTCAAAGAATTCTACAAAGCATTTAAGGAAGAGCTAACCCCTATTCCCCACAGACTATTCCAAAAAATCCAGAAGGATGGAAAATTCCCAAATTCTTTTTATGAAGCCAGCATCATCCTAATTCCAAAACAGAGATGACTTCCGCCAAGATGGAGGCATAGCTGGAGAGGCCATGCTTCCTCACACAACCAAGTTTAGAGACAACTACATCATAGCAACAGAAAACACAGCCAGAACACAGAAAATTGAACATTTCGGAAGTATGATAACAACAAATTCTCCAGCCTGACCGGTAAGAGAGGTGAAACCAGCAGCTGGCAGAGCAGGGTTGCACAGGAAAACTCGGTAGGACGGACTCAGGCACGCGGAACCCAGGCCCAGGGTTGGACCTAGTGAGCAACCCAGCAAGCGACCGTGGGGAAACAGCGAGGGAGCACGGCTGCGGGTTGACTGTGGTCACGCATTTGTGTGTGGATAGACAAGCGAGGGAGTGGCCGACTGGACGAGAGCCAGCAGCCTCAGCGGCAAGCAGAGGCGGAGGGCGCCGCCATCTCCCTGCTCTGACCCCGTCTCCACATACAGCGTCATAATCCAGCGACCTAAGTGGCCCTGCCTGGGTGAACCACCTAAGGTTCTGAACCTCACCCAGCTGGGAGAAACGACAGAGGGGGCCCCCATTTCCCCGCTCTGACCATGCCCCCACATACAGAGTCACAACCCAGCGACCTGGGAGTCCAAGGCTCCGCTCCTCAGACTTAACAGGCGCAAACAGACCAAAAATGGCTCAAGAAGATCTCAAAGCCCCAGAGCCTATAAATCTCAGTGATGAAGAAATAGCAAAACTCTCAGATGCACAGTTTAAAACACTGGTGATCAGAATCTTCACAGAACTGGTTGATTATAGCAACAAATTAGACAAACACATGAAGGCGAAACTAATTGGAATGAAGGGAACTGCACAGGAAACCAATAGCAATGAAAAGGAAACTGGGACTCAAATAAATGGAGTGGACAAGAAGAAAGCAAATAATGGCCAAACAGAAAAGAGTCAAGAAGCAAGAATTCAAAGAAATGAGGAGAGTCTTAGGAACCTCCAGGACATCTTTAAACGCTCCAACATCCGAATTATAGGGGTACCAGAAGGGGGAAAGGCACAGCCACCAGTGGAAAACTTATTTGAACAAATAATAAAGGAGAATTTCCCCAATCTGGCAAAGGAAATAGACTTCCAGGAAATCCAGGAACCTCAGAGAGTCCCAAAGAAGTTGGACCCATGAAGGAACACACCAAGGCACATCATCATTACATTAACCAAGATTCAAATGAAGGAGAGAATCCTAGAAGCAGCAAGAGATAAGGGGACTGTCACCTACAAAGGAGTTCCCATTAGACTGTCAGCTGATATATCAAAAGAGACCTTACAGGCAAGAAGGGGCTGGAAAGAGGTATTCCAAGTCATGAAATCCAAAGACCTACAACCAAGATTGCTCTATCCAGCAAATCTTTCATTTAGAATGGAAGGACAGATAAAGTGCTTCTCAGATAAGATCAAATTCAAGGAGTTCATCATCACCAAGCCCTTATTATATGAAATGTTAAAGGGACTTATCTAAGAAAAAGAAGTTAAAGAAACATGAACAGTGAAAGGACAGCACACTCACAGTTATTAACAACCACACCTAAAACGAAAGCAAACTAAAAGGACAGCTAGATCAGGAGTGGAAACATAGAAATGAAGATCTCAAGGAGGGTTAGCAACAGGGGAGTGGGAGGAGGAGAAGGGGGGAGAAGATACAGAAAATAAGTAGCATAGACGATAGATAGAAAATAGATGGGGGGCAAGAATTGTATGGGAAATATAGAATCTAAAGAACTGGAGACACATGGTCATAAACTAAAGGTGGGGTAATGGTGGGGACGAGGGGGTTGGGTGGAGGGGAATGAAGGGGGGAATAGAACAACTGTAACAGCATAATCAATAAAAAAATAAATTAAAAAAAAAAAAACAGAGAGAGACACAACAAAGAAAGAAAACTTCAGGCCAATATCACTGATGTACATAGACACTTAAATCCTCAACAAAATATTGGCAAATTGCATCCAACAATACATTAAAAAAATCATACACCATGACCAGGGATGCAAGGATGGTTCAACATTCACAAATCAGTAAATGTAATATGCCACATAAACAAAAGCAAAGACAAAAATCACATGATCATATCAATAGATGCGGAAATAGCTTTTGATAAAGTACAACACCCATTTATGTTAAAACACTCAGCAAAGTGGGAATAGAGGAAGCATTCCTCAATATAATTAAGGCCATATATGAGAGACCTACAGCCAACGTCATACTCAATGGGCAAAAACTGAAATCTTTTCCACTAAGATCAGGAACAAGACAAGGGTGTCCACTCTCACCACTCCTATTCAATACAGTATTGGAAGTTTTAGCCACAGCGATCAGACAAGAAAAGGAAATAAAATGCATCCAAATCAGAAAGAAGGAAACAAAACCGTCACTGTTTGCGGATAACATGATAGTGTACATAGAAAATCCTATAGACTCTAACCAAAAACTGCTCGACCTAATAAATGAATTTGGCAAAACAGCGGGATACAAAGTCAACATCCAGAAATCAAAGGCATTTTTGTATACCAACAGTGAAACAGCAGAAGCAGAAATCAAGAAAAAAACCCCATTCAATATAGCAAAAAGAAAAACTAAATACCTAGAAAGAAATCTAACCAAGGAGGTAAAAGACCTGTATGCAGAAAACTACACAACACTGAAAAAAAAAAATCACGGAAGACACAAACAAATGGAAACAAACATATACTGTGTTCATGGATTGGAAGAATTAACATCATCAAAATGTCCATACTACCCAAAGCAATTTACAGATTCAATACAATACCTATTAAAATACCAATGATATATTTCACAGACATAAAACAAACACTTCAAAAATTTATGTGGAACTATAAGCGACCCTGAATAGCAGCTGCAATTTTGAGAAAGAAGAGCAAAGTAGGAGGGATCACAATACCTGATATCAAACTGTATTACAAGGCCACTGTAATCAAAACAGCCTGGTACTGGCATAAAAACAGGCACATAGACCAATGGAACAGAACAGAGAGCCCAGAAATAAACCCAAGTCTCTATAGTCAATTAATATTCGACAAAGGGAGAAGCAACATAAAATGGACTAAAAATAGCCTCTTCAACAAATGGTGTTGGGAGAACTGGACAACTACATGCAAAAAAATGAAACTCAAGCACCAACTTACAACATACACCAAAATAAATTCAAGGTTGATAAAAGACTTAAATATAAGCCGTGACACCATTAAAATCCTAGTGGAGAACATTGGCAGGAAAATCTCAGATATCTCACGCTGCAACATTTTTACTGATATGTCCCCTAGAGCAAGGGACATAAAGGAAAGAATAAACAAATGGAATCTTGTCAAAATTAAAAGCTTGGCCTTGGCTGGTGTAGCTCAGTGGATTGAGCATGGGCCTGTGAAGCAAAGGGTCACTGGTTCAATTCCACTCAGGGCACATGCCTGGGTTGCAGGCCAATTCCCTAGTAGGGGAAACATGAGAGGCAACCACACACTGATTTTTCTCTCCCACTCTTTCTCCTTCCCTTCCCCTCTCTCTAAAAATAAGTAAGTATTTTTTTTAATTTAAAAGCTTGTGCATGGTTAAAAAAAAACAGTATTAAAATAAAAAGAGAACCAACTATATGGGAAAACATATTTGCCAATGATATCTCAGAGAAGGGTTTAATCTCCAAAATACACAAAGAACTTAAACGACTCCACTCTAAGAAAACAAGCAACCCAATTAAAAAATGGGCAAAGGACTTGAACAGACATTTCTCCAAGGAGGACATACGGAAGATCCAAAGACACATGAGAAGATGCTCAATATCGCTAGCTATCGGAGAGATGCAACTTAAAACCACAAATTAAAACTGGTCACAATGGCCATCATAAACAAAGCAACAAACAACAAATGTTGGAGAGCTGTGGAGAAAGGGGGACCCTAATCCATTGTTGGTGGGATTGCAGACTGGTACAACCACTATGGAAAACAGTATGGAATTTTCTCAGAAAAGTAAAAATGAATCTGCCTTTTGACCCAGCAATTCCACTGTTAGAATTATACCCTAAGAACCCTGAAACACCAATCCAAAGCAACTTATGCACTCTAATGTTTATAGCAGCACAATTTACAATAGCCAAGAGTTGGAAGCAACCTAGGTGCCCAGCAGTAAATGAATGGATCCAAAAACATATACACAATGGAATTCTATCCAGCAGAGAAAAGGAAGGAGCTCCTACTACCCTTTGCAACAGCATGGATGGAACTGGAAAGCATTATGCTAATTGAAATAAGCCAGGTGTTGAAAGACAAATACCATATGATCTCACCTTTAACAGGAAACTAAACAACTAAACAAACAAGCAAGCAAAATATAACCAAAGACACTGAAATAAAGAACAGGCAGACAGTGACCGGAGGGGAGAGGGGAGGGAATTTCTGGGGAAAAGGGGAAGGATTTACAGGAATTAGTGTAAAGAACACATGGACAACAACTAAGGGGGGTGGAAATGGGAGGGAGGTGGGGAGCACTGGGGGTAAGGGGTGGGATGGGAGTAAAAGACAGAAAATTGTCTTTCACTTAGGGGTGGAATCGAAAAAAGTAAAATGAACAAACAAAACAAACTCACCCAGAGATACAGAAAAACTGCTAATTTACAGAGAGTTGGGCAATAGGGGTATGGGCAAAAAGGCTAAGGGGATTAGGAGGTGCAAACTTATAAATAAGTCATGAGGATGTAAAGTACAACATAGGGAATATTAATATCAGTATCACAATAACTTTGTATGGTGACAAATGGATAGTGGACTTTTTGTGGTGATCACTTTGTAAGGTATGTAAATGTGAAATCTCACTATGTTCTAAACCTGAAACAAACACAATATTGTATGTCAACTGTACTTTAATTCAGAAAAGCTTTATATTTCAGAATAAAAATCAGACATGGAAAAAAACGACTGAGCAAGTAGAGCAAGAAATCTACATAAAATTTTGCGTAAAGCTTGACCATTCCTCCATGGAAACTATTCAGATGATTCAGAAGGCTTTCGGGGATGATGCAATGAGTGCAGCACAAATAAAAGTGTGGCACAAATGCTTCAAAGATGGTTGAGAATCTGTTGAAAGTGATCCATGTTCTAGAAGGCCTGCAACAAACAGAACATCTGAGAACACTGAATGTGTGCAGGCCACAATCAATGAACATCGACAACTGATAGTTGGAGAACCAGAAGCTGATCTGTGGATTCCAAAAACGACTGTGTCTGAGATTTTGACACAGGATCTTGGCCTGAAACATGTCATGGCAAAATCTGTTCCATGGTTTCTGCTACCAGAGTAGAAGGATCATCGTGGTGCAGTTGCTAATGACTTGATTCAAACTGCTACCAATGAACCAGATTTGGCACCCTGTGACTTCTGGCTTTTCCCAAAACTAAAATCACCTTGAATGGGAAAATATTTTAGAGTCTCAATGAGATACAGAAAAATATGATGGAACAGGTGATAGCAATTTCAACAAAGAATTTTGCAGAGTGTTTTGAACCGTAGAAGATATGCTGGGAGAACTGTGGGAGGTCCCAGAGTGCCTACTTTGAAAGGGACTGAGGCATCACTGTCCTATGTCCAATGTTTCTTATATCTTCTTCAATAAATGTCTCTATTTTTCATATTACATGGCTGGATACCTTCTAAAAAGACCTCATATTAAGATGAAAAATGTTTATCTCATGTATGCTAGGTCATTCTGCAAAACTTTAGGTCCTTGATCTGTGAAATGAAGTTGTACTTTACTCCAGGTGCCAAGGATGTAATGGGAATTAATGAAAAGGAAGCATTTCAACAAGAGCCCAAAGGAGGAGCTTCATAAACAAAAGAGCCAATTTACAACATGAGACAGGGGATCACATTCAAACCCTGAGTCTTTAGGTTCAAAACAAGAGTTCTGACAACCTAAGAATGTTCTCTACACACTCAGAGTTTGCTTGACTATGCAAACCCATATATATTTACCAAATCAGTCCAAACTTAGAAACAAGCTGAGGACATTCTGTTGATGAGACTTACATCCAAATGGTAAATACTAAGATCTATAAGCATACATGTAAATGAAAGATAGAATACTATTTCTTTTCTGTATCTATGGAGGCTGTTTTACTTAGAATCATCTATCAAGGTATAAGCACTGGTTGCCAATATAAAATGCCAACTGTAATAAAAGAGGCACAAGATTCTGTACTTGCAGATTTACCTTTAAAAAAATCACTTTAAAGTTTTTAAATCCTTTATCCTGTCTCTTCTATTCAGAAAAGTAGTAACATTCACCAGGAAAAAGTGAAAATGTTTGGTCCACAAATTCTGAGGAGCCATGTCTTAAAAGATCATATATATCTCTATGAACTCTAGTGATTACAACATGTGCTTGCGCATGTATGGGCACAGTACGTATCTTTGTCTCTGACTCACTCTAGGCTCCATAAATAAAAGGGATGCTCAGTCCTCTACTAAATACATTGCCTGCAAACTCAATGAGAAGTAGTGAAGGACCAGGGGTGAAAAAGTAAAAATGAGGCAACTGATTTCTCAGTGCCGATTAGAGGGCCTTTCCCTCACCAATCCCACAGTGAGGGGAGAATAAAAGAAATGCATGAACAGCTTAGCCCTACATAGATGCCTACTAGAGACATGTAGCATGTTCATGTTATTTAATTATATATAAGAACAGTTACATAATTCACACTTGGAATACATATTTTCTACATATGCCTCTAAATTTTAAAAAATGTTCATAGCATCCAGTGTTCCAAAATGCACAATTGTACCATTCTACCAGATTTATCTACTTATATAAGGTCAGCTTGGACAAGTATATCAGTAAATTTTCATTCTGTTGATTTTTAAGGAAACTGTGCTTTTCTGGAAAAACCTTTTAATCCTAGATTTCATTATCGACTTGTTTCTACAGGAAGTTTCACTCTGCTGCTCTGTTACTGCAAAATATGATGCTACAATATGTCTCAACAACATTAATATGGATGCTGTCCCAAAAATACAGGGTGGGGCGAAAGTAGGCTTATAGTTGTAAGTACACAAAACACAGAGGTTATTCTTGTATGATTATTTATTAATGATTGTATTATTTTCCCTGTGAACAACTGTAAACCTACTTTTCTTCCACCTTGTACATACTATAATCTACAAGCTGGTTTTCCATCAGTAAAAACTATGATAAATGAATAATAAATAACAAAGTATCAATATCTGTACCATTTTTAAAAATTAAAATCTGGGAGAAAACATTTCTACCACCCTCTTTTAAAATTTATGTAGTAGGAAAAAAACATATAAGCACACTCTAAATATATATTGACATGAATAGGCTAAAATCCACTAAACAATTAATACAATCCAATAACATTTCTGTACTTGCTTTTCTGATATTTTATTATTTAAAACTGATACATTCCACTTTCATCACAGGCTTCTGGTATTAGTATTGTTGGACCCAGCAACAAGTTACAAATGAACAATTTGCTTATCTCCCCAGTTAAGACTTAGATAAGTACATTTGAGAAAAAGGTCTCTGATATGTTTAATCTTTTTATAATGTCTTCTAATACAAGTCTACACAAGCAGTAGAGGTTTAATAAATTAAAGTTAATTTCAAGATTTTTTAAATTAAACATCTTTATTAGAAAAGTCCTTAGTAACAACATGTAAATTTTTTTAATGATTAGTTTGGAAAAGGAAAGTCAAAATAACCATGATCTGTATTTTTCTTGTTTTTTAAAGATTTTATTTATTTAGTTTTAGACAGTAGGCAAGGGAGGGAGAAAGTGAGGAACAGAGACATCAGTGTGTGGTTGCTTCTCACGCACCTCCTACTGGGGACCTGGTCCAAAACCCAGGCATGCGCCCTGACTAGGAAACCGATGACCTTTGGGTTTGCAGGATGACACCGAACCCACTAAGCCACACTAGTCAGGGCAAGTTTTTGTCTTTTTTTTTAATCCTCACTAAAAGATATGTTTGTATTAATTTGAGAGACAGAGAGAGAGACACACACACACACAGATTCATTTGAGTGAGAAACATTGATCAGTTGCCTCACATATGCGCACAACCTTTTGCTGTATATGATAATGCTCCAACCAATTGACCCGCCTGGCCAGGTTTTTGCCAGAGTTTTCACATGACAGTAATTAACTGAAAAGAAAATCCAGGGAAAAATTCAAAATCACTTTACCAAATATGCACCAAGGTCTGTACCTTTGTTATGAACTCCTCCAGCTGTTCTACAAACTGCTTAGTCTGCTGCTGAATAAACTGCTCACAGGCCAATTTCAGATGACGGTCCACATCTTTTTTGGAGTCAAGAAAATGTTCTCTTATCTCAGGAGTACCCTAAAAAAGACGACAATTTCCTCCCGTTTTTACATGCATAACAATTACCAGACATGTACAGAATATAGTTTACCTCCCACCACCAATGAAAAGGATTTCTTCTCACCTCCAACAAGAACTCTATCAAGGCATTGTTGCTATTCAGCCTAAAAAATCTTGGAACAGTCATAGGGTTCAGGATTTTAAATGCTGCATCTGTGAAACAAAATTACTCATCCAATAAAAATGGACAGTTGCAACAGAAAAGCTGAGTCACTATTTCAGTGTGTTAACATATACTAGTTTTGTATTACCACAAAGCAAGAACAGTTTCATTTCAGCAACTCATCTCCATGATAGTGAGATCTGTGCCAAGAAGGCCACAGCACCCGGTTACTTTCTAAAAGTAAGAACTGCAAAGTGACTACTAAACATAATTATTCACTTATAGAAAAAATGACAAATAATAATTGATACCTTAAAATTTCATGGTTTTACTTTTTCGCTAGTTTTTTTAAATATTCATATACTTACCCAGTTTCTTTTGTTAAGATCCCAGCTGGCACAGAAATTTATTCATTTAAAGCAGAGTGTATAAACTAATGTGTCAGCCAGAAAGAAAACACCAAAAGGACATATTTACCCCTTAACCTCCAGACTAACTAGAATCTATGTAAGTTATTAATTGAGGTCTCATTGATGTTCAAATGCAATAAGATATAACATTAGTCATGAGAAGTTAGAACTTAAAAGTTAAGACAAGTATTATTATGGATAGTCAGAAAAGCCCATTTCTTCACTTTGCTTTGCTTTGCCTTGCCAGACTGGAGAAAACAAAGCATGCAAGGCTTTCAACCCTGGTTTTACCACAAGAGTACTTACTGACCTGACCCTGATCTTACTGAAAAAGAACCTCACTATCAGACTCAGTGTTCTGAGTAAGGCTTTAGTAAATGGCTCTCTGCTTTTGTTCTCTTTTCTACAAAATACCTGAAAGAGTGTCTAGTAAGATTACAGAGGATAATGTTTTAGGGAAAATATACTTTAAACCAGTATTTGCCAAAATTTTAGGTATTTCATTTTCTCACACCTCAGTGGAGCTATACTAGAACCTAACAGCAACAAATTATGAATTTTTGAAAAACGGAAAGAAAGTAGATCAGCCCTGCTTTATCCCATCAATAAAATAAAGGACTATCAGCACCTGGCATGCTTCAAGGGTAAGACCAATAGTCTCATTCCAACTGAAAAGAAAGAAGAAAATCAACTAGAATGGTTAAAAGAGAGAAGCCTCTGATGGGAATGAACTCTAAAAGAAATTATGCATTCTCTCAGGTCAAAAGCCAGGAAATCTGGCTACTGTTAAAATCACTAAGTATATGAATAACACGTAAGTTTACTATCCAAATTCCAACAGAACCAAAAAGCATTCTCTGTGGTGGAAAGAAGAAAGCATTAGGAAAAGAAGAAGAGCAGAGTGTTTTCATATGACTCATGATGAGACCATGTTGGCTCTCAGGTAAGTTACATCAAGTCTACTAATTTATAGGCACAGTCATTAGGGAACAACATACTACCCCTGGAAATCCTCTATTTGGAGTTTCACTGAACCACAGAATACAGAAAATGTAATTTGAGTAACTATGAGTTTTCTCAATTCTCCCAAGATATGAGATAGTTTTTCATTACACAAATGAATGACTTAAGTCCTCAGAATTTAATTCTCTTGAAAATGATTAAATAAAGTTTTAGATAATTTTGTTAAATACTTAAGAAAAATGAGGGGTATTTGTGGTATACTCTTCACTGCTTAAGATTAGTATCTTAGAAAATAACTACTTTGATCTTTTCAAATCATTAGAACAGATAAGTATCTTTCCCAAAATGATCTTACATCTATTACCAACTCAAAGACACTATCTATCTACATGATCACCTAACCACCAACATAATACACTTACATTCACTGACACACCTTAAGTTTACAAAGCACTTTAACATACATTTTCATTCTTAATTGATCTTGGTAACACCCATCCAAGATCACACAAGAGCCAAGAAATGGTAAGCCAGGAATAGACAGACTTTTTCAGACTGTAAAGTACTCTTCCCCTTTCACCCAACTGGCTTTCTAAATTTTCATGAACTGACAAACTGAATGTTTAAAACCATCGCAGCTAGCTAACACTGTAAGTAGTTGGTATGCTGATTTTTCATTTTTTAACTGGTTATGGTAATATGTGGTAGAGTCTAAGAGAGGTGATGCTATATTACAAATTGAAATGCTCCGATAAAGTTCCTTCCATAAAGAAAATACAGCAAGTTAGATGTAATAAGATGCTGACAGCTCAGCTTAGTAGAAACAAGTAACATGCTTAGCAGGCACAGCATGCAAAAAAAAATTGCAGATGAACATAAAATAAACCTGTAACCTGTGCTGACACATTTGGACAGGTCCAACACACCCAACTGTGCCAGCCAGGAAAATAAAGTACCTCTAGTTTTCTTGAGGTCCAGGGAAATTTCCTTAATGGTGAATTCAGTGTGAAATGGAGCAATCTGTTCACGAAGAATCAAAAGATGCTTTATTAAGAAAAGTTGTCCATCAATCTGAGTCTAAATGATAAGAAAGAAAAATGAATATTGTCAAAGATTAAACATATGTATGAACATATAGAACACATACATTATTAATCAACATTAAGTTTATGATGCCTGAACCTTTTTTTACTCTTAACATAACTTTATGGCACCAACACTCCCCTTTGGTGTGAATTCTTCCCATATTATCCAGATGAGAATTATCTGAAAAAAATCTTGCTTCAAACTCTTACTAACACTGTCACCTTAGTAAATCTAAGAAAATGAATCAGACAAAAGGTTGCAAAGCAACACAGAAAGAGAAAGCAAATCAACTTTAACTTGGTGCAAAAGCAGAAGACAGCATGCGGCCTAACATCGGCACAGAGAAGGAAGTAAAAGATGTTCAAAGTGTGAGCATGATTCTGACTTCTCGTGCCTTCGTAGTTTCTCTTGAGTAACACAGTTTTAGCTATTTGGTCAAAGTGGTTTCAAAATCCAGAATATCTGATATATTCATATTTACATAAAAGTACAAAAGGAATCTCCAAGTGTACAATTATTTAGGCTTACTATTTTGGATCATCCTGCCACCAACAGAGCACTAGCCACCTATACCTCTGAGAGTCTCTGTATTTCTTTGTGCCCTCTCATGACCCATCCATAAAAGTCTTGTGATTTAAGCTTAGTTCTCATAGTTCTGACCCAAACAGTGAATAATCATAACTCCCATTTTGGAAGAGTCTATATATTAACAAAAACAAAGCTGTTTATTTGCTCCTTCTACCTTGAACATATTTCAAATGAATTATACTACATTAGGAAAAGAATAAAAAGGCTATGAAACAAAGTGACTACTCTCTGGCCTCTCCCTATTTTCTAAATAAACACATAATCAATACATAAGAGGCTGATGGAAACTAACTTTGCATTCTGGATCACAGAGCATTAGGTAAGTACGGAATGCTATACATTTTGAATACTTACTCTGCTTTTAACAGAACTAGCAACTCCAATAGGCAAAACAGTATAACGTAGATTCAATTTACTTTACTAAAGCTGTTATGATCCAGCAAATAGTATCATTTCAGTTTAATGATATACTAGGTGCTCAATTTAAGTATGTAAGAACTATTTCTTGCCTTAAAAAAGCCTCTAAAACATTGAGTAATTATTTTCATGGATCACTTTTTTAAATGTAGAGGAAGCATTTGAGATTAGTTTCCAGGCACATGTTATCAGTTTGGCTAAAATAAACACATATAAAAATTCTCTACAAGTATGGACATTTTTACATCAACATCTATTTGATGTAGTCCACAGGATTTTCAAAGTCCACCCAGGACTCTCTGTAGACCTATACCCAGTGCTGGGTACATCATGCCCTGCCTAGCTTCCCACTGTGTACTGGCTGAACTTGGGTGAGTTTGTCTCAGAATTCTGGGCCTCCTTGTTTCAAGCAGCGGGCCATGACTTTATTTGAGTTGTTCTTAGAAACAATTTGAGGTGGATAAAGGTTGAGATAATCCAGAGAAAGGAGGGGGAAAATGAGTAACTGCTTTTAATCTCATTCATCTATCTATCTATCTATCTATCTATCTATCTATCTATCTATCTATCTATCTAGGAAGGGAAAGAGAAAGAAAGGGAGAGAAACATCAATGTGTGGTTGCTTCTCATGCACCTCCTACTGGGGACCCAGGCAGCAACCCAGGCATGTGTCCTGACTGGGAATCAAACCTGAGATCCTTTGGTTCACGGGTCAACACTCAATCCACTGAGCCACACCAGGCAGGGGTAATCAGCTTTTTCACTGGATTGCTAACTGAGTATCTGAACAAAATCTTTCCTGGTTAAATGAGTGACTGAACTCCCTTTAGTTCCAAAAGAGAAAGGGCACTTACTTCCTTAACCCAAATAGCCAATGGGGTAACAATGGTTGCTCAGATCCCCAAATTTGGAGTGGTGGAGATGAGTACCAGGAGTCATCCAGTGCAGTAGTGTAGCTTATCCCAGAGATGCCAATGGAAGCCCTGGGGAGAAGGGCAGGACACCCTGCAATGGGTTCAACCTGAGAGAGGAGACTTGAGAAAGGGGCTTATGTCTAAGAAAGAGTCCCTCCCTGTTATGGTGGCATCTGGTAAGCTCTCTCTGGCCCTTGATCAGAATATTCTTAGGTGACTAAGAAATTCTGTGGGTTTGCCTGAGGAAAATTTCCTCTAAGGCAGTAATTTTGAACCTTTTTTATCTCGTGGCACACATAAACTATTTATTACTAAAATTCTGCAGCATAAAATATATATTTTTTGCTGACCAGACAAAAAATAGGTATAATTTTGATTCACTCACACCAGATGGCTAATATTGTACTGGCTGTTCTCATTTTTTTTATTTGACAATCTAAGGGAAGACAGGTCAGTACTTCTGACTAAATAGTCAGGTATTGCATGTTTAAAAAATTCTTGTGGCACACTGGTTGAAAATCGCTGCTCTAGAGTATAGAGCAGTCCTACAAGGATATTTACTGCATTTGGCTCATATGGAAATGTGTACATAAGGACTGGCTTTTCCTAGAATACACACCTCAAGATTAATAAGGGAAATCATGTCTTTGAGACCATCAAGGCCCACAATAGTCAGCCTCCGGTTAATGCTAAGATAACCAAGATGAGAATCCTGTGATACTTCTAAATTAATCTTTTGTGCACACAATTAGAAAAAAAAGGGCTATAATATAAGGAAGAAAGAAAAGCACATTTAATTAGTTTCTTGAAGCTTCAAAATGAGGATTTACACACAAGGGGGCACACAAAAAAAAACTGAATTATCTTCTGGAGGGTGGGTCCCTTGTTACTACAAGCTTCCTTCGCTGAGTGTTCTAAGAGCCCATGTGTCTATCTGCAACAGTGGACCACATGGCACCGTTGTGAGGGGATGTGTCCAGCTTCAGTAAATTTTTTTGAAGACTCTTTCAACATGTTTGCCCATTTCATGATGGGTGACTATGTTGAGTGTTCAGTAGTTTTTGACCAAAAATGGCATGACCCTGATGCCCCACCCTCCCTATTCACACAATCCAGCCCTGAGTGACTTTTTTTTTGTTTGTTTCCCTGGATAAAAAAAGTCCTCAAAGCGAAATGTGGGAGGTGAAACAAAAGCAACCAAAGTACTAAAAGGCATCAAAATCAATGAGTTCAAAAACTGTTTTGAGCAGTGGAAAAAAAATGTCTCAACAGGTGTACTTATTCAAATGGCGAGTACTCTGAATGTGACTGAAGTTTAAACATGTAAAAATAAATATACAATTTTTTATAAATAAATTCTGGTTATTTTTGAGGCTCCCCTATAAATGGATCAACCTATGATGTTGTTTAGGTGTCAACCCAATCCTCTGACATATTAAAACTACCTGTCCTTTTTTAAAAAAGGGAAGGTCATTTGGATCTTAAGTTGTTAAGGACAGCTACAAATTGTAAATTTCTCCAAAACAAAATTTGGATCCAACTGTTCTCTATTTGTGTCTGTCTTTGTATGTCTATATAGATATGTTGTAAATGTTAGATAATTTTCTACCTCTGAATGGTACTGTTAAAATAAATTTAAAGACAAGTGCTTGTAAGGATTTTAGAATTCTCAGAAATACAGAAACTAACTCAAATGCCTTTCAAATTCACAGGATCAAAGATTAATCCTTAATAAATAAAACTAATTTGTTGGCTTACTTAAGCAAAACAGACATACCTTTATTTTACCTAAGTTTTACAAAATTAAATCCATATTAATAACTGACATTGATGTCTATGAAATATGTTTCTAGGTTATAAAATATCTTCATAAATCTACCAAGTTAAAGAATTCAAATTGTTTTTTTCATACTTTTCATTAGAAATTGAGGTTTTAAGGGTTAAAATCTCAATATATGTAGGAATAATTTCATGGTATTCCAGAAGGGATCCTGGAACACCTCAAAAGGATTTGTTCTTTATGCTAAAATGCATAAGAAACATTGTAAAATAAATGATGAAAAGTTTCTAGGGTATATTATAAGGGTAAACAATGACTAATGTAAATATTTAGGACTACAGGAAGCCCACAATGGCTGCTTGGTTCTTTTCCTGGCTCCCTGGTGAACTCATTTTTTGGTTTTTACATTCCTTTATGCATCATAGTGCATTTAAACTGAACTTAGATGAAGGAACTTATGAGCTGAACTTACGAACTTATGGACATTATTGAAAGAAGGCATCTTACACTATTGCTGAAGTCTGATAGAATCATTTAAAGAAAATGTCAAGATGGTAACTGCTTCCTTTCACAACAAACTCCCAGGAGACAAAGACTTCAAGTATTTTTATCTGAAAAGATCATCAAATAAAAGACATTCTCCAATCTCACTGGAGGAAAACTGATCAGGCACATAAGCACAAATGGACCTCCACCCTTGTCTCTGACACTTGCCACTGTCTACAACAGCCATCAAAGAGTCCTAGAGGATGAGAAGTTATTGACATCAGAGGTAGACATCCCAAGACATTGACAAGGCCTGTGTACCTACTGACAGATATTGAAAACTGAATCCATTTTTTTTGTCATTATTTGTTTATTAATGATATTAGTTGTAATAATAGTTGTCCTTGTTCTTTGGGTTTCTATATATAATCCAACTGTTCATGATTACTGAACATGTATAACTGTTACTACACTTTTCATGTCTTCTACAAATGTTGAATTATCGATAGATGCGAAATAAAGAAAAATAGAGATAACTTGGCAATTAGACAAAACTTGAACATGACAGTTCACAGTATAGAAATGACCCGGAGTGCTTTATTCACAATGAAGGCCAGAAGACCTGACTGCCTTCCATTTATTTCCCTGTCCTTCCTTTTCTGGGGAAAATTCAGCCTCAACTCTGAGTCCCTTGATTACAGTATTGCCTCATCCCCACTAGTCAACAAGACAAGGTCAATACTGAGCATCCCTAGGAATAAGCCTTCCTAGTGCTGTGAGACCACACTATCTGACCAAAATGTTGGTCATCAATGCATCCTCTCAATTAATATATAACCAAAACAAGGAACTGAGGATGAAAAAAGGGGTTCTATGAAAAGTAACCTCAAGGTTGTCTGATCATAAATTTCTAACCAGGTAGGTCAAGATGGGTAGTTATGTCCTAGGAATACAACTTCTTTACAAAAAGGTTTATCTTTGCCTTAAGAAAGCCCTGTCTATGGTTACTGTGAATCTAGGTTAACACACCTTTAATATGCCTCTTTTCAGACCCCTCTATCTAAAATGTAAACACCCTCAAGAGACCAAATAATCTTAACTATCTTATAATCCAACTGACACCTATTTCCCTTAGGTACACTCCTTAATTTCAAATGCATAAAAGAAACCACAACTATTATTCTGCACAGCATTTGAAAAATTACTCCCTGACATGTCATCAGTTTGTCTCAAAAGAAGCTGAAAGGTACACTGGCCAGAAGGGTCAATTAGGTAGAGTGTCATCCCGTATACCAAAAGGTTATTAGTTTGATCCCTGGCCAGGGTACACACCAAGGTTATGGCTTCAACCTCTAATCGGGGTCCATATGAGAGGCAACTATTAGATGTTTCTTTTTCTCCCTTTCTCTCTCTCTCAAATCAATAAACATATCATTGGATGAGGTTTAAAAACAAAGCTAAAAGTCAAAAGTATACAAACTCAGCCATGAAAATAAATGGTCACTTATGGTGACGAAATTGAGAGCTTCCTTATACATACTTAAACCCCTTATAATATGTAAGAAATACATAAAAGAGGCAATGAGGGCAAAGACTGAATTATCAAAAGGCTCTTCACTCCTACCTTAAAAAAAGACAGTGGTATAAGAGGACATAAGCACATCAACTATTTTTTAATTAGGACAATTCTTTACCTCCTGATGATCTAAGAAATACGTGTTCACTGAAGAAAATCTAAAAAATTAAAAGTGTAGGGACGTCCAGTGAAAATGGTGGCACAGGTAAACACAGTTCACTTCCTCACACAACCACATCAAAATTACAACTGAAGAACAATCATCACTCAGAACCATCAGGAATCAAGCTGAATGGAAGTCTGACAACTGTAGAATTAAAGAAACCACATTCATCCAGACTGATAGGAGGGGCAGAGATGTAGAACAGGCTGGGCCCAAATCCATGTGTGGTGGATAAAATATAGGAGGAATATCTCAGTACAGAGGAGTCTCAGGCTCACACCAGGCACCCCATAACTTCTAGCCGCAAAACCCAGCACAGATTGAATCAGTAGAAAAAACTGCTGACGTCCCAAGCAGTTCTTCATAAACAACCCCACACACACTTACAGACTCACTCCCACGGAGCTCAAGCACTGCAGTAGCAGCTTGAAAGGCAGCAGTGGCATACATTGAGGAACTGAAGCATCTGACATCCAGGTGAGAACTGGGGGATAGCTTTCTCCCTCCTAGACAGAGAGGCAAGAGAGACCACTGCCCCTTGTCTGAACCCTCCTCCCAAAGACCCACAGAACCAGAAGGCGGGTGCCACATCAAAGACTCCATCAACCTCGCTGACACTGTTTGCCCTGCCTTGGAGATCCCCTCAGACTCTGTCCCACCCAACATGCAGGCCCACCTGAACTGTAACATGGCTTTTCCATATGAATGACTGGTCTTGGCTCATGCTTCGCAATTTCCTAAATTCTCTCAAACAAGCAACAGCCAGCCTCAGTGAGCCCCCAGCCCCAGTAGCTCTTGCTAAGTGGCCCCAGGCCAATCTAGATTCACAGCTTGGCTTTACCTGGGTTATCTCCAAACCCAGCACAATTAGCAGCCATCACAGATTACTTTATAGCTCATGCAGGTTGGCCCCAAGCAAAACACAGGTGAGGACTGACCTTGGCAGCACTATCATGGAAACTGCAAAGCCTGTGCAACTAGTGGATAGCCACAGACCACGTCAAATCACCACATGCTGCCCTGTACAGCTGACCCTCCATGGAAGGTGGAGGTTGGCAGTCAGTGGTCACAGCCAGTCCTCAAAGGTGACTGGCCTAAGCAAATCCTTCCCATTGACCTGCCAATAGCAATCAAGGCTTTACTACAAGATTGTGTCCTCAGCCCACACGAACAGAATACCTCGAGTGCCCAGCTTGGGTGATAGATGAAACTGTGCCATTGGACCCTACAGGATACCTACTACATCAGGCCACCCTACCAACACAGGGAGTCATAGCAGTTCTACCTACTGCATAGAAACAAATGGGAGGCTGTCTAAATGAGGACACAAAGAAACACAAAGGACCAATCAAAACTCCAAAAAAAAAGCTAAATGAAATGGAGATAAGCAATTTATCAGATGCAGAGTTCATGACACTGGTTATAGGGAAGTTAGTGTGGACCTGAAAAGAATAAAAAAGATCTTGTCATAAACAAAGGATACACTAACTGAAATAAAGAGCAATTTAAAGGGAAACAACAGTACAGTGGATGCAGCGAAAAATCAAATCAATAATGTGGAACATAAGGAAGCAAAAAAACAACCAATCAGAAGAAGAAGAAAAAAGAATCCAAAAAAGAGAGACCAGAGTAAGCAGCCTCCATGACTTCAAGCAGTCCAACACTCACATCATAAGGGTGACATAAAAAGAAAGAGGAAGAAACTGGAAATCTATTTTAAAAAACAGTGAAAGAAAACTTCCTTCTTAGTGAAGGAAATAAGACATGCAAGTCCAGGAAGCACAAAGCCCCACACAAGGTAGATAGATGTAAAGGGGCCCACTCCAAGACACATCATACTTAAAATGCCAAAGGTTAAAGATAAAGAAAAAAATCTTAAAAGCAGCAAGACAAAAGAAGTTAGTTACCTACAAGGAGTTCCCATAAGACTGTCAGCTGATTTCTCAAAAGAAACTTTGTATGCTTAAAGGGACTGGAAAGAAATATTCAAAGTCATGAAAAGCAGGGACCTATATTCAAGATTGCTCTACCCAGCAAAGCTATCATTTAGAATGGAAGGCTAATAAAATGCTTCCCAGACAAGGCAAAACTAAAGGAGTTTATCACCTCTAAGCCATTATTATAGGAAATGTAAAGAAGCATATTAAAGAAAAAGATCAAAACCATGAACATTAAAAAGGGAACAAATTCACAACTATTAACAACTGAGTCTAAAACAAACAAACAAACCAATTAAGCAAAGAACCACAACAAGAACAAAATCATAAATACGGAGATCATTTGGAGGGTTATCAGCTGGGTAGGGGAAGGGGAAGAATGGGTAAATGGCGCAGGAATTAAGAAGCATAACTGAAAAAAAAAGGAAGTGTAACTGGTAGTAATAAATAGAGGGAAGGTAAAAATAGTATAGGAAATAAAGAAGCCAAAGAACTTACATGCACAACCTATGGACATGAACTATGGAGGGTAGCTGCTAGAGAGAAGGGGTATATTAGGTGGATGGGAGCAAAGGTAGAAAAACCTTTCTACCTTTGGACAACTATAATAGCATAATCAATAAAATACTTTTTAAAAAAAGAACAAGCCCTGTCTGGTGCAGCTCAGTGGACTGAGCACCAGCCTGAGAACCAAAGGGTTGCTGGCACATGCTTGGGCTGTGGGCCAGGTCCCCAGTAGGGGGCACACAAGAGGCAACCACACACTGATGTTTCTCTCCCTCTCTTCTAACCTCCTTTCCCCTCTCTCTAAAAATTTAAAAAAAACAACTAAATAACGAGAGAGAAA
Source organism: Artibeus jamaicensis (assembly GCF_021234435.1). Lineage (NCBI taxonomy): Eukaryota > Metazoa > Chordata > Mammalia > Chiroptera > Phyllostomidae > Artibeus > Artibeus jamaicensis. The sequence goes on from NW_026521822.1 coordinate 2,204,944, forward strand.
CAGAGACAGAATCATAGATATGTAGGGCGTTTTCATAGTTGCCAGATGGGAGGGGGTATGAGGAATGGGTGAAGAGATGAGAGGATTAAGAAGTACAAACAGGTAACAGAATAGCCTTGGGGATGTAAAGTACAGTATAGGAAATGAAGTAGCCAAAGAACTTCTATACGTGACCCGCCAATATGAACAATGGTGTTGGACTGCCTGAGGGAGTGGGGGGGCGGTGCTGGGCAGAGGGGAGCAAATGGGGAAAAACTGAGATAACTGTAATAGCATAATCAAAAAATAATAATAAAAAATAAATAAATATGTAGGCAAAAGTAGGAAAAATGATTCATTCAGTCACCCAAAAGCTTTCAAAGTTACATTTTCCTTTTTCAAATCCTCACCTGAGAATATGTTTATTGATCTGAGAGAGAAAGGAAGGGAAAGACAGAGAAATATCAGTTGTCTTCCATAGGTGCCCAACTGGGGACCGAACCTATAAACCTGGACATCTACCCTGACCAGGAATTAAACCTGCAATGTTTCAGTGTATGGCATGATGCTCCAACCAACTTATTCACCCAGCCAGGACATCAATTTTACATCTTTTAATGTATCTTTTAATTACATAGTTATGTATATTTTGCCTACTATAAAAAAGGAAAGTTCAACTTGCAAATACTTTTTAAGCCCTGGCTGGTGTGGCTCAATGGATTGAGTTTGCAGCCTGCAAACCAAAAGGTCACTAGTCAGGGTACAAGCCTGAGTTGAGGGCCAGGTTCCCAGTTAGGGGCCTGTGAGATGCCATAGATATTTCTCTCCCTTTCTTTCTCCCTCCCTGTCCCTCTCTCTTAAAATAAGTAAATAAAATCTTTAAAAAAATACTTTTTAAAATTTAAATCTGCTTATCTATAACTTGACTTTCTATCTTCTTCTAGTCCCCATATCAAAATTATATTTCAACTCTCCATTCTATACAGAAGACACAGTGATCACAAACCAAGGTGGAATTTTTCCAGCAATAGGACCCAAAATTCTTTTGTAAAGTTTTTTTTTAATTTGTTTAAAGTCTTGAAGTCAGAAATCAAGTTTGTAAATCTGAAAATCCAGAAAGGTTAACAAGGTTTGAACACTCCAAGCAGCGAAGAAATCTGGCCTGAAACAGCCCAACTGGCGGCAAGTATTTTCAGTGAAGAGTTAGCAAAGCAACACTTTCAACCATGCTGTATTTCCAGAAAAAGAATCACAGGGGTCTTGGGAGAAGCACATGGCAGCAGTATTCAGCTCCAGATCCCTTCCTGATTAAAAGCTGTACATCACAAAGTCAGGGTAACTACTTCTAGTCATACAACCCATGGTGACAACTGCCAGTCCTCCAAACTGACTGGCTTATTTCCTCAAAGTGAGGCCATTCAACTATTTAAAAAATCATTGTATATTAAATAAAATTAGATTAAATTAAATTAAAACAAAACATCATAGTAAGGATGATTATAATTTGCTATGTTTTCTTGAGATCCCTGTTTTGGTATTCTAAGGAAATAGCAGTCCAATACCTTCCCCACTTGCTAAGGCTATAACAGGAAAATCTTCTCCTATAGAATTTATAACCTAAATATTATTTCTTGTACTTCAGCAAACTTAGCACTACAGTGAAATCCTAACTTCTCTCAAAGGGCCTCAAAATCAAGTCATTAAACAAATCCTATTGTTAAAATGGCTTTAAATTTTTGTGCCTATAAATAAATAACTATACTCCACAATATTATTATAGGTAACAAGATTTCATGTGACACTTTATCAAACCTTGTTTTTACTGATAGATTCTGATGCTCCAAGTAACGACTGAATGCAGGCAGATAAGGCTTCCTGTGATAATCCTTGGAACACTGCCCTCTGGTGAAATAAAAGAGAAACATCACCCTGTAACACCACAAACCAAAAAAAAGGTCATAGGTTGAGTACAGGGACCGACTTCTTGCCCTCATCCATTGGATTAATTTATGTTACTAGCAATATTCCTCCTGGAATTCCCTATTTCATTACAATCTGTCTAGACTAATACATAGTTTCATAATTTGCATCTCTCAAACCACTTAAGGACCCTTTAATAATACTTCCTGAGCACCTATCTCATGTCAAAACTTTGTGCTAGATGCTACGACAGTGGTGGGTAGACAAGGCTAATATATTCTGACCTCATAAAGCTCTCACTCCAATAATATCTCATGCTAGAGGCTGTTTTTTAAATATATAAAACGGACTTTAAAACAAACCCTCAGAAATCCACTTCTAAAAATGTATCCTAAGTAATTTAGTCAGTAGTATATAAGATTCACCAATGTGGCTCTTAATCCCAGTATTATTTAAAACATCAAAAAACTGGAAATAAAATGTTTAGTGATGAAGGGGATATGTTGGGAACCACTCTGCCTGGTTTCAGGAGCTGTAACACCCGACCTTCAGACCATAAGCCACTAAGGAGACAAAGCTTATCTCCCTGGCAGGAGCTTCACTTCTGCTCCTTTTTCCATAACTGGCCTCCAGTGCTTGGTCAGTTAGCCAATGACAGGTACAATTCCTCAAGGGAGGATTGACCTAAGACAGGCACAATTACATGGAGGCCCCAGGGAAGGACTTGGGGGACTACAGAGAAAGGGGGTGATGGACCCTCGCCCCTCGGCTTTGACGAAGCCTAACTCCTGAGTCCAGAGAAGTCTCCGAGAATTCCTTGGCTATTTGCCTCCTCTGCCTGATTTAAGCCTGAAACAATGACAGAGGTGCAGCCCTGTGCTGGAATGGCCGGATCCCCAGGGCAATTAGGCCTGAGAAAGGATATATAAAATCCTGTGAAGCCTGCTTTGGTAAGAATGCTCTTAATTAAATGATAATGGCCCGGGCAGAAAATGAGTTTGTTTTCCCAAAGTTTTGTAGCCTTAGAGCTGATAAGACCCTGACTTAGAAGAAGTCCCAATAGTTCTTTGTATGCTATCTACTGTTTACTGCCTGACAGTGATTAAGAAGTTGTACCTCAACTCCTACCCCCCCAAAAAAAACAATAAAAGCCTGTCTAGGCAAGGGCCCCTTGAAAGGGTGGCCAGGCCATTCTGAGGAGCTCCCCCCTTGAGGGAGTAGCTGTGCCGTCCCTTTTCCTCCACAGGACTTGGTAGTCCATGTGAATTTGTCCTGATTTTCCATCCATGACACCGTGGGCACTGCAGGCCAGTGCACACATCAGGATGACAAATAATATACTAGTAACCTAAGTTACAGAACGCTGCGTGAAATCAAAAAATGCTAAAGGAGGTGATGAAAACCTATAAAATGTAACTAGGTGAAACAAATCAGGTTATAAAATGGTATATTAAGTATGATTCTTAAATTAATTGTCATTTCTATGTCTTCCCAGAGGTGTCACATGTTGGTCTGGGCAGACACTCCTGTCAACCCTCTTTCTTTCCTCCCTGTGTCCATCCCACCCAAGATAGAATTGTTAAGAATAAGCACGAGCAAGATATTTATTATTAGGGTACAGTCCTGGGCCGTGGTCTCATACTTGATGCTATTTTCTTTTGGTTCCCTTTCTCTTATTTTCCATGAGGTTACTACAGTAAGAAAAGACTAGGGTCGCCTCTTGTTAGGTTACTGACTACTTTAGGAAGCCTGAAGATGGCAGCTTAGACTAAGACCCTCTCTTTCTCCTGGTCAGCCTTAATGGGTTTTTCACGGGATTTGTCTTTCCTCTCCTTTGATGGATAAGAGAGAAGGTTAAGACATGAATGTAAGTTAAGTGAAAAAATAATAAACAGGCCTAGGGCATAAAATAAATACAGGCACAGTGACATCCTTAAGCCTATCTACTGTTTGGCTAAAATCCATGTTAACAACCTAAGAGGCTTCACTAGGGTCTCTGATGACAATGGGTTCTATATGGAATATGCCCCCTGCACATTTCTCTTGGAATCCTGGCTCCACTGTAGGAAGTTTCTGAATCCCAGCATAATACCATCATTCAATACATCTGCTGGGGAACCTGGGGAAAAGTAATGCCAATGTCCAAAACTCCCTCTGGAAGAGACCTCATCAGCTGGGCAAAAAGACTGATGCTAACTCTGTAGAGGTGAAGTGGCCCCTCCTCAAAAAGTCCCAAAACTGGGCAAAAAGCACTTTGTGGATGAATTTCACAATCTCCAAGCACAAAATCCAGTAAGTATACAGTTTAAAATAGATACTGAGCAGTGTGTAGTCTACTGAGTCAATGAAACAACTGTGCAACCTTGTTCAGGCCTCAGGACTCTGAGCCAGAGCATCTCCATAGGGAGAGGGGATGCACATACCCCTTTGACCTATATTCTTAAGAAACAGTGGCATCTAGACAGTTAATTACATGACTTGTATTTAATCACTTCTCTCTTTACATGCTAACTGGGTTATAATAATCAAATTAATTTTTAAAAGGTGAATTAAATTCACTGAATTTTATAAACTGTTTTGGATCAGCAGCAAACCACTAACTGTAAATGAATGTAGACAAATCTGATCTTTCAGGGATTAATAATTGTAAATTGGAATGCTCAAAGTAACTATTACCTGAAATAAATGCACAGTATAAGTTGGGGCTAAAAAAACAAAGCAGGGGCAGGGGAGAAGGGATATTGCTAATTTCAGCAAATAAGTAAAATCAGTCCATGGTTAGAAATACATGTAAATATGACTTGTTAAGGAAGCTGATTTAAACTGAGTGCAAAACTAAATTAAAGTAATTGCATTTAATATTAAATTTAAATACTAAATGTATATTATACCTATGTGACATTGGATATTTCACTTAAACTTTCTGCCTCTCTTTTTCTTCATCTATAAACTAAGACAAATGAATTAATCTACAGTTCTAAATTTATTTGTGGTCATAGATCCCCATGAAATCAAATACAAGCTACAGCCCACCTCCTCAGAAAGATACAAATATAATCACGCATACACGATTTTACCAAAAATATTAAGGTGTTCACAGACTACCCAGAGCCCAGTAGTGGATTCTAAGGATCTACAAAATGGTTGGGTTAAGAATCCATAAATCTAATTGATCTTAAAATTATATCTCTCTATAAAAACCATATGATTCTTAACTAATACCAAATAAAATATTGTATCAATATCATAAAATTTAAATTTAAAAACATTTCAAGTTAAATGGCAAGCAATTTACAGTAAAGATATAAAAATTTACATACGTACATCTATGCATCTGTACAATTTGGAGAGACACACAAGAGTTCGCCGAACAGTAGGATACCACATTCCATGAAGATCTGCTGGAGAAATTGTGGTCTGTGTTCTAGGATTTAAAGATTCCATTGAACCTAAAAACCAAAATGGAAAAGAAAACACATTTCGCATACGCGTAGATTTATCTTACTTGCACAGAAACTATAAACTGTTCTTGCTAACTGCCATGTGCTGGAGGCATCCACTTTCTCTAGTCCCACCTTTAATCAGGAATGCCGTAAGAAACTTAGTGACAGATGAGCTATAACACAGTATGCATGTATGTGTGCATTTATGTGTGTTCTCACATACTCAACCTAATTGCTTTTCCCAAACTGTGATCAATAATCTTTATGCAATAAATGAATAGTATACACATGTTATAGTATACCATGCTGCTATTAAAAAGGAGGCAGATCTATATGTAGTCACATGGAAGCAAGTGAGAGCCAGTGCCGGAGGGGGATGACAAGCAAACAAAGCAATGTTAAACAGGGAGATCAATCAAAGCTGGTTTGTCTGACAGCCTGCCTTCCATGCTCTAAGCCACAGGCGGCAAACACGAGGCCCACAGGCCAAATCTGGCCCTCCATCTTGTTTTATGCAGCCCAGCACCTTGTTTCTACCCAGCAGCAGCACCGAGCTCTCGCTTAACTGTTAAGGAGCAGTTACATTTATACAGTCTTAAAATTACATTTGGCCCTTTGAAGGCAACTGTGAGGCTGATGTGCCCCAAGTGAAAATGAGTTTGACACCCCTGCTCTAAGATAGATCATTCGTAGACCTTCCCAACTCTAAAGACTTTATTTCCACACCTCAACCCCTACCCCACAGATTTCCTTATGACTTCCTTTCAGAATGACTTTCTTATTATTTTCTACAGACTTTCTTATTACTATTTCACCTCCTAATTATTAAATCTTAGAATCCCACTCTCTGACAATCGTATCTTCGTGATTTCCCATTCTCACCTGTTTACTCAAAATACACTGCCAACTTCTCTTTCTTGGCTTCAATCATATCCTAGCCCCTTGCCTACTTCTGATCTCTCTAGCCGTTCTCAGTGAACCCACTCCACTTCTCTACCTCATTTGCTAAGGCACTCTCCCCAGACTTCTGCTCTCACGACTCTACTCTCTGTCCTGGGGTGATCTTATATAATAAGCCCAAAGCATCAACTACTCCTCTACCTTTATCTCTAAACCAGTCCCTCTTTATAGCTCTAGAGTCACAATGTCCAACAGAAATATAATGTGACCTATAGATATAACATTAAAATGCCACATGATAAAAAGTAAAACAAAACAAATAAATTTTAATATACTTTATTTAATCCAATATATCCAAAACATCATCACTGTAACATGTAATCAACATAGAAATTACTAAGATATTTTCCATTCTTTAGTTCATATTAAGTCTTTGAAATCTGGTGTGTATTTTACACAGTCATGGCACATTTAGACTAGCTATAATTCACATACTCAATGACAGATGGCTACCATACTGGACAACACAGCTTTAGATTCATATAACACGGATGCGCTCTGTAGTTCCACATGGACCATACTCAATCTTTCTCAGCCCCCAACCTAGTGTATCATTAAAGTCTGTTGATTCAAACTTCAACCATATCCTTCATCTATACACTTCTCTCCCCCAGTCACACCTTGGTTCAAACCACCTCTCTTTCAAAAGAAACAATCTCCTAATCAGTCTCTATAGTTCTGCTAACATTACCCTATTCTAAAGCCAGGTATCAGTTAAAGAATAGGCTTTGGGGAGGAAAGGGAAAATGTGCAGGGCCCTGGCAAGGGCTGGTAAGGGAAAAATGTACTCTAGTCTCTCCAACAACTCTTCAAGAGATTTACTAGGATTAAGATATATACTAGGACTAAGATATACACTAGAACTATGATACATACTAGTACCAAGATGTACTCTGGGACATGGCATGGATTCTATTTCAGAAGACAAAACTTCAACCTCCTATGAGTCTCTCTTCCTAGCAAGTATAATAAAATGGCTTTGTCAGATGGGGAATACCCAGGCTGCTTGACAATCTGTATTTGGGGTACCAAATGTGTATAGAATTGACTCAATATTTGATGATGCCCTAAACCTGAGGATTTGGGTGTAGCTAGGTCTCTTTAAAAGTCCATGGAGTTCCAGTGCCCCCACTCCTAGCCAGTCCTATGGGGAGCTGAGCATTAGTGTTACCTTTAGAGGTGGGGGGTGTGGGGGGAGAAAGGATGCCATACTTCCCATCTAGCTTTTTGTCTAGGTAGGGTTATTTCTGGACAAGTTTATTCTTTGTATAACATGCACGCCAGTCCAAGTTATCCCATACCTTTCTGTTATTTTTTTAACACCAGTCCCAGGCACTTAATACATTTATACAATGCAAATCCAATGGTGTAGTTACCCTGGTACACTAAATTATATTAACTAGAAGTTCAAAGTGCAAGAGACACCTATCATAATATGAGCTGTTTTACCTGTTCCTACTACAATATAAACAACCTATGCCCAAGCACACCAAACAGCTTGATTTCCCCAAAGCAGTCAGTCTTCAAATCCTACATGCCATCCGCCATGCTATTCTATCTTAACCTTACTTCACCTGACTTTCTCAAACTCACCTTCATAACCTCTACGGCTTTCAGACAACATACCTCGCACTGAATCCACCTTCTTGTACTCAAATTTCATCTACCTTAATAATTTTGATGCCCCTCTTCCATGGTCCAAAAGTGCCTTGTGCATACCTTTATCATGTCACCACTGAATTATGCCTGTGGTTTGTCAATCTCCCCTGATTAAAGTGTGGGCTCCACAAAAGCACAAGCTGTTTTTCACACCTGGTATATGACAAGTCCTCAATATAAGTTTTTCTAAAAGAATAAATAAAAGTTGGAAGTTAAAACATTATAACATACCAGGTTTTGTCAGATTATCAGACTTTGTTTCTTCTAACCGAACATCTGAAAAAGAAGCTTCTGAAGGTACCTTCTTCTGTTCATCTTTTAAACTCTGTGCAATTTGCTATACAGAGAAATCAGAAGAAACATTAAACTGTAGTTTTTAGCTATTTGGCAATATGAACATATTCTTCCCTTAAAGTTAAAAAATAATAATTAATCAATGAACTAATTAAGAGAACTATGCCAAAACAGCAAATGGAGATGAAAAAGTTAAATTATTATAGAGTGTCTATATTCTAAGCCACCCAAAATAAAATAAATTTAAATAGAAGTCAGGAGAGACAAAGTTTAGGGAAACATTCTAAAAACAGTAAGTAAGGGCATAAACTAAATAGGCTGCCATATTTCAAGCCTGTTAGCTTTTATACCTATCCCCACACATTTATCAGTGCAGGCACTGAAACAGGTTAAGGTAAAATGATGGTGAGGATTTGGAGCAACAGGAAGGGGCTGGTACACACACATGTACCTCCTTGCTATGTCAGCTGAGAAGTCCCAGAGGCACCAAGAGCCCATAGTAACGAGTACACTTAGCACCCAGATCTTGGTCTCTAATACTATTCTCCAACAAAAGGAGTCAGGATTCCTTGAAGAAATGGCCAATTCTAGAGCTGAAGCAAGAAAAAGTAAAGATGAACCTGGAGTATCTTGTAGCACCAGGAAGTGAGAAAGTATACAAAAGAAAAAAAAAAGAAAGTAAAAGAAACACTACATTGAAGGGATATGTCAAAGCAACATAAGAACCAAGTAAAAGAGTTCCAAATGACCAAAGGTGGAACTATTTGAGCAACAAAATAAAGGAACAGTGAACTATAATCCCAAATATAAATCTCCATGAGTTCACACTGATATCAAGAGAATGAGTGAATAAATAAATACAATCTCCCTTGAGGAAAAATTCCAAATACTTTGTATAGATATTCTGCCCTCAAGGAGAGCATAACTCCTCACTCCTTAAGTAGGGCCTGAACACAGAGCTTTCTTCTACAGAGGGGAGTATAGAAGAGGAGGAAAAAGAGCAACTTCCCAGTAGAGCCAGACAACACTGCCTCAGCTAGGTGATCAAGGTCAACATAAACAGTGTTAAGTCATGCTGACGGTATTTACCCTTCATATGATGTGTTGAAAATGGTAATTTACCTCTATAGTTATCCTCTTAAAAAACCCATGACAGCAGTTTAATCATGAGGAAAACATCAGACAAACTCCAACAGAGAGGTAGGTACAAAACACTCTAGAAGTTCTACTCTAAACCGTTAAAAATATCAAAAACAAGGAAACTCTGAAAAATTGTCACAACCAAGAAGATCCTAAGAAGATATGAAAAATAAATGTAAAAGTATTATAAATGGGATACTGGAACAGAGAAAGTCATTAGATAAAAAACTAAGGAAATCTGAATAAACTATGGACTTTAGTTAATACCACTGTATTATTACTGGTTCATTAACTGTGTCAAATGCACCATATTAATATGTTAATTAACATATCAGAATGGATATTGGTATACTTGAACTCTTCTCAAGTGTAGTATCTTCTCAATTTTTCTGTAAATCTAAAACTGTTCAAAAAATAAAATGTATTTTTAAAAAAGAAGAGAGAATCAAGATGTGTGCCATCCAGGAGAAGCAGTCTAAACAGAAACAGGATAATAACAGGATGATAACTTAACAATTGTGACTATTACAACTTGGTAACAAAAAGTATGTTGATAAATATAAGCTACACTTAGGAAGAAATAGACTTTAATGTAGTTCTCGCTGACAAAACAAATTTAAGTATAGCAGCACTCCTGCTATAAACCAATAATAATTAAGCAAGGATAGTTTATAAGTGTGGCAAAACTTAGGTTACATTTTTTTAAATGTTAAAAACACATGATGACATAGCAGAGTTATTATTCGAACAAACTGGAACAAGTAATTTGTTTTTTAAAAGATGTTATTTATTTTTAGAGTGACAGGAAGGGAAGGAGAAAGAAAGGGAGAGAAACACTTCCCTCCCCTCTGTGAGAGAAATACTGATTGGCTGCCTCTTGCACACCCCCCCACTGGGGACCTGGCCTACAACCCAAGCAAATGCCCTGACCAGGAATCAAACCAGCAACCTTTCCCTTGCGGGGCAATGCTCCACACATGGAGCCATGCTAGTCAAGGCTGGATCAAGTAATGTGTTTTAATTGCTTAAGAAATAGTTACTTTCTTATAGGCTAAGTGAACCTGCAAAAATAACACCCTTCATATTAAATTTTAATGTAGAAAAGCAGACCATCAAAAATCACCTTTACTAACAAGCCAAATGTCTTATTTAAAAAAAAAAAACCTCAAAATCATAGAAACAGAGAACAGACAGGTGATTGCCGGGTTGGGGGGGGGGGGTTTAGATGGGGAAAATGAGGAAAGGTAGTCAAAGGATATAAACTTGCAGTAAAAAGTAAGTTCTGGGGATCTAATGTACAGCATGGTGACTATAATTAGCAATACTGTACTTTATATTTGGAAGTTACTAAGACAGCAGATTTTTAAATTCCTCACTACACACGCAAAAAATACTGTTACTCTGTGCGGTAATGGATATGTTAATTAACCTTATTGTGGTAAATATTTCACAATGCACACATAGCAAATAATGACACTGTATACCTTAAACTTATATAATGTTACATGTCAATTATATCTCAATCAAGCTGAAAAACAATAAAATAAAAAATTTTAATTGTAAAGTTATATTGTACTTTCAGTCAAATGTTATGTTTCTAAATATTTCAAAGGTTAAACAATAACAGCCACTGTCTACTGTATGACTACTAAGTTAAGTGCTTCCTAGCCATTATCTCTACTCTCACAACCCTCCATGGTCAGTACTGTTATGCCTATTTTACCAATAATGAAACATTCATAGCAGCTAAGTAACAGAAATTGACTGACAGAGCTAGAATTTGAACCTGTATCTGCCTTACTCTATACTTCTCTGCATGTCATGCAAATGGCACCCTTATATGGGCAAAACCTCTAGTCTACAGAAATTAGCTCTTAATATAAAATCTTCAGATCTATAGTTAACAGTTATCTGATGGTACAGAGTGGGGCCACTTTGGAAAATAGGTCAGCAAATGAAGAAACACAAAGTTACTATATGACCCAGCAATTCTACTCCTCTGTGTATACACAAAGAAATAAAAATAGCCACACAAAAATGTGCATATCAATATGTATAGCAGTATTTTTATAACAGCCAACCCAAGTGTCCACTGATGGACAAATAAACAAACAAAAGGTAACATATCCATACAATGGAATGTTATCTAGCCATAAAAAGGAATGAAGTACTAATACATTCTACAACATAGATGAACCATGAAAACATCATACTAAATGAAAGATGTCACAAAAGACCACACAGTGTATGATTCCATTCATATGAAATGTCCAGAACAGGACAATCTATGGAGAGAAATTAGTGTTTACCTAGGGCTGGTGTAGGAACATGATTACTAAAGGTTACAAGGTTTCTTTCTGAGATGATGAAAATGGTCTAAAAATGGTAATGGTTGCATGTATCTGTGAACCTATTAAAAACCACTGAATTATAAACCCTAAATGAGTGAATTATAAACTGTACTTCTATAAAGCTGATGAAGAAAAAAGAAAGAAGTACTCAAAGATTAGAGCTACATGTTGAAAGGACAAAGAAACCAATCTAAAGGGGCTTCCACTCATCAAACTTGGGACAATTTTAAGCATCAAAAAGAATAATTATGGCAATGAATTATAATGACTTTTTAAAAGTCCACAACTATACAGAGACAGGGGTAGGAAAAAGAGGGAGAAAGGGAAAAATAAGTCTTAACAGGAGAAAGCTAACTAATATATATAGAGGAAATGGCAGGTATGAAAATAACCATTTGCTACCCTCAAAGTAGTATCAAGGGTATCCAACCTTTTGGCATCTCTGTGCCACACTGGAAAAAGAAGAGTTGTCTAGGCCACACACATTGCAACATGTAATCACAAAATAAAAGAAAAATCTCATGTTTTAAGTAAATTTACAATTTTTGTCAGGCCACATTCCCAGCCATCCAGGGCTGCATACAGCCTGCGAGCCACAGGTTGGACACCCTAACTGGTTCAGTCAAGAATTGTTAATAGTTGCAAAAACCACTGTACGAAAAGATGTTGGGGAATTTGTATAATCTCAAAATATGATCCCATCATTTCTTACTAACTACAAAGGAATGAACTTTTATAATGAAGAGTTAGCAGTCACTACCGTAACCAATACTGGAATAACCCAACATTACATAGCTCTCATACAATGAAGTTAGAAGTACACATCAACTATGTAGTATCCTTACCACTGGTATCCTTACCAGTGTTTAACCTGAACCTCAACATAAGGAAAACAGATCCTGAGTGTACTACATTCTACAATAAAACTGGCTTCATTTCTTCAAAAATGTCTTATGTCCCAGGTGGTGGGGGCAGGGGAGGTAGACAATGGGGAGGCAGGAGAAAAGAGAAAAAATTCTAGTTTTGATTTAAGGAGAAATAACATTCAAATGCAATATAGTAACCTTGACTAGAGTTCATCTTTTTTATTTTTCCTTCAAAAAAGTCTATGTCGAGAATTTCCAGGCCCCCCAGCCAACTTGGGGGTGTAGGTAGATAAACTTTGCCTCCTCGCACAACCAAAAGAAGGACAACAAATTTAAAAACAAAATATAACCAGAACTGCTGAAAATTGAACTGTATGGAAGTCCAACAACCACAGAGTTAAAGAAGAAACATTCATCCAGACCTGTAGGAGGGGCAGAGACAAGAAGCCAGGGTGGAGAGCACTTGCCTCAAGGCAGTGGCTGGAGAACCAGGGTGCACAAGGCGGCAGAGCTGACAGAGCAGGTGGTCCCATATTTGCGTGCAGATAAACCAAAAGGAACAACTGGGAGCAAGAAAGACCGTGCACCCCAGGGTTCCAGTACGGGGAAATAAAGCCTCAAAACCTCTGACTGAAATGACCTGTGGGGGCTGTGGCAGCAAGAGAAACTCCCAGCCTCACAGGAGAGTTCATTGGAGAGGCCTACAGGGTCCTAGAATGTAAAAAAACCCATGCACCTGGGAATCAGCAGTAGAAGGGCCCAATTTGTTTGTGGGTAGTGGCAGAAGTGACTGAAAGCTGACAGCTGAACAAGCAGCACTGTTCCCTTAGACCACTCCACTTATACCCAGCACCGTAAGGCAGCAACATGGGTTGCCCCTCCCCAGTGAATACATAAGGCTCTGACCCTTACTATGTAACAGTTGCACCAAGGCAAAAAAAAAAAAGACCCAAATGAAAGAACAAAGTTCCAGAAAAAAAATACAACTAAGCAATGACGAGATAGCCAACCTATCATATGCACAGTTCAAAACACTGCTAAATCAGGATGCTCACAGAAATGGTTGAGAATGGTTGCAAAAGAGAAAAAAGTGAAGGCTATAAGAAGTGAAATAAAAAAAATATACAGGCAATCAACAGTGAAGGGAAGGAACCCAGGACTTGAATCAACGGTTTCAACCAGAAGGAAGAAATAAACATCTGACCAGGACAGAATAAGGAAACAAGAATTCAAAAATACAAGGAGAGGCTTAGAAACCCTGGGGACAACTTACAATGTTCCCACATCCAACTCATAGGGAAGCCAGAAGGAAAAGAGGAAGAGCAAGAAACTGAAAACATAATGAAGGAGAACTTCCCTAATCTGGCAAAGGAAATTGACTTCCAGGAAGACCAGGAAGCTCACAGAGCCCCGAAGTAGTTGGACCCAAGAAAGCACACACCAAGGCATATCATAATTACATTACCCAAGATTAAAGATAAGGAGAGAATCTTAAAAGCAAAAAGAAAAAAGGAGACAGTTACTTACAAAGGAGTTCCCATAAGACTATCAGCTGATTTCTTAAAAGAAACCTTGCAGGAAGGGGCTGAAAAGAAGTATTCCCAGTCATAAAAGACAAGGACCTATACTCAAGATTACTCTATCCAGCAAAGCTATCATCTAGAATGGAAGGGCAAATAAAGTGCTTCCCAGATAAGATCCAGTTAAAGGAGTTCATCATCACCAAGTCTTTATTATATGAAATGTTAAAGGGACTTAGAAAAAGAAGAAAATCAAAAATATGAACAGTAAAATGTTAAGAAACTCACAACTACCAACAACCAAACCTAAAAACAAAAACACAAAAACTAAGCAAACAACTAGAACAGAAGAGATTCACGGAAATGGAAATTACAGGGAGGGTGATCAGTGGGGGGGGGGCTGGGGGAAAATGAGGGAAAAGGTACAGGGAATAAGAAGCATAAATGGTAGTACAAAATAGACAAGGGGAGGTTAAGAATAGTATGGGAAATGGAAAGGCAAAAAAACTTGTATGTATGACCCATGGACATGAACTAAGGTGGGGAAATGATGGTGGGAGGGAGGGTACAGGGCAGTGGGGAATAAAGGGGAGAAATAAATGGGACAAGCATAATCAATAAAATATATTTTTATAAAAAGGTCTACGTCCCAGGTAGGGGGTAGGAGGTGGGTTGCAGGGGAAAAGAGGAGGAAAAACTCTGGTTTTGATTTAAGGAGACTTAAATTCAAATGCAACATAGTAACCTTGACTGGATTCCACCTTTTAAATTTTGGGGTCCAGTAAGAAGGACAACAAGGGAAATCTGAATATGAACTGTATATAAATAATACTCTTGAATAAATGTTAATTTTCTTAGATGTAAAATCTCCATTCTGATTATGTGGAGAATGTTTTCATTCTTAGGAGAATAATAGAAGTACGCAGGAGTGAAGTATCATAATGTTTCTCAATTATTTTCAAATAGTTAAGCAAAAAACACAAAAAGAATTTCAGTCAATGTGTTAAGACATTAACTAGTGAATCTGAATAAATTTGAGATTCAATAGAATATTAATGATATTAGGGAACTATAAGTAATGTTTTTAGGTGTGACTATTGTGTTATGGTTGTGCTTAAATAAAAAAATAAAAGTGCCCCTACCATACAGTTACCTACTAAAATATTTACTAATGAAATGATATTTAGAATTTGCTCTAAAATAACTAATGGAGAGGAAGTAAGAGCACATGTTTCTAAGTGAAACAAGATTGGCCATGTTGAAGCTGGGGTAATGATATATAGTAGTTCATTATGATATTCTATTTTTGCTTATATTTGTAAATTTCCTTTAAAAATTCTCAGATCATATTCTGTTTTAGCACTAATATCGTAGGCATTTATTTAAACTCAGTCCGACACTCAAAAAGTGGAAGATTAGTGAGGTAAACCTAAGTCTTCAAACTATAAATTAAACATCAGTACTACATAGTTTTAAGGATGTGGTCACTATATTACCATCAATTACAGTGGCTCCCATTTTATCAAACTTCATCAATGGCACTTACAAAGAAAAAAGAGAAATCACAGGAAGCACTAATTCAATTAAAAAATTCAGAATGCCTATTTCCTGAAAAAGGGAAGAGAACTGAATAGAATGTTTATAAAATGTAACTTGAAGGAGAGACAACCTAACAAACTTTTTCTGTTCAATTTTTTTAATATTTTATGTCCAATGATTTTTGTGGCAAGTTTATCTTGACTGTACATTTTGAATGAGAATAAAAAGAAAAATCCTATTGTATCTAGTACAAAACATCCAACAGTTGTTAGGGGTGGGGGCGAGCGAGATCAGTGAGCAGAACCCACCTCCATCATTACTAACTTATCAGGATAGGCCAGATCTCCAGGAGCTGGTTTGTAGCCAGTGATGTCTGTCTGAATGTAGATGTGGGTTCGGTAGACAAGCCGCTCTTGTACATCTTCCAACATCTGCTTTACTCCAGCTGCAAATGCCCCTAGTTGTTCAGCTGATTAAAAAAAGTGCAATTATCCATTCCTTTAAGATTTAGAAAAATACTCTCTTTAAAAAAGCAAAAATATTATTAAATTATTTAGTAATAGTATGAACCACTTTTGCTTCATGGACTGTGGTTGTACATATCCTATTTCAGTATGACTCAATGACCTTAGAATAATTCAGTGTCTCTCAATTTCCTCAAATTTAAAATTAGAAAATAAATTTTCCCTTATACCTTCTTCTGGGACTCTATGAAATTATTTCTATTATTAGTATGTATGAATAATATCTGACTTTTAGAGTACTTTGTGCTTTTTAAGTTATACAGCTTCAGACCAATCCTGAGATACAGTAAGGCAATTTATTAATTGGATTGTCATCCCCATTTAAAAAATAAATTGAGTCCCATATATTAAATAATTTGCTAATGTTTTCACAAACAAAAATTATTTAAAAATAAGGTATTGCCCTGGCTGGTGTGGCTCAGTGGACTGAGCACTGGCCTATAAGCCAAAGGGTCACTGGTTCAATTCTCAATCAGGGCACATGCCTGGGTTGCTGTCCAGGTCCCCAGTAGGGACAACCACATATTGATGTTTCTCTCACTTTCTTTCTCCCTCCCTTCCCCTCTGTCTAAAAATAAATAAAGAAAAAAAAATAAGGTGATTTTATATAGAATTTCTTCATTTCTAAGATGCCATCGATGTTCAGACACAACCAGTAATTCAATAACAGCAACCCAAGGGCTAGGGAGTTGGAGACACTACAAAATCACGTAAATAGTCATATTAATTTTAAAAATCATGTTTATCTGCTTAACAATAACCCACAACCTTCGGACCAACTATATGATCTCACCTTTAACAGGAAGCTAAACAACGAAACAAACAAGCAAGCAAAATAAAAACAAAGACACTGAAATAGAGAACAGGGGGACAGTGACCAGAGGGAAGAGGGGAAGGAATTTCAGGGGAAAGGGGGAAGGATTCATAGGAACAAGTATAAAGGACACATGGACAACAACTAAGGGGGGCGGAAATGGGAGGGAGGTGGGGAGCACTAGTGGGGTGGGCTGGGATGGGAGTAAAAGTTAGAAAACTGTACTTAAACAATAATTAAATAAATTTTTTTAAAAATCATGTTTAACTCAGAAACATTAAAATGTGAGAAAATGCCCTTCTTAATTTCAAATGAAGAAAAGAAACTGCAAAACTTGTTATTTTCTGGAGCACTGGAGATCTTGTTTCCTGGAATATGTCATCAGTTGGCTCAAATAAACTCACATAAAAATTCAAAAAAATGATAATGTATGTCTTTGAATGAACTAAATGCAGTAGAATAAGAAACATCTGGAAGAGCAACAAACCTACAGTATCTCTTAAGGAAAGTCAATAATCTCTGCCAGTAAAATGATTACTTGAAGGGTATTTTTTAAAGGTACCTAAGTATCATTAGGAAAATCATTTTTATGACAATCAAATCAAATAGTGAGGAATGTATCACATGGATAAAGCAAAACCATTACAGAGAACTGCTTTTATTTTTAATTTCAAAAAGACGAATCATTACTACATACGTATGTTGAATTAATTCCTGTTTTTTAATCAAGAACATACAATATAGTCTATTACTTTATGTATTCTGGTAACAGTGTACTAGAAATGCCTAACACAAAACTGATGGTCCATTCTCTCAATATTTCAGAAGCCAGAAAGAAAAGTAACTATAGTTGATTACTAATTTTGCCCAGTTTTTTAATGCTTTCCCCATTTAATTTGTACATTTAGTCATATTTAGAATAAGGTACATCTTGATTCAAAAAAAGGACAAGGCATCAACCCAGGCTTCAAAAATATTAAATTTATATAGGTGGTAGGTAGGGGGAGAAAGAGCTAATCTTTTTCAAATTCACTGAGCCACAAATATACTTTAAAAGGCCTTTGAAATTATCACTTCTACTTATCATTTACCATTGTTCTGTACATGATCTTCAAGCACCTCATTTTTAAGAATCCCACAAAGTTCCGAAAGAGTTTCTAAGTGAATAACATGAATGATCAATGGCCTGAAGACATCATACAATGACACACATAGTTTCTCCAAAAGTTCACTAAAATAAAGAAACAGAACACAGTTCAGTAGTAAGCTTTTCAGTTTAAAAGGCATCTCTGATTTCTTCCAGGCAATAAACATAGTAAAAATCTACTGGAAAAATTGTGTAAGGAACATTATACAGTGTCCAGCAGAAATAATGCCTGCCTCAGTGTGGTTGATAGGGTAATAATATGCGTGTAATAATTTAGTTTTAATTTGAATATTTCACCTTAAATGTCATATATTTGAGTATAATATTGTTATGTTACAGAATTACATGCTTATGATTTTGTAATAAAGGATTTGTAATAAAAAGGGGCATTATTTGTGCCAGATCCTGCATATTAAGGAGTTAAAGGCTAAAATTCTGTAAAGTGTTGTTTTCAAAGCCAAGAATCAATAAACCATCAGCAATCAACTCAAATTAACTGCCCCCAACCAAATGTCAATTCATTACAACTTTTACTTACTTCAGTAATAACTTTGTATATGTCCTTTCAAAAATAATAAAAAGTATTTCAATAGATTTATTTATCCTTTTATATTCTACATCACTGTGAATCAAATGGTTACATTTTCCCCAGGAAAGATTATGTTCAGAATTCTTGAAAACTTACAGATTTAGAGAAACAAAATTCAAAGCACTCTGGACATACAAATATTTTGGCATAAACACTTGAAAAGTTACATTGTCTATATTCTTCATATTGTCAATAGTATTCCTCTATATGCACTATTTCATCCAAAGTGATCAACCCAATCAAAATCATAAAATACATTTGTCTGTTCTCCATTATGAGGGTCATAGTCTTGGAATTGCCAATATGAAAAAGCCAAAAGTTACTAACAGTGGATCTGAAAGACACTTTGAGAAAAAATTTTTAAAAGGACATTAAATAGTGTCTGTATTCTTAAATGTCTTTTGTTAGTTACAAATACAGAACTTTTTAACTACAAGGATTTATATGGTTGGTGGAAATAAAGGAATCTGGATCCCAAAACTTATTAGTTCCCTACACAGGATTTTTATTATCATACCATACTGTCTCCATAATTACATTATAAGCACTATGAAAGCATGTTGGCCTTTAAATTGCACATTTATCTTAAAATAAATAAGTACTGTCTCAGTCAGCAATATTCTGTTCACATGCCTACAAAAATTAGAATAGTCTGCCAGCTAATTTAAGAATACTCCAGTAATATAATAAGCCATTATGATCATTAGCAAATTGAATCTTAAAAATAAGAGTTAAACTCTGTGTACTACCTACTCTAATTTCGATGTTGGTTTTGTGAAAAATTCATTGTAAAGTTGGTGCTCATCCTGGCATACATGGACCATAAAGGCACAGCCACTGCGAATCTACAGGAAACAAATACAGACCACCTACGGTTAAAGGCACACAACAATTCTAGCATTTAGGAAATAAAGCAAACATTTTATTTGCAAAGAAACTATGTATACATTTTCATAAAACAACTTGCTAAAGCATAAAACAACTTACTGAAGCACAGAATGAAAAATGTGAATATAGATTATTTTTATTTTTTATGCTTTATTTTTTAAACTTTTGACAATGAAAATAAATCACTTTTCTATTTGAATATGGACTATTTAAAGAATTTTTACATATTTTTCTATAGTATAAATTAAAGTCACACTAAACAAGAAAGCACAAAACCTAAGATAAATCCATACACTTTGAAACTTCACCTTTCAGCAAACAATACTTATTTGTGATTCTTCATACCTCAAAAAATAAATTAAAATGAGAATATTTTGTCCAACTGAATGCTAATTACTAAATTAGGTTTGTCATAACTGAAAAAAAATCCTTTAAGCTAGTTGATATGGAAACCAGAACTCATTTAGCCAGTATAGCTTCTAGGGTATCAAAATATTTCATAGGAAGTTTAACATTAAACCAAAACAAGCAGAAACTTACCAAGGCACAGTGATCTCTGTTATTCTGGCTGGTTAACTCTGTTACAGTACTAGTAATACTAGGACCCAAAAGGAGCTGCCGCTGATCAAGATAACACTGGTGGATATCATTTAGTAGTTGTTGGTATCTGATGAAAAGCAAGTGAGATGGGAGCATAACCTTTTGATTTCAGATATGTAAATTAAATCTGATCTTAAACCCCAGAAGAGGATGCCAAACCTCTAAAGATTTATTGTTGGGAACTGCCCTGCCTGGTTTCAGGAGCTATAACCCCCCCATCGCTAAGGCTGAGTGAGTGACCGTCAGACCATAAGCCACTAAGGAGACAACGCTTATCTCCCTGGCAGGAGCACCGCTTCTGCTCCTTTTTTCATAATTGGCCCTCAATGCTTGATCAGTTAGCCAATGACGGGTAAGATTCCCCAAGGTGAGAACAACCTAAGACAGGCATGATCATGTGGAGGCCCCAGGGAAGGACTTGGGGGGGCTATGGAGAAAGGGGGTGATGGACCCTCACCCCTCAGCCTTGACAAAGCCTGAGTCTTCATTCTGCATGTGAGAAGTCTCCTAATTTCTTAGCTATCTTGCCTCCTCTGCCTGACTTAAGCCTGAAACAATGACAGAGGGCGGTGCAACCCTGTGCTGGAAAGGCCAGGCTCCCCTGGGAGATCAGGCCTGAGGAAGAATATGTAAAATCCCATGAAGCCTGCTTTGCTAAGAATGCTTTAATTAAATTATAAAGGTCCAAGCAGGAAATGAGTTTGTTTCCCAAAGTTTTTTTTTTTAATTTTTTTATTGATTATGCTGTTACAGTTGTTCTATTCCCCCCCTTCATTCCCCTCCACCCTACCCCCCGTCCCCACCATTACCCCCCTTTACTTTATGACCATGTGTCTCAAGTCCTTTAGATTCTATATTTCCCATGCTATTCTTGCCCCCCCCATCTATTTTCTATCTACTGTCTATGCTACTTATTTTCTGTACCTTCTCCCCCCCTTCTCCTCCTCCCACTCCCCTGTTGCTAACCCTCCATGTGATCTTCATTTCTATGTTTCCACTCCTGATCTAGCTGTCCTCTTAGTTTGCTTTTGTTTTAGGTGTGGTTGTTAATAACTGTGAGTTTGTTGTCCTTTCACTGTTCATGTTTCTTTAACTTCTTTTTCTTAGATAAGTCCCTTTAACATTTCATATAATAAGGGCTTGGTGATGATGAACTCCTTGAAGTTGATCTTATCTGAGAAGCACTTCATCTGTCCTTCCATTCTAAATGAAAGTTTTGCTGGATAGAGCAATCTTGGTTGTAGGTCTTTGGATTTCATGATATGGAATACCTCTTTCCAGCCCCTTGTTGCCTGTAAGGTCTCTTTTGAGAAATCCGCTGACAGTCTGATGGGAACTCCTTTGTAGGTGACTGTCCCCTTAGCTCTTGCTGCTTCTAGGATTCTTTCATTTTAATTTTGGCTAATGTAATTATGATGTGCCTTGGTGTGTTCCTTCTTGGGTCCAACTTCTTTGGGACTCTCTGAGCTTCCTGGATTTCCTGGAAGTCTATTTCCTTTGCCAGATTGGGGAAATTCTCCTTTATTATTTGTTCAAATTTGCCTTTCCCCCTTCTGGTACCCCTATAATTCGGATGTTGGAGCGTTTAAAGATGTCATGGAGGTTCCTAAGACTCTCCTCATTTCTTTGAATTCTTGCTTCTTCACTCTTTTCTGTTTGGCCATTATTTGCTTTCTTCTGGTCCACTCCATTGATTTGAGTCCCAGTTTCCTTTTCATCGCTATTGGTGTCCTGTGCAATTCCATTCATTTCAATTAGTTCTGCCTTCATATATTTGTCTAATTTGTGGGTATAATCAACCAGTTCTGTGAGGATCCTGATCACCAGTGTTTTAAACTGTGCATCTGAGAGTTTTGCTATTTCTTCATTGCTTAGATTTATAGGCTCTGGGGCTTTGAGATCTTCTTGAGCCATTTTTCGTTTGTTCGTGCCCCTTAAGTACGCGGATCGGCGCCTTGGACTCCCAGGTCGCTGGGTTGTGACGCTTATGTGGGGGCGTGGTCAGAGCGGGGAAATGGCGGCACCCTCTGTTGTTTCAGCGCTGCTGGGTGAGGAGCAAAGCCTTAGGTGGTTCACCAGGGCCAGGCCACTCAGAGTCGCTGGGTTATGATGCTGTATGTGGAGGTGGGGTCAGAGCAGGGAAATGGCGGCGCCCACCCTGCAGCTTGCTGTGGGGACCCGCTGGGTCCCGGTCCAATCACCCACTCCCTCGCTTGTCTATCCGCACACAAATGCGCGACCACAGTCAACCCGCAGCCCTGCTTTCTCGCTGTTTCCCCCGCGGTCGCTTGCTCGCTTGGTCGCTCACTAGGTCCAACCCTGCGCCTGGGTTCCGCGCGCCTGAGTCCGTCTGACCAAGTTTTGCTGTGCAACCCCACTCCACCAGCTGCTGGTTTCACCCCTCTTACGGGTCAGGCTGAAGAATTTGTTAACAGACTTCCGAAAAGTTCAATTTTCTGTGTTCTGGCTGTGTTTTCTGTTGCTGGTATTTAGTTGTCTCTAAACTTGGTTGTGTGAGAAGGCACAGCACATCCACCTATGCCTCCATCTTGGCGGAAGTCCTGTTTCCCAAAGTTTTGTAGCCTTTTAGCTGATAGACCTGACTCAGAATAAACCCTAATAGTTCTTTTTATACTGTCTATCATTTGATCCTTACTGCCTAACAATGATTAATGAGCTGTACCTGTATTCCTACTCAAATTAAACCCAATAAAAGCCTGTCTAGGCAAGGGTGTGCACTGCTCTCCCCTTGAGAGAGTGGCCAGGCTGCTCTGAGGCTCTCCCTCCTTGAGGGAGTAACCATGCCATCCCTTTTCCCCCGCAGGACTTGGTAGTCCATGTGAATTTGTCTCATATCTCATCCATGACACCACGGGGACTTCGAGCCGGTGCGCATGTCAATTTATGGTCACCTCTCATTTACCCACATTAAACACCAGAAATATTTATATAACCTTTACTCTTTAACGAAAGATTTATCTACCAAAAGTAGACATATTACATCTACCCAAATGCAAAGAAAATCCTGCTATGAGGAAGGAGAGGTACCTTGCTGAAATGTACAGCATGGCAATTATAATTAATGATATTCATTGCATATTGGAAAGTTGCTAAAAGAAAAAATCTTATAAGTTCTCATCACAGGAAAAAATAGTTCTCTAACAATGCATGGTAATAGATTTAAATAGACTTACAGTGGTGATTATATTGAATCATTATATTGTATACCTGAAACTAGTAAGTTATACTTCATTATATCTCAATAAACATAAGTAAGTAAATAAATAGAGATGCCTCGCACACTCACTACATCAGGTCCACAACCTTGCTTCTGAAAGTAAGTTACGTACTATATGAAAAGGTTTGCATAGTACATGAGGTAATTGCTCAGAAAATATCTGGTATATAACAGACCAGGGAAACCAGTAGTACTACAAGGGGAAAGTAATTTGGAAACTGAAGAACTTCTAAGTACTCACTCGGGTATTTTTTCAGATCTCTGTTCTATTTGTTCAATAAGAGTCTGTAGGATAAAGAAAAACACAGTAAAAGTCCATCTGTTTTAGTTATACTTTTAAGTACTTTCTGATTATAACACACGCTATCAGAAAATCTGTAAATATAAAAAAAGTTGAAACATAAAAATTACTTCAAATACCACAAAATAATCACAATCAAAATGAATATTTTCAGTTTTTTTGTATACATACACTATAGTTGCTATATTTTTCTTTATAAACAAAACTGGAATTATACTACACATTCAGCTTTATAATCTACTTTTGAAAAATTAGCATTATTTATAAACATTTTACTACTATTAAGTAATTCTCAATATCAAATGAAAATGTAAATAGAAAGCACTAGCATAATACCTGGGTGCCTAGTAAACAACACTCAATGAACCATCATTATAAATATTATTTATGGGTACACAATATATCCCCTAGGTAGATATACCATAAATCAACCATTCTTCTACTGTTAAGACATCTTGGCTCTTTCTTACGAATAAGAGCCCAGTGGTTAAGGGCTTTGGGCCTGGAACAAAACTGAAGGGTTTGAGAGCCAGCTCCCAGTAGGTGTCTTGAGCCCAGGAGAGCTGGTTCACTTCTCTGAGATTGCACTTTCTGACATGTAAAGCTGATAAAATAGTCACCTACTTCCCAGTTGGGAATCCCCAACACTGGGTCATAAGAGATATATATATATATATTTTTTTTAAATATATTTTATTGATTATGCCATTACAGTTCTATTTCCCCCTTCATTCCCTTCCACCCTGCACACCCCTCCCCCATCATTCCCTCCCTTTAGTTTATGACCACGTGTTGAGATACATATTTTTATACACTTCTGATTCACACTCCTAAAATGTTTTTGAGAAATTGTTTTACATCCCCATCAGCAGTATTTCCTGTCTTACTATAACTCAAAAGCATTATTGCATCTTAATCTGCCAGTTTCTAACAGACAAAAAAGATGCTACCTAACCTTCAATTGAATGTATTCTCCACTGAAGCTAAACATGAGCTCATACTTATTAACCATTTGTATTTTCTTTAAGTAATCAATTCCTTCAAGTCCACTATAAATCTGAATGGTGTAAACTCAAATATCACCTTCACCTAGAAACATTGCCTCAGCACCTTAGGAAGAGCTACCTGTTTCCTGCTCTTTGATCTTAAGGCACCTCAAGGATATTATCACATAACATGGAAGGACAATGCCTACCTTTCTTTCATATTCATTCTCCTGGTATAAGCAAAGGGCCTAACGTACAGTAGTACTTCAAAAAGCTTGCTAAATACATTTCATAGCAATATCCTATTTACATCAACAGACTTACTCTGACTTTGGGGGCAGCAGCACGAAATTTCACATAAAACAGTGTGAAGGCATTGTCTGCATTAGGTACAGATAAAGGATCCTAAAGAAACATGGGGGAGGATAGGGAAGGAAGATAATTAGCAAACAATTAAGTATTTAGAAAATGTGATACACACCATTTCAAATAGCTACTGCTTGGCCTATACACCAACCAAAAGCATAGGGACAAAAATCTCAAAGATTAATATTATTATTGCTATAAATAAGATGCAATTATGAAGTATCATCACTTCTCTCTTTATAATTAAAATTTACACTACATTACATGAATTTTGGTGGTAAACAGACCTGAATTCAGCTTCATACTCAAGTCATTTACTAAGAGTAGGACATTTACCAAATAACAAGCTCTCTGAGATTCAGAACACCAATTTAAATGGTGATGACATATAAAGCCATTATGCAGCTCAATAGTAAAGCACTGTACAGTCAACAGAAGTACTTATTAGGTATCAGTTTCCTAAACTTATCAAAAATTTTACAAAACAGAAAAGTTTATAGTCTGTTAATGTCAGCTAAGAGCAATGTGAATGGTAAAAATGCAATACAAGAATCAGTGGCTTTGAACTGAAAACTAAAAAGATATTCCATGTTCATTAGAAAACATGCTTTAAAAATAAAATATAATCTTTATGGTTTTATCGTCTTAGCAAAGAAATGTGCTCAATGACTATCTGAGCTAGCTCCACTCATTTTCTAACTTAACACTCTGCTAATTTCCTACCTAGCATCTACTAGTCTGCAAAGGAGTAATTTGTTTGGCTTCTTCTTTACCAAGATTTCTCCTGAATATAAGCTCCATGAGGGCAGAGACCTTGCCAGCTCTTTTTCACCACTGTGTAATTCCTAGTACAATGCCAAGAATTTAGGAGGCACTCATTAAAAATACATTTGCTGCCATGGATGGTGTGGCTCAGTAGATTGAGCACAGGACTGCAGAGCCATGTGTCAACAGTTCAATTCCCAGTCAGAGCACATACCTGGGTTGCAGGGCAGGCCTCCAATAGGGGACGCTCAAGAAGCAACCACACACTGATGTTTCCCTCCCCCTCTCCAAATAATAAATAAATGACATCTTTAAAAAAATACATTTGCTAAACATAGAAAATTTAATTATCCATCGAATGTAAAGAAAAAATTTCAAATTATCCATCATATGAAGGTCTGTCCAGAAAGTATCCAGCCACGTATTACCGGGGGGGGGGGGGAGACATTTATTGAAGATACAAGAAACAGTGTACAAAGGATAATGACACCTCAGTCCCCTTCAAAGTCAGCACCTTGGAACCTCCAATAGTTCTTCCAATCGCCATCAGCTGGCCCATCCTATTTTCCTGAATCTCACTGATGGTCTGAAATGTGTTCCCTTTCAAAGGTGCTTTTAGTTTTGGGAAAAGCCAGAAGTTGCTGGGCACCAAAACTGCCCTGTAGTGGAGATGAGTCACTTTAGTGATTTGATGTTTCACCAAAAACCGCTGAAAGAGATGCGATGCATGATCAGGCACATTGAGATGAAGCTGCCAATCATGTTGCCCATAGCTTCCATTTTCATCGTATTGCATCTCTCAACCAACGAAGAACATTCAGATAGCACCTGTTCATTATTTGGCCTAGAGGGGCGTACTCGTGATGGACAATACTCAAATCAAAAATCAGTTTACACGGTCCTGATCTTGCTCCAATTTTGCCACACCTTCTTCAGGTGTGGAAAACCAGGTGACTTCCATTCTAACAACTGGGTCTTCATTTCAGGATCATAGGTATAGACCCACAATGCACTTCCCGAGAAAATCTGGTTCATCAGTAGTGGTTTGAATCAAGTCATTAGCAACTGCAGCACAATGTTCTCTCTACTCTGGTAGCGGAAGCCACAGAACATACTTGACCACAACACGATTCATGTCAAGATCCTCTATCAAAGTCTCAGGCACAGTAGTTTTTGGTAGTTTATGATCCCCAGATCAGCTTCTAGTTCCTGCACTCTCAGTTACTGATCTGTGTTGATTGCAGCCTGGACACGTTCAACGTTCTCACCTGTTCTGCTTGTTGCAGGCCTTCTAGAACATGGGTCACTTTCAACAGATTCTCAACCATCTTTGAAGTGCTTATGCCACACTTTTATTTGTGCTGCATCATCCCAAAAGCCTTCTGAATCATCCAAATAGTTTCTGCAGAGGAATGGCCAAGCTTTACACAAAACTTGATATAAATTCGTTGCTCTACTCGCTCAATCATTTGAATGCCATGGCCACACAGTACACATGCTCACTCAATGGCACCTACCACACCACTGACTAGTACAGTGAGGTCATCATTGTTCACACATGTGCATTCCAGTCCACTCTCTTTGGCTGCCAGGTTATATTAATGTTGCAAAAACTGCTCTCACTTTATAAACAATGGCTGGACTTTTTCCAGACAGACCTTATATGTAATCCCACCATTCAGGCAGAACCACTTTTATTATTTTCATGTATTTCCTTCCAATTTTTTCATGAAAAAGGTAAGAAAATATTTTAAGGGACAAATACTTTGAATTTTATTTTATTACTTATCATTAGTATTGAATATTTCCCACAATGTTATGTATTCTTTGAAGGTAAGATTCAAATGGACAAGATACAACCATTTTTCCTACTATAAATAAAACTGCAATGCATACTCAAATGGAGGAAAAAAATTTTTGGAGTTTCTAAGGACTACTATCACACTAAGATTATAGTAGATAAATGAATTAAAAAACCTCTCCAGATAACTCACCCTTTTTAATAACTGATTTGTGAGGTTCTGCAGTGTGTTCACAGTGTATATCTTCATGAGGTGCAAAGCTTTAGAAAGACATTGCTTAAACTTCAGTAAATATACAGAATAATCTTTAAAATTCGGCTATAAAGGAAAGGGAAAGATTTACAAAGAGGAAACAAACACTGCCAAAGCAAACTTTCTTGAAAACAAACATGTCCTTTATGTAAAGTTATATACAAAATAGACTGAAAGTTCCATGAAGACAAATATTGTGACTGTCCTGGTCACAGCCAAATCACCTGTGCCTGGCATAAAGCAGGGGCTCAATAAATATTTGCAGTTTGCCCTGCCCGGTGTGCTCAGTTGGTTGGAGCGTCATCCTGTAAACCAAAAGACTGCAGGTTTAATTCTCAGTCAGGGCACATGCCTCACTTGTGGGTTCAGTCCCAGTCGGGGTGCATTCAAGAGGAAAAGCAATTGATGTTTCTCTCCCTCTTTATCTCAGTCCCTTCCCCCCTCTCTAAAAATCAATAAGCACGTCCTCAAATGGGAGATATATGTACATATACAGTGCGGTTTATAGCAAACTATATATTCAGTACTCCACAGACTTAGAGGCTCTACATCAGGCTCAACTAGGAAAAGAATACAAGTAGGGGAAATAAATACAGCTATAAGTCCTTGGGGAATAATATCTAGGACAACAGGAACTCAATAGCCTAAAAACTGCTCGTCCTTTCAAAAGGAATAAAGTTGTGTCAGTCAGGACCTCATTCGACTCCATGGGCTGCCTCAGCAACTGAAAGTAACTTTTACATCACTATCAATAATAACTAAGAATTTACCACACTTTTTCAAGTATGCTAGAAAATATATTTTTCCCTTCAGAAAGAATAATTACTTTACAACCTAAGAAGCAAATCAATAGGGATGTTAAGATTTCTTGAAAACATACAGAAATACCGTAACTTACATGAGATGAGATATATGTTATACAATCATCTAACTTCGCCAGCATAGGTATAAATCCTTCACTATTCACAGACAATGTAGGAGAATTCAATTTCTTTAAGGGAAAAAATATTAATTCATTAAAAAAATATAAGTAAAACTTGATCATTATGTATTATAATTAGCATATTTCCCTTTAGGATATAACAGTTATACTAATATCTTCATATTTTGAGTGACCAAAATATCTTCAAATGTAGCCCATGTGGAACAATAAAGGACAACTAAAAAAGAATAATGAGTTAATTCTGTTTACTGCTAATCAGTTTAATGGGGCTCTTGATGACATGAATATTTTATATTACTCCATTGTACTCCATAGACTTACCATTTACTAGTACTTTACAACATACATAAATTTTCTACTTTCAAACCCTGGCTATTTCCCCAAGGTTAAAGAATTAACTTGTGTGTCATACCATGTTTAGCAGTCATACTTTGAAAGTAAAATATAATGAAGTATATGAGTAACAATATTAATAATTTAAGTATAACTATAGGTATTATATATAAGTGTGATATTTAACATTTAATAATACATAACATTATATACTAAAACTTAAAGCAATATAATATGCAATATTTAATGTAATATAAATATACATAAAACCTAAGGAAAAACAGTCAATTATTTCTTATCTTGATATACAAGTAGCTTCACAATGAACTATTTTCCATTGTATTCCACTGTTAACTAGCTACGAGTTTTACTCCCATCTCTTTAGTAAATTATAATTGTGATTTAGTATTTTCATAACATGATGTATATACAGCTATGATTAATTTATGAACCAGAAATATCATTTGCACAGTGGTCTTTATTGATATTACTTTAGAACACAAGTATGCATTACAGGACTACACTTTTCCTCAAACCAAATATAAAATTAGTTTTAAAGATTTTTTTATTATTATAGTTTAACCACAGCAAGATTTAAAATTTAATATTTCTTACATGGTTTAAAAATAAGACACTATAAGAGGTAACTAACAAAGAGAATTTTAATAATAATACAATTTAAACATAACTATTACTTAAATCATATTTGAAAAAATCTGAGCTGGTAAATGGTTATGTCCATTGGCCACAAACAGGAACAGTCAGCAAGCAAACTATTAAGTTAAAATATCACTCACAAAGTAACTAACTTTACAGAAAGTAAAAAAAGATGCTTACTGTGTTAATAGTTTCCAATTCATTAAAATAGGACAGCTTTTGTTGAATGTTTTCAGCCAGATCAACAAGTTCTGACTTGCATTTTTTAAAAGAGAAAAATCAGTTATTATAAGAATACGAAAACACTCCAGTCTCAAAATTACACTGAATTGTTATATATTAGACATAAGATTTCAGAATAAGGTTCAAAGATTTTTGCAATCATGGACTAAAACAAGTAATGATTATTATAGTAAATTACATATAATCTTATAAAAAAGTAAATGATTGCCTTTTTCAAACAGAACACTGAAAAAACTCATATATCAGTGAGTTTTAGAACTCAAAAAACAAAAAAAACTCAAAAACAACCTGTATCAGTTCATCTTTTCTTAAATCCCAGCATTACTACAATCACTATGCTTATTTCAAAAGTATCAATAATAAAGAATGAACAGAACAAACTATTATATCCTCTTCAGTCTGAAATTGTCTGATGCCTGGCAGTTCAAAACACAGGAAAGCTCACCCGTGCCCCTGTTCACATAAGCTTATTTAGAATGAAAGCAGGTTGTCATAATATTTTGCGTGCTCAGCACAGGACCTCATACAGAGTAGTGTTTAATATGTAGTTAGAGAAATTAAGGAAACTAGAATTACATTCATCTGTTTTAAAATAAAAACGATAAATATAATCACTGACCCTCTCTCCTACTCCAAGTTACCTGTTCTTTTAGAAGTTGTTCACAGGCTTCGTGTAGGGTTCCTGTCTTATTGGACACAAAAAGATACTGTTTCTGCAATGATTCCAGATGCTGAAGAGCACTGTTTACATCATTCAAAATAGCATCACACTGCTCCTGAAACCCAGACAAGTAATCCCTCATCTGTCTAGAAAACAGAACCAAAAGGGGATTGGCAATAATATTTTCCCCCAATAAGCACAGAAAATAAACAAAGTTTTATTTTTTTTCCCCAATGCTTGAATTTCAGGAGGAAAGTCAGACCTATTCACTATAGTTCATCATATCCAGAAATGTACCAAAAGCTATGTTACAAACTATTTTAATAATTAAGGAAAATTACTGAAACTAAAAGGAACTACAAAATGAATCAGCCTTGAAGTCATAAACTGGCTTCTCGAATGGAAGACAACATGATCTCGCATGGAAATCACCAGTTCAGCTTTCAAAGAATAGGAAACCAGAGCCATCCCATGTATCAAGTAGGTCAATCCTTCAGGTCACTTTCACCGTAGACAGATAATTCTACCATGGGAAGAATTCTGGACTCGAAATTAGAAAACCTAAATCCAAATCCCAGCTCCGCCCAAGTCTCCATGACATTAGGCAAGTTACTTAATATTTCTAGGGCTCAGTTTGCTCATTTGTAAAAGGGGAATATTACCTTTCCTCACAGAGCTACTATAAAGATTAAACAGAATTATACATCGAACAGCCTAACACAACACACAGCAATTATAGTCACTTAATAAATGTTCCATGAATGCAAATGCTCATGCCATAGTCCCCAAATCATCCAGAAACTGTAAACCATCATTTCTCCCATGGTATCACTATACACAAACAGAACAACATAGTTACACCCTGTAATCTAGGTGGCCATCCCTAAAGTCTCTTGGGCCTCTCCTAAAAAAAGGCCACGAATACCTCTAAGAGGTCCTGTAAAATTTCCACTTCAACCCAAACCTTTGTAGAGTTATGGAAAAACCAACGTCTGTCCCCCTAACATATTAATTACAATGCTGTTTTTTAATTACACATCTTCTAATACCAGTTGACCCAAATCTTCTCCCTAGCTATTTTTAAAGAAAATATTGCTGTTGAGGTTTTCTTTGTATCTTAATTTTGTTTATTAGGAGACACAGATTATTACAAAATGCTTCAGGTGACTGTGACCTAACAATAAGGATAGCCAATAAATCCAAGAGCCACATACCTATATTTAGTTTCTTCACCCTGATTCATTTGAGTTTGAAGCTTTGCAAACCATGAGAAAAACTGGAAAACAAAGATTATTATATTGTAATAAATAACAAAACTAAAACAGACAAAATGAAAAGTTGCTATATGCTAAACAGCAAGTTAAAAGGGTAACACTAATTTTTGTTAAAAGGGTAACACTAATTCTTGTCTTAGAACTAAGCCATTAATAGTTTTAAACCAGGAGAAAATTTAATTGCATGTTCAATGTCTACATGCTAGAAAAAGCAAAGGATAGGTAGAATTGAGGGTGGGAGGTAGGGGTGGGTGGGGGAGGGTGACGGAGGGAAAGTAGAGACAACTGTGCTTGAACACAATAAAACAAAAATAAAAATAAAATAAAAAATAAAAATGGGCCATTTTCAAAGTTAATTAAGGAAGAGTATTAAATATACAATATATAAGAAATGTTTCTACCTGAGAGGCTGGAGCCTATCTGCTAGTTTGCCAAATCTGAGTAGGTAACACAGGGCTTTGAGTAAATATTAATATTATCTAGCACAGGGGTGTCAAACTCATTTTCACTGGGGGCCACATCAGCCTCATGATTGCCTTCAAATGGCTGAAATGATTTTAGGACTGTATAAATGTAACTACTCCTTAACTGTTAAGGAGTTGAAATTACATTCAGCCCTCTGAGGGCAACCTCGAGGTGGATGTGGCCTCCGGTGAAAATGAGTTTGACACCCCTGATATAGCAGGAATTGTGAGAATATAACCTCATAAATAATATAACAGACTGATTTAAGAATATGGACTTCCGAATCAGCTAAACTTAGTTTGAATTCTGGCCCTATATTATGAAAATATCTATTATTAAAAAGAGATTGGGCCCTGGCTGGAGTGGCTCAGTTGGTTGGTGTCATCTTGTAAACAGAAAGTCACAGGTTCAATTCCTAGTCAGGACACATGCCCAGGCTGTAGATTCAGTCCGCATTCAGGGCACGTGCAGGAGGCAACCAATCAAATGTTTCTCTCTCAAATCAATGTTTCTCTCCCTTATGGATATTTCTTTCCCTCTCTTTCTCCCTCCCTTCCCCTTTCTTTGGAATTAATAAAAGAGAAAATAAAGATTTTTTTAATGTTTTTTTAAAAAAGAGATGGGGTAGGCTGACCTTAAACAAGCATGCAGGTACTTTTTGAACTAATGGAAATGCTTTATATCTTGATCACAGTGACAGTTTCACAGGTCTATACACTTGTCAAAACTCATCAAGCTGTACACCTAAAGTGATTATATTTTATCAGATAGAATTTAACTTAATATTAGATTTTTCTACCTTTAAAAAGAGATGTGCAAATTTAATTCAAAACATTTATTTAATAGTCCTAATAAGTTCACAGACCTGGTACAAGATTGTCTTCTGTAATTCTCAAGTGGGATTTAAGTCAAAGTACACTTTATTCTCTAAAGATACTAAATTTGACAAGTACAGTACTTTAGCTATCATCTGCTGAACAATGATTATGTGTCTGCCACACAATGCATTTACAGGTATTATCTTATTTTATTTAATTCTCACAAAATGCCTATGATATAAGTATATAATTATCATTGTTTTACTAGTAAGAAAACTAAAGACCTGAAAAGATGAAGTAATTTTCCTAAGCTTACAAAGATACTAAGCGATGTAGGCGACTTTCTGATCCAGGGCCTAACTCCACAGCTAGAACTCTTACTCTGCAGTGCTGCTTCTCGACTTATTATATATACAAGTCAGCACATCCGCTTTACATTTTACTCAGTAAATGCCTCAGCTTTGATTCTTCACAGTACAGAAAGAAGAACAGAGGAAGTGGCAGATGAAACTACTGTATATTTAGGTTTATAATCAGTAATAAGCAAAAGCCAAGAAAAGATTACACATGCTATTATGCAAAATAGCTATGGGAGTTATCTGAAGAAAATATTTAGATTTTTGAAAAAGAAATTACTTAGCAATAGGCAGAGAGGGGTACGGGAATATGTCTCTGTACAGGCACATGCATACACACAGGCACACTGGCAGGGACATAACATAGACATACACTGAAGAAAGTAAAAACTACATAAAATATTGTAACCTTAATAAATATAATAACCTATC
The DNA here is from genome assembly GCF_021234435.1 of Artibeus jamaicensis. Lineage (NCBI taxonomy): Eukaryota > Metazoa > Chordata > Mammalia > Chiroptera > Phyllostomidae > Artibeus > Artibeus jamaicensis. The sequence goes on from NW_026521822.1 coordinate 2,239,069, forward strand.
AGCATCCAAACTTGAAATATCATATTTTTATCTCTATTAAAAATATAATTGGGCAACAGGTTCATCTAAAATACTTAATAGCCACAACTGATACAAAATCAAAAATGTTAAACTTCTAGCCAAGATGGAGGTGTAGGTGGAAACACTGTGCCTCCTCACACAACCAAATTTAAGGACAACAGAGAGTTAGAAACAAAAACACAACCAGAACAGACAGAAAACTGAACTGTAGAGAAGTCCAACAAGGAACCATTCATCCAGACCAGAAAGAAGGGCAGATCCAGTGGCCAGCAGATAGGGATTGCAGCAGGAAAAACCAGTGGTTGGCAGTCCGGGGCACACAGGCAGTACGGGGCTAGCAGACCCGGGCATGGGGAGAAAAGAAGCAGACCCAGTGAGGAGAGCAAGGTGGTTGGCTGACCGAGGACACACATTCGTGTGCAGATAAACCAGGCAAAAACGGGCAGTGGGACAGACCTTGTAACCCATGGCCCCAGCAATGGGAAATAAAGCCTAAAAGCACCAATTGAAAACATTTGTGGGGGTTGAGGTGCAGGGAGAGACTCCCGGCCTCACAGGGGAGTTCGTTGGAGAGACCCACAGAGTCCTAGAACGAATATAAACCCACCTACCTGGGAAACAGCACCAGAGGGCCCAATTTGCTTGTAGGAAGTGGCAGAGAGAACTGAAATCTGAGAGAGAGTAGAGGAAGCACCACTGTTCCCTCTCCGACCCCGCCCCGACATACAGCTTCACAACCCAGGGACTGGGTTGACCTGCCCTAGTGAACACCTAAGGCTCCACCCCTCATACATAACAGGCAGGACCAGACCAAAAATTATGGCTCAAACGGAAGCACAAATCAAAGCCCCAGAGCCAATACTTTTAAGTGACCAAGAGAAGATGCGCAGTTCAAAACACTGGTGATCAGGATGCTCACAGAACTAGTTGATTTGGGTCACAAATTAGATGAAAAAATGAAGGCTACACTAAGTGAAATGAAGAAAAATGCACAAGGAACCAATAGTGATGGAAAGGAAACTGGGACTCAAATCAAGGAAGTGAACCAGAGGGAAGAAAAAAACAACCAAACAGAAAAGAATGAAGAAACAAGAATTCAAAAATATGAGGAGAAGCTTAGGAATCTCCAGGACATCTTTAAATGTTCCAACATACTAATCATAGGGGTACCAGAAGGGGAAGAGGAAGAGCAACAAGTGGAAAAGTTATTTGAACAAATAATAAAGGAGAACTTCCCCAATCTGACAAAGGCAACAGACTTCGAGGAAGTCCAGGAAGCTCAGAGTCCCAAACAAGGTGGATCCAAGGAGGAACACACCAAGGCACATCATAATTACATTAGCCAAGATTAAAATGAAGGAGAGAATCCTAGAAGCAGCAAGAGATAAGGGGACAGTTACCTACAAAGGAATTCCCATCAGACTGTCAGCTGATTTCTCAAAAGAGACCTTATAGGCAAGAAGGGGCTGGAAAGAAGTATTCCAAATCAAGAAAGGCAAGGACTTACATCCAAGATTGTTCTACCCAGCAAAGCTTTCATTTAGAATGGAAGGGCAGATAAAGAGCTTCTCAGATAAGGTCAAGTTCAAGGAGTTCATCATCACCAAGACTTTAGTATATGAAATGTTAAAGGGACTTATCTAAGAAAAAGATTAAAAAAGTATGAACAGTGAAAGGACAGCAAACTCACAGTTATTAACAACCACACCTAAAACAAAAGCAAACTAAGAGGATAGCTAGATCAGGAGTGGAACCATAGAAATGGAGATCACATGGAGGGTTAGCAACAGGGGAGTGGAAGGAGGAGAGGCGGTGAGAAGGTACAGACAATAAGTAGCATAGACGGTGGGGAGAAAATAGACAGGGGGGTGGGCAAGAATAGTATGGGAAATGTAGAAGCTAAAGCACTTATGACACATGGACATGAATTAAATGGGGGGAGTGTGGGGGGGCTATGCAAGATAGAGGGGAATGAAGGGGGGAAATGGAACAACTATAATGGCATAATCAATAAAATACATTTTAAAAAATCAAGAATGGTCTAAAAAGATTAGATGTTAGCTACAGGGAGGGGCAAAAGCAGGTTTACAGTTGTGAGTGCATAGAACAGTTTATTCTTACATTATTATTTATTAATTACTGTATTATTTCCCATATGAAAAACTATAAATCCACTTTTGCCCCACGCTGTATAGTTTCAAATGTTCACGACTTTTAATTAGGACCTTTTTTATTAATCCAGTCTCAAAACATTTAAAATCATCAAATATCCTTAGAAATAATATTGCCACTCACCTCCTGTGCAGTTTCGATTTTTTCTTCTTCCATTCCTAATGAAATGAAGCCATTCAAGAGAATATCTTCTGTAGATTCAGGTACTATTGAAGTCTGTGAAATGGGCAGGGGCTGGGATGTCAAACTGCACAAGTCTTCAATTGGGAGCTTGAAAAAAGAGAGCCACAAAGATTTTTGAATAACTTGAAAATTCTCTTAACTCAAGACTGAAACTACATCTCAGTTGTTCTGAAAGAGAAATGAATGTTTTCTATTAAAGAGTTTGAAGTTAATAAATGCAACATTAACATTTATGACTAAACCATCTCTATATTAAATGGTAGTTTTGAAATGTAAACATGACACTGATCTCAGTATTAGTTACATATGGCTTTTGAGTTACCTTTCTAATACTGGTGGTGAATTTGTGCTAATCCATACACATTTTCTTTTTTTTTAAAATTATTTATCTTTAGAGGGGAAGGAGAGAGGGAGAGAAATATCATTGTATGGTTGCCTCTCATGTGTCGCCTGCTGGGAACTGGCCTGCAACCCAGGCATGTGTCCTGACTGGGAATCGAACCACGATCCTTTGGTTCGCGGGCCAGGGCTCAATCCACTGAGCTGCACCAGCCAGGGTTATACACATTTTCTTAACTGAATCTCCTATGAACTAGCACCAGACAAAGGAAAAAACCTGTGTACTGTTGAAAGTAACTTGCCCTCCCCATTATATAACACGAAAGCCTGACCTCATTAATACCAACAAACAGAAAACAAATCACAACCAAGAAGTACCAGTAAACATTAATTCCTTCTACCACTTCCACTGCTGGCACACTTCACCCACACCTTCTTGCTGACAAATTTTGAAATCAGAAATAAACAAAAAGAATTTCAGAGTTTCCCATCAGTTTCAGAACAACTCCACCTACAAGACCTCAACTTTGATGCCGTGAGACCTACAATACTTTCTAGTTCTCCACTGCTCCTAAAGATACTCCAGGGGTCAATTTAATCAGTAGTCATACAGATAAGCTATTTTTAGACCTAAAAGAAAGAGAGTGTGGATGCTGGAAGTTGTAAAAGAGCCCAACTGTTTTGTTTCCATTCATTTTCAGCCCTGAGGGCATGACATTTAAGTTCCAGCAATATTAAAATATTGATCCAAAGCCTTTTATGATCAGGTCTTAGGAAACTGCTTTCCTGTCTATTTTTCTAGATACAGAAATTTCATTGGAAGACAGTATTTTTTCTTTAAATCAAAAATAAGCTAGATGCAAAATACACCATCACTAATTTAGAAATAGGACCCTTGAGATTGATTTTTTTTTAAATAATAGCACATGATTCCTGACTTCCATAAATTTACCAAAACTGCAGGGTCACTGAAAACATCTGTTTTTGGTGTGCAACACATATTACTGTCATATTAAATGGATCCAGGAGTGTCATACATGTGCTCGGTCTGTCATTTGAAACAAAAAAATCTTATCTTCTACTGTATTTTAAAAGTAAGATCATATGAAAACCCTGGATACCTAAGAAGGTACTTACTATAAATACTCCAGATATAATTTGTAACCTAGCTGCTGTGAGTAAATATAATATTTTGAATGTATAAAAGAGCATTCTATTTGCACAAATGCTAACCACTTTTCAATCATAAGGACTGCCAAATACCAGAAGCAGGAGGAGTCTTCCTGTCCTGTTCCCTTGTTCTCACTAACACAAAACATTTTCTCTCAAACCACACAAGACAGAAGCCACACTGCAGTACTTCTAAGAAATAAAAGCATATGAGAAAATTTCCCATTTAGGCATCTTTACTAAGCTGTCTTCTTTTCTCAAAGCACCTGGAATAGAATGGCAAATCAGAACTGTGTGTGTGTGGGGGGGGGGGGGTCACAAACCTTCCTGTTGAGACCTCTCATTCGCTCCTTAAATGAAAAAGGACTGAAAGCATCTAACTCACACTGTCCTGGATTCCAGATGGAGTAGATAGACATTTACTACCAGCGAGAGAAAAGCACAGATCTAGGCTCCTGATCTGCAATCCTAGAATGCTACTGTAGAGTTTATGCAAATAGGGACACTAACATATTAAATATTAATTACAATAATCTATCAAGCCTTGCCTGACCAGCTGAACAAGTACAGGAAAAAACAAGCAAATACACCTTTCTCTCCCAAACTTTATTTCTTGCACAATTCTGGGTTGGAGAAAATCACTTTTATAAACAATTTTATCAATTTATTCCCTAAATGAAATCTGATGTTACTTTCTCTGTAGCAAATCATGAAGAGGTATAGATTGAGTCTTAGAACCTTCTTCAAGGAAGCTAACCTCTTCTTACCTTAGGTCTAAGTGACACCTATACCAGCTCAGTGTGGTAAGATTCTAACGTATTCTTAATAGATTAAAGATGTTAAACATTTGGAGGGGAGAGGTACATGAAAAATACTATCAGGTAACTTGCCATGTGCATTTTATGTACATGATTTCATTTCATTATCACAGCTTCCAGTAAGATAAGAACTATTATAATTCCCATTTTATAAAGAATAAAACAGGTTCAGAAAAATTATACATCATGACTAAAGTCACACAGCCTTTAGAAAAACAACTGTAACAGGAAAAATTATTTTAGCATTTTATCAAGAATTACTAAGTACACCTGGCTGGTGTAGCTCAGTGAATTGAGCACAGGCCTGGGAACCAAAGGGTCACCAGTTCAATTCACAGTCAAGGCACATGCCTTGGTTGGGGGCCAGGTCCCCAGTTGGGAACACATGAGGGGCGACCATGCATTGATGTTTCTCTCCCTCTTTTTCTCCCTCCCTTTACCTCTCTCAAAAAAATTAATAAATAAAAATTTTTAAAAAGAATTACTAAGTCCAGCAGGAATAAAATGGCTGGCCTTTACCACTAAAAGAAATTGCCCTGACTATAAGAAACCAGTCTACCTAATATTCTACTACAAATATTCTACCGAAAATTCCCTTATCTAACACCAAATAAAAAGGTACAACTCCTTTCCAAGATAACACTAGTTCTCTTTCATAAAAGAGAAAGCTATTTTCTTACAAAGTTAAAGGCTTTATATTTGCTAAGCACTAGCTGGACTCTTGCTATACAACAAACATGCCCAATTCCAGCTGTCTGGGATGTAATTTACTTGTGAAAATTGTGAAACACTACAGAAAATCATTTAGAGATATAATGCTTGGACAAAACAAAAATTGAGGCATTCTTTTCAGCACCACTGTTAAAAGCGTGGTAAGGGGGGGGGGAAGAAAATTCGATTTCAAAGTCTTCTCACCAGACATATAAACACTTTAGTAAAGAGAAACAAAGGCTACAGAAAGCTGAAGAGCAATGAGAACTTTCCCCTGAAAGGGTCCAGGTTGGGTAAATAGCAGGTTATTTCATTCTCACAGAATGAAATACCAAGTCTATTACCAAGTCTGCATGTACCAGAGACCTTCACTCCATGCTTGAACTTGTCAAGCTCACCCCCTACCCATGACCGCACTGCTTTTTCCTCCACTTAAATGCTTTATCTCTAGCCTTACATGGCTGGCTTCTTGTTTTCTATCATGAGTTCTCACCTTAAACTATTACTTTCTTAGAAAGGCCTTCCCTACTTATCCAAGGGCACACCTCATCCCTTTGTGTCATACCATGCTGGGTTTTGGTTTTTTTTCCTTATATCACAGATCACCACCTAAACTTACCTTCCTTCTTTTTTTACATGCTCATGGTCATCATAATTATATCAGCTCCATGAACCTAGGGATCTTGACTACTTATCTTTCTATCCTCAATTCCTAGTCCAGAGTAGCCACATAAATATGTTCAATAACTGCATGAGACTAATGATAGGTACTGTATTGTATAAATGTGAAAGAACGGTAAAAATGAAGATTCTACTTACTTCGCTCCAAACCCTTTCTTTTAAGTTCACTGAGAATAAGAAATAATAGTTTATGACCCATGACAGTAAAACAAATTGGGTTATATTTCTTGTGAAATATCTCTGCTCCCCTCACCTCCCACCATGATGTCCAAGCATCCTGCTTCAGTATCAGGCCAAATTAATGACACACAGACTGGAATATTTATAGAGCAAACAACTTCTATTATCCAGAGCACAAAAGACTTTAACAGCCAAGCCAAAGGAACTTCCACTTCCTCATTTATTCCAAACCCACTTCCAGAAGAGCATGCTAGAGTTGAAACCCAAGAAAGAACACCTCTATTTTATGGCAAAGCAAGAAACCGTAAAAGTGAAGGAACTTTCAAATCAAAGTTCTTAACCTCTAAATTTTGAGGGCAGAAAAGAAAAAGTTTAAGTCTCTAGATTTAATCTGCCTATGGACACAATTCCAAATCATATAAAAAGAATTCCTGCATCCTTACTTGCCACAGACAATCTGCCTCACAGCTCACATGCCCTGCTCTGCTGATGCACCACAGAAATGCTTCAATTACACAAAGTCCTTTGCCAGATTGGGGCACTGGCTCCTCACCACACTCGGGCTTATGCCAAAGATATAAAACTTGGTACAGATGCTCAAGCCTTAATGTTTCAAGGTGTAAACCTTTTAGTTAATGCTGTAGTCATTACTATGGAGCCAAAAGGAAAAAAGAGTGATTTTATTTTTAATCCTAACTCAGAGACACTTTTTCACTGCTCTTAAGGAAGAGGAAAGGACAAGCAGTGCCAGAGAGAAGCACCAATCAGCTTCCTCTGACACTCCTGGGCCTGGAATCTACACTCCCAGACCAGGTATCGAACACACAATCGAGGTGTGTGCCCTAACCAGGAATTGAACCTACAACCTTTCAGTTACGAGATGACACTCCAACCACCTGAGCCACACTGGCCAGGATGAGAACAGTGATTACCAAACAGTTAGGGAAGTCCCAAAGTAACAAAAGATGGTGTGACTGTTGCAAAGTCCACTGACTTAAAAGATAAATAAAAAAATATTAGCACTAAACTGGTTCAAGATGTTGCCAACAATACAAATAAGGAGGCTCAGGATGGCACCACTCCTGCTCCTGTACTAGCACACTCTACTGTCAAGGAAGGCTTTGAAAAGATTAGCAGAGGTACTAAACCACTGAAAATCCAGAGGGGGCAATGTTAGCTGTTGATGCTGTAATTGCTGAACTTAAGAAGCTGCCTAAACTTGTGACAACCCCTGAAGAAATTGCTCAGGTTGCTATGATTTCTGCGGTTGGAGACGAAGAAATTAGCAACATCATTTCTGAGGCAATGAAAAATGTTGGAAGAAAGGGCATCATCACAATAAAGAATGAAAAAATGCTAAAAGATAAATTACTATATTTTGCCATATATAATGCACTCCCATGTATAATGTATACCCATGTTTTAGCACTGCCCATGTATAATGTGCATCCTTATTTTCCCCCTCAAAAATCTGGGCAAAAAAGTAAGCATTATACACAGCAAAATATGGTAGAAATTACTGAAGGCATGAAGTTTGATCAAGGTTACATTTCTCCGTACTTTATTAAAACAGTGAAAGGCCAGAAATGTGAATTCCAAAATTGTTCTACTAAGTAAAAGTAAAATTTGCAGTGTTCAGTCCATTGTACTTGCTCTTGATATTGCTGATGGTCACTGTAAGCCCTTGGTAGTGATGTGGCATGTTCTAATCCTAGAAGAGTGCTCATCATTATGAATGATAACTGTGAGAGGGTGCTCAAGGGAATGCTCCTCACCTATAACTTCAGAGAAGTCACCTGAAGGAAATGACTAAAGAAAAGGGTGGCTGACATATAAGAAAAACACTATAACCATCAGCCACTGGTTTCCACTTGACAACATATAATGGTTTACTGCTGTCATTGTCTATGCCTACATGTATTTTTTTCTGTATTTTTAAATAAAGATTTTTGTACATTCCAGGTAACTAAGTGCAAGAGCCATGTACCAATGTAGTGCTTTTAACTTAAATCATGAAGCAGTTTTACTACTCTCCTGTTAAAATCAGGATTTTAGTGCTTGTCATCATCAAATGAAAAGTTAACAAGCAGCTTTCTGTGGGAAGCAAGAATAACTACAAAGTAGAGAAATATCCAATTATGTGACAACCTTTATGTTATAACAATCTGTTTAAAGTTTTTTTTTAAGATTTTATTTATTTATCTTTTAGAGGGAAAGGGAAGGAGAGAGGGAGAGAAACATCAATGTATGGTTGCTTTTCGTGCATCCCCTGCTGGGAATTGGCCTGCAGGGAACTGGCCTGCAACCCAGGAATGTGCCCTGACTGGGAATCGAACCGCGATTGTCTGGTTAGCAGGCCCGGGCTCAATCCACTGAGCTACACCAGCCAGGGCCATGTTTAAAGTTTTAAAGAAAGTGCTTCCAACATCAAAAATAACTATCATCCCTAATAAAATAATCCTACTAAACCTGGTCTCACAACTACAAAAAAGTTGTCAAATATCTGACAATTCATAAAGTGTATTTCTTGCTATTATAACTAGATTGAATCACACAAGCAGTAATATGAATAATATCCCATTTTAATTAGGATTAAAACCTTGACATTAAAACCAAAAACCAGCCTTATCTAATAATGTACTGACCTAGCTTTCAAAAAATTCATTTTAATTGCTTTGCAATTGGTCAACTAAGTCGATCTCCCACAACCTGCACTTGATGGGAGAGCTCAATGCTCAACAGCGATGAAACTGTCACTCAGGATCAAGTTTCGGTCCCCCCCCCCCACCCCGGGGAAAAGGATGCTAGGTTATTCATTAAGGTGATAAACGAATACCAATAGGAAGCTGCCTACTGCTATTCCCTAATAGGAGTAACACCAATACTGTGCCTCGGCTGACATCAGGAACACCCGGAGCAGTAATAAGCCCAGGGCAAAGCTCCGGGGCCAACGCTCCTGGACAACGGTCCCATGCAGCAAAGTGGACACCAGCCACTGGATGCCCTAGCAGCTGACCCCGCGCGGGAAGGGAGAGTCGGCAATCGCCGGCAGAGGCCTGACAGCCAGGGAAGGTAAAGGTGAGGGGCCTCTTCTACCCTAACAGCCACTACGATGAAGGACCGGTGAAGAGTCCCTAAACAGGAGTCAACGAGGCCAAGGTCCGCCCGCACCCCAGAGGCGAACGCCCCAGCCAGTTCCCGCGCGTCACCTCACCTCGAGTGGAACTGGAAGGTTCTCCACAGCCGCCTGCAGTTCCAGCACAGAGTCCACCTGCCTGTCGGTGAGCGGCGCCGTGGTGTCTGGTCTCCGATCCCAGAGAGCTAGCCTCTCCCGAGAGTCCCGCTCCGTCGCCGCCTCCGCCATAGCCGCCACCCTAAGCAGCAAAGGGATGGTGCGGACCCCAAAAGACAGGCCCAGGCCACTTTCCGGAGTGCCAGGGCTTCTAGCAAAGCCAGGGAAGCCGTGCTGGGAGAGCGGACACGGAAAAACCGGAGACGGAAACACTTCCACAGCGTGTGGGCGGGGCTGAAGTCAGGACAGACGTGGCTTTAAAAGGGTGCAGACATTTCCGGTTGCAACGTAGACGTATAGGGAGGCTACATTACCCTGACGGAAATAGAAATGCCCCTACCGGAACTCTCTTCTTCAACATCAATAACTTTATTGCTACGTGTTCCGACAATTGTACTAACTGACGCGGGCCGGGAGGTGTTTTCTTTAACTTCCGGGCTTACTGCCTAGGCTTTATTGCTGGGTAGTCTGGGTGGAGTGTATTATTACTACGTGATTGCCTTGCTGACCTGTTGACTGTTTAGACTGCTAGGATCAAAATCACGCATACAAACTTTTCCAAGGTCCAATAACTCCACCGTTAGAAAACTAACATAAAAACACATAAAAATTCAAAGATTTTGTGTGCATCAGATATTATTAATAGTATTGTCAAGTAATCAGAAAAAACCTAAATATCCGATATTGAAAAATTCAATCAGTAATTCATGGCACAGACATGTAATTGGAATACTATTCTGCCATTTAAATCATGTTGTAGACTTGAGCAACATAAATATACTATGGGATAACATAAATACCCATGAATCCATACTAACATAAATAAATGATTGAATTAGTAAGTGGGAGAGAAGAAACAACTCTATCTCACAGAAGAATTCCAAAAAAATGTGGAATGAGGGAAATAGTATTAATTGTAGCAGGCAAACTCTAAGGATGAGTGCTAAAATCAGTGGGTGAAAGTTTGAGAACAGAAATTAGTGTTATGATCTCCCCAAGTTACCTATTAATAGCAAGGAAGCCTACTAACTTCAGGTTGGAAGCACCTGGCAGACATCACCTTAACCAAGTGATCAAGTCAACATTATCATCATAAAATTCCTAACATGATAGATCTAGGACACACAATGTCATTTCTGTGGTATTCTTGCCAAAAATGCAAAAACCACATTCTAAACATTAGAAAACATCAAGCAAACTCAAATTGAGGGATGTCCTACAAAACAACTCACGAGTATTCTTCAAGTGTCAAGGTCATGAAACATTAGGAAAGACTGAAGAACTGTTGTATATTGGAGATGAGAGAGACATGACAACTAGATGCAGTTGGAACCTGCTTGCATCCTAGGATAGAAAAATGTAAAACTGTGTAGATATTTCAATAAGGTCTGTAGTTTAGGTAATAGTATTATGCCAATGTTAATTTCCCAGTTTTTATTATTATACATAGTTATGTAAGGTAATTAATAACATTAGAAGAATATAAATGAAGGGCACACCTGAACTCTATACTTTTGCAACTGTCCTAAAGTTGAAATTTATCTCAAAGTCAAAAATTGAAACTCTAATGTTGTAGAAAATATTTATCTCTTTGGAAAAATGGTTTTGATGTAATTAAGAAGAATGATACAGTATATGAGCCTATTGCCCAACAGAAACACTCCCAAAACATTAACAGATAGTTGGGATTACTAATAGGTAATTTTTTCTCTTCTTCTTCCTCTTCCTTCTTCTCCTTCTCCTTCTTATTTTGCAATGAATTCTGCATTTAAGAGTAAGGTTTTTGTTTAATTATTTAACCCAGCTTCAGAGCACTGTTTGCCCCTTCACATCAATTCACCACTATTTCCTAAAGAAAGTCATCTTGTAGATATGCACGGATATGTAGATCTGTATGTCTAAGTACCTAAAAGATACTTGGCTCTTCTTCAGACCAATTTCTAGTTTCAAAAATCTCAGAAATGAAATTAATCCTGTTGAGTTTTGTGATGACAGTTCTTCAGCAAGCACCTTCTTTCAAGGGCCAAATATAAACTGTCTCTCCCAAATGCGTTTCTATTGCAGATTTTCCCAAATTCATGATCACTCTACTTTCTTCTAAAATTACGTTTAATTAAGATATTTTCACCAACCAGTGATTCACCACGCTAAAGGGTTGCAGTATAGGTCATGGTACCTTTGGAAAAGATCTGGGCCAAGGCTGAATGTTTAATCAGTTACCGTGAAATCAAATGAGGGAAGAGGAAGATAGCTATGCAACACAATAATGCTTGGATTATTCCTGGACTGAAGAATTGAGAGAGCTAAGGAAATATAATTGTGCCTAGTCCCCAGCTAGTTCTGTAGGGATGAGGAAGAGACAAGAACAGTGAAACAGTGTAACAGCAGTTTTTAGGGGTGTTTTAATTTTGCAAAATACTAGCACAGAAGTACATACATTTAAATGATGAAGCAGTTGCTCACAATATAGTAGAAAGTGTGTTATACAATATACTGAATTTTCTGCTTCAGATTCTAGTGCTCTTTTCTATATGGATAAATATTATCTAGCACCCCTAGCCCCCACCAAAATTTCCTATAATGGACAATTTCTTCCTGTTTACAGCTGGTGATTAGCTTATTCCCCAAACCATTAGATGACATGGCAAATACAATTGTAGTTTTAATTTTTTACTATAATCCTTACAATATATTTATTTAATTCAAGTCTTGGTAATTGTTCCCATATATTAATTCAAACTGATATAGTAAACATTCATATTGCATGTATCTGTGCCTATGTACACAAAGATACAAACACATATTCATATCGTGTGTGCAGAGGATAGAATGAGAAGACACTTGCATAGGCTATTTTGTGAAAAGTACAGAGATGATGTCAAAGTTGTCTCATCCCTAAATGATCAGTGTCCCCATCTCACAGTAGATAACATTTTGTTAGTAAGGGGTTATTCACAATTCTCTTTTAATCACTAAATTGTAACATTGTAAGGTAGGTTAGGGGTGATTCTTTTTCATTTAGACATAAGTAAACAAAACACATGAAGATGAAGTGAGTCAGCAAAGATATTCTGAGAATGAAGAGAAAAGGTCACCTTTACATGCTCTTTCTAGAGGGAAATTTGCCAACACTAATTAAAAAAGAAGCTGGAGAAATAAAAGGAAAAGATAGCACTATTATCCAGGAATTCTCTTTCTGAAAATTTATCCTAGAGAAATTTCTTAAATATGCAAAATAGTACATGTACATTATAGTTTGTAATGGATAAAAATGGGCACAACCTAAATATTTTTTGATAGGCAAATGGTTTTGTTCCTATTATCTATTGCTACCTAACAAACTAACCCAAAAATCATCCCCTAAAAGAACTACCATTTTGTTTTCTTTCATAATTTTGTGGGTCAGGAATTTCTTCAGGGCACATAAGAAGAGAATCATCTTAGACTGCAGGTCAACATGGAGGCACAGATAAACATGGCTCACCTCCTCTCACAGCCATATCAAAATTACAACTAAACTTCAGAACAACCACCACTCAGAACCATTAGAAATCAAGTTAATAGGAAGTCCAACAACTACAGAATTTAAAAAAAAACATCCATCCAGATTGGTAGGACATGTAGAGATGTGGAGACATGGAGACACTGAACAGACTGGTCCCACACCCACATGTGATAGATAAAAATTTGGGAGGAATATCTTGGAAGAAGGAGTCAGCCCCACACCGGATGCCCAAGCCCAGGGTTCCAGTGACAGGAAGATAAGCTCTCATAACTTCTGGCTGCAAAAAAAAAAAAAAGTAGAAATTGACATGGTAGAACTATTGGAGTCCCAAGCAGTTCCTTTTAAAGAACCCACACATGCACTTACTCAGACTCACTCCCTCTGAGCTCAAGCACCACGGTAGCTAGCAGCTTGAAAGGCACCAGTGGTATATGGGGAGGAACTGAAGTAGCTGGTTACGATGTGGGAGCTGGGGGACAGCTTTCACTCAGACAGAAAGTGGGCAGAGGACACTGTCACATTTCTGAAGCCTCTCCCAACAAAGTCACCGGGCCAGCAGACTGGTGCTATATCTGAGGCTCCATCAACCTGGCCACCACTGTTTGCCTGGCCCTGCGGATCCCCTGAAACTCTGCCCCACCCAAGTAACAGGCCACCAAACTGTTAATAGTGGCTTTTCCATATGAATGCTGATGTTGGCTCATGTTTCACAACCTAAATTCTCAAAAAAGCAACAGCCAGCCTCAGTGAGCCCCCACCCTCCTTACCTCTTGCTAAGTGGCCCTAGACATAGCACCAGCAGCAGCCAGCCTAGGTTCACACCTTGGCTTTGCCTAGTAATCTCCAAACCCAGCACAAGTAGGAGCCATCTCAGATTGCTTTATAGCTCATGCAGGGTAGCCCTGAGCAGAACACAGGTAGGGGCTGACCTTGGTCTGCATCACCTGGGAAATCTTAGAGCCTGCACACAGTGGACAACTACAAACCACGTCAGGGCACCACCACCCTGTCCCTGTACAGCTGATCCTTCACAGAGGACGGAGGTTGGTGGTCAGTAGTCACAGCTGTCCTTACACAGCTGACTAGCCTGGGTAAACCCCTCCCACTGACCTGTCGACATCAATAAAGGCTCAACTACAAGAAGGTGTACTCAGCCCACAAAAAGAGTGCACCTCAAGTACAACAGTAGAGTGGATGAAGCCAAGAATCAAATCAATGATTTGGAAAATAAGGAAGCAAAAAACAACCAATAAGAAAAACAAGAAGAAAAAAGAATCTAAAAAACCAGGATAGTGTAAGCAGCCTCTGGGACAATTTCAAGATGTCCAATATTTGCATCATAGGGGTGCCATAGGAATAGAAAGAGGAAGAAATTGGAAATCTATTTGAAAAAATAGTGAAAGAAAACTTCCCTAATTGGGTGAAGGAAATAGACATGCAAGTCCAGGAAGCACAGAGAGTCCCAAACAAAATGGAAGCAAAGAAGGCCACTCCAAGACACATCATAATTAAAATGCCAAAAGTTAAACAGAAAAAGAGACTCTTAAAAGCAGCAAGAGAAAAGAAGTTAGTTACCTACACGTGATCTCCCATAAGACTGTCAGCTGTTTTCTCAAAAGAAACTTGCAGGTTAGACAGAACTGGCAAGAAGTATTCAAAGTCATGAAAAGCAAGGACCAACAGCCAAGATTGTTCTACCCAGCAAAGCTATCATTTAGAATTGAAGGACAGAAAGCAAGCTTCGCAAACAAACAAACAAAAAAAACTAAAGGAGTTCATTGTCACAAAGCCACTATTATATGTTATGTTAAAGGGACTTATTTAAGAAAAAGAAGAAAATCAAAACTATGAACAATAAAATAGCAATAAATATATATAAACAATCAAATCTAAAACACAAACTAGGTAAACAAGAAGAAGAGAGACAGAATCATGGATACAGAGAGTGTTTTGATGGTAGCCAGATGGGAGGTGGGGTGTGGGAGAATGGATGAAGTAGTGAGGGAATTAAGAAGTATATATGGGAAGTTATAGAATAGCCATGTGAATGTGAGTACAGTATAGGAAATAGAGTAGCCAAAGAAATTATATGCATGGCCCATGGACATAAACAAAGATGTGGGAATTGCCTAAGAGAATAGAGATGCCAGGTGAGGGGGGGATAGGGGGGAAAATTGGGACAACTGTAATAGCATAATCAATAAAACATAATTTAAAAAACAATGAATGGATAAGCAAAATGCAGTCTATATCTATAAGACTATTATTCAGCCTTAATTAGGCAAGAAATTTTGTAATGTACTACAACATGGATGAGTCTTGAGGGCATTATTCTAACCAAGGAAGTTCTCCAGGCAGAATGTTCTCTGCTCGTTTGGAGACTCTAGCAGCGAGGATGATAGGGGAAAATGTCAGTGCGATGTCAGGACAAGAACAGTCTTGAAAGATTGAGAAAACTTAGACATGCCAAGTTGGAGGTAGTGCAGAGATAGGCGGAGTTTCCGGCACAGGGACCAGCAGGAGCCAAGGAGTAGAGGAGGAAGGTGTTTGGTTCCACCGAGGTGCCTGCAGACATCAGGAAGGACTCAGTCAGAAAGTGCAAAGCCATTAGAATCTAGGCCATCACTCTCTCTGGTTTGGATTCTCTTATTCTCTCACACCCAGTGGTTTTTGCTCTCTCTCAATCTAACTCAGTCATGCTCAACACGCTCTGTTTCTCAGACTGACTCTCTGACTTGTTTCTCCTCTTTCTAGGTCTCTCTCTCTCTTTCTCATCAGTCTCTTCTCTCTGCAGGAACCCTTAGCTTCTCTTTGTAGATCAGCTTTCTCTACTCCCCTATGTTCGTAGAAAAGGTAAATAAGCCGGTCACAAAAAAACAAATACTGAATGATTCTACAATATATGTGTGAGATAGCTAAATTAGTCAAAAATCATAAAATCAGAAAGTATAATGGTAGTTGCCAGGAACTGTGGGGAGGAGAGAATGAGAAGTTATTGCTTACTAGGTATGGCATGTCAGCTCTACAAGATTAAAAGTTTTAGGGATGGATGGTGGTCATGGTTGTACAATGTAAACATATGTTGTATTTAATACCATTAAACTGTACACTTAAAAATGGTGAAGATGGTAAATTATATGTGTATTACACTACCAAGAAATAAGTACCCAAATGCAAGTTCTGGGATCTTATCTTCCAGCTTGGGCCTGTAATGGGGCAACAAGCATAGGCATTGCTAATGAATTAAGGACCAAGATCCACTCAAAACAATTCATCTCAAAAATTTTGGATGGATGATGGTGATGGCTAGACAACAATGTGAATGTACTTAATGCCACAGAACTATACACTTTAATGTGGCTTAATGATGCATTTATGTATATCTTACCATAATTTAAAAAAAATTTTTAGCCTGAACTGAACAGAGGCTGACGGAGGTTTTGATTTCTCTGAAACTTTGTGAATAAAGCAATCAGTAGGACTGTTACCTGTAGCACTCTCACTTCAATTCTCATTGACTCCTTGTGACCTTAAGATAATACCGATACTTACCATGTAAGGACCCCAGAAGTAATGAGCAAATCTTAATAGGGTGCTTCTATTTAATGCAACAAGTATTTACTGCATTATCTACTATGTGCAAATTACTGTTTAAAAAGCACAAAATACCTGGCTGGTGTAGCTCAGTGGATTGAGCGCAGGCCTGGGAACCAAGCAACCACAGTTTGATTCCCAGTCAGGGCACATGCCTGGGTTACAGGCCAGTTCCCAGCAGGGGACACACAGGAGGCAACCATACATTGATATTTCTCTCCCTCTCTCCTTCCCTTCCCTTCTAAAGATAAATAAATAAAATCTTTATTTTTTTTATTTTTTTAATTGATTATGCTGTTACAGTTGTTCTATTCCCCCTTCATTCCCCTCCACCCTACCCTCCATCCCCACCATTACCCCCCTTTACTTTATGACCATGTGTCTCAAGTCCTTTAGATTCTATATTTCCCATACTATTCTTGCCCCCCATCTATTTTCTATCTACTGTCTATGCTACTTATTTTCTGTACCTTCTCCCCCCTTCTCCTCCTCCCACTCCCCTGTTGCTAACCCTCCTTGAGATCTTCATTTCTATGTTTCCACTCCTGATCTAGCTGTCCTTTTAGTTTGCTTTCATTTTAGGTGTGGTTGTTAATAACTGTGAGTTTGTTGTCCTTTCACTGTTCATGTTTCTTTAACTTCTTTTTCTTAGATAAGTCCCTTTAACATTTCATATAATAAGGGCTTGGTGATGATGAACTCCTTGAATTTGATCTTATCTGAGAAGCACCTTATCTGTCCTTCCATTCTAAATGAAAGTTTTGCTGGATAGAGCAATCTTGGTTGTAGGTCTTTGGATTTCATGACTTGGAATACCTCTTTCCAGCCCCTTGTTGCCTGTAAGGTCTCTTTGGAGAAATCTGCTGACAGTCTGATGGGGACTCCTTTGTAGGTGACTGTCCCCTTAGCTCTTGCTGCTTCTAGGATTCTCTCCTTCATTTTAATTTTGGCTAATATAATTATGATGTGCCTTGGTGTGTTCCTTCTTGGGTCCAACTTCTTTGGGACTCTCTGAGCTTCCTGGACTTCCTGGATGTCTATTTCCTTTGCCAGATTGGGGAAATTTTCCTTTATTATTTGTGCAAATAAGTTTTCCACTGGTGGCTGTGCCTTTCCCCTTTCTGGTACCCCTATAATTCGGATGTTGGAGCGTTTAAAGATGTCCTGGAGGTTCCTAAGACTCTCCTCATTTCTTTGAATTCTTGCTTCCTGACTCTTCTGTTTGGCCATTATTTGCTTTCTTCTGGTCCACTCCATTGATTTGAGTCCCAGTTTCCCTTTCATCGCTATTGGTTTCCTGTGCAATTCCATTCATTTCAATTAGTTTCGCCTTCATATGTTTCTCTAATTTGTGGCTATAATCAACCAGTTCTGTGAGGATCCTGATGACCAGTGTTTTAAACTGTGCGTCTGAGAGTTTTGCTATTTCTTCATCGCTTAGGTCTATGGGCTCAGGGACTGTGAGAATTTGCTACATTTTTGGTCTGTTCTGGGCCTGTAAGTGTGAGAAGCGGCACCTTGGACTCCCAGGTCGCTGGGTTGTGACGCTGCATGTGGGGGCGTGGTCAGAGCGGGGAAATGGCGGCGCCCTCTACTGCCGCTTGCCGCGGGGACACCGGGCCCTGGTCCAACCGCCCACTCCCTCGCCTGTCCGCTCGTGCACAAATAGGCGACCACAGTCAACATGCAGCACCGCTTCCCCGCTGTCTCCTCCGCGGTCACTCGCCTGGTCACTCGCTGGGTCGCTCACTAGGTCCAACCCTGCGCCTGGATTCCGCTTCTGGATTCCGCGCCTGAGCCCCTCTGACTGAGTCCTCCTGTGCAACCCCGCTCCAGCAGCCACTGGTTTCGCCCCTTACCGGTCAGGCTGAAGAATTTGTTGTTAACGGACTTCCGAAAAGTTCAATTTTCCGTGTTCGTGCTGTGATTTCTGTTGCTAATATTTAGTTGTCCCTAAACTTGGTTGTGTGAGAAGGCACGGCACATCCACCTATACCTCCATCTTGGCAGAAGTCTCAAAATCTTCATTTTTTAAAAAAAGAGCACAAAATAGGGCAGCGAATTAGAGTATTAATGCAATTCAAGATGAAGTTGCCAGTGGCCTTAAGGAGTTCTTGGAAATTTGTGACCCTGGCTCTAAAATATGGATTCCTTTTAAGTGTAGAATCACCAGAACTTTCACACATACATTCAATGAAGATCTGCCTCTCTTCCCAGAAATATATGAGTATTTGCAAGATTACAATTAATGAAGCAAAATCTCATAAGGGAAAATGTAGCTCTCTCTACCATATAATGCAATGAAACAATTTAATTTGAAAGTAGTGTTGTCAGAAGGAGACTAAGAATTGTGTAAAACACCCCAGGAGTTCACGGGGTAGATACAGAGTCTATATGATGTGTTCTATCTAGAGGTTTGCCCTACTGTCAAAAACAATACTTAGAAATTTTTAATTATAAAATATTAAGTTCACTGAATAAGAAATAATTAAAAACTGAAATAAAGAGCAAAAGTTTCCCATTTATTCTTTCAGCTCAATTTTGTTTGATAGACACTATACTTTTAGAAATACTATATCATGGATGGGATGGGAGAAATAGACAGAAAACTGTACTTGAAAAAATAATTAAATTAAAAAAAAGAAATATTATATCATTTAAAAATAAATAGTATATTATATTTACTTCAGCTCCCATGTCCCCCCACTAACCATAACTTGGACACCTATATTCCAAGATCATCCTTTTTTTGTTTTTAAGATTTTGTTTTAAATTATAAAATATAAGCTTTTAGAACCAATATAACATAATTCTGCATAAAGAAAGTATTAATAATTCTTTCCACCCTGTGATGGTTAAATTTTGTATCAACTTGGCCAGGCTATAGTGCCCAGTTGCACAGCAAACACTAGTCCAGATGTTAATACAAAGGCATTCTATAGATGTTGAATAACATTTGCTATCAGTTGATTTTAAGATTATACTCCATAATGTGGGTGGGCTTCATCTAATTAAAGGACTTAAAGGGGGGGGGGGGAACAAAGTTCCCCAGAGAAGAATTCTGACTCAAGACTGTAACAAAGAAATCCTGCCTGAGTTTCTAGTCTGTTAACCTGCCCTACTGAACTACAGGTTCATATTAGCAAGTCCCTCACAATCACCGGAACCTATTCTTAAAATGAATCATACACAAGGTCTTTCTGGTAACAGTCCAGCCATTGTTTACATAACAAGAATAGTTTGTTATGAAACAAAAATGGTTTCATCAATGTAACCTTGAAGCCATGGAGAGTGGACTAGAATGCACATAGGTGAACAATAACTTCACTGTACTAGTCAGTGGGGGCGGTAGACACCATTGAGTAAGCATGAGTACTGTGTGGCTGTCACATTCAAAATGACCAAGCGAGTAGAACAACTGAGTAGAGCAAAACCAAGTGAGTAGAGCAAAATTTGCATCAAAATTTCCATTAAGCTTGAAACATTCCTCCAGGAGGAGGGCTTTTAGGGACAATGCAGTAAGTGCAGTGCAAATAAAAGTGTGGTACAAATGCTTCAAAGACGCTCAACAATCTATTGTAAGTGATCCACATTCTGGAAGGTCTGCAATAAGCAGAACACCTGAGAATGTTGATATGTCTGGGCTGTAATCAACAAAGATCAGTGACGGACAGTGCAAGAACTAGAAACTGATCTGGAGATTCCAAAAACTACCATGTCCAAGATTTTGACATGGGATCTCTGCATGAAATGTGTTGTGACAAAATTCATTCTGTGGCTTCTATCAGAGCAGAAGGAACATTGTGTTGCAGTTGCTAATGACTTCATTCAAATTGCTACCCATGAACCAGATTTCCTCAAGGTCACAACCAGAAATGCATCAAGGGTCTGCAGCTATGATCCAGAAACAAAGGCCCAGTCATCACAATGAAAGTCACCTGGTTCTCCACACCCGAAGAAGGCATGGCAAGGTTGCAGCAAGATCAAGACCACATTAATTGTGATTTTTTATCAGGAAGGTATTGTCCATCATGAGTACGCCCCTCTAGGCCAAACAAAAAGGAGTACTACCTAAATGTTCTGCAATAAGATGAAAATGGACACAGCTATGGACAACTAGTGATTGGCAGCTTCATCATAACACGCCTGCTCACGCATCACATAACATGCAGAGGTTTTTAGCAAAATATCAAATCGCCCAAGTAACTCAGCCTCCCCACAGCCCAGATTTGGTGCCCTGTGACTTCTGGCTTTTTCCAAAACTAAAATCACCTTTGAAAGGGAAGAGACTTGAGACTGTTGATGAGATTCAGGAAAATACAATGGGGCAGTTGATGGTGATTCCAACAAAGGATTCTGCAGAGTGTTTTGAACAGTGGAAGAGATGCTGCGAGAACTGTGTGAGATTCCCAACATGCCTACTTTGAAAGGGAGTGAGCCCTGGGAGTGAGCCCTAGCTGGTGTAGCTCAGTGGATTGAGCCCAGGCCTGCGAAGCAAAGGATCACGGTTCAATTCCCAGTCAGGGCACATGCCTGGGTTGTGGGCCAGTTCCCAGTGGGGGACAGATGAGAGGCAACCACACAATGATGTTTCTCTTCCATGCTTTCTCCTTCCCTTCCCCTCTCTCTGAAAATAAATATTTTTTTTTAAAAAGAAATGGAGTGAGACATCACTGTCCTGTGTACAATGTTTCTTATATCTTGTATCTTCTTCTTCAATAAATGTCTATTTTTCATATAACATGGCTAGCTGGATACTTTCTGGACAGACCTATTGGTTGTGTTTCTCTAGAGAACCCTAATGCACACCCTTTAAATCCACTGCCTACCTAATAAATGTATGCTTTTTTCCTAAGAAATGAGTTCATGATATACTTAGGAATCTGCATCTCAACTTTTTCCTACATAATAATATATCACGGACATCCTTCCATGTCAACAGGCTGAGATTTAACTCATTCTTCTCATGTGCCACACATTAAGCCATTATATGGATGGGCCAGTTTATATAAGGAGGGAACATATAGACATAAACGTTGTTTCCAGTTTTTTTTGCTCTTGGCACTTTTGACCTCATTATTTGCACCAAGCTTTTGAGAAACAGGTTTATACTTTGCCCTTGTCTTTTACTCCCATGCTTTGCTTCCAAATTATATACTTAAAATCTACTGAAAATTTACCCTACAGATTTTCCCAGCTACCACTTTAACAATGAATAGCCTGGATTTAAAGCCAAATGTGTCTAACAAGTGCAATGATTCAAGTGAAAGTTTACAGTTTGGGCATCTGAGACACACCAGCAGCCAGCTGTATTTACGGACTTTCATACAAAGCCAATCACATATGACTATGTCATTTAAGCTCTTATGTAGGAGAACTGAAACAAAAAGTATCCCTCTTTTTTTCCAATTCTATTTTTTAAATAAACTGTTTAATTCGAATGTTGAGAAAACAGGCAACTAAAAAAAATAATGAACCATGTTTGTATTTCATCCACTGGCTTTTTTATGCCAACCAGAGGGATCCCTGCCTAGTCTATAGTTAAGCACGGACACTAACTCCTTCCTTAGGCCAACAAATCAAATGCAGGAAGAAGGACTGAGGGAATATGAAAGTTCAGGGCATTGATGTCATCCCACTGGTGTTCTCAGTCTTTAGGGTACCTTGCCAACCCAACCCATGAAGCAAACGCACTAGCCTCTACTGAGTCACAGAATATTTTCAATAATGGGAAGTCACACAGGTACCCAGGCAATAAGATGATCCCAACAAATTCTCTAGGCAGAGAGAAACCTCTGCAACCACTTTCACCAAAGCTACTTCTACTCCAGTGATCTGGACTCTCTGGTGAGTACCTTAGTTTAAATGGTGTGGCTCAGTGGATTGAGTACCAGCCTGTGCACCAAAGGGTTGCCAGTTCCATTCCCAGTCAGAGCACATGCCTGGGTTACAGGCCAGCTCCGCAGGAGGGGATGCACAAGAGGCAACCACACACTGATGTTTCTCTCTCTCTCTTTCTCCTTCCCTTCCCCTCTGTCTAAAAATAAATAAATAAAATATTTTAAAAATAAAACTAAAAAAGTTCCTACTTATCTGAAATAACCACAAATCATTTTTATAATTATATATTATTCCAGTTTATTAAATAATGAATCAAGGTGCTACACAGTCCAACAATGTTTAAATAAAGAGGTTTAACTATAAAGGCTTAAAAACTTTATAGTCTTTCTAAGACTATTTCTAAGATATATATTATTTCTAGCCCAAGAATAAATACAGAGAACAGAAAACATTTTTATATTACAGATCAGCAACATTTAGCATTAATCATTATAGAAATCCATAAGCAAACAAAAAAATCCATTTTTTTTCATTTTGGTTATAAAAGCTAAAAATCCTTTTCCCTAAGCAATATCCAAGGGTACAAGACACATGCAGCCACATCCCCCAAAACCAGAGGACCAACTCTCTCAGGTCATTAAGGTCTTTCTTGGTCAGAAGGTTTAACAACTGCTCTTTCACAAAGAAAAAAAAAACCACATTAAGATACCTGTTTTATAATGTATTTAAAGAAATACTGCATTTTTGTCTTAAAAACATACTCAGACTGAGGTCTGAATTTCTTTTCATTTTGGTATGAACAGGTATATAATTTTAATAAATTGATATAATGAATATTACATGACATTTACTTTTAGAAATGATATGTACACTTAAAAAATAAAATGTTTTCTACATTTAAAAAAAGAGTGGTTCAGGGCCAAGATGGAGGCATAGGTGGAAACGTTGTGCCTCCTCACATAACCAAATTTAAAGACAACAAAGATTTAGAAACAAAAACACAACCAGACAGAAAAGTAAACTGTACCAAAATCAGACAACAATAAACCTATTCATCCAGACCGGTAAGAGAGGCAAAGCCTGCGGTGATGGAGAGGGGTCCCAGCAGGAGGAGGTGGTAATTGGCGACCCGGGCAGGCGCAGAGGAAAACCCAGTAAGGCTCGCCAGGTGGCTGGCTGGCTGACTGACCGTGGACACACATTTGCATGCAGAGAAACCAGGCAGGTTTAAAAACGGTCAGTGAGACAGACCACACAGGCAGGGCCCCAGCAACTGGAAATAAAGCCTAAAAGCACTGACTGGGGCCCAGCAACAGGAAATAAAGCCTAAAAGCACCTACTGGAAAAACTTTCCGGGTGCCAGGAGAGACTCCTAGCCTCACAGGAGAGTTCGTTGCAGAGATCTACAGGGTCCTAGAATGAACACAAGGCCACCCACCCGGGGACCGAGCACCAGAAGGGCCCAATTTGCTTGTGGGAAGCAGCAGAGGAGACCGAAATCTGAGAGAGAGCGGAAAAAAACGCCATAGCTCCCCCTCTAACCCCACCCCCAGTCACAACCCAGCAACTGGGCTGACTCACCCTGGTGAACATCTAAGCTTGCTTTCGCCCCTCATACTTAACAGGCGCGAACAGACTAAAACATTATGGCTCAAACAGAAGAACAGCTCAAAGCCCCAGACCTAGACCCAATACTTCTAAGTGACCAAGAGATAGCCAACCTATCAGATGCACAGTTCAAAACACCGGTAATCAGGATGCTCACTGAACTGGTGGATTTTAGTCACAAATTAGATGAAATAATGAAGGCTACACTAAGTGAAATAAAGCAAACTGCACAGAGAACCAATAGTGATGGAAAAAAATCTGGGACTCAAATCAATGGAGTGGACCAGAAGGAAGGAAGAAATGACCAAACAGAAAAGAATGAAGAAACAAGAATTCTAAACAATGAGGAGAGGCTTAGGAACCTCCAGGACATCTTTGAACATTCCAGCATCCAAATCATAGGGGTATGAGAAGGGGAAGAGGAAGAGCAAGAAATTGAAAACTTATTTGAACAAATAATAAAGGAGAACTTCCCCAATCTGGCAAAAGAAATAGACTTCCAGGAAGTCCAGGAAGCTCAGAGAGTCCCAAAGAAGTTGGACCCAACGAGGAACACACCAACGCACATAAGTACATTACTCAAGATTAAAATGAAGAAGAGGATCCTAGAAGCAGCAAGAGATAAGGAGACCTACAAAGGAGTTCCCATCAGACTGTCAGCTCATTTCTCAAAAGAGATCTTGCAGGCAAGAAGGGGCTGGAAAGAAGTATTACAAGTCATAAATGGCAATGACCTACATCCTAGATTGCTCTATCCAGCAAAGCTCTCATTTAGAATGGAAGGACAGATAAAGTGCTTCTCAGATAAGATCAACTTCAAGGAGTTCATCATCACCAAGCCCTTATTATATGAAATGTTAAAGGGACTTATCGAAGAAAAAGAAGTTAAAGAAACATGAACAGTGAAAGGACAACAAACTCACAGTTATTAACAACCACACCTAAAACAAAATCAAACTAAGCAGACAACTAGATCAGGAGCAGAACCTAGAAAAGGAGATCATAAGGAGGGTTAACAACAGGGGAGTGGGAGGAGGAGAAGTGGGGAGAAGGTACAGAGAATAAATAGCATAGATGAGAGGTAGAAAATAGATAGGGGGGAGGGCAAGAATAATATGGAAAATGTAGAAGCTAAAGAACTTGTGACACATGGACATGAACTAAAGGGGGAGAATGGGGGAGGGGTATGCAGGGTGGAGGGGAATGAAGGGGGCAAATGGGACAAATGTAATGGCATAATCAATAAAATATATTTTAAAAAAAAGAGTGGTTCATAAGAAGTAATTCTTTAAACTCAAGGAACTCAAAAGTGAAAGCCTTTCTATAGAAAGCCCTTATCACATCATGGAATGTTTTGGTAAGAAGAAAAAAAATTTCCTCTTTATGAAGATATGGTTCAGTTCCAGGAGTAAGGTCTAAATGAGTTTAGCTCTCCAGAGTCACATCTAGAGAGTACCAGAGAAAACTGGACTTTCACTCTTTGATTCCCTTGAAACATTCTACTGAGGAAAATATAATAAAACCTTATCGTATACAGTGCTCTCTTTCTCACAGGTCTTTAACAAAGGGCTTCACTCTGAATTCTGATGAGTAGTCATGACACAACAACTCTTTCATTCACACAGAATGTTTCTTCTTGGATGACAGTTGTATGAGAGCATAAGGCAAACACCCTTACCAAACAAGTAGCAACAACTAAAATTTTCTTCATTTGACCTTCAACTTCCATAGCTGTTATTATCTCCATTTCCAGATTGGGAAATAAACTCTGCTAAAAATCATAGAGCAAATTACTAGCATGACCTAAGACAGAACCCAAGCTGCTTGAAACACCTCCCATCAACACAGACCTTGCCACCTTCATAGCCAACATATCACACCATCATGAGTTTAGATATTAATACTTTGTAATAATTCCTCACAAAGGTCAGGTCTCCAAAGGCTTAACATCACTTATTGTAAATGAAAAATCCTGCCAGATAGGAAGTTATAAAGCAGTGCAATAAAGCAGTTATAAAGCAGGGATCTATTTCCTGCACTATTTATTCCTAGGGTTGAAAAGTCCAGGTCTCCACGCATAAAATTTCTTCAGCTGACAAGAAGCAAAATCCCCCAAGTTCCAGAACAATAATACACTCTTGGAGGCTCTATTCCATGTTCCAGTGAGTTTTCTTTAGAGTCTGGTACTCTTGGCTATGACCTGAGATGCAGCAGGTGTAACTCTCCCTTGAAGAAAACAGTATATGGTTCCTGATCTTCTTACAAGTTTTCTTTAATAAATAACATGCATTTCGTGTCATTTTTGATGTCAAAGGGCACTTTGATGGTAAGGACTAGTGTTTATGTCATTAAAGATTCAACACAGAGTGTCTGACACCAACACACAGCAGTCTGAACTAACCCAGTCTTCATCTGTTGCTCACACCTCAGAATCTGTGACGAGCCAGGCAATGAGAAGCAGTGTGAAACACAGGAAGCTTTACTGTTGTAGAAATTAGCATTTTTCAAAGGGATGTGTCATGTAGCCTTGACTTGTCATAAATCCAATTTCTTCAACTGTTCGTATGTTACAAAGAACTACAGTTATAGGTTAAGGCTGACAAAGAAAATGCCATCTTAACCCCAACACATAAAAACATACCTGTAAATAGCACATCTATGAACATCTGGGCAGACCACATGCCATGAACATGACTAAATATGAAGGGCTTCAGCCTAACCATCCTGAAAGGTCTACCCATTAGCCTTCCTAAAGTCAGTTTGGAACAGAAAGATCACAGCTAAGATATATAAATCCGCTAGCATTAGCTCAGAAAGCTTCTTTCAAGATTATACGCACACTACCTAGCTTCTGTGACTTTACAGAACAGTAAATTCTATGTACAAGAGAAACTCAACCAGCCCTGGGAAGTGCTCCTCAAGTTTCCACTAGGCAGACTTCCATAGGACGCGGGCACAGATAAACAAGAGGATGGTGAAACCAACATTCCCTACATTATAATTCTGCCCTTTTGTGTCTAATAAACTGTCATTTCTTTCTTACCCCCCACTTTGGCATATAAGAAATAGTGCTGATTGGCCAAATAATTCTAGCGCTAATTACTGTTTATCCTTAGGCACTCTCTAAAACAGCAGTCCCCAGTCTTTTTTGGCACCAGGGATCAGTTTCCTGGAAGACAATTTTTCTGCAGGCAGACAGGGCAGGGGCAGGGGCATGGTTTCCAGATACTTCAAGCACATTACATTCAAGCTCACCTCCTGCTGTGCCACTGGTTCCTAAGAGGCCCTGATTGCCATAGCCCAGAGGTTGGGGAGCCTTGTTCTAAAATAAACATTCTTGAACACTGCTGCCAAAACATGTCCCTCCTAAGGATGGCTGAGGATATAAAATCAAACTCGCCTCTCTCTGAAAGCCTAAATACTCTCAACTTTAAGACAGAGTCTAAATAAAAATCTGTATGGATATCATTATCTTTCAATAACATCACCATTAAACCAAGATTCACAGTGCTTAGCACACAGACTTTATACCTCCTGAAAAGGAAACTGAACAGATATTTCTTGAATCAGAGGAACTTAGAAGATTAAAAATCAACTTCTAAATTATAATTAATAACACGATAGTTTATACAAACATTCTTTTAGCTATATATTTTGTCATATCTATAACAACAGAAAAGGATACAATGATATTCCAAGGACCAAGTCTCAACCAATTCGGCCAAAACCCTTTATATAGAGCAAAAAAACCTTCATTCTTCCATGTCTGTTATAAGGAGAAAGAAAAGTTAACTTCCAAATTTCCAATTATGTCAAATGCATTAATAATATTATCTGAGCTGAACCAATCTATTTTTCTTAAAAATTAAATCCTGTTTGGAAGGACTATCTAAGAAATCATTGCCTTATGCCTCTTTCGGTCTTTAAAGTCTTCCACAAAGGTAAGGACCAAGGCTCTATGTAAAACTATCCCACACAAAAGCAGACAAACAGCAGCTGAATGAATAAGAAATGAGATTTAATTCCAATCATTTTTGCCTCTTTTCCATTTGGGCCCACAAACAACTCAGACATAAAGAAACAAAACAATGGTGGTGAAGATAAAATTCAGACCATCAGTATTTCATACTGTTGGATGAATACAAATAAATATCTTTGCTTCCTTAAAGCAATACTAGATGTCTAAGATTTGCCAGCACCATGTGGGAAAAGGAAAACCATAAAGCAGTCCCTAAGCTTTGGCTGCTGGCACTTTTAGTAGGGGAGTCAGCGGCAAACTTCTGTCCACTGATGAGACATAGGCCCAACTATGTAAACTAAGAATTACTGTACCATTGATAAGTTCTTTTGTAAGATGTCTGAATGAAGGATACTTATTACAGTTTGACTCAACAGAAAGGATATATATTTTAGAAACAGACACAGTTCTACTATGATTCCAGAAAATATGACTATTTTCTCACCCTTCACAGCAAAGCAAAGGTATGAAGAAAATGAACTTTCATTTCTAACATTTAGATTTTGTATTTATAAAAGTTAGCCTGTGTGAGAAAACTGTGTACTGCCTCAGAGCTTTATAGTTATATAAATTATAAATTTATCTTAGTTATAACAGTCCTCAACATTTAGATACTTCTTAGGTTAAATAAATAAATAACATATAAATATAAATATGTATCTATGTATATATTTGGGGAGCAGTTTCATTGACTGAAGCAATCCAACAGAATATCGAAGATTAAGTAAAATAAATTTGCTTATTTCACAATACTGTGCCTTATTATTAATTACACTAACAAGGTTTACCACATTATTCCAGGCACAATGCCGTTTGTAGGTATTATCTCAATTATCTTTACAATAACCCTGTAATATAGGAGCTATTATTGTCCCATTTTATTTATGAGGAAACTGAAGTATAGAGTTTGTACCTTGACCAAAGTCACATAATAATAAGTGATAGATCCATAGATTTATCTTGCTATAAACACTGTGTTTTTAAATAATAAGAAACTCATGATTAGAGGATCAGATAGAAACTAATGAGCTACAAAAGAATTCCCAATGCTACACAGATGGACATTCATTCTCACCTGTAACAAGCAATCCAGGGTACCTATTTTCCCAGAGCATCTGCCATCACGAAGGACTCTCTGATTCATCATCCGTGTTCTCACAACATCCACAGGGTTGGAAGCCAGGGCTCCTGCTAGGCCACAGGTGAAGCTTGAGCTATAAAGAAGATACCAGGAAAAGGTCACCACCACCAAGGCAGGAAACAGTATTCTCTCAAACTATGTTAAAATAACATGTAACAAAATGAAATGTATCAAAAATGAGGGCCATAACCAGAGAGCTGCACAAGATTCTTAAACACCAGCACTGATTATACTGGCTTATAAATTCCAACCTCATCTAAGAATTCCTTTGAGGTTCTGGAATGTCAAAGAACCACAGAAATGTGAAGGAACATCCTCTAAGGATGACCAACTGCAGTGATTTTCAACCTTTCTCATCTCATGGCACACACAGGCTGCACCTAAAATTCTACAGCACAACAAAAAATATACTTTTTGCCAATCTGACAAAAAATTAGGTTTGGTTTTTATTCATTCACACCAGATAGCTATTGTTGTGTTGGCTATTGTCATTTTTTTGTTTGACAATTTTAGGGAAAAGAGGTTAGTGTTCCTGACAATGGTTGAAAAATTACTGATCTATTATATCTATTCACCTACAAGTAGACATCATAGTAACTTTAGGCATATCATAGATCAGAGAAGATTTCCATTCTGAAATGCCCACCAGGGTCTTTAGGTTCTACTAAACTTTCAGTCTGATAAGACTGCATACATCACGCTTGGTTTCAATTAACTCACAGCAGCATTTCTCAACTTCAGCACTATTAAGATTTTGAACCAGACTTCCAGCCAAGATGGAGGTGTAGGTAGACACACTGTGCCTCCTCGCACAGCCAAAATAAGAACAATTATTTAGAAACAAAATAACAACCAGAATTGACAGAAAATTGAACTGTATGGAAGTACGACAATCAAGGAGTTAAAGTAGACACATTCAGCCAGACCAGTAAGAGGGGCAGAGTCAGGCAGCCAAGTAAAGAGGGGTTGCAGCACAAAAAAGCAGTGATACCAGGCAGCAAGTCAGCAGAGGGCGGACCCTGGGCACGGAGGCAGCGGCTGGCAGACCCTGGGTGCAGGGTGGCAACAGGCAGACCCAGCAAGGTGACGATTGTGAAGCTGGGCACTGTGCACAAGATAGCTGGCTGACCGTGTGGTGGTCCCACATTTGCATGCAGATAAACCAGGTGAAACTGGGGAGCAAGACAGGTCGCTGAACCCAGGATCCCAGCATGGGGGAAATAGAGCTTCAAAACACCTACTGAAAACACCTGTGGGAGTTGAGGTGTCAGGAGAAACTCCCAGCCTCACAGGAGAGTTCATTGGAGAGACCCACAGGGTCCTAGAATGTAAACAAGCCCACTCCCATGGGAATCAGCACCAGAAGGGCCTGATTTGCTTGTGGGAAGCAGGGTAAGTGACTAAAATCTGGCAGAGAGTGGAGCAAGTGCCATTGTTCCCTCTTGGACCCCTGCCCCACATACAGCGTCACAACCCAGGGACTGGGTTGTCCCACCCTGGTGAACATCTAAGGCTCCGCCCCTCACTACATAACAGGCGAGTCAAGACAAAAAAAATGGCCCAAATGGAAGAACAGATCAAAACTCCAGAGCAAATACAACTAAGCAATGAAGAGATAGCCAACCTATCAGATGCACAGTTCAAAGCACTGGTGATCAGGATGTTCACAGAATTAGTTGATTTGGTCACAAATTAGATGAAAAAATGAAAGCTACACTAAGTAAAATAAAAGAAAATGCACAGGGAACCAACAGTGATGGAAAGAAAACTGGGACTCAAATCCACGAAGTGGACCAGAAAAAAGAAAGAAACAACCAAACAGAAAAGAATGAAGAAACAAGAATTCAAAAACATGAGGAGAGGCTTAGGAACCTCCAGAACATCTTTAAATGTTCCAACATCCAAATTATAGAGGTACCAGAAGGAGAAGAGGAAGAGCAAGAAATTGAAAACTAATTTGAACAAATAATGAAGGAGAACTTCCCCAATCTGGCAAAGGCAATAGACTTCTAGGAAGTCCAGGAAGCTCAGAGAGTCCCAAAGAAGTTGGACCCAACGAGGAACACACCAATGCACATAAGTACATTACTCAAGATTAAAATGAAGAAGAAGATCCTAGAAGCAGCAAGAGATAAGGAGACCTACAAAGGAGTTCCCATCAGACTGTCAGCTCATTTCTCAAAAGAGATCTTGCAGGCAAGAAGGGGCTGGAAAGAAGTATTCCAAGTCATAAACGGCAATGACCTACATCCAAGATTGCTGTATCCAGCAAAGCTTTCATTTAGAATGGAAGGGCAGATAAAGTGTTTCTCAGATAAGGTCAAGTTGAAGGAGTTCATCATCAGCAAGCCCTTATTATATGAAATGGTAAAGGGACTTATCAAAGAAAAAGAAGATAAAAAATATGAACAGTGTAAGGACAGAAACTCACAGTTATTAACAACCACACCTAAAACAAGAACAAAAACAAAAACAAACTAAGCAAACAACTAGAACAGGAACAGAACCACAGAAATGGAGATCAATGGAGATAGTAATGGAGAAATTAGCAACAGGGGAGTGGAAGGAGGAGAGAGGGGGAAAAGGTGCAAAGAAAAAGTAGCATAGATGATAGGTAGAAAATAGACAAAGGGAGGGCAAGAATAGTATGGGAAATGTAGAAGCTAAAAAACTTATGACACTTGAACATGAACTAAAGGTGGGGAATGTGGATGGGAGATGATGTGCAGGGGAATGAAGGGGAGGAAATGGGACAACAGTAATAGCATAATCAATAAAATATGTCTTTTTAAAAAGATTTTGAACCAGGTAATTCTTTGTTGTATAGGTCTGTCCTGCTGTAAGATGTTTAGCAGCTCCCTGGCCTCTACCCAGCATCTGTGAATACTACTTCCTACAGTCTCCAGAAACTGCCAAATGTCCTTAAGGGGCAAATTGCTGCTCAATGGATTAAACTATGATATACATCCATACTAATCTGCAGCTATTAAAAATAAATGAAGTCTATACTGATATGGAAAGACATTTGGAATACAGCATTAAACTGTAAAAACCATGTGAGAAAGACAAATACTGCATGGTATTACTCATACATGGAATCTAAAAACAAACAAAAACTAGTCCAACTCATGGAAACAAAAAGTAGAAAAGTGGCTGCCAGGGGTGAGGGGGTGGGGGAAACAGGGAAACAGTAGAGTACAAACTTTCAGTCATAAGATGAGTAAGGTCTGACAATCTAATGTGCAACATGGTGACTATAGTTGATAAAACTGCATTATATAATTGAAATCTGCTAAGTGAGTAGAACTTATGTTTTCACACACACTCACAAAAGGGTAAATATGTGAGGTGATAAATATACCAACATGATGGAAAGAATCTTTTCACAATGTATATATATCAAATCATTATGCTGTACACTTTATATCTTTCAATTTTACTTGTCAATTGTACCTTAATAAAAGCAGACAAATAGCACTAATAAAAAACAAGAAAGGGAATACAAAGCATAATCTTTGTGTAACAAAGTATATGTAATATGCTTTTGTAGACGTATTTGCATATGCATAGGAAACACCTGGAAGGTATTTATAAAACTGTGAACAATTGCTACCTATGTAAAGGGATAAGGACTTTTACCTTTTCCTGGTTCATTTCTGTAATGTAATTTTTCAAGTAATAACAATATAATACTTTTATAGTAAGCTTTCTTTAAAGTTTCTATAAATTTGTAGCAAATTTCCACCCTAAACTTGCGTATACCCAAAATATTAATTTAAAAATCCATACACGTACAGGAAGTGAGTATACACAGTGTCTCCCATCAGGCCTGAGAGAATGAGATGCTTCTTGGTGAGGTCATAGACTGGTAGCTCCACACCAACAACAATAGCAGCCCTCTGAGCAGTAAGGGATACACCCTGAATGAAAACATAATGATTCAGATATCTCTCCACAGAAGAAGCCCTGCAGATGAGCAAAAGTTCAACTCCACAAACTATGGCCAATATTTATGTTTTCCTGCTGGTAGGTAGAAATATACAGTGACAAAGTAGAAAAGAACAGACTAAAAAGTCAGAAGCTCCAAAGTCAGATTCTGATTTTATCACTAACTGTGAAAACTTGACCAGAATAAGTCACCTCTCAGAGCCTCCAGTTTTTTTGCACATACAGAGAGGATTGTGTGGGTTACCTTTAGGGACTGTTTTATAAACTGATGTGTCATCAGAATTCTAAAAAATCACTAGTAACAGCCTCCTCTTAATAGGCATGGAACCACATACATCATGTGTTCTAGGTCACATCAGGTGACCTAGAACCCCCTTCTCAATGAGAATTTTTTAAAGCAAAAAAAAAAATGCAATCAAAGTGCTCAATCTTCACAGAATTTCTTATATATGAAGTATTCAGAAGGTACTTTCAAATCATGACATATTCCTTATATTTCCACTTTACAAAAAAATATTTTCAAGGGCAGATAACACTCTTCTTCCCCTACTCCATTATACCACTTGGATTAAATAAAATGATGCACATAGGAAAGATAAATTCAAAAGGGAACAACTAAGTCAGTTGGATCCCTATTCAAGATTACCTTCCACAGTCCTCTCGTTCCCTCTTGCTGGTAAATGTTAATGAAGTTGTCTATCATTCCTCCTTGAATGGTGTTGCTTTGTGCTTGCATCCGTATCTAGATTGATATATATCAAAGACTAACATTATCTGGAGATTATTTTAAAGACTAATATGAGAAGAAAACTAGCACATTTCTCCCCAAACACAGATCTCTAAAATTCATTTAATCTGTTGTTTAACAATCATTAAAAAAAACAAACTATAATTATAAATATTACTATAATACTAGTTGAAAATATCCTCAGTAGACTAAAAATATATATGGACTGGTTCTTACACACTTTGGATTAAACAAAAAACATCTAATTAAGTCTAGAATGTCTTACACATAATAGCTCATTAAGTATCAAAAAGAAATTAATTTTTTAAAAATAGTCTTTGAAAAGGAAAGAACATGGTATTTTTCCCTATAGGTTACTAAGCAGAAAAGAGAGAATATGATGGTAATTCTAAACATTTAACATATTAATAAGAATATCCAGTGTACTTGGCAACACCTAGCATGAACAAGGATATTTCTTTAATTAGTTACTCCAGCTCACTATTATTTCCAACCAGCTGAACCAAAAGGTATGGAGGCGATTAGCCACAGGACTGCCACATGATGCCCATCACAGTCTGTTACGCTTGAACTTATCAATGAACTTTACAGTGCTATAATATTCACAGGACCAAATTCCAACATAAAAATAATGTCTGACATAGATCTCCGCATTTTTAAGAAAGAAAAGACAATTCTCACTAAAGAACTGGTACCTTATTTTGGTTTAGGGAGAAATTACTTCATTGTAATTTCTTTTTTTTAATATAATTTATTGATTATACTATTACAGTTGTCCCAATTTTTCCCTTTTGCCCCCCTCCTCCTAGTACCCCCTTCCCTACAGTAATCTCTGCCCTTAGTTCATGTCCATGGCTTGTGCATTTAAGTTCTTTGACTTCTGCACTTCCTATACCATTCTTGACATTCCCTTCTATTTTGTACCTACCAATTATGCTTCATAAGCCCTGCACCTATTCTTCCATTGCCCTCCTTCCCCCTCCCAGCAGACAACCCTCCAAATGATCTTCATATCTATGATTCCGTTCCTGTTCTGGTTGTTTGCTTAGTTTGTTGGGTCTTTTTTTTTTTTAGATTTAGTTGTTGATAGTTGTGAATCTGTTGCCCTTTTAGTCTTCAGTTTTGATTTCCTTATTTTCCTTATATCAGTCCCTTTAACATTTCATTTACTAATGGCTTGGTGACAATGAATTCCTTTAGTTTTGCCTTATCTGGGAAACACTTTATCTGTCCTTCAATTCTAAATGATAGCTTTGCTGGATAGAGTAATCTAGGCTGTATGTGCTTATTTAAAAATACCTCTTGCCAGCCCATTTTTGCCTGCAAAGTTTCTTTTGAGAAATACACTGATAGCCTTATGGGCACTCCTTTGTAGGCAACTGACTGCTTTTCTCTTTCTGCTTTTAAGATTCTCTCCTTATCTTTAACCTTTGGCATTTTAATCATGATGTATCTTGGTGTGATCCTCTTCGAGTCCAACTTTTTTGGGACTCTCTGTGATTCCTGAACTTATATGTCTATTTCCTTCACCAAACTAGGGAAGCTTTCTTTCTTAATTTTTTCAAGCTTTCAATTTCTTGCTCTTTCTCTTCTTCTTCTGGCACCTCTATGATTCAGATGTTGGTATGTTTAAAGTTGTCCCAGAGGTTCCTAAGCCTATCCTCATTTTTTTAATCCTTTTTTCTTCCTGGTGTTCTTATTGAATGCTTTTTCCTTCCTTGTGTTCCAAATTATTTGAGTCTCACTTCATCCTCTCCACTGCTGGTTCCATGTAGATTTTTATTTCACTCAGTGTAACCTTCATTTCTTCCCTTATGTTTTTCCTTTACTCAGTGACTTCTTAGAGCATCCTGATCACCAGTGTCTTGGACTCTGCATCTGGTATGTTATCTCAGTTTCATTTAGTTCTTTGTCTGGGTTTTATTCTGTTCTTTCACTTGGGTCATATTTCCTTGCCTCCTCAATTCATCAAA
Organism: Artibeus jamaicensis; assembly: GCF_021234435.1. Lineage (NCBI taxonomy): Eukaryota > Metazoa > Chordata > Mammalia > Chiroptera > Phyllostomidae > Artibeus > Artibeus jamaicensis. The sequence goes on from NW_026521822.1 coordinate 2,275,012, forward strand.
AATACATATTTCTGTGTTTGTTTCTGTGTATTAGGTAGAGCTCCTTTGACTCACTGTAGAAGGCACTTGTAAATTTGTGGGGCAAAGCCTTAGGTAATTGCCAGGGCAGGGGAACCCACTTAACCACTTTTCAGCTCTGTGTTGGGGGAGGCCTTGGAGACAGAACAATGCCACTGCCTGGCTTCTGGAGGTTTGCCCAGCACTCGCCCTGTTTCTAGGGACTTCACCTACTTCTTGTGTGCGACTGGCACCCTTCCAGCTGTTGCCCTGGTAGCGAATCCCAGAGTGGGTGGGTTTGTGTACATTCTAAGTCCGTGTGTGCTGTTTAAATGGACTCTCCTGAAAATTTGGCCATTTACTTCACCTCACCAACCCCCACTGATTTCTACAGCCAGAAGTTACAGGGATTTATCTTTCTGGTGCTGGAACACTGGGCTGTGTGGTCTGGCCTGGGTCTGGGATCACTTGCTCCCAAGGTATTCCCTCCCGAGTTTTATCCAACATACACAAATGTGGAACCACCTATTCTGCTGCCACTGCTGCCACCACACCACACAGCATCTCTGTGGCTCTGACCCTCCTACCCATCTGGATGAATGTGGCCTCTTTAAATCTTTGGTTGTTGGGTTCCATACAGCTCTATTTTCTGAAGTTATTTGTTTTGAGAAATAGTTATAATCTCTCTGTGGTTGTACAAGTAGACAAAGCATGTCTACCTATGCCTCCATCTTGACCAGATATATCACATCACTCTAATTTCTTAAAGGAAACTCTTATTACATGCTGACATGTGAAAATAAACCAAAATACATACAGGAATAATCTTTTTATAGCCCTAATATATGATTAGGAGATTAACAGAAGTATGGATGTTTTTCTCTAGCAATCTTACCCCAACACAGGTAAAATTATAGTAACAGTGCCTTCACACATGTTGTACCTTTACCGTGCATAGCTACGGTGCACTCAACATGCTGCTGCATAAAACTGTGATGCTTCTCAGAATCTCCTACCAGATGGAAGGGTCTCTCAGGGCACAGTCTTTGTCTTACTCATTTGGATTCTAAACACTAATAGTACTCCAGCTGGTACAAGGTAGAAGCATAGTGAACTGTGGTTAAATAATACAAAAAAAAAGGAGAGGAGGGGAGAAAGGAATATGTGAGAGGGTTCAAGAAGTAACTTGTGCCTAATTTTCATTTTATTTAATTAGTTTATCCCCCCCCATTATTCCAAAAAGGATTTAAGATGACTGTAATCCCTGGTATTATCAACAAGGCAATCTAATACATTATGTCTAAATGTGGTTAAGTAAGTACTCCCATCAGTATTTTCTGAAATTGAATTAACGGATAACATAATATGTTCAGAAAAGGTCATTAATAAGCACACTTCTATAAAACTTGAAGCTCATCTATTTTTAACAGACCAACAAAACAAGATTTTCAATGAAAAATACAAATACATCCAAGCTTAATTTTTTTCTGCTTAATCACCAAAAAACTCATCTCTAAAATGAACTCTACTTTTGAGCTCATCTGTATCAGTAGGAAATAAGAGTTTTCACAAAACTTAATTATAAACACACACAGAGTATATGATACGTTCACAGATTTTCATTATCTGAATGTTGCTCTCAATAAGAAAATATAGATTGTGCCTAAAAGATATAAGGAGCACTGCTTACTTTCAAAACATCAGTTGGATTGGCAATGGCTGAGGATATGACTCCAGAGAGAATTCCACATACCACATTTATCAGAAGGTTTTCATCTGTAAACAAAGACATTAATTAGCTCACTTTTCATACATAAAGAGCTCTTCATGTGAATAACCTAAGTACAGTTACAACTCACATACCACTTGTTCCTCTTAAGGGAATAAACTTATACTTTGAGTCAAGTAACTTTAAAAAGATTTGGAATTTTGCTAGCTAAAGTAATTTTACTTAGCAAAATTTCTTGTAATATAAAAAGGAACGTGAATTATCAGGCAAAGTGAATAACCATCTACCAATTCACTTATGTGTGTAAATGAAGATCATTATTAGGATAAGGTATGTCTGGCAGGAGAATAAAAAAAGACAAACTCCTATGAGGTAATATGAAAACAAAGTTTTAAAGCACATCTTATATATTTAATTTGAAGTACAATGAAGCACTTTCAAAGCATTGTAGCTCCTGTTCACTACTCTCACATAATAGTTTACTGGTGCTTGCCCCTTTGTAAAAAAAAGGTAAGATTCTATGGATTAAAGCAAAGTCACAGAGTCAGCCAGCAATAGAGTATAGGAACTCAGTTCTTACTATGAAGAAATGTATTCACTGCTTTTTAAATTTTTTACTTATTTATTTCCAGAGAGAGGGGAAGGGAAGGAGAAAGAAAGGGAGAGAACCTGGCTGGTGTAGCTCAGTGGATTGAGCGCAGGTCTGCAAAGCAGACGATCGCGGTTCAATTCCCAGTCAGGGCACAGCCTGGGTTGCAGGCCAGTTCCCAGCACGGGATGCACCAGAAGCAACCGTACACTGATGTTTCTCTCCCTCTCTCCTTCCCCTCCCCTCTATCTTTAAAAAAAAGAAAGAAAGAAAGAGAGAGAAACATCAATGTATGAAATATCTTGCCTCTCACACGCCCCAACCAGGGACCTGGCCCACAACCCAGGCATGTGCCCTGACTGGAAATCGAACCAGCGACCCTTGGGTTCGCAAGCCAGCACTCAATCCACTGAGCTGCACCAGCCAGGGCTGCTTTTCTGAAATACAGGTGATAATTCCTATGATTTTATAAAATTTTAAGTTGGCTGGAACTGTAACAGCATATCCTCTATTACAAGCATTTTAGAAATGAGTATAACTAATTAAAATGTTTGCTCCTTTTTAATTGTTACACCCCCTAAATTCAGCTGATAACTGATTTGCTATAAACACAATTCATTTAAACTTTACACTTAGAATTCTCCTGAACAGCAATAAAATCATAAGTAAGCTGAAAAAAATTTGATACAAAACCATTTGGATAAAAAAGACAAACAGCCCTGGCTGGTGTGGCATAGGGGGTTGAGTGCTGGCCTGAGAACCAAAGGTTTACCAGTTCAATTCCCAATCAGGGCACATGCCTGGGTTGTAGGCCAAGTCTCCAGTTGTGGGGGTGTGTGAGAGGCAGCCACACAGTAATGTTTCTCTCCCTCTCTTTCTCCCTCCCTCTCTCTAAAAATAAATAAATAAAATATGTTAAAAAGAAGACAACCCCCCTCCTGTCTACAAGTAGAAAAAAAAATTCTCCACTGACCTTCTGGGCGTTCAACAAATAATCGCTTCAAGCTCTGGTAGGTACCTATCTTGATGGTGCCATAGGAAGCTTGGCGTAACATCGCAGGGGCAATTCTGTCAAACCAATGTACAAAGGAACAAAATAATTCTAAACATCACTTAAAATCTTCTACAAGATCCACAGGCAGAGATACAATCATCCATTTGCTTTCCACAAACTACACTAAAACAGGTGTCTTAAAATTAAAAATCCATCAAAAAACACAGTTCAAAAAATATATATAGGAATAATCAAAATAGGAAATAAATACTTGAGCAAAGTATTACTTTGGTAAGTGAAAGCATATTTATTCTCACTAAAATTAAGTGAACATGTGGTACTATCTGCCCACTTATGTTAAAATGAAAATACTTTCCTTTCTCATTATAAAGTACCTGGTGAAAGGTGGCCTTTGGAAGCATTTATCATTCTTGCAGTGGTGTTCTAGAGCTCACCTCCTACCTCCTTGGGGGCCCTGTTTCAATTATATTGTCTCTCTCCCATTAACCTACCTGAACCACCCTGTGGCATGTGTACGCCCCAACTCTTTCTGCACTTCCCATTTCCTTCTCAAATTGCAATCTGGCTCCCCTTAACCTCCTCCATCAAAATAGGTGGCCAACTGATATCATTGTTACTAAATTAAATGATGCTTTTCAATTAGCATCTTATATAACACCTTGCAGCATTTTGCTATTTGTACTTTACTCCTCCCTGAGCTGCCAAAACATAGCCCTCTCCCATTTCTTTCCTCTGTATCATCCTACGTCTGTCCTCTAGGATTTCCCAGAATCTGTCCTATGCTTTCATTTCTTGTTGCTCCACACACTGCCTGGGTGAGTGTGTCTATTCCCACGGCTTTAACTGATGATTCCTAAATTCACGTTTCCAACACTGATCCAAAGATACATTTCCAACTCTAATTTTTCAATTCACATATACTACACTCTACCTACCTACACTGAACTAATTATCTTCCCTGTGTAAACGATCACCTCTGCTCTTCTGTTTCCTAGACCAGAGAATGAAACTTCCATCTAAACAATGGCCAAAACCAGAAATCGAGACATTAGCCATGTCTCCTCCTTCCCCAGAACCCCCCTCATATATTAGATCAAATAATATACCAATCCTATGCCCTAAATAGCTTTCTAGACTGTCTTCTTTCTATCTCCAGGACAACTCCTCAGGTCAGATCCTTGTGAACTCTGCTTCCTACCTGATGACCTGCTTCTAGTGTTACTAGTCTCTAATTCTTTCTCCCCATGGCAAGCAGGCATCTTTTTATAGTGAAACCTAATCATGACAGTTGCTGTAGTCAAAACCCTGTAGTGGCTCCTGTCTGCCACAAGTATGGCAAACTCAAGTACTTACAGGTACTAGATAGAAGTCATAGTGAGTACAACGGGCTGTATCTAAGTACACACATACACCATGTGAGTGGTAGAAGTTTTGGTAAGTCAAGGACAGCATTAACTGCAGTTACTATTTATCCTAAGTGAATGAACAGGGGCCCAAATGTTTTGTCTGAGAAGACTGAATCTCGGGTTTTTATGTGCAGTTTCTCATATTTAAAGTATTAGCTCAATTGAAAAACAAAATCCTTCAGAGACTGGTGAGTGGGAGGGCTGTGAGGCACCAGTTTGGGACAAAATCAAGGTGCTTAGCATGACCTAAGGATGTCCATGTTGTAACCCCTTATTAGTACTCCCAAGTCCATCTCTTGCTATTCACTAAATCCCACACTATGTCCACTCTGAATTACTTGCATTTTCTAGAATGCACCATGGTCTCTTGCACGGACTACTAGTTCTATGGGAACATAGTTCCTCTCTAACTTCACCTGGCTAACTCCTCCTCTTGATCCTTCAAAAGCTGGTATCTCCTGAATTGAGCAGCTTTCCTGAAAGCCCCCTCCTCCCTCATCCCCAGTGTCAGGGACTTCTACTTCTACCAGAATTCTAGTACTTATCAGACTCCACTGTAATCCCTGCATACTCGTCTGCGGCCCCCTGGGAAACAGTTTCTTTAGGACAATGTGCTGCTGCTGATCCCTGTTTGTCCTCCCAGATTTATTCTCACCCTTCTCTGTTATACTCTGTGTCCTGAGAGGCTGGTGCCTATGGACTACATCACCCAGTCTCCTCTGCCAGCTAACTTTCAGGTACATTCAGCCTACAGAAAATGGGAGGGAGAGAGAAAGCGAGGAGAAAGAAGTAGAGGAGACTTCTTCCTCTCCCTAAGCACTACCAAAGCATATCTTGACAGCTACTTCAGGGCTCCAGCCCTGGCCTACTCTGCTAAACTATTCCCATCCTTGGCTTGGTAACAGTTTCTTACTTTGCTAGTTTTTAGATCCCTCAGTATCCTTCATTTGTTCCCTTAAGTAGTCCCTTCATTAATCTCTGTTCATTTAAATCACCCAAATGAATTCTGTTTCTTGCAGGGACTCTGACTGAGCTATTTTCAGAGTAAAAAACTAAATTACAGGATTCTTTAAAAAGTGAAAGTAATTTTATGTTGTTATCTGTATTTGAATAAAAACATGGTTTCACCATAACATTCACTATATAAAACACATATAAATACAAAAAAGTTGACATTAAAAATAAAAAATCTACCATGTTACTTGCTCTTTTTAAATACACCTCAAACTTTTACTTTTTTCTTTATGAAGTCTTAGTCTGAAAGACTTTCATTTGAAAGGTCAGCAGTAAAATATAAACATATAAAGGTCACTTACCCAGAATACAAAGCCTTCAGGCCTTCTTCCCTGCCTATCCTCACTAACGCGTGCAACATTCCTCGGTACCTAATTTCTTTAAAGTTTCCATCATTCGTCTGGCCTTGAATCTGGAGCCGTGTCTTGGTTAAATCAATTGGAAATGTACCTTAAAATTTTAAAGAAATATTTCACTTAATAAAAAGAAATCTCACTAAGGATACGTAGTGACATATTATTGAAGAGACACATAAACTATAATGTGAACTAAGAAATACATACTTTGCCATCTTTTTTCTATTTAAAAAAGGGAACAAAAAAGCAAAATAACAAAAAAAGGCAAAAATATATTTTCCTTTCTTTACATTTTTATTTATTCTACATAGGATTTGAGGAAACTGCACTGCTGTAAAAAGTAGATACATGAATTGATTTTGACAACCAGAAAATCCATTTTAAAATATAAGTTATTTTTTACACATGTGAAGGCTAAAATTGGGTTCATTATGAATGAAGAGAGATTAGTTAATTTCTAAGGAGTTTCTTACTTTGTGTTCTATAGTCTAAAAGCAAATCTGTCAACAACCCAGCGACCTGGGTAGCCCTGCCCTGGTGAACACCTAAGGCTCCACTCCTCATACTTAACAGGCGCAAACAGACCAAAACATGGCTCAAGAAGATCTCGAAGCCCCAGACTCCATAACTCTAAGCGATGAAGAAATAGCCAAACTTTCAGATGCACAGTTCAAAACACTGGTGATCAGGATGCTCACAGAACTGGTTGATTTTAGTCACAAATTAGAGGAGCATATGAAGGCTAAACTAATTGAAATGAAGGGAAATGCACGGGAAACCAATAGTGATGGAAAGGAAACTGGGACTCAAATCAAAGGAGTAGACCAGAAGGAGGAAAAAAATGACCAAACAGAAAAGAATGAAGACACAAGAATTCAAAAAAATGAGGAGAGGCTTAGGAACCTCCAGGACATCTTTAAATGCTCCAACATCTGAATTATAGGGGTACCAGAAGGGGGAAAAGAACAGCCACCAGTGGAAAATTTATTGGAACAAATAATAAAGGAGAACTTCCCCAATCTGGCAAAGGCAATAGACTTCCAGGAAATCCAGGAAGCTCAGAGAGTCCCAAAGAAGTTGGACCCAAGAAGAAACACACCAAGGCACATCATAATTACATTAGCCAAGATGAAAATGAAGGAGAGAATCCTAGAAGCAGCGAGAGATAAGGGGTCAGTCACTCACAAAGGAGTTCCCATCAGACTGTTAGTGGATTTCTCAAAAGAGACCTTACAGGCAAGAAAGGGCTGGAAAGAGATATTCCAAGCCATGAAATCCAAAGACCTACAACCAAGATTACTCTATCCGGCAAAACTTTCATTTAGAATGGAAGGACAGATAAAGTGCTTCTCAGATAAGATCAAATTCAAGGAGTTCATCATTACCAAGCCCTTATTATATGAAATGTTAAAGGGACTTATCTAAGAAAAAGAAGATAAAAAAGATGAATAGTGAAAGGACAGCAAACTCACAGTTATTAACAGCCACACCTAAAACAAAAGCAAACTAAGAGGACAGCTAGATCAGGAGCAGAAACATAGAAATGAAGATCTCAAGGAGGGTTAGCAACAGGGGAGGGAGAGAAGGTACAGAAAATAAGTAGCATAGACGGTAGGTAGAAAATACGGGGGAGGGCAAGAATAGTGTGGGAAATATAGAATCTAAAGAACTTGAAACACATGGTCATAAACTAAAGGGGGGAATGGTGGGGGCAGGGGGATGCAGGGTGGAGGGGAATGAAGGGGGGGAATAGAACAACTGTAATGGCATAATCAATAAAATAAAATTTAAAAAAAGCAAATCTGTCAATGCAAGTAAAGAGTTTCATGTACAGCCTAAGAGATAATCCACCCAACTATTTGAAACTCATACTCAGTAAACATGATTTATTTTGAAAATAGGCAAGCCCACCCGCACAAGGAACATGGGTGGGTGGTTAATGTGCCTCAACCTCTGGGCACCAGTCCTCACTAGCTCCTCAGGGGCAGCCTTCTTCCCAGGACAGCAATGACTGAGCCCTGGGAGCAAATGAAGTGTCCCACCCAGCACCTGGCACTCTAGCAGCTGTTCCATCAGTATTTGTTGAATGAATGATCCCAGAGAATAAACAAAAGAATTAATAGGACCTCAAGCAATGAAGAAGTCACAAATAGAATATAGATCATGTGCATTATCAGAAAGTGACAGCATAATGATAGACAATTGAATTTGGCTCAGAGAAGACCTTGGAGCTCCTCAAATTTCTTTATAGTCAAATGTGTTAAGGGTAGAGACTGATATAATTCAAAAATGATTCATAAAACTTCTGTTTGGTCAATGGGTTCAACTTTCTCCCCATTAAACTTTGAACTCTAAAATGCCAATAAGCAACCAAAACGACTATTTTGTCTAAAAACGCATACCAAAAGATGGAAATTTTCAATTCTGAAGTTAATGTTTTACACTCTCCCAGTCTGTGCTTGAACTACATTCACAAGCACCAATCATGAACTTAGGTTTTAATCACTGTCACACACAGCGGGTAAATTGACCGGACCCCAGCACTTGGGCTCCTTACCGCATTCAGCTGTAATGGAGGCCAAACCCCCATACACAAAAGGCTTCCAATTGAGAGCTGACATTCTCACCAGTGTCCCTTCTCCTTTGGTTCACAGAAATAGGGCCACCAACAGGATTTTTCCTAGGAACAAAAGAAAGATGTTTCAAAGTTAGAACTTCTCACATAGGCAGTTTCTCCCTTAAAGTTTTGTTTCATTTGGAGAGTGATATCAGATGCTATCACTGAAACTCCCCTGCAACAATGCCCAACAAGTCTGGGATAGGAACCTTGCCTCAATAAAGCAAAGCATCCCTATCTACTGAACCCCAAATCGGCAACTACTATTCTCTCTTTATCAGTTGCCTAATTCTCATTCAAGCCTTAAGTAATCCAGAGTACTGATACTTTGATATGTGTGGATATGTTCAGTATAGCACAATGGAGGCTATTTTCTTGGTATGGGTAGTCTATTTTATCTTAAATCTGTTCTTCAGTATTTGCTATTTGTCACTGTCTTCGTAGGTCACTCTTGGGAGGCACAGAAGTCCCTCGGGTGCACTGGAGGAAAAAAAAAAGCTGCAATCCAGTGTCACAAGCTAACATGACAATTACTTAAAATTACCAAAATATATTTCTTACTTTACACTCTGTAAAGGTTGATTCTCTTCTCTTACTCATATTATGTAATAGCTGGAAGGCAGCTTGGTGTGACAGAAAGAGGCAAACTCTGGGGTCAGAGCCACAACAGCTCTTTTCAAGGGAAGTTAACTTACAGGTTTTTTCTTCATTAACAACAACATCACCACCACCACCACCACCATCATCATCATCACAGCAGCCAACAAAACCAACCAGGGGTAGAACCCATACTTTTATTCACTAAGCTAAATAAAATACCTAGCTATTAGACCTATTTAGGAGACTAAATATATAATTTTTTATTTTATTTATTTATTTATTTTTAGAGACGGGAAGAGAGGTAGAAGAAAGAGAAAGAAACATCAATGTTTGGTTGCCTCTTGCACACCACATACTGGGGACCTGGCCCACAACCCACACACGTGCCCTAGAACCACTGACCCTTCAGTTTGCAGGCTGGCACTCAATCCACTGAGCCACAGCCGCCAGGGCTAAATACACAATTTTAAACTAGCACAAAAGACATTCAACAAATGCTTCCATCCTCCTTTCCCTTAGTAGGTCAGGTCAGGTTGCACTGCGAGATACATTCACATGCCTACTGCAGCCAGGTCCCCTGTTGTAGACAGCTCTGCCTGGTTTTAGGAACTGTATCTAGATCCCTTGTGGCTAAGGGCGAGGGATGACCTTTGGAATGCGAGCTGCAGGAGACAAAGCTTGTCTCTGGTAGCAAATGCTGCCTCAGTTTCCTCTCCCTGCCCCCAAAGCTTGGTCGGAAGTCAATGATGGGTAAGACCCCTCACAGTGGGGGGCAACCTAAGCCAGACTCAATCACTTGGGAGGCCTTCATGGAAGGACTGGGGGGGAGGGGCTGCCACAAAGAGCAATGGACTCTCGCCACCCCCCCACCCCCCCCAACCCCCGGCTTTGACATAGCCTGAGTCCCCATGTTCTCTGGGAGCAGTGCTTCCTGGCTCTAATCCCCTTAAGCCTGAATACCTGTTGGGGAGAGGTGCAGCTCTTTGACTGCTAGAGCATGTCCTGGGGAAAAATTTGGCATCACAAAGACTTCCTGATAAACCTGTGAAATCTGCTCTGCTACGAGTGCTTTCATTCATATGATAAGGGTCTGAGAGGAAATGAGTATGTCTCCCAAAGTTTCTGCAACTCTCTTCCTGACAGACTCTAAAGCCCTCAGATTTCTTTGAAATGTTATCTACTGTTTGATCCTTGCCACCCTGTATTCCTGTGTATTACAACCCAATAAAAGGCTATGGAGCAAAAGGGCTTGGGGCCTTTTTCTCCTCAGAGAAACTGGCCATTGCTGGCCTTTGTCTGCCCTGAGAAACTGGCCACAGCTCACTTCTCCTCACCTAAGCAGATCTCATCTTGTCTCAGCCACATTAACTTTCGTCCATGGCACTCAGGGGCACTTGTGGAGAAGTTGCCCCCACAGTCATTATATGTTCTGCTGTTTTATAAATGTTGGTAAATATGGCCTCAGGTCCATTAACAGGTAATATATATAAGTTAACACACTTCTGTATACATACTATCAAGTATAACTATTGTTGGTTTAAAATAAAATTTCTAATTTATTAGGCTCATTACTGGCAAAAAATATGCCCAATGTTTTTACTTTGCATGTTTTAGGAACTTCCCAAGTCTACACTTCTCAGGAGAGGCCTACCATAAGTCACTATTGACAAAATTGTCAGTTTTTAACAAGTCAAGGGGCTTAAACTAAGAGAAAATGCAAGGAATCCAAAGGGGACACTAAATAGATCTACCAATAGCTATTCCTCACTTGTGGACATTAGGCAAATTCAGAATGGTTACAAATGAGTGAGGCAGAAAGCTCCCTAAGCATGGAACTAGAAAATCATGCTATATATATTTCTGTATCAAGAACAAGCCCTGTCCCTAAAAATTTATCTCCCTATTATCTCTGAAAACATTTAATATCTGTACTTAACTTGTAGTGGCCTGCCCAGGAGGAGAGCTAGCCACTGAATCAATAGGATGAATGTAATGGCTAATACCCTGCCCAGGAGGGGGATCACAGCTGAGTCAACAGGATCAGGGAGAGCAAGTAACTATGTAACTGAAGAGTAAGAACAAAGAAATTCATATTAACTCTTATCAGCAGCTCCGCTTTCTTGCTTTCTTGCTTTTGCGCCAGAAAACAGTCCGAGTGGCAGACCGCCCCTCACCCTATATAGACAATTGTTCTCCACTGATGGGGCCCAGAATTTGGAGATTGACTCCTAGGGGTCCGCGCGTGTAAAATAAAGCTCCACTCTGTACACCGGAAAGCGGCTGAGTTGTTTTCTGTAACAAACTAATTCTTAGCCTTAATAAGTTCATAACTAATATAAAGATTAACACTGTAAATTATAGACTGTAATAACACATTAATAATAAATTCAATAATTTATTTACTGTCTACTAGTACCTTCTTCAACCCATTGCAGGCTTTTGCTGAATCCTTAAAAAGCAAAATGATAACTACATAACAAGGACATATAGAAGTGTTCAATATAAATGATTTCAGTGAATCCCCCAACAAGTGTGGGATAGAAGGGCAGAAAAACAGACCAGGAAGCCAAGTCTCAGGGGACAGGACAGAGCTGGACTTCCAACCCCAAGTATTCTGATTCCAAGTGCAGGGTTCCTTCTGCTGCCACCTAAGGCTGTACCAGGGGTGTCCAACCTTTAGGTGTCTCTGGGCCACAACGGAAGAATAATTGTTGTCTTGGGCCACACATTAAATACACAAACACTGACAAAAACTGATGAGCAAAAAAAGGTTTCAAGTAAATTTACGATTTTGTGTTGGGCTGCACTCACAGCCAACCTGGGCCACATGTGGCCCATTGGCCACGGGTTAGACACCCCTCTGAGACAATCATAAAAGAGTAATGGTGTTTTAATTAAGGAGAAAATATTACTAAGCACCTTTGAAAAAGTGCTGCTGATAAGATGCATATTATAAACAATAAAAATGTGCTTAATTTAAGAGAAAAGTCTTAAGAGAAAATATTCAGAAGGTAGTCAACCTAAATACAGATAACTGATTTTTCCAATGCAACAACAAAGATAGTGTTCACATGATTCTTTCTTACATGGTACTTTTACTGAGGTGAAACTCACATACTATAAAATAAAACATTCAGGCCCTGACTGGTGTAGCTCAGTGGATTGAGCACAAGCCTGTGAAGCAAAGGGTTGCCAGTTCAATTCCCAGTCAGGGCACATGCCTGGGTTGCAGGCCAGGTCCCCAGTATTAGACACATGAGGGGCAACCACATCAAGGCAAACACTTGACGTTTCTCTCCCACTCTTTCTCCTTCCCTTTCCCTCTCTCTAAAAATAAATAAATATTTAAAAAAATAAAACATTTCAGCAAATACTTCAGTGACACTATATTCACAATGTTGTACAACCACTACCTTTATCTAGTTTCAAAATATTTATTCATACCATAAGAAAACCATTAAGCAGTTGCTCTCTATTACCCCCTCTCCCTGGCCTCCATATGATTATTTTCTTGGCCTTGATACTACAAATGTATCAACTGTGTGGAACATGGAGAACTCCTGATTAGTAATTCCTAACCTGGCTGCAGAGCTTCTTAAAAATACAGACGCCAGGGCCCCATCTACAGAATGAGGGTCTCAGGGACATCCCACGCATCTGTGTTCTTACTGAAAATCAGTGAGTTAAACATAGTATGGTCAATTCACACCTGGAATACTTATCACTCAAATCCCTGTTTTAAGTAGTTAATTCTCATAGATGATAACATATAGTTCATTCTTTTTATTCATCTTATTAAGTGACTTTTTCTATAGTGAATATATGATGTATGTCTATGTATTCATTTATGTAGACATATGCACACATATATACACAAAAGATATCCTTTAAAATGTCGGCAAAAACTTATGGAAAATGGGATTATACTAACTTCTATTTAAAAACAAAACATTGTTTAAAGAGAAAAAACTAATGGACACAGACAACAGTGTGGTGATTGCAGGAAGGGAAGACAAAGAGCAAGGGGAAGGGCATGGGGGGAAAAATGGTGATGGAAGGAGACTTGACTTGGGGTAGTGAACACACAACACAGGGTACAGACGACATGTTGTAGAATCATGCACTGTAATTTTGTTAATCAGTATCACCCCAATAAATTCAATAAAAAGGAAAAATAAAAACATTTTTAAAGACTATCATAAGACCTCATGCTCTCTCATTGGTTAACTTCCTGGTTTCCTGTCACTACATTTTTCTTTTGCTGGTTTAGTTTTAATGAGACTTGACTGCTTTTTCTTCTGTTGGTTTTTATATTAAGTTTTTAGTTAGATTACAACCCAGTGGTTCTGGGTTATACTCATCTATAAATACTCAACAAGAGCTCAAAACTGTTGTGGAGTTGCCTTCCCATGGTTTTAAATCACATGGGATACTGCACCCATCCTTCGGTTACTATTCAGATGTACCACCACAAATAAGTGTCCACTCTTGCATCCCAAGTTAAACTCTAAGGAAATACTTTCTGTTCAATTACAATTTTAAAAAATTAGCTAGGGAGAGAAAAACTTTCAGTTCTCCTTTCCTTTCCGAATGCTAAGAGTAGATCCCTGAGGAGTTAGTACTACTATGCCTTTCCACATTAATGTTTGTTATGTCTAAGAATAATAATTTCATTTAGGTAACAACCAGAGAGCATCAGTCATTGGTCAAACATCCAAATAAGAATGGGTTCTAGTGAAGACTGGAATGTCCAGTAAGCTATACTGATTGACCACAGCTAGCTGTGACAGGGCTTCAGTTATCTTAGGCTGAAAATCTCTGTTCAGTAAACTAAACCATTTCTTTGTTTTTGAGCTCTCTTCAGAGGGGTTCTCCATCACACACATTCCTTAACTTCCTAGAACAATTTTGGGGGGGAAATCCCAACTCTGATGAAATGCCAAGACTGACAGGCCAACAAAAGTTAGGGAGACTGATGTGTCCTTAGCAATTACTAGTGTTTGGGCCACATCTCAGCCTGAGCTTCAGGGAAGGGATTACAACTTGGTAAAAATTCCAGTGTCAGGTATAGCAGTGGCTGTCAATCACTTCCCACTTTGCACTCCTATTTAGGCACCCCTAGCCTGACTAAACACCCAGACACCACTTTCTGCTGCCTTCTGAACACAAAACTAACAATAATAGATGTCATTACTAAATATCTGCTATGTCAGGCACTGTTGTACGTTTTCCACTTAAAGGACTTTATTTAATCATCACAACTCCATGAAACAGGTACAATTATCCACATTTCACAATTGAAGAAATACAGACTCAGAGAGAAAAAGTGACTTTCCCTTGTCACACAGCTACGAAGTGCTCAAACTAAGATCTCCCTGAAGGGACACCTGATCTTTCCTCTATTACTATAATACCAAACACAATTTTCCAAAGGATGTTAAAAAGTATTGGCCTGTGGGCAAGCAGGGAATTCTGAACATCCAGAATAAATGTAAGATTTTCTTGCAGGGGAAATACAAACTACTTTTTAAGTGTTACCTGAGTGGAGATGTCTATACAAATTATGAATTCCAAAGATTTCTCCCTACACTTAGAAAATATGCTAAATTACATAGCCTCTCAACTATATTTTCTCTTACTTTAGCACTTATTTTCTCCTTACCCTATTTGTACCGCTGCAAAGAAAGGTTAACTCTCTGACATAATTAATTCTGGATAAGCTTTTTCAATTTTATTTGTGTTCCCTTTTCAGTCTGCAGTCCTAAACCGTAATCAGTCTCCAAAGTTCAATGCGCTCATAAATCTTTATTCCCCCGCAGTACTGCCTTTAGTGAGCATTTCCTACTTCCCATTCTTTTTAAGGGCACCGGATGAAAAATAGGCTCATCACAGACTTATAAAAGTGAGATTTAAAAGGAATATTAGAGATCATATCCCACTTTGCATGAATTAACTGATCCCATGATGACAAAACTCAGCAGCCACAAAGCCAAGACCAAAATTCATGGCTTTCAACTTTTCTCACCACTTGAGGATGAATCTAGAATCTGCCGGCAGTCCCAACATTGTTTTGTTATTCTCGCGCAAGAACAATAATGCTGTTCGTTGCAACTGCTTTACGTAAAGTTACTTAGACTTGGATAAACACTAAATCCAGAGCTACATTAACTTCCTGAGCAAATTATTCAACCTGCCCTTTCGAACAGGAGCCGACCTGGCGTGTTCCCAAACAAAGTACAGCGCGCCCTTTCCCGGAGCAGCTCGCCAGTGCCCAGCTGCACACTGTGAACCAGGCGCCAGAGACAGGGATGCAGAGGCGAGCGAAACACACAGCGGAGGCAAGAGATGCCAGATGCGCCTCAAAGTCGGATCTCAGTGACGCTGGAAGAGAAGTCACTTCACACAGCCAGTTGATGAGGACTAGGAGCCGGAACGCCTGAGGAACCCGCCTGACTGCGAGCAGTGGGGACCAACCGCAGAACCCCGCGCCCCACCGAGCGGGGCCCGGCATAAGACCGCAGGGCAGAGGAGGTCCTGAAGCACGCCCGGCCACCCGAGTCTGCTAGGCGCAGTCCCAACCACAGTCGCAGCAACGAGCCCCGGCTGCCAGGAGGGGCGGCGCCGGCTGGTTCTAGGAGCCGCAGGGAAGAATGGCGGGTTGGAGGAGGAGCACGTGCTGAGCAGCCCGGCCGCCACAACCAAGTGACCAGAAACTTACCGGGCGGTGCCAGACCTGCACCGTACGCTACCCAAGCCTTACTAGGTGGCTGGAGCCTACAGCTGTCGAGAAGCTGAAGGAAGGGAAGTCGAGCAGCTAGCAGCCAGGAAACCCGCAGGTAGTCCCGCCCTGGGCCGCCTGCAGCCTTGCTTCCATTGGCGTCTCTCGCCTCTTCCCCGCCCAACCACGCCCACGTTGCCCGGCCACGCCCACGTTGCCTGGCCGCAGCTAGGAGCTCGACACCCTCTAGTTGGCTCCGAGCTGTCTTGAAGGGAGTATCGCGGGGCGTCCGAATGCCTCCTGAGGACTCTGAGCTGGATTCTGCGGTGAAAGAGAAACCTAAGGAATGTAAGGAGAGCCACGAAAAATGAGGCTTCTCAGGGTGCTGATTCATCCTGCCCGCTGAACTTCCCCATTCTGAAAGCAGTGAACTTGCACTCTTTTTTTTTTTCAATTATAGTTGACATTTAATGTTACATTAGTTTCAGGTGTACTGCCTAGTGGTTAGACATTATGTAACTTAGGAAGCATTCCCCATAAGTCTAGCACCCCACCTGACATCATGCATAGTTATTAGAATATCTTTTACTATATTCCCTATGCTGTACTTTATATTCCCCCCTATTTTGTGATTACCAATCTGTACTTCTTAATCCTTTCACCTTTTTCAACATCTCTCCAAATCACCTCCCATCTGGCAAACATCAGTTTGTTCTCTATATCTATGAGATTGTTTCTGTTTGTTCCTTTCTTTTGTTTTTTACATTTCATATACAGGTGAAATCATATGGTATTTGTCTTTTATGTCTGGCTTATTTCACTTAGCATAATACCCTCTAGCTGTAGCCACGTTGTCACAAATGGTAAGATTTTGTTCATTTTTAGGCCCAGTAACATTCCATTTTACGTATGTACCACGTTTTATTTACCCATTCACCTACTAATGGGCACTTAGGTTGCCTCCAAATCTTGGCCCCTTTTTCTCCTTTTACCTTTTTTCTTTTCTCCTTATCCTCCCCTTCACAATTCCCCTCCTCCCCCTCCTCCTCTTCAAGTAACAGTGTGGACATCTAGATTCTTTTTAATTCATATAACATAATCAAATATTACTTTTTTGGAGTTCAAATTGCCCATATTTGGCCAGTGGGATACTTCCTTGCTTTCTGACATAAGACCTACTACCTCTCATTGCATTTTTCTCTGCCCTAAGCAGAGAAACCCTAGTTCTTCTTAGTAGAAAATGGCGCTTAGAAATAGATCTGAGTACTTGATGTGCTCATTGCTACTGGGATAGCATTTCCTCTAGGCCCTTTCAGTGACCAAAGCATACACTGGGTTGGCCAAAAAGTCTGTTTAGTTTTTTCCATAAAATAGAAGACACATTTTCATTTTCACCAATAACTTTATTGATGTGGATATTTTGAGTATGTTGGCTATCTCCTTCTATTGGCTTCTAATGGGTAAAGGCCAGGGGTACTACTAAACATCTTCCAGTGCATAGGACAGCCCCACAATAAAGAACTATTTGGCAAAAATGTCAATATTACCAAGAAACTTCACAAACCACTTTCGACATGTTCAATGAGTCACAACACCTTCTCCATACACTGCACAAATCTTTTTTTGCCTTTCAGTTGCATTTTTCTCTTTCTTGAAATAATAAATCATAATAGGCTGAAAATGTTCCATGTTTCTTTCCATATTAAAACAGTTGCATGATGGTTGCCAGATTGGGGTGGGGCAGGGGGAACGGGTGAAGAGGTGAGAGAATTAAGAAGCACAAATAGGCAGCTACAGAATAGCCATGGGGATGAAAGTACAATATAGGAAATGGAGTAGCCAAAGAACTTACACACATAATCCTTGGACATGAACAGTGGTGGGATTGCCTGAGGGAGTGGGGGGTGCTGGTTGGAGGGGGGCAAAGGGGGAAAAATCAGGACATCTGTAATAGTATAATCAATAAAATATTATTTAAAAATAAAAAATAAAATAGATGCAAAAGTCACCAATTTTAATAAGTTTTTTAAATGCACTCTGGTATGACAGCTGTCACAATACAATCTAACAAAGTTGTTTCCAATAAAGTAAAGACAACTGAGCACTACTAGATCCATTGTACAGAAAAAACTAAAAGAACTTTTTGGCCAACCCCATTTGTGTGTGTGTGTGTGTGTGTGTGTGTGTGTGTGTTCATATAGATACATACAGATACAGGTATAAAACAGTAAACATTATACCCTTCATCTGATATGGCTTTAACATGAGTTATATTGATACTTCCAATTCAAAATCCAACACCATAAGGTGGTGGAAAAAAAAGGGGCCCCATACTAAACCTAATGAGCTCAGGGGAGGCCTGTATGGAAGACCATACAAACTCAGAGACATGAAGTAACCACATAGGACAATCTGAATGAAACAGTGTGCAGCCAAGAGGGGGGCCCCAAAATGGATTTGGAATGGGGTCCAGAACTCAAGGTGTCCAGGAAATATTAGAAAGACATATAAGATGTCCTCACCCCTTCCCTGACAGGTGTTAGTTGGGAGAAAAGACACATGGAGCAGGAACATGCAGGGCTGTTTTGTATAGCAACAGTCTTGCAGCTAACCTCTGGCATGGCCATTTAACATATCTATAACCTTTAACTGGCTGGTCACTTAGATATGTTAAATAGCTATGGCCATGCTTGGAGCCAGGGGGATGGAAGTCACTCACCCCCAAGATGTAACTGGGAGGCAGATCCCCTGAGTTACAGCACCTGTGTGGGAGCTTGGAGAAGATCGGCTCCATGACATGGGGCCACTCCTGCCCAGACTCACGATGGCAGCCCAGTAAACTTGGAATAATACAGGAATGCTGGCAGGTGTAACTGATTGTAGAGGAGCCTGAAATGGGGGTACAGAGGAAGATTGGCATGAGGATTTAAACCCAGACACCACAGCCATTGAGAAGAGAGCCACACACAGCTTTGCAGAGAGAGCCACGAGGCTTTGCCAGAGTGGAGACCACCCCCCCACCCCACCCCAAAGCTTTGGAGGGAGGGAAGCCACGCGGCTTTGGCAGAGTGGAGACCTCCCACACAGCTATGGTAGTTTCACCAGAGTACAGACCCCAACAGCTTTGGCAGAAGAGGACCACATGGCTTTGGGATATTCCCTTTGGCTGAGTGGCCTGGGAAGCAGGAGAGACTTTCCATGGAAGAAGGGTAAAAGAACTCTTGCCAGTAGGCCATGGAAAGGTGCAACAAGGCTTTGCCTGGACGGCAACACAGCTGACGGTGCCAGTGGCCTGAAACACAGACATGTGCTTCTTTTCCAGAGTTACGGTACCCCGAATTAGGGCAGGGGGGATAAGGAAGCACTTTGGGCATCTGCGAGTATCCAAAAAGGACTTTGATATTTTAATGAAGACGTTAGGTCACTACTTTAAGCCTGTATAGCATTAAATAAACATTTCCTTTTCATAAATCTCTGGCCTTGAGAGACATCTTTCCCATCCAGTAGTGAACATAACGAAACTGGTAGGGGGTTCTTTCGATAACAGTATATCATACCACCCCTTTGGCCTTGCCCTGTGTTCTGTAACATGAACATAAAAATCCCTAACTAAAAGGGAGTCATGGCAGGCAGTTATGTCCTAGGCCGGGATCTTCCTTGACAAAGCTCAATCTTTATTCTAAGTGAGCCTGTCTATTGTCTTTTTCCATTTATGGTAACATACTTTTAGAGTGTCAGAGTAATCCCCTTTTTTTCAAACCCCTCAAGGCATAATCTCCCATCAGAGTGCAATACCACAGACCACAGTCTCTCCTCATTGCTATCTTGTTGCCCAAATACCATCTCTAAATGCTACAAATGTTATTTGTGTACTATCCCATAACCACCAATGTAAAAGAAGTATTTGTCTCCACATTTTACTCTTTACCCAATCTCAGAGATGTCCCCCTGCTTTTTTTCTCCCGCTTCCTTAATCTACTACCAATAAATTTCATTTAGCCCCCTTTATGTCTCCTCCTTTGGTTGTAATGTATAAAGTAATCTGCAAAACTGCCAATCTCTGGAGCATTTTTTCAATCCACTGAGATTTTGCTTCTCTGTAAGGAACAGCTTCTCAAGGAAATGTAGCTCAGCACCCACGTGGAAAACTAGTGGGGAGCAAGTGGGCACACAGGACCATGCCCACGAAGAAGTTCTCCCGTGGGAAATCAGGACTGCATTATACTTAGGCTGCTTTGTAACTTGCTCTTGCTAAAACTCTCTCACCCTGAGTTCAGGCAGAAAATGCTTGCTGCATATCTTTAAAGTAATTTACTGAAGTCTGTGCTAATTCTCCCAAGGAATGAAGTGTAACCAGACTTGTTACTCTTATTGTTCCCTTGCATTTGCAACATTTTTTCCCTTGTTAATCTGTAAGAAGTAATCAGTAACATCCCTTCCATTGCTATCTGTAAAAAGCAATTACCTAAAGCAAACCTAAGTAAAATGAATGAAAACCTTCCTTGATGTATGCTACTAGAAAGCCAATAGAGGCCCGTTAAGGCAAGGGTCAACACACTCTCCCCTTGAGAAAGTAGCGCCATCCCTTTTCCTCCACAGGACTCAGTAATCTTTGTGAATTTATCTCGTCTCATCCATAACACCACAGACACTGCAGCAGGTGTCCACAACACTTCTCAGAAATTTATTTGGCTCAAATAAACTCATAAAAATTCTCTACAAGTGTGGACATGCCTTACATGGACAAGATTCATTCTAAACTTTCCCTTCCCATGTTTATATCTTCTTTCACTGACAGTGAAAGCCATGGTTCATGTCAGCATCAATAGATTTACTTAATTATTCAATCCTACAATATGCATGGAATAGTTGAAACTTATACCACAGCACTATTACCAGCAACAAACCTTCTAAGTGCAAGATTTCTTTGCAGTTCTTTTTATCTTAAAGAAACTTTCCTCTACCCTAAAGGGTCTAATAATCAAATAGAGGTGAGACAGATTAGCAGGAGAAAATGACCAAATTTAATTACATATGTATGGGAACCCCACATAAATGAGAGAGTCAGAGACCCCATATACAAAAAAAGTTCAGAGACAGAAAGTTAAAATGAGGTAGATATAGCATTCTGAACTAAGGATGAGGTAAGACACCCTGGAGCTTCAGAGAAAAGGAAGGTCATTGAAGAATAAATAAAAAGAACAGTTATTCAGTAATTAGAAGTTCTCCTGGCCCTGTAGATATGTCAAAAAATGATCTCTCTGAAAATCCTTATTATGCACAAGTCCCCTAACTTAAGTTCTTGGTATTTAAGGGAGGGGTGGAGTTTCTCTTGAGCCCACAGGGTCTTGTTACCTTTAGCTCAAAACTATCTGCACACCACCAAGGCTCATTTTGAAGTGTTTCTTCTGAACAGCTACAGATATATCCTTCTAAATGACATGCAGTTAAAGTAATGTGTACAAATTACTTAAATTATTTGCTTTTTAATATGATTATGTTATTAGTTTGATATATTGTTAGGTTTTTATTTGCATCAATTTTAGAGCTTACTTTTTCCATTCTTTTTATGCAACTTCATTTTTTAAAATATATTTTATTGATTATGCTATTATACTTGTCCCATTCCCCTCCTTCGTTCCCCTCCACCCTGCACACCCCCTCCCACCCACATTCCCCCGCTTTAGTTCATGTCCATGTGTCATAAGTTCTTCAGCTTCTACGTTTCCCATACTATTCTTGCCTTCCCCCTGTCTATTTTCTACCTACCATCTATACTACTTATTCTCCGTACCTTTTCCCCCTCTCTGCTCCTCCCACTCCCCTGTTGCTAACCCTCCATGTGATCTCCATTTCTGTGGTTCTGTTTCTGTTCTAGTGGTTTGTTACCTTGTTTTTGTTTCTGTTTTAGGTGTGGTTGTTAATGATGGTGAGTTTGCTGTCCTTTCACTGTTCATATTTTTAATCATTTTTTTCTTAAGTCCCTTTAACATTTCATGAAATAGGGGCTTGCTGATTATGAACTCCTTCAACTTGACCTTATCTGAGAAGCACTTTATTGGCCCTTCCATTCTAAATGAAAGCTTTGCTGGATAGAACAATCTTGGATGTAGGTCCTTGCCTTTTATGACTTGGAATATTTCTTTCCAGGCCCTTCTTGCCTGCAAGGTCTCTTTTGAGAAATCAGCTGACAGTCTCGTGGGAACTCCTTTGTAGGTAACTGTCTCCTTATCTCTTGCTGCTTCTAGGATTCTCTCCTTCATTTTAATCTTGGCTAATGTAATGATGATGTGCCTTGGCGTGTTCCTTCTTGGGTCCAACTTCTTTAGGACTCTGAGCTTCCTGGACTTCCTGGAAGTCTATTTCCTTTGCCAGATTGGGAAACTTCTCCTTTATTATTTGTTCAAATAAGTTTTCCACTTGTTGCTCTTCCCCTTCCTCTTCTGGTACCCCTATAATTCAGATGTTGGAACATTTAAAGATGTCCCGAAGGTTCCTAAGCCTCTCCTCATTTTTTTTGAATTCTTATTTTTTTTAAGATTTTATCTATTTATCTTTAGAGGGGAAAGGAAGGAGAGATAGAGAAATATCAGTGTGTGGTTGCCTCTTGTGAGTCCCCTGCTGGGAACTGGCCAGCAACCCAGGCATGTGCCCTGACTGGAAATTGAACCTTGGTTGTTTGGTTCACAGGCCCACACTCAATCCACTGAGCTACACCAGCCTGGGCAACTTCTTATTTCTTCATTCTGTTCTGGTTGAATGTTTCTTTCTTCCTTCTGGTCCACTCCATTGATTTGAGTCCCAGTTTCCTTCCCATCACTATTGGTTCCCTGTGCATTTTCCTTCATTTCACTTAGTGTAGCCTTCATTTGTTCATCTAATTTGTGACCAAAATCCACCAGTTCTGTGAGCATCCTGATCACTAGTGTTTTGAACATCCAACCGGTTGGCTATCTCTTTCTCGCGTAGAAGTGTTGGCTCTGGGGCTTTTATCTGTTCTTTTGCTTGAGCCGTAAAGTGTTGGTCTGTTAATGCCTGTTATGTAGTGAGGGACGGAGCCTTAGATGTTCACCAGGGTGGGTCAAGTCCCTGGTTGTGACACTGCATGTGGGAGCAGGGCCCAAGAGGGAACTATTGCGCTTTGCTCTGCTCTCTGGTGCACCTCAGTCCCTTCTGCCATTTCCCCCAAGCAAACTGGGCTTTTCTGGTGCTGATTTCCATGTGGGTGGGCTTGTGTGCATTCTAGGACCCTGTGGGTCTCTCCAACAAACTCTCCTGTGAGGCTGGGAGTCTCTCCCTGCGCCTCCACCCTCACAGGTATTTTCATCAGTGTTTTGGAGGCTTTATTTCCCAGCACTAGGACCCTGGGTTGCGCAATCTGTCTTGATTCCTAGTTATCTGCCTGCAAATATGGGACCACTGCCAGGTCAGCCAGCCACCTTGCACATGGTGCCCTGCTTCTCAATCCCTGCCTGGCTGGGTCTGCCCATTGCCACCCCATGCCCGGGGCCTGCCAGCTGCCACCTGGGTGCCCAGGGTCTGCCTGGTGCCATTTTGTGCACCCAGGGTACCTTGCATGCCTGGTGTCACTGCTTCCTGTGCTAACTCTGCCCCACCTACCGGTATGGATGAATGTGTCTATTTTAACTCCTTGGTTGTCAGACTTCCATACAGTTCAGTTTTCTCTCAGTTTTGGTTGTTATTTTGTTTCTAGATTATTGTTGTCCTTATTATGGTTGTTCAAGGAGGTACAGTTGTCTACCTACACCTCCATCTTGGCCGGAAGTCTGACCAACTTCATTTTTTAATGTAGCAGTTCCTTTCTATCCCTTGTACTCTGTTCCTACTCATCTCTTATCAGTAACAATTATCATTAGTTACTAGTTTATTCTTCCATCTTCCTCAAATTAAGAATATATGTATATACCCCTGGCTGGTGTAGCTCAGTGGATTGAGCGCGGGCCTGCAAACCAGAGTATTGCGGTTCAATTCCCAGTCAGGGCACATGCCTGGGTTGCAGGCCAGTTCCCACCAGGGGACTCACGAGAGGCAACCATACATTGATATTTCTCTCCTTCTCTCCTTTAGATAAATAATAAAATCTTAAATTTTTTTAAAAAATCTACTGACTTTTAAAAATTTATTCATTTATTTATCTTTAGAGGGGAAGGGAAGGAGAGAAGGAGAGAAATATCAATGTATGATTGCCTCTCATGTGTCCCCTGCTGGGAACTGGCCTGCAGGGAACTGGCCTGCAACCCAGGCATGTGCCCTGACTTGGAATCAAACCTCAATACTCTGGTTTGCAGGCCCACGCTCAATCCACTGAACTACACCAGCCAGGGCCAAAAATCTACTGACTTTAAAAAAATTTTTTTTTAAAAAAGAATATATGTATATAAATGTGTTGGTTATCTACTGCTGTACAACTGAACTTAGAAGCTTAGAACAACAAGCACTTATTACCTCACAGTTTCTGGGGGTCAGAAATCCAGAGGGACTTAGGTAGGTAACTCTGGCTCCAGGTCTCTCACACGAATGCAATCGGGGTGGTGCTTGGGGTTGCAGTCATCTCAAGGCTGACTAGGGGAGAATCTGCTTCCAAGCTCATTCAACTTGGCTGTTGGCAGACCTCAGAAGATCCTCTTTCAAGCTCACTTGTGTGGCTATTGGCTGACCTCAGTGTCTTAGTTTCCTGGGGCTGCTGTAACAAACTACCATCAACTGGGTGGCTTTTAAAAATAGGGGTCTAGGACTTCCGCCAAGATGGAGGTTTAGCTGGATGTGCCTGCCTCCTCACACAACCAAGTTTAGGGACAACTAAATATTAGCATCACAAAACACAACCAGAACACGGAAAACTGAACTTTTCGGAAGTCCGCTAACAACAAATTCTTCAGCCTGACCGGTAAGGGGAGAAACCGGCGTCGGGTGAGGACTTACAAAGGAGGGCTCGGTCGGACCGGGCGCGGAATCCGGGCGCGCGAATCCAGTCGCGCGGGATCCAAACCCAGGATTGGACCTGGTGAGCCGCCGAGCAGCCCACCGGGGGAGCGACACAGTGGGGAGGCGGGGGCAACGAGTTGACTGTGGTTGCCTGGTTGCGCGCGAGTGAGGGAGTGAGCGGTTGGACCGGCCCGGTGGCGGCGGCTGCGGCGGCGGCGCGCCATTTCCCGCTCTGACCACGCCCCCACATACAGCATCACAACCCAGCGACCTGGGACTCCAAGGCGCCGCTTGTCCCACTTAAAGGGCCAGAACAGACCAAAAATGTCGCAGGCAGAACTCAAAGCCCCAGAGATAAATCTAAATGACGAAGAAATAGCAAAACTCTCAGACGCACAATTTAAAACACTGGTCATCACCTTCCTCACAGATTTGGTGGATTACAGCCACAAATTAGAGAAACATATGGAGGCTAAATTAAGGGAAATGAATGGAATTCCACAGGAATCCCATAGAGATGAAAAGGAAACTGGGACTCAAATCAATGCAGTGGACCAGAAGAAAGCAAATAATGGACAAACAGAAAAGAGTCAAGGAGCAAGAATTCAAAGAAATGAGGAGAGTCTTAGGAACCTCCAGGACATCTTTAAACGCTCCAATATCCGAATTATAGGGGTACCAGAAGGGGGAAAGACACAACCACCCGTGGAAAAACTATTTGAACAAATAAAATTTCCCCAATCTGGCAAAGGAAATAGACTTCCAAGAAATCCAAGAAGCCCAGAGAGTACCAAAAAAGTTGGACTCAAGAAGAAACACACCAAGGCATATTATAATTACATTAGCCAAAATTAAAATGAAGGAAAGAATCCTGGAAGCAGCAAGAGCTAAGGGGACAATCACCTACAAAGGAGTCCCCATCAGGCTGTCAGCAGATTTCTCAAAAGAGACCTTACAGGCAAGAAAGGGCTGGAAAGAAATATTCCAAGTCATGAAATCTAAAGACCTACAACCAAGATTGCTCTACCCAGCAAAACTCTCATTTAGAACGGAAGGACAGATAAGGTGCTTCTCAGATAAGATAAAATTCAAGGAGTTCATCATCACCAAGCCCTTATTATATGAAATGTTAAAGGGACTTATCTAAGAAAAAGAAGATAAGAAACATGAACAGTGAAAGGACAACAAACTCACAGTTATTAACAACCACACCTAAAACGAAAGCAAACTAAAAGGACAGCTAGAGCAGGAGTGGAAACATAGAAATGAAGATCTCAAGGAGGGTTAGCAACAGGGGAATGGGAGGAGGAGATGGGGGGAGAAGGTACAGAAAACAGGTAGCATAGACAGTAGATAGAAAATAGATGGGGGGGGGGGCGAGAATAGTTTGGGAAATATAGAACCTAAAGGACTTGAGACACATGGACATAAACTAAAGGGGGGTAATGGTGGGGTTGGGGGGCAGGGTGGAGGGGAATGGAGGGGGGAATAGAACAACTGTAACAGCATAATCAATTCAAAAAAATAAATAAATTTAATAAAAAAAATAAATAAAAAATAAAAAAAATAAAAATAGGGGTCTATTCTCTCATAGTTCTGAAGATTAGAAGTACAAAATCAGGATATCTGCAGGGCCATGTTCTCCCTGAAGGCTCTCAGGGAGAATCCTTCCTTGCTGTTCTCCTGGCTTTGAGCAGTTGCTAGCTATCCTTGGCATTCTTGTATTGCAACAGTATAACTCCAATTTCTACATCTGCCTTCACATGGCATTCTTCCCTCTGTGTCTGTGTCTCTCTGTGTCCAAATACTCTTCTTATAAGAACAGTATGCCCTAGCTGGTGGACTGAGCACCAGCCTGCAAGCTAAAGGGTCACAGGTTCCATTCTCAGTCAGGACACATGCCTGGGTTGTGGGCCAGATCTCCATTTGGGGGCATGTGAGAGGCAAACACACACTGATGTTTCTCTCCTTCTCTTTCTCCCTCCCTTTCCCTCTGTCTAAAAATAAATAAACAAAATCTTAAAAAAAAAAAAAAAAAAGAATACTAGTCATTGGATTAAGGCCCATCCTAATCCAGTCTGACTTCATCTTAACTTGATTACATCCGCAATGACCTTCTTTCCAAATAAGGTCAGATTCACATATACAGGATGGGTTAGGACTTCACCCTATCTTTTTGGGAGTCACAATTCAACCCATAACAGCAGGAGATACCACTTTCTTGCATTGTGTCCTTTCCATAAAACTACACATAACACGGCAGATTGCTTTGCCCTAGAGAGAGAGAGAGAGCAAAGAAAGAGAGAAAGCAAGATTTCAAGATAAAAAACCACAGTCCTTTTGTGACCTAATTTACTAATGACATCCCACTAATTCTGCTACACTCTATTTGCTAGAAACAAGTCCAAAATACAATCAAGGAGAAAGATTAATAAGGGTATGAAAAACAAGAAGCAAGGTTCATTGGGGCCATCAGAGAGGTTGCCAATATAGATAGCTTTTTCTTTCTTACATGAAAGGCAGCACATTTTAATCCACCTTGCTTCCTCACATAACAATATATAACATATCCTGGAAATCACTGCAGAGCAGTTCAATGAGGCCTTTCTCATCCGTTATTACTACAGTATAGTTCTCCACTGTGCAAATGAACTCAGGGTATTTATTCAGCTTTCTATGGTGTGATAGCCCCTGGTGTACATACCTTCTCCAAGTTATTCAGTCAAGCACTCATCTAAGTATGGCTGTGAAAGGGTTTAGCATATGTATTAAAGTCCCAAATCATTCGACCCTATAATATCACAATTGTCCAGTGAGCCTCACCTAATTTTACAAGCAGAGAGTTTTCTCTAACTGATCTCAGATGGAAAATCAGAGCATCAAATCACAGAAAAGATTTGACGCAGTTTGAAGACAGAGAGCTGCATGGCAAAGAATGCAGATAGCCTCTAGGAGCTGAGAGATGCCCCTGGCTGATAGTCATTCAGGCAAAGCAACCTTAATCCTGCCACCACAGGAAACTAAATTCTGCCAACAATAAGGATGAGTTTAGAAGCAGACACATCCTTTTTAGTTGTCCAGATGAGAACTAAGTCTGGCCAACACCCGGATTTCAGCTTTCTGATATCCTGAGCAAAAAACACAGCCACACCCTGCTCACATCTGATGCACAGAACTGTGAGCTAATAAATGGGTGTTGCTTTAAGCTTGTGGTAATGTATTATGCAACAACAGAAAATGACATAGCACCAGTCTGTGAACCAAAGGGTCACCTGTTCGATTCCCAGTCAGGGCACAAGCCTGGGTTGTGGGCCAGGTCCCCAGTCAGGGCATGTGCATGGGGTACATGAGAAGCAACCACACATTGATGTTTCTCTCCCTCTCCTTCTCCCTCCCTTCCCCTCTGTCTAAAAATAAATAAATAAAATCTTCATTAAAAAAAGAAAGAAAACCAATACATGTGACATATAGGTTGTTTGTAATGTTTTGCTATGACAAATAATAATATAATCAATAAACTTTTATATATATTGTTTTTATTGGAGGAGGTATATGTTAAGGGTAAATTCCCAGAAGTGGGATTGCTGAATCAAAGAGTAAATGTGCATGCATAAAAGCTACAGCTATTGATGCAGAAGAGGGAATTGAGATTCCAAGGGCTAACTAGCCTGTAGAACCAGAGCCTAGGGCCATCTGGCTCTCATTCCCTGCTCCTATTTCTCCAGCTCAGGACTCAGTTTGGGCTTAAACAATCCCTGTTCTACTTTCCAACTTGAACTTGTGTCCCTGGAGTGCTGTCTACATGCTGCCTTGAAATCAATACAATTTGGACCCATGTGAGGTATCACTTGAATCTTGCCATAAAAAGAAGTTCATATTTCAGTCATTGTGCTGTACACCTGAAAGTAATACAAAATAATATTGAATATAAACTATAAGTGAAAAATTAAAAAATTTTTAAAGCATATTACTGTTAGGGTGGGCAGGGTAGGATAAAACATTGGCCGGACTACAATCAAAGTGGCACCTGGACTACAATCCAGAAAAGACGGCTGACGTCAAACCAGAGAGCTGGAAAGGCAGGTTTTGCCAAAACAGATATCTGCATAGCTACCTGAGTCCCAGGAAGAAACCACCAATGCTGCATTGCCACTTTGTTCAGAGGGGACCAATCCCCAGCTCCAACGGGGAGCCAACAACAATAACAAAAATCCCGCCATTTTCTCTACTCACGTGTCAACTTCCCCAGTGTGGACCGGAGAACTTTGCCTGAGCACACATACCCCAATAAAGCTCTATATATTGCCTACCTTTGTGGCTGATTGGCATTTTTTTCCTCGGCGGAGCCTGAAAAAACTTTTCAATTACTTTCAAATTAAACTTGTTTGATCATATTTCTAGCATTTATTAAGATAATGTGCCTATATTCAGCTTGTTTTCATATTTTATACTTTTCTCAGAAATGAGTTTGTTCTTCCTCAGAGTATTTAAGACGCTATAAAACTCAGGTGACTTTTGATTTGAAAGGTAAATTTGGATAACTGAATGACATAAGGTTGTTGTTGTTAAACTGACAAACAATGCTTCTACTGTTTAAAATAAAAATATTCAGTGATGTATAAAAAAAAAGTCCAATTGCCAGAATGTGGGAAAAGTTATTGGAATGCTTTCTTTTCTACTCCCACTCTCATCTCACAAAGTCCTTTCCAGACTTATGATCATGAGGCACATGCATGCAAAGCGCTGAATTTCTCCTTTTCCTACAGATCCTTTAGATAAGACACCTCAATTCCATAGCAAAGAGTAAAATAATTACTGTCTGGTCCTTTACAGAAGTTTGCTGACCCCTGCTCTAGCCTTAGCACAATTTGCATTTAAATATCCCAGTCTGGTCTCTGCTGTGTTTTAATTATTATGTCCTCAGCCTGTTGAGGTTCCTTTGGTAAAGGGGTAATAGTCCTGCCTTGTAACAGCCCATGGTAGCAGAAGTGACTGTCATGAGACTCTCAAAGACCTCCTGGCAGCCTGACAGGTCAAACTTTTACCACATTCTCTTAGTACAATCAATGCAGCTTACACGCTTAACCTAATTCTCTTCTACTTTCACTTTAAAATCACAGGTACAAAATAAATTGCATAATTCAAATTGAAATCACAAAGTAATCTGTCAGATTCTCTAACGAGTATAATTTGTTTTTATTACAGACGCTTCAAATAACACACTGCAAGATTAATACTAAAAATCTAGTACTATGGGTTTGATTTAACATATCATATCTCTATCTCTATTTAATTCTAAACCTGTTGGGGTTATATAATCATATAGTAATGTACCTTACTAATAACATATTTATCACTTAAATCAGCTGAGCAACTGATGAAAAATCAGGACATTGATAAGATTTTTTTATCTTTAAGAGATATGAGGCTGGGACCAACCTGGGAACTACACTCAGGTTATGCGTCCCCTTTTGGTGGAGAGGTTGTGTCTGATGTGTAGCAGGGGTCTCAAATCTGAGCCTTTCATTTGTAATTATTTTCTCTACCTTCATCCCTGGGCATTTATTTCTTTCACAAACCTAATCTGTGTCTTGTTTTAACTTTTTTTTTTTTTTTTGAGAAAGGGGAAGGGAAGGAGAAAGAGTGGGAGAGAAATATCAATGTGTGGTTGCCTCCCATATGTCCCCCACTGGGGACCTGGCCTGCAACCCAGGCATGTGCCCTGACTGGGAATCGAACCAGTGACCCCTTGCTTCACAGGTCCATGCTCAATTCACTGAGCTACATCAGCCAGGGCTGGTTTAACTTTTATAATCTGGTTTGTGTGAAGAGAGAGAAGCAGGTCACATTTAAAGGACTGAGAATAACTTTAAACTTCTCAACAGCAAAACCGGAAGCTAGAAAACAATGGAGCAATGTCTTAAATTTGAGGAGAAATTATTGCCAAACTGTAACACTATATTTAACCAATGGAATAAAAAATTTACAGACATGCATGGACTTAACAATTGGCTTCTCATGCAAGTGTCCTTAGAAAATCTAATGGAGGATATATTTCCCTAAAACTAAGGTAAATCAGCAAATAGAAATAAAAAGGACATGGGGTCCAGGAGATCCAGCACAAGAGGGTAGGGGAAGGACCTTCCGAAGATATAAGTAAAAATAAATCTCAGGACAACAGCAACGATCCTAGATCAGGGCAGGAGTACAAAAAGATCCTGAGAAAAAGAAAGAAACTGATAAATCACCTGATGCTTATGAAAGTATTGATAAGAGGTTTTATCCTTCTAATAGAGAGTTTGAGGATGAATTAGAAATAGGTACCCAGAAAAGTAAATCAAAATAACTTTTTGAAGAAGGTAATTATTAATTCCAGGGAAAACCAGAGGTTATAAAGGAAAGGAAATATAATATACTACCTGGCTCAGCTCTAAATAACATCTACAAAGTCAGAGTAATTAAAACACTATGTATGGATTTAACCAAAAACTGTGATGTAATTATGATTAGAGAATAGTGAAGTACTGTTGTGTATGTATGTGCATAAACATGTGTGAGCATGAGTGAGGGATGAGTATGGATAGGCATAAGGAGTAAATCTTTGTCTTCAGCAGAAGGACATCTGTAGATACCCGCCCCCCCCCCAAAAAAAAAGGAAAAATCAAGAAATAGCAGGTAAAACAGCTATGAAGACATTTTGGAAGTAAATACCAGAAGATATTTTTTAAAGTAATTGCCTCTGGGGATGAGGGATCAATAATGGGGAAGAATGGGGCAGATAACTTATTTTTCATAATGAACCTTGTAGAATAATTTGAGTTTTTAAAACCATGAACATGTATAACTGGTTTAAAATTAAATATTTTTAATTAAAGAAAGATACTCCGACAGTTCATTCATCATCATTGTCAGTGTCCTTCACTGAATCCTTCTGGTAACTAGATCTCTTAATATTAGAATGTCAGGCTCTAGCCTGAGGCTCTTGTCAAATCATATCCTCTCTTTAATGGCTCTAAATGCACACTTGCTCTTCACTATCTCTGGTCACAATCCATAGTCAGTCACAAAACCCTACTTATATATTACACCAAAATGCTATGAAATGTAGTTTAACTGCACTTATAGGGAGAAGAAATGGATTTTGGTGAACATCTGGGCAATCTCTGTCTAACTTTAGTGGAATGTATTTCCATGAGGGCAGGTACACGATGATAACTGTTACCTGTGTCCACTTTTGCATTCCTCATCTATCTACACAGAGCAGAGTGAGGTGGACCAAGTCTTCTTACTGCCTACAAGCCTTTGATAGGTTTCCATTGTACTTAGCACAAATCCCCAAATCCTTAACCCAGCTTAGGACACTTGCATGGTATTTTTCCCTCAGATGTGCCAAGCTCTTCTTCACTTTATAAGTCCTACACAGGCTGTTCCCTCTGCTTGGAATACCATCTAGCCTGCTTCCTCTTTTCACAACCTGACATTTACTCATCAATTTAGCCTCAAGTCAAATATTGCTTAATCTAAAGAGGTCACTGTGGTAGGCAGCATAATGGTCCCCTAATAAGTCTATGTACTAATCCCTACAATCTGTGAATATTTTAGGTTATATGAGAAATGAGAATTATGATGGCTGGTGAAATTAAGATTGCTAAACAGCTGGCCTCAGGTAGTGAATTATCTTGAATTATTTAGTATATCCAATGTAACCAAAAGGGTCCTTATTAGTGAAAGAGGGAAACAGAAAAGTCTGAGAAGAAGATGTGAGTACAGAGACTGGTTGGAGTGATTTGGTGTGAGAAGAACTCAACTTGCCATGGCTGGTTTTGAAGATGGAAGGTAGCCATAAACCAAGGGATGTGGACAGCCTCTAGAAGCTGAAAACTCAAGGAAACAGATTCTCCTCCAGAGCCACTGGGGAAAAAAACAGCCTTGCCAATGCCTTATTTGGGCACAGTGAGTCCCATTTCAGGCTTCTGACCTCTAGAACTATAAGATAATAACTGTGTGCTGTTTTATGCCACTAGGCTTAAAGGCATAAAACAGTTTTAAAAAGCTACTAGGTTTAAAAAGCACCAGGTTTAAAAGGCTACTAAATAGTTCCCTGATAAGGGACCTCTAGACTTATTTATTTAAGGAAAAGTTAGGCAGAAGTAGAAACAGGACCAGGTGATGTGAGATAAAGACTAGTGCCTCACTCCCTCCTTTAGAGGATTTAATTTGAAAATACTGGTTTGCCTGAATTTTATTTTTTTTCTGTCTTAAAAGTAACATCTCAGCCTTAAAATTTTTCAATAAATAGAATAGATTTCTAATATTGTTACAGGCTCCAGTAGAATCTGGAGATTCTACTCAGAAAGAATTTAAATTGATTATTAAAGAAAGAAGAAATCTCACTTCCCTCAGACAGTAAAAAGCTCAGAAAGAAAAAAATGAGAAAATGTGTCTTTTAACCATTCTGACTCCTCTTTCTGAAGACCCAGGGACAGTTTCAGTCCTGGGAACAAGCTATGCTGAGCTTAATATCTTCCCTCCCTCTTCTTCAATCTCCCTAAAAAATTTTTCAAGGGCACTAGATAATGAGACAGCTCACTTTTGAGCACACTGCAAGAATGCCGCACTCACAAAAAGAAAAAGAAGAAGAAGAAATTTATTTGCCACCAGAGAAAAACTGTTTCTGAAATTTATGAAATGTTTTCATAAATTTGTCAATCTAAAGCATGCTAATTACTTACTTTAGTTGTCACTGAAGTTAAGAATTTTAACCACACCTAAAACAAAAGCAAATTAAGAGGATAGCTAGATCAGGAGTGAACCATAGAAATGAAAATCACGTGGAGGGTTAGCAACAGGGGAGTGGGAGAAGGAGAAGGGGGGAGAAGGTACAGAAAATAAGTAGCATAGATGGTGTTAGGCCTGGAATTAGATAAAAGTAGCCAAGAGGAACCCAAGGCAGGCTCCAGACTGTCTCAGCAAGGAAGACAGAAAGTACAGAAAGTAGTACAAAGAGTGCTGAACAAGATAAACCGCCTTGTGCATGACCCTGTCTTTGCAGAAAGGTATCCATTGCTGCAAGCAGAGAACATAGCCATGTGTGTTCTCTCGAGATAGCCAATTGCTAACAGCTACATCTGCTTCTGTATTTGCTTGCTTGCTCACCCCAATAAAAACCCTAGGCTGTAAGCGCCAGGCACGACTCTCATTTGCAGCCATTTTGGCACCGTGTCTCCGGACACCTCGAGAGTTCGCCCCTGCGCAGGTAAAACTTTGGCCAATAAAGTTCCATCTTAAACTCCTGAAAGTTTCCGACCATTTGTTGCTTGCATTGGTAGATGCCATAATGGTAGGTAGAAAATAGATAGGGGGGAGGGCAAGAATAGTATGGGAAATAAAGAATCTAAAGAACTTGAGACACGTGTTCATGAACTAAAGGGGGGAATGGTGGGGGCAGGGGGATGCAGGGTGGA
Source organism: Artibeus jamaicensis (assembly GCF_021234435.1). NCBI lineage: Eukaryota > Metazoa > Chordata > Mammalia > Chiroptera > Phyllostomidae > Artibeus > Artibeus jamaicensis. The sequence continues at coordinate 2,309,463 of NW_026521822.1, forward strand.
GGGGAATGAAGGGGGGGAATAGAACTGTAATGGCATAATCAATAAAATATATTTAAAAAAAGAATTTTAATTAAATTAGGAAAATGTATAGTTTTTGTAACAAAAGGTGTAAATTATGGCACTTTATCTTGAAAATAAATAGAATTAAATGTGAATTATTCTTAAGTTAATTATGTCTCAATGAGTTAAAAAGAGCAAACTAATATAGGCTAGAAGAGTTGAAGAGAGTCTGTGTCAGTTGAGATGGTCTGTGCAAGATAAAAGAAGATTGTATTAGGGAAAAGAAAAAAAGATTTAGAAAGTAAATAAAAAGAAAGAAAAGAATTAAGAAAGTAAAGGGTTATGAAAGAGAAGGGTAAAAAGATACACACCACATCCATGTGTAGCATAGGAAGAAAGGCCCACCTGTTGCAAACTAGGAAGCCGAGAGTGAAAGGCTAAAAGCCAAGAGGAGCCCTTTCAAAAGGGCAAAAATCAGACCCCCAAAGCTAAACAGAAAAAGTAATAGAAAAAGTTAAAAAGACTGTTTGTTTCTTTATCATTCCCAAGTTAAGCAAAATATCAAACAATGCCCTGACTGCCAAGCTCTTTCTAAGACATCTCCATCCATGGGAGTTAACCCTTGAAGACTAAGTTCTCAAATAATGTGGCAAACAGATGTCACTCATTACTCTCCCTTTAGAAAATTCAAATACATTCATATTTCTATTGATACTTACTCTAATGCCCTACATGCATCTGCTTTAACAGGAAAATCTGCTAGAAATATACAAGCCCATTGGCTTGAAGCTTTCAGTCATTTGAGTCGGCCTCAGCAAATTAAAACTGATAATGGCCCAAGATATCTTGCCCATTCTACTCAAACCTTCCTTCAACACTGAAATATCCAACATGAAACAGGAATACCTTATAATTCAACTGGTCAGGAAATTGTTGAACGGGCACATTATACCTTTAAAAATCTTAAAAGACAAAAAAGGGGGAGTCAGGAGTCTACCCCCCAAAATTTGATTATGTTAACTATGTTTACCTATAATTTTCTAAATTGTGATGAATCACTCTGTACTCCAACTGAGAAATATTTTCAGAAGAAAGAACCAAGTCATCTTATCCTCAAGTTTTATACAGAGATCCGCTGGAAGATTGTACTTGGCAGAGTCCTGTAGATTTCTTAACATGGGGAAGTGGGTATGCATGTTTTTCCATCCCTACAGGTCCTGTTTGGCTTCCAGCTAAAAGGGTGAAGCTTTATAACAAAACAGACATCAAGTTCTGCTACCTGGAGATGAAAACCGATCAGCTAGCAGACCAGGTGGCCCAGCTGACACTGGCCAACTAGAAGAAAACAAGCACTGGATTCTGGTGCCAAAAAAGGCAGTTTATGTTGCTAAGTACTTACTAGTTTATTTTTCTGTTCTTATTGACACTTTGTGTTTTCCTTTAAAAGAGCAACTTTATGCTGCAAGCAAAGAGCAATACAGTAACTACTATCAGTTTTCCATAGTAACTATAATTGGCCTGCATAACCAGGAGAGGATTTATCTTACACTCAATCCCTCTCCAATTCCACCTTGTACTTTAGACATAAGCCACAAAGACTCAGTCTCTTGGTCTTTGTACAGAGGACCAAATGCTACTATTGCTTTTCTCCCCAAAAGTCCTTTCATAGTAGAGAACTGGGGAGCTAATTGGAAAATACTGGAAAGTTTGACAAAACAATAGTTTCAGCTCTACCTGAAGTCCCATATACTAATACGTGGTGGGAGGGGCCCGGTACTGGGGCACCTGTAATCAGAATTGTTTCTCCCAACCACACTAGCCCTTGGCATTACAACTCATGGAAAATAGGCTTGCCTTTTATTACTAGAATGCATCTGTATATAAGAATTGTATGTGACCCTAAAGGTATCCAAGGATGTTTTTATCAAATTGACCCTCTAGAACAAGACTGGGTCGCAGTTTGTACCCCTCACCCTTACTTGTTTTTGGCAATTCCAGGAACAACCCAAGTTTTTTTTATAACAAATCAGCAAAAATTTATTCTTTGCCTGTTCCTGTGGGTTCCATATACACCAGCTGTCTTACTCATCTCAATATTACTCAGTTAAGCCTCACTATAGTTTATACAGTTAGAAGACAAACTCAGATATGGATGCCAGTTAATGTAACCAGAAAAATGGGGAGATCCCCATGGCATAATAGCACTTAACAATGCACTAGCCTCTTCAAGAGCTCAATAGTTTGTTGGCACTTTAATTGCATTTATTGTCTCTGGTATAGTTGTCACAGCTACTGCAGCCACGGCAACCGCTGCCCTCATTGGATCAGTTCAAACTGCTCATACTGTTGATGTTCTCTTAACCAACTCCACTTTAGAAATGCTTCAACAGGCTCAGATTGATCAAGAAATCCTGACTTGACTTTCTGCAGTTAAATCAGCACTCAACTGGATCGGTGAACGCCAGGATGCACACTAGTGACCCGTCACCAGCTGACCTGTGATCCTGGTTTCTCCAGACTGTGTGTCACCCCACATAGTAGAATTCTAGCCAATACTCCTGGAGTGATATTCAAAATCACCTAAGAGGAGCTTTTTCTACTAATTTAGAGGGACAAATCAATAAATTGCAACTGGAGTTACACCAATAGTTACAGGACATTCAATGCTTAACTAAGCAGGAGACTGATTTTAATAATGTTTTGTATATTACAATGCATTTACAAATTATTTGCCCAGGGTCACAAAAGAGACCAGCACGCAGCAAGTCTTGTAGGATTTGTCACCACACAGCCTTAACAATAAAAAAAGGGGGGGGATTGTAGGGGACCGGTTTATCTTGGCCTGGCAAATGTGACTCAGCTCTGTATGGAAAACCTACAGATGCGAAGTGGTGGGTAGGAACCAGACCTTCAAACCAAGTTTTCCCCTGGGAATCAGGCCTAGAAAATGCATATAGATTGTTATGGCTTGCTCTTGCTAAAACTCCCCCACCCTGGTCTAAAACAATAAATGTGTATTGTCTATCTTCAAGGTAATTTCCAAAGCCTGTATGAGTTCTCCCAAGGACAGAGCTAATGAGCTCATCATCATTCCCCTTTGCATGTTATTTTTATTTCCTTGATTGTACCTAGAATGTAGACAATAATATTCTATGTGATAGATAATAAATCTTTCTATGATGTAAGACCCCAGGAAAACAATAAAAGCCTGTCTAGGCAAGGGTGGAGGAGCTCCCCTCTTGAAGGAGTGCCCGAGGCACCACAGGCACTCTCCCCTTGAGAGAGTAGTTGTGCCTGTTCCCTTTTTCCACACAGAGTTGTTGTCGCCTGTGCATTGATTCTCGTCGTATACCACAGCAGGCAGACTCTGCTGGACAGGGTCTGCAACAGGTTTACAGCAACAATAGGACACTAATTTCCCCTCCCAGACTCTCTGCCTGCCCCATCTCCCAACCATGACTACTGGGTCTGAATCTAATTTTCTCTCTCAGCAAGCCTTATGTTTTCCCCTTGCAGGCCCAGATCTCAGGCAGATTCATGCCTGAGCCTTCTGAGGCATGCTCCTAAACCTGACCTTCACTTCTCCCCATAAACATTCAGGAATGTGTTCAATTCCAGCCGCCCCACCCCGTTATCTGGTACCTGGTGAGTTGCCAGGCAGAACAATCAGACAGCAGGGCAAACAATAAAGTGCACCTCCTGCCAAGATGGAGGCATAGGTATATACACTGTGCCTCCTTGCAAAACCAGAAGGAGGACAACAACAATTTTAAAAAACAACAACCAGAAGTGACAGAAAAATCAAACTGTATGGAAGTCCAACAACCAAGAAGTTAAAGAAGACACACTCACTCATCCAGACCAGTAGAAGGGGTGGAGACGGGCTAGGTGGAGAGGACTCTTGGCAAAGCAGTGGTGGAGGACCAGGGTGAGCAAGGGGGCGGCTGACCAGCAAGACTGCAGCAGCAGCTAATGAAGTGGGCTGTCCCACATTCAAGCACAGATAAACTGGGAGGAACAACTGGGGAGCGAGACAGACTGTGCAACCCAGAGTTCCAGCTTGAGTAAATAAAGCCTCAAACCACTGATTAAAAACACCTGTGGGGGTCGAGGTGGCAACAGGAGAAATTCCCAACCTCACAGGAGAGTTCATTGGAGAGACCCACAGTGTCCTAGAATGTACACAAGCCTACCCACCCAGTATTCAGCACCAGAAGGGCCTGATTTGCTTATGGAAAGCAGAGGAAGTGACTGAAATATGGCAGAGAGCTAAGCAAGTGCCACTGTTCCCTCTTGGGCCCCTTCCCCACATGTAGCGTCACAACACAGTGACCTGTGGTTACCCTGCCCTGGTGAACACCTAAGACTCCACCTCTCACTACATAACAGGTGAGTCAAGACAAAAAAAAAAAAATGGCCCAGATGAAAGAACAGATCAAAGCTCTAGAAAAAATACAACTAAGCAATGAAGAGATAGCCAACCTATCAGATGCACAGTTCAAAACACTGGTCATCTGGATGCTCACAGAATTGGTTGAATTTGGTCACAAATTAGATTTAAAAAATGAAGGCTATGCTAAGTGAAATGAAGCAAAATGCACAGGGAACCAATAGTGATGGGAAGGAAACTGGGACTCAAATCAATGGTGTGGACCAGAAGGAAGAAAGAAACATCTAACCAGAAAAGAATGAAGAAACAAGAATTCAAAAAAAATGAGGAGAGGCTTAGGAACCTCCAGGACATCTTTAAATGTTCCAACATCTGAATTATAAGGGTACCAGAAGGAGAAGAGGAAGAGCAAGAAATTGAAAACTACTTTGAACAAATAATAATGAAGGAGAACTTCCCCAATCTAGCAAAGGAATAGACTTCTAGGAAGTCCAGGAAGCTCAGAGAGTCCCAAGGCAGTTGGACCCAAGGAGGAACACACCAAGGCACATCATAATTACATTAGCCAAGATTAAAATGAAGGAGAGAATCCTAGAAGCAAAAGAGATAAGGAGACAATTGCCTACAAAGGAGTTCCCATCAGACTGTCAGCTGATTTCTTAAAAGAGACCTTACAGGCAAGAGGGGGCTGGAAAGAAGTATTCCAAGTCATCAAAGGCAAGGATCTACATCCAAGATTGCTGTATCTAGCAAAGCTTTCATTTAGAATGGAAGGGCAGATAAAGTGCTTCTCAGATAAGGTCAAGTTAAAGGAGATCATCATCACCAAGCTCTTATTATATGAAATGTTAAAGGGATTTATCTAAGAAAAAAAGATAAAAAATATGAACAGTAAAATGACAACAAACACCATTATTAACAACCACACCTAAAACAAAAACAAAAGCAAACCAAACAAACAACTAGAACAGGAAAAGAACCACAGAAATGGAGAGCACATGGAGGGTTATCAATGAGGGAGTGGGCGGGGGAGAGAGGGGGTAAAGGTACAGAGAATAACTAGCATAGATGGTAGGTAGAAAGTAGACAGGGGGAAGTTAAGAATAGTATAGGAAATATAGAAGCCAAAGAACTTATAGTACAACCCTTGGACATGAACTAAAGGGGGGGGGATGTGGGTGGGAGGGGGTGCGCAGGGTGCAGGGGTGTGAAGGGGGAAATGGAACAACTGTATCAGCATAACCAATAATATGTATTTAAGGAAAAAACAATAAAGTGGAAACCTGTCCATGAAAATGACTGAACGGACTCCTAATGTTAGGCTAAGTCCTCTCCCTCCATGAAGATTTGGCATGAAGATCTGGTGTCCTACTCATGAGAACTTATAAGTTACTTATCTTCTTTATAATTCTGTGTCCTTAGAAGTAAAATTGTAGTCATACTTTCTTCAGAGGGTCTTTGTAAGAATTAAAAGAAATAGGCCCTGGCTGGTACTCAGTTGGTTACAGCATCATCCTGATACTCCAAGATTGTGGGTTCATCCCCGGTCAGGGCACATACCAGAACCAACCAATGAATGCATAAATAAGTGGAAAAAACAAATCAATGTCTCCCTTTTTCTCTCTCTCTTTCCCCCTTCTCTAAAATCAATTTCGAAAAAAAGAATTAAATATAAATGAAATAATGAACACAGTGCTCTCCATATAAGAAACACTATTGCCATTTAGTGTTACCACAACCATGACCATCACAATTCCAAATGTCTCTTCACGGAAAAAAGACCCACTACATTTAGGTAAAACCAGTATTGCTCAATAGTTAACAGTCTAAAATTAAAGCCATTAATATGTTTTAGTAGTTTTGTCCTAAAGTTTGTACTTAACACTTTCAATTAACTCATAGTAAGTAATACAGTTTTAAAAATATGATACACAGCGCCCTGGCTGGTGTAGCTCACTGGATTGAGCACGGGCCTTTGAACCAGACAATCGCGGTTCGATTCCCAGTCAGGGCATATACCTGGGTTGCAGACCAGTTCCCTGCAGGCCAGTTCCCAGCAGGGGATGCAAGAAAGGCAACCATACATTGATGTTTCTCTCCCTCTCTCCTTCCAAAGATAAATAAATAAAATATTTTTAAAAAAAATATGATACACACGGACCAAAAAGGCTACTTACTTGCTCTTTTGGCTAGTTAGATCTATCATGTTAAAGCTATTAAACATGATAAAAATCAACATGTTAAAAAAATATCAGCCCTCACTGGTGTGGCTCAGTGGATTGAGAGCCAGCTTGTGAACCAGTCGCTGGCTTGATTCCCAGTCAGGGCACATGCTTGGGTTTAGGACCAGGTTCCCAGTGGGGAGCAGTCAAGAGGCAACCACACATTGATGTTTCTCTCCTTCTCTTTTCCCCTTCTTTTCTCTCTGTATAAATAAATAACAGTTTGAAAAATATTGGTTATAAAAGTCAAATCAAATCATACTCTTTTTTAGCTATTCTGCAACTCTGGGTTTGTTTGCTTGTGTGTGTGTTTTTATCTCTAGAATTAGAGAAGGTGAGTGGTAAAGGCGACTGTGGGAAATGCTGTCTCAGTCTCTTATGAGAAGGCAATACCTGCTTGTGCGTTCAGGGAACTGTGTGAAACCCAGTGAGCTGATTCTGTAACAGTGCCAGGGAAGAAAAAAAGGCTTTGCAAGTCAAAGTTGTCCTTCAGGTTGAGTAGTGACTGGCCCTCTGATAATTCATTTGGAGGCCTTAACCTGGAAAATTCCTCTCCCAGCAGGGGTGAGAATCAAAGAGAGATTCTATTTTCCCGTCAGACCAAAGCCACTCATGACCTTGTACCTGCCTCGGTTTGGTCACCATTTGTTGTTTTGTGTGAATTTAACTGCTAAGCCATCATAAAATGGTTGAACAATAAATCTTCAGCAAACAGCTTTTCAGTGAACTTCTGAAGCTGAGGGACATTTGAAAGTTGTGAGAGTAGGAGGTTTTTGGGAATTGGAAGAGTTATCAGGTAACATTTAGTCAGGAAGATATCTTTTTATTATGTAAAATCACTAAGAAGTTTAGGTCCTTAAATCTATAGCTTCTGAGTGAGTCTAAAGGCAGTGTCAATGGTCTTTTCAACACATAGGACCAGGTCATCCCCAGCATTCATGAAAAAGATGATGGTTATACAACATTGTGAACGCACCGAATGCCGCCAAACACATTTAAAAAATGGTTGTCTTATGTGAATTTCAATTTTTAAAATATAGGGGGGAAACACAGGAACACACACCACCAGAGCCATCAAAAATATAGGGTTTTTGTTTCACTTGTGCTGGTTTTCTGGCACTCTAGATAATCAAAACAGAAACTTTCTTAGGGTTTTAACTTTGAGCAAATGAAGACAGAAAGGCAGATAACTTTTTTAAAAAATCATCACCAGAGGATATGTATATTGATTTTAGAGAAAGAGGAAGAGAAAGACAGAGAGAGACATCTATGTGAGAGAGAAACATCAATCAGTTACCTCTCATATGCACCCCAACTGGGGATCAAACCCACAACTCAGGTATGTGCCCTGACCAGGGATGGAACCTGCAACCTTTTTTGGTGTATGGGATTATGCTCCAACCAAGTGAGCCACCTGGCCAGGGCAAGGCAAATAACTCTTTGTAAATAGTAAAACAGCTGTAACCTAAACAAAATTTTAAAGGCCAATTTGACATGGCTCATCAGATATCCTTAAACAGGATCCAGGAGCAGCCACTGTTTCATTACCTCCTCTGTAATGTTTCTGGGAACCTACATTGCCACAATCTGCCCCTACCCCAGGGTGATCAAACGTGGCAGGGTACTCCAGGGTAATCAATCACATGACGCACCACCCCATCATACTCATGGACCAAGGGAGCAATTGCTGGGCCAGACATAGCCCTGAAGTGGCCTTGAGCAAGTGTCCACCCCATAGGGGCAGCTCTAGTGGACTGTGAAGGCTGTCCAACAGATGCACTCCCAGGGTGTTTGATACAAGACACAAGGAGAAAGTCTGCTGGTGAAGGCAGGAGCAGTAGCTTCCGAGGCCAAATATCTGAGTCTCCATCATGGTGGAGCCCCAAAGCAGGAATTCATGACTGCCCAATCCTATAGCTTCCCCTACTAGATATTGCTGTGATGATGTCACCAGAGCTGCTATTGAAGTTATGGGGCAATGACCTCATTCAGACCATCTTACAAGGTCTGACCCTGTAGCCTGAGACAACATTCTGACTTCTGGAAATAATCTAAGGAATGTCTGTCCCTTGAAACCAGGAAGAATCTAATTTACAGATAAGTGCTACGAAAGGAAGCATCCAAAGGATTTGGGCTGCTCTTCCTTTCCTGGCGAAGGCTGGGAGGGCTGCTCTCTGATGCTGCTGCTAGGGCAGCACATTCCTTCTCTTCCACTGCTTTGCCAGCCTCCACTACAGAAGCTGAAAAACTGAAATACTTCTTTCCCGTTCTTCCACAGCTAAGTGTGGCCAAGTGACAAGTTCTCACTAGTGAGACATAATGGAACTCTTGGGAGGTAAGGGGGAGTGTCTGAGGAAGCTTTTACTTCTATATGAAACAGCCAGGCCCGAAAGCTGCAGCCGTTGGCACCGCCCCTCCCCCATCCTCCTTTACAAACGTGGTACCTGGAGCGCTACCACAAAATTATAGCAGAGGACTCGAATGCTAAGAATGGCTAAACTGCCAGCAGCTTCTTACCTCCAGACATCTTGTTCTGTTAGAAAAATAACACTATTTAGCTAGGTATCTTTACTTGCAGTTTTCCTGACCAATAACATTATATATATGTAAAACTAATAACAAAATATGTCCTTACAGACTTATAATTTCCTTAAGTAAATTTTTTAGCTAATTGCATGTTATTCAATCCACAGTAGAGTCCAATCATTTCAAATACTTCTAATACAATCTCCAGTTTTAAAAATTACTTTTGGTTTTGTTAAGGAGAGGCACACAGTGCACTCAGCCTCTGCACAAATCAGTGCCCAGGCTCTGCAGAGGGGCCTCAAAGGGACATTGCAGTGTGGGCTAGTGTACACAGTTCATGCAGTAAGGATGTGAAAAACTTCTGTACATAATTAAGCACATGTAATCACTGCTTCTGTGAAAGAGAGCTATTCTTAAAGCCAGTGCAGCCCTACATAAAATTCTCAGGGAATGATTCTTAGAGAAATACAATGCCACACACATATTAAATGTGTTCCCCAGATGTTCAATATATTTGTGAGCTAAAGGGTATGCACTTAGCTAGCCCAGATGACATGGGCTCTAAGTCAAACACAACAAATGCTAGTTAACTAACAAATTTTTCTACAGAGGGCAGAACAAGCAGCAGCCACATTTCAATTCCTTGCTTTGCTGGAACTGAAAACAGTGTTGTTTTCTCTCATTATCACTGGATTTCTCTCATTATCACTGTCCTTCCCCACAGGTCAAGTCATTTCTTACTTGATGGTTTGTCACATGAACATGCATTCCTCTTAGAGTGGGCAAATGGCAAACTTGTCCTATTAACACCACAGAAGGGTTTTGAACTGATACAGGTGTCTGTATAACCAGGAACCCTGGACTTAATTTGGATTTTCCAGAAGCCTGGGGAAAATTCTGCAGCTAGAACTACAAGGACCCAGATTACAATGTCACCCTTTCACCTATTTACCTAGACAGGGTTAACTAGACCTTGGCTGGGGTACATTGATCAATCTGAGAGACTACCCTCCACTTTGATGTCTCTTTCTCAAATTAAAAAAAAATAGTGTTGCATAAACGGGATGACCCTTTCCCCAAATATGTTTCCTTTCATCAAAATTCATGGAAAAATAAATTAATGATGGTTTCTGTGTGGTGTCCACGGTCCTCTTTCCATTCATGCTATAAAGAAAACAATCTTTATGGAGGAGCAGCTGTACTCCCCGAGCTTTCCCCAGGGTTTCGGTGACCAGATTGGTGTTTGGGGAGCTGCCCTTGGGGGCAGGGACAGTGGAGAAGTTCCGGCTGCAGTCAGACCTGCTGAGAGTGGACATCATTTCCTGGGGCTGCACCATCACGGCCCTGGAGGTCAAAGACAGGCAAGGCAGAGCCTCAGATGTGGTGCTTGGCTTTGCCAAGTTGGAAGGCTACCTCCAGCAGCAGCCCTACTTTGGAGCAGTGGTCGGCAAGGTGGCCAACCGCATTGCCAAGGGGACATTCATGTTAGACAGGAAGGAGGTCAAGCTGGCCATTAACAAGGAGCCCAACAGTCTGCATGGAGGCATCAGAGGGTTTGATAAGGTCCTCTGGACCCCTCAGGTGCTATTGAATGGTGTCCAGTTCTCACGGGTCAGTCCAGATGGTGAGGAAGGTTACCCAGGGGAGCTGAAAGTCTGGGTAACATACACGCTGTGGGGAGCTCGTGGTCAACTACCGAGCTCAGGCCAGTCAGACCATGCCAGTCAGCCTGACCAACCATTCTTATTTCAACCTGGCGGGCCAGGGCTCCCCAAATATCTATGACCACGAAGTCACTATAGAAGCTGATGCTTTTTTGCCTGTGGATGAGACCCTGATTCCTACAAGAGAGGTTGTGCCAGTACGATGAACTGCATTTGACCTGAGGAAGCCAGTAAAGCTTGGGCAACACCTGCAGGCGTTCCACATTAGTGGCTTTGACCACAATTTCTGTCTGAAGGGATCTAAAGAAAACCACTTTTGCGCTCGGGTCTGCCATGCTGGAAGCGGGAGGGTACTGGAAGTACACACCACCCAGCCTGGGGTTCAGTTCTACACGGGCAACTTCCTGGACGGCACCCTGAAGGGCAAGAGTGGAGCAGTCTACCCCAAGCACTCCGGTTTCTGCCTCGAGACCCAGAACTGGCCTGATGCAGTCCATCAGCCTCACTTCCCCCCTGTGCCGCTGAGGCCTGGTGAGGAGTATGACCACACCACTTGGTTCAAGTTTTCTGTGGCTTAAGGAACTACAAAGATATAACCTGCTCCAGAGCCAGGCTGGGAGCTCCATCAGCTGCTGCCTGTCTTCTATTCAGAAATGAGATGATGAAGATTAGAGGCATTATTAAAATGATCCTGTGATTTAAAATCATATAAATGGTTGCTGTCATGATATCAATCAATAACCAGTCTAAATATTGATTTCCTTCCCAGTGACTGGCTCCAGGCCAGGTCTAATGACCAGCTCTATTCTCTGTGTTGTTAAGAGGACCCAACTACCAATCATCATCCAGGTTCTAATCCTAGCCCAGAAATGGCACCTGGACCCCCGTGTTCCATGGGTTCTATCTCACCACTGTGCCTCTTTCTTTTCTACTTTTCACCCCTCTTTTGAGTCTATTCCCTCATTTTTTCTCTTTTTATAAAAAGCATCCACCTGAGTTTAACTGTCTCTGAGCCTTGTAAGTGGTGTGACTCAAAGTACAAGAATCTGTCATTTTGATTCTCTGCCTTTGAAGTTAACTGAGAAAGCCCAGCCCAGACCAGCCAAGGTACAGAAAAAAGGAAGCCATTGGGAGTCAGCTATGTGTCTATGAGGACAGGGCATTCCACGACGATTGCACACCACACCTGGAACAGGTGCTATGTAGATGAGGCTGGGCTCCCTGTTTTCCTGAAGAGCTGAATCATCAGTGATAGGTATGGGTTGGTGGCTTTTAAAGAAATGTGTTTTTATATACTAGCATTTAGTTGAAATTAAAAAAACAACCCCCCCCCAAAAAAAGAAAAAAAATCTTTATGGGATGGCCAGAAGGCTTTTCTAGTTGTGACTATATCATACACAGCATGGTGTGAGTGCTCACTAAATGTTAGGTAAATTCTAATCAGTAAAGCTACCCTGGAAATTTACAAGATTAGGCTGAGAATTGTTTTGTGTCCTTCATTTTCTGTGAGAACACCATGGGAATATCATCAGGATTTGTTCATAATGAATATCTCCAAGTTTGCACATTATTACTTGCTCTCACCCACTAACAACACTTTACCTTAAAATGAGCCATAACAGCGGACTCTCCACAAGAATAAGAAGGTAAATTGTCTCTCTGTGGTGTTTCCACAGCCCGCCATGGGAAGGATGTAATGAGACGCCCCTATATGGGACAGTGGGATTTTTCTACTGCTAATTTTGTCTGACTATAGTTTGCAAGTTTAACTTCCTTTGAAGATCCATCTACATTTAATTCTCTAGTCCAGGAAGCTGGAATTGAATTTCCAGCCACAAGTGTGTATCTATCTTGAATCTTGAGTCTTGTTTCCTTTTGTGTTTTGTAGAGAATAAAACAGAACAAGAGAAAACATGCCCATAAAAAATTATAAAACCTGTGAACACAAGGTAAAAATAGAAATGCCCATATTTGACCATGAGTCCTATGTGCTGCCATGGAAAATAAATATTATTTCCTCATTTTGTTCATTTATATATTCATGCATTCATGCACTTAGCAATTACCAAGTAAGTGCATGATAGGTACAAGGGGGAGAAGTGCCTTTGCCTTGACAGATTTACTGTTTGATGGAAGAAAAAAAATAACTCTGAACTTACATAACAGTCCGAAGAAGCTTCTGAAAGGCTTCCTGGCAGAGAGGACACTTGAGGTGAACAAGTCTTAAAGCATGAATGTAGGTTACACGGTTGAAGTGCTCAGATAAGACAGTGAGAGTGGGACAGGCAGAGCAAAGGCAGGAGAGATGAAGGAGGTAAGAATCCACAGAACAGCCCTGGCTGGTGTGGCTCAGTGGATTGAGTGCTGGCCTATGAACCAAAGGGTCTCCGGTTCCATTCCCAGTCAGGGCACCTGCCTGGGTTTCAGGCCAGGTCCCCAGTGGGGTTTACACAACAGGCAGCCACACATTGATTGAAGTTTCTCTCCCTCTCATTCTCCCTCCCTTCCCCTTTCTCTAAAACTAAATAACCAAAATTAAAAAAAAAAAAAGAATTCACAGAACAAGACACTAAGAGGCAAATTATGCGCCAGAGACAAATTGAGTTTGAGATTGATTCCCTACAGCAATTTGTGGCATGTACTAGCTCAGTACTAATAGCAGCATGTGTCCACAAGAGATGAGGACACATGGTAGAGGTTCAAAAGAGGCAAGTCTGGGTGACCTCCATTTACTTCTTCCTCAAAGATGGACTTCTTTAACACAGATGTTGCCCCAGCACTCTCCCCAGTTAACCTTCTCAAAGGGTTCTATTGAGCCCTAGGAATGCAAATCATACCAGATGCAGGGGTGGGTGTAACCAGGTCTGTTCACAGGGATCTTCCACCCTAAAACCCTGGAGTTAGAAGCCCTGGCTTAGTGGGATTATGGATGCCCACAGTTAGAACACAGGGTGTGACAGGCCCAGGCCTGAGGGTTTGCAAAGCAGAGGAGCAGCTGAGTTCAAATGAAGGATGCATCAGCTTCCACATTCCTCTCAGCTTTTCATAACTGTGCCACACGTTGCCCCAGACCTTTACCCTGAATGTTGTGCCAGGTTCCAACACAACAGGGGCTTATTCTGACCCAAAGTGAAAGTAGCTAACCTATTTTGTAGAGCTCAGAGCTGCTCTACCAAAAATTAAGCCTTTTAACCTTGGTCTAGTGGCTCTGTTGGTTAGAGCATCTTCCTGATACACCAAGGTTGTAAGTTTGATTCCTGGTCAGGGCATGTACAAGAATCAACCAGTGAATGCATAAATAACAAAATATTTCCCTCCCTCACTCTCTCTTTCTCTCCAGTCAATTTAAAAAATTAGGAACACACCAAGGCACATTATAATTACATTAGCCAAGATTAAAAATAAGGAGAGAATCTTAGAAGCAGCAAGAGAAAAGGAGACAATTGCCTATTAAGGAGTTCCCATAAGACTGTCAGCTGATTTCTCAAAAGAGACCTTATAGGCAAGAAGGGGCTGGAAATAAGTATTCCAAGTAATGAAAGGCAAGGACCTACAACCAAAATTACTCTATCCAGCAAAGCTTTCATTTAGAATGTAAGGGCACATAAAGTGCTTCCCAGATAAGGTTAAGTTCAAGGAGCTCATCATCACCCAGCGCTTATAATGTGAAATGTTAAAGGGACTTATCTAAGAAAAAGAAGATCAAAATTATGAACAGTAAAATGACAACACACTTATAACTATTAATAACTGAACCTAAAAAACAAAAACAAAAACAAACTAAGCAAACAAGTAAAACAGGAACAGAATCACAGGAATGAAAATCACATAGAGGGTTATTAGCTGGGAGGGGGAAGGGCAGAATGGGGGGAAAGGTACAGGGAATAAGAAGCATAAACAGTAGGTACAAAATAGACAGGGAGAGGTTAAGAATAATATAGGAAATGGAGAAGCCAAAGAACCTATACAACCCATAGACATGAACTAAGGCAGCAGGGAATGCTGGTGGGAGGAGAAGTGCAGGGTGTAGGGGAATAAAGAGGAGAAAAAAATGGAACTTTAATAGCATAATCAATAAAATATACCTTAAAAAAGGAATCCTTACATGCAGAGAACCAACTTAAGTTACACTTGAGTATTTTGTATTGTAAACTGAATCATGAGGTGCTATTAATTGAGAAATGACTTTGCTATAGGACCAGTTAGAGCTGGCAAAGGCAGCTCTATGCAAAAACTACTGTGGAATTAAGCTAAGGAGGCCATCCTTTTAAAGATTTCTGGGGAATTGCTAGAAAACAAAGAGCATGTCCTAGTGCATCTTCCTCCTCAGTATCTGCTGCACATAGTCCCCTCATACATGCCCCTTAATCAGGCCATTAGCATCTACCTGCACTGCTGTAGCAGGCACCTGCTGGCCCATTGCTTCAGAGCCTGCCCAGATGACTTTACCTCTTCACTGCATCCCAGTCAGAGAGAAAGCCTGTATGTTTCTCTCCCCTTTGGGTTCCCTGCTGCCTCCAGAACAAAATCCAAACGCCTGGGCACAGACCCAAGGCTCTTCTTGACCTGGCTGTCTGCTTGGGCTTCTTTTTCTCCACACAAAGGCACACTGGGCTTTGCTTCGGTAAAGGACGAGTGATTTGCCACTTGTACAGTACTCATGCCTCCCTGCATTTGTGCTGGGGCTTTCTGCCTCCCACTCCTCTGTCCTACTAACTCCCTGTGGTAGTTGTTTACTTTTTGATATCTAGGTCTCTTACAAAATGCCTCTGCATCTCCCCTCATCAAGAGATGGAGTCTATTTCCACACCCACTACATCAGACTGACCTGGGACTTGCTTTTATCTTTAGAATGTGCTGAGAGTGTGTTCTGAGCCTGGGCCTCAAGAGGCCTCCAACTTTGTTCACTCTCTTAGATTCTTAATCCAACTGCTGTGTCAATACGACCCTCATTTTTGGATGTAAATGAAACAACAAAACCTGAGGCTTGGGGTATTATTTCCTATGTAGCCTCTAAAATGCTGGATAGAATAAACTACAAGTTCCAGGCTTCCCAATAGTCACAACCTCCCCAGGAGAATATGCCCAGGAGAAGTGCTGAGGACTTCTCCAGTGTGTGTTGCCCTGACAACCTGGATGCCACAGGCAGGACTCCGCAGAAAAGAAATTCGTAAGGCTAAGGCTAAGGCTAAGGCTTAGGGGTAGGGAAGTGACTGATGGAGAGAAACACAATATTCTGTCCGCTTCTGCTGCTCAGAGGATTATGGGAGTAGAAAGAGACTCTTTAAAAGCAGAGCATGCAGAAATGCCCTGTACTTTTGCTCCCCCATCCCCTGGCTGGTGTGGGTCGAGGGCTGAGGTTCCTGAGCCTGTGGCCTTTGCTGAGAGGATTCCCCATAAGCCTTCCCAAGTGCTCCAAGACCTGCCTGGCTGGCTGTGTAGCAGTTTCTGGTTAAGAAGGCAGGGGGAAGGCTCACACCTGAGGGCCCAGAGGGCTCAGGGAGCATGGCCCTCGAATCCAGAGTCCCTTCCCCAGAAAGGAAGCCATGGTGGCTATTGCCCGCTCATAACCCACACCAGTGTGCACTTGCTGGGTATGACCTCAGAATAGCTAGGAGACAGGCCTCACACCCCTCCCCAAGCTCTCTGGGCCTGACCAGGAACGCTATGGGCGCTAGGCTGGTAAGAAGTGGGGAGGAGGCTTAGGCAGGTGTCTTCTGAGAAGCTCCATAGCCCAGCTGCAAACCTTACGCCCCTACCTTGTGCGCCAGGCCACTCGCCCTGCCTGTGTGCTCCTCTGACGTGAGGGGCGGGCACGGGGAAGGTCCTCATAAAAAAACCTGCTGTGCACATTTTAAATAAAAAAATTTCTTCTTCCTTTCCACCAGGCTCTCAACTATTCTTGTCTCTGGATTTTTTTTGCCTACGAGTGGCAAGCAGTAGGCCCCCACTAGTTGTTCAGTTATATTAGTTTTGTGTGTTGGTGGTTCCAGTATCCTCTGTCAGCCTGTAGGAGGAAAGGCAAGACATAAGGGAAAAAGCAAGGGAAAAGCAACAGAATTGTTCTTTTTTTCAGAGAGAACCAGTACTAAAAGCACCCTGAATCAAGATAAATAGGGAACAATCCAAATAAATACATTTTGGATTCAAAAACAATGACAACAACAGAAGCTCCAGGGTATTAATGCTCCCACAGATGAAATTTGACAGATTGGGAATGAGAAACAGGAAGTAGCCAGACAGACACATTTTTCCTCCTTTTTCAATTAACTACCAAACAGGAAGGTTTAGTTCTTGTTTGCAAACCTCTCTATGAGTGGATGTACTGCTGAGCAGCCTGCTGTGTCTCTTCACAGCTCCTCAAAGCAGAGGCCAGGGCAAGTAACTTATCTCAGAGCCAATCCATACATCTTTCCTTGCTTCATCCTTTTCTCTTATCCTAAATGCCCAAGACTTGCACCTCTAAAGAAAGCTTTGGTGTCCTAACTTGTGCCTCAGGCTCAGCTTTCTAGAACAAGGATTAGGCAGCAGCTGCTCACAGCTAAGAAGCTCATTTCTACCTCAGACAAAGATTTAATCTCCAAAATATACGAAAAATTTACACGACTCCACTCTAAGAAGACATCTAACACAATTAAAAAATGGGAAAAGGACTTGAACAGACACTTCTCCAAGGAGGACATACAGAATATCCAGAGACACATGAAGAGATGCTCAATATTGTTAGCTATCAGAGAGATGCAAATTAAAACCACAATGAGATACCACTTGACACCGGTCAGGATGGCTATCATAAACAAAGCAACAAACAACAAATGTTGGAGAGGTTGTTGGGAAAAGGGGTCCTTAGTCCACTGTTGGTGGGATTGCAGACTGGTACAACCATTATGGAAAACAGTATGGAATTTTCTCAGAAAAATAAAAATTGACCTGCCTTTTGACCCAGCAATTCCACTGCTAGGATTATAATCCTAAGAATCCTAAAACATCAGTTTCAAAGAACCTATGCACCACAATGTTCATAGCAGCACAATTTACAATAGCCAAGAGTTGGAAGCAACCTAGGTGCCCATCAGTAAATGAATGGATCAAAAAATTGTGGTACATATACACAATGGAATTCTATGCAGCAGAGAGAAAGATGGAGCTACTACCCTTTGCAACAACATGGATGGAACTGGAAAGCATTATGCTGAGTGAAATAGGCCAGGAGTAGAAGACAAATACCATATGATCTCACCTTTAACAGGAAGCTAAACAATAAAACAAACAAGCAAGCAGAATAAAAACAAAGACACTAAAACAGAGAACAAGGGGACAGTGACCAGAGGGGAGAGGGAAGGAAATTTAAGGGGGAAAAGGGGGAGGGATTTGGAAGAACAAATATGAAGGACACAGGGGCAAGAACTAAGGGGGTGGAAATGGGAGGGAGGTGGGGAGCACAGGGCAGGGGGGCTGGGATGGGAGAAATAGACAAAAAACTGTACTTGAAAAATAACTAAATAAAATTTAAAAATAAATAAATAAATAAAACATTAAAAAGAAGAAGCTCATTTCTAATTCAGATGATCTGGTACCCACTCCTCAGAAGCCAAGAATTCACAGAAAGCACATGGATTAGTTTCCTACTGCAACTGTAACAAGTAATCACAAACAGTGGCTTAGAAACAATGCAAATTTCTTCTCTGACTGTTAGGGAGTCAGGAGTCTGAAATCAGTTTTGCTGGTTCCTTTTGGAGGTTCTGAGAGAAGAATCTGTTTCCTTGCCTTTTTCAGTTTCTAGTGGTGACCTCTAGTCCTTAACTTGTGGCCCCTTCTTCCATTTTCAAAGCACATCATTCCAATGTCTGTCTGCTTCCATAACATAGTCTTCAACTCTTCCTTTGCCTCCCTTTTATCTCTGTGACTGTATTTAGGGCCCATCCTGGATAATTGCCCACCTCAAAATCCTTAATGAGGTGGGGATTGCAGGTGCAGGGAGGGGGAGAAGGTTACAGGGGATAACTTGTGATGGAAAGAGACCTGACTTGGGGTGCTGAACACATATAACAGTGTAAGGTGGTATGTGTTGTGTAACTGAGCAACCGAAAATGGTATAAAACTTTGTTACCCAGTGTTATCCAAATAAATTCAATGAAAAGAAAAAAATCCTTAATCACATCTGCAAAGTTTCTTTTGCCATGTAAGTTACCATCACAAGTTCCAGAAATTAGGACTTTGATATCTGTGAGGGACCATTATTCACTGGACCACAACACGTAGAGTCAATCCCTCTGTGCCCATATATTCACCCTCAAGTGTGACAAGCCAGTTACCTCTCAAAGAGTTCTCAACAGTATGTTTCTGTCACAGTATCAGGTCTTTATTTCATTTTAAATGAAATGTCAGGTTTATAACATAATTCACTGTTAAATTGGAAAAATATTCTATTCCATCCTCTCATTGTTTAATAAATGAAGGCTTTAAGAGTCCCACTTTATTTAGTCATCTCGACATGAAATAGACACTTGGCAATTACCTAAATAACTTGACCCCTGATTTTGGATGTCAGATGCCCTGATTTTATCTGATAGTTGTTTATTTTACCTAATTTTTATTTCCTTTTATGCTAGTCAGGCCAATTGGTTCTGAAGAAATAACTTTTCATAGTTTTTCATTAGAAATTGGAGCTTAATACACACAATGATACAACACTTAATCTCATTTATGAACTGCTTTTATGACTTACAGGAAATTTGCTAGGCACCAAGAAAAGAAATTTAATAAAAATAAGTAGATTACCCAATGTCTAGGTCTCATTTCCTCAATGCTTTATTCTCATAAAAACTTGGTCTTGATTTAAACCAATATAAATATGTAGAATGGGGAAACAGTGGGATGACAGCCTGGTTTCAAGGCATTCATTTGGTTGTATTTTTTAAAATATATTTGTTCAGATACATTGTAGGTTCATTTTGTGGACACATAGCATGCATCAATGAGCAAATCAAAGTCATCCTCTTGGAATTTCATCATGCATAGGAGAGACAGATAACAAACATATAAGTAAATAATGTCAAGTGAGGCATTATTAAAAAATAAAGCAAAATAAAAAAAGAGAATGATGGCAAGATGCAGTGTGGGGTGCCATGTTAAATGGGGGTCCTGGGGAAGTTATGTCTGAGAGCACAAGTGTGCACATCTCTGAGATAAGAGTAGAGGGAACAATACGTCTGAGAATTTGAGACACGGTCAACAGGAAATGTAGTAGTCCTGAGGAAAACGTGCTTGGGCTGATTGGGGGCTGCTGTGGCTGGAAGTGGAGTGACAGGAGATGCTGTAGAGTAAATGTTTGTGTCCCCCAAATTTATACATTGAAACCTAATTCCCAATATGATAGCATTAGGAGGTGGGGCCTTTGGGAGGTAACATTTTCCTGAATGTCATGATGGTAGAAGCCCTCAAAAATGAGTTTAGTACCCTTATAAAATAAACCCCAGAGAGTTCCCTCACCACTCTGCCATAAGAGAACACAATGAGCAGATAGCTGTCTTGAACTAGGAAGTGGGCTCTCACAAGATACTGAATCTGCTGGTGCCTTATCTTGGGCTTCCCAGCCTCCAGAACTGTGAGAAGTAAATTTCTGTTGTTCATAAGCAACCCAGTCTATAGTATTTTCTATAGCAGACCCAAAGAATTAAGTCAGGAAACAAGATCAGATAGCCAGGGTATTCTTATTTCCCAGCCCAATACTATCTTATGCTTTCAGTTTTGAAATTATTTTAGTTTGCCCCAACAAGTTTAGCTCAGTTGGTTGGGCATCATCCCACAAGGTGAAAGGTAACAAGTTTGATTCCCTGCAAGAACTCATGCCTGGGTTGTATGTAGGTTTGGTCCCTGGTCAAGGTGCTCATGAGAGGCAACAGATCAATGTTTCTTTCTCACCCTCTCAGGATTTCTCTCCCTCTCTTTCTCCCTCCCTTCCCTTCTCTCTAAAAGTAAATAAATAAAATATTTTTTTTAAAAAAAAGGACTTAGGCCTGGCTGGCATAGCTCAGTGGATTGAGTGCCAGCTTGCAAACCAAAGGATTGTGGTTTGATTCCCAATCAGGGCACATGCCTGGGTTGCAGGCCAGTTCCCAGTGGGGGACACATGAGAGGCAACCATACATTGATGTTTCTCTCCCTCCCTTCCCCTCTAAAAAGATAAATAATTTTTTTTAAAAAGGACTTATGAAACCAGACACCAAAAAAACCCAAATGGGTGCCTTGGCTGGTGTGGCTCAATTGGTTGGAGTGTCGTCCCATAAGTGAAAGGTTGAGGATTCGATTCCCAATCAGAACACATACCTAGGTTTCTGGTTCAGTCCCTGGGCAGGGCATATACAACCCCCGGTCCAGGCACATACGGAAGCAATCAATTGATAATTCTCTCTCATATTGATATTTCTCTCTCCCTCCCTCTCTCCCTTCCTCTGTCCCTAGAAAAGCAATAAAAATAATGTCATCAGGTGAGGATTAAAAAAACTCCAAAGAGGACCAATACACATATGAAAAGATGTCCAATGTCACTAATCATCAGAAAATGCAAATTAAAACCACAATGAACCCTGTAGGTTAGCTAAGTTGATTCGAGCACTTTCCTGATATGCCAAGGTTGTGGGTTCAATTCCAGTCAAGGCACATAGAAGAATCAACCAACGAATTAATAAATAAGTGGAATAACAAATACCTACCTCTCTCTCTTCCTTCCTCTCTCTCTTAAAATCAATTTAAAAATTTAATAAAACTGCAGTGAAATACTACCTCACACCTGTCAGAATGGCTGTCATCAATAAATCAACAAACACCACGTGTTTAAAAGGATGTGGAGAAAAGGGAACCCTTATGCACTGTTGGTGGGAATGCAGATTGGTGCAGCCACTGTGGAAAGCAGCATGGAGTTACCTCAAAAAGTTAAAAATGAAACTGCCTTACAACCAAGTGATTCCACTTCTAAGAATATATCCAAAGAAACCCAAGACACTATTTGAAAATATATATACACCCCTATGTTCATTGCAGCATTTTTTATAACAGCCAATAACTGGAAGCAGCCCAACTGTCCATTAGTAAATGAGTGGATAAATAAGCTGTGGTACATTTATACAGTGGAATACTACTCAGTCATGACAAAGAAGGATGTCTGCCCTGGCTGGTGTGGCTCAGCTGGTTGAAGCATCGTCCCACAAAGCAAAAGTTTGCAGGTTCAATTTCTAGTCAGGACACATGACTAAACTGCAGGTTCAGTCCCCAGTCAGCATTAGGAGAGGCAACAAATCAATGTTTTCTCTCACATCCGTGTTTCTCTCCTTATCTTTCTCCCTCCCTTCCCCTCTCTTTAAAATCAATAAGCATGTCCTTGGGTGAGGATTTAAAAAAAGAAGAAGGAAATTTTACCCTTTACAGTAGCATGGATGAACTTCGAGAGCATTATGCTAAGTGAAATAAGCCAATCAGAGAAAGAAAAGTACCATGTGATTTCACTCATATGTGGAATCTAATGAACAAAATAAACTAACAAACAAAATAGAAACAGATTCATAGATACATAAAACACACTGACAACTCTCAAAGGGGAGGGGAGATAGGATGATGGGTGAAAAAGGTGAAGGTATTAAGCAAAAAAAATACCCTCATAGACAGAGACAACAGTATGGTGATTACCAGAGGCAAAGTGGGGTGGAGGAGGTAGAAGAGGGTATAAGGAAGATAAATGGTGATAGAAGGAGATTTGACTTTTGACTTGGGGTGGTTAACACATAATGCAATACACAGATGATATATTATAGAATTGTACACATAAAACCTGTATAATTTTATTAACCAATGTCACCCCAATAAATTCAATAAAAAGGAAATAAAAGAAATGGAGCATTTGTAGTTTCAGTGGGTCTTGTGGCCTGAGGGCTGTCTGTACTGCACACTTCTATTAGGCCCTTCATGGGGTGGGGAATAGGGGTTACAGAAGAAAGTCTCCAGAGGGTGCTTCCACCAGCCTCTACCCAGGCCAGGTGATCTCATTTTCTATGGGTCCACCAGGGAAGACCATTGTGATGGTTAATTTCCCATGTTGATTTGAGCTAATGGATGCTCAGATAACTGGTAGAACATTATTTCTGGGTGTCTGTGGAAGGTGTTTCTGGAAGAAATTAGTATTTGAATTGGTTTATCAAGTAAAAAAGATCATCCTCACCAATGCAACAGGCATCATCTAATCTATCAAAGGACTGAAAAGAATAAAAAGGCAGAGGGAGAGTAAATTTGCTTTTTTGCTTGAGCTGAGACATCCATCTTCCCCTGCCCTCAAGCATCACCTCTCCTGATTCTCGGGCCTTTGCACTAGACCTGAATTATACCACCAGCTTTCTTGGTTCTCTAGCTCAAAGATGGTGGACTATAGGATGTCTTAGCCTCCATAATCATGTAAGCCAACTCCTATAATAAATCTCTATTTGAAAATAATTTTTAATTTTGTTTATTTATTTTTAGAGTGAGGAGGAAGGAGGGAGAAAATGAGGGAGAGAAACATCAACGTGTGAGAGATACATTGACCAGTTGCCTCTCACATGACCCCAAGCAGGGGCGGGGCCCACAACCCAAGCATGTGCCCTGACTGGGAATCAAACTGGTGACCTTTTGGTTTGAAGACCAGTGCTCAATCCATTGAGCAACACTACCCAGGGCTAATAAGTTTCTTTTTATAATAGCTACATATATATGCTATTGGCTCTTCTTCTCTGGAGAACCCTGCCTATATCTCTATGTGTAACTGATTCTCCATCAATTTTTCAGAATACTTCCCATCTGACTGCTTCTGACCTAAGCTGCTTTCTGGCCTTTTGGTTTCTGGATGGAAAATTAGATCCCTGTGATCCTAAACTCCTCCTTTCAGAGAGCAACAACCAGAATTAAGTGTCATGCACAGTCTGGCTACAGAAAACTACATGGAATTCACTCTAGAACCTACAATTTAAGTGCCGAACTTGAGTTGTGTTTTTACGTTATTAGAAAACTATGACTAAATAAGAGAGCTTTTGTATGTTCACAATGAATATTAAAAATCTAGTTGAATTGCTGAGCCTTATTCATTGCTTCTAAATTTACCTCACTTTGTACATTGAATATATTAAGAGGAAAATTCTGTCAAATATATTTGCCATAAACATTTCAGCAATAGAAAATATTCAACTGTGAGTCTCCAAAAATGAGAAAGTGTAACTCAAGGTTTAGTTCTGAAATGAGAAGAGAAGGTAGGTCCCAACATAATGAGCATCAACCACATCTCCTACCTTCTGGGCACAAGTGTCCATTGACCAGTCTTCCTGAATCATTGCTTCTGCATGACAGGCTTTGCTGGTTTGCAGCATTCCTTTCAGAGGAATTCTTGACTACTGTGTAGAGAGCAATCTGGACCCAATGTGAGCTCCCTGGTCATGGGGTTCTCAAGGCCAGAGATATGAAAAGAGAGCTTCAGGAACTAGGACTAAGTTCCCTCAGCTGCCAGAAGTTATGAAAATTATTTCTACTTTTACTTACTATTTACATGTAACTGGATTTTCAACAATAGCTGATAAAATAAAATGAACAATTAGTCATCTATATTGATTGTCATACATAGACTCCCCAAAGCAACAAATCTGGATCAAGAAATAAGTACACCCAATGTAAAAGCAAACTATAAAATGTAGTATGTCCATGTAAAATATTCTGTCCTGCTATGAATGTTTTTGTCCTCCCACCAAACTCATGTGTTGAAGCCCTAATGTGTTGGCAATTGGATGTGAGGCCTTTAGGAGGTAATCAGGTCATGATGGTGACACCTTATGAACAAGATTAGTGTGATTGTAAAAGAGATATGAGACTTCCGCCAAGATGGAGGCATAGGTAAAGACGCCAGGCTTTCTCACACAACCAACTTTAGAGAAAACAAAATATTAGCAACAGAAAACACAGCCAGAACACAGAAAATTGAACTTTTCCGAAGTCGAATAACAACGAATGCTTCAGCCTGACTGGTAAGAGGGGTGAAACCAGCAGCTGGCGGAGCGGGGTTGCACAGGAAAACTCGGTCAGACGGACTCAGGCGCACAGATCCCAGGTGTGGGGTTGCAAAGAGCGGACCCAGTGAGTGACCCAGTGAGTGACCACCGATCCAGCAAGGATGCTGGGCAGCACATTGACTGTGGTGCCGCATTCCTGCACAGATAGACCGGCATGGAGTGGGCAGTGAGACAGGACTAAGAGGGCCCCAGCGGCAGGCAGCAGCAGAGAGGGTCGCCATTTCCCCACTCTGACCCTGCCCCCACATACGGTGTCACAACCCAGCAACCTCGCCCTGGTGGCCCTGCCCCACCCCTAAGGCTCTGCTCCTCATACTTAATGAGCTCGAACAGACCAAAAATGGCTCAAGAAGATCTCAAAGCCCCACAGCCCATAACTCTAGGC
This sequence comes from Artibeus jamaicensis, assembly GCF_021234435.1. NCBI lineage: Eukaryota > Metazoa > Chordata > Mammalia > Chiroptera > Phyllostomidae > Artibeus > Artibeus jamaicensis. Next base: position 2,334,731 of record NW_026521822.1, read on the forward strand.
GATGAAGAAATAGCCAGACTTTCAGATGCACAGTTCAAAACACTGGTCATCAGGATGCTCACAGAACTGGTTGATTTTAGTCACAAATTAGAGGAACATATGAAGGCTAAACTAATTGAAATGAAGGGAACTGCACAGGAAACCAATAGTGATGAAGAGGAAACTGGGACTCAAATCAAGGGAGTGAACCAAAAGGAAGGAAAAAATGACCAAACAGGAAAATATGAAAAAACAAAAATTCAAAAAAATGAGAAGAGACTTAGGAACCTCCAGGACATCTTTAAATGCTCCAACATCCAAATTATAGGGGTACCAGAAGGGGGAAAAGAACAGCCACCAGTGGAAAACTTATTTGAACAAATAATAAAGAAGAACTTCCCCAATCTGGCAAAGGAAATAGACTTCCAGGAAATCCAGGAAGCTCAGAGAGTCCCAAAGAAGTTGGACCCAAGAAGAAACACACCAAGGCACATCATCATTACATTAACCAAGATTCAAATGAAGGAGAGAATCCTAGAAGCAGCAAGAGCTAAGGGGACAGTCACCTACAAAGGAGTTCCCATCAGACTGTCAGCTGATTTCTCAAAAGAGACCTTACAGGCAAGAAGGGGCTGGAAAGAGGTATTCCAAGTCATGAAAACCAAAGACCTACAACCAAGATTGCTGTATCCAGCAAAGTTTTCATTTAGAATAGAAGGACAGATAAAGTGCTTCTCAGATAAGAACAAATTCAAGGAGTTCATCATCACCAAGCCCTTATTATATGAAATGTTAAAGGGACTTATCTAAGAAAAAGAAGATAAAAAAGATGAACAGTGAAAGGACAGCAAACTCACAGTTATTAAGAACCGCATCTAAGGCAAAAGCAAACTAAGAGGACAGCTAGATCAGGAGCAGAACCATAGAAATGAAGATCGCATGGAGGGTTAGCATCAGGGGAGTGGGAGAAGAAGAAGGGGGGAGAAGGTACAGAAAATAAGTAGCATAGACAGTAGATAGAAAATAGATAGGGGGGAGGGTAAGAATAGTAGGGGAAATACAGAATCTAAAGAATTTGAGACACGTGTTCATGAACTAAAGGGGGAAATGGTGGCGAAGGGGTATGCAGGGTGGAGGGGAATGGAGGGGGGAATAGAACAAATGTAATAGCATAATCAATAAAAAAGTTAAAAAAAAGAGTTTCCATATACATGCAAAAATTGTTAAATACAATTTATATGCTTTTCTCCTGTTAATCTACCATATTTCAGTTTGATTCTTAGGCCTATCCAGAGACTCTAAGAGAGTAGAGGAGAAATTTTACCTCCTTTGCATCTCTCTTCCTGGTTTGCAGATACTGAATTTGCACCTGGTGAAGAGACAGATCATTTCTTCAGAATAGTATGGGAAATATAGAATCTAAAGAACTTGAGATACATGGACATGAGCTAAAGGGGGGGAATGGTGGGGGTGGGGGTGCAGGGTGGAGGGGAATGAAGGGGGGGAATAGAACAACTGTAATGGCATAATCAATAAAATTAAAATTTTAAAAAAGAGAGACATGAAAGAAATGATCTGTTGTCTTTGGACTCCGTATTGTCAATTTTCTGTGTGGTTTGGTTGTATTTATTGTTGTTAAAAATAGTTGTTCTTAGATTTGGTTGTGCACGGAAGCAAGGTGGTTCCACCTACACCTCCATCTTGGCAGAAGTCTGGAAACTCTTAAAAAAGAAAATGAAGTCCCTAAGAAGCAATTATTGGCAAAGATTTTTATGTACTAGATTGGACAAAGGAATCTAAAACATTAATTAAAAAAGACATGTGTATGCATATCTTCATGGCAGCATTATTTATAATAAACAGGCTATGGAAGAAACCTAAGTGTTCATCAATAGATAAATGGATAAAGAAGTTGGCCTATGGCCATACCAGCCTGAAAACACCTGACCTCATCCTATCTTGGAAGCTAAGCAAGGTTGGGCCTGGTTTGTACTTGGATGGAAGAATTGGTATATATATATATATATATATATATATATATATATATATATATATATATAGGAATATTACTAAGCCATAAAAAAGAATAAAATCTTGCCATATGCGACATGGATGGACCTAGAGTGTATTGTGCTGAGTGCAATGAATCAAACAGAGAAAGACAAATGATTTCACTGATATGTGGAGTCTAAAAAAAAAGTAAAATAAACAAACAAATTTATAGATACAGAGAACATTTTGATGGTTACCAGATGGGAGAGTGGTTGGGGGATGGGTAAGAAAGGAAAAGGGATTAAGATGTACAGTTTGGTAATTACAAAATAGTCATGGACATGTAAAGTACCGCATAGGAAATATAGTCAATAATATTGCAATAGCTATATATGATGTCAGATGGGTACTAGATTTATTGGGGTGACCATTTCATAAGATATATAAATGTCTAATCACTATGTTGTATACCTGAAACTAATATAATATTGTATGTCAACTGCAATTTAAAATAAAAATTATTTTTTAAAAAAAGAGTAGTAAATTGTGACAATATGTAACAAGACAAGGGGATTGGCTAGGGCAGTTAATTGTGGGAAAATGAGTAAGATAAGGGTTAGTTTAACAAGGTTTATGTATGCAGATTTCCCTTTCCCTTGACTCCCTCTCTCTGGAAATTAGAATGTTTCTTCCTCCTGGTACAGGGAGGGCACTTTTCTTCTATCCCTTGCTTTCAACACACACACACACACACACACACACACACACACACACACGGAGGTCAGCATGCCTTTCTCACAAATGCTATTTTTCAAGTGCCTTTAACTCAAAATACTCTTTATGCCACAATGGCATTTTTGAGGGGTGGAATGTTCTGGGTCTTCACCAGAAACTAAATTGACTGGAACTTTGATTTTGGCCTTCCCATCCTGCAGAACTGTGAGAAATACATTACTGTTGTTTCAGCCACCCAGTCCATGATATTTTTGTCAGAGAATCCCATGTTGACTAAGACATGCTGTAACATGGATAGATACTTAGTAGTAGAAAAAAACCTTTAAAATATGTTGGTAGAAAATAATCTTTAAAAATCTTTATAAAGCTAAGTTCCCCAGAATTCCATGGAGAAGGAAATGTTTAGCAAAACACTTAGATAGCCTATTTGATTATGAAAAAGAAAGCCCAGTGGTGAGAAGTTAGAAAATGAAAACTAGATTGTGCTTTCTAAAAAAAAAATGGGAGCCACAGAAGGAGAAGGAAGGAGGAACTAGAACAACATGTCACAGGTTGGGTGCCAGAAGCAAAGAAAAAGCTGACTGAAGAGAAATTCCCATGATGGAGTTGGCCATGGGATTTTTAAGAACCAGATGTCAAATAGTCCACTCTGTTTTTTTCTGGTCTATAAGATAACTCCTATCCATCTCACCAAACATTCAGTCAAAACTTCTACAACCAAAGCTTCCCATCAGTGAAAGTTAGGTGAAAAGAAATCAGATGGGTAGTCCGAATCAGTGATGCAAAAAAGTAGACAGTGAGAGTAGAGGCTCTAGAATTGAATCAATACAGGAATTCACAGCCTGAGATGACTAGAGAAAATGTAAGTTCCACCTATCCTCCATCTCCACCATCATCCCTTGAAATGTTGAGTTGCTATGGCAAAGGTTTCATCTGATATAACTGAAATATTCAGTATTCCATAAATTCCAGCAAACAAGAAGACTTAGGAACACCCAGAGGGTTGCTTCTGAAGTTAAAAGCTTTGCTTGTTTGTTTGCTTGCTTGCTTGCTTGCTTGCTTTGGGAGAGAAGCTGGAGGCTAAGAAGACAGGCTCTAAATGAGTGACACTGCCTGGGTTTTAACACTGCTTCCACTAGTTATTACCTGTATGACTTTGGGCAGTTACTTTAAATCTCAAAACCTCAGTTTCATCATCTATAAAGTGGGGATAATAATAGTACCTACAAATAAGATTACTGTGGGATAATAAACATGAACAATTAGTACAGTGATTAGCAAATAGTTAGCAATTATTTGCTGAATCTCAAACATGAGAAGCTAGTTAGGTAAAGGTGCAAATTTCTTGAAATAACATAGTTCTCCAACCTGCTGCTTCATACCTTCATCTTTTTTGCTCTTAACTAGTCTCTTGGTTTGGAATATCACTTCCCCATTTCAAGTTCCATCAGGCCTTCCAACCAGCTCAGGTGTCACTCTAACAGACAGAATTGCTACTATCTCTGTGTGTCATGTCTATCCTTTCTACTACTATTATGTCTATAATTTCTACAGATACTTTTCCCATTTTTGCTTGGGAAATGTGTTTGCTTGTTATTAAATCTTTCCAGTTTACTTCCCGTTTCTGCTGCTACTTCATTGCTGATATGTGTACAACTGGGATGTTATGTTTACTCTTCACAGTACCTTGGGGTCTTCTGAGGTTAGAAACAATGGATATCTAAGAGCAAATATATAAGCTGACTATTATTTCAAGTAACTAAAGAAAAATCCAATATTATCATTCTGCTGCTGTCACTGAAATGGACACAGTCCTGTCCTGCCCTCTTTAACATTCTTTAAAACAGCCCAAATGGATAACTGTGGGGTGTTCTACCTGCAAAGCCCCCCCTGGCCACCACAGATGAGAATAAGTCTATAAAGACGTGATCTGCTTGGGGAGGAAAGGTGGCCAATCTCTCAAAGGAGGAGGGCCTTGAATCTGTTCCTCAATGGGCTTTTCTTGGGTTTAATTTGCATAGGAATACAGGGCATACACGTAAAGCTCATCAGTCATTGTCAGGCGGTAGTGGTCAAACAACAGAGAACATTCAAAGAACTGTAAGGGCTTATTCTGAGTCCAGGTCAGATAGCCAAAAGGCCATAAAACTTTGGGAAAAAATTTCATTTTATGCTTGGACTCTTATCATTTAAATTGAGGGCATTCTTAGCAAAGCAGGTTTCACAGGATTTTATGCATTCTTTGTTAGGCCTGATGGCCCTGGGGAACCATGCTTTCCAGCCCAAGGCTGCACCCGCCTCCAGCATTGTTTCAAGCTTAAGTCAAGTAGGGGATGCGAGCAGCTAAGAGATTAGGAGACTTCTTATAGATAAAATGAGGAATCAGGCTATGACAAAGCCAAGGGGTGAAGGTCCATCACCCCTTTTCTATTGTCCTCTAAGTCCTTCCCTGATGGCTCCTTTGAGACCATGCCTGTCTTAGGTCATCCCTCCCCTGAACAATCTTACCTGTTATTGGCTAACCAGTCATCCACCCAGGAACAAGCAGGGTGAAGTAAAGGGGGCAGAGGCTGCACCCCTGCAGGGAGGATAAGCTTTATCTCCTTAGTGGCTTATGGTCCCAAGGTCTTTTTACTCATCCAGAGGGAGTTACAGCTTCTGAAACCAGGCAGGGTGGTTCCCAACAGATAACCTTTGCTTTTCAGTCAATAATAAAGCAGTTTTGTTGTTTTTTTCTGGATGAATAAAGCAATCCTTTCCCACCTCCTTCTCCAACTTCTACCACAGGCACAAGTTCCCAGGAAGTAGATTCAGAGTACAGGGGTCAATATATAAATAATATAGTTACACTCAAAATTGCCTCATCCAGCTAACACCCATCCAGGAGCTGGTTTGTACCATTGCACTCAAGTCTCTGACCTTCGGGTGAGCTTCCTGAAGCAGGCTGCCAAGGAGCTTTCTTTTTCCTGAATATTCATCATTCTGGTTGTACTACATTCAATACTGAATATCCGAGCTCCCATCTGGCATCATTTTTCCTTCAGTTTAAAGGACTTCCTTTAGTATTTCTTGTAGTGCAAGTCTGCTGGTCTTGTAGTTAGAGACTTTGGTTTTCTCTAAAAGTGTCTTTATTTCACCTTCATTCTGTAATGTTAGTTTCTCTGGATACTGGGTTGGCAGGGTTGTTGTTGTTGTTGTTATTATTGTTTTCTTACAGCACCTTGAAGATGTTGCTCCCCTGGGGTTTTTTTTTTCAGAGAATTTTCAAATTATTGGTCTCCTGCATATAAAATGACATTTGCTTTGACTGCTTCCAAAATTTTTCTTTCTTTTTTTTTTTTTTTTTGCAGTTTTACTATTATCCGCCTATGCATAGTTTACTTTTACTTATTTTCCAGTTTCACTAATCTGGTATCTATAAATGTTTTCCACCAAACTTGGGGAATCTTCAACCATAGCTCTTTCAAATTCTTTTGTTTCAGTTTCTCTCTTCTCCTTCTGGGATTCCTACTACTCAAATGTTGGCCATATGTACTCAGGATAGAAGCCCTAGAAACAAAACCCACTTACTAACTGCCAGTCCCTTCATCTGAGTATTGACTCATTTGCAGCATCTTTCTGCTTTTGTTCATGCTCAGTGCCTTCAGTTAGCTCTCTACTCCCCAGCATTTATACCTTTTGTTTACAGAGGGTCAATCTGATAGAAGGTCATTTACCTGGCTATTACCTGAAGTGAACCCTGTTTGGGATGTTTAGAGGAGGCCATTTAATAACCCCATTCACTCCCCCTTGCTTCCTTTTGGTCTCCCAGGGAGTTCATCCAGTTGGTTTGAAAACAGAACTTCTTTTTCTCTGAAAAGTCCAAATCCTGGCAGTGGGCATTCAGAAAAGGATTTCTTCTGTTATTCTCATGTAAATATGATGCAATAAATATAATGTAAAACAGCTCAGTCCTGAATACACCCATTCTAAAGTCAAAAGGATTATGATTCCAGAGGAATAAAAAACAGAGTTGAAATGTCTGGGTAAGGCCCGATTCTTCAGAGAGCCAGCTGTGTGACCTTGGAAAAGTCAGTTACCTTTTCTAGTGAGGAGCATATAAGGAGACCATCATACCCCCCATACCCCACCTGCCTCAGAGGCTGATTATGAAGATCAAATGAAATAACACAAGGGAACATGTTATAAAATGACATTATTCTACAGTGACTCCCTGAAGTTCAAAGATGGAATTCCAGTCCCTGGGGCTTGGTATGTAGTAGAGGCTTATGTGAACGTGTGACTGAATGTAGTAAATCTAACCATATTTCCCCACAGTGTCTATGGAGCTCTGTGAAAGAAATAACAATTCAACTATGTCCCAAAGGAAGGAGGGTCTGCTTTTGTGTCCTTCAGAAACCCAAAGCTGAAGGCATTTTTTGGTAACATCCAGAGTGCAATGCAATCCTGATTGACTAGTGTCACTAGACATGCTGTTCAGGATGCTCCCCACCTCCCACCAGCAGTCCCTTGGGAAGCCTTTAAGAGGATGCATGAGCCCACCAACTGAGAAGCCAGATGGTATCACTTAATAGATAGGAAAGAGAAAGGGACTTAGCATAATCTATGAGAGATATTTACACCAAAGGAAACTGAGTTTTAAATTCCATAGAAATTGAGACCTCAAAACTAGGCAGGTTACCAGTTTCCCCTGAAGATCTCAGCAGTGAACTAGGAGAGGCTGCTGGGAGAGGAGTTGGGGTCAAGCGACACTGGGGGAGGGGGGCTGGATTGGGCTAAGTGGAAGGTAAGCCTCAAATTTAAATAAAGGCATGGACACAGGAAAACTAGCATCATGGTTTGGAAGGAAACGAGATTGTCACCATTCAACCTGGCCTAGTTTAGTACATCGTGTGTGAAATGAGTTAAATAATATTCACCTCTTAAATTTATACAATTGTTTTCCAAAAGTCTTCCCCTCACCTCTTCCGAAAAGGCCTCTCTGCCTCCAAGGGAAGGGAAAAGTGGCCACTTGTTTTAAGGTAAGTTCTGGGCAGGAGCTGGACAGTCAGGCTGGACAACCTGGGAACTGCCCCCCTGCTTTCCTCGGATGCATCTCTCCTCCCTCTCTTTCTGGCTTTTTGTTCCTGCCACCAGCCTCCTTTCAGTTCTTTGAACACCAAATTCACTTCCGGGGCTCCTAATGACTTGCTTTTTTCCCCTGCCTATATCTTGGTGTGCTTGGCTCTCATTGTCCAGGTCTCTGCTCAGATGCCACCTTCTTGAAGAGAACTTTTTGTACTCCCAGCCTCAGCAACTTTGTTCCCAGTCACTTTCTACCATATCATACTGCTTTCTGTTTTTCTCAAAGCTCTTAACACTCTCTGAAATTATCTGGTTTATTCATGTGATTATTAGTATCCATCTGTCCCAATTCTCAGCAGAATGCAGGCTGCATGAGAACAGGAGGCTTCTTTGCTCATTCCAGTACCTCTAGTGCTGGGAACCCTCTTAAGTCTTTTTTTAAAAGATTTTATTACTTATTTTTAGATAGAGAGGACAAGAGGAAGAAAGAAAGGGAGAGAAATATCTATGTGAGAGAGAAATGTTGATCAGGGATCAAACCTGCGACCCAAGTACTGTGTATAATGTACACTTTTTTGCCCAAATTTTTGAGAGAAAAATAGGAAGCACATTATACATGGGTATAATGATTACATAGCATCCTGTGTATAATGCGCATAAAAATATGGGTGCACATTATACATGACAAGATACGGTATGTGCCCTGAATGGGAATAGAACTACTTGCCTTTTTTTTTTTTTTTTTCAGAATGACACTCAACTAACTGAGCCACACTGGTCAGGGATCCTTTGAAGTCTTAATAACTTTTTGATGAATTAATGAATAGGACAAGTTGAGGAATACATGAGATAATGTGCTTAAGCTTTTGGGGAGTGCCAGGAACTCTTAACGACGACATTTATCATTATCACTATTAGCATCATCCCTCTTTTTGTCGTAAGTCTGATCTGTTGGATAAAGTAAGAAGCATTATTATTGAGAAAGCAGGAAGCATTGATCATCAAAATCAGCAGGAACAGCTTGAACAGGCTTCAGGGCCCAACCAAGTCCCGTGTCTTTGGGCTACAGTCCAGATGTCTGTATCTTTCAAAGCTCTCCAGGTCCAGCCAGTTCAGCCAGACTCAGAAACCACTGCATTATACAAAGCTATGAAACCACCCCTCAAAGCATCTCAGAAATGTGTTAATAACTTTACTGTCGTCATTTTCAACGTCACTGTACTTTCCCTGGGCTACTCCCCGCAGGGCTCCAGCTGAGCCCAGTGATGCATGTCTCCACACCGCCCTCTGCTGGACACACTGTAAAACCTTTAACTGCAACCAACTCCCTCCGAAAGTATAAAGGCATGAACACGCAGTCTCAAACCCCTTTCTAATATTAAAAAAAAAAAAAAAAGTAATACAACACCACCGTGATGTGGAGGTGACTACTACTAACACACTCTGACTGAGAAAATAAATGGATAGTGATCAAATTCTATGAGTGAACAAGTGAATTTAGAATTTGCTTTTAGCCCTGGCTGGTGTGGCTCAGTGGATTAAGCCCCTTGCCTGCCAACAAAAAGGACAAATGTCGGGTTCCAGATCAGGGCACGCATATCTGGGTTGTGCGCCAGTCCCCAGTTGGGGGACCAGGAAACCAATCCATGTATCTAACACACTGATGTTTCTCTCTTTCTTCCTCCCTCCCCTCTCTCTAAAGGTAAATTAATAAAATATTTTTTTAAAAAAGAATTTGATTTTAGAACAGTTTTCCCCACACACTTGGGGGGAAAACACAATATGGTTTATTTAACAGTTTTGGACACAACTGGGTAAAGAGTTGCTTCCCCAAGAGTTGCCCAGTCTTTATTTATTCTTTCTTTTCTTTTTCTTTACAACAGGTATTTATTGAATGCCTAGTAAGTACCAAGAAATCTTATAGTGCAGAATAAAACAAAAAAGTCTCCCCTGTTGTCTAGTGATGGAGAAAGGCATTAAATAAGTATACAGATAATTTTTTACTTGCACAAGGTAGTAAATATTATGAAGGAAAAGAACTAGTTTTTGAGAGTCCTACTTTAGGAAGGATGGTCAAGAACAGCTTATCTCTGGAGCTGTCTTAAAGCTAAGGTCTAAAATTTGAGATTCAGGGGGTTTGGGAGGAGGGGATAAAGGGGAGAAAATTAGGATAACTGTAATAGCTTAAACAACAAAAAAATTTTAACAATAGTAAAATAATATTTGAGATGGACTAAGCCAAGCAAAGCAGCAAGGGGATACCAAGCATCTTAAGAGTTCTCATCTCAGGCACTCACAGGCAGCCAGGTTGGTTGGAGGTCCTGATAAAGGGGTTGTGAATTAAGATAAGAGTAAAGAGGTCGGGCTAACAATAAGCACCTATTATTTGTCAGGCACTGTTCCATTTGCTTTATATCCATTGCCCCATTCCATCCCCACCATTCTTTTTTTTTTTTTAAGTCATTGACTGTTGCCTCAATATTTTAATAAATTTACTATATATAAATACCATATTTTAAAAGTTACTACCATAAATTTAAGCAGCTTGGCATTTATTACATTTTTAAAAATATATTTTATTGATTATGCTATTACAGTTGTCCCATTTTCCTCCCTTTATTCCCCTCTGCCCTGCACACCCCCTCCCACTCACATTCTCTCCCACACCCCTTTAGTTCATGTCCATGGGTCATACATACAAGTTCTTTGGCTTCTACATTTCCTATACTATTCTTAACTTCCCCCTGTCTATTTTCTACCTACCATTTATGCTACTTATTCTTTGTACCTTCCCCCCTCCCCACTTCCTTGTTGATAACCCTCCATGTGATCTCCATTTGTGTGGTTCTCTTTCTGTTCTAGTTGTTTGCTTAGTTTGCTTTTTTTGTTTTAGGTGTGGTTGTTAATGTGAGTTTGCTGTCATTTTACTGTTCATATTTTTTATCTTCTTTTTCTTAGATAAGTCCCTTTAACATTTCATATAATAAGCGCTTGGTGATAATGAACTCCTTTAACTTGACCTTATCTGAGAAGCACTTTATCTGCCCTTCCATTCTAAATGAAAGTTTTGCTGGATAGAGTAATCTTGGATGTAGATCCTTGCCTTTTATGACTTGGAATACTTCTTTCCAGCCTCTTCTTTTCTATAAGGTTTCCTTTGAGAAATCAGCTGACAGTCTTCTGGGAACTCCTTTATAGGCAATTGTCTCCTTTGCTCTTGCTGCCTCTAAGATTCTCTCCTTATTTTTAATCTTGGCTAATATAATTATTATGTGCCTTATTTTGTGTTCCTCCTTGGGTCCACCTTCTTTGGGACTCTCTGAACTTCCTGGACTTCCTAGAAGTCTATTTCCTTTGCCAGATTGGGGAAGTTCTTCATTATTTGTTCAAATAAGTTTTCAATTTCTTGCTGTTCCTCTTCTCCTTCTGGTACCCCTATAATTCAGATGTTGGAACATTTAAAGATGTCCTGGAGGTTCCTAAGTCTCTCCTCATTTTTTTGAATTCTTGGGTGTTTCTTTCTTCCTTCTGGTCCACACCATTGATTAGAGACCCAGTTTCCTTCCCATCACTATTGGTTCCCTGTGCATTTTCCTTTATTTCACTTAGCATTGCCTTCATTTTTTCACCTAATTTGCGACAAATTCAGCCAATCCTCTGAGCATCCTGATTCCAGTGTTTTGAACTGTGCATCTGATAGGTTGGCTATCTCTTCATCACTTAGTTGTATTTTTTCTGGAGCTTTGATCTGTTCTTTTGTTTGAGCCTTTTTTTTTTTTTTTTTTTTGTCTTAGCACATATGCTGCGTATAAAGAGCAGAGCCTTAGTGTTCACCAGGCCAGGGCAACCCAGTCCCTGGGTTGTGATGCTATATGCAGGGAAGGTGTTGAGAGGGAATAATAGCACTTGCTTAGCTTTCTGCCATATTTCAGTCACTTCCCCTGCTACCCACAAGAAAAGTGGGCCCTTCTGGTGCTGAATACTGGGTGGGTGGGCTTGTGTACATTCTAAAACCCTGGGCCTCTCTTCAACAAACTCTCCTGTGAAGATGGGAGTTTCTCTCACTTCCACCTCAACCTGCACAGTTGTTTTCAATTGGTGGTTTGAGGCTTTATTTCCCCGCACTGGGACCCCAGGTTGCACAGTTTGTCTTGCTCCCCAGGTGTTTCCCCACCCTGTTTTATCCGCACATGAATGTGGGACCGCCGCTGCCTTGCTGGTCCACCAGCTGCAGTCTTGCCCGCCCCACTCCACAATCTACTGCTTTGTTGAGTCCACCAGCCACTGCCTTGCCTGCCCTCCACCGAGGTGAGTCCTCTCCTCCCGTCTCCACCCTCCCACCAGTTTGGATGGATGTTTCTTCTTTAACTCTTTGGTTGTCTGACTTCCATACAGTTCAATTATCTGTCAGTTCTGGTTGCTTTTTATTTTTAAATTGTTGTCTTTCTTTTGGTTGTGTGAGGAGGCACAGTGTGTCTACCTACACCTCCATCTTGGCCAGAAGACATTTTTTTTTTGGACAGACCTCATATATACATGTATATATGTATATGCTATTGATACTATTAACAGTTGTCCCATTTTTTCTCCCCTTCATTCCTCTCTGCCCTGCACACCCCCCACCAGCCTTCCCCCTCACCCCTTAGTTCATGTCCATGGGTCATACATATCAGTTCTTTGGCTTCTACATTTCCTACACTATTTTTAACCACCCCCTGCCTATTTTGTATCTGTCATTATGCTTGTTATTCCCTGTACCTTTTCCCCCATTCTGCCCCCTACCCACCTATCCATGTGATCTCCATTTCTGTGATTCTGTTCCTGTTCTACTTGTTTGCTTAGTTTGCTTTTGTTTTTTAGGTTCAGGTGATAGTTGTGAGTTTGTTGTCATTTTACTATTCATATTTTTTATTATCTTCTTTTTCTCAGATAAGTCCCTTTAACATTTCATATAATAAGGGCTGGGTGATGAACTCCTTGACCTTATCTGGGAAGCACTTTATCTGCCCTTCCATTCTAAATGAAAGCTTTGCTGGACAGAGTAATCTTGGATGTAGGTCCTTGCCTTTTATGACTTGGAATATTTTCCAGCCTCTTCTTTTCTATAAGGTTTCCTTTGAGAAATCAGCTGACAGTCTTATGGGAAGTCCTTCGTAGGTAACTGTTTCCTTTTCTCTTGCTGATTTTAAGAGCCTCTCCTTATCTTTAATCTTGGGTAATATACTTAAGATGTGCCTTGGTGCACATCCTTATTTTGGTGCCTTCCTTAGGTCCAACTTCTTTAGGGCTCAGAGAGCTTCCTGGACTTCCTGGAAGTCTATTTTCTTTGCCAGATTGGGGAAGTTCTCCTTTATTATTTGTTCAAATAAGTTTTCAATTTCTTCCTCCTCCTCTTCTCCTTCTGAAACTTCTATGATTTGGATGTTGGAACATTTAAAGTTGTCCCAGGTTCCTAAGCCTCTCCTCATATTTTCAAATTCTTATTTCTTCATTCTGTTCTGGTTGAATGTTAATTTCTTCCTTCTGGTCCAAACCATTGATTTGAGTCCCAGTTTCCTTCCCTTCACTGTTGGTTCCCTGGATATTTTCCTTTAGTTCACTTTGCAGAGCCTTCACTTCTTCCCCTATTTTGTGACCATACTCAACCATTTCTGTGAGCATCCTAATTACCATCGTTTTGAACTTTGCATCTGATGGTTGACTATCTCTTCATTGCTTAGTTGTATTTTTTCTGGAGTTTTGACGTTCTTTCATTTGGGCTTTTTCTTCTTTTTTGTCTCAGCATGCCTGTTTTATAGTAAGTGGCTGAGCCTTAGGTATCCACCAGGGCAAGGCAATGTGCTGTATGTGGGGGGGGGGCGGTCAGAGAGGGAACAATGCTGCTTGCTGGCTCTTGGTTGGCTTTGAGTCACTTCCCCCCACTACCCACAAGCAAATAGGCCCTTCTGGTGCTGATTCCCAGGTGGGTGGGTTTGTGTGTGATCTAGGACCCTGTGGGTCTCTCCAACAAACTCTCCTGTGAGGGTGGGAGTTTATTCCACCACTGCAACTCCCACAGGTTTTTCTGGCCAGAGGTTTTGAGACTTTCTTTCCCCACGCTGCAACCCTAGGTTGTGTGGTCTGTCTTGCTCCCCTATTGTTCTTTCCAGTTTATCCACATGCAAAAATTGGACCACCCACTCAACCAGCTGTCAGCTTGCCTGCTCCTCCCCAGCTACCCATCTCTGCCCCTCCTACCAGTCTGGCTGAATGTTTCTTCTGTAACTTCTTGGTTGTCAGACTTCCTCAAAGTTTGGTTTTCTGGCAGTTCTAGTTATTTTTGTTTTTAAATTTGTTGTTGTCCTTTTTGTTATGCAAGGAGGCAAAGTGTGTCTACCTACACCTCCATCTTGGCTGGGAGTTGATAATAATTTCATTATTAATTAATATGCTGTTAAATTTTTGTCTTTCACATCTCTTTCGGATACTTGGGACTTTCTGCCAAAAATGTTTAAAAGGCTTTACCACCATAGCCAGGAGAAAGGGCACTTCACCCAAGTGCCCAACTCACATACAGGACATAGCACTTCTGTACAGAGCGTTCTCCACCCTCCATCCTGAGAGCCCAGAAACTGGAGAAGAGTCATTGGGGAAATCCTACCATTGGAAAAAATTTTTTCTTAACTATAAAAGTATATTTTTACTGTAGAATTGAGTTTCACAAACTTTAATGAACATGCAAATCACCTGGGATCTTATTAAAATGCAGCTCCTGACTTTAGAGGCCTTGGGTGGAGACAGAGATGCTATATTTTTAACAAACTCCCAGTTGACGCAACTGGAGAGCAAACTACACTTTGAGTGTCATGAATTTAGCAAACTAACAAACAAAAAAATAAATAGAATAACACGAATCAACTATGAATTTGTCTCCTATAATGGTACATTCTGCTTCCTATTCATACCACCATGCTGAAATAGTTCAGGATTCCTGGGTTCCTGCCCAACAGCACTCAGAATCTAGAAGAGGAACAGATCCAGGTGATGCTGTGAGGAGCCCTTGGAGTAATGGGAGGCTGCCTGGAATGGTGGGTATGGGGAGGGAGTGAGTAGGCAGTCTAGTCCTGCTACTGCAGTAAGACAACTAATGCTTTGCATCTTCAACAGGTAAATCAGATGCAAGCAAGGAACCTCAGGTTCAAGAGAGAATTCTGGGCAAGGCAAGAACCTGAGTGGATGAAAAGCTGTGTCAACAGGTAGGACAGATCAAACCCAAAGATTTACTTCTCTACCCTTCCTTCTAAGACCTGAGGGTGGGTGATTGCATTCCAAGGGATTCCTCCTCCTAAAAATCTCCTACTCTACCTGGGAGCACTAAGAAAAAGCCCTGATCTTGATCCAGGAGTGAGAAACTATAATTCTCTGTACCTGAATCTTCCCACCCTAGAGTGAGTCCACCCTCTCTTAACTCCTTACCACCACTCCCAACTGCCACCACCAACAATAAAAACATACACTTCACTTCAAGTGAAAAAGTTAAAATGAAGAATGATATTCATTTCCAGAACTTTCATACCATCCCAAACAGAAACTCTATTATTTACCATTCCTTTTTAAAAATGCATTAACTGAAACTCTTTTTGTAGAAAGACACTTGGCTGCATCTATTATTTGGAAAGGCAAGAGAAATGCTTGGTGAGGATGGGGCACAAGGGGCAGCTTTGGGGCAGCTCAAAGCTGTTCAATTTTTTGAGTTGTTTAGTGATTATAGAATGTTTGCAGTATGGTGAGACTGCAGAAGGGTGGGGGACAACAGGGAGACAGGAGAGCCAAGCAAAAGAATAAAAGAAATTTTCTGGTACCACAAGAAAGCACACATTATATGATAAATTTATGCATTTCCTAAAATGAACTGTGTGATTCTATATTTATAGAAATAAAACTGAAAGGGAAAGTATCTGCCTGTTTTTGTAGGTAGATTTAGACATGGATCTATTTAAAGGCAGATGAGTGTGTAAAAGAACTTCTTAGAAGCCCTCCTGGAGCAAAAAGAGCTTCTGGGGTGCTGGTGATGATATGTGCATAGATCTGAGTCCTGGGGGCATGAGAATGTTCAGTTTTGTGAAAAATTATTGGGCTACACGAGCATACTTATAATACATATGTCTTTAAGTATGTATACTTTCATAAAAACTTCAAAGAAATTAAAAGTCCCATGTGCTCTTCAGATTCTACTTTAGGGAAATACCCAACCCTTATTTAGGCTGCTAGAATTATAAGAATGTATACTGAGGATAGAACTGGAATTAGAGTCCTTTCCACTCATTAATTATCCATGAAATGAAATCAGACCTGATTCATCAGCTTGCTTGTTCTTGACTGGAGGAGAGAGACTGTGGTGACTATATCTCCAATGTGTTGGCTCTGGCAGTGGCTCAGCAGTACCCACACCTTGGTCCACCTCACAGGACCCATGGCTGCTTCTAATGAATAAACTTAAAATGGGAGTTGATGGATTCAAGATGGCCCACTCTGACAAGAAATGGAGAGAGCAAGAAGAGGGGAGAATGAAGAGAATGTAAATAACAGGGCATCTACCTCATGTCTGCTAAATAATGATCTTTGAGCTATAGGCTCCAATATTCCTGTAAAGCATAAATCACACTATTTTAAAAATTTGTGTCATAGTAACTGAAAGGAATACTTACACGTAATCTCCCCTTAAAGTTTCTGATCTTATTAACTCTGAGATTAGGCCTCTGCTGGCCCAGGCTGGTGTGACTCAGTGGATTGAGCACCAGCCTGCAAACCAGAGGGTCACCAGTTTGATTCCCAGTCAGGGCACATAACTAGGTTGCAGGCCAGTTCCCAGCATGGGACGCACAAGAGGCAACCATACATTGATATTTCTCTTCCTCTCTCCTTCCCTTCCCCTCTAAAAATAAATAAATAAAACATTTTTAAAAAAAAAGACACAAGCCACGTGAAATCCATTACTAAATTTATTGCAGCAGTATTTACTGATGAGGGCCAATAAGAGAAATGCCTTGGGCATCTCATTATTGGACACTAAAAAAAATTTCTAGAAGAAATTTTTTAGCACAAAAATGGTAAATCTTAGAATTATATCCTCTCATTAGCTCTTTTTGATGGTGGGAGGAGGGTTGCTAAAGGCTTCTGACCAAATCTGGAGCCCATGTCTATTGATTATGCAGGACTTTATGACACCCAGTTTGATAACTTCCTTACCCCTGGCTTCCTGGCTTCATCTTATTATCTTCCTCATTTTTGGTTTGTACCAATTGCCTCGTTAATTCTAGAATATGCTATGTGCTACACAGAACTCTATAAGCTGCTACCAATAGTATTTCAAGGAAGGCACAGTATAAGGAAAAGAAATCGATACACTTTGTAAATTCTATTATCTCTGTTTCCCACACCAGTGTGCTCTTCACTTAAAATGGTGGCAAGTAGAAGATAAGCTATCGTCCTCCTGCAGCATGCCAGCAAGTGATAACCCATCCCTTTTTCACTACTCCCTAATAAGTACTTGCTGCTACTTTTAGGAAAATAATTTATGGGCCAGTTTTTCAAATCAAAAAAACACATTGGCTTCCTCTCTCTCTCTCTCTCTCTCTCTCTCTCTCTCACACACACACACACACACACACACACCCCATGCTTACCAAGTAATCAAAAAACCCAATTCGTCCCAGCCACACACTTTATAGATAGATCTCCTTTAGCTATTCTCAGGCATATATTCATATTTTTATTTCTTTGCTGCATTTTTATTACAAATTATATATAAATACTTCCCCCATATTTTATTTGTATTATCATACTAGGTATCTATGAGAAAAATAACATTTTAGAAATTAAATGTAAAATTATATGTAAAGACATTGTGATAAATTACAATCCAAGCATTAGAATTTGACTTGACCGTGTTTTTTTCTTAGCCCAGCTGCCTCCCAGAGTTAGCCACTGTTACCAGTTTGATGCATATCCTTCTAGACTGTCTATGCTTTTACAAAATATATACATGTCTATAACAATATACTGGTTATATAATGTGTGTGTGTAAAAAGATGGTATGATGTACATGTTATTGTAACTGAACAAAAAAACAGAGGTTCAGCTGCCTGTCACCACAAAAGCCAAACTCGTGAGACAGATGCTGGTGCAAAAGGAAAGGGGTTTTATTCAGGTGCTGCACAACCTGGGAGAATGGCAGGCTCCTGTCTCAAAGCCCATCTCCTCTTTCTGCCATGGAAAGTCCAATCTTCCTCAGCAAGGCCAAGACAAAAGTCAGTGTCCCAGTGTCCAGAATTCCTGCTCCATTTTAAAGTACAGCCAGTCCCTTGGAGCCCATAGGCAGCTGCTAAGCAGTCTTGGTCCCCATACAGGTAGCTTAGCTTCTTCCCAGCTGCTGCTGGAGCCCGCTCGTGGAGCCCAGATGGCCACAGGCCATGTAGTTGCCAGAGCCACGAGGCCACATGCTCCCAGGTGAGAGCACACTCAAGCACACTGGTAAAAGCATCACCAGGTGGGTAAAAGAGCGAGAAGCTCCCTCCTGGAGGCCAAGAGTCACGTGGGTGCTAAAGGCACATGAGCCACGGAGAGAACAGACAAGTGAATCATGCAAGTGCAGGTCAGGAGCCAGAGAAGGCAGGTTTCTTTGTTCCCTTGGGATTATATTACCTTGGGGTTGGGACTGCCCAGGTGTTTTCTGAAAATGACCAATCAACTTCAAAACTTCTGTGCTTCTGGTGGGTTCTCTTCCCTATTAAGACCTTCTTTCTCAGGCTAGACCAGCAGTCCTTTTTGGTCAGCACCTTCCCCTGCACCATTTTGTCTTCCACAGTGCATGTGTCTACCTTCCCTTAGTCCCACCCCCAATCTGCTACCAGAGGTGAAGAGGGCTTTTTTTTCCTATTCAATTACTTTGCTAGCTTTTCATACACTCAGTGTATAAACCTTCCCCTGCTGCCATCTTGACCAATGGGGGAGTTTCCCCCAGTGCTGTTTTACGGTAACATTACGCTGTTCCATAACTTGCTTTTTTCATTTAACATTATATCTTAGAGACTTTTCCCGCTCCAAGAGAAGAGCACTTTTCTGTTAACTTATACAGACAGCCTATTTTAGCTACTAGTTGCTGACTTGTTATCTATCTTTATTTTTCAGTCAATGGCAAGGCCAAATACCTAAGTTGCTGTTCATAAAGGAATTCTGATAATCTGATCACACAAGCATGACTACCCATTTCATAGAGTAGCTGTGCTGGAAAATGATGCTAAACCTGTAGTAGATTCTATTATGAGTCTTGATCTGAGGTTCATATACTGAACAATTTTTGACTGGCTGTCTATCAGGTGCCATTTCAGGACCTGGGGATATATTTGTGAGCAAATAATAATCTCTACCTTTATGGTGCTTACAGTATCTTGAAAGGAAAAAGAAAATAAAATAATAAGTAAAGAAATACTATGCTGATTGATGGTAAGTGATACAAAGAAAAATTAGGGAGAAAAGAATAGGAATATCCAAGAGGAGACCAATAATTGCAATTTCTAACATGGTGGACATAGAGAACCTATGGAGAAGGTGACAATCTGAGCCAAAGTATACCTTTAGTTTCTATAGAGTTAGTAGTTTGTCTTTCAGAGAGAGAAAGAGTTAAGTGAGGTGTTTTCAGCAATTTCTTTCTCATCATTCGGCACTCCCACAGTTGGCTCACCTTCCCAAACTTGACTGTTGAACAATTCCCTTAAGAGGGATCAGGGTGATCACGCTTCTGTCAGTCTACAGAAAGTATGCCAGAAAACTACTATTTTCTGTTTCTGCTTTCCTTTACCAGGAGCTTGCACTTTAAAAAGGTATTAAATTGCTTCTCTTGACTACTATTTTGAAAAAGCCCCTTCTTATTAAAACTCCTTAAGATAGATTCCCAATTTTGACTATGTACTGGCATTATATGCAGGAGCTTTAAAAAATTCTGATGCCTGTGTCCCATCCCCAAAGATCCTAATTTCATTTATCTGGAGCATCAGATTTTATAAAAAAGTTTTCCAAGTGATTCTAATACATAGCTAGTAGTGAAGACCAATGTTTTATGGGCCACAAGCCCATAGCTTTGTTCTCTTAATGATAATGTGTTCAACAAATGACCACAGGTTTCCAACTGAAGACCAATCAACCAAAAACGAAGACTGGGATATCCTATAACTAACCAGTTGCTGCTACTACTAATTATTTCTTAATTCCTTGTATGTAATTACACACTTTCACAAAGTGCATTCCAATACATTATCTTTTTTGATACATGTGTTGTCATAATGTCCTTAAAAAGACACCAGAGTTCTAAGCCAGTAATGGTTAGTGTGGAAAAGCTTGGCTGAAATGCTGATCCATTACAAAAGAATTTGAGTAGCTACTATGTGCTCCAGGCACATCACATTCTAGAGTTATAAGGTGCCACACCTTTCTTAATATTAAATTTAAAGAATTTGAATTAGTCAAATAACTTAAAATCACCTTGAACTACAAATGATAACTAGAAGAAAATATCATTAAATATCACATTTCTGTACATTATAGTATTTTTAAATTTAATACTCAAAGAGTTCTTTTTTTTACAGATTTTATCTTTTTATCTTTAGAGGGGAAGGGAATGAGAGAGGGAGAGAAATATCAATGTATGGCTGCATCTCATGCGTCCCCTGCAGGGAACTGGCCTGCAACCCAGGTATATGCCCTGACTGGGAATCAAACTGCGATTATCTGGTTCGCAGGCCCCCACTCAAGCCACTGAGCTACACCAGCCAGGGCTACTCACAATTCTTATCAGTTGAATGGTTTCCTGTTAAACAAAGGCTCAGAGAGGTTAAATGATTTGCCCAAAATTATGCAGCTGCAAGTTTCAGAATCAGAATTTGAACCCAGCTCTTCTAAACTAGTGCACTTACCAGTATGGATGGGAAAGCTACAGTTGTCTTTTCATGTCTATGTTCCCCCAAGGCATCATGTGATGCAGGAAAACGCATCTTAGAGTCCATTGTGGATTGTGGAGCCAGGTTTTTCATATTCTAACTGTATGACCTTGGGAAGTCATTTTACCTCTCTGTGCCTCATTGTCTTGCATACAAAATGAAGAAAAAGCCCTGACTGGGTTGCTCAGTTGGTTAGAGAGTCATCCCTATACACAAAGAGCACCCTGGGAACCTCCAATTTATAGTGAAGTTGGCTAGAAGCTGTGTGTAACCTGGAGACCTGCTCCTTGCAATGCAATTCACATGTAAGTGAGGGGTAGTCTTGAAATGAATCCTTAACCTATGGGAGCTGGGTAGTTAGTGTCAGAATTGAATTGAATCATAGGGCACTTAGCTGGTGTTGTAGAATTCGATGGTATGGGAAAAAACCATATGGTGCCACAAGTATTGTATGTGAAGGTAAAAAAACAGAATGTTTCTCCCTAGATACCATCACAAAATTATGAAGAGCAAGACCACTTGAAAGTATATTTCCTTAGCAACATATAACTATTAGTTTCGAAATGAATTCCAAATGGGATGATTTCTGAGAATGGTATAAACCTCTATATACTAAAAGGTAGGACAAAAATGGGCCAATGAAAAACTACATACTTATGATCATATACATGTGTATTCCTATATATATTTATATTACACATGTGATATATACAGACATACATGCTACATGCATTTTTATAATTATATTTATTTTATATGTTTATATATTTCAGATTACAAACTTTATATTCAACATTTTGTATTATTTTTACATCATATATTCTTGAGTACATTTCTGTAACTTTAATTCTTGGATTTTTGAATAAAGTTTCAAATTCTGTACTAGTTTGCCCTTTGAGATTTTAAAAAAAATTACTTCCTTTCCCATAGTTAACACTCCAGTGACCCCTTGCTAAAGCAGCCTTGAAAAATAATTGTTGCCATGGCAACAGCTTTTCTTTCCTGTATCAACTATGTGATAAATTTCAAAGATGAATTGGACCAATTAAATACTGCCTCCAAAATATCCTGTAATTGATTTTCACTTTTTCACTGCTGCCTGTATCCAAAACACAAGTGTTATATTCATTCATTCTAAAAAGCCTAAGACTGGTGTCAGAATCCAAAGCATCTAGCTATATTCAAGCATGTATTTGTTTGTTTATTCAACCAAAAGAACCCAATTAGGAATCAGAAGCCCGTAAACTTGGACCCCCCTTCCCTTTACTCTCTAGTAGCTATCAGGAAGAGAAAAATAAGGACAAATGATAATGATTTCTTCATTTAGTCTTAAATGTTTTCAATTTAGAGAACTACCCATCATTTAGAGATTATCTCCTTTCATGTATGAAATGGCAGTAGTAGACTATAGTTGGGGTCATATTGTTAAGCTTTATTGGCAAACTTATATTGAGATACAATTTTTTAAAATAATAGTATCGCCCTGACTGGTATGGCTCAGTGGGTTGGGTGTGGTCCCACAAACTGATATGTTGCCAGTTCAGTTCCTAATCAGGATGCATGCCTGGGTTATGGGCCACATCCCTGGTTAGGGGCATTTCAAGAGGCAACCAATCAACATTTCACCCACACATCAATGTTTCTCCCCTTCTCTTCCTCCCCCCCCCCAAAATCAATCAAAATATTTTAAAAATAAATAGTATTTTTATATTTTACTTTATTCATTTTTATATTTTATTGATTCTATTAGTTTGTCCCTTTTCTCCCCTTTATCCCCTTCTGCCAAGTACCCATTCCCTCCAGCATTCCCCTGCCTTAGTTTGAGTCCATGGATCATACATATTAGTTGTTTGGCTCCATTTCCTATACTATTCTTAACCTCCCCCTGTCTATTTTGTACCTACAATTTATGCTTTTTAATCCCTGCACCTTTTCCCCCATTCTCACCCCTCCCCTTCCCTGCTAACCCCCATGTGATCTCCATTTCTGATTCTGTCTTGTTCTACTTGTTTGCTTAGTTTGTTTTTATTTTTATAGATTCAGTTGTTGATAGTTCTGAATTTGTCATTTTACTGTTAGTAGTTTTGATATTCTTTCTCAGCTAAGTCTCTTTAACATTTCCTATAAGGGCTTGCTGATGATGAACTCCTTCAACCTTGACCTTATCTGGGAAACATTTTATCTGCCCTTCTATTCTAAATGATAGCTTCGCTGGGTACAGCAATCTTGGATGTAGGTCCTTGCTTTTCATGACTTGGAATACTTCTTTCCACCCCTTCTTGCTTATTAAGTTTCTTTTGAGAAATCAACTGATAGTCTTATGGGAACTCCTCTGTAGGTAACTCTCTTCTTGTATGACTGGAAATCAAACCTGCAACCTTGATGTATTGGGACAACACTATAACCAACTGAGCTACCCAGCAAGGCAAGATCCAAATTTCTTAGGAAATATTATTGGTTCATAAAATTCCTAGGCTTGGGAAGCAATGAAGTATAATAATTTAATTATAAAAAGTAACACATATTTATGCTAAAGATTCAAGCAGTATCACTGATTATATAATTTAAATTTTTTTCTAACTCCTTTATCTACATCACAATTTCCATTATTATTAAATTTATGAAAAAATTGTATAGATATGCAATTATTTTCCTAAAAGGGATACGGACACTATTCATGCTGCTCTGTACTTTGGCTTATTCTCTTAATGAAATTTAATTATCTTCAGGCCTTTTCTTTCAAAATCCTAAATTTTCATTAATATTCTAAAATTGTGTTGAGTTCCTAGTACAAGCTGAATTCTATGACTGTTATGGGGAGTGGTGGGCAGACTGACAGGAGGTACCAGAAGCCCTAGCCCATGTGTCTAAGTTGGTTGGAATGTGGAGTGTGGTCTGTAAATTAAAGGGTCTCAGGCTCAATTCCTGGTCAGGGTACATGCCTGGGTTGTGGGGTAGGTCCTAGGGCAGGGGCCTTATGAGAGGCAACCGATCCATGTTTCTCTAACACATCAATGTTTTTCTCTTCTCTCTCTCGATCCCTCCCCCTCTGACTAAAGAAATGATTTGTCATCAGTATGAAGAGTCTAGAAAAAAGAAATGAGAATTCATTAACTATTTCAAAATGAAAAAGTTCAGATCACACACAAAAAATAGTTACTTAGGTGGTTCATTCCAAATCGCCTTCTGTCACAATCATATACTGCATTCCAACTCCCTCACCTAATTCCTCTTATTAATCAAATCACAATTTCTATAACTTGGCTGACTACTTTTTACTCTATATCTAACCAGCTAAGAATTTCTTATGCTAAATTACTGCTATTCTGATTAGCAAATCAACCCCTTAAAGAGCTTTGAATCTGACGTCCACCAAGCAAAGTGAACACCTCTAAGCAAGAACCACAGCAGGGACTTCTAGCTGCTTACATTCTTCCTTAACAACAAAATCCTGATTTTATTTGGTGTGGCAATGAGCCAGTGTCAATGAACTAGAAGACTACAGTTTGCTGCCCTCCTTGCAACCAAATGCATCATTTTGTAATTGTTCAGTGAGTTTTCTAGAGTAGCTCTTTAAAAAGGAAACACAATACTAGAATGCACCCTTTGGTCTTTCCCATTGTTGCTGCAAGATGGATGTGATGGCTGGAATTCCAGCATCTGTTGTAAGCCATATGGATGGTAAAGAAGAAAGGATCTCTGATGCCCATGAAGCCACCACTACCTTTTTGTAGCTTGTCTGGACTACACAGTCTTGAATTTCCCTACTAATAGAAAATAAACCCTAATGTGGTTAAGTCACTGCAGTTAATCCTGACAGAATGGTGACTCCTCTTAGTTCTTTTCTCATGCAAGAACTTGTGTGGATCTAATTAAATTGTGATGTGCCTGGGATAATAGTCTGTTTCCACTTATACATCCCACAAAAATATCAAGTGACCATTCCTGTACCATGTGTCAGAAAATGTTCACTTTTCAGAACTTTTTCAATACATTTTTAGCTTCCTCCCACTTACCGAGTCAGTGTACAGTGGGCTATTCAGCACAGCCCAGGGCCCCATCTGGGGGGTGAGGGGGTGGAGGGTGCATTTCCTGGCTTTTTTCTTTTGGCTCCTCCATCATCACATTTCCCTGCCCTGTACCCTCCTTTTTCACAATGGTTGCTCTGTTGTGAAATGCTTTATTATTGAATTTAGGAGAAATTCTTAATGTGTTATAATTGCTCGATTCTTTAATTAGAATTTTTTAAACTGATTTTAGAAACATTAATTTGTTGCTCCACTTATTTATGCATTCATTGGTTGATTCCTGTATATGCCCTGACCAGGAATCAACCTGCAACCATGTCGTATAGGTAGACTCTCTAACTTAGCAACCCAGCAAGGGCTACAATGCTATTTTCTAGAGTGGAACTAGATTAAATGTGTTCACAACTGGGACCTCTCTGTTTTGACTCTAACTTGAGTACTTTTTCAATGGGGCTGTTTTTGTAAAACTCGAAATAATGTTTTTAATCAAACATAAAACTGGCGAAAAGGATCATAAAAACGTTTGGAATGGAACAAACGCTCAGGTTTCATGCTGGCTTAAACCAACTAAACGGGGAGATTCGTTTTTATTTTTGTGCCTAGTAATTGGGTCTGAAGTCCAAGTAACACATGGGCGGATTGCAAGCTCCCTATTTTTGTTTAACCCTGTAGCACCTGGGATATAATTTCAACTTCACCTTAAAGTGACAATTTACCCTCTTTTCAAACAAAGGATGTAAATCAAGGCCAAGGGCAAACAGAGTTTTTTAGCTACATGCCATAGGAATCCACAAACATTCTAACAAGGACCAAACCCATAGTTGGGAGCTGGTGGAAACTCGCGTTTCACCTTCCTCCTACCCTCCCCAAAGGCCTTTAAGCCCCCCCACCCCCGCCCCCACGATTATTCCCAGGAGCCAGCAGGACAACCTGAATCTTACTACTCGGACTCAGCTGAGCCCCACAGAGTCATTCCAGAACTCCAGGTCTGGCAGCCGTTGGGGCAAAAGATGAAAAGTCCTCCGAGGCCCTCAGAGACCATAGTAGCCGGTCAAAAGCCCTCATACCTTGCCCTTATCCTCGTGGTCTCCAAGGCCTCCAGGACCTGGCCCTCCGTAAATGTAAAGTGCCCCGACAACAGGAGAGTGCAAGTAAGCTCGAAACACGACATTTCCACTCCCAAAAAGGTATGGGAGCCTGCGTTGCGTGCCGGATGGGGCGGAAGCTTTTAGAGACTTCAACTAAGCCCCACCCAGGGTGGCCCCAGGCCCTACTCCCCTCACTCCCTCCCCCACGCCCGCTCTCCCCCACCAAAGCCTGCGATCCCGCCCTCTGCCCTCCTCACCATTCCTTCCCCCACGTGTCCCCTGAAACACAACCTTGCAGCTCCACACTAAGAGCCCGGATGTTCCCCTCCCGCCGCCCAACCCCAGCCTCGCGGGGGCCCAGCCCAGCGTGGCTCAGCGTGCCACGTCACCAACTCCGGCACTTCCGGAGGCGCAGCCGGCTATGACGTAGGGGGACTTGCCCTCTATATGAGGTTAGGGAGCGGCTGACTCGGCCTTTTCCGCCCGCTCCCCCCTCCCTTAGATCGCTGTTCTGGCTGCACCACGCTCGCTAGAGCTCCGGGCTCCTGCTCAACCAGCGCCGCTGTCGTCTTCTTCTAGCCGCCATCATGATCATCTATCGGGACCTCATCAGTCGTGAGTTGTGACTGCTATAACCCTACTGCTGAGCGCAGGGGATGGGGCAGTGGTGGGGAGGGAACGGGAAGATGGACGCCACCGCTGTTTTGGGCCTAGTGGATGCTTGTGGCCTTTCCGGGATAGAGGAGGGGTCGGTGTTTGGGGCACGAGCCCGGGGAGGGAAGAAGACAGCGTGCGGCTAGCCAGCCTGCGCGGGAAATGGCGGCGCCAACTTTGGGCCTCTGGGCGCATCTTGATGGCGGGCCTGTGTCTCCGAGCAGATGATGAGATGTTCTCCGATATTTACAAGATCCGCGAGGTCGCAGACGGGCTGTGTTTGGAGGTAGAGGGGAAGGTGAGTAGTAGACCTGCTGCAAGGGGGAGGTAAAGCTGGGCAAGCTCGAGTTTCCGCCGCTTCCCCCCCCCCCCAAGGTTGTGCAATCATCTGCCCTGCCTCCAGGCGGAGGAGACTCTTTCCGCCCGGGTTTTTCTAGAAAAGTGGAGGCGGAGCTGAGTCTGGAAATAGGTTTGCTTCCTGGGCGCCCGTCCTCCCCAGCCTCTGTCCAGGACTGGTTGTTTCCATCTATGGTTTGAGGTTCCCAAAACCTTTAGTGTATTCCCTTATATCTATTTGCTCAACCCGAGAGCCCACAGAAAATGTCCGTTAGGGTTGTGATAACCACGTTTTCATTTTCGTCAATAAAAAGTTCATGTTGAGCTAAGGTGTTTAAGGAAACGGACGAGTCATAAATTTCCCACCTCAAATGTTTATTATTTTTAACAAGAACGTCTGGTGGGAGGATGATGGGTACATAAACTACTGGTAAAGAAAAAATTTTCGGGTTCATTTATATTAAACTACTCATTCTTAATACAGATGGTCAGTAGGACAGAGGGTAACATCGATGACTCACTTATTGGTGGAAACGCCTCCGCTGAAGGCCCCGATGGTGAAGGAACAGAAAGCACTGTAATCACTGGTGTTGATATTGTCATGAACCATCATTTGCAGGAAACCAGCTTCACAAAAGAGGCCTACAAGAAGTACATCAAAGATTACATGAAATCGTAAGTGGTACCGACCGGCACACACAGCTGTCTGGAATTCTATAGGGTTTAATGATTGGCTAAGTTTGCGATTCTTGAGCAGCAGGCATACTTGTAGGGACACCTTATCCTTTATGATTCGGTGGACTCAAAGGGTGCTTGTTTTTGTATAAGTAATAACGTGAGCCTACTGGAGCAAGCAGTCTGGTTTTAGTTTTTTAGAAGAGTACTTTGGAAATAAGTTGATAGGTTTTGACAGATCAACTTTGTTCAGTGACAGCAACTTACTGTTTTTCAGAGGGTTTTTTTGTTTTTACTTTAGGTGTTTAATAAAAAGTTCTTTTACTCAGAAGTCAACACTTTAACCTTTTAATACAATACCTTTTTAGAATCAAAGGGAAACTTGAAGAGCAGAGACCAGAAAGAGTAAAGCCTTTTATGACAGGGGCTGCAGAACAAATCAAGCACATCCTCGCTAATTTCAAAAACTACCAGGTAAATAAATACCTTAAATATTTGGATCAAAGAATTATACAGTTTTAACCAAGGGCATAAAATTAGTTACTTGATGGATCTTTGTAATTAAACTGTGGTTCTTTTCCTGGGCTTTCGAGCAGTTTGAAAGCTTAGTAGATTTAATTCCAATTGTACAGGCTATAGAAGTACCCTTGTCTGCTCCCAAGTGTTTCCAGATCTTCTGATTCCAGAATCTCATCCCTACACTAATGACATCTATTAGTTCTTCCTCTCATAAATTACTTGTTGACCTCCTAAGTGGCCTTTCGAGTTTCTTTCTCTTTACAATTCAGTGTCTCGTTGCCACTGGAGCTCTTCCTGATAAATTTGAACTTATCCTATTGGAGAACTTCAGTGACTTCCCTTCTAAGAATAAAGAAAAAAACCTATCACAGTCTGGCTGTTTGATTTTCCTGGCTCTCACACACATACTGGCCATAAGATTCTTTCCTCATATGATGCACTCTGTTATTGGCAGCATTATGGTGTACTGTACTTGACTTTGTAAATAGGAATTGTATATGTGGTGCTGAGGAAATAAGTTACCAGAAAGCTAAAGTGTTCCTATATTTCTCTGCATTATTTTGGTCGTTATTGGTGCTTTAGTCAGGTGATTAGTGAGCATTTATTTTCTCCTAGGCATCAGAGCCTTGGCTACTGAAATTCTCTTGATTAAATCATGGTGTTCAGGGTCATTTTGTTTTACTCCAGCTTCTTTTGATGTGGCACATCTGCATATAATGGTCTAATTCTAGATGTTTGTTGTTTGCTTCCTAAGTTCTTTATTGGTGAAAACATGAATCCAGATGGCATGGTTGCTCTGCTGGACTACCGTGAGGACGGTGTGACCCCATATATGATTTTCTTTAAGGATGGTTTAGAAATGGAAAAATGTGTAAGTACACAACAGTGGGGCAAAATCAGTAAAGTGAAAATGGAGACATCCTAGGTGTGATTCTTTGTGCTAGTGAGATGGTTAGAGTGAATTAAACAGCGGTGCTTTTAAAATGTGGGTACAGGTCTTGTTTCTTTTTGAGTGTTTAAAGAGGATTTCACATGTAAAAGATTTTATGGTGTAGTCTTTGTAGAGAAAACTTACTGCATTAAAATCCTTTCACTTGATTTATGATGACTGGCAGTTGATCATTGAAAGCCTGTTACTAGGAGGCTGTTACTAGCTTTTAGTAAATATTGATATGCAAATTGCTTTAGTAAAATTCAGTGAATATCTGCTATGCAAGCAATCGCTGCTTCTAGAAGTGAAGGCATTTTATTCTCCCTTTCAGAGGCTTTCACATAAATTAGGAGCAAGGTGAACTTAAGGCTATACCAAACAAGATTAAAGGCAACAAGGCAGGTGTTGCAGAAGAGTACAAATGGCTTGCCAAAATGAATTATTTAGGATAACTGAGGTTTTGGTAAAACAAAGTGTGTCTGAGTGGGACTTTTGTTTAAAATGACTCAATAAGGATGGTTTTGCATCCACTGATAGACCTTGAACAATCTAATGTTGTTCTTTTGGTTTGCACTAGGATGCGAAAGAAAAAAATCCCCGCGCTTTCTGTCTGTCTTTGTGGCAGCCCAGATTGAATAGGGGACTACATCTATGGCCTGGAAATGTTACGTGCTTTCATATTGGGGAAAGGTGTTAAAATACTCTTCTTGTTTTCACAGTAACAAATTTGGCAATTTGGATCTACCACCTGTCATCATTACTGGCTGCTGCTTTTCATCCACACACCAGGAGTAGGACAAATGGGACTGATGTTACCTTGAATTCATTTATTTTGACCTTGATTTTGACCTATATGGAGCAGAGGCATTGTTTTTAAGAAAAACATGTCATGTAGGTTGTCTAAAAATAAAATGCATTTAAACTTGAGAGAATGCCTCTTAGTTTAATACACACTTAAATCCATCCTGTGTATAGTGATCCTGGAGAAGCTAGAGCCTGGTTATAGATAACTACTACAGAGCATGACTATCTTCAGATAATGTCTACAGTGAAAAGTACTTCTGGGAATGGAATATAAAAAGCAAGGATCTTAAATCTGAGTTAAAGTGAAGGGAGTTCCATGTTCACAGCAGAGCCAACATTTGAAGTGGATTCCTTCAACCTTTTTCATCACCTACAAATGGAAGTAGTTAACTGGAAGAGAGAACCAAAAGAAAAAGACCAACCCAGGTGGAAAGAAAGTATTGTCTGAGTTTATTTAAATAGCATATCAAGTTAGGACTAAGTACTATAGAAATCAGGACTCCTGAAATTGTGTAATAGGCTTCTGTCAAACTCCTGGAATAGGGTTGGCAAACTGGCTCATCCTGCTACCTATTTTATGTGATTGAGGTGATGGTTACATTTTTAAATGGGGAAACAATAACTTAAGGGATATGAAGTTGATTTGGTATCCAGCTTTATCAGGATGCTGCCACAGTCATTTATGGATTGACTGGCCCTTGACACTGCAATAGGAGAGATGAGTGTGATAGACCTTTAGGGCCTGCAAGTCCCATTATAGGAAAGGTTTGCTGGCCCTTGCTTTTGAAGATGAGGTTATAGATGGAATGTGAGTTGGCTGTTGGACAGAAGAAAAGGCAGCTGCTTCATGTATTAACATCTGAGTAAGGGTATGGAATGAAAGTGCAAACTATTTGATATGGGTAGTTACTGTCTGCTCAGGTTCCAGGCCAGGAGCAAGAAAAAGGTTCCTAGCCCTGTTCTGATGTGCTGGGGGGGGGGGGTTGAATTGGAGGGATGCAGTGGAAAAACAGTTAAGAAATTACGCTGTAAATAGTTGAAATGCCTGTTTTACTCCAAAGAACGTAAAATGTGAGTTTATAAGAGAAGGTGGGGAATTACACCTCTATACCTTTGCCTTCTGAATGATTCCACATTTAAAACTTTCAGGGTAAAAGTAAAGCCAATGATCTTTTTTTTTTTAAGATTCTTATTTGTTTTTAGAGCGGGGGAGGAGAAAGGGAATGAAACATCAATGTGTGGTTGCCTTGCACCTCCCTACTGGACACCTGGCCTTCAGCCCAGGCATGTTCCCTTACTGGGAATTGAATCAGTGACCCTTTGGTTTCCAGGCCCACATTCAGTCCACTGAACTACACCAGCCAGGGCTAGAGCCAGTGATTTAAAAAAAAATCCAACCCTGTTACATGTGTTCCAGGGTAAATCCAAATATTTGGCATCTGGAATTTGCCCTAGTGACTTAAAAGATGTGTGGTTCAGAATTTGAGACATTAGGTCCGAAATGCCCACTAGTGACTGGAAGAAAACCCAAATACAGGAAACTGGTGACAGTTTTAAGCTTTCTGATGTCTGACATTAAAATGTAGAAAAAGCACCAGTCTGGATTGAGGAAGCCACTCTGAACATATTAGTGGGGAGAATTTTTCAGGCAGTGGTCCAAGATGAGGATAACTTGAGATGAAGTCTCATCTATGCTGAAGTGGGATTTGGCAAATTAGCCATGGAAAAGTTGGAAGAATTGGAATAGCAATACTGAGGTTTTGTGTAGGAAGTAAAGACTTGAGGTAGTTGACTAAGAGTGCTTACTTTGTATCTAGTTACTCCCAGTCAGCTATGTCTACTTTGTACATCAGAAGTCATGTATCACTTTATTGTCATTGATGCTAAGTAACAGGCATGTCACTAGTGGTCTTAGAGCCCAGCTGCTGAATGTATGGAAAACTACTTGGTGGAGAAGACTTGTTTTTTACAGTGTTGTCCAAAAAAGCCTTTGTAACATTTGAGGGCAAGCATTCCAGGCAAAGAATAGCAAATGCAGTTTGAAGTGGAATGTTGCTGGACATGTTCCGGGGATAAGTTAGCCAGTGTACTGGATACAAAGTGGCAAGAGGAGAATTGAGGAAAGTGAGTGCATGGGAAAAGAAACCAGATTGTGCAGGAAAGCCACAGGACCGTGACATGATCTGCACTAAAGGGTTGTGTCCTGACATGATCTGCACTAAAGGGTTGTGTCGTGGTTGCTGGGTAGTGACAAAGAACAAGGGTTTAGCAATATTTTTATGTGAGACAATACATACAGTTTAGGGTTGTAGATATGAAAGTGATGGGAGATTAAGGAGAATAGAATTTGCAATGTGTGGAATGAGGAGGGGAAAATCAGTGTTTTGTCCTGGGCATTGGGAAGAAAGGAATTAACATTGAGATGGAATGGGAAATCGAGAGTTCAGGTTTGGACATAATATGAGGTGCAGATTCCTTTTTTTTCCCTTTTTTTAAAAAGTTGATTTAAAAGAGGAAAAGAGAGAAAAACTGATTGGTTACTTTTTCATGTGTCTTGACCGGGGGTTGAACCCACAACCTTGGCACATTGGGACACTGGCTCTAACCAACTAAGCTGCCTGGCCAGGGTCCCAGTTCTTGATGCAAATGAATAGGATAGGCAGACATTTGTCATGGGAGGAGAGTGGAGAGGTCTAAGCTAGAGACTCAGATAACTGGGAAGATCTCAATATGTGACTTTTTAAAATTAACTTTTATTTATTGATTTTTAGGGAGATAGAATGAGAAAGAAAAATGTTGGATTCTTGTTCCACTTATTTCATTCATTGGTTGATCCCGGACTGTGGATCCAGCCCACATGCAACCTTGGCGCATCAGGCTGATTCTAACCTAATGAGCTACCTGACAGGGCCTCAATGTATGACTTGAAGCCAGAACAGTGAGTGAGATTATTCAAGCCCTCCAATTTAAAGATTGATTAGCATAGTGAACTGGCAAAGGTGATTAAAAAGAAACCGCCCCTCAGGTAGGAAAACCAAGGGAGTGGCCTCCTGGACGTCTAGTCCAAGTGTTTCAGGAGGGAGGAAGCACTCAACAAGGTTACCTGTTATGAATTGGTCAGGTAAGCTGGTAAACTTTTAGAAATATTTAATAGGAGAGAAAGCCTGATTAAAACAGGCTCAAGGGAGCCCTGACTGGTATGGCTCAGCTGGTTGAGGATCATCACGCAAAGCAAAAAGTCACTGGTTTGATTCCTGGAAAGGGCTCATGCTTGGGTTGGGCTGTTTCCAGTTGGGACACTTGTGAGAGGCAGCCAACTGATGTTTCTCTCACACACCAATATATATCTCTTCCTGTCCTTCCTCCCTAACCCTCTCTCTAAAAATAAATAAAATCTTTAAAAAAAAATAGGCTCAAGAGAACAGCAAATTCACATGCAGCATATTGCCCATGAAATATCATAATACAATGTTTTTAAAAAATACTTTCATTGATTTTTTTTTAAGAGAGAGGGAAACATCGATGTGTTACTGCACTTATTTATGCATTTGTTGGTTGATTCTTGTATGTTCCCTGATGATTGAACCTGCAACCTTGGAGTATCACAATGATGCACTAATCAATTAAGCTACCCAGCCGAGGTCAAGTATTTTTTATTATGTGTGCATCTGCTTATGCAGTAGGTGTGTGAATGACTCATTTGGATCACATTTTTCTTTAACTATTTAAATCACTAGTAAACGTGTTTGTAAGTTCCATCATCTGACCTACAGGGTTAGTAACTAAACAAAACTGCTAATGATAATAAATGGTAGAATTGCAAAAACAACAAAAACCTCAACTGACTTGAAAAAACCCTGAGAATAGCACCCGGAAGTACTGAGCATTTGTGTGCATGTGCATGGAGCTGAATGACCTTGGCTGGCAGAATACTCTGTAAAATGGAATGTAGACCAGGATTTACTAAAGATTACATCTCAGTGACCACTACCTTACACTTAGGTCATGGCTATACAACCCTTAATTATATGGTAGAAGAATGGCTAACAGCTCCCTGGTGGGTTACAAACCTATTTCTGGGGGGAAAGAGCAAAACAAAACACCAAAACTTCAGCTTTGTGGCAATTGACACAAGCTTCCAGAGACTGCCCAGAAGAACTGAGAGCCCAACTTGATGTTTTTGGATATATTTATGATCTGGACCTACTTAGGGACCATACTTGAAAATCACTGGAACCCTGACTGGTGTGGCTTAGTTGGCTGGGTGTCATCCGGCAAAGCCAAAGATCTCTAGTTTGATTCCTGCAGGGCATATGCCAGGGTTGTGGGCCAGGTCCCTAGTTGTGGGGTGTGCAAGGGGCAGCCAGCCATCAATGTTTCCCTTGCACATCAATTTCTTTCCCTCTCTTTCTCCCTTCTTTCCCCCACTCTAAAAATAAGTAAAATCTTAAAAAAAAAAAAAGGAAAGGTACTATATACCTTCCTTTGAATTACTGTTAGCTGCTACGACAGCCATCTCAATAAGTCTTTAAATTTGTAGTATACAGGTAAAAAACAATGCTGGAAGTTTATATTCACCCCACTGAAGGTTCCACATACACAGAGTCGTAATGACCTCAGTGGCTGTCCATAGAATTCGATGAGAAAAATGTCAACCGTGAGCCTAGTGGAAGATTCTTTACAAAGTAATTACTGGTTCAATGTCTCCCTCAATTGCTCATACCCCACCCCATCCCACCCCCATACATTTGACATCTTCCTGTGTTTATACCTAGTACTCTTTGAGCTTTTGAGGTAAAACACCAAGAGGGAGAATGCCATATAAAGGTTTTTGCATATATGAGTCAATTTACAGATGGGGAAATGAGAATTGATATCAGGTGACTCACTTGAGGTGCCCTCTAACTAGGAGGGGACAGACACACAGACCACAATAGCTAGTTAGTTATGAATACAGCATTTTTTAATCTGAGGGCATTGATTTTATTTAGAGAGGGGATGGGAGGGAGAGAAACATCAAGCAGGTGCCTCTCCCATGTGCCCTGCTGGGGACTGAACCCATATCCTAGGTGTGTGCCCTGATGGAATCAAACCTATAACCCTTTGATTACAGAACAGTGCTCCACCAACTGAGCCACACTGGCCAGGGCCAGCATTTTTAATAGTACTAGACCTACTAGAATTTCTCACATTTAGTTTGACACTAGAAATCTAACCATGTACTTTGTGATTTTCCTCATATGTAAAGACAGCAGATAAATCCTAGTCATTATCAGCCTGGCTGGTGTGGCTTGGCTGAAGTGTTGTCCCATAACTGAAAAGTTGCAAGTTTAATTCCTGGTCCAGGCCCAAACAGGAGGCAACCAATCAATGTTTTTCTCCTTTCCTCTCTAAAGGCAATGAAAAAAGTAAAAAGTCTTTCAGTAAGGATAAGAAAATTTCTACTTATTATCAAATACAACTTGCACATGGCCTTATCTAGAGAGCAGGAAATTTGGCAAATTGCAGAGAAAATTGGTATTTTGTGGACATCTGTTCTAAACAACTTTACATGTTTGGGGAGGAAGAAACTACCGTCAATGTTCTTTCAACTGGTCTAAAGATCAGTAGACATGAAATAGATTAACAAAAGAAAATCAAATTTAATATGTGTGGGACCCCTGCATACATGAGTCAGAAACCCTGTATAGACAGGAGATTCAAAGACAGGAGCTTTTTCTCTCTCCTCCCATTGTCCAATATGCCAAAGGGAAAGAAGGCCAAGGGGAAGAAGGGGGGACCTGATCCCACCGTTGTAAAGAAGCAGGAGGCCAAAAACGTGATGAACCCTGTTGTAGACCGCTCTGCCTGGTTTTAGGAATTGTACCTCTACCCCTTGTGGCTAAGGGTGAGAGACGACCTCTGGAATGTGAGCTGCAGGAGACAAAGCTTGTCTCTGGTAGCAAACGCTGCCTCAGTTTCCTCTCCCTGCCCCCAGAGCTTGGTCAGAAGTCAGTGATGGGTAAGACCCCTCACAGCAGAGGGCAACCTAAGCCAGACTCAATCACTTGGGAGGCCTTCATGTAAGGACTGGGGGTTGGGGGGGGCTGCCACAAACAGCAATGGACTCTCACTCCCCAGCTTTGACGAAGCCTGAGTCCCTCATGTTCTCTGGGAGCAGTGCTTCCTGGCTCTAATCCCCTTAAGCCTGAATACCTGTCGGGGAGGGGTGTAGCTCCTTGCCTGGCCAGAGCATGCCCTGGAGAAAAATCTGGCATCACAAAGATTTCCTGATAAACCTGTGAAATCTGCTCTGCTAAGAGTGCTTTCATTCATATGATAAGGGTCCGAGAGGAAATGGGTATCTCTCCCAAAATTTCTGCAACTCTCTTCCTGACAGACACTGACTCAGACTCTAAAACCCTCATATATCTTTGAAGTGTTATCTACTGTTTGATCCTTGCTGCCCTGTATTCCGGTGTATTACAACCCAATAAAAGGCCATGGAAGAGGGCACTCGGGGCCTTTTTCTCCTCGAAGAAACTGGCTGCTGCTGGCCTTTGTCTCCCCTGAGAAACTGGCCACAGCCCACTTCTCCTGCCCAAACAGATCCAGCATGTCTCGGCCATATTTATTCATTCACGTGTGTCAGTGGTACCGGTGGGATTCACGAAGAAGTTGCTCCCACAGAACCCCCTGTGTGAGAAGAGGCCCAAGAATTTTGCCATTGGACAGGACATCCAGGCCAAAAGGGACCTCATTGCTTTGTCAAATGGCCACCCTACACCTGGCTGCAGCAGCGAAGGGCTATTCTCTATAAGTGCCTAAAAGTGCCTCCTGCCATTAAGCAGTTCACCCAGGCCTTCGAAAGCCAAACAGCTACACAGCTGCTCAAGCTGGCACGCAAGTACTGACCAGAGACAAAGCAAGAGAAGAAGTAGAGATTGCTGTCCTGGGCTGAGAAAAAAGCTGCTGGCAAAGGGATGGCCCCACCAAGAGGCCACCTATCCTCTGAGCGGGGTTAACACTGTCACCACCCTGGGGGAGAACAAGAAGGCCCAGCCAGTCGTGATGGCACGCTATGTGGATCCCATCTAGCTGGTGGTCTTCCTGCCCACCCCTGGCCCTACTGCATCATCAAGAGGAAAACCAGGCTGGGGCATCTGGTCCATAGGAAGACCTGCACCGCTGTCGCCTTCACACGGGTTAACTTGGAAGACAAAGAAGCTCTGGCCAAGCTAGTGGAAGCCATCCGGCCCATTTACAACAGATACAATGAAATTTGCCACCACTGGGAGGCAATGTCCTGGGTTGCAAGTCGGTGGCTTGCACTGCCAAGCTGGAAAAGGCCAAGACCAAGGAACTGGCCACCAACCTGGGCTGAGTGTGCACTGTGGTTTCTGTACATAAAAGTAATAAAAATTCTCTGGGGGAGACAGAAAGGGAAAATAGGTGTATTAGATATTCTGAGCTAGGGATGAGGTAAGGTTCTTTGGCCTCAAAGGTTTGCTGTAGGTCATAAGAGCAGATGTTTAGTAATTAGTTTTACCTGCCCTAAAGATAGATGAAAAAAGGTTATCTCTGATAATCTCTCATTAGGGCAAATTCCTTAATTCAAGTTCAAGGTAGTTAGGGCACAAGGAGCAGAATTCTCTCTTGAGCCCACAGTTAAAATTGCCTTTAGCTCAAAACAATCCACATATCACAGAGGCACATCTTGGGGTGACTTGTTCTGAACCCTCACACATGTATTTCCTTCTCCAGTACATTAATTTGAAAGTCTTCCTCAATGCCAATGTGTCATTTAAGTCACATACCCAGACTATTATTCAATCTGGGGGGGAGGGGGAACCGGCAAGTGAAAGGGGGGAAATTACTGCATATGAAATTAAAAAGAAAACATGTCTTGACTACCACACTGAGGTAGAATAACGCATATCAATTGGTGGTGAGTATAAAATTGGAAACTAAGTAAACTCAGCTCTTGGTGTGGTGCTTTATAATATCTTTCTCCATCACTCTGAGCACTCCATTCTGCCTAAACTGCCTCCATTAAGTTGAAAGGAATCCACATTGATGGATTTTGTCAAGTGGAACATGGGCTGGGTGTCAGTACCCTTGGTGATTGCCGTAATATCATCAGAACATTAAATACCAACTGCTGGCATCTATTAAAAGCAGAAGTGACTAAGCTTTTGGAAACTGGTTAAGTAGTGTGAAACCTGTTCTGCTCTGCTCCACAGATGAAGAGGAGGACTAGGCCTGAGTATGACAGCAGCAAAGAGGTTAGCAACCCAAGAACAACACTGAGGCAGTCTCTAAGCCTGTGGTTCATGGGGTGTGAGAGTTGTGCAAAATTCCTCCCAACTACTGCTTAGCTTCCCCTATCAATATCCCATAATGATTTTGCTTAATATTATGCTATTCTGTTCTAACCCCTCAGGTTCCCTGTATCTGAAGCCCCTTTACTCCTCCACCCAATCTGTGCATGTTCACTTGAATTTTTAAAAATTTTCTTCAGCATTTATTTGAGTCAAACTGATAACATATGCCAGGGAGCAATGATGTGGACTCCATCCAGTGGGGCCCATATGTTATTGGATGCAAGGAACAAATTAACACGGACTATAAGAAGTCCTGTGGAGAAAAGGGGACAGCACGGCCACTCTCTGAGAGAGAAAGCACCCTGACCCTTGCCTGGACAGGCTTTTACTGCTTTCTAAATAACATACATCAAAGAAGGTTTTCATTCATTATGCTCAGGTTTGCTTTAAGTGATTACTTTTTACAGGTAACAAAGGAAAGGATGTTACTGATTACTTCTTACAGATTAACAAGGAAAAAAATGTTGCAAATGCGAGGGAATGGTAAGAGTAATTGGTCTGGTTACACTCTGTCCTTGGGAGAATTAGCACAGACTTCAGGAAGTTACTTTAAAGATACTCAGGAAACATTTTCAGCTTCAATTCGGGGTGAAGGAGTTTTAGCAAAAGCAAGCCTCAAAGCAGCCTAGGTATAATGCATGCCTGGTTTCCCACAAGAAAGCTGATCCGTAGGTTTGGCTCCTCTGTGCCAACTCATGCCTGTTGGTTTTCCGATAGGGCTGGGCTACCCTATAGAGCAACACTTCAAATCCATAATCACTTGCTCTTACTCAGCACCACACATCTCACCACTCCCCTTACTCCTTCCTGTTTGGTGGCGTACACAGGGCCAGCAAACTTACCAGCTTGCAACCTGTGCAGCTGCCTCACACTTAGAAGGGCGACATGCTTGGTTTATTTTTTTAAACATTTATTTATTTTTAAATTAAAGCTTGTTTTTAAAAAGATTTGTATTTATTTATTTTTAGAGAGAAAGGAAGGCAGAAAGAGAGGGAGAGAAACATTGATGTGTGAGAGATACATTGATTGGTTGCTTCTCACACACCTCTACCTGGGAACCTGGCCCACAACTGAGGCATGTGCCCTCACTGGGAATCGAACTGGCAACCTTTTGGTTCACAAGCCATCACTCAATCCACTGAGCTACACCAGCCAGGGTTATGAGTTTGGTTTAATGTTCTTCCTTCACTGTCTTGAAATTTCTAATAAAAGGGCACATTGTTTTAATTTTGCACTGAGCCCCACAAATTATGTGACCAGTCCCAAATGTGTTGTGGATGCATATGAAAAGGGAATGTATTTTCTCTCCAGGTTGGTAATTAGTGGCAGGTAATGCAAGGTTAGATGGTCAAGAGAGGTCAAAGCAACTTGTTGGGTAGTGAAGTTTTCTGTGCAGATAATAAGACAGCTGACCACTAATCAAATTTATTCATAAAGTTATGAAACCTAAGTATAAGCTTTGAATATATGAATTTTAACATTTAGCTCTTGTCCAAGGGAGAAATATGAGACTAGCTGTAGACGCAAAAAAGGAATAGCGGGTTTCTAGGGGTTGAGCACACTCTACCAGACTTGGCCATAGCAGAAAGATTTTGTTTTTCCCTAAGTTCCCTAAGTTCCTGAGTGCACACCATTTCAATAGGGTTATTTATCAAGAGGATATTTCCAAATTGTCAGCAGGGCACTGTCCATTGAATCTTTCTTCTTTGTATTAAGCTATAGAATTTGGGAAGGTGCAAATTTTTTTAAGGAAGAAGTTGATCACTTTCTTCAATATAAATTTATAATAAAATTTTGTACAAAGCCTGAAGGACCACTGGCCTACTTGTTCAAGCTTACCTATCTCTCCTTCCCAACCACCCTCGCTGCCAGGTGAAACACACACTCTGACTTTAGCTCTTTTCTCTCCTGAAAGGCCCTCTCAATCATCTTTACAAAACAATACCACTTTAAGTTTCCTGATTTCCTCCAACCATCCATTCACCCTCACTCACACTCGTATGAGGTACCTATGTTCTGCCTTACTGAACTCATTGAATTCCTTGTCTTTGCATTACTATCATCTCTGAAAGTAACAATGGAGTTTTGTCAGTTTTTCTTTTTTGCCAGGGGTATTCAGTAAGGATTTGCTGATGAAATAATGAGCTTTCACTGGTTCCTGAGATACTTTGGGCCATAATTCCCCCTGTGCTACTTCTGTTCTTTTCTAATGCAGTCACTAAAAATTCAGAGAAGTAGATAATCAGACAAGACTGTCTTAGCCTTGGCTGGGTAGCTCAGTTAGAGCTGCGTCCACATATGCCAAGGTTGTGGGTGGCTCCCCGGTCAGGGCTCATGCAGGAATCAGCCAGTGAATGCATAAATAACTGGAACAACAGACCAATCTCCCTCTTCCCCCATCTTTCTTCTCTCTCTAAAATCAATTTTTAAGGAAATATTTTAATCTGAAGAAGAGTAGTATCTTCTATCTGAAGAGCTTTTCACACAAGCCACCAGTCCTGGTGATCATTAATGCAGTTAAAGGTGCCTAATCTCAAAAGTAATGCAAAATGCTCCTCTTCTACCTTAGTAGTGAAATGATTGTTTTTCAAAGCACTTCGTGTCTGTAAATGCTTAGCTCTGCCTAGTGTCTGAAGTTATTTGTATTGCTCTTTGCATTTGCAACTACACAATAGACCTTTTCTTATCCTACTCTAGATTTCAAAGTTATATCCATGTGTGTTTCTGTTGAGATCTGGGAAATTGAGAACATAGCCTGACCACAGCAAAACAGGCTGATTGTAATCTGTTTAGTTTTGAATTTTGAAACCCCACCCTGTTCCCGCAGGCGCGGTCTCTGTTGGCAAATAGCTAACTGCCACGTCTGCTTCTGTTCATCGCTTGCTTGCTCGTCCCTATATAAGGACTTAGCTGTAAGCGCTCAGCGCGACTCTCGTCTGCAGCCCCTTTGGGCACCGTGTCTCCGGACACCCTGAGAGTTTGCCCCTGCACAGGTTAAGCTTGGCCAATAAAATAAGATCAAAACCCTGAAAGGTCTTCAAAAATTATTCTTGTGTCCGGTGGATATAACATTTTCATGGTAGGAGATGTGGTGTTTTGCTGAATCTTGAAAAATGTACCACCTTTGTCTCATCCCTAGCTATGCTTCACATTTACCTGGTATAATTTTTAAATAATACAGATTAAATTCTTTGCATTTCACATTACAGACAGAGGAGACTCTATGTATGAAGTCAGAAATTGTAAAGTGTCTGAGATTTTACCCTATTTGCCAGCTAACAAGTTAACCTATCACAGTTTGATATATATTCTCTGACAAAAGATAC
Source organism: Artibeus jamaicensis (assembly GCF_021234435.1). Taxonomy (NCBI): domain Eukaryota; kingdom Metazoa; phylum Chordata; class Mammalia; order Chiroptera; family Phyllostomidae; genus Artibeus; species Artibeus jamaicensis. The sequence continues at coordinate 2,376,199 of NW_026521822.1, forward strand.
ATGACCTCTGGGCAGAGAGGTAGATGGTTTATTACTCACAGCAAAACAGCAGCCAGAGCAGCACCTTGCATCGGTTCCCATACTCCACCACCATTGATGACGTGAAGGAAGAAAATGTTCCCTGCACTTGCAGTGGAGTAACCACAGGGAGAAAAATCCAGGTTAGGAGGCTCTGGGCTTATAAGGCTGCTAATACATCTGCCCATCCTTCCAGCTGGATAGGGACATTACTCACTTACCTGGAATGCAAGCAGATGTCTGAGGGAAAAGTTATCTCTAGTTTATTGCCCTGAGACGTCTCTGGGGAGGCCCATCTCTGAGGTCCTTCAGAAGGATATCCTATCTCTGGGGGTATTCATCTAAGCCCTAAAGATGTTTGTTATTCAAATATGTCCTTTGCTCAGAAGGCTCAGACCATGCAGGAATCCCTGTAGAATTGGTTCCCAACACTGCAGATCAATTAAAAAAAAAAAGAAAAGACCAGCAACCCTATAAAACAATGGGAAAGGGTTACAGTCAGTTCACAGAAAAGAACTAAAAACATATGAAAAGATATTTTATCTCAGAATATAAGAAATACAAGTTGGAATTTTACTCTGATACCATTTCTGACCTATCGAGGTGAAAGATAAAACATTTTGCTCTCCCTCTGTGGCGGAGGCTGCAGGGCAGCAGGCTCCCCCAGACCTCACAGGTGGCAGTGTGAGTGGGTATGTTGTCATAAAAACACAGAACCACTGTCCCAGTCCTTCTACTTCTCAGTTTTTTCTATATCTATCAACATCAATGAAGTGACTATATAAGAAGTTATTCTCTGAAGTATTTGCGACAGCAAAAGACTGGAGATCAGTAATCATCAGTGGAGGGCTGTTTAAATGAGTCCACTTGGGCTCATATAATGAAATGTCACAAACTGGCTGGCTGAAGCAACATTTATTTTTCACAGTTCCAGAAGCTTGAAATTTATATCAAGGTTCCACCATGATTGGGTTCTGATGAGGGATCCACTTCATTGTTCATAGACAGCTCTCTTCTCATTGTATTCCTTTCATTTATTTTTTGATCTATTAATAGATGCTGAAAAAGCATTTGATAAAATTCAGCATCCATTTATTTATTATTTTTTTAAAATTATTTTATGGATTATGCAATTACAGTTGTCCCATTTCCCCCCCTTCGCTCCCCTCCATCCTGCACACCCCCTCCCACCCACATTCCCCACCTTTAGTTCATGTCCATGTGTCATAAGTTCTTGGCTTCTACATTTCCCATACTATTCTTGCCTTCCCCCTGTCTATTTTCTACCTACCATCTATACTACTTATTCTCCGTACCTTTTCCCCCTCTCTGCTCCTCCCACTCCCCTGTTGCTAACCCTCCATATGATCTCCATTTCTGTGGTTCTGTTCCTGTTCCAGTTTTTTGCTTAGTTTGTTTTTGTTTTAGGTGTGGTTGTTAATTATTGTGAGTTTGCTGTCATTTTACTGTTCATATTTTTTATCTTCTTTTTCTTAGATAAATCTCTTTAACATTTCATATAATAAGGGCTTGGGGATAATGAACTCCTTGAACTTGACCTTATCTGAGAAGCACTTTATCTGCCCTTCCATTCTAAATGAAAGCTTTGCTGGATAGAAGAATCTTGGATGTGGGTCCTTGCCTTTCATGACTTGGAATACTTCTTTCCAGCCCCTTCTTGCCTGTAAGGTCTCTTTTGAGAAATCAGCTGACAGTCTTATGGACACTCCTTTATAGGTAACACTCTCATTTTGTCTTGCTACTTTTAAGAGTCTCTTCTTATATATTTAACTTGGATAGTGTAAGTATGATGTGCCTTGGTGTGTTCCTTCTTGGGTCCAATTTCTTTGGGACTCTCTGAGCTTCCTAGACTTCCCGGAAGTCTATTTCCTTTGCCAGAATAGGAAGACGTTCTCCTGTATTATTTGTTCAAATAACTTTACCTCTTGTTGTTCTTCCTCTTCTTCTTCTGGTACCCCTATAATTTGGATGTTGGAATGTTTAAAGATGTCCTGGAGGTTCCTAAGTCTCTCCTCATTTTTTTGAATTCTTGTTTCTTCATTTTTTTCTGGTTAAATGTTTCTTCCTTCTGGTCCACTCCATTGATTTGAGTGCCATTTTCCTTCCCATCACTCTTGGTTTCCTGTGCATTTTGCTTCATTTCACTTCGTGTAGCCTTCATTTTTTTATCTAATTTGTGACCAAATTCAACCAATTCTGTGAGCATCTTGATTACCAGTGCTTTGAACTGTGCATCTGATAGGTTGGCTATCTCTTCATTGCTTAGTTGTATTTTTTCTGGAGCTTTTATCTGTACTTTCATCTGGGCCTTTTTTGTTTGTTTTGATGGGCCTATTATGTAATGAGGGGCAGAGCCTTTGGTGTTCACCACGGCGAGGTAGCCCACGTGGGTGCATTGTGGAACTGTATGTGGGGAAGGGGTCTAAGATGGAACAATGGCGCTTGCTTAGCTCTCTGCCAGATTTCCGTCACTTCCCTTGCTTCCTGCAAACGAATTGGGCCCTTCTGGTGCTGTTTCCCATGTGGGTGAGTTTGTGTACATCCTTGGACCCTGTGGGTCTCTCCAACAAACTCTCCTGTGAGCCTAGGAGTTTCTCCCAGCACCTCAACCCCCACAGGTGTTTTTAAGTGGTGTTTTGAGGCTTTATTTCCCCATGCTGGGACCCCAGGTTGCAGTTTGTCCGCTCTCCAATTTTGCCTGGTTTATCTGCATGTGACTGTGGGACCAGACACACTGTGCCCCTCTACAGTCTGGTGCCTCACTGGGTCTGCCAACTGCCACTTTGCATGCCCAGGGTCCACCAGCTGGCCTGCTGTTAGCCCTCTTTGTCCTGACTCCCTGACTCTGCCCCTTCTACCAGTCTGGGTGGAATTGTCTACTTTAACTCTTTGGTTGTCGGACTTCCATTCAGTTCAATTTTCTGTCAATACTGGCTTTTTTTTTGTTTTCGTTTTTAAATTGTTATTGTCCTTATTTTGGTTGTGCAAGGAGGCAGTGTGTCTACCTATGCCTTCATCTTGGCTGGAAGTCCCTCACTGTATTCTTGAGGCAGGATACTAAGAAGCTAGAAAAATTCCTTTGCAAGTAGATGAGGAAACTGAGACAGACAGCTGAACAAACTGGCCAAGTCATTTACAGCCAGATACAGAAGGTCACTTCCCTAGAGAGAACATCTAGGCCTCAGTTGTATTTCAGCTCCTGACCCAGCAAAAAACAAATGCAGGTTTTGCTCCTGATGCAGCAAAACCAAGGGGGTGGCTCCAGGATCAGCTGCAGTGACTAATGATCCTCTGCCCTGGCACTGACCGATTGATGGAGACCACGACCTTGGAAAAGCACGCCTGAAAAACTGATGAATATTCTGCTGAAACCCTCCACCAAGACCTCCCCTAAGATTCCCACCTGCAAGAGAGAAATAAAAACCCTCAAGACAAAGGTCCTCTCACAAGTGCTCTCCCTCCTGGAAGCACACCTGTGCCTTTTCCTTCCCTCTCTTCTTCTCCCACAGGCCTGCATCTCCTAAACTCTAAGGGACCCAGGAGACTCGCAACCAGGGGAACAATTGGCAGTGGAAGCTTGGTCTGGGATAACCCCCTGAACCTGTCTCCAAAGCCACCTTTTCTCTGACTTTTCAGTGAGCTAAAGCAGCACCCCCCCTTGGCTCATTTCTTTCTTGTAATATTTTTTAGAGAAGCAAAACAGCTCAGCCTAGGCTCTCCTGTTGCTTTTTCTATGCTAAGCCCTTCCTTGTTTCACTGTCTCCAGCTTTAATAAATGTACCCTCAATATCACCTGGATTTGTACTGTGAAGTGTTTCTGAACAAAGTCAAGAACCTGCACACTACGGGCCAGCCTGAGGCAGACCCACTCAAGGCCAGGTCCCCTTTCTGGTAACATCCTTCTGTGGTGGGAGGGGACCAGGGAGCTCTCTTGGTCTTTCTTGTCAGGGCAGTAATCCCATTCATGAGGGGCCATCCTCAAGATCTAATCACCTCCCCATAGCTCACCTCCTAATGCTACTTAGGATTTCAGCATATAAATTTGAGGGACCACAAACATTCAGTCCATGACAGGTATTGCATAGATTAAAATATTTTGTATATTGAAATATTATGCAGCCATAAGAACAAAGCACAATAAATATACTGCTATTAAATAATCACCAAAAATCTATTTTTATGTGAAAAAGTAAAGTGCAGTATAATGTGTTTGGGGTGGGGAAAGCTTTTTGCTGGTCTATGCATTGAATGTCTCTAGAAGGATACATAAAGATAGAAAATCTCTGGACAAAAACAAAATGCTCCAGAAAGGAGACTCTTCACTATGTACCGTTTGTAATTTTTGAATCACATGACTTGTATTACCTGTTCAACAAGTGAATTCAATTTTTTAAATGCCAGGCCCCATATCACACCCAATAAATCAGAGTGTCTAGCATTTTAAGAGTCCCTCTGGGGAGTCTGCCACCTACTGGGGGTTGAGGAACCACAATTGTAGAAGAACCATGGGCAGGAAATGACAATTTTATTAGATAAGTGAAAAGTCACAGCTAAGAAAGCTAGCAAGTAGTAGCTGCCCTCTTGCTAGAACAAGACATAAAGCCCCAGAGCAGAAACGAGTCTCAAAAGTCAACAAGGACTACCACTCAGTGCTCAGGCCCCTTAACCCACATCTCTCTTGACCAAGGTGCCCTGAATGCTGCAGTGCTCCACGTGTGGTGGGGCTTCATTTTCCACATGCTACCTCAATGCACCCTAAAGTTACTCCCCACTTTTTTTGGTAGCAATACCACACAGGTGACTCATATTGAGCTTTCTACCAGCTAAAACTTGTCTTTCTTCATGAATGCTGCTGCAACCAGCTGTGCAGGAACTTACACAGGATACATTCCTGTCGCACACAGGAACTTAGACTGTGCTACATTTTCTCACTGCACACCAGATATTTTAGCATCTGAATTGTGCTGTACATATTTTCATTCTTAATTTTTTTTTGAAGTTCCACTTTAGATCTGCTAAAACAAATGAAAGATGCTACCATTTTGCATCAATTTGGCAAACATAAGTGAAGTCATTATTTTGATTTCTGGAAGAATGTGCAATGAATGACTGTAGGGTAAGTGGAGGCAGTCTGGCTTCCTCACCCAGGTGTCTGGGTAGCTAAGGGAAGCAGTGTTCCCATAGCCTTGGAGGGGCCTGATAACCAGTGTTCTCATAGCCTTGAGACTGGGTCCAATAAACTGTTCCCATAACATGAAGTGGCTCACATGCGCAGAATTACGTTATGTTATATAATTTCTTGCATCTTGCCAGCTTTGTTCCCTCTTGTACCTAAACAGGTAGGGACTCCCTGTTGGGGGCAATGATGATGAGAGACATGCAAAGGGACAAGTGTTACAATGAGTGTCACACATGGGGAGCCATGACATGAGACATACAGATAAACATGCAGCTTGCAGCATGTATGGCTCGCCCACCCATGAATAAAGGCATGACAGATATCACAACGGCTACATGAATATTATTCCATCTGTGTGAATACCATGAACCTGCCTGGCCTTGAAGGGTGGCAACATGGTGACATTTGAAAAATCTGGGCTCTAATGAAAGTCCCACCACTTGGTGGCTGTGAGAACTTGAGAACTGTGGTGTCTTAACTTCCCTAAACTTCATCTAGAAAAGACGCTAATACTTCCTTTGTTGGCTGATTCAGCAAATGGAGGCTATGATAGGAGTCTCATTACAATGAGGAATTCTTAAAATATTGGTCTCTACTGTGAATCAGATGTTAAATATAGGATGTCTGTTTTCATTCTCTGACTTTTGTGTAGTTCTGAGAAAATATTTCAAGAATACATTTAACACCAAGGGTGCACATGTACAGAGAAAAGACCATGTGAAGACACAGTGAGAAGGTGGCCATCTGTAGGCCAAGGAGAGAGGTCTCAGAAGGAACCAACCCTGCTGACAACTTGACCTTGGACTTTCAGCTCCAGAACTGTGAGAAATCAATTTCTGTAGTTTAAGCTCCCCACCCCCCCAAAAAAAATTTAGTCCATGTGTATTACCTAGTCCCTGGTTGCTGTCCTCAAACCCCATCTTCGCTCATTCTCCTTGGCATCACACACTTAGTGGTTTGATGGCTGGCTGGCAACAGGGGTCTGTGGAGGAAACCCTGGATAGGGGGCTGTAAGTCCTAGCCCCAGTGCTGGCCCAGACCCCAAGGTCACAGAGCTCTCATCGAAAATGAGATGATTAAACTGGATGACTCCTAATTTAGTCTCTAAGTTCTTCCCATCTTCTTTAAATTTCTGTGTACTGAGCCTTTACAGCCTTTGGTTCTTTATTAAAACTCATTTGAACCACTGCAAGATTCCTGTTTAGGGCTAACAACTGGTTAAAATGGAACAGTCTAACACCTTTCTGTACCATGGGATCCTTTTCTCTCTGTGCCCACATTCTTTCAAACACAGGGTATTGAAAATGCAGAGTTGCTCCAGCCTTGAAAGCTGGTACCTTTTTCCTTTACTCATTACTAGAAGAAATGCTGCAAAGATGGACGAAAGGCCCATGCATGCTGTGACACCTGCCCTCTGACCACAGCACCACAGCACTTTCAACAGGCACCAGTCTGTAAGAAGGATGGACAATATTTGCCCAAGGACCTGATGGGGAATGAATACCTATGTAGGTAGAAAATGTTAAAAACATCCAAGGCAACAAATACTGGTATCTTCTTTTTTCTGAGGATCTGAGATCTAAGAAGATCCAGACTTAGAGTGCTACAGGAATAGGAATTTATGATACATAAAAGAAAGAATCCTAACTGCCACCAGGTCTCTCAGGTGATGACATGACTCCTTGTTAACAACATTTTATGGAATGAATAATGTGGCAAAGGTGAATATCTCTTTTTTAGAGATTTTATTTATTTTTAGAGAGAGGGGAAGGGAGGGAGAAAAAGAATGAGAGAAACAGCAATGTGTGGCTGCCTCTCGATGTCCCTTCTACTGGGGACCTGGCCCACAACCCAGGCATATGCCCTGACTGGGAATCAAACTGGCAATCTTTTGGTTCACAGGCTGGCACTCCATCCACTGAGCCACACCAGCCACAACTGGATGTCATTTTAGAATGCTTTTCAGGTATCCCTTCACAGAGGCAAAAAGTGGTATGACAGCAGGATATGGCAGGTGAGGTCTTTTAGCCTGGGGACTTGATGGCTTCTCTAGAGGCCTCATGGTATGGTTGCAGGATGCTGTTTTCCTTCTCTTTATGCTTGGGCCCTTTTTTCAAATTCTCACTTCACTGTCTGGTATCCATAGGTCCTGCCTCCCTCCTTGTGAGATTCTGGTTCTAACTGGAGCTAAGAACGAGACCAACATAATTTATAACTATAACAAGCAGATTAAAAAAAAATAGCCTTTCTTAAAGAGCAAAGATTACTCCAAACTTCAATATGGCTGGGTTGAAAATGCTTTGGAATTGGAATATGTGGTAAATTAATTGAGCAAAGGCCCCAGCATCCTACCCGTACCCCTGCCCTTTACAATGTGACTTTCTAGCTCTTCCCACCAAGAGGTGGGAATCTGTAGAGGTGAAATCTATTGCCCCCTCCCCTCCACCACCATCCTGTGACTTGCTTTAACCATAAGAATGTGGCAGAAGTGTCTGTGTGATACAGACACATCCAAATTTAGTCATCAAGAGACCTTGAGCACTTCTTTCTGGGAGTACTGCCTCCATGAGAACAATTCTGGGCTGGGTGCTGCTGGAAGATGAGAGATCAAGTGCCAAAGTCATCCTTGTGGCTGAGGTCATCCTAGAGCAACCAGCTGACCTGCCAGCTGACAGCAGATGCATGAGAAAGCCTGGACAGAATGAAACAGTGCTGGAATGCCCAGCTAAGTTCAGCCTAAATTGCTGATACACAAAATCTTAAGCTAAGCAAATGGTTAACTTTGGGGGTAGTTTATAATGCAGACTCATTTTTGTAATAGTTAATTGTTTCAGGAGAAATAAAGAAATGGTTTTGATAATTAGAACTACAATTAACTCTGAACAGCATCAAATTGAACTGTGCAGTTCTACTTATATGTGGATTTTTTCAATAAATATGTATAATACTATAAGTGTATTTTCTCTTATGATTTTCTTAATCACATCATTTCTGTAGCTTAGCTTATTGTAGGAATACAGTGTGTAATACATATAATGTAAAATGTGTTAATCAACTGTTAAATGTTATTGATAAGGCTTCTGAGCAACAGTAGGCTATTAATAGTTAAGTTTTGGCAGAATTAAAATTTACATGTGGATTGTTGGCTTTGTGGGGTCAGCACACATAATCCCCATGTTGTTCAAGTGTCAACTGTGCAATGACTCCATTTATATCACAAGCCAAGTCTTCTCCCTTGACTTTCAGACCCATACATCCAACCACCTGCCCAACAATTCCATGACCATCTTTAAGTCTCTGCCCAAATATCATCTTGTCAGAACCAGAGAGGCCTTCTGTGACCATCACATTTAAACCCACACCCTCAACCTGGTATGCCTAACCCCCTTCTTTGCTTTATTTTCCTACAGTGCTTATCATCATCCCACATACTATGCTTATTTATCATCTCTCTCCACCTCAAACCCATGCAAGTTTCAAAAGGGCTTGGCTTTGCCTTGCTCAGTTTTGGTTTGCTCACTGCTATATCCTGAGTGTTCACAGCAATTGCCTGGCACCTAGCCAGTAGGTGCTCAATGCATGTTTACTTGGGGTTAAAAGAATGATGGAAGATACTACACATACTATGCTGAGTGTGACCTGAATATGCTTTAAAAAAAGAAAAAAAGCCCTGGGTGAGTGCTGGCCTGTGAACCAAAAGGTCACTGGTTCAATTCCTGGTCAGGGTACGTGCCTGGGTTTTGGGCCAGGTCCCCAGTTGGGGGCATGCAAGAGGCAACCATGTTTCTTTCACATATTGATGTTTCTCTCCCTCTCTTTACCCCTCCACTCCACTTTCTCTAAGAAATAAAATCTTTAAAAAACTAAATAAAAATGATATTTCATATCATAGTTTAAAATGTTGAATTTAATGATTATAACACACACACATACACACCCTTGCCCTACCCCATTCCTCCCAGGCTATTTCTATCTCTGGAGTTACCACTTGCTGCTTAGTTATTGTTTCTCCTTTTTTCAAATCTTTATTTCTAAATAACTTGCTTCAAAAATATTTCTTTTTTTAAGAGTTTATTCATTTTTAGAGAGAGGGGAAGGGAGGAAGAAAAAGAAAGAGAAAAATATCAATGTGTGGTTGCCTTTTACATGTCCCCAACTGGGGACCCGGCCCACAACCCAGGCATGTGCCCTGACTGCGAATTGAACCATCAGTCTTTTGGTTCACAGGCTGGCACTCAAACCACTGAGCCACACCAGACAGGGCTATTTCTTAATTCTTCAGTTTCAGAGCTTAGATAGTATCTTTTGACTTTATGGAAGATGAAGATTTAGCTTTCTTGCTGTCCCTAACTCCCATCTCTTCTCTCCCCTGAGTTCTATCAATTCCCCTTCCTCATCCTCCCATACAGCTATCTCACAGTTTAGTTAAATTAGTGATTATGATCTGACTATGTCTTTTTCTAAATAGAACCATATAGTACATTTTTAAAGATTTTATTTATTTATTTATTTATTTATTTATTTATTTATTTATTTATTTATTTATTTTTAGAGAGGAGAAAGGAGAGAGAATGAGAGGGAGAGAAACATCAATGTGTGGTTCCATTTCATGCACCCCTAATGGGGACCTGGCCCATAACTCAGGGATGAGACCTGAATGGGAATCAAACTGAAGACCCTTTCGTTCTCAGGCTGATGCTCAATCCACTGAGCCACACCAGCCAGGACCATATAGTACAATTTTTAAATTTTAAATTATTTTTTTATTGTTTCTGGAGGTAACAAGTTTTATTTTCCCTACCGATTCATTTTTTCACATAATCAGTACTAATCCATCCCCTAAGCTTTCTGCGAGAAATATAAATTTCCTCTCAAATTTGAACCTACTTAGACTCACTTTTTTTGTGTTGGAGATCTCTCTCATGGAGCCCTTTGCCATCCTGCTCCAGTCTGGACTACTGTCCACAACTCCTGCTCTCTGATTATGTGGTGACTCCTCCCCCTCAGCCTGGGATTTCCTTCACTACCCACTCAATCTCATGTTTTTATTTTTTTTTCCATTTTTTAAAATATATTTTATTGATTATGCCATTACAGTTGTCCTATTCCCCCCTTCATTCTCCTCCACCCTGCACACCCCTCCCCCACCATTGCCCCCCCTTTAGTTTATGTTCACATGTCACAAGTTCTTTAGATTCTATATTTCCCGTACTATTCTTGCCCTACCCCCTGTCTATTTTCTACCTACTGTCTATGCCACTTATCCTCTGTACCTTCTCCCCCCTTCTCCTCCTCCCACTGACCTGTTGCTAACCCTCCATGTGGTTTCTATGGTTCTGCTCCTGATCTAGCTGTCCTCTTAGTTTGCTTTTGTTTTAGATGTGGTTCTTAATAACTGTAAGTTTGCTGTCCTTTCACTATTCCTATTTTTTATCTTCTTTTTCTTAGATAAGTCCCTTTAACATTTCATATAATAAGGGCTTGGTGATGATGAATTCCTTGAATTTGATCTTATCTGAGAAGCACTTTATCTGCCCTTCCATTCTAAATGAAAGCTTTGCTGGATAGAGCAATCTTGGATGTAGGTCTTGGGATTTCATGACTTGGAATACTTCTTTCCAGCCCCTTCTTGCCTGTAAGGTCTCTTTTGAGAAATCAGCTGACAGTCTGATGGGAACTCCTTTGTAGGTGACTGTCCCCTTGTCTCTTGCTGCTTCTAGGATTCTCTCCTTCATTTGAATCTTAGCTAATGTAATTATGATGTGCCTTGGTGTGTTCCTCCTTGGGTCCACCTTCTTTGGGACTCTCTGAGCTTCCTGGGTTTTCTGGAAGTCTATTTCCTTTGCCAGATTTGGGAAGTTCTTCTTTATTATTTGTTCAAGTAAGTTTTCCACTTCTCACTCTTCCTCTTCCCCTTCTGGTACCCCTATAATTCAGATGTTGGAACATTGAAAGATATTCTGGAGGTTCCTAAGCCTCTCCTCATTTTTTTGAATTCTTGTTCTTGTTTCTTCATAGTTTTCTGTTTGGTCATTTTTTTTCCTGCTTCTGGTCCACTCCCCTGATTTGAGTCCCAGTTTCTTTTCCATCACTATTGGTTTCCTGTGCATTTCCCTTCATTTCAATTAGTTTAGCCTTCATTCATTCCTCTAATTTGTGACTAAAATCCACCGGTTCTGTGAGCATCCTGATCACCAGTGTTTTGAATTGTGCATCTGATAGGTTGGCTATCTCTTGGTTGCTTAGAATTATTGGCTCTGGGGCTTTGAGCTATTCTTGAGCCATAATGTTTTTGTCTGTTCCCACCTGTTACGTATGATGCCTTAAGTGTTCACCATAGTGGGGCCACCCAGGTCTCTGGTTTGTGATGCTGTATGTGGGAGCAGAGTCAGAGAGGGGCAATATCAGTCCCCTCTGCTGCATCCAGTAAGCCGCTGGGGCCTGCGCAGTTTGTCTCACCACTCCTTCGCCTGATTTATCTACACGCAAATGTGCGACCGCGGTCAGCCAGCCGTCTTGTGCCCTCACTGGGTCTGCCTGTTGCCACCCCAGGCCTGGGATCTGCCAACTGCCTCCTGTGCAAGTGGGTCGGTCTGGCCGATTTTTTCTGCATGACCCCACTCTACCAGCCACTGGCTCCGCCCCTCTTACCGTTTTGCCTGAATGGTTCATTGTTGTCAGACTTCCATACAGTTCAATTTTCTGTGTTTTGGTTGTGTTTTTGTTACTAAAACTTTGTTGTCTTTAAACTTGGTTGTGCAAGGAGGCACAGTGTTTCCACCTATGCCTCCATCTTGGCCGGAAGTCTCATGTTTTTCTTTCTTGATAAGCAGCTGTCTAATAGCTTATTGAGAGATTAATTTTTATTTTGAGACTTTGTTTGTATAAAATATCCTAATTCTTTCCAGCCAAGATGAAGGAGTAGGTAGACACACTTCCTCCTTGCACAACCAAAAGAAGGACAGCAACAATTTAAAAACAAAAAACAACCAGAACTGACAGAAAATTGAACTGTATGGAAGTCTGACAACCAATAAGTTAAAGAAGAAACATTCATCCAGACTGGTAGGAGTGGTGGAGACAGGCAGATGGGCAGAAAGGACCTTGCTGCAAGGTGGTGGCTGGAGGACCCAGTGAGGCAGCAGATAGTGGAGTGGGGCTTGTAAGGCTGTAGCTGGCCTGCAGGGCAGCAGCAGGTGGTCCTGGCAAGGCCACAAATTGTTGTCTGGACAGTCCCACATTATCAAGCAGATAAACCAGAAGGAAAAACTGCAGAGCGGGACAGACTATGCAACCCCAGGCCCCAGCATGAGGAAATAGAGCCTCAAGCCACCGGTTGAAAACACCTGTTGCTCTTGAGGCAGCAGGAGAAACTCCCATCCTCACAGGAGAGTTCATTGGAGAGACCCGCAAGGTCCTAGAAGATACACAAACCCACCCACATGGGAATCAGCACCAGAAGGGCCTAATTTGCTTGTGTGAAGCAGGGGAAGTAACTGAGATCTGGCAGAGAGCTAAGCGAGTGCCATTGTTCCCTCTCAGACCCCTTCCCCACATACAGCATTGACAAAGTGACCTATGGTTACCCCGCCCTGGTGAACACCTAAGGCTCTGCCTCTCACTATATAACAAAGGTGCATCAAGACAAAAGAATGGCCCAGATGAAAGAAGAGATTGAAGCTCCATTACAACTAAGCAATGAAGAGATAACCAAACTATCAGATGCACAGTTCAAAACACTGGTAATCTGGATGCTCACAGAATTGGTTGAATTTGGTCACAAATTAGATTAAAAAATGAAGAGTACACTAAGTGAAATAAAGGAAAATGTACAGGAAACCAACAGTGATGGGAAGGAAATTGGAACTCAAATCAATGGAGTGGACCAGAAGGGAGAAAGAAACATTCAACAAGAACAGAATGAAGAAAGAAGAGCTCAAAAAAAAAATGAGGAGAGGCTTAGGAACCTCCAGGACATATTTAAACATTCCAACATCCAAATTATAAGGTTACCAGAAGGAGAAGAGGAAGGGCAAGAAATTTAAAACTTATTTGAGCAAATAATAAAGGAGAACTTCCCCAATCTGGCAAAGGAAATAGACTTTCAGGAGCTCCAGGAAGCTCAGAGATTCCTGAAGAAGTTGGACCCAAGGAGGAACACACCAAGGCACATCATAATTATATTACTCAAGATTAAAATTAAAGAGAGAACTCTAGAAGCAGCAAGTGAAAAGAAGACAATTACCTACAAAGGAGTTCCCATCAGACTGTCAGCTGGTTTCTCAAAAGAGACCTTACAGGCAAGAAGGGGCTGGAAAGAAGTATTCCAAGTCATGAAATCCCAAGACCTACATCCAAGATTGCTCTATCCAGCAAAGCTTTCATTTAGAATGGAGGGGTAGATAAAGTGCTTCTCAGATAAGGTTAAGTTCAAGGAGTTCATCATCACCAAGCCCTTATTATATGAAATGTTAAAGGGACTTATCTAATAAAAAGAAGATTAAAAATATGAACAGTGAATGGATAGCAAACTCACTTTAGGGGTAGTTATTAACAGCCACATAAAAGAAAAAAAATAAAAACTAAGTGGACTCCTAAAACAGGAGTGGAGCCACAGAAATGGAGATCATATGGAAGGTTAGCAAGAGGGGAATGAAAGGAGAAGTGGGGGGAGAAGGTACTGAGAAAAAGTAGCATAGATGGTGGAGATAAAATAGACAGGGTAAGGGCAAGAGTAAGTGTGGGAAATGTAGAAGCTAAAGAACTTATGACACATGAAAATGAACTGAACTAAAGGGGGGGAATGTGGGGGTAGGGTTGTGAAGGGTGGAGGGGAATAAATGGGGGGAATGGGACAACTGTAATGGCATAATCAATAAAATATATTAAAAGGGAGTATACACAGAAACTTCTGGGCTTATGTAATATTAGAATATCTTCCTTATGTTCATACATTTTTTTATAGATTGAAATGCATTTTTACATAATTTATTTTATTTACCATGGCTTAAAAATCTCAAAAGAGGTTATTTGGCTACCCTTACAGAGTAGCAAGCCTGGATCCAGGCAAGCTGGGAGAACTGTGTTAGAATTTACCCATCCTCAAGAAGATAATCTGCTTTCTACATTAAAATGATCTGTAAAAAAATAATCAATGAAGAAGAGGCTCCTGGTCAAGATGACAGCATAGGCAAGACATGGCTCACCTCTTTGCACAACCAAATCAAAATTTCAACTAAAATGTAGAACAACCATCACTCAGAACTGTCAGAAATCAAGTTGAATGGAAATCTAACAACTATGGAATTAAAAAAAGGATACATTCATCAAGACTGGTAGCAGGGGTGCCAACATGAAATGGGCTGGTCTCTCGCCCACATGTGGTGAACAAAAATTTGGGAGGAATATCTGAGCAAGGTTTCCCAACACCACAGCAGGACCCCCCAGCCCAGCATTCCAGTACCAGGAAGGTAAGTCCCCACAACTTCTGGCTGCATAAGCCAGTGGGTATTGAGTCAGTGGGGAAAACTGCTGTAGCTCCAAGCGGTTCTTCTTTAAAAACCCACCCATAGACTCATCAACTCAGACTAACTCCCTTTGAGCTCTAGCACTGGGGAGGCAGCTTGAAGGGCACCAGTGGCATACTGGGAGAGGCTGAAGTATCTGCCATTGTGGTAAGCAGAAGCCATCAACCCTTTTCTGACCCCACCCCCTGCAGAGCCACAGAGCTGGCAGGCTGGTGTAATATTTGAAATTCCATCAACCTGGCTAACATTATTTGACTCACCTAGGAGATGCCCAGAGATTCTGCCCCACCCAAGTTACAGGCCCACCCAAGCTGCTTTGCTATATGAATGGCTGGTCATGGACCATGCCTTGCAAATTCCTAATTCCTATCAAACAAGCAACAGCTGCTCTCAGTGAGCTCCAGGCTGGGCACTAGCAGCAGCTAGATTAATTTCACAGTTCGGCTTTGCCTGGGAATCTCTAAATCCAGCACCAGTATCAGTCATCTCAGATTGCTTTAGAGCCCAGGTAGGGCAGTTGTGGGCAAAACACACAGTTGGAGCTGTCCTTGGCCTGTACCACCTGGGAAACCCTGGTGCCAGCGCACCCAGTGGACACCTATAGGCCACTTTGGAGCATTCTCACCCTGCCCCTACAAAGCCAATCTTGTACAGAGGGTGGAGGTTTGTAGTAAGTGGTCACAGCCAATCCTTGTAGCTGGCTGGCCTGGGTTAATCCCCTCTCACTGATCTGCCAACAGCAACCAAGGCTCAAATACAAGAGGAGGGTGTACTCAGCCCACACAAAGATGCACCTCAAACACCCAGCTTGGGTGATAGGGGAGGCAGTGCCATTGGACCCTACAGGACACCTACTACATTAGGCTACACTATCAAGACACAAAGTAAAAGCAGCTCTATTTAATACATAGAAACAAATATAGGGAGGCTATCAAAATGAAGAGACAAGGAAACATGGCCCAAATGGAAAAACAGATTAAAAACTCCAGAAAAAGAGTTAACCAAATGGATATAAGCAATCTATCGGATGCAGAGTTCAAAAGATTGGTTATAAGGATGCTCAAGGAACATAGTGAGGACCTCAATGGCATAAAAAAGATCCAGTCAGAAACAAAGTATTCACTAATTGAAATAAAGAACAATTTGCAGAGTTCCAGCCAAGATGAAGGTGTAGGTAGGGACCCTTCACTTCTTTGCACAACCAAAAGGAGGATAACAACCAATCTGGTTGTATGTATGGATATCCATAAACAACCAAAAGCTCTAGAAAAATCAAGCTGTATGGAACTCTGACACAAAGGAATTAAAGAAAAAAAAATCAAGCAAAACAACCAGGCTGGTAAGGTGGTGGACCACAAGGGCCAACTCAGAAAAACCAGGGTGATGTGGTGGACCTTGGTGGTGGGGCTGGCTGCTGAGCTCCTCGGGCTGTGCGGGAGGGACTGACTTAAGGGGACTCAGAGGTGACTGTGGGCTTCGATGTTTGTGGTGGTAGGAGAAGTTCCCAGTCTCACAAGAGAGTCCATTGAAAAGGGCGCTAGAGATGAGCAGGCGAGCCACACTGTTCCCTCTCTGGCCCCTTCCCCACAGGCAGTGCAGCAAAGACCCTTGCCCTGCCCAAGTGAATACCTAAGGCCCTGCCCTCTTACAACTTATCAGGTGTGCCAAGACAAAGAAATATAGCCTAAATGAAAGAACAGAATAAAGCCTCAGAAGAGAACTAAGCAAGGAGGACGTTGACAACCTATCTGATGGAGAATTTAAAGCCCTTGTAATCAAAATGCTCACAGATCTGATTGAGTTTGGTTGAAAAGATGAAGAAACAACTGAAGGATATCCAAACTGAAATAAAGCAGAATGTTCAGGGCATCAACAGTGACAAGAAGGAAACCAGGACTCAAAGCAATGATTTGTAACAAAAGGGAAAAATAAACATCTATCCAGAACAAAATGAAGAAACAAGAACTGGAAAAAGTAAAGAGACTCCTACAAGCCTCTGGGACAACCTGAAACTTTCCAATATTTGAATTATAGGGGTGCCAGAAAAAGAAGAGAAAGACCAAGAAATTGAAAACTTATTAGAACAAATAATGAAGGAAAACTTCCCTAATCTGGCAAAGGAAATAGACTTCCAGGAAGTCCAGGAAGCTCAGAGAGTCCCAAAGAAATTGGACCCAAACAGGAACACACCAAGGCACATCATCATTAAGTTACCCAAGATTAAAGATAAAGAGAGAATCCTAAAAGAAGCAAGAGGAAAGGAGAGAGTTACCTACAGAGGAGTTCCCATTAGACTATCAGCTGATTTCTAAACAACAAAACAAACAAGCAAGCAAAATAAAAACAAAGACACTGAAATAGAGAACAAGGGGACAGCGACCAGAGGGGTGAGGGGAGGGAATTTAAGGGGAAAAATGGGAGGGATTTAGAGGAACAAGTATAAAGGACACAGGGACAATAACTAAGGTGGGGTGGAAATGGGAGGGTGGTGGGGAGCATGGGGTGGGGTGGGCTGGGATGGGAGAAATAAACAGGAAACTGTACTTGAATAAATAAATAAATAAATAAATAAATAAATAAATAAATAAATAAATAAATAAATAAGAAAGAGAAAAAAAGATACACTGAAAGATGCACTGACCTCTCAAAAACTGCACTGAACATGGATAAAACTATATTAAAAATACATACTTCTTATTCTAATGCTAAAAAAAAAGAAAGAAAGAAACTTTGCAGGTAAGAAGGGGCTGGAAAGAGGTATTCCAAGTCATGAAAGGCAAGGACCTACATTCAAGATTGCTCTATCCAGCAAAACTTTCATTTAGAATGGAAGGACAGATAAAGTGCTTCTCAGATAAGGTCAAGTTCAAGGAGTTCATTACCACCAAGCCCTTATTATATGAAATGTTAAAGGGACTTACCTAAGAAAAAAAAGATAAAAAATACAAACAGTAAAATGACAACAAACTCACAACTATCAACAAATGAACCTAAAAGAAATGAAAACAAAAACTAAGCAAACCACAAGAACAGGAACAGAATCAGAGAAACGGACATCATATGGAGGGAATTCAGTGGGGATGGGGAAGGAAGGAATTGAGGGAAAAGGTACAGGGAAGAAGAAGCATGGTTAGTAGGCATAAGGTAGATGGGGAGAGATAAAAATGGTATGGGAAACAGAGGACTCAAAGAACTTATATGTACAACCCATGAATGTAAACTAGGGTAGGGGGAATGCTGGAGGATTGTGGGTGCAGGGTGGAGGGGGTGATAGAGGGGGAAAATTGGGAAAACTATAATAGCATAACCAATAAAAACATTTTTAAAACACATAAAAAAGAACAATTTACAGGGAAACAACAGTACAGTGGATGAGGATGAGATTCTAATCAATGGTTTAGAACATAAGGAAGCAAAAAACTACCAATCAGAACAACAAGAAAAAAAGTATACAAAAAAAATGAGCGCAGTATATGCAACCTCTGGGATAGCTTTAAGAGGTCCAACATTCTCCTCATAGAGGTGCCAGAAGAAGAAGAGGAAGAGCAAGAAATTTGGAAATCTATTTGAAAAAAATAATGAAAAAAGTCTTTCCTTATTTGGTGAAGGAAATAGACAGACAGGTCCAGGAAGCATAGAGTCCCAATCAAGTTGGACCCAAAGAAGACCACACCAAGACACATCATAATTAAAATGTCAAGGGTTAAATATAAAGAGAGAATCTTACAAGTGAGGCAGGAGATAGTCAGGAAGGAGGAAACTCTGGAGGTGCCCCAGGGCTAAGATAAAGGACAGCAATACAGGACAGAGAACCTGTTCTAAGATTAGTTGTTCCCACTTTCTGGAAAAGCACTGAATCATGGTGAATCATGAATGCACCTGCCTAGAAGTTGCTACATGACCCCTACTTCATTATAACAGCATTATGACAAATTAACTTTGTGGGACCCCTTTCCCTGGTGGCCAATCAAGGAAAATCATGGGAGACCACATGCGCAGTAGCGTTAAAGTAATATAACTGCTTCACCATGTGCAATAAAAACCTGCTGAAACTAGCCAGGAAACATCTGTCCAATTAAAATAGAATCCCTACAGCCCCTGAGGTCAGTCTTTGCTTGAAGTTGGCCAGCTCCTATGTTCTGTGGAGTGTATTATCACTTAATAAATCTGCTCTCTCTCTCTCTCTCTCTCTGCTATAAACTCTCTCTGTGCTCAATTCTTTGTCTGCAGTCACCAAGAAACTGGTTACCTGTGTCCACCTGTGACACAAGCCACAGGAGGAAAACAGAGGGTTACCTACAAAGGAGTTCCCATAAGACTGTCAGCTGATTTCTCAAAAGAAACTTTGTGGGCAAGAAAGGACTGGCAAGAAGTATTTAAAGTGAAGAAGAGTGAGGATCTACAATTAAGATTACCTACCCAGCAAAGCTGTCATTTAGAATGAAAGGAAAGATAAAGAGCTTCCCAGAAAAGGTAAAGCTAAAGGAGTTCATCATTACCAAGCCCTTATTACATGAAATGTTAAAAAGATTTATTTAAGAAAAGGAAGAAGATCAAAACTATGAATACTATAATGACAACAAACTCACAACTATCAACAACTGAGTCTAAAAACTAAATGAAAAAAAAAAGCAAACAACCAGAACAGGAAGAGAATTATAGGTACGGAAATCATTTGGAGGGTTATTGGCAGGAGTGGGAAGGAAGAGAATGGAGAAAATGGTGCAGGGATCAAGAAGCATACTTGGTCAGAACAAAATAGACAGGAGGAAGTTAGGAATAGTATAGGAAATGGAGAAGCCAAGGAACTTACATACACAAATCCATGGACATGAAGTAACGGTGGGAGAATGCGTCTTTTTGCCTTGAGACTTTGTCTGTGTCATACTGCTTGGTTGTTCTGTACTGTCACAGTAGGCTGGGTGTTGCTGTACAAGGCAGAAGGAGCATGTGTGCTATTATATAACAATACAGTGCATTGTTATGCATGAAGCCCAAATCCTGTGACAAGAGAAAAATTTCGAGATGTCCTAAATTAAATTACAGCATGCCACAGAGTGGAAGGAAGAGACAAGAATGGTTAATTAGTTAACAGCTTCAGGCCAAAAACCAACAGAAGACTGCCTACATTCCTGAATATATGTTAAAACTTTGAATTAACTTGCAGGAGGCTATTTCCTCAGTTATCTATAGAAAAGAGCCAACTACCAGACGCCAATGTATCTTTCTTAAGCATGAGCTTTTCAGACTATTGCCAACAAGCAATCCAAAAGAGCAAACACTTCTTTACAGTCTATGTACCCCTCCCAAAGCTAGACCTCTTTTTTCTATAGCAAATGTAAATTCTTTCAAAACAACATATCTTTCTTCCCCATACTCATGGTATAAAAGAGCCCTGTCAATCCCAGGATGGTGGTCATGTCTGTCTTCTCCATGTAGCCTTGCTGCTGGTGGTTTATGCTACATGCCCCAGGACCTGGTTCTTTTTGTGGCTAGCATGAGGCTTAATAAACCCTTTCTTTTAGAAAAGCTTGTGGCCATGAAGTTTTTTAACACCTCTGGCTTAGCCCATATGGGCGGTATCACACAGTGACATTTCCCTGCAGTGCCTTGTAAGAATAGACTTTCCCTTTCCTTCTTAGATTTCTTTAAAACATTTCCCATATGTATAAATAACTTAAAAATTCTGAAAGTAGTGTTACAGAACAGACCAGGGGTGAGGGGGTAGTGAATGAAATACTACTACCAAAACCATCCCCCCTTTTTTGCTCCGGGGGTTCTCTGCCCCATACTAGGTTCACTTTGCCCACACCAGAGGAAAGACATCCCTCAATGCCAGAGGCTGCTGAAAAAGAAAGGAATTATTTATTT
This sequence comes from Artibeus jamaicensis, assembly GCF_021234435.1. NCBI lineage: Eukaryota > Metazoa > Chordata > Mammalia > Chiroptera > Phyllostomidae > Artibeus > Artibeus jamaicensis. The sequence continues at coordinate 2,396,815 of NW_026521822.1, forward strand.
AAAAGTTATACAGACTTAGAGTAATGACTTAATGTCTTCATTAAAATACTAAAGTTCTTTAGAATACCCACAAACACACAGCCCTTCCTTCTCCCCTTTGCCCAGTCTGGGGTACTGTATCTCAGGAGAAGAAGTAGAAGTCCATGATTCAGGCAGCCCCCCTGTTCCGGCACCATCAGCTGTGTTGCTGCCATGACCTCCAGTGAATCCAAAACCATGTGGCACCTTCTCAGGGCCTACCAGCAAGTGTCCTTTCACCCCTTTTCTTCCAGGCAAAGTCTCTCCTGCTGCTTAAGCCATGTGACAAAAGGGAGCACCCGAGCCCTGGCTGGTGTAGCTCAATGGATTGAGCACAGGCCTGTGAACCAGACAATCGCGGTTTGATTCCCAGTCAGGGCACATGCCTGGGTTGCAGACCAGTTCCCTGCAGGCCAATTCCCAGCAGGGGACGCATGAAAAACAACCATACATTGATGTTTCTCTCCCTCTCTCCTTCCCTTCCCCTCTAAAGATAAATAAATAAAATTTAAAAAAAAAAAAAAAGGGGAGCACCCAAGAGCTGCGTGGTCCTAACTCTCACCCAAGTCGCACAGTCTCAACTCCTCCAAAGCCACATAAGGTTTAAATTCCCACACCAATCTTCCTCTGCAGCCCCATTTTCCAGCTCCTCTCACAATCAGTTACATCTGCCAGAATTCCCATATTCGTCCAGCTTTACTGGGCTGCCATTGTAAGTCCGGGCAGGCATGGCCCTCTGGTGTGGAACCAATCATCTCCAAGCTCTCACACAGGTGCTGTAACCAGAGGGAATTGCCTCCCAGTTACATCCTGGGTGGAGGTCACTCCCATCTCCCTGGCTCAAAAGCATGGCCACAGCTATTTAACATATTTATGAAACCAGTTAAAGGCTATAGATATGTTAAATGACCATGCCAGAGGTTAGCTGCAACTTTGCTATGCAAAACATTTCTCAATGGCCCCTCTCCATGTGTCCCATCCCCCAGCTCACACTGGTGTTGGTGAGGACATCATATATGTATATATATATATATATATATATGTGTGTGTGTGTGTGTGTGTGTGTGTATATATATATATATATATATATGAGGACATATATATATATATACATATATATATTTCTCTAATATTTTCTGGACACCCTGAGCTCTGGACCCCATTACAAATCCCTATTTGGGCCCCCCTTGGCTGCACCCTGTTAGAGTAGTTATAGCCTTCCAGGTTATAGCAGAAGTTAGCATTAGAAGAAGAAATTTTCAATCTCCTCTCCCCTCAGGATTTTTTCTTCATTTATTTAATAGCAGCATATACTTTAATCTAAATATAGTTCAATGTTCTGGGAGGCCTGCAGGAGTCTGAAATCAATAGTGCTACCATTAAGTCACCACTTTAAATCCTGCTTATCCTGACTGCATACAGTTCTTCCATATTTCCACTCCTTGGGCAAACCTTGGTCAAGTTTCTTAATAGCCAACTTTTAATTAGCTCTCTCACTCTTTCCCCCCAATTACCTAACAACTTACAGTCCTACACTATCAGACATAAATCTTGCCTTTCATTATTTTGACTCCAGTCCAGTGATGCCCAAACTATCTGTGATAGAGGGCTGTTTTTCTTTAAATTTCAAATTTGTTGTGAACTGGTAACCTTTATAAAATACAATAAACAGACCTGGCTGGTGTAGCTCAGTGGACTGAGTGTGGGCCTGTGAACCACATGATCGCGGTTCAATTCCCAGTCAGGGCACATGCCTGAGTTGCAGGCCAGTTCCTGGCAGGGGACTCATGAGAGGCAACCATACATTGATATTTCTCTCCTTCCCTTCCCCTCTAAAGATAAATAAATAAAATATTTTTAAAAATTTTAAAAATTACAATAAACATGATTACTAGAAAGGTGAATTAGAAAATCTAAAGGAAAACACTTCTATGTCTCCTCTACTCTCAATCTTTTACTTCACTCCCAATGCTTCTGGTCACCAAATGAGTGTAGGTTTTGCACTCACCAAGCAATTCTCTGACACCAGTTGTATATCCTGCAATTCATCTTAACTCTGACACCATCTACCTGGAGATAGTATCAGATCCCACAGTTGAGGGCTCAGTCCTACAAGACTGCCCACCACCTTGTTCAGATGCCAGTCCAGGTTGCCTCTGCTTCTGACCAGCTGGCTATAAAATCAGAGGTGCCCACCACCTGCTCCAGTTTGATTAATTTCCTTGAGTAGCTCACAGACCTTAGGAAAACATTTTGAGGCAGGTTAGTAAGAAACTAGAAAAATTCCTTGGCATGGGAAATGAGGAAACTGGGAGAAATGGTTTAATAAATGGCCAGAAAGGCTGAGCAATAAGCAACCAGTTGATAAATCACAAGACCCTACCCTCCCTAACCAAAGATACCTAAGAGCAGATGATTTAAATCACCAGTCAGGGAGACATAACAAAAAATCCAATTACAGTCAGACTAATCTGAGATAAGGGTAAAACGAACCAGAAAATACCCCCAGACAACATTATTTGCCCATTTTAATAATATCAGCATACTAAACAACATACCCAGAAATCTAATGAATATTCTATTCAATTCCTCCCCTGGAAGGCCCTGGTCAGGTAGCTCAGTAAGTTAGAGCATTGTTCTGATACAACCAAGTTTGTGTGTTCGATCCCCAGCAAGGGCACATACAAGAATCAACCAATGAATGCATAAATAAGTGGAACAACAAATCAATTGTTTCTCTCTCCTCCTTCCTTTCTCTCTCAAAAAATCAAATCAAATCAATCAATCAAATTAATAAAAAACATACCTTAAGAAAAAAATCTTCCCCTAGATTCTTGCCTATAGAAAATAGATAAAAACCTCAGAACAGCCCTGGCTGGTGTGGATCAGTGGATTGACTGCCAGTCTGCGAACCAGAGGGTTGCTGGTTTGATTCCCAATCAGGGTACATACCTGGGTTGCAGGCCAGGTCCCCAGTAGGATGTGCACAAAAGGCAACCACACATTGATGTTTCTCTCCCTCTCTTTCTTCCTCCCTTTCTCTCTCTCTAAAAATAAATAAATACAATATTTTAAAAAAGAAAAGCCCTCAGGACAAAGGATACCTGCTTGCTCTCTTCTCGGAACATGCTAGAGCCCCCTTCCTCAAGTGCCAGTACTTTGCTTCTATCCTAACCTGTAAGGGTCCTGAAGAGACTTGCACCCAGAGACCAATGGGCAGAGGTAGCTCCTCCCAGTCTTACTTCCTGATACTTCCAGGGGCCCTTTCTTTGCCTCACTGTCCCAAGCTTTAATAAACTTATATTCACTTTTACCCGGACTCATGTCTTGAAATTTTTCCAGCACAAGTCAAGAACCTGGAGGTCACCTGACACACGAAAGGCTCCTGACTGATCTGGAATAGGGCTGGCCCTTGGCATGGAAGTGGTCTGGTACCATTTTACTTACTAGATTACTGGATTGTTATAAAAGATATGATTCTGTTAGCAGCCAAATGGAAGAGATACATAGGGCAAAGTATGTGGGAAGGAGTGCTGAGCTTCCATGCACTCTCTGGCATGCCACCTAGTGTGTAGATGTGTTTACTAACCTTTCAAA